>NW_025091282.1:2707769-3970257 GCF_018340605.1 Aspergillus pseudoviridinutans | reverse complement strand
ATTTCAATTTAGACAAACATTCAACTAGCTGTATATGCAACAAATATCACAGTGGCACATTTCAATTTAGACAAACATTCAACTAGCTGTGTGTGCAACAACTATCACAGTGGCACATTTCAATTCAGACTAACATTCAACCAGCGATGTCCAAGAAGCAGTTTAGGATGTTTGTTTGTCTCAAACTATATACATTGATTCATGAKCATTTCCCCATTCGATGAGAGGCACTGACTTTTTCTGCAGGCACGAGCTGATTAGGTAGTGATGGGAGGGACTAGGGATTGAAAGGTTGAGAGAGAAGAGGAAAGGGAAAACAACATACAAACAGACGATCTGTATCAGCGACCAGTATGTAATCTCTCCGTAGATGTTGGTATCCGGGCTGCGTACTTGGATGTTTCGGGAAGCCACAGGTGCTAAGAGACATGATGATGAGCAAAACATCTGCTATTGGGCATGTTGTGATATGTTTGCTCCTCGCAGAAGATCTAGACATAGCCAGCTCTTAAGAGTTGATCAATGATAATTGGATAATGTATGGTTGCAAGTATCCTACAGATCTATCCGAATCCTCCTACAGATTCTGTTAGTCAGGGACATCTGCTTTGAAGCCTGAATCTTCACTGGGACCGGCTACACAAGAGTTCTTATATTCCTCCATCCTCCTGTTTTCTACACGTACGACAACAGTTTCATCTTAATTGAACAACCCAACACAATTCTAAGATTCTATCTTTTTACCTCATTAAATAAATCATCAAAATGTATAATCCAGAACACCCTATCTGCAAAAAATGTGGTGCTGTGGGACAGCACATTACTTCGAGATGTCCAAATCGTCCTTGCGCGTACTGTCGTGAGGAGGGACATACCATAGATGAGTGCCCTACCTGTCCTGTCTGTCAAACCTGCCATCAGAAAGGCCATAAACCCGATTGCCCCGAGAGAAGGAATCTCTATCAGGAAACAGTTTTACCGCAAAGGCATCGAGGTGCAGCGCCCATTGTTTCAGCGAATCCTCAACCGCGTGAGTCTCAGAGCTCAAAGACAGGCATTCGAACTTCCACGCCGCAGAAAACCCCGTCACAGCCAGCGGATTTTTCGACTAATTATAGACTGCCAACGTCCGATTCACGAGCGGCAGTGGGACAGGAAGATGATTCAGTAAGGCTACCAAAATCCCCATTTAATATGACGCTAAGAACTTTCAGAATGCCTACCTCATCACACCAAACGTCACATTCCCAGATCTCGAACTAACACTCGGTATCGTCATGGACTATCTAGTGAAGCAAGGCGATGGCAATATGAGGCACGTCCCGTACGGAAATGTCATCAATTCCGTGGGAAAAGAGGAGCTTATCGAAGCTCTCCTCAATGGTATCTGTCCAGAAATCAGGGAACTGAAAGGGAAGAAGATAACCGCTAAAGAGTATGTACTGCCACTATTATAGCATAAATTAATCTTACAAATGATCTGACCTGATTAGACTCGAAGGCATTCGTGAGAAACAGCTCACCGATGGAGCAGACCCGTGGCGAAACAACAGTGGCTATCTAGACTTTGTCCTCGACGATCGAAACCCAGATTACTGGCGCGCTTATGTTGGCCAGTCCAACAATCCTATGCTGAGGATAAGCCAACATATCAGAAATATACGTGACCGTAAGCGTGACAGCTTACATTACTATATCATATGGAAGGGGGGCCACTTCAGATCGGCAAATTTCATCCGGCTATGGTCAATACCATATATCGCCATTGATTCACCAGAGATTCAGCTTATTGCCCAGAATATTCTTGAAGTAGGCATGTGCTATGCTTTTCACTCCCTCCCTCCAGCAACCCTAGAAAGAATTTTTGGACTAGTGGTGGACAACCCTTACAAAGGCATGGGACTCAATGTTGTCTCACCACTGCTTCAAGGATCAAATCTACGAGTAGAGGCACGCCATCATTTCTCTCGGCAAGTAGCTGCCTCCTCAGACCCTGAAATCCGGAATTGGCCAGCATTTCGGGCAAAGGAGAGAGCGAAGGAGGAAGAAAACGAGAAAGAAGGCAGAGCCTTCAGAAAACCACCAAAGCAGATGATGAAACTTGAGGACATCAATCATGCCCTTGCTTCTGTTATTGCAGCAAAACCTGAACTCTCACATCTTCAACCTCCCGATTTCAAGGAACGTGCACCGCGAGAGACTCGTGACAATCAACAAGTTGATCTAAGACGGATGAAAGCGATCACTGCTGTCAAAGTCTACAACGACCTTGAACTTGATGAGATTCCTGCCATGATACCGCCAAATGGGAATGTCAATGCACATATTGGTATAGTGCTTGATCATATCCTACCAGGGAGGAATAAAGAGGACTCCATCTTTAGTCTACTTCCTTGGGGTATTAAGGAAAGTGGATTTAACCAAGCGAATTGCTTGATTTGGGTTCACAACTTGCGCTTATATGATGTCTCTTCCTTGTTGCGGGAGAGAATCAGATCCATAAGTGCAAAAGAGTTTGAAATTCTCCGCAAGTTTAACCATGAACTCATCAAAGAGAGCCAGCTGAAAGTGATCATCATGTGTGGATCCTTTGATAAGACTATTCTGGTACCCGAGGATGCCCCCAAAGTTTCAGTCAATCTTGAAGGATTCAGCTTTGATATGTTTCTTGAGCATGATGGGCAATGTGTCACCAGGATTTATGCCTGCTCACCTCCTGCATTGCCGGCCCTTCTAGAGGATAAATGGCGGGAAGCTCGAAAGATTAGCCTCTTATTCAGATTTGCAGCACTCATCACAGGAACACCAGGAATCTGGCCGGGATTCCAGAATGCAGCAATTACATGCACTCAGATAGTCCGACTGGCTTATGACGACGGAATTGCAAGGGCAGAAGGACGGCCAGCGACTACCGTCGACTCCCTCAGCCCCAGCCTTCGGTTTTGGCTTGCGACGAAAGGTTTTCAGAAGGACGAAGATATTCTTCGCCTTCAAGCAAAATCAAGCCTGGCTGACGCCCTTTTGATGGTCATGTGTTTACTTCAATGCCGGCCGAGCGACATAAAGGGAACTTTTCGGAAGAAAGCAGTGACTGCGAGTACGACTAGAAGAAGGGAAATATACACCAAAGAGCAGCTTGACCACGTAAAGAGTTTACTTGTCGAGCTTAACCCGAAATGGTTCCCAGATCATACGTATAGGAAGAAGATGCAATATACAGGCAAATACGAGATCGAAGCCGACAATCCGAATGCCCATCTCGATGCGGCCAAGGCGACCAAGGCGACCGAAGACGCACAATTGGAAGAGGTAAATCCTCTCGACGAACCCCTTTCTGATGGCCCACAGGAAGACGCTTCCACCAAAGCTGCCAAAGGAGCCACGGTCAAGCAAGTGTTGCAAGCCGAGATGGACCTCGACGAAGACCCTGATGTCATCTCCGAGGAAATTGTGACTGATGACCCCAATGGTTACCTCGAGTTGACTGAGGATCAATTGGAAGAAGCAGTAAAACCTATCAACCAAGTCCTGTCCGATGATCCACAGGGAGACGCCGCCACCAAAGCTGCCAAAGAAGCCAAGGTCAAGCGAGTGCTGCAAGTAGAGACGGATCTCGCTGAAGACCCAGATGCCCTCCTTGAGATGGACGACGAGACTTTGGAAAAGGCCAGGGAAATCTCATACGGTGTCCCCTTTCAAGTTCTCTCGCAAAAGCGTCCTCCTGCAGATAAGGAACTTGTCCCGGTATACACCACAAGAATGGAACTACTCCACGGCGGCCGCCTCTATAAAGGCCGCAAGAGATACAGAAACACGTTTACTGCTACGTTGCCCATGGGTGTTGTCGCAGCTATTAAAGCTCAGCCTGGAGAGCGGGATGCAAAACACGATCTGCTAGTTCGGGCGGAGCTTAAACCGCCTGGTGAAAGACACCCCAATCTCTGGGCCACACAGGCTCTACCTAGTGATCCAGGTGCCCGTGTCGGAATCACTGTGACTAGGACAGAAGGTGATCGGACAATCACAACATATGCAACCAACGATGGCCCATGGGCTCCATATAAAGCCAACTCATTTGTGGATTGGCTGACTGGCGTGGAGTACATACATATCGCCCAAAAGCCCAGGAGATACCTCCATTTCCAACGAAAATTGCAAAAGAACCTGCCCGAGGAATTGCAATACTTCGCTGGGGGAGGTTACATTGGCGATAAAGGGGGACGATTCAAGAATTCGGAGAAAAATACACATTCAGCTCGTGTAGCCTTAAACCAACACCTGCCACAGGCAACAAGCTCTCTACCCGATTATGATCCAGACTCGGACTTCCAGGACGAGGATAGTGAAGAGGATCTCGAGGTGTAATGCAATCTCCCAATATGCGGTCACCTGTTATGCTAAAACACATGGTGCGTTGAGCGTGCGGCTTTTATCCCTCAGCCCGCTGAATGAGAAGATGCTTTTATGCTGCTTTCTCGATCTCTGAACCTATGATAGTTTGTTGTCTCTTTCTGCCACGGCGAAATCCAATTTGCTTCCACCATCATTTGAAACTGGCCTCAGGCTCAAACCATTCTGTCTTCTAGCTGACCTCTCCTGATGAACAACGTGCCTGGTCCCTTGATACGGGGGTGAACTGGTTGAGAAGTCGCTGAATGCTGTCATTCCACACGAACATCTACAGTGAACCTTGGAGGATACAATATATTGAACATGTATTGCAAGGCTTCCGTGTGTAGATAAGCGACAGCCCTTATTACGTTGATTACATCTATTCGCTCCGAGATCCTTAAGCGTTGGAACTGTAAGTGTGCTTGGTCCAGACAGAAAGGGTGTTGACCACCTGGTGTAGCCCAAATCAATGAATACATCTGTCTCGCCTTGATTGCCTACATCTGACACTGCCCCGTACGCCTTGCATAGAAATTGACCTCTTCATCCCCCCTAGGCTCCGCCGATGCATAGAAAAGTCTGCTCTCACCAGGGTTCTGTAGCTCAGTCTAGCTTTACCTTAGAAGCTCGACGTTCGAATTAAGGCAGAGGCACCATGCCAACGAATTGACCAGTCCCTTCCATAGGACTCATCCACGATACTCGTCCGCTGGTGAATATTTCCGCTTCAGGCCTCCGCTGATTCAGAAGTTCGATATCGTCGAATATTCCAGCCCGGACAATGGTCGTCTCGGCAGGAACTCCCTCAGAATCCATTCTCAGCCCATAAAGCGGTGTGCCTAGGCGAACTCATCAGATGACGATTTTCCAACCCAGTCATATAGTCCTGTACAGTACATACCACAATCTGGGCAGAAATAGTTCTTGATATGAGTCCCACTGTCCGCTACTTTGGCCACTTCTTTTGGGTTCCCGGTTATTTTCAGGTCGGCCCTTTTGACGACGAAATTGTATGAGAAGAGAGCGCCGCTGAGTTTCCGGCAGTCGCGACAGTGGCAGAGTCCCTGGAGAAAAGCAGGGTAAGTGTAGGTCATGGATAAGCTGATTTATTTGTGCAGGTCACCAACCACGGTCATGGGTTGACCGCTATATTCAATGCGGACCTTTCCGCAGAAACAGCCGCCTGAAGCGGTAGTACTAGTAGGAGTAGCCATTTAAACAGCGAGTATCTGATGTTATGAGGTTACAGAAGGGCTGATGAGAGAAATTTCACACGATTCTACTCGGCCTGGGCGAACATTTACATTTATCTACCGGAAGCGTAAGCAGAGCTTATAAGTCATGACTCTTACACGAATGATCCAATAGTAAGCTTGTAATCGTTGGTATCGTTGGCCCCAACATAAGCGCGTTGAGAATAAGCATTCTAGTCAACAATTTCTGTGCAGGAATAATTATTGCTTTTAACTTGTCATAAGTTCCTGCGGATATTTTTGATTATTCTTTTGCTGCGTTTGGGATAAGGAGTCTCGGTGTCATAATTGTCATAATGGGCTGAAGGTTATGGCAATGCTCAGATAGTAATGTAGGATTGAGGGGCGGCGAGGTGGGAGTATATCAGCCTTTCGTGTATTTACCATCATGCATATGCAATCATTACGACCAGCCTGATTATGGAGTAGCGTTGTTCCAGTTACGAGCTGACAAACAAGCGTGTCTATCTACCTCGGGTACGATAGTTGTCATATGTCCAACCACAACCAAAAAGGTGTCTAGACGCCTATCTCTAGCTAGTAGGGTCAACACAGGGGAATACAACAATAGTTATAAGTAGTTTCTGTGGGTTACATTGATCGCCAACAGATGCTAACATTTAAATCTGGTGGCGAGTCTTGTACGGAGTACTTACCAAGATAGCTGCCTCATAGATATCACAGATGTTTGGGTAGGCTCAAGCATAGAATTGAGTGTATACTTAAGCATAGTAGTCTGATGGCCTGCTATTCAAGGTATTCAGGCCAGTCACCTCCTACCTTACCTACCTTAATGATCATGGATGGTTTGCATCGTTGAACAGTGAATAAGTACCTAGGAAAGCCCTAGACCAGTTAGCCAACCAAAGCGAGAGGTTGGAACACTGTAAGCCAATCAGCATTAGTTGTTGCCTGGTTCTATTTGTGGCTAATAGATACGGGTGCTCCGCAACACTTCGGGATCAGAGACTCTTACTGTTGAACCATGTTATTACACTACTATTATACTACGCCAGGAATGATTGTCTAGACATCCTTTTAGTTGTGTGGTTTTGCGATTCACACTTACAAAGATACATTAGCCATGGTGTATTCACCACAGCCAACAGACCGATCGCCAGGCCTCCTTTTATCATTTCCCCAGGAAATCCTCCAATCGATTTTGAACAACCTTCTAATAAAC
Source organism: Aspergillus pseudoviridinutans (assembly GCF_018340605.1). NCBI lineage: Eukaryota > Fungi > Ascomycota > Eurotiomycetes > Eurotiales > Aspergillaceae > Aspergillus > Aspergillus pseudoviridinutans. Next base: position 3,963,429 of record NW_025091282.1, on the reverse strand, counting down.
GAAATCTACACGGACAGTTCCATCCAGAAGAGTCTATCCTGTCGGGTCCTCCCTTTCTCCCAGGTTGTCCACAAAACAAGGAGCATCCGTGACGTTTGCAGTTCGTGGGCCGACGCTACCCGTTCCCTTGTCTTTCGAGGAAAATCAACAAGGGATGGATTAGTCCTAGAACTTCCCCGTCTCTTATCCGAAGACGACCTTCGAACATTTCCGCTGCTCAGGGACTGCATGGTGGAACTTTGTCATCCGTACTCACTTCCCGAGCTCGATTCTCTCCAGCAGGATCTGGCAAAGGCCTCCGTGGATTCACGCAAATATGTCTGTGCCATTACCTGGAGATGCGATGATCCCATGGACGTGATGAGAGGTGCTGTTGGGGGCATGGGATATGGGACGATCGGACAGAAGATGGTGGACACCTTTGTAGATGAATGCATTGCCGCAGGCCTGAAGATTGCGGACTGCGCTGGTCACCGTCCGAACGGCGGGAGTCCAGCTGATAGCGAGCAGTTGGAGGAGGCTGCCGTCACGGCGATGAAAAACTTCCTCTTCAAGGAGGTCCTTGGCCTTTGGTACTACAATGCCCATATTGTTCGACAGATTCTCAGTGCATTCCCCCTCCTGGAGTACCTTGTTCTACCGGACTTTCTGCACCTGCCGTTTCTGACAAGGGTGGAATATTTCTTTCCTCCATGTACTGATCCTGGTGATGTGTTGTCTCCATTCGGCTCTGTCAACTTCTCCCCTCCGCAGATGTTGCAAACTCTTGGGATTACATATAGGGAGAATGGCCGCCGTTACTCGGACATTATGGCGTCTCTCAAGGTGGTGGATATTTTCTCAGTACACTATAACCCAATCTTGGCCTTGTTCAGCCGCAGGTCTGACTGCCTGCCCTCTGGCCTGCTGTCCGTGCTGATATTTAACCGTTGGTGGAATGGAAATCGTTCCGAAATTGGAACTGATGTTGTTAAGAGGTTGAGAAATCACGTCGATAAAGCAGTTTCTGATATACCAGATAGAAAGAACCCCAGGCTATTTGATGTGCAAAACCTGAGGAATGTGATGGACGAAATGTATCAAGACTGGTGATGATTATCTAAAGTATCATACTGATATCTTCAAGCTGAAAATTTGCCAAATTAGCCCTACTGATAGAAATGAATAACTGCGTTGACTGAATTCCCCTCTCTGCTTTTAGGAAGATAAACTGAACAGAGGAGATATAGAGAAACTACTCCCATAAATTATATTTCCAAACCCCAGTTACATTTAGCGTCGACTACTCCCGGTAGATCGCTATGCTAATAGGCATGCCACATGCCTAGGTGTAGCGAAGTCTTCCCAGCGAAGGGGTGCAAGCCTAGGACGCTGAACAGACTGCCAATGTCAAACTACTGGTCTTGATTCGTGTTTCTGCTTGTCTAAATAATTTTGTAGTTGTCCAATCTATAGAGCTTGATTGGGTAAATTTGACCCCAATGGACGCGTTCTGGTTGAGGGTACTAAGTACTACCGTCGGTAAAACTAATTAGCGGGATGTTTGTTTTACTGTGGCGGAAGATATGTGCGGCGTAAAAGGATGTTATCGGCTATGCGTTCCTCGGGAATTTTGGCGTATAGTCTTACAGCTGCCAGAGCGCGCTTAATGGCCGTAAGGCAACTAGACCGGGAATCAGGCAATGACAGGGCTTGACATGCCCAGGGGGTAGTGGGACTTAAGGCAAACACGGACAGGCTATCGTCCGCTTATCCACCGACAGTTTACTGACCGGATGTTATTAGACCTTGAAGGAGACTGGTGGTAGTGATACTCTTCCTCTCATTCTTATCAATTCTTCGTCGTCTAGAGATTACACGTTATCTGCTGAATTCTCCCACAAACGGTATTCAATGGCGCCACACGCAAGCTCCCTACAGACCAGCACGTCTGTCAAACTGGATCAATCGAATGGCGCGGAATCACACTCGGTATGGAGTTTCATCAAGAGAAATGTGGATTCACGCCCACTGTCCACCGCCGTCTCGGAAGGCGAAAGGTTCTTAACCTACCAAGACCTCGACACAACTTCAGCGAAACTGGCTGCGGTCTTCCTCGATCGTGGAGTGCGTGCAGGGGATACGGTTCCCATTCTGCTGACCAGGAGTCTGGAAAGTGTAACGGCTATCCTTGCGCTGCTACGGCTTGGTGTATGCTATGTGCCCATGGATGCCGATTCCTGGGGCGAAGCGCGAATCGACGCCGTCTTGCGAGCCACAGAACCGACCAGAGTGATTCTCACGGTTGATGTCAGTCACAAGATTGATAGGTCTATGTTGATAACTGCGGAAGAGGTCAAATCTGCATGGAATAATTCATTCAATACCGCACAAATGGAGACGGTGGCGGAAAGTCTGCATCTGCACCAGCACCCGGATGCGTGGATGTATATTATTTTTACATCTGGCACGACGGGACAGCCAAAGGGAGTTGTGATTCCGCATCGATGCATCGTGAATTATGTGCAGCAGGGAAGCGACAAGGGAATGCCATTTAACCTGGGTGTCACCCATAGCGATAGGGTACTGCTACTGTTCTCTCTTGCGTTCGACGGTGAGTCAATGAGAATCCCTACAAGCCGTAAGTAAAAGAAAAAAAGGGGCGCCCAGCTAAGTCAGTGCTACAAAACAGCTGCGTGGGGAGTCTTCTTCAGTAGTCTTTGCCACGGTTGCCACCTCGTTCTCTCCGAGCCCAGAAGAGTGTTCGAAGACGTGAAGAGCTGTACAATTCTACCTGCTACACCATCTCTCCTTAGCACTCTCGGTGAGCCTCAAAATTATCCCAACGTCAGGTCCATATTTCTGGGTGGAGAGTCCCCGAGTCCAAAGCTTGTGCAAGAATGGTGGAGCCCCAAACGCCGCATTTTCAACTGCTATGGTCCTACTGAAGCTACCATCTGCACTAGTATGGGCGAGGTACGCCCCGGACAAAAGATCACGCTGGGCGAGCCAATGACGGACACGCAGTTATTCATCCTGAACGACCAGCTGGAAGAATCGCAGGACGGGGAGATATATATCAGTGGACCCGGTCTTGCAGTCGGATACTATAAGAACGAGGCGCTGACAGCGGACAGATTTGTCCAATGGCGAGGCCAACGGATATACAGAACTCTAGATCGTGGTCGAAAGCTGCCAGAAGGAATTATGTTCTGTGGTCGCGAGGATAGCATCGTCAAGAACCGTGGATACTTGATCAATATCGAGCTTGATGTAGTTCCTCTTTTGCTCGCTTATCCACAGGTGACAACAGCGGCGGCATTTATGCACAAAGGAAAGCTGATAGGATGCATCGCACCGAAAGCCGTGGACGTTACGGAGATGCGACGACGGCTGTCCCAAGCAAATGATGCCTTTTTGGTACCTGACCACATAGCAGCGTACCAGGAGCTTCCAACATCCCCCAACGGCAAAGTTGACGTAGCATGTCTGCAGAGAACATTCACTGATGAGACCGAATGTGATGAGGATTGCTTTGCGGATGGCACTCGCTTGACTGCAGTCATCGGTGCGATAGCAGATACCCTGGGACTACCCACAAGCTCGATCTCCACAAGCTGTAGCTTCCGGGAGTTGGGAGGCAATTCTTTGCTTGCCATCAAATTGGTATCCGGCTTGCGTCAGCGTGGACTCAAAGTCTCCTTTTCAGATATATACGAATCGAAAGGCTTGGATCAACTCGCCGAGAAATGTGTCTCTGTCCCCAGGAGCGGGGGAACGCCCATCGAGGGTGCGCCTGCCTCTCTGGCTGTTGATGCTCCGATCACCACAACACAGACGGGAATGATACGCTCATCAATACGAAAGTCTGCGACAAGTTACATGCTCGTGTCGGTTTCTGTCCCTTGGGCCCCTGAGCCGGACCACAATGAGAAGTTTAGACGCGCCTGGGAACAAGTTATGCTGAGGCATTCCATTTTCCAGACGATTTTTGACCTCCTTGCAGGTGTCCAAAAGCCAGTTGAACAAGGCAACTTCGATTGGCGAGAGCGATGTGTGTCGGCAGAGGAATTAGACTCAGCTGTCGAAGAAGAATCCTCTCTTCTTTTGCTGAGCACTAATCATCAGGATGAAGAAGGAATGTTCCGTCCGCGAAACTCTTTTCGTTTGGTGAGCGCGCCAGAAAACTCAAAAGCAGTGTTGCTGTGGTTGGTTCACCACTGTCTGGTGGACGGATGGTCCATGGGATTAGTTGTTCAAGAGGTCCAAGCAATTCTAAGAGGAGAGAACCTGAAATATCCTCCTCAATTCTGGCAATTTGCGCAACTACTCTCACGGCATCTAGAAGACGCTGGTGGCAAAGGGAAGCAGTTCTGGAAAGATGCTATGTCGCGAATCGGCGACGGCGTGTCCCTGAGCCTTCCCAAGCCTGTAGCTCCGGCTGATAGAAGTCATTTTGGGGTGACAAGCTTGGCCATCGACCTTCCATTGCTACGAATAGAGCAAATTTGTCGCATAGCCGGAGTAACGTCTGCGACTATGTTATACGCTGCCTGGGCACTCCTTCTGAAGACTTACACCGCCCAAGACGACCTGGTATTCGGAACCGTGTTCTCAGGGCGCGACTTCCCTTTGACAGACATTGACAAGATCGTGGGACCATTGCTAAATGCATGTCCACTCCCCATGAGCTTCGCAGGATTGAACGCAAAGGAAAGTCTTTTGGATTATGTATGCAAGGCTGTGCACCAAGTTGCTGAGCATCAATGGACGGCCGCAGAGGCATTGAGAGATATCACGTCAGGAAACCATAACAATATCTTTCAGACAATGCTGTTCTTAGAGTATGATTTGCCAGGCTTCACGAACAGTGGTTGGGAGTTCAGCCGCACCGATGTCCCTGAATTCCCGCTGACAGTCTTGATACAGCGGAAGCGTGGTGGCCTCTAGGTGGCCTCTACCTTAAAACATTGTTTGACCAGACAATGTATACTCGTCCAGTCATTGAGCGGATGATGAAGCACTTCCAGAACCTGTTTCTCGCCCTGCTGGACCCAGGGACTATGACAATTACCGAAGTCTGTGATAGAGTCTTGGATCCTTGTGAGTTGTTGAACCTGATTCATAGCTCGTCTTCCCTCATGTGTCCATACGTTGGGCCGTCAAACCTGAAGGATATCTTCGAGATTGGAGTGCGCCGCTGGCCAGATGCAGTTGCTGTCGAGTCTACTGACAGGTCCATCACTTACCGGGACATGGACCTGCTAACGAACTATGTCGCAAGGGCCATTGCAGACCGTACACGTCCCGGCGACGCTGTCGCGGTTCTGAGTGACCGCAGTTTTGATTGGGTCGTCTCTGTCCTGGCAACTGTCAAGGCAGGAGCTACATATGTTCCCCTGGATACAAAGCTCCCTATCGAAAGAATGAAGACGATTGTTGATTCCTCACAAGCAAAAATTTGCGTCTTCCCGAATGAGGCTTGTCACAACGGCTTTCTGGGTGTGTGCAAAGAGAAATTCCTACTTCATGACCTCCTGTCCAAACCAGTCAAGGCACAGTCACCTAGGCTGAGCACCGCTATCAACGGAGAAGATATAGCCTACATCATCTTCACATCAGGCTCAACTGGAACTCCGAAAGGCGTGCGTATTCCACATAAATCGGTAGTTTCATACCTTTCTTACAAGCCTGCCCGAATGGACGCTCGCCCTGGTAGACGACATGCGCAGATGTTCTCACCTGGATTCGATGTCAATTTGGCAGAAATATTCGGCACTTTGTGCTATGGTGCAACTCTTGTGCTTGCAGATCCAGGCGACCCATTTGCTCATCTTTCTCGTGTAAATGCGACAATGATAACCCCGTCGTTCCTTTCTGTCTGCAATCCTGATGACTTCCCGAACTTGGACACTATACTCTTCGCGGGAGAGGCAGTGCCACAGATCTTGGCTGACCGGTGGGCAACGAATCGGACAGTTTATAATTCCTACGGCCCTTGTGAGTGCACAATTGGCTGCCTTTTCCAACCTCTTCAGTCTGGCAGAGAAGTCACATTGGGGCGTACTATCCCCCGAGTCGGTGTGTACATCCTCGACACGCGGGGCCGCCCAGTCCCGATAGGGGTTCCTGGGGAGATTTGCCTGACTGGTATTCAAGTCGCCGAAGGATACATTGGCAGGGGCATGGGAAATCTCTCAGGATCCCGCTTCGTATCGGACCCTTTCATACGTGGGCATCGCATGTATCGCACCGGCGACCGAGCGGTCTGGACAGAAGATATGGAGCCCCGATTCTTGGGCCGAGTGGATAACCAAGTCAAAGTCAGGGGATTTCGAATAGAGTTGGAGGAAGTCGAGAATGCCATTCGTGTCGTCAGTCCCGAGGTTCGCCGCGCGGCTGCCATCGTGAGCGGAAACAACATTGTGGCATTCATTGAGCCCGAGAGTGTCGTCGTGAGTCGAATTCAAGATGCATTGCGAGCCAAGTTACCAAGTTACGCTAGGCCGTCCTCTATTGTTGCGCTTCATGCCTTGCCCACAACGCCCAACCAGAAGCTTGATCGGAAGGCTCTCCAATCGCATGCGATTTACACGACGACAAAGGGCGGAAAGCCTCTCACAAGGACTCAGTCCATGATCGCAACCATATGGCGGGAAATCCTAGGCCAACCGGCTGATATGAATATCGATCCAGAAGCAGATTTTCTTCTTCTCGGTGGTAATTCGTTGTCGCAAATCAGAGTTGCGCAGAAAGCCTCCCAAGTGTATGAGTTCAGATTTCCTCTGAAGTTGTTTATATGGAACACGACTCTTTCCCGTTTGAGTGAACAGATAGACGACTGTCTTTCGAGCAAGAAGCTTTCGCAAGCGGGTGATCGCTCATTCAAATCCTCCTGGCGAACGATAGAGCCCCCCTTCACGGAGGTGTCATATCTCGAGGAAGAATTCGTGCGGCTTTCAATTTCGTCGCCATCTCCCCAAGCATTCAACGTTGCTTATAAAGTGAGATTGAAAGGCAATGTGAGCCTCCACACTTTTAACGAAGCAGTTCTTGCTGTTATTGCGAAAGAACCCATTCTGCGGAGCAATTACCGGATGGAAAAGGGTCGTGTTAAAAGGAGTCAGTCGTCCGTCGAATGCGAAGTCATAGCGGGGGAGTTCTGCGATGCGGAAGTGACTAAATTTGTAAACCGTCCATTTGACCTTTTCGACGGTCCATTGACAAGGGTCATGCTCTGTCAGGAACTTGGTGGAGTCGATATCGTTCTTGTTCAACATCACGCCATCACCGACAAAGTCGCGGTTCGAGTGTTCTTCCTCAGGATTGGAGCTACATACCGCGAGATTATCCAGAACGGACGAGCGGTTGACCGTACGGGGGCAATATCACCAAACATGTCAGACTACAGAATCTGGGCCGAATGGAAAGCCCACCAGCCGTCCCAGGTCAGCAGCGAAGATGCCACATACTGGAAGGGGCAGCTGGCCGACCTTCCACGCTTTGCATTTGAAGATGGTAGCCAGCTGATTAGCACCGGGCGATCCGAGACTTTTAGTTTGAACCCAAGCCACACGTCCACGCGTCCGATGGAGCTATACGTGATGCTTGTCGCACTGGCGATGGCCAAAGTAAAGCGAGTCACGGACTTGGTGCTCGCAATACCACATATCAATCGTACTGAGCCCGGCACTGAAGATCTTTTGGGTGTTTTTCTCGATATATTGCCGCTGCGTGTTCGGATGACCGAGGCAGCCTCGCACAGCCCTTCGGTTCTCATGCGGTCGTTGAAAACCCAAATTCAGGACGCGTTAACTCACTCGATTCCGTTCAGGAACATTCGCTGTCTGATTGGCGAAGATCAAATCTTTCAAGTCCTGGTAGTGTGCCATAGAAGGGAAGATTCGGTCTCGAGTGGTCTGGACCTTCCTGGAGTCACCGTGGAAGAAACGTCCTTACGGGCAAGGGGTGCCAAGTTCCCTGTCCTAGTAGAATTTACGGAATTGGAGACAGATATCCTGTGTGAGTTCGAGTATATGGAGGGTCTGGTCACCCAGGATTTCGTTCTGGCTCTCCGAGAAGCTATGCAGACAATTTTTTCTGGACTGTGAAAACGCTACGATTCTCATGGGCCGAATACGTTAGTAAACCAACACGTTTCTGGGCTTACATATGACTCTTCTCCCTGCTCACGGCATTGTAAAACGATTGATTCTACCTTGTATTCGTGGATCAGCGCTGTTCCTCGCCGCGGCTAGAAGTGCATGAACTTAGATAGAGGGCTTCGACGCACTCGTCTCAGAAGTGGTCCAGGGCCCGTCGCGACAACTGGAGCACTACCCCACATTCGGTTCATATATAATGACCGTACGGATTATTCCTGCTTATTCGCCGGTAGAAACTTTCCACATATTCTCCCCGTTGGGACGTCTCCACTACCCGCACTAGTCGTCTATAGATGCCAGCCGTACCTTATGTACCCTATGGCAGAGCAGTTCCCGCAGAAAACTCCAAGCCTCATCAATAGTCCACCCCATCTTACCTCGTACAGCATGGCTATCTCAATTCTTACGTTTCTGTAAGTCATCATAAGTCCAGAGGAGGATTTCCATGTACTTGATGTGAGACTCACTGGAACCATAGTACATCCTTGGTCAAAAAGAGCCACTGGCCCACCCATGAGCGAGTAAGGGACCATATTATTGCTATATAGCTTTATTTCCTGGTAACCTAACTAGTTTTTATCAGACTCTATCGGATCATGAGCCCCGTGGGTGGAGCGGTGAAAGACGACCGTCCGCGGACGATCTGGGTACGAGGCCAGATAGCGCGTTATGGGATCAAGATATAGGAACGCTTTTGCACAAGATGTTGGATATGGCTAGCTACTTGCCCGAATCACAGACTACTCACCTGCAGTTCTTCCGCGATGGAGTTACTGCGTCTTTGGGACCGCATCCCCGCCGGAATGGAGCACCCACCGCCTGGAGAAGCTTCATGACGGATGACAATACCCCTGTTGAGCTGAGTTGGTGCTGGTCCAATGCGGCAGATATACCAACTGTGCGATATGCTGTGGACCCGATTGGGAAAGTAGCTGGTCCGGCTGCCAGCCCCATGAACGCAACTTCCAGCGCCAGATTGCTACAGAACGCCCTCCCACTTGCGCCAGAAGTCGACCTGGGTCTATTGAGCTACTTTCAGCAACGCTTGACAACGGAAGACACGGTCAACAACAAGGCATTGGATAGTGCCGCTGAAGTCCCTCAATCTCAGCATTTCATCGGATTTGACTTGATGGAAAAGAGTATTGTAATCAAGCAATATTTCCTGCCTACCTGGAGAGCATTGGCCGAAGGCAGATCAAACTTGAGCTTGGTTTTGGAAGCGATCCGGAATCTCCCCGGACCAGCAGATTCTCTTGCTAGCTCTCTCGGCGTTGTCGCCGATTATATTGAATCGTTCCCTTCTGACTCTCAGCCGGTTGTGGAAATCCTTGCAATTGACTGCCTGAAACCCCGTGATTCGCGCCTGAAGATCTACCTGCGCAGCCGAAACACGACATTACACAGCGTTGTCAATATGCTGACTCTGGGAGGTCGAGTCCCCATTTCAGATGAGGGATGCAAGTCGCTGAAGGAACTATGGCTTTCCGTATTTGACCTGCACCAGGACGAGCATGGCAACCTTGATCCACTTCAAGAGAATTCCCATCGAACGGGAGGAATTCTCTATTACTTCGAGTTGAAAAGCAATGCCTCTATTCCAAAATCTAAGGTCTACCTTCCGGTCCGGCATTATTCCCGTGACGATGATCAGATCGCTCGGGGACTCTCCAGGTTCCTTGAGCACAGAGGAAAGAGACTGAGAACGGGATCCTACTATGACGGGGTAAAGGAGCTTTGGTATGTCCATCTTGACCAGCTCGACACGATTACTGGAACAGACTCGATGGAGTACGGCTAACTTTTCACTCTTTCTGGCAGCATGCATCGAGAGCTCTCAAGTGGCTTGGGCTTTCATACCTACATAAGTTGGGCCTCTGAAGGGGATCGTTGGAATGTTACTTCTTACTTGAATCCGGAGGTCAATCACCCATGTCGAATTACTCATGCATGACCAACAAACGGATACTGCTTGTATGTTGTCTTAGATCGGAGATTTGGACCAGCTTGTGTGGGGTCAGTTTTCGTGAAGCCTTCACAAATGTAGCCGAAGCATATCTAGAGAACTTGTGTTGTTACCGGTGAGAAAAATGGACAATATCCCCGGAGAAGGTTCTGAATGAAGATAATACATAGAGTTCCCATACGGAATCGTTCCATATCCATAATTTTGCAGGTTAATTCCCCGGCTCATTCTGCCCTGCGGTGTCGCGGCGTTTATACTTCGGGTGATAAAACGTAAATACTAATATTAGATGCCGATAATGCTCCCTAAGAGACAAGTGAAAACTGTGACTTTGTACTCCCGTTCCTCCACAACAACATCTTCTGCCCAGCAGATTCTGTACAGCTGAACTGAGCCATGGAATCAACCAACTATCTTCCTGTCTCGTCTGTGTCCGCCGTACTGGGAATTTGTTTCCTATGGGCAATTTTTCGATTGGAGTGGCTGATAGGTGTCTGCGTAAGTAACTTCCGTCTAGAGACGCAGTGACGCAAAATTCACAATCATCCCAAGCTCTCGAACGTTGTCTACCCCTTGCGGAGCAGCGATGGACAATCTATTCCAGGTCCTGCATGGAAGTGGCTCGATGGACAGTGTCTCGACAAGTTCATCCGAGGCAGACAGTCCAGCCAGAAGTGGCGTATGTACGGATCTGTTTATCGAATCTGGTCAGGAATGAGGCCTGAGATGTATGTACCGGTTGATAGAATTGCTACGCTTATTGCTACGCTTATTCCTACGCTGGCAAGGCAACTGACTTTTACTCTCGTGTCCAGAGTCATTACGAAACCAGAGGATGTCAAGCGCTTTCATATCGATTCCGTGACTCATTGCAAGGCCCGGTCAAGCAACGGAGGCTGGTTGTTTCATCAGCTGCTTGGGGACTGCATGGGACTTATCAATGGACAGAGATGGAAACGCATCCGGGCCCAATTTGACCCCTGGTTTGTCCAAAGTGCCATTGCCCGACTCGCCGATCAGCCGACGCAGTACGCCGCGGATTATATTGAGAGACTGGAGAAAACGCTTAATCCCGGGGAGAGCGGTTCCTTCATAGTTCATGCTGCCCAGACATTCTCCCGCTTTCCGTTCATGGCCAATGCGGAATACATCTATGGGCCGCTGGACGGCGACGAGAAAGAAGAGCTTTGGGTGCTCGGACAGCGAAGCCTGGCGATGATGGCTCACGTACTATCCGGTGGAGTGCATCGATATAAAATCTACCGGTGGCTCAAGCCAGGGACATACCGGCAGTTGGTTGATTTCGAGCGTGATTGGTCATCGTTCAACGAACGAATGTACCATAAACAACGATGCTCTGATACCACCCACCCTATTGTTCCAGTTTGGAAAGAAGTGTTCAACGGCAATATTCCAAAGATGGAGGTACGGCATTATTTTAACTGCGTCTTCCCCGCGACACAGCAGCTCATTGAACCATAGCTAGTGCAGACTCTAAGCGAGATCATCTTTGCGAACCTCGACGTTTCGACTCATATCCTCACCTGGCTGATCATACTGCTGGCGGAGAACAGCGGCTGGCAAGCTCGACTGCGGGACGAAATCACCGCAACAGATTTGACGTTGCCGGAACTCTGTGCTCGAAAGGATACACTATTGCATCATTGCTTCTTAGAATCTATCCGACTCCGACCATTCACCGGTATGTTGCTTGCTGCGAGTATCAATTGGCCCTGTGATCCACAGACGCCTCGGTGTCTCACTAACAATGGGCAGTATTCACCATTCCTGCCAGCTCTCCTCAGAAGAAGGCTTTCGGGCAGTTCATCATTCCAGAGAACGTAGGGTGTGCACGTCCAGATGGGGCCACATTAACTGACTCTGCAGCAGACGTGTGTAGTCGTGGACAACCTCGCACTCAGTCGCAACGGTGAATTTTGGGGTGAAGACACCGATGAATTCAGGCCAGATCGTTTCAAAAATTTGTCGCCGACGGAGGTATTTGCAGTGGAACGCCATGTGCGGGAAGTGTAGCTAACAGTATTCAGCTTCGCTACAACCTTTACACGTTCGGGTTTGGAACCCGGAAATGCATAGGCCAGCACTTCGGCGAAGCAATAATGAAACAATTTGTTTGTTGTCTGCTCAGTCGCTATGAGCTGAGGCTTCCGGAAACCGAGAAAGCCGCCAGTTCCGGGTACAAAAACGTCAAGAACACATGGGTGCCTATTTCTGATGCGAGGCTTATCTTGACACCGAGGCGGCCTGCGGAGTTGCTAGTTTAGTCTGATTCACGAGGCGCAAACAAGTGCATGTTGGACAATCTTGGAGAATTCCAGGTTCTGGAAATACGGACATTATGGCATGTGGACCGCCAACTATATCCCGCTTATGGGTGCAAGAACGATCGCAAGTGACGGGTGATGTTCGTCAAGGCACTGCTTCTCTAGGTTACTCCCAAAATAGCAGTTGATCCATTGGCTACACATGGTCACAAGACTGACAATTGCTTCCCTAATGTGAATTCGTCCACTGAATATGCGTATCGTAGAAGGATTTGTGACTGCATCATTCAGCGTTTGACGCCACTAGCAAACTCCTCGTTAACTCCTTCACTTCTCATATATGCTAATGAGCCAATACAGTACTGTCATTTGGTACTCTCCCAACTAATCCGTCAAGCTCAATCTCAAAGGCCTTCGCTTGCAGGGTCAGATAAGCCGCGTCTGAATTTCCCTGCGGCATTTCGTCCACCTTCTTCTTAAACTCCTCCACCGTCTGCCGGATTTCTCCCAAGTGTTTCTGGATGATCATCGCTGCTACGACGGCGCCAAACTCTCCAGAAGCGCGGTATCTGCCTAGACGCACTTCTGCGCACACTCCATACGCGGACAGAGAGGAGCGACTCCACTCCAGCAAGCGGGAGAGAACCATCTTCGCCAAGAAGAGTGCTTGAGTATCTGCGGTGCAAGAACGGCACTTCAGAAGGTGGCGGATGGACGGGAGCATGCGTCGCGAGTGTATCAGTAAAGTATCAATTGACCTAAATTGTTCGGCGCTCCGCGGTGTGGTTCGCAGATTGCAGAGGTGGTTGGTTGCGGTGGAGAAGCAGGCACAGGGCGAATGTGTGCAGGAGGTGATGCCGCAGACAGAATTGTCATATATGGGGGATGTCAACAACGTCGAGTGTGTGATGCCTTGTCTCTTACTTTCCTGATGTACTGGCAGAACTTGGGGATCTAAAGGTAGGGATGCGAGGCTCGACTCAGAAGGGGTCGTGCTGGGACGAGGCGAGATTCCATGACGCCCGTCCTCCAGACAAGAAATGTTGTCAAGTGTTGGTCTAGCATCCCGCTTAGTATTAGCGTTTTCGACTTGAGGAGCTATGGCATTCAAGGGCAGTTGAGAATTGTCCTGATCCTTCGAGCTCCATTAGTGGCAACACAGTACACGCGCTTTTGAAGAGACATACAGTGCGAGAAGGGCTTTCTGCGGCAGTCGATGGCCAGTGGTTATCGAGCTCAAGAAGACACTCGTCAGGAAGGAAAAATTCCTCGAACGTGGGCTCGGATGACCTGATCTGGCCACTAAATTCCCCCAATTCCGATGGCAGCTGAAGTAGATCGGGCCTTGCATCTGAACTCGAGCCCGCTGCACTTGTGTTGGATATGGCTGGCGGCGTGGGGGCTGCTCCCTGGGCTTTATGGATTTCTGTCTCTTGTGCTTCTCTCATGCGCCGCAACCGTTCAATTGTCTTCTTGTTCATACTGCCCTTCGGTTTCCCGAGTTTTGCTTTGTAGCTATAGTGACATCGAAGATTGCTGACGCCAGCAAGGCGGGGTTAGACCTTGTTTCATGACTGCGGGGGGATTCCCTCACTCTCTGTAACACCGAGCGCATGGTGTCCCTCCTGTACATCGTGTTTTGGCTGCGTGACACCCATCACAGGCTGCTCGAAGCTTGCGTGTGCTTTTCTCCTGAGCTCTAATGTTAAGGGTGTTGTTCTCTGACTGGTCCCGAGTGCCCGCAGTCTGACTCGTGATTACTGGCAAGCCTCCTAGCATTGCATCTAAATCGAGAATATCCATCGACGATCTAGCAAAGTACGCGGCGATCAAGCCAACAGAAGTGTATTGTGGTGAGGTCTGGATTAGCTTTGGGGGATCAAAGTTGAGACCAACCACACAGAGCTTCCTCCATAGACCTGTCTACCATAAGGCGCATGGCAGCACAGTAGCGCTTTCGGCGCTTTCCACCCCGGCGAGGTAAAAAGTGAGATCCTTGTTCCAGTGAAACCACTATCAGTGATAAAGACACCAATGGACTCATTTACGGACGAGTCAGAATTTTGCCCCAAATGGATTGAGCGCCTCAATTGCCCACCGGTCAAGCCCCCTGGCTACTAAATGACTGAACCCTAGTGGTTTGGCGCTTGCTATGGACCCGGCTGTATCAGCGGCTGAATGCCATGCAAAGAGGACAAAGCAACGGTGGAGCATGCACTAACATAGTTACCCCCCAAGGAAAATAATCTGTGGTTGGCAGATCCAACAGGATCTTGTTTGCGACAATCAGAGTTCATTGAAACCAGCGTATGGCGTACTCCGAGGACATGGAGATAGCATACTCGCTTCAGTTCATCTGCCATCATTTTGTTAAATCGAATCTTTAGAATAGAGCTTTAATGCTAGTCCGTATGTCCTCTAGCATTCGGTGAGCCAGCACTCCGCTAGGCAACATGGGCAAGTTTACTAGTGTTAGCGATCCCTGATCATAGTAAGAATAAGGGTCATGCCCCATACTCAGACTATGGAGGTATTTTATGGAAGGACCAAGGAGTGTTTATGCCCCTCTCTAAGTGGGGGTGGGCTATTTTAGTCTCTCCTTTTCCACTCACAATAACCATGACCACGGCCGGTTCTCGCCTACCCGACAAGCCTTGGCAAGGGTAAGAACAAGAAACGTCGCATTTACTAACCAGGGGGCTTGGGTTTCAGGCTACCATCTCCAGCGTATATTTGTTCCTAACAGGCAATCCGTGCATGGTGCTAGTAGACACGACTTGTCCTAATGAAATTGATTGGCGGTATATGGCCGAGTATGCATATATCCATACCCATATGGATGTACGCCACGGAATGAGGATCGACTGTCGTTGAGAGCCTCTACCAGGATGTTAGGGACCGGTGGTCCACGCTCCTCGACGTTGTGCAAGGATTAGAGATCAGAAGGCAACCTGGCGTGACCCGGAAAGGTTGACTCCGCAAGCAACATCTGGATGATCCACCAAAGATGATCTACCTTATGGATTAGTAGCATGGACATATTGGCCGTTAACCAGGATTAGACACAGGCTGGATGTCGAGGTAAAATTCTCCGACAGTTTAGGGAAGCTTTTAAGAAATGATTGCTTTCCTGTGGCCTCTTTTATGGTTGAAATCCACTTGTCGGTGTCTTCTTGTCGGTTCAAAAGGGTATTTAGAATGACATCCAACAAAAAGTCAAGGCTTCCCCCATATCAATTGGGCGAGCATGTCAGCCCTTCAGTGCATTTAAACTGCGTTCTACTGACAACCACAGTCGTCAACTTCTTGGATCTCTTCCAGCTCTCCTCTGTACTCTTCGCGCTTCCTAATATCCAGCAGGCTCTTGGATTCACAAGTGAAGATATTAATTGGGTCTTGATAGTGTACAACATCACCTTTGCAGCTTTCCTTCTGATTGCTGGACAACTGGGTCAGAGGTTTGGGCTGGAAAAGATATTCATTGCTGGCACAGTCACTCTCACCATATCCAACATCATTAACACAACAGCGCCAAACAAAGCAGCCTTACTGGCCGGTCGTGCTATTTCCGGAGTTGGGGCTGGGTTGACGGTAAGTCGATCCATCAGGGACGGACGGCCATGATTCTGATACTGTATCGTTCTTGGAGGCCCCAAATGGACTCGCGATCCTAAGCAATACATTCCCGGATGGCGACTCACGCAACAAGGCATTAGCCATTTATACAGCATGTGGCCCTCTTGGGTCGACCATCGGCACTGTTGTCGGTTCTCTTCTGGCATGTATGTGTCTGCGTCTGTCCCTCGTGTGTAAGGCTTGAGCGTCCCGACTGACTCTTTATAGCTTCTGCAGCAGGCTGGAGATCCATATTCTGGCTGTGTCTGATTCTCACAGGTCTTTCGGCAATGATGGCATGTTTGTTTCTGCCACGATTTGCAAACAGAAAGGACATACCTATTGATATACCCGGTACCTTTGTCTTTACAGCTGGTGTAGCATTACTGGTCTACGGCCTCAACGACAGCTCGCGAAACGGCTGGACATCTGCTGCAGTGCTGGCCGGGATTATCCTGGGAGTTTGTCTCCTATTTGTCTTCCTCTGGGTGGAGGCCAAGGTCCTCAATCCAGCCATTCCCGGTTACCTGTGGAAGTCTGCCCCGTTTCTGGTCATGCTGGTTGCCATTTTTGCCTTTGGCGGGAGCTTCAGTACGTGGTTCTTTATCTCCACACAGCTCTGTGTCAATCTTTTGGGCTACACTACAATTCTAACTGCAGTGTATTTTTTGGTACGTCTGTCCCCGGTCCATCATCTATTCTCGGTCTTAGACTTGGTCTGACCACGGGACAGCCCGCTGCCTTTGCCGCCATTGCAAGTGGAGTCTTCGCTACACCATTGATACGACTAGCAGGGGAGAAGAATATCCTCGTGGCCGGGCTAGCCATCACGGCCGCCGGTGCCGTCGCATGGGCGTTTGCTACCCCGGATCGGGCCGGCGGCACCAGCCACGGGGGAGGATACTGGTATTCCATCGTTGCGGCCATTATCTTCGTGATCGGCAGCCCTGTTGCTCTCGTACCGACGCAAAGCATTCTTCTCCGCCAGGTGGAAGCGGGCAATCATGCGGTTGCGGGCGCGTTGTTCAATACCGCCTACCAGGTGGGTGCGAGCGTCATCTTGGCCGGGGCAAATGCTTTGATGGATAGGAGCCGCGAGACGGTACGGGGGGTGAGGCAGGTTACTATAGACGGGTACCTGAACGCCTTCTGGTTGATAGCTGGTGTGCTTGGGGCGGCGGCGTTGACTGTTATGGTTTGCTACTGGCCGAGGAAAGATGGTCTGGTAGAGAGGCAGATGGAAGAGGCTCAGGCAGCGGAGACTTTTGCATTGGACAAAGTGGAAAAGACTTAAAGCTTTTCAAACTTGCTTGCTATTAGACAGGTGTCGACTGGGCCCGAAATGACTCAAGTCACTTTCAAGCAAGGCCAGTACAGACAAAGGAGGTCATTTAGAAAGAATCAAAGAGCTCAACAGCCCGAAATCCGCAGAGTTCATCACCATCAACTTCCCAGCCTTGATCTGATAAAAAGCTATCCAAGTCTCTTTTCAAATCTTCCGCATCCACGTAGTCATATTCCCAACACTTACACACGATATCACCTAGATATTCCCTTTCAAGGATGGGCCATTGGCGCTCCACTACCATCTGCCGCATCTCTGCATCCTCCCTGTCCCGTTCATGACCAGGCCAGGACCCCGTCATGAGCTGATAGACCAGACACCCCCAGAGAAACAAGTCCGTATGAACAGTGGCCACTTGACCATGCCGTCGGGGTGTATTGCAGGGGTGGAACGCCTTATCCCTGACAGTCTCATTAATATACTTCCTGAATGTCTGACTATCAATGTAAACAGCGTCAAGGAAGCCAACCAGCGAGAGCAAGAGTGACGAAGATAACCAGCATAATTCAATCTGCAGATCATCAAAGATGATATTTCTTGGATGCACGAAAGATAGAGCCGAAACCAGGTGTAACGCCCATTGGTAGATTAGCGGACGGTACTTAGGCGTGATCCGCGACTGTGCTTGTTCACACTCGACATATTGTTAGCGTAATGTACAGATGAATATCAGCTAGGTACACTATCGACTATAACTATTGCAGTCGAAGTAAGATCTCTCAGACAAGATACTTGCCGAAGAATTCAACAATCTTAGCCCCAGCATGATCAACCTTGTCATAAAGATCAGCATGAGTCAAACCGTCCACAACAAAAAGCTCCTTTGGCTCCTTCGCCTTGGCCACCCCATCCTCACTATACCACTTCGTCGCCGCCCTCGTCCCCGTAACCATCAGCAAAGGCCGCGGGCTAATCATCTCATTCCACGCAAACGCATCAAAATTCGCCATGAGGTCCCAGCTACGCGGCAAACACACATTCGGCGCACGCGGGTGATTCGCCCTTTTCGTGCGATAGTAATCCGCCAAATCCCGGAATGAATCCGGGTAGTCGGCGGGCATATCCTCGATGCGCTCCGGGAGCATGTGCACGAGCGGGACTTTTTCCCCAGTCACATCGCTATTCCGGTCCTTTGCAGCATTCTCCAGCTGCGTCTTGAGGATCTCCATGTTGGAGGTACCCTTGTCGAAGCCGCGTCTTGCCATTGTGCCGACGCAGACGGCCGCAGAGGTCGCGACGGCCTTGATGCGGAGGTCGGTCTGTGCTGCGAACGGCGCGTAGCCGCCAGAGGCACAGATTCCTAACACGCCGATGAGGTTTTTGTTTACTTCGTTGCGGCTGGTGAGGTATGTCACGGCGGATTTGATGTCCTCGACGCGTTGGGCGGGGTCTTCGAGGTAGCGGGGCTCGCCTTCGGATTCGCCTTGGTAGGCGGCGTCGTAGGCGAGGCAGATGAAGCCTGCTTTGGTGAGGACACGGGCATAGTTGGCGGGCGACTGCTCTTTGATGGAGGTCCAAGGGTGAGCGATGACGATGGCTGCTCCACTGCGGTTAGGCGAGTTGGGAGCTGGGAGATAGAAGTGAGCCGCGAGCTTAAACTGGCGGGATAGGAAGGACACGTTTTCTGGGGTGCTCATTGTGATGGAGTTGTGTCTGGTTGCTTTGCTTCAGATGTCTTTCAGTCTACATCCTACATTCTACATCCTGCTGGTAGATGTCCTTTTATGTTGTTCTCTCCGCACTGCGGCAACTGGGCAAGGCCGAAAATTGGGAAGGTTTCCGATAATCTTCGGAGAAGATTTAGAGATTGACTGGTGGATATCAAGCGATCCACATTCTTCCACAAAGACTAGCCTATCATGATGATGTATATCAAGGGTGATGACGGAGTAGCAGTTGCGGCTGGGTGTTGTTCGCTTTTGTGGTGGTGTAATGCAGGTGCTCCGAAATGATCCCCGAAATCCATCGGGCAGAGCAGAGTCTTACATCATGGATCTAGCCGGAGCCAAAAATCCGTAAACAGAGCAATTGGAGACCAGAGAGGTGTAAAGTCACCAAACCACTGGACCAAGATACATGGTTTCTCCACCTTAGCTTGTTGACTAGATGTTAATTAGGGCATCCTCCGCAGGTAAGGAACAACGGTGGGTCCTCGGACGCGGCATCTACGGTCTCCATTCTCCCACACAAGCAATATCATCAACCACAACAGATCATGGCATGTTTTGGCGGCCAATCGGCCCCGTCTCTACGACCTCTACCCGGTTCTCGTCCCGATCTTCTGAAGCGTTTGATGTTGCCGCCTGCACTGGATATACTGTATGAGCAGATATTCTGGGCAGAAATAAACACCCTCAGTGTGGCTCAGCTTGATGAGAAATTCGTGGCTCTTCTCACCTGGTGCCATACTGATACCATGCAAGGGGGTATGTTAGATGAATACAATGAGGCTGATGCCTTCCAAGGGCCTCAAGAAGTGACCTCCGACTTGAATCGCGTGTGGAAGACAACAGCCGTATATGAGCTGATAGCCGAGGACCACCCACCGCTTGTCCGATTCGACCACCGGGATCCATTCTTTGGGATCCCCATTTTGAACATCCGTCGACGACCCTAGAGGACTTTTTGGCCAGACATAAATCGAGCATGTACAATGCTGATCACCTAGTCCCCAGCTATCGCCCGTTAATTTACCAGCGGGCGCTGCACCTCATCTCCGGACTATCCTTTGTGCATTCAAAGGATATTGTTTTTGGTGACCTCAGGATTGAAGTATGTTGGCTGGAAAAAGAACTTTCTCTGTTGCTGCTGGGCTTCCTCGACGCTGTTTATAAAGTACCCGGGTTCTCAAAACGATATATCAACCAGGGAGGGCGATATGAGTATGAACCGTTCCACCCCTGTCATAAACGCCCATGGGATAGTTTACTGGCTACTCCGCAGACTGATCTCTTTGTCTGGGGATGCCTCATCTATCAACTCATGACAGGGTTCTGGCCCAAGCATGAGCGACAAAGATCAGACGCGGAAATCCGGGCTCTGTTCCTGAATCGCCAGTGGCCATTACTTGAAACACAGTACCTCGGCGGTGTGGTACGGAAGTGTTGGGATTATGGATATCGGGATGCCGAGCATTTAAAGACAGACCTGATTCGGTTCCTAACAGATGAGGGCTGGGAGGTTGACGGGGATGAACTGCGTGGGTTTCGAGCTACTGATCTTTTTCAGGATGAAGGGGCCATTTCATCAAAGGCGTCTTCACTGATCTCCATGTTCTCGAAATCTGCTTCGAACATCTCGAGCGAAGCGGGCTTCCCATCTGTGTAATGCTCTGCGCGTGCCCCGAGGGCATCAGAGCTTGTCATATTCCAATCAGGAAGAGACAGGTAATTCCCCATTTCAAATAGATCAGACAGAAGTAATTTGGAGAGGTACAGTCCTCTACCCGTCCTTATCACTGCTTTCTTCTGTGTGCTTCCATGCTTTCAGCACATCGAAGACACCAGTCTCATCCGTGAATTTGTCAGGTCGTCCAAAATAGTTAGGAAAGAGAATATCCGGTTCAGTGAATAAAACAGAGGCGTGGAACAGTTGAGCTGCATTATGATGAATTCTGAAGTCGTACCAGGTGTTGCCCTTTGGCGGGAGAGGCCCATATCCATTAAATTCCATAGGAGGCTCGTCCGGGGCATCTTCACCAAAGTAGAAGCTCATAAGAAGAGTCCCATCCTGAGCACTTCGCTCATCTGCAATAGCGATAATACTCTGTTCAATAAAGTTGAACTTAATAGGCTGGAGCCACTTGTCTAGTGCCCATTTCTGGCACTCCTCTTTCGAGGCATTGATGAAATCAGACTCAAAAGATTCACCATCTTGTAACCTCGTCCTGAACCCCTCTCTCGTGCTGGGGCAGTCCTTTGATTCAACAAGATAGTATAGAAAGGGAGGGTCTTCGGGGTCTGTACTGAATTCACGCAAGGCCTTAGGCACAAACTAGTAATTATAGTCAACCTTAAGTTCTTCAACCCATCCTGACATGCTGCCACTATGGCATCCTTAATAGATTATAAATGTGACTTACAGGCTTAGCCTCTTCTGCAATACAGAAAAATAAGGTGCGAGTCATAGTAAGAGATCTTTGCTGTGGCCACAGTGATGCTTTCTAGTGTAATAGGAAAATTTAGAGATAGGTAAGACTCTATAATGTCTTTATATAACTCCTAACTACAAAGGTACAACGACGTCATCCCTTATCTGAGGATAACCCATTCCAGGACAAGAAGCTTTGGCCCCGGGGCTCCCTGAGGATGCCGCCCACCTGCCCTGCCGCCGGCCCCGCCCCAGCCCCCAACGCCAAGGCAATTGTGTAATAGTCAATGTCTGTAAGCTCATACAACGAAGACCGCGAATCCCAAATTAGTAACAAGTTTTTAATTTTTTTTTATAACACTTTCCCTTGCTGCAAAAACTGCCCCTATATGAATCATTGCACGTGAACAGAGAGGGCCTCGCTGAGACACGCAATGCATGAATAACTCCGCCGAAGACTCTCAGAGCTGTTGAGTCAGCCTTATGTTTCAAACTTGCCGACTGAAGATCGTGTCTCTGCCTGCTTAAGGTCGTCGGTCGTCCCGGAGAATGTTCCTGTGGTTGCATGGCGCAGATCATGGTCGGAAGTTTCAGAGGGAGGATTCAGAGGGAGATTGATCGGTGGGTTTATTCCCATCTGAAGAAAATCGAGGGTTTTATATACAAGCTGAACATCAGATTGATTGGAAATCAATCTACACGGAATAAATCCGTATACATTCCCCCTCAGGATCGTTGTGCTTGCACGGCGATACTGCACCGGCGAGGATCGACTAGGCCTCCGTAAGACCACTAAAACCCTTTCGGGAGAAGAAAGAGAAAGAGCGCGCATGGACGATCATAGATCGCATTCTTTCCTTCAGCACTTTCAAGGCCCAACTAATCAAGTTGGCAGAATCTTGCAAATTCCGCTGGCCCTAAAAGGCTTAGGAAGACCGTCTGCTGCTTCTGAATACCCCATAAGCAGATATCGAATTCTCCGGTACCCAGTACAGATCGTTGATCATCGACATTCACATTGGAATGCTTGATCAGCGGGAATTTTCCCAAGGTCTCGACGTTGATCGAGTGAGGCAGATCCATCACTAGGGAAGTCGAATCGGATTAAAAGAACGGCTTAAAGCCAAGACGTCATCAGAGGGATCGTTGATACATTTGAAGGATTGTTAGCCATCCAGACATAAGTACATAGTTGAGTATAGAAATGCAAATGAAATCCAATCCTGCGAAGGTAGCTTAAGAAAAAATAGGCAGAAATGATAGTAAGACATTGAATCGACTCTATGGGAGTTCCACAATGCCTAAGCCCCGCCTTTGAATGAATTCCATTGAATCATACTCATAGACATCGAAGCTCATCTGAGCCTGACCTAGTTGGCCAATGATCGATCTATCTGGCGTCTGAACCAGTGGTTCTTATCTTGTTCGTCATGAACCCTGTTGCTGGAACTCGCCGACTTTCATGAAGGTTAAAAAGGTTTTTGCCAATATCCCTTTTCGATGATTATCAATCAAAGTGGACCAGCACGATAAAAAGACAGCAAATCAAATGGATGTGTATACACCAGCTTTATGCATGGCCAAATTACTAACCATATATCTGATGAGCACCAAGTACAACAGTCCGGCTGATTATGCACGCACGTCCAATCCAATCGACCTCTGCTGCTCCCTGATCGAATCCATCAACACGTTCAAGTCCTTCTCGGTGTCCTCCCACTCCTTCTCAATAACGATCTTCGCGCGCTCGCTGCGTGGCACAAACAGCGCCGCAAAAGGATCCGGCACCGACACAAACCCTGAGTTAAACGCCATATCGTCAATAGCCTTCGGCCTTCCATCCACGCCCATTAACGCCCATTACATTTCGAATGTCAAAACCCCACAGAATTCGCGCTATAAGAATGAAAATCGAGTTCCGGGCAATGTGTCGCCCAGTGCAGACCCGTCTTCCGTACCCAAAGAAGTTAGTAAAGCGCCCTTCAGGCTCGGAATTCAGCCAGCGCTCGGGATGAAACTCCATCGGGTTCTCAAAGTGGCCCTCGTGCATACTCATGGACCAATGTAACGCAACAATGGTCGCTCCTTTGGGGATCTCGTAGCCTAAATAAGTGTCTTCTTTTGCGGAGGCGTGAGGTACACCGCCAGGAACGATGCTTCGCCAGCGTAGGGTTTCTTCTATCAGAGCTTGGATGTAGGGCAGGTTCTCCTTGTCCGACAGTGTAGGTAGTCGATCCGGTCCAACCACATCATCGAGCTCTTTTTGCGCTTTGGCGATAAAGGAGGGATAGGCCAGTGCAGCTAGAACGAACACCCGCATGACGGTCGCGGTAGTCTCGTATGCTGCATCCGTGAGGATACCCACATCGTACGCGAACTCCAGCTTATCCATTTCTTGCGCCTGCTTGGTCTTGGCGAACTCTTTGGTCCAATTCCAGGACTTGCGTTTCAGCCCGATATCCATGTTTTTGAGGTGCAGCGCGGCCTCAAGCTGGAACAGTTCCTCTGCGGTGCGTTTCCACGGTGCTAGACACGCAGGCAAGTGATTCAACAGAGGAATGGCATCGATAATCCACGTCCCCGGACGCGCGGCGTAAGTAAAATTATGCAGGATGCGCCGAAGGTCCTGGATGTCCTGCTCGTCGCCGGTGGGCAGCCGGATCCCGTATGCGAGACTGTACCCCAGACTGGAGGAAAACCGCTCGAAATGCTTACAGAAGTCGTTGGACGAAAGCAGATCATGCAGAAGCTGTTTACTTTCCAGATCTTGGAGGGGGAAATATGTCGGCGACGCACGTGGACTCAACACTGGGGCTTCCATGCGCTGATGCAGCCGGTACCGCTCGTCGTACTGCCGCATCAGCAAATGCATGCCCTTTGTCAAGTTCTCACCTGCCATGACCATCCGCGGCCGGTCGCTGTAGATGCTGCCCCGTTTATCGAGCAGTTCACGGGCTATGTTAGCGTCTGCGATGAGAATCATGGTTTGACGGCCGAATTGGGCGCTCATGAGCGGTCCATACTTCTTGCTCCATTGGTCATACACTCGCCAGGGATGATCTTTCGGGACTTGATGAATATTGCCAATGAGTGGGAGGCGACGTGGGCCTGGGGGCAGTTTACGGCCGCGATGATATTCGAACAGGAGACGAAGGATTAGAAGGAACGCAATCCCTGACAGTATATTATTCAAAGACATGTTTAATCTTCGGTACTCTGATGATCGACGAGGGTGGTCAGAATCAAGCTCAAAGTTGCCGTATGTCCAAAAGGTAGGTCTGAAGGGGACCTTGGAGACAGGACCCGTCTTTTATGTCATCGCGCTGAGACTACAGTCGCAACTTAGGTACTAGCCATAATCGACCCCGCTCTATTATCATCAATTCAAACATTCGTCTCACAATTGCATTCGTCGCAGAGCATATGCTGGCCGACAGACCATGCCCAGAGTAGCCAATCTCTTTCTCTCTTCTGGTCACATATAGGTGGAAAATAACTTTAACCGAATGCAATGCTGTTTCGCAACTGCAGCTCGGGGCGGGGTTGACGTTTGACACTATTTAATCCCTGCCAAACGGTTAGCCCACCGCTGCATATGCCTATCTTTGCCTTGTCATTGGATGTAAATGTACGATATGCTGTGGGTGCTTGCACTATGCTGCAGTCACCGTTGCGTAAGTGACGTTCTGCGTTGGGCACCATGCATGTCTAGCTTTAGCAGTGTCTGAACCTTCGCGGCCAGGTCGACGGTCGTCGGCATATGTGCGCAGCTCAAAGTTGAGGAAGCCCTTATCTGGAAGGCGAAAAGACTTGATTTGTGCTGCCATGATGATCAGTCAAGCGTCCAACTTTATATTCGTACGACCTTTATCATAACGGAGGAATCATGGTTAGTCCGACCATTTGACTCTGATTTTGGGAGATTCTCACCATTTCGGCACGGAATCTCCGTCAGCTTTTCCAATGAGATATCAGTGTCGCGTCTGTCGTTAAATCTGTAGTAAGGAAGGATGGCACCTCTGTAATACCCTCCATGATAAAATCACAGGTGACCGATAAGTCCATGTGATGATTGCCGCGAGCATTCGGCCTGAGTCCGATACTAGGTTGTTCTGTCTCAGGTTTAAAGCTGACCTTTAACGCTCAAGTTATTTGTTGTCTAGTAGTAACATTGGTGGGATATCTGCAGACCACACAGGGCTTTGAGACGGCCTCGAGACTTGCTGGACATGAGTGCGATGCAGTTCTGCATGTATCGTTTTGTGTGTATCTTCAATTGTGACTGAGATCGTCGCGGAAGCACCTGGTCGAAAGGTCAATCTAACCATAAACGGTCTGCGCTTGAAGTCTGTAGGGTGGGGAAACCAGGTAGATTTTTAAGTATCAGGCAACCTCCACTATCACTTCGAGTCGACACTTCTCCAATGTATGCTAGGAAGGCTACACAACCAACCGTATCTTTAATTTATCCCCTGGACAATCTCCTCCCTCCTCTGCAGCAACTCCTCCATATCCCATGTAACACTTATAAACCTCCCACCCAACCACTCCCTCCTCTCCTGCATTACCCAACTCATAGCACCCCTAGCAAGCTCTGCTGTATCTGGTAGAAGTCTATATAATACCTTAATCTTACTCACCAGCTCTGTTAGCACACTGCTAGGGTGAATCACATATGCCGATATCTCCTCACCCACATACTCAGCCACTATAAACTCCGTCAACTACAGCACAGTAAACTTACCTATCTAATACACTAAAGGCTGAAATTGGACATGTTCAAGCAGTTACAGTAAGCCCTGTTATACTGCATAGCGAGCCCCGATATAACGAGAACCCTCCATGTAGCGAGAGAACATCCGTGCCAAAATGGATTGCATCAAAATAACAAGAAATCTCGCCATTACGTGAATCATTTATTTTCACTGAAACAGCAATACAAATTTCGTTATAGAGTAGAAACCTTTATTCCAGTTTATTACTAAATACGCCACCTTAGTTCCTAATTGATCCCATCATCCTTCCTGTAATCCTGTTCGTCTATCTAACTACCGCTTGCATGTAGTTTTAGAGTCCGCCAATAGGCAGATGGCTGAGCCAGATAGTTTAATCTAGGTAGCGTCTTAGAAGCTACCTTACGTAGGAAGCAGTCACGATCGTAGGTTCAGAAATTACCAGTATTTTATATATAAATGGTAAATTAATGAAGGTGTGATTCTTCTGGGGAGTGGCTTTTCTAGGTGATATATGCTTAGCGCGATTCGGGACGAACCTTTCCAATGGGGGCCTTAGTTGTCACGTGCGATCCACCGGCGGCACGTCGCCGCTAAGCCGCTTGCTTCGCTTAAATAATAGTCAGGTAGTCCTGGATTCTAAACGCACAGAGTACGGAGTAGAAATAATAGAAGGGGTAATCTACTTATTACTCCGATGTGTAGATTGGTGCAGTAGGCCCAAGTGCTAGTGCTGCCCTCCGATAAGCACCGAGGTTACATGACCCTTCAAGTCTTGGCTCATCCGTTGCCATGGCTTCAAAGGGTATAAGCGAGGTTTGGCTACAGGTTATTCCCATCCTGCCTGCCAGAACACAAGGGGTGGATGCTGCATGCCACCACTTATCTATCAACGAATGGTCTGTCGGCTACTCCTGACATTCCCCAACATGTGCCAAGATTGTCTACTCGAGTATAGTATTGCTCCTTCAGCAAATCAAAAACCAGCGACATATTACTGTGAAACAAGCTTGTTCGGGCTAACGGGGATCTTGACAACCTAGGCCCAAGTGCTAGTGCTGACCTCCGATAAGCACCGAGGTTACATGACACTTCGAGCCTTGGCTCATTAGTCCGTGCTCTCGGGGTTCACCGAGTTAAGGCAGAGCAAGCCACGAGTCTTCCCCCTCGTTCAGCGGCGCCGAATGCAGATCCTTCTCTTGAGCGTTGGCATTCTCTTGAGACCGAAGTAGTGATTACAGAATTAGGAAATCCTTTCTGTACATTTGTGCAGTGTCCCCTTCCTATTAGGATCAATCACCACAGCCAATAACAACCCTCAAAGGAATCAACAAAACACGAGCAAAATGTCTGGTGCCTACGCGCAAGCACGAATGAATCATCAAGTCTCCTCCCAGCCTCGGAAAGCACTGAGGGGCCCGGATCGCCCCATCGCCTTGCGTCAAGAGTACGTCACCGACTCGAAAACAACCCTCGTCCTCAGTCCCCAAGGCGACGCCCAGTCGGTGACGGCGTACAAAGCCAAAGACGAAGATGGACGGACTATCTTCACCGCGAGCGGGTGGAAATACAATAATGGCTCATGCCGAGAGTTCCGCGATGCCTCTGGCTTGCCTCTCTTTGAGCTTCACAGAAAGATCTCCCTCAAAAGCGCATGGTACATTACGCTGCCGGGAGGTGATCGTGAAGTTACATTAGCGACAGGCGCTCCCCGACTTGCGCCTGCATTTGGAAACTTCAGTATCTCATTGCAAAATAGGGCGTCGGAAACAAAGTCAGAAGCTGACAAGGAGCTGACGCTCATTGTTGAGCGGCATGGGCGCGTTTTGCAAAGCTTCGATGTTATCGATGGTGACAGAAAGGTAGCGGAAGTGTGCGAGAGTATACGTCACAACGATAAATTGGCACTGAAGCCTAGTTCGCGGAGGGGCCATCGGCCTGCCCTGGATGTTGTTATATCTCCTGGGGTGGATATGTCATTGGTAGGTTTTTAACCTAAACCGCTACATGCGCTGACTCTATCAGGTTGCGGTTATTGCCGTCATTGCCTCGGATAGCGTCTATGGTACAGAATCCAGCTGAGTTTTTAGGGTTAGCTGATGGCATCGGTTGAACATTCTTGTGGATCAGTTCCGGTCTATCTCTATCATACATTCAATGGGCTTCTTTCTGCAGTCATGTTCCCGGCGTAGGCTCTCTGCATCGTTTTCCTCCAACCTGAAGTTGCAGGTTGTTACAGAAGCCGTGCGTTGGCTTTTGTGTTTGCCAGGAGAACTTGTCTTGGAACTCTTGCTCCCAACATGCTGCGGTGCACACGGAGTCAAAGCCCAACGGGTCTAATGTAAAGGTCCTTTGTAAGGAAGACGGAAAGGTTAATGAGTTCGCCAGTAGCTTTTCAAATATCTTAGTGTAGCTATTAAGCTTATTACAGCGTCTATTTTATTCAACTTATGGGCATCGTTTAAAATTACTACTCAAGTACTCTTTATTCGTTCTGCGATACTCTAGCTTGGAGAGCGGTGGATATTTTGAATGGAAATGAACCCTCAGGCAGATAATTCAGACCCTTGATAACACCACAGGGATTACATGGTTACATGTCGGACGTCAAAGATCATTGGAATTTATCATTGTAAATACAGCTAAGCGACTTTCAGGAGGGTTGCCTCACCTCCTAAGGTACTGACCTGGAGTGCTTAAACAGCCGCAGCGCTCAGGACCCTTGTCTATCCCTTAGGCTGGTGCTGCGCCCGTACATTTGTGGGTCTACATGTTTACTTAGTGAGCCATTCCATGCTATCAGGAGAGACCCCATATCCGGGACTGGGAGGACCTCTTCTCCCTACACAATGCAATGATTACAGCTGTTGCTCGTTGGAACAATATAGGAGATGGTAAAATTGAATATCCAGTCAAATTCACAGAGAAAGAACTGGAACAGCACCAAAGCAAGATGGAGCTAATCAAAGGGGCCTCAATGATCTTTCACCAGCTACACAACGATGGGCTTATCTCTCTTGGTGGAGTGGTTTCTCCAGAGCGATATGAAGATGCCAGGAAATGGAATGAGTATTTCAAGCAGGAGTTTATCAATCTAGCTGAAGAGGTGAAACAAAGAGAACTACATGCAAAAGTCTGGCCGTATTAAAGAGAAGTACTCAGAAGATTAAAATTGAATTCAACTACGCATCCTGAGTTCCCTAGAGATATTTAGCTGTTCTGCTGCAGTAACTATATATGGAAGCCCTTTTTTGTCAAACTTTAATTAGGCAAGATATAGGAGGTACCGATTAGATCCTGCGATAACACATCAACATATTGCCTAGATAGCCATTGTGGCGCCTCCCGCCCCCATACTTTACCATTAATTGATTGAATTTACGTAAGGCTGAATCTGCGGCCGCACGTGCATGAGGACCCCAAAAGCACTGCGAGATATGACAGGTACGTCATCACACATTAGTGCAGGGGGCTTGGATAAGCTATTCGTCTCACTGCGTTGATTGTGCTGCTTACTTGCACATACTTAATTGTAAATTGTTGTTGTCCATAGGCAGTCTAATCAAGGTTCCAACTTCGGCCCCAATCCATAAGTACCGGCCCCCACCTGACGCCACCCTCATGGGGCCGGAACGCAGCTCCACATGGAGTACACAAAGCCCAGCCCACGGGACGGAATAGCCCTAACTTCAACTTTCCTGAGCTACGTCTATACAGTATATGTTAGAGATCTGCATTGAACGAAAGCATTCCATCAATTCCTATCTACCTGCAACAAATGGACATTCTGGCTGAATCCAGTACACATTCAATCCGGCCCCAG
Organism: Aspergillus pseudoviridinutans; assembly: GCF_018340605.1. NCBI lineage: Eukaryota > Fungi > Ascomycota > Eurotiomycetes > Eurotiales > Aspergillaceae > Aspergillus > Aspergillus pseudoviridinutans. The sequence continues at coordinate 3,933,429 of NW_025091282.1, read as the reverse complement.
GCCAGCAATCTCCTGTTTAATCCTTCACCGGGCACAAAGCAAACTCACCCGCCGGCGCCCCGTCATGAGTCATAACACCACAGTACGAGCCATCCTGCGTAGGATTGGTATCGGGATTGCTCGAATGGATGAAGAACACCACCCGGTCCGCGCCGGGGTCGCCACCGCCGTAGATACTATCCCCGTGCAGGAGGGGGAACTCGTACAGCGTCTTGCCCTTGCATTCCTTGGCGAAGTCTAGCTTGCGGTTGTTGCCGAAGGTGTGAGGGTAGCCGCCTGGAAGAGGTCAGTGGTGGTAGAATGGCATAATGAGGTAAAGCTGCAAACCTGGTTGGGGCTCGTTGGTTGGGGTGGTGTTGATGCCTCGCTGGATGGCTTTTTCGACTTGGGCGCGGCTGTAGCGGTAGCCTGGGCACTCGATGAACTGGTCACTTGGGGGAAGGTTATCGACGGTGCGCTTGCTCAGAGAATCGGCAATGGCAGGGGCAGGGGCAGCAGAAGTGGTCTGCATGAGGGCGAGGCCCAGGGTGAGAAGGGTGAAAGGTGAAAGCTGCATTGTGATGGAATTTGGAACTTTGGAGACAAGAGATGACTGTAGTTGCCTGTTGAGATGGTGGATAGAGATAGAGAGCAATGGACAGCTGGAATGGGGCAATTTATACCTTTGTGAGTGTGCTTCTGGAGGATAGACCAGCGATTGTACAGAACTTGATAACCAGCATCATGCTTGATTTCAACGCTGCCAAGATGGACGATGTAACTCGAATTGACATCATGATAGACCGCTCTGCCTGTACAGGCCTCTTTCGAAGGGTTATCTCACGTATGAATGCCTTGGCCTACATGGCGCAGCATCTTGTCCTCCTCGATTGAGGAAAGATGTTCCTGGCTGACATCTAATCAGACCATCATATCATGATCATTGACCAGACAAATGACTTTCGATTGTTGGATTCTCAGCCTTGTACCTCAACTAGGTCAATCAGGAACTCTTGCAGGTACTTACTCCTCCGTGTAAGGCCCCCAAAAGTGGCTTGGTTCGAGTCCCTTGCCTAGAATAGCCAGGTAGTTATCAGTTATCCTATCACAGCCGATTACTTTTGTTGCTTTCAATGAGCACTCAACGGGGCTATGCAGCCGTGGACTGATTCTGACATCGGCCCAGCGGCATATCTAGGTAAACTCACGTTGGATGATGCAATAAAGGATTGAGAACAGGTATGAGGAATAATTTCCAACATGGTAAGCGAAAAGAAAGACGTTGATTCGAAGAGCAAATATCTTGGCTGCATGGACTCCAACCCTAAAGCCGTAAGCGGCGGATGCGGCTGTGCTTATGCGGGGTGGCACATTATGCAGGCGCGATGACGCATAATGGGACAACCACCTAACTCGATATTTGAGTCATGTTATTTATATTTTGACGATAAGATAAAGGCATCAAGAGTTAAAACCACCAGAAACTCACACCAAAGAAAACATCTAACTTCTTCAACTTTCCACCTTCCACCTCAAAATGACCACTATTCTCGATATCCCAGGCACCAACCCCCCAAATCCATTCACCACGCCCATCCAAGCCCTTCTCACCACTACCAACCCATCCTCGACTCCAGACGAGACAGCAGCCCACCTCGTCACCGCAGTCAACACCTCTCCAGACCCCGCCCACGCCCTCTGGCAACTCTGGGACGCCTTCTTCACCGCCGTCGCCACCTCAACAACACACACCCCACACCTCGCCCTCCTCGATGCCCTCCGCGCACATCCACCAACACAACCTACCAACGTCCGCGCAGGCTCCGATGCCCAGCGCAACCTCCGCAGCTACACCAGCCCCGACGGAAAGCTGAACTGGGAGTCTCTGCCCCGCTTCAGCGCGCAGTGGCGCGATGTGCACGATATCCTCGAGGCCTGGCGCGACTGGGACGGGGTGCGTGATTCTACCTCCCATGCCACTACTACTACAGTAATCAGCGGCGCAGAGTACTTTCTCCACTTCTGCAGCTTCTCCGCTGCGCTGCTGAAAGCGACGAACGGGAAAGGCGGGGTGCATCCTGTCTGGGTCTTTTATGCGTGTCGTGACGTGCTGGAGTGTGAGCGACTGGATCGGGATCGGCAGCCAAAACCGCACAGGATGCCGCTGGAGGAGGTCTGGGCACTCGATGTCCGGGTGGCGGCGACGTGGGTCCGGCATGGGGCGCGGGCGCTATGGGAGGCGGACCACGAAGAGCTTCGGCGGCATTGGGCTGCGGCGTTGGATGAGAGGACGGAGTTGTGGCCGAGAGAGGATGGGCTTACGAGGGAGCGGTGGCAGTTGTGGGAAAGAAGGCTGCGGGAGTTGAGTGCTGAGGGGGAGGTTCTGGATGGGGAAACGAGGGCTGTGGTTGCGGAGGCTGCTGAGGTTGTTAGTGGTCTTTTGAAAGAAGACTAACGGATCTATCTCAACTACAGCTTGAGTCCGGCTGAACGGGGGCTGCTGGAGCTATTTTCTTTGTCTGTATTATGCGCAAGTTATATCACAAACTAGTATGATGTATCTAAGACTACTCTAGCTTACATTTTCAAATTCATATGCAAAGAATAGAAAGGACTTTATTCTCAAGCACAAGATCAAATTAGTAGACATCCAGCCACTGCTGTTTTCCGCATGGCTGAATCTCAAAAGTGAGACACTTCCTAGCAACTGACCGAAGCACATCCAATTTCAAGTCATCACACCCACCCTAGGAGACCCTCACTGGTCAAAGACTTTCCTGCAAACGCGATGAATCCTCCAACAACCGCCATGGCACCGCTAAACATGCAAACCTGAAAGAACCCTCCCGATGCATCGAAGATGGCCCCGTTAATGGGCGGCCCGATCAGCGCCCCCAGGCCAGCCACAGCCATGCCCATACCCATATAAGTGCCGACATCCTGCGGGTCCTTGGGACAGCTCGCAAAGGCCGCCGACGCGCTGGAGATGATTGTGCCGGAGGTGAAACCGAAGAAGACGGCGTAGACGATCAGGCCAGCATTTGTGGTCGCGGAGGTCATGCAGAGGACGATGATTCCCGTGGCGACACCGCCGATAGCGAAGGTGTTGAGGCGGCCGTACTTGTCCGCGAGAATCCCGGGGATGATCCGGCCGAGGGTCGAGGTTGCATTGACAATGGCGAGCAGGTACCCGGCCAGCGCCGTGTGCATGCCTCGTGTGGTAGCGTATGTCGTGAGGTAGAAGAAAGGAGTGAACATGCCGAAGAACATGAAGAACAGGGCGACGAAGAGGGTGATGAAGCGTAGGTCCCTGTAGGGCGATAGGAGGAAGAGGCGAGTCTTCCGAGGCGGCAGGCGCGGCTTCACGGCCACACTGGCAAATGCCATGAACGGCAGGATGATGAAGCCCACGATGCGGACTGTCCATGCAAAGCCGAGCGAGGAATCGTTGAGCATCTTGGACAGGATGATCGGTAAGATGATCCCGCCGATCGAAGAACCGGACACCGCAAGACCCAAGGCAGCTGCGCGTTTCTTGTCAAAGTACTGTGACACGGCGGCGAACGCTGGGATCTGCAGGAAACCCATGACGATGCCCATCAGGACGCCTTGCACCAACATAGTCTCCCAGTATGTTTTGCACAAACTCAGCATCATGAGAGCAAACACGTAAGCTACAGACGAAGGGTAGATAACCTGTTGCATCATGTCAGATTACAATCTCATTTCTAAAAGCAGTTGCTGTCAGGCGTCAGAAACTGGGGGAAGCATACTATGGAGCCATAGCGGTCGAACAGCGGACCGCCAAGCATACCGGCAAAAAACTGGAGAAAAGACTGCAGTGATCCAATCCAAGATATCTTGGACGCCGAATCCCCCTTCAGTTGATGACTCAGGTAGTACTCTTCGAATGTGCCAAACGAGTTTGCGAGGCCGAGACTGCACAAGAAGATCGATGCAGCACCGCCAGCGACGAGCCAAGCGCGGGTCCCGCCATCGGGTGCTGGATTATTTCCAGGCGCGTTGACGTGTGTATTTCGAAGCTCGTGGTCTTTCTCACTATTGATATGGTGATGTGGTTGTGGTCCCTCGTGGGAGGAGAGTGACAGGTCAGTTGTTGAGGACGTCATGGCGCAGTAGGTCGAATATGATGAATTCAACAGATGGAATCTGTGCTTTTGATCAGGAATTAGCAGTGAAAGAGGTTTGGATCTGCTGTCACTGTGTAAGGCAGACAGCATTGCCTTCAAATACTGTTCAATACTCCCTACTCCCTGCTCTTAGGGCAAACGGAAATAAAGCGGGACCGGGCGGACTCGGCTTTACCTTTCCGGATTTGGCAAAGTTGGGCCGAATTTCTATCCGTGAATCAATCGTCATCCATCCCTCCATTCTTTCACCTTTCATCCAATTATCATGTGCTGCTCAACTTGAAACCTGCCATGTATTGCTGAATTCCATGACCAGACTGCCTCTATCATCTTGTCTTCATGTCAAAATTCATGATCCTGTCCGAGGGTCGGCGCAAAAGGCCAACAGTGTCATGTACTCTGTGTCGGAGACGCAAAATCCGATGTAATCGAGAGAGACCATGCAGCAATTGTCTGCGGTCTAGAAGCGGCACTTGCGTCTATGAGAATCACAGTCCTCGGCCTCACTCTCTTGGCCAATCCCCACAGCACGCTGGTCAAGGTCTCACGGTCGAGAGGGATGAGTCGATGCAAATAGGCAGTGCATCCGGAGATAGTCTCTCAACTCCGCCGAGCCACTTACTGAGCTCAGTGGCGGCCGACACTTCGAATGTATCGAGGCCTCTGAGTGAGCATCCTAGTCAAGATGCCGAGATGACACGGTTGAAACTAAGGATTCAACAACTTGAGAATCAGCTGGCCCAAGCAAATGCTAGGCCCATAAACCAGCCGTCCCATGATTTAGATCTCGTCTCGGATATCGAGACAATGAGCTCACGTCTGAGCGGAACGCTTCACATCCATCGTAAGAGAGGCGCATCGGGCCAGCCAGAGCCCATTCCTTATAACGTGAGCCTCAAGACACGCTTGTTCGGCCAAAGTCATTGGGCCGTCAGCGGTGTCTGTCTGGTGGGTGCACACACAAGCTTCCATTTTAATTCATCACCGTCTTCATCGACATTATTCGGAAACTAAACTGCAATTAGGTTCGCGACATCTTCAATATACTTGAGCCCTACCTTTGTGATGAATCGTCTCTGGCCTGGATAGGCATCAAGAAGTGCAAAGACTTGGCTCGGTGCATCAAAGCGGCACGAGCGCCTGCATGGCCTTCATGGCCTCCACTCCCGACATCCACACTGCCTGCTAAAGAGATAGCGGACGCACTCGTAGATAATTATCTACGAACAACTGAGGCTATCTATCGAATCCTACACGTCCCCGCCTTTCGCAGGGAGTATGAAGAGCTCTGGATGTCGAATGAAAGGCCCGACATGGCCTTCTTGATGCAGGTTAAGCTTGTGCTTGCCCTCGGCGCTGTCACCTACGATGACCGGTTCTCGTTGCGGGCCTCAGCCATCCAATGGGTCTACGAGGCTCAGCTTTGGATCTCAGGTCCAAAGTACAAGTCAAGGCTGAACATCCAGTCCCTCCAGGCCAACCTCCTACTTTTGTTTGCGCAGGAACAGGTTGGGTTCACTGGAGATTTACCTTGGGTATCGGCCGGCGCTCTGCTGCGGAAGGCGATCTACATGGGCCTGCACAGGGATCCCGGCCGCCTAACCCAGATGACGAATTTTGTAATAGAAATGCGCCGACGACTCTGGAACACAATTCTCGAGGTCAATCTGCAGTCTAGTTTGACCTCTGGTAGTCCTTCTTTACTCTCTCTCAACGACTTTGACACGGCCCCTCCTAGCAACTTTGACGATGAGCAGCTCGAGACTCAGGATCCAGTTCCGAGACCGGAAGGAGACTTCACCAAAGTGTCCATGGCGGTTGCACTCCGCAGAACCTTCCCCTATCGCCTTGCTGTGGTTAAATTCTTGAACGATTTGACCTCTCCCGGCACATATGAGGAGACACTCCGGCTCGATGCGGACCTGCGAGAGGCGTATCGCATGCTAGCACAGACGCTGCGAGCATGCACCAGCTCCGGCGACGGCCCCTCTCAATTTGAAATTCAGGTCGTGGATCTCCTCATGCACCGTTACTTTTGTGCTCTGCACATTCCGTTTTTCGGTCAGGCACGGCACGGGACCGCCTATGTCTTCTCACAAAAGACGGTGGTCGAGTCGTCGCTTAAAGTGTGGCGAGCGGTGTGCCCAACCCCGTCGCCGATGACCGTTTCTCTCACCAGCGACGCAGCTCCCTTGTACAGTAACGACCTGCCGCGGCTCGTTTCCTGCAGCTCTGGCTTTTATCCGACCGTGGCCATACATGCTGCATTTCTAATTGGGATGGAGCTGTGTACCCAGTTACAGGAGGAAGACGGTCTCTGTCCTGCTCCGTTGCGGCCAGACCTTCTTTCGGTGTTGGAGGACGCAAAGGCATGGTGCTTGAGGGTCCTCAAGGCCGGTGAAACCAATGTCAAAGGCTACTTGCTCATGAGCATTGTTTCGGCACGGGTCGAAGGACTAATGCGCCCTCTTGAAGATAAGGAGGTTACCAGGCTACTGGTCAAAGCTGTTGAGACTGTTGGAGAGAAATGCTTTCCAATCTTAGAAGAGATGGCAGCCTCGATCCAAGAGCAGAGGGGAGGGCCAGTGGACGACATGGCAGACGAGATGACGAAGGACTGGAACTTTCCAGTGAGTGTGTCTCCATGTTCGCAAGTACTTTCCGGTCACTGGCTGACTTGGCAGATTCCTGACGTACCTTTCAACCCGAGTGACACCGAGCCAATGAGCTGGATCTTCAACGAAGATTTTGATCAGGGGTACTTGGAATTCTAGGAAGATCATAGTGAGGATCACTCCTCTACCTAGACCCTTTCATATTTGGCAGTTCACCTATGGGATTTCTCACATGCGACGACCAGCCTCTCAAGATCTGGAATATTGTACCCAGAAAGATCTCTATAATTTAAACGCGTGGCGAGCATGATCTGAACACAACTCTCCGTGTCTCTGAGCAGCATCGTTGCAGCGTGTTATTGCAGTAGGTTTATTTTACGTGGGCCATCTAGGCCTCGAATAATTATTTTACTCACTTGCCTTCAACCCCTTCCCAATCCCATGGCCGGTTACCGATGTCTGGTTCTTCCGTTGCGAGATCCCACAGCTCAACTGCGCCGTTCGCAATTTCCTCGGGACCGAAAAAGACATCATGAATCTCTCGCTTAGCCGGCTTCCCAGTGGTTGTGGTTGGCACTGGGTGGTTGTGGGGAATGACTCGTAGCATCGTTGGTAACTTGAAGAAAGGGAGCCCCTGGTCAATCGCCAGCCACCGACGCAAATTCGCGAGTTGCATGCTGTTGCTATCGTCCCCAGTTGATTCGGTTTTAACGATCAGGGCAGCAACTCGTTGGTCGGTTTTATGGTCAGCAACGCCAATAACATACGCCCGCGAGACTTGTGGATGATGGCGAAGCGCTTCTTCAATTTCCGGGGCGTTAAGTTTCCAGCCAAGAAAGCGGATCACTGTGATATTCAACCCTTGATGAGTGACTTTCCAAGCCGATAGAGAGATATTTGATACTGACCATCCTGAGACGCCCGACCCAGGACAAATATCTCCCGGTTGGGTCCAATGCTGCCCAAATCACCGGTCTTGTAGAATCCCTCCGAATCAAAAACACCTTCCATGGCATGTGGGTCGCTGGAAAGGTACCTATCATTGAATTATATGAGAGACATATTCTATATTCTTTTCTGCATCGACCACTCGGACTTACCTCTTCATAACCAATGGACCCTTGACACATAACTCTCCCTCATCGTTCACCTTTACCGTCAGAAGCGGTATGCAGTTTCCGCAATAATTCTATTAGCATCCATCAGCCTCGGTCGTTTTATTTCCGTTGTGACCATACTGACAGCTGGGCCGTCCGTGTTTGATTTCCAGTCCATCATGGAAATCATCCCTACCACCTCTGTCATCCCGTACAAATTGACCAGCGGTCGTCCACCGCGCAACTCCCTCCAGAAACCCTTGACCGATTCGGGAACTCTCATGGATCCAGTACATAGGAGCCGCAGGTCACGCAAGCCCCGAATAGCTTGCTCATATTCCGACAGGGGCTGTGTGTTTCGTATGACGTCAAGACTCTCACTCAGCATGTCCAGAAGGGGCGTTGGGGCGACGGCGCAGGTGATGCCTCCTTGTTGCATGCGCTGCCAGAACCACTGCGGGCTGAACGCGCCGGCACAAAACTCAAGACACGTCCCGGAGTAGATACACGCGGTGAAAAAGTCAAACCCCCCTTTCCAATTAGTCGGCACTTGATGGAGCCAAGTATCTTCCGGTGAAAGGCCAAGGGCTCTCTGGTAGGCTTGGACAGCGAGATATGCGCTGCGACGGGAGAGGAGCACTCCCTTTGGAGGGCCGGTTGTGCCCGAAGTCCAGAGAACAACAAATCCCTTGTCTGGATTGCATGGGGTGCTTGCTTGTTCTAAGACGAATTCGGGATGGGCTGGCGTGGGTTGGCTGCCTGGTGTAAGAACGAAAGGCTTCATCCCGACTGGAGCAGAGAGGTTTCTTGCCTCATCTGCTGCAGCTTGAGTGGCAGTTATAAGAGCGATCTTGCAGACTCGGAAGAAATATTGGGCTTCTTCCAGGTGAATTCGCGATACTGGTACAGGGGTAATCAGTAATTGGACAATGTGATAAAGAGTGGAGGAACACTGACAGAGAGGAACAGCCACCGCACCAAGGCTATAGATGGCGAAGAAGAGTACAGCAAATTCATAGCCTGCACCGCCAAAAATAGCCACAAAAACATCAGAGTCAGGATCACGAAGTCGTTTGTGGGATTCTTCATCGAGTTGGTTGGATATGAAATCTCGCTGGATCAAAACATCATACAGGAACTGCCCGACGGTGGCCTCAGTGCTTGTGGCCAGGTCTCTTATAATTATGGCATCTGGCGACTCCTGCCAGCGCTGGAAGAGCTCAATGAAAAAGGGCTCTTGGGGAACCCGCAAAAACGCATCAGTCATAGTGAGTAGAGATCTTTTGTTGGATGGAGGGTTCCGCTCTTCTTGCCAGAATTGATGATTTCTCTCAGTCATTCGTGTGAGGGGCATTGAGGGATGATCACCAAGACAAGACAACAGCAATTGGGTAGACATGGAGATGATCATGACCCGGATCGGGGTTAGCACGCTGCACACCCCACCGTTCAAGATGGAGTTATTCTTACCCGCGTGAGATCTGCTGCCTCGTGTTTAAATGGCTGTTATATTTTCCTGCGGTATTTGATTGCATATGAAATTGACACTGTATCATGTAAAGCCCCATGCAGCACCAAAAACCCGGCCTGATTTGATTAGACGGATATTACTACTACACTTCAAACACCCATGAAGGTTTCCGTTGAAGTCTTAGGCTGTTGGAAGGTGATCGACACGAATCTTGAGTAGCAGACGCTAATGCCTTTTGGATTTGTTTATGAAATCTCTATAGGAAGGATCTTCTATGGCAACAATCTTGTACTTAGCTGTGCTTTACTTCGTATTGAGTCACGGTTCTGAGGACAAATGAGTATCCGTAACAAGATATCAATCAATCATGCATCTTGATGAGACATGTTAAATATCATTGGTTGGCTGCTACTCCTTTCTCCACCTTGGAGTTGGGAAAAGCGCTTGGGGAAGATCGATCAGATCGGGTCGGGCCGATCGAGACCCACGGCATTAGAAAAAGTTCCACAATAGCTAGGGACCGGTTATTACATGAGCAGCACGTTGACGGAAGGCAAATGATTAGGGAAGGCCCATTTTTCGCGCTTCAAACCGGAAGCCGGAGATCACACTCCCTACATAGGTTCTCCACGATCCCTACAGTTCTGGCTTCATCTCGTGGCAGCCGGATGATGCTGGATCCATCATTCAATCGATACAATCCTTCGGCGGACGGATTTGTCCAATGTCGCGCATACAGATCCCTCTCGATCGCAATGTACCGCAGAGGCGACATCTCTTCCCTGTCTTCTCGTAGCTGTAGATGGTATGAAAACAGTTCATGAACAAGCGAAATTCGGGACTTCTCTTGCTCCCTGTCCAGTTCCCGGTCTTTCTGGAACAGCCGTTCTTTTTCCTCCTCACTCGTTTTGTGGAGATGGTACGGCTCATGCCATGGCTTTTCAAGATCGGACAAGAAAGCTGCCAAATCTGGCCACGGAAGATGAAGGGTATGGAGATTGGGCAGACGAGGAAGGACATCTGTCTTCATGACGTCAAATTCGTCTCGATTATGGATTGGAATGATGAGTTCCTCTAATGCTGTACACCGGGCGACAAATTGTGTTAGCAGGTCCCGCGACTTCTTGAGCATCTCCTTAGAATTGTCCCAGGCCACGGGCCCTGAGTAGCAGAGTCGACGCCATGCGACTCCAGTCTTGTCCAATGGAACCGAATAGATGGGCTCACCCACAAATTCAGGCATGTGGAATTCATGCAAGGGTTCATTTGCAAATTCGGGGCTATCCGGTTGTAGTGTGCTGCCGTAATCTAGTACATCGAGGGCGTCTAATCTCAGAGGTGACTGGACCTCCTGCAGGAGCTGGACAAGGCGTAGAATATCCGGGCCGAATCGCTCCACTGAGATCCTTCTGAGGTTGGTCGCATGTTGAAAAAGGGTCGGGTCTATAGGCTCGTGGGGAACAACCGGGCCCTCGAAGGGAAGGTAGTGCATATTATCGAGTCGTAAGGAAGTGAGATGAGACAAGTCCGTCAAGTCATCGAGATAACCCGGCATATCAAAACGCGGGTTACTCCATGGCATCGTGCCAATTCCCAGGTGTAGGCTTCTAAGTTGAAGAGCTGGCTGCTCAAGTCGCTGTCGGCGCGAGCGAAAGTCGGAGATCACCTTGCAAAGGAAGTCGTTGTCCAGTCCGGCTTCGGGAACGAAGCTGAGCCCTAGATCCCTTAGCCCTGGGGATGCAAGCAGGACTTCGACCACATCAGAGGTTTGGTCCCTCCATTCACGTTCTCCCAGGCGATGAAGCGCGAGTGACTGAAGGTTCTTAAACCTGGGTAGTCTCCATCTGAAATTGCAGCGTGGATTTGGGTGGTGATAGAGCAGGATGGTTTCTAGATGTTGGAGGCTTTGAAGTTCGTGCAGAACACTGCTGTTTTCCAGGCCATCGAGCGCTTGATCCAGGAGGCCCACCCAGTACCCACAGAGTCTAGTAGTCAGCTTTTAGTAAATGTGGTCATCACCGCTGTAGTGTGCATGGAAATTCCTTGGCGGGGTTTCGTGTCGAACCTACTTAAATGATCGTAATCCCGGCATCTGTCGTAAAGATGTTGCCAACAGCTGAAGGAGCTCCTTTGTATTACTAATATCGCACACATCACTCAAGAACTCGATATGATATGCTTGTGTTGGTGCTAAATGACCCGAGTTGACCATTCGGCGCCATTTCGCGATAGTGGGCCCATCGATAACAACCCGCTTGTAAAGGAGGGGTAAGCAGATCGCGCGAAGTCGCTTCGAGATGCATGACAGCACCGCCAGCGTCGCGGGACTAAGCTGAGCGGCTATAGCGCAAAAAATCTCTTCTGGTAGTCTGGTCAGCATGGTAGACAGGGGATAGTTGCGTCGCAGCTCGTGCCGGAAGCAACGGGATGAAATATAAAATTGTGGTCCAGAAGGTTCAAAGCGGTTCAGGCTGATTGCCAAGCGCAACATTGGATCTGTCTGCTACTGGTGGAATTTACTCGTCAGGAACGTCTCTAATCTCCTAGGGTTCGGGATATTTCCTACTGTGGCTAAGTTAGGTTGGATCTATCCAGATGGCTTGGATAGCCGAGTCTGTAAACGGCTTAGAGGTTTTTAATGGCTCTAATGTGACCCCTCTCCGTCCTAATACCGCGCAGCTTCGCGGAAATGACGGGGGATACTTTGCAGTCTCGAAGCCCCAATATGAAAGCTACACTGCAGCCGAGGTGGTGAATGTGAAGACCTATGCTGGAGCTGCTGGTGATGGTTCAACGGACGACACCCATGCTATCCAGAGCACTCTGGATGATCATAAGGGCCAAGATGTTATCATCTTCTTCCCAGCCGGTACGTATATATAGTGACTGATACTGTGGTCATACCCGAAGGTACAAAGATCGTTGGCGAGGTATGGAGTCAAATCATGGCTTCTGGGGATAACTTCGGGGATATGACGTCGCCCCGGGTGATGGTACAGGTCGGTAACGTGGGAGATGTTGAATCGGTGGAGATTCAGGATATGCTCTTCGCTACCAAGGGTGGCACGGCTGGCGCTGTGCTTATGGAGTGGAATATCCAGGCATCTTCTCCTGGTAGCGCAGCCATGTGGGGTGAGACCTATTATTCTTTGGCTGTCGCCTACCTGGAAAGTAAACTGACGGTCTGATATACAGATTCTCATTTCCGAGTTGGCGGAGCCTTGGGAAACGAACTGCAGGTGTCCCAGTGTCCCACCAAATCCACGCCGAATATCAATTCCGGCTGTATCGCGGCTTCCATGCTTCTGCATTTGACATCGTTACCTTCAGCGTACCTGGAAAACGTGTGGGCTTGGACAGCGGACCATGACATGGACGATGCAGCTAACACAATGGCCGATGTTTATTCTGCACGAGGTGAGAAGTTGAATCAACATCTGATGATCTATCCCCACTAACAAACCAAAATAGGCATACTGATCGAAAGTAAGGGCCCAACGTGGCTGTATGCAACCGCGTCCGAGCACAATGTGCTCTATCAGTACGAGCTCTATGAAGCGGAGAACATCTTCATGGGGATGATCCAAACTGAGAGTCCATACTATCCTCCCGTCCCCTCTGCACCCGCTCCGTTTGATAATGCTGTCGGCATGTTCAACGCAGGCCCCAACTTCACCAACTGCAACTCAGACGATGAGAACAGCTGTGCAGTCTCGTGGGCTCTTCGGATGGTCTCCTCCAACGTGCAGATCGCTGGCGCAGGGCTGTACAGTTGGTATCAGGACCATGATCCGGCGGAGGCTTGTGTGGATGCACAAAACTGCCAGCAACGATTGGTATCCACGTACCTCAGCTGTGATATTTGGCTCTACAATCTCATTACAATCGGCGCAACCGAGATGGTCAGCCCTTACGGAACTAATTACTCCCCAGCGCTGGCGGCCGAAAACACCGACGCTACAAGTCATCCGTACTGGTCAACAATAAACGCATGGCTGTTGCTCGCAGACGGCGCAACTGGTAGTGAAACACCTCAGCCCAGCCAGACCATCACTTTGGCCGACTGGTGGTGGGGATTGAGTACTCCGAGTGCCTCGTGTTGGTTCCCCTGCGTCATTGTCCTGCCGCCAGTGATACTTCCTCCCATGCAGGCGCCTGTCATCACCTCCCTAATTAAAGGCGTCCCCAAGACCATCACGCCACCAGCGGCAGAAACACCGACCCTCACAGTGGATCTTATCACCATCTCCGGAACTCTATCCATCTCGAATGCACCTACCAGCACCAGTGTGAGCATTCAGTTCAACAACTCTGCCATCATCTTATCCCCCTTCGAATACACGGATGATGATGATGGCAGCTCGCAAAATATCTCTGGCATTATCATCCCGCTGCCCATCAAAGGACCTCCCCCGCGTTCTAACTCGGATGATGATAGCAGCCCAGGCAGCAGTTCGTCCAACTGCTGGTTACTATGTGACTAGCCCCCGAAGACGTATGTTTTTGACGTCAGACTACCCAGTCGAAGATTTTTACTAACAAGACTTGCATCGATAGCCCCAGCATCAGTATTGGCAACAGCTCTCCGTGGCCCAAGCCGGACACTCCCGAGCCACCGGGCCTGGACAATAACAACAACGACGAGGAGGACGATGGTAGTAGTGGTGGCAGTGAGGAAGGCAGCCAACCGCAGGAGCCCGAGTCCACGAGTACCACCTCAACAACCTCCTCGACGACGACGATGACGACGACGACAACCACAACCTCAATCTCGTCAAGTTGTACGGCGATCCCAACCATAGCCATCGCAACTGACGGCATCTTCTTCAGTGGCACTGGCACCAGCGGTGCCAGCGCCAGCGCATGGGCCTCATCCAATCCAACTGTCACCAACGATCCGGTGTTCGGCGCCGGCGTGCCCGTCGCTGTCGGAGGCAGATATACGCCGACCTCCCCGTATAGCATCGCAACGAACCCGGGTACCTCGAGCAGCACTACCGCCACGCCAACAACCAGTTCAGTGAAAAGCCCGCCCACAGACTCCGCAGGAGGCTAACCCCGCTATGACATCTTGTACTTTGAGGACGACAGCAATCCGGATTCGGCGACGGGGCCGGTGATGCAGAATCAAGGACATGAGTCCTACTCGGACGAAAAGTGCGACGTGTGCAAGGCGTCTGTGGATTGGGAGGCCAATGCCAATACGAATGGGATGCCGGATAGTTTGACGGGCATCACTGTGTTTGGAGATACGTGTGCTTATAGCGACGGCGGAGTGGCAAAGTGCCAGTGACGATGCCGAGGTGGGTAAGTTGACTTGCTCGGAATGGAGTGATGCCACATGTTACAAGGGTCATGTGGAGGGTAGTTGTTTGGGGGATATTCTGGTGGTGGATCTAGTGTATTGCGGATGGGGTACTTGATCGTCGGCACATGGCTATTAGTGTGTTGCTTAGTTTAATATTGACATCTATTAAGCTGTTTAAGAAGGGTAGATCTAGGAAAATTAAATATCACTGCAGCGCGGTGGATATTTGAAATTTCCTTTTTTTTCAAAGCAGATATTGCTAAATTGGATCCTTCCCTTTTGCTCTACTAAATCTCCAGAGGTTCGATGCAATTTTGGTGGCATAGTAGCTGTTTGGATAGGTTGGAGTTGGACGCGTTGGAATCGAATGGGAAAGTGGTGGCTCAGTCGGGTTGGCGGCTCGGTTGGGAATTACGTTAGTTGGAGTATGTCTTGTGACACCCCCTTTTCTTTCACACGGCTATCTGCCTAAGGATGGCCACATGGTGACTGGAGATTGGTGATAGTTACGAAGGAGGCTTACACATGCGGCTGAAAGTAGGAAGGCAGTGCCCTCCTCTTAGTCGTATATGTAAGAGTATTTATTTCCTCGATTTCCGTTTACCATCTTTACCATATATCTTTACCATATATCTTTACCATATATCTTTACCATATATCTTTACCATATATCTTTACCATATATCTTTACCATATAATCTTGTATATACCCTTAAGAAATGGCGGAGTCAATCGCACAGGTTGCGGGCAAGTCGTTATGTATATGCTGCCAAAATATCAACCTAAGTGATCTCAAAAGCGATGAGGGATATATACATCAGTCCACATTCGCTGCTCTTCGTCAAAACTCTTTGACTTGTGCCCTGTGCTATCTAATTATCCAAGCAGCGGATAAAACCAGGAGTGCATGGAAATACCATCGTTTTGTTATCGAGGATAACTCTGGTCCCATAAGATTGAAATCTGGACTAATTCAGGCACAGCGAGGGGAGTACGAGGGCGGCAACTTCTCAGCAAAGAATCGGCAAACGATGGGAAAGGTAGCTATTACAATCGGGATGGACGTCAGTCGCACATTGGCTTTTTCCATCAGTGGGGCGCGACTGGATATGTTCACGGTAAAAGGTATACATGTTCTGGGGAGCTAGAGGAATCTTTGTCAATCGTGGCTGACTATGTATGTCTTTGCCTTGATTTCAGGGTCCAACGCGGAGAGAGCCGGCGTCCCAGTTGCACATTTGGTCGACAGTTGCGCAATAACTCAGCGGAATATCCATTGCCTTAAACAGTTATTGCAAACATGTCATACGCACCATCTTCACTGCTCTCTCGACCTCTCTACAGAGCTTATGAAGATGCATGAAGAGAAATTCAGGAGCTCCGGAAGACCAAGGCGGCTTGTGGACGTCACAATGAATGATAATACCAAAGTCAGAGTAATGGAGGTTACTGGCTGCCCAAAATACGCGACACTCAGTTACTGCTGGGGCTCGTACCCACAGTTATGTGCGACTAGGGAGAATTTGTCACAGTTAGAACAGGGACTGAGTATTTCAAGCTTGTGCCCAGCAATTCAAGATGCTATATGTATCACGCGTCATTTGGATATCCCATATCTGTGGGTTGATGCTCTCTGTATCACCCAGGCCAAGAATAATGAGGCAGATTGGGAAAGTGAATTGCAAACAATGGGTCTTATCTACGCACAGTCTTACGTCACAATTTCTGCGGCAGCAAATGATGATTGTGGAAAGTCATTCACTTCGCTACGGAAATCGACTTTTATAGCGACACAATCTTGCAACTACCTGCCCTCAACCAGCACAGATATGTTACTCTTTCGTCTCCCATTGTTTGACTTTGCAGAGGAATTCGAACGTGATGTTTGCCAAAGTACACTGTCAAATCGAGCCTGGGTTATGCAGGAGCGGATGCTTTCCCCACGTACTATATACTTCACGCCAACACAAATATATTGGGAATGCAGGAGCTTCTTCTGGGCCGAAAATGGAAATGCGTGTGAATCACTGGGCTATAACGGCTATCGACCAGCGACGTTATTCATAAATTCATTACGCAACTTAGAAACTGCAATGTTGAAATCTGGAGAGTCATGGGTTCAAGATAACGCAGTCTCTATGTTTCTGCGGTCATGGTGTGATATTGTTGCTCACTACTCGACGCTGAAGTTGACGTATCCGAGGGACAAGCTCTCGGCTATTGCTGGACTTGCGCGACTAGCTTCACTGTTCATGCCCGGGCCTTATCTATCAGGCATATGGGGATGTGATTTAGCTAACGGACTCCTATGGACCCCCTGCGAGCACCCCATGCAAGTGCCAGTGCAGAAAAGCGCAGCATCATGGTCTTGGGCCTCCACTGTTAGCCCTGTTGAACTTTGTTGCAGACAGATATCTGTTCGTGATAATTCATTCATCATCCTAAAGAAAGTACACAGGGACAAGAACGGATTGGAAGTTCTGATGATTGAGGGGCAGTTGTATGAATGCGTCGTTTCAGAATGGCCTGAACCGTATCATAAACCCCGTCGGGCGAAGGATGATACAGGGCAAGATCCAACAATTCCCAGATACAAGTTCTGCTTACCTTCAAATTATGATTCAGACTGCGAGCGAGGTGTGTGCCGCTATGATTGTATAACAGGCTCACATACGAAATTGTTTTTCTTGCCCCTGACGGGTTCAAGTCACTGCTGCGGGTTACTTCTCGAGAAGGATGATTCAGAACAGAGAACATATAGGCGACGCGGAATCGGGTGGCACTCGAGTCTTTCACAGAACACGGCCCATCTCGAACTCCTTCGCTTGGTTTGAAGAGACTAAGTTGGTGGCCTCTTGTTAAAACCTCATTTATATTCTTCTAATGTCGCCTAGGTATACCTTCTCTATTAAGGCGAATCCAAGAACCACTGCGGTACAAGTCATGGTCTGATACGTAGTAATACTTTGATAACAAAGCCCCTAAAGGCATAGATTTATATTGTTAGATAGTTCGGATATCTGCCTTAGGAAAATCTGCGGCTTGGTACCACAAGAAGCCTCGTTTATCGATGGCACGCGGATCCAAAATTCCGCAAGGCTATATTTCAACTACTGTAGCTCCTTATTCCAGCTTGACAGCATTTCACACGATTGGATATAAGCATCAGCTTCCTGAGACATCCTCGCTTTCAAAATATTGGAAGATAGGGTTCAGTCGAAAGATCGTCCCGCGGTCTGAGATACAGTAGGGAATCGACTATAGACAATCTTGAGCTCCCCATCGAGATGGTCCCAAGGAGACAGCACTGAACACTTCGTTCGCTAGAAGAGGGAACGAATCCGATAAGCGATGGTAACGCCCAGACATTGCTCTGCTGGCGAAGAGGAGTAGGGGTTCATATCTGTCTTGACAGAGGCGAGTTGATCAAAATTGTTGAGGTGAGAGAAGTAAACTCGAACCGACCGGGAATATCGAACATGCTCAAACAGCCTCCCAATCCATGGCATCAACAATAAAGTCCCAGTCAATCTCGGATTCATCCACTATAGCACTTTCGGAATTACCTTCGTTTTCCTCCTCCCCCCCCCCCCCCCCCCCCCCAAACTCCAGCGTGGCAGACTCGAGAGACCCCATTTCCTTTATGATCGTCTTCAATAAACTCTCCTCCTCCTGGCTGTAAGATCTTGTTTTGGGGGATGAAGTGCGCAGGTCCGTAGGCATATGACAGCTTTTGGCCAAAGTCCTGGTCTGGGCCCTTGTGGTGGGCCTTGTCGGGTTCCCGGCTTTCTCGCGGCTTCGGATGATGAGGACATTCTGTAAGACCTTAAAAGCAAGGCAAGGACGTCCACCTCATTTGCACCCCTCGTGTCCCTCTATCAGCCGCGTCAACGTAGCCAAGGTGACCACCTTTTGTTGCTAAACTGGCTATCCTCCGCTGGGGATTGCTTCACACACGTAGCGCTCATATATATATAGCTGTCAAAACTGGCATTCCGCACCGTCAACAACTCAACGTCAATTACAGAACCCTACTCTAACACTTCTTACACTTATCACCACAGCGCAATTTGATTTAGAATGAAAAATTCAAGAAGCAAAAAGACAGAAATAAAAACATACTGCAGCCGGAATTCGCTGGTGGTCACCCACCCAACTACTAACCGGCTGGCGTGTGGCTTGAACGCGGTCAATACCCGGGTGGGTGCCGTGCACAAATAGTAGACATTGCAAACACACATCGAATAAGGCGTAAAGAAATCTCCAACAACTATATCAGATCTTCTCCTAAAATGGACTGGTTCAAAGGCGAAAAACAGAGATCGAAATAATGATCGGCTCATGTTCTTAATTGGAGGGCAATGCCAAGTTAAAATGCATGTGATCAAAGCCGTCTTTAAGTGTTGCAGTGAAGATGGATACTCCCTCAAATTCCTTGAATCTCTGCAACTGATAGCCTGGGAGTAGCGCTAATAAACAGATATCCTTCTTCGTCGATTGCATAGTAAACTAGCGGCTTCGTCTAGACAGAATATCATCGAAAGTGGTATTTGACTCGTCGCTTCCAAAGAGCATTTGAATTCGTTGTTCCCGATTCCTCGTACTGAGGGCTTGATTGACATCGCTATCAGTTGCGCGTCGTGTCTGATTTTTAAAATAAGACAGCACGCCGTTTTGATTTTGGCACCCGTACGGCCCCGGCTCTCCCGATTGAATTGCTGCAGAAGCAGCGAGGATGTCGGCGGCGGATGTCAGCCATACGGACTCTGTAATCCACCACTGGCCATTCGCGTCACTAAAGCATTGCGGCATCGTGGCTTTGACTCTTGAAGAATAGTTAAAACTGGGGTGGGTTTTGATATTGGAAGAGGAATGAGCACTTATCTGGGAGACCTATCTGGTGGGTTAAGGGCCTATTTAAGCACGTCGCTTGCTGGCAACGTTTTATGTTAATAGATTTGTCCAACCCAGCACGCTTAGCTTTGGCTAAGACCCTAGCAATACATTGCAATTGGTCGAGTGCCAAGGATCTTTTAGAAGAGGTGCACAGTAGCTGGCGGGAATTAAGGCAACAAGAGGTCACGAATATGCCAATGCACCTCAAATGGCAAAGATTGCCATCCTTCACAATATCTAACCTACCACAGTATACACATTGATCTTAAAAGGAAAGTCTTATTTGCGTACCGCTGACTTTGATTTATCAATGTTCGTTTTTGTAAAGTGGGTGGGTTGCATCCGGCCAGCTAATCTATGCACGAGGCAAATTCTGGTGCTTGGTATATCAATGTGAGTGGTCAAAGATGTATCTCAACTGACGTGTACAATCCCTTTCTTTCACTCTGGCTCCCACCGACCACTGCGCCTTGGCTTTCAGCCTAACGCACTGGCCCTTTCATTTTACCGGAGACGCCGCTCGACCCGACACCCAGCTTGTAATGCCTGTCGCCCAGGAGCAGAACCACTGAATTTATGCAGGCCGCAGCGAAATCGTTTGATTTCGTGTCGATCAACCTACTCCTTCCGTATGAATGTGACTGTGCACCATGCCACGAAGCCCTCTAGGTCTCCCTCTGTCTCAGCGCCTTTCGTCTCTGATTCCTCCGCTGGCCTCCGTCACATCTGCAAAGTACCGGTATAGCCTCAACGCCGCATATTCGACTCCGTCCGCCCCAGCTGAGGTTGCATTGCACAGCCCTGGTGCCACAGAATGGCACCCGGTTGTTTAGTCACTATTACTGACTGCAGCGGCGTGGCGGTGTTCATTGGATGTCAGTCCATCAGTCTTTTGCCAGCATGGAGGGGCCCAAGGCTATCAGATGCACAAGCCTCGTCTGCACACACTATAAAGGGCTTTGAGAGCAGTGCTTAACTTGGTCCAGACCACCCTTACCATCACTCCGAAGTAAGTGTTTTCCCATCCTACGATTCTTTGAATAGCATCTAAATATCTCATCCAGGACAAAAATCACAGTCATACATTCACCAACGCCATTCGCTGCACTACCCGTAGTCGAGATGTGTAACTCTGGCGAATGCACTGGCAATGTGATAATGCACGTTACTTCCTGGGCCAACTGTACCGAAAGGATTTACAACGGCACAGGAGTGCAAAATTATGTCGGCATTCGAACCTACAGAACTTGTGGAGCACCTTTCGCGAAAACGTGGTGGGAGGAGTGCGACAAAATCATAATGATAACCCCGACAAAGACAACAAAATACACCGTCTGTCCTAGCCATCGGGCAAGACTCGAGTAGGTAAGTTTTCAAACAAGGAGTCGAGAGGCGACCACMTACCGATACTAACAGCAATCAGCTCGGTGCAAGGTCATGAAGTGTGCTTAATCACCTTGTTCCTGTGGCTGGTGCCTCAGGTATGAACACAAGTAAAACCTCACGAAAAAGCTCCCTTTGCCACCCTGGTGACGGTGTCGTCGCCACTCCGAAGGAGGTCTTAGTCCGATACAGGAGATCTCTAAAAGAGTGGGATGAATACGAGGGACTTTTCGGGCCGATCTTGCTTGTTTGAGGTCTATTAAACGAGTGTACGTTGCCTAGTATTTCGTAGTTGAATTGAGTTGAGTCGATTGAGTCCTTTGAACTCTGAATATATTGCTGTAACCGATCACGTGAGTGAACATTTATCAACACTCCTCCTGTGGTGCTGAATCCGTGCGCCGCTTCTCGTTGAGAGAGCTCCGGCGGCAACATATCTCACGATACCTTACCACATCACCTTCAAATGTTTAGCTCTAGCTCCCATGCGAGTCAAGAGTCTCTTTCTACCCCGCCTAAAGACCGGATAAGTGTAGAAAAGGAAACGTTACTACGGGAGGAACATCTCGTGATGACACCAGCTCCGTCGGATCATGGCAGCTTTGCTTCCATAGATGAGGCCACCCTTCAAAGACGCAAGAGGCCTTTTTCTGAGGCCATGGGAGGAAACGAGGGGTCCACACATCCAGGTGCAGCTCCCCAGGATCCCCCATCTCGGGGCCTGTACTATCAAGGCGGCAGCTGTCCGCCGTGTGTGCCGCCAATGCATACTTCCGCACTAAATCTTTTCGGAAGCCTGCTACCCCCGATGGCACAGCGTCCCGACTCTCCCGAGCCGCCGCAGGGTCACGCAAACCCAGTCACAGTCTCTCATGCCACTCTAGATATGTTGAACATGGCTGCAACCCGTCCACCACTCGGTATAGATCGATTTTGTCTATCAGATTGTGGACTCTGAACCGGCCACCAGGGTTTGAGCATCATAAATACCCTGGTACTCAGCAGTTTGTCCCTTCTCGCATTACCAGCGATGGCACCATGTCCATGCATCTCGCTCACGTTGCCTCCACGTTTGGCGGATATGATGGCCCACAGCTTCTCCAAGGATTTGCGCCACAAAGTATGCCGCCGTACAGTCCGATGCAGTGGACGCAGGGCCGGCCAATTCCTGGTCATGGAGGCGAATATATGGTTGGTACGCAGTTTCAAGAGTCGCCAGCGCCGGTTAGAAATAACGTAGAAGGGGAAACTTCGGGCTTTCAACGAGCGCGCCGTGGAAAGGTATGTAACTGGCCAGTTAGCGCAGCTCTACGAACGGTTCCTAACACCAAAAAAGGGACCCCTTATGGGGCTTGGTTACAGTATGATCGCTTATCGTGGAAAGAAGCAAGCGTGTTGGCTCAACTCCGGACTGGCATGACAAGACTAAATGGATATCTCCATCGGATCAACGTGGCAGACACGGATCAGTGTGCATGTGGACAAGCAAGAGAGACCGTTGAGCACTTTCTCTTTCGATGTCGGAAGTGGACTCAATATTTTCCAGCGAAGTTCCTTGCGCCACCTGCCAGTGAATTGCGCATACATAGGCGGACGGATCCGTTGGCCGAATATCGATCTTGAAGTTTTTGATGCTGCGCAGAAAGTTGTTCTGGTTGACATACCATTGCCCATTGTCGCTCACATAGGGATCTGAAGTAATAACACCCAGCCCAACGAAGCTCGATGCAGCCAGGATCGTGGGCACGTTCAGTGGCTAGCAGCCGTTAGAAATGCTTACCGAAGGACTGTGCGTGGGACTTACATCACCTATGAACTGGGTATTATAATATTGAATAATAGCCGAGCTAACCAGGTACGTGCCTCCTAGAAACCAGATTACTGCAGGGTACCTGGTGCTCGAGCCGCAGTCGGCACCGCAGCGCCCTCCGTCTGAAATTGCTCGGTTGATAGGCTCCGTGTCGTCTGTGACCCCGTCACCCTTGGCTCCGTAGTCGMGAACATTTCTCCAAATCTAGTTTATTGTCTTAGTATTTGCGACTGCGAAGAAACTGTGGAGGAGCGTCGAAATACCTTGTAGCCGGTCGGGGCGAATGGACTATGGCCATTCTTTTCCATGTGCGGCATCCAATACAGAGAAGGGGCGCGCTTTTGAAGTCCCAAGTTACTCTGTTGGTCAACCAGCGACACATTCACATTTTCGGCGAAAGACTGGAAGTCATAAAGGCCATTCGACTGAACAAGAGCCTGGGGCGGGGTATTAGTCTGTCGCTTTCCTTGACCGTATTTGCGGCGAATATCAACAGCTACATTGCTGTGATTTCCACTAGGCGTGTTATCGGCAGATTCTGCAACAACCTTAGCCGCTCTAGCTAGCTCGGGTGGGATAGTATAAGCTCTGTTGCCACGGGTCGTGGCAGAGGGAGCATCGCGTTTCCGAAGACGGGCATTCTCTACCGCTTCAGAACTATAGTCTAGCGGTGGAGCCGTCGCAATCGATGCCTGCTGAGCATGAGTCCTTTGTCACAAATGCCTCGCTGACTCGAAGGATCTATACCTTTTTCTGGCGAGGCTCCCGGAAAGCGTATTGGTTGAAATTGGGATTCTCCACGCGGTTCTTGTTGACTTGAGCCAGAACTGCCAGAGCATTCTTGACCATGGTCACGGAATCATCAGAGTCGTTGCGCATTGATTGAGCTTCGTTGTTCCGACGATCATGATGATGACGATGATGCAGATGGCTGTGATCGGCCCGTGCCGTGGATATCAGCAGAATGTGGAGGATCAACAAACAGAGCGACAGGGTCTGAAACCCTAACCGATTGATTCCGATCAACCTCATCTTCAGCAAATACGCCCAACTTCAAGAGAAAAAATGTCTTCCTTGCTAAGCACTACAATCAGGGTCAAGGGGTTCTCTTGAGCATAGATTCCCTGCGTTCTCGACTACGCGGACGATCACTGGGGATGGCCGGAACGGAAAGACAGTAGTAATCTCAAAAGTGAACCCGCAATCAATGGCAGACTCTACCGCAGCAAAGTTTTCACTGGATTGATAAGTTCATCTCTCTCAGAGTGTTTTTTTACCCCTGACTTCTTGATTCCCCGACGCTCATAGGGCCGGACGTGAGACAGCCAAGCAACGGACTGTGTTGAACTTGGCCTTACTGCGATCTAACGAACACTTGTTCCTTGGCAAACACTACCGATTGCCAAGCCTGTTGGCGTTTAAACCTACTCCAGTAAGACCATCAGTAAGCGAAATAAGGTCTTCCCAGAATGCATGAGCATGTGGAAGATGTTGCTGGGATCATGAGTCGGTTTTGCATTCGGAAACGAGCACAATCATACCACCAGCAGCCCGACGGGTAGCTATACGAGGGATGTCCTTAGAGCGACTAAGAAATGATAGCAGCCTACTACCTCGCTTCTCTTGGCATATGAGATGCATCCGCCAGAGCCGGTTACTGGAGGAGCGACGAAGGCACCCGGTACTTGCTACTGCCTCGCTTCTCCTAGCGTCCTCAGGGGAATTCGTCGTAGCTCGCTGAACGACATTAAATCCCTCAATATGTGGACCACGTTGGATGGGTCCATTGCCTGGACCAAGACCGACGCAGTTCAAGTAGGGAACAGGCAGAAGCCGAGCAGAGCGGACTGCCATTCTCAATTGGTGAGGTGGAATTAGACGGCATCCCCCTGTTAAACATATTACTACACTAATGCGAGCGGCCGTTGCGGTTATCCATTACTTGAACCATCCTGCCGTCAACTCCCACATGGCAAGCTCGCTAAATGAAGTTCGTTCAGGATTAGGCCTAGCCAATAATAGGTGGGCGGACCTCAGCAACTGCAGAGAGTATGCACAAGAGTGGTGGAGTATATGGGTCAGGGACTATTTCCATCAAGTAGGCCTTTATACTCATAACTGGGTCGACAGATGGGCCACGGCAATGGACAGGTACTGGGCAACGCGGACAGGACTTACAGCAGTGCAGGTACACGAGGCTCTTCGCACTTTAAGGGACATGAATACAACCATACACCAGGATGATCTAGATTGGATTATAAATATTAGCATTAACAGTGCGTGGTGGAATAGACCTACCTTGGCATCGTGCCAAGTCTCTTGGCAAGGCGGACGGAAAGTATAAGTATCCGCTCAATTTCCAATCCAAACCCTCCCTCCTATTCTAGGCTTCATTAATTGCCCGGTCTAGGGAATTGCTTTCTTCCGATTCCTATCTCCCTATATTTAATTACAAAGAACATGGTGCCCACTCCTTCCCGACGTCTCATAGATTGGCTTCGACTCCCTAAAGCACCATCCTGGGGTTTCGTGATTTACCGCACCACATACAGCCCTCAATCCTACCGCCAATTTCCCCGAATCATCGAACTAACAAACTCCCTCATAAAACGGGAAATCCTCCACGAATATGCAACGTCTAAAGACTCCTATGCCGGACCCCCCGAAGAACTCAAAAATGGCTACCAGCTGATCTGCGCCAAACACCGCCCCATCATCATCGAAGACCGCACCCAGCTCAATGGCATCTCGCTCCACGGCGTGCGATCCCACTACGAATCCTGGATCGACGACTACGCCAGCGGTAGAGGAAGAGAGAACTATAACTGGGGCTACTCTACGCAGCGCCACGTGTGTCTTGTCGTCGACGAGGAGGTGTGTCAGGCCTTAGAAAACGCTGATACGAAACTCATCAGAGAGGGCGCGGGGGAGTATTTAAGAAAGTGGTGGGTGAAGGCCGTTGAGCCTTGGCCGGAGATTGATGAGTGGGAACGGGAGGCCACTGGCTTTGATGGGACGATGAAGGTCTCTGTTTTTTCGCTTTTTTTCTTGTGGACTGATATGGACGATCCGTACCCGATGTGGATGATGAGAAGGGATGCGAATGGGTTGTATACTGGCTGAAATGATACCTAATCAAGGGTTAGATAGTACCGTACGGAATATGCAAAGCAAAACCACGGCTTATGAAGTGGCAGCAGAGACTGTATTTATGGCAGAGACGCTGGCAGAATAATTGCGATCATGCCTGGAAGACTTAAAATGACGGTGGACGAATGCACCACAGCGTACAAAGAAGTCGCCGAGAAGGCCTTCACCGCTAAACACACAGTTTCTTTCCCTGGCTCTCCCTGGGGTGCTTCCTCTGCGACAGCACTGGAGTCCGCTATGAAACATGTCATACGAAAGTACTGCGTCGAAGAAGACTGTGCTGCCCAGCGGAGGCAAGGCATTTCCACTCTTGAGACCTGTCCACATAGCGAGGAGCTTCTCCGATATGATGGTTGCGTTAGGACGTATGTCTCTTTGGGCTGGAATTTCAGTCAAGAATAGTGTAAAGAAAGTGTAACTGACATATATTAGTGACGTTTTGGCGATAACGAAGGACGTATCGATGCCCGGTCAACTTTATTCAGTACCTATGACAGGACAACAAGCTTTCGTGATTGCTCTATTGGCAAGTTGCAAKGGCAGCATCTGCTGCGACAACATTCTTCAAGTCCACCAAGTGTGGGCGCGATGAGATCGAATTCATTGATGCTGGTTTCGGATATAATAATCCATGCGGGATTCTCATTGAGGCAAGGGAACAATTTCCCGGGTCTTCACAGTTACAAGTACTCAGCATCGGCACGGGACTCGGCGGCATGGTCACAGTGAAACACAAGCGGATGTCTATTCTCAACGCGGTGAAGAAGATGGCAACCAGCTCCAAGAAGGTTGCAGACCAAGTGGAAGCCTTGTTCGATGAAGAGGGCCATTACTATCGGTTCAATATGGATCGCGGCCTTGAGGATATCACCCTTTCAGACTGGAAAACGGACAGTCGGATCTCTTCACATACCCATAACTTCCTGAAGGAACAGTATAGGATGGTTGACAAATGTGCAGGCTGCTTCGCCGCTTCCGCTTGCGCAGGCAAATGCGAGAAGGTTCTCAAACACAGCAGCAATGTAAATGCGGTGATGTTCTCTCCAAATAGTCAGCAGCTCACATCTACCTCTCAGACATGAGAGTGAGGATCTGGAATGCCAAATCCGGAGAATGTGAACAGACCCTTGGTCATACTAGCCAGGTTGAAGCCGTTGCCTGGGCACCTGATGGTCGACGACTAGCATCTGCGTCTTGTAACAAGTCTGTGCGTGTGTGGAACTGCTTTACTTGGCAGTGCGAACTAGTACTTCAGGGGCACGGGGACGATGTTAACTCTGTTTCTTGGTCTGGAGACAGCCTGCGACTCGCGTCAGCCTCGAGCGATAGATCTATACGTGCGTGGGATCTTGCTAAAGCCAAATGCACGCATACCTTGTACGGCCATACCGATGAGGTCTGCGCAGTAGCATTTGCTTTGGACGGCCAGTGGCTGGCATCTGGCTCTTGGGACCGGACGGTTCAATTGTGGAACCTGTCGCGAGGTTAGTGCTGTGGCTTTCTCTCCTGATAGTCACTCCCTGGCATCTGTATCTTGGGATAGGGCCGTGAAGGTTTGGGATATTACTAGAAGTAGAGCGCATATTTTCAGTGGCCATAATGCGGAGGTCCAAGATGCGGCTTCTCTGCAGATAGCAATCAGCTGGCGTCTGCCTCCTGGGATAAGACGGTAAAAGTGTGGAGAATGGAACAACAGGATATACATAATCAGGAGTAAGGTTGCAAAGCCAAGGATCCTCGCAGACTGGGTGCTGCTCCTCTGGTAATTTCGCCGTTACCAAATTCTTGTCCCTTCTGATTCCTTTTACTTCGATGATATATTTGAGTGCTAATATGCTGAGTTTGGAGCCTTTCCTCGATCTGTTGCTGTTCGCCTTTATATCGTTGTCGCTGCTCTTTTCGTCATAGCCATTGATTACAGTGTTGTGGGTGCTGCTCATCTGTCTGAACTTCTTCGGCTTGTTTCTATCATCTCCTCGCTTGCTGGAAGTAATACTCTATTCGGTCTATTGAACCTGATTATATGGATACAATGGAACTGATGTGGAATAATGGTTGGTAAGTAATACTCTATTCTACCTATGCGGGATAATAGGCTGTGAGTAGTATAGAATCCTATGTTTAAAACATAGACTACTGTATTATCTATGAATAATAGCCAGTAAGTAATACTTCATTCCATCTGTTAAACCTGATATTACAAACTTTGATCCCTTTAGTAAACGAAGCTCTCTCAGAGGTATCATCCACAAACCGCCTTCCCACACCGGAATTTCGCTTCCTGCCTATCAAACTTGAAGAGATTAGGCTCGATCAACCGCGTCTGGCCACACACTTGGCTATCGAAGGGTTGAGGAGTAATTTTTTCTTTACTTTTCTTGACGTTGGGAGATGCCTTGATATGGGTTTTTGTCTTATTGAGTTAGATTTTCCCATACTATCATGCGAATGCAAAGGCTATATTAGATAAAAATGCTTCGTTGACTTAGCAGGACTTAGCAGCCCTTAACCTGCTGTAGAGTATAGGCAGGCCTTGCTCTATCGTTGCTCTTTTCTGTTGTTAGATTCTTCTCTGCTGTAGAGACGATTCCGTGCAAGGCTCCTAACTGCAATATGATCACAATATTCAATGACTGCCTGTCACGAATGGGGCTCTCCGCCTACATAGGAACCAAGCTATTATATATAGCTCGCTGGCAATATATAACACTCACACAGGGCTAACGGCTCGTCTACGATAATAACTCACTAATGTTTCGCCAAAATTGTGAACTCTATTTCTGTTCCCAGTCAATTCAAATTTTATTTCACTGTAGATGAAGGAGGGCATTATTTTTATATTTGGATCGCTTGTGCCGCACCTTCTTTGGAGTATAGAACACTCTGTAGCTTAGGGTCGGATGGCAAACTTTACCATCTGAGCCATTGTTGAAACCTGCTGATTCTGCATAACGTCACAGACTGTGATATACATCTCTGGATAAGATTAACCATGTTCAAAAGATCAAAAACATACAACAGCCGGGATTCGCTGGTGGTCACCCACCCAACTACTAACCGGCCGGCGTGTGGCTTAAGTACGGCTGAGCGGACGGGAAGCCCTGTTTTCCACACCCTGTGGTCGTATGTGCTAGATACCAAGAAGAAATAATACATGTATGCACTTGAGCATACTGAGAACCAACTCTGTATCTCTCCATCGACGTCGTCGAAGCATGTCCGAAGGAGAATAACCTAACGTCACATTCCCTGGTGACCAGGCATGTCTCCTACTTCAGCGACCGTAACCATGCCACGGGACGCCTCACTTTGTCTAGCTCAGAGCCCGTCAAAGTGTCTGTGTTGAATCCTGGTTCATGAGGACTCGACAAAACCGGCTCGCTCGATTCTGCCATGCTTCTGTTCGGTGTTATGCCCCAAATAGGCGGGGTCTATGGAGTACGGTAGTCACTACTCCTCCTCAGTAATGAATATCTATGGGGTATCTAACCTGGAGACAGTCTGGACCCCAGACTAGACATTTCTATGGCAAAAGCCAAAAGGATTGGCATGGCGTCAATGACCCGGCTTCGGACGACGGTGCGTTTTGGGACGATAGTGCAGGTGGCGGATCCACCTCGCCCCCTCATGGTTCGTGGCAACTCTTGAGATTCATCAGTTAAACCGGTGCGACCCAGTATCTATCCTCTGGCCCTACTCCGTAGTCGCCGTTAGTGCCAGACGAGAGATCAGAAGGGTGATACCACATACCAGTTATACCGTACCAGGATGGAACACCAGGTAAGTCTGAAGGAGCCAGCGGCAGAGTCGATGATTACTGATAGGAAGCGATTCCCTTCATGGTCCCCGATTGCCCGGCCCAGGATAGCCGGTCGACCCCCTGCGAGTCAGCGCCTGGTCTCTATTTGTACGTAGTAGGACTGTAGTACCAATCTAGCAGACTGCCACAGGGTTAGGTTTATTGCTATTTGCTCGCATTGATTTGCATGCTGCGGGGATATCCGGAGTTTTACCGACATTTGTTGCGGCACTGTCGTTGTGTTTTACGCTTACCGTGAGGAAATAATAGCTAAGACTATTCCTGGGCGCTGGGACGCAGATTGAGTTTGGACGGTGTCGATTCGGTTCTTGGCCGGGTGCACCATTGGCTCAGGCTGGTTGGGCCAGATCAAGGTTGATCCACAGATTTGACTTCACTAAGCATAATCAGGAGAAGTTAGAAATCTATTCAGGGTTTCAGGTCGATTGTGGATTAGCATACGCAGTATGGGTCTTTTGAAGCCCAGCAGTGCGTCCAATGTACATGCTGTATGCTACGGTATTACACGGAGTAATACGTATTATTATGATCATTCTGATCTCCTGCGGCAAACGTCCGTCATGATTGTGGTACACCGTTGAGGCGCCGAGTTAAACTGCGCTGACAGCGGGAAATCCGTTCATTCGTCTTGAGATGGCTGGTTCAGGTGCGGAGAGAGAAACGGTAGAACAGTCTCGACTCTTCCGGGTCAAGGACCAGTCGAGGCCCCCTCAGTGCATACTCCGTGGTCGGTACAGTATCTCAAGATTGATGAATCCTGAACAAAAATGCCTAAGAGAAGAACAATTTGTCAGATACGACGAGTCAGTTGAAGTTGAAGTGACGCAGCATCGAGATTCTCAATAGTGCCATCACATCGCATTGCATTTCCGCCAATCCTAGAGGATGAATCTCACGGGTGGCAATCAAATTGATTCTCTACCATTGGCGATATCCAGCCCCCAAGCCTGAAGTCTGCGCGGATGTACTACCGGGGACCCGGACTAGAAGAGAGCAACTGGTCATCGTGACGGCGATGATGACGAGAATGGTCATGCCTTCCGCCCTGAGGCTCGCGGCACTTCTCCGAGCATAGGCGAGGAAAGAGGTGGAACGGCAGCCGCAGACTCACCATACCAAGTAGCAGTATTTGGAATCTCAGGACACAAAGGCCTGCCCCTTCCCGACGACTCTTCCTTCGTCCCCAGAGCCCTGTACGTAGTTCAAGATGACCCAGGATAGCTACAGACGCCGACACACACGAGTTCTACAATCCCCATACGCAAGGTGGATGGCCTCTCTGGTAGAGTGGAATGTCGGCACAGGATTGGTAGCACTGGGAGCGTGAGGATGTAGTGTACTCCGTAGTTCGTGATGGATGCGACGTCAAGTCCCAATGGGGAAATTCGAGCTCTCCCGTGTCGGCGCTTGGGCGTATCGGGAACCACATGGCCGCAATGGTCCCCGAGCGGGTACAAACTCTGTCATGAAGCCCGAGCAATGTTTGTCTTGTTTGTTTACTATGGATTGGGGTCCGTATCTTAACATTGGCTGGACTACTCCGTACTTTACGCATACTACAGCTCTAACTCATTTTGTAATGATATCGTTTACCACGGCGTGAGTATCTGGAAAATGGTTCCTTAAGGATAGATCCAATATTGCTACGTCATCCTTCAGAGATCAATAATTCCATTCGTTCTGATTGAGTGTTGAAGTGAGATCGTAGATACAGATCATCTCGATCATTCCCGTTGAACCTTTACCCGACCCTGAAGCCCTGATACCTTCGTACCAACCATACAGACATACGTGATCGAAGCCCCGTGGATACCACTTCGGAGTACTCCGTACTAGCCACTACTTCATAGACTGTATAGGCGCTCCAATAGTCTGCCGACTGCTCCTCTGCCATTGCACGGCATGATATGTAGGATTCGTGCAATGATCGACGATGGTTACGTGGTGTCAGATCGCAGTCTGAGCGTAGATTGATGATCGCTTCATGATATCTGCGTTGTCAAATCTTCAAGTGATTGCAGAATCTAGATGATTTGTACTGTGATAACTGATAATCACGCAGCTTCTTTTACCCTTTTTGTCAATTGTCACAGAGATGACATGTCGGGACAACTTCCCTAATGTCAAGTCTATTGAAAACTCAAAAATCTCAAATCCTTGTCGACATGAAAATCTCCTCGTACCGGAGAATCCATCTTATATTGCTCCATACCCGACTTGGTAGGTCCGTAATGAGTCTCGCGGCGATCACGCAAGCCCTGTTGGTCCCAAGACTGCTTGCTACCTAAGGCTTCGAAATTCCGCATTTCCCGACAGGTTTCACTTAGACTGGAGGTAGTGAGTGCTGCGGAGTACAGGACTGGACTGACAGCGGACTGCCGCCGACAGTTGGGGTGCTCGGACCCCTTGAGGTTCGCATTTGCAAGCTGGAGGCCCGACAGTTAGGAAACAGCGGCGGATGCGAGAGGGCCGTTCGCTCCACTCATTCGCAACAAGGGTGGTTCTACCTTACTAGAGGTTCTACTAGGTGCTCTACCCTTTTACTCTTTTGGTCCTGGCATTACGGGTTTCGTATTGTACTGTCGTATTGTACTATCTTACGGAGTACTCGTGAGGCGTTCCATACTTTTATATACCCTCTACAGGGATACTTATTTGTCAGTTACTATGTGGGCATTATTGTCTACTTCCATCTCCCTCTAATTATTTGGAATCTGGTCCATAGCATCCCGCACAAGGGGTTGATATATTGGTAGCCTCAACCGTTGAATTGTATGAGCTGTCTGTCTGTGTCTATGTCAAAGCCTCAGGTACGATCTTGAACCGCTGCCTGGGGCATCCTCGCTAATCGTAACGCAACTGACAGGGGGTTATCCCTGCGTTGGACTAAGGAAGCGGACTAGTACCAGGATAAATCTCAAATACTTGCCGCGTCTCTAGTTGGTACCCAGGCTAAGGGAACGCCGCACCACTACTACTGCAGTGACTGGGACAGAGTGATTGTGGATTTTATCAAGAATCAATAGTCGCGCATTGTCACTCTTCAGTCGTCACTGCGTAGATAGTGCTGCTAGTCGAGATAGTATGGAGTAGATTAACTACAGGAGTTTATAATATATATTAATATATATCAATGTATAAGGTTGATTAATGTCAGATATGACAGGTCATCTCGTATTACGTCTCGTCTCCCCCGTCTGCTAATTTATCCATCACTGATCTAATATCGTCAGTGGATTCCCCGCAGACACAACATTGTTCCTATTGTTACACCTCCAGAACTATCAAAATGCATTGTATTATTGTAGTAGTATGTGTCTGTCGCGGTCGCACTGTACCACGAGGGTGGATCGCAGCGACCCGTCCACATGGCTTTTCTCGTAACTTACCCTGATGGACCAGCCTGACTGGCAGTTAGACACCAGTGCTTATAGCCCGATAATCGTCGCAGAAACGCCTCGGGGTGAGACCGATCCAGACCGAGCCCTGCTCATTGCTTACTGGTGGTCAGCCGCTGCGGACATGCACCGATACAAGCTGGAGTACAGTACCTGAGCTGGAGATGTTCGGCTATTCACTCACTTACCCGTTGTTCCCCGTTACCTCAAACAATATATTTAAATAGGCCTAGTAATGATCTGCTGGATATATCCATCAGCACTAAACAGTTCCCTTCTTCACCCTGGCTTAGGCTTTGCAGATATAATAGTCTGTTACTGAGTAGTCTGTAATTGTCAGGGCAGTCACCCAACAGTGACCTTGGTCGGTAAAATCCCCATTGATGAGGCTTGCAAACCAGTTAGAAAAGCAGAGTGGGTTGGCCCGTCTATCATTTCCTGAAACAAGCTTAGAGGGGCAGCCCCATAATGACAAATACCTTAAAATCGCCCCACCAACCAGAGACACGCTTTGGCGAGAGTTCGTCATGTCATGACTATGAGCTTCAGGGGTTCGTGCTTCTATTGCTCTGATTGGACTAGCGTATTACGATTATACATACCTGTACTTGTTTGTATGGCTCTGATCGTTCTCCCCGCTGTACTGGGTATTAAAGACTGGTGGTAATGACATGCCGCCATTTACCCACTACTTCTACGGGAGTCGTGGTTATTCTGATTGCAGGTCATCTGTGGTTCCTAACGGCTTTACGGAGTAGAGAGCGGGGTGTCATTCAAAGAAGCGTTATGATGGAGTCTGGTAGTTGCAGACTGAAACTGTAGGTAGACCCTCCATCAGCCTTCATATCATACCCCCTCAGTGGGCTTTAAATAGTATGCTCTCAGATCGAATCCTGCTCCGTGCAAACAGAGAAATACAGCCGAACAGGGCCGATTTCATCAATTCCCGGACCAACAACATCATGCTGATCCTGATTCTAGAAGTTTACCAATGATGGAACTGTATTTGAGATAGGAAAATGCTTATGAATAGGCACACCTGAAAACTGGAATTATAACGATCAAGTTATGATCAGCAGAGTTGATCGCTGATAAAGCTTATTAGTGCGGTGCAATTGCATGGGTTCCATGGTTCAACAGGCAAATAGTCAACACCACCTCGGAACCTCGACTGATCAATCAATCGCGGCATCGTGTGCACGAATCGATATCACAGCCAAATTCTCCGATGTAATGGGGCGCCCAATGCCCTCGCGTGGCGGCTAAGCGCTGATCAAGGAAAAGTTAAACATGTCAATCAATAATGATCGCTGGGTTGACATTTCCACATACTCAAATCCTGTCAATTTTACCTTTTCCTCCTTCGAGACTATTGTCAATTTGTTCCCCAGTCGCCCGCTATGACAGGGCATGAGCTTATGGGCAGACGCCAAGTAACGGCGGTACCATTTTCTCAAGCAGCCGAACATGCCTGATTGGGTGACATCTCTTCTTGCATCGATGAGATGGTGAACCTATGAGTGGTTCCCGACTTCCCCGATGTGTCGCTAGTTGACCATGAACTTGAGCCATTGAAGACAAAGTATTTGGTCAGCATTGTGGCTGCATGAGTACGACGCGTGGCTCAGCAGATTGGAGGCTGCGAGTCAGGGTCAACCACTATCTCTTTCCTAATAAGGACTTCGTACCTCGATCTGCCAAGTGTAAGAGGCTTGCAATGGCTTGCTTGCTTCTTTCGCCATTCCTTCACTCGATCTATCACGCGAACCGTACAATATTCTCCCACGATGCCACAATGGAAGGGGAAAATAGTTCCATGGAAAATTTTCACAGAAAAAGGGGTAGAATGAGACCTGTCAATCTTCCATTCATCTTCTCGAATGAAGCGAGTTGACACCCGCAACTTGGGCTTGGTCCCTGCAGCGAAACGTGAGACAGGATCTCAAACATGAGATTTTGGTGGAGCGTTTGCGTGGTGTCTCTTTTTCTTTCTGGCTGGTGAGTGAGGAACCTGGGTTTTTACGTGGACACCATGGCAGCTGACCTTACCGGGGTTCTGGTGAGCTGCGTATCCATTCTGGTACAGCTAGGATTCCAGGAAATAGGCCATCTCTATAGCGCCCCACTCCCAAAATATCATTATGATGGACGGTAGCTGGATGTGATGTTGTCATTACTTGCAATGGAATGATCGGATGCAATGATATGATGTAAGTAACTACGTAAGTAAACGATCCATCTAGTGAGTGTGTAAGCAATCATGCAGTACTAGGTAACTATGTACAGAGTAGTAAGTATGGACGTAATAAGTATGGACATCATGCCTGTCAGTGGTGGCGCCGACAAGCAGGTAGCTACGCCGATTCGAGGCTGCGTATTGGCGAGATCCATGGCGATCGTAACCAGGCTGGGTTAATATCAAAGTAAAAAGATTCCAAATTCCAAGGAGGCGCTAGATGCAGAGGCGCCAATCATGATTCTCCACTAAACGGTTCATCTTTCATGCCTGGGTAACGGCCTACGGAAGAAGTGGAGAGATCAGGATTGGCTTCATGGCCAATGATGACACGAAATGGCCGAGGGGTGGACATGGCTGGCTGAGGCTGCCTCAATACACATCCATGCAATGAGATAGAGAACAACCAGCTCTCATGATTTGTTTTTCATTTGCATCTTGTTATTTCAGCGACACTGATCAACAATAGTTCTTTCATTGGATATGATTTGTTTGGATACAATGAGTGTACCTGCCTATTGACCTAAATAAAGTGGACAAAGCATGGAAGAATCCTGGTTAAATATTTGTCTGCCAAGCCAGAGCACCTTTCTTTTCCTTTCCAATAACCTCCCGCCCATGATATTATATTTGACTTACATTTGATAGAGTAGTACATGCTCTGTTGTGGAAAAGGATTCTAGTTTACGGAGGACTACCTTTTTAGTACTGCATTCCTAAATCAAAACAAGCCCTAATTCCGAACCCACGATGACTTCTTGGCGCGGGTTCATTCGTCCAGACTCCAGAGGAGGCCGTTTCTGCCGCTCCCGTTTTTCTGTCAGGGCCTGAACCTTGAAGAGCATGGGCCATCCATCGCCATCAATGGCTTGACGATAGGGAGAGTATTTGTGTTTTACATAGGGATAAATTGAATTGATAATAGAATCAAGGCTGACAATTAGGCTGGACCTCTATTTGTTAACCTTCTTTCCTGTCCATATTGCTGTGGAGCACCATCGCAATTTGATATTCACCTTCACTTGATCTATCAAGTATCAATATGCTTCCAAATTGTTCGTACAATTATCGAAAGCCCAGGGATCGACTTGCGTTCCCCTGAATCACAAGTATCCTGAACCAGTAATATTCATTGTAGATTGTAGATTCCCGGACACACGAGGTCCGTAGTTTTGGAATTATCCTGCGCCCCATAACCCTGTGTAGGCAGGAGTTATTCGCATGACCTCACACCTTCCCACTCTTCAGTACGATCCTCTGGCAAAAGCAACTGACTGAACACCAAGGTATCCACCAGAGAAGAGAGATCATTCTGTATCACACAGCATTGCTGACAGCAACAAGATCCCTGTTGCAATACCGAGCCTGTGGGAGACTACAATGGACCACCCCACGATCTGGAAACGCCCAAGCTGCAACTGCAAGCTTGCAGTTGATCACTGTCACAGTTGGCTTTTCTTTTTTTCCTTTTATTTTTCTTTTTTTTAATCATTTCTTTTTTCATTTTCGCCGCCACTCGTTGTCCGTCTAGCCTTTTGTTCGCTTGCTGGTTTTGGCTTTGGGACCCCCTGTCAGACTGATGGGTCTGGTCCCCTGGCTTTCCCAGAAGGGATACTGCGCAAAGCATCCACATACTTCTCTCTCGGTCTGCCCCACCTGCATGTGGGATCATTGTCACGGCAGGATTCGGTTTTATGTCAGTGTATACTTTGTCTATACTTTCAGGTAAAGAGTCACTAAAGGGCTCTTAACAAATTCAGTATTAGCAATTAATCAGCTGCAAATAATTATTAAAATAGCGTTCATTAATATGGAATTTTTATCAGTAGCCGCCCTCCTGAGGCTCACTAGTCCGTGGTTACAATTGTCATACATGGTATCTTACAGACAGACCAAATACAGATCTGTAATAATACAAGAAAATAAATAAAATATTTAAAATCAAAAAGAAAATCATATTATTCCGACAACTGTCAGCTCCGAGATCTTGGATCAGATCTTCTCCTATAGCGTGCTTGATGTGTGGAGCAGTACGACCTAGTGCTACTGTAGTCTGTAGCCATTTCCATTTTTCTTTTTGACCCGTCTCCCTGGACTGGACTGGACTGGACTGGACTGCTGCTTTGGTTCGTTCTGAGAGAATAAATAAGTCCATCACCATCTCCGTCTCCTGTCATGATTATCGCTGTTCATCGTCCTGGTATCCCATCCGCATATAACTACAACCTCTGCCACGCTCTTCCAATCGACTTCCAATTCACAATCGACTTCAATCGACACCAATCAAGAGCTTACTTGGTTTCATCATTCTCCTTCAGCTGTCTGCGCGCTAAACGGTCTGCTCCCCACTATTCGGGTTTCGGGGTTAAGTCCAAGCCTGCCAGCCTTGTGCCAACCTTTTTCGCTCGCAAACCAACTATATTACCAAACTAGTCCCAAGCTTCATTCTTCTTTCTAAATTATACTCCTCTGTCTTGTGTATATCTTTACTTAACCAAAGCCTAACTCTATCTGACACACTTTCGGTCGACATGGCACCAACTCATCGTCGAGGACCTTGGGTCCCTGAGGAGGACCAGTTGCTACTTCAGTTGGTCCGCGAGCAAGGCCCCAACAACTGGGTGCGCATTTCACAGCACATGCACTACCGGTCTCCCAAACAATGCCGGGAGCGATTCCATCAGAACTTGAAGCCCTCGTTGAATCGGGAGCCCATCTCCACCGAGGAGGGCTTGATGATCGAGCGCATGGTCAACGAGATGGGCAAGCGATGGGCCGAGATCGCCCGACGACTAGGCAACCGCAGCGATAACGCAGTCAAGAACTGGTGGAACGGCAGTATGAACCGCAAGAGAAGAGGTCTCTCTGCCGCTACCACGAGCCCATCCCGCACATTCCATGGCCGAGTCGAAGCTCCGTACCCGCGCGCCTCGACGACCCTGAGCAGTCCCATCAACCGTCCCCGCTTCTCCCTCTCCCACGACAGACCTCTCACTTCATGGACGAACTCCTCCAGTATCCAGACACGACGAGAATCCTCCGCCGCCTCGGTCGACTGCCCCCGGCAGTTGAGTCCCATCTACACTCTTCCTGCTCTGAACCGCCCCGTCGAGACGCCCTTGACTTCGCCCGCCTTCTCGGATGTCTCTCCTCCTTCGATGGTCTCCGACCACAACTCGGTTTCTTCAGCATCCCCTAGAACCGTTGCATCGCCGCAGCTGCTCCCGCTTCCGGTCGACCTTCGCAGACAAAGTCACGGATCCGAGGACGGATACGTGAGCCATACATACACCAATCTCAAGATCCTGGAGCCGTTCTCCGACGTGGCTTCGAAGCCACGCTGGGTCCCCGATCATCAGCCTTGGAGCCATCCGACCGCATCATTGACACCGGCATGGACAACGCCGGAGCCTTGCAGATCGGAGCAGCAGTCCCGACGAGACTCACGAATGGGTCTCGACAACCTGCTTAATTAAATGATGCCTTGCAACGACCGGATGAGCTTTTTCTTTTTTGTTTCAAGGGCAGTGCCTCTGTATATATGACCCGACCTTTGTCTCTCTTTACATTTCCTTACTGTCTTTATCTCCTTTGTTTTACGGTGTACAAATTCTGGTGAGAGCGCCGCGGCGGGATACGTGGTAATCCTAATCTACAAGAAAAGCACGGGTGTGTTTATCTTCTGCAAACAGGAAAAGGGACCTTGAAGTTACTACTACTGGAGCATATTTGGACTTGATAATACCCCATTGTTGTTGATGATCGCAAAAGGAACAAATGAATCATAATGTTTATTCTACTGTTATTACCGTAATCTACTAAGTCCCTCCTCCGTCAGCCTTCGGATCCGAATTCTCTCGCGGGAACGAGATCTGCTCTGTAATCCGCACCAACGACGCAAGGCGAGACCGTGGCTGGCTGTCAGGGTGGAAGCGAATCGCCACAACACACATACAGACTCACGAGGATCATGCAAGGGGTGATGGTGGAGGGGGAACGGCAATCACGGAATCAGCCAAAATCTCGCACTCGCGACTTGCCTGCTAGTTGCCCTTGGGTACAAATTCCATCCAGCCCGATCTCACTTCATTTGTTAGACAGACAGAAAATAAAATGAAAAAAAAGGAAGAAAAAGAAAAGAAAAGCAGTATGCATGCAATCAAGACCCTGACCAGAATTGACAGATAGAAACTATCGCCGACCTCTACGATTACCTCCCAGCGCCCCAGATCCTATCATTCGAGTGGAGGAGCCCACGAGCCAGATATCAAAAGATGGTTTCATGCAGATTAGCGCGCCTCTGTCACTCTGCTGGGCTTGGACGGTCTGATAGGCCGGGGTACGGAGTACCCAACTCCAGTCCCAGTCTTCCAGTCCCAGAGTTCCAGCCGGGATGGGTTTGGACGATCGGGTCAGAAGATGAGAAGCTAGTGGGGACTGGACTTGGCCAGTGAGGGTGGTGGATTGGCTTTCTTCCGTTTTGACTCGCGTGCAGGGCCGCTAATGTCAAGCTTGCTTCAAGGTTTGCATGTCCGCTCCATTGTAGGCTGGAGGCTGTAAGCTGTAAGCTTGGGTGTACCGTTCTTTACGGGTTACTTCCTAGGTACTGCAACGGTCATCGAAGCGATCGAGCCTTATCTGTCTATGGATGATTATGTAGGGGTGGGTTACCGATGAGCTTGGGTAGCGTATCATCATCTATTCTCTCCATCTAGGAGTACACAGTACCTACAGTGTACAAGCATCTGGTTCCGGGAAATGTACCGTAGGTCAGTCCTTCACGTCAGTTGACACCTCAGTCAGCCACAATGGATAGCCTCCTCCACTGATCGCTGCCAGCCCCCAGTGTCGCCAGTCGCCAGTCGCCACCGCGGACTGCAGATGCATGTGCAACAGCAAGTAGTCCCAGTCTCCATGCAAGGCAGGTTGGTTCAAGCTGAGACGAGACGAGACGAGACGAGACAAGGCTAGATACAATTACTCCGCCGAGACGGGTGGGATGGCTGGCCCATAGTGCTCCCAACAAGGCACAGTTCATCCGCTTCTAGCCTTTCTACGAATGCAAGTACATGGCTATGGCAATTCCCCTAGTCAGCGGGGAGAAAAGAATAAAAATTACAGTACTGAGTAGTCATTACAACAGTGCAGGTATAGGTTCTCCGTTAACATTCCTAAATGACTCTGCGGTCCACGCAAGTGGGGATTACTGACTCGGTACTTGTCTGTCCTGCGTTGGCTATCTATCTTAGACATCTGGGATGGTTCCAAGATAACCGTCAGAATGTCACTATGACGAGGACTGACAGATAAAAGAGGCGTACGGCAAGTACCGCAAGTTTGGCGGTAGGATACATAAACAGGCGGCTTTGAGTGGACTGGAGGGGACCAGCGACTCCGGCGAACCTGGAATAAGTGTATTTGGAATTGTCTTGGTTAGTTGATTGGTTGGCGCGGCGTGACGTAGGAGGGCACCTAGATAGATATCACGCACTTGGTACACTAACAATTGATCGCTCGCGCCGAAACCAAGGTAGCGAGGATTTCCAATAGTAGTAGTACTCCATGTATGTTGCTGAAACTTGAGTAACGAACAATGCCATTATCCTGTCTATCATATTTGGCTCAGTCTAATACTGATGATAACTAAAAATAACTCCCGTCTGCAAGCTGAAACACCCGTTCTGGTGATCATTAATTGGAGTTGGGGCCTTTCCCGTGAGGCCTGCTTCTTATTTTGTAGCGTGGTGGAGGGGACTCGTCTCGATAAGCGAGATCGCTGTCTTGTCTTGTGCGTTTATTCTGTCGGAGTGGAGCTTGACGCAGGAAGTACTAACTGAACCTGCCCTTAAAGAGACAATACCCATATCAGTATTTCTGCATCCAGAATATGTCATCACAAATAACAGCAGACTCTCTGTTCCAGGTTGGTAACATCAGCACCGGCTATCTGGCTACTTCCCGATCAGGAAAAAGAACACCATCTCCTCGGAGCCCTCGAACCCATTTTTTTAACACGGAACCGTTCCTGAACCGTGAGCCGGGGTTCTCCAGTGGTCCCCGCTTGCCTTGGGAGGACCCAGAGCCTGAGCCAGACAAGAGTTGAGAAACCGTTGGTTGGCCGTTTGGATGAAACGGCCAGGCGACGAGGCCCATGGTTGCCTCTGGCTTGACCTTAATAGTGTGCTTGATCGGTCATGTGGGCTGTGGGGCGGTTTTGTAATCTTTGGGTCGATTGGGAAACTGTACCCTTAGTATCGTTGTCTTACTCTTACGAAAAGAATTCATGTGTTTTGAAGTATAGTTTATGAAAGTACCTAGGATAGTGCTTGAGTTGATCCTCTGATCTGTACGGAGTACTACAATTAGTACGAAGATGCACTGTACTGTGACAGCCGGGCAGGATCGGCTAACGATGCTTATAACAGACCCATGCATACGCCTCATTCCAATCAAGCCAACCATTAGAAGATATCCTTGTTGAATCCAGTAGGTGTAATATTGCTATGAATCCTGCAGGAGTAACAAGAGTATGATTTTCTTAGCTTTTCATTCGTGCTTTGGTCAGTCTATTTATTGGGCTTAATATGCGGAAGCCGGAACGTTGATAAGGATCTGGGCCAAGTGTTATGCATGTTCCTGCTTTGCATATCGTGAATTTCAGAATTCAATGCCTTACTACCCAGGCACTGTCCAAGGTATGAACCGCTGTAATATTATTAATTGTAACTGTTGGTCATGAAGGTCGATCACGCAATGCAGATATTTGACTGGAAGAAATCATCTCAGAGTAGCCCACTTGCTTGATGGGGTTAGAGTACCCGCTTGTGGATCGTCTATCCTTGATCAGTATTTATACAGTAATATTACCTTACCCCTGAACAGTAATAATACATACCATCTCCAAGTACGCAGTATTACCGTGGATGTCTTCCCCTATACAAGCCTGAAATTGAAATCCCTGAATTCGATAACAGCATAAAGTAGCGCTTTACCGCATCGCGCTTATGAATATTTGGCAGTTGGCTCTCATCACCGCTATTCAGTATTCAGCTCCACACTGCACTGCATCACCGAGTCAGTCACCAACCTCTGCCCTGGCCAGCCAGTCAATCCCCCTGCAGTCCCAGCTTGGCAGACAAGCGAGTTTCTGCATTGGGATATATTCAGCGAGACCTCAGCTCCCACMATTCATTCCAAGTATTTGTCAGAGATGCAGCCAGCCTGCCGGGATTTACATTCGCAGATCGATAGTGGCCGCCGCGCGGGCTAATCACCGTCCAGATCAGCCATACGTCCCGGCCTTGGCCGAGGGTCAAAGCACAAACCGCTCATGCCTGAGGCGTTCCAATCTGTTCAGGGGCGCTTATGCTTACGTTAGCGCTGGCGCTTGCCACGTGGGGCTGTCACATACCAGCCGTTGGAATTCTGTGAGTGGTATTATTATTACGGGGAGCGGTTACTGTGTCTACCGCAAATAGGTACCTAAGGTACATAGATGCATTGGGTACCTACCTTACCTCCTTT
Source organism: Aspergillus pseudoviridinutans (assembly GCF_018340605.1). Classification (NCBI taxonomy): domain Eukaryota; kingdom Fungi; phylum Ascomycota; class Eurotiomycetes; order Eurotiales; family Aspergillaceae; genus Aspergillus; species Aspergillus pseudoviridinutans. The sequence goes on along the minus strand of NW_025091282.1, from coordinate 3,890,591 downwards.
TTCAGGATAAGGCAGGAGTACTCCGTACTCAAAGGATTAATATTGTGAAGCTTGAGCTGTATGACATTAACAGGTAAATGCAGAATGGTAGGTTGTGTATTAGCGCAAGCCGACAAAAACAGTGCAACTGCAGCCATCCAGCCGTCATACAACGGTTCTGCTAGATGCGATCTTGAAATCGAGCGGAAACCCTGCGGCTGAATCGGGGTTGCCGAAATTGCTGTGGCTCGACGCTGTAGTGCATATCGCTTGGCGAACTGGAACAGGCGAATTCTATTGGCTTGGGAAGATGAGCAGGGTGTTAGATATGACTCGCAGGATGGTATTACGACGTCGACAATTGGGTCTACGAGATCTGCGGCAAGTTCAGATGAAGTATCCTTGATGGTTCTCAATTTCGTGGGTATGCTGACAATAGGGGTATTTACGAGACCGCGATCTAGGTTTACCCCTGAGTTTGGACTCCAGCTGAATGCAGCTTCTGCTTATCCTCTGACTTGACTATTTGACGGTGTAAGAGTTGCATATCTACCATCATTCACCAGGTTACCAGGGCTTCCTGATGGAAAGCTGTTGGAGGGTTAGCAACTGCTCCAACTATGAATATTCCCTGTTTGCATATATCAAAATTGTGATGATGAGTGCACTGCACCTCTGCCAAGTTCATACATGGAATAGGAATGAAGAAGGATGATTCTTAATGATCCTTGTAGGCTCGTGCGGTATGAGACCCCGTAGACAGGATCCTCGTGTCGACACTGAGCTCGTCTAGTGGAATACAAACGACAAAGAAACTGCAAGTCTCTACGAGATCGAGTAGTCGATACGGGACATGCTCGAAAAGTAAGCTCTTCCCTGGCATGCTTCTCTCGCTCAGGCAGACTGGGTTGGAATCAGGAACGAGGAGCCTTCTTAAAGTCTGACTCTGACAGGTGTCGATCTAAGGGCGATGACCAGTACGCCCGAGGTTATCGGATCTTCCAGCCTCTTCGCCACAGCGGCTGAGTATACCCTGCGCAGGTCAGTGACCTTTCTCACTATGCTGATTGAAAAGGACCACACGTGTGCACAGGCTCTCAATCCTTCTATTAATGACGTTTCGTTAGTTTCATTAATGGCTAATGTAGTCCAGGTAGGATCATCGTTTCACAAGGCATATAGTGTTATGCTCAATCTTCCTTCACAAGGCATATAGTGTTATCCTCAATCTCCTCCCTGTCCTTCTCACAGGCCACCGCCTCGTCCTTGGCTCGTTCATGCCGGTGGTGCTGAGCCTCTGGTAAGTTCATAAGCCACGGACCAGTCTCGGCAATGATTTGATCCGCCAGTTCTTGGGGAAGTGGATGGGCAGACGATAGATGGGATCGTGCTTCCTGTTCCCACCAATCGAGACGCTGTGGGGGCACATTTCGCGTCGAACAGATGCGGTAGGAAGGATCAACGAGCAACAGGGTCAAAAAGTGACAGCGTCCAGGTCGAGCTTTGTCCACCAATTCAAACGATTCAAGGCGGTGGCGTAGGCAGTTTGGAAAAGTGATGAGACCCCCTTGACGTATAGACACAGACCCGAGTTCTTGAAACGCTGGTCCCTCATCCCGAACACCGAACAATTCTTCCAGGTACGGAACGTCCCACTGATTGTCAGCGAACGAGAAAACGTCGCCACGCATGGAAACCTCTTGAGCGAAGGAGATGCGGGCATTTGTCACGTTTTCAAGATCAAAGCAATACATGGCTATTCCCGCGATATGCTCGTTCAGGAGACCGTCCGCGTGCCAGTCCTCGCCCAAGAAGGATGGATTATCGGGAGTGAGCTCAATGCCCCCCAGCTTGACAATAATCTGTAGCCCCTTTTCGCGGAACTCGTCCTGGAGTTTCACACTCTGGAACTGATGATTGATCTCGTCTCTTGCTCTGAGCATCTCATTACGGACCATTGGATCCATGATTTCGCGGCGGTTCCGCCAGAGTTCCGTAAAGAGATCATTGTTGTCGTAATCCTGACGACCGACGATTGCTCGGGCCGTTCGTCCTGCCCTCCAGTCTTCGTAGGAATAGGTGGTGCCAGGCTCGGAGTGCTGGAACCGAAACATGCGACTGTATTTGATATTCACAACTTCACGCAAGGATAATGTTGCCTCCCAGTCTGCGGGGATTTCGCTTGTTGTATTGTACGGCCATTGCACCTTTACTCCATACTCTGGTAAAGAGAGGTACTCCTTGACGCGAGCGAGCGCCCGCTGGTAATCTTCAGTTGATCTATCGACGTCCAGCGTGGTCGGAAGATCCTCAGCCCATTGAGGATAACGGTTATCCCACTCGACCCCGAATGTGCGGATTCGCATGGGCTCCCGTCCGACAGAGTCCCGTGACCGCACGTCCCCAAACATAATCAGAATCTCATTCCATGGCTCAATAACTTTGGATATCACACCTTCCAGCGTCCTGTAGAATGGCCGCTGCTCACGGGGGTGAAGATTATTGATGTAGGAGGTAATCCGCACGTCTGTCGATCCAGCCGGCCCACAGAATTCAACCTCGCAAGGCAGCCATTGATAGCGCAGTGAGTAGAGGTATTTTTCAATTTCCCAATCCAATCTTTCATCATGGAGCGGCGGCGCTACCTCTCCTTGCCCGTAAGCGTCCAGAGTCTGCTCAAGCGGAACACTGCCGCCACTGATCAGCACTCTCGTGCGTTCGCGAGTCAGCGGGTACAGTGAGGGGTCAATCAGGTTCCAAACCTGCTGGTTTGAACTCGGCTCCCAGTCCTTCTGCCCGGCAGACTCGTTTAATGCAGAAGTGACGAAGTCCTGGATCTCCGCGGTCACTGCAGGAGGAATGATGGTGTCTGATTTACACACGCCACTGCCAGCGTTCAGAACCATAATTAGACCAGTCTCCTGCCATCGCTGCGCTTTGTCACGCAGCTCAGCCTCGCACCATTCCCATGCCTTGGGGCTGATCAATGGAAATTGCGCCATGGCTTCACTTCGCCAAGTCTGCATGGTGGAAGCATCAAAGACCAGCTCCTCCCAGCCTGGTCGATCAGTTAAGGAGTTCATCAGCCTCAGCATTTCCAGTTCGCGGGTGGTGAAAGGCGACGGAAACCAGCAAGAGCCTACAAACGCTCTGTCTGATGATGCTGTGACATCAAAGGGAACTCCATTGAATCCTGGCACCATCAAGGGTCCATCGCCTGTATTGTTGAACTCGACCTCGTCACTCATCATACAGATCACTTTGCTGAAAGCAGCTGAGAGAGGAGATTTGCAAGGGGCGACTCAACGAAGATCTATCAAGATGTAAGGCGCGAGGCCCCATGGCTCATGCACTGCAAAATTTAGTGCATGTCGTCTGAGACATTGCCAAGAACTAGGCCACAAACTCCCAAGCTAACAGTAAACAGCTCTTAGATTCGGAGCGGCGGATAAATTTCCAAACCACTAGAGGGAAGAATACTAGCCATAATGTGCTTGGCGTCAATAGATGCGCGAAATTTAGTCTAAGGCCGTTTTGCAGACAAAGACACTTATTATTGATCTGAGACCTGAGCAATAAACAAACTCTGACGGAGCTCTGGATCAAGCTCCACTAAGGCACCGTTTGGATTAGCTTCTCTTGGCTTGGCAGTAGTCTTGTTTTCCGGGCCAATCTTCATCCTTCATTGTCATTTTTCATTGTCTCGACAGTCCTAAGGGCCTTGGCGATCCGGGCTTGGGTGTACAGCAACAGCCGGAGCTTATCTGGTGCCCTAGTCTCTACCACTTAGGGTCTCTAAGACCGTACTAACAGGCAATCCTCGAGACTGCTGGCACCGGCGCTGAATGTAACACCGTTGAGAGCTGGATTTTCTAAATTCGATGCCAATTTCCGCTCAATCTTGGTTAAACGTTCTCCAGATACTTGGCCTGTCAGTTGCACGGCACCTATATTGTCCTTGTGTCAAATGGTCACTCTATCAATTCTGTTTCTGGGATGGCCAAGACTCTAATTCACAACTGCCACCAGTAAAATTCTTGTTCTCATATCAGATGCGGTCGGACATCTGCTGCAGGATCATTTCTACTAGCTAGAAATGGATATTCTGGACACCTTTTTAGCTCAGTCGCTTTGGTATGTCAACAGATCCAGTTTCGCCGATTACCCCGGAGAGCGACTCCAACCCCTGTAAACCTCCAGACCGCAACAGACATACAGGCGAGGTCAGGGCTTGGGGCTGTACGGAAAGTCCAAAGGTGTAGATGGGGTTGTCCATGATACAATAATATCGGCCTGGTACGAGATTCTGTTACGTCTTTAGTATGAGGATGTCGCAACAGGTTGTGGCTCTATAAGAAGGTGGTCCTTGCCATGCACGTCTGAGGTAGCGTATATGCTTTAGCAAAAGGGCACTTCCTGGCCAGTGTCATTCTCTGATTCCTGCAAGCCTTTGGCCATCACATTCGTTTCCAACCCTTGCATTCGTTTTCGATCTTTCTTTGTTGTCATTTATGTTTCGCCCAAGCAGCGATGTTGGGCTTTCTCATAAAAGCCGCCCTTGTAGGGCTCGCCTTGGGGTCTCAGTCATATTTACACCATGCCCACCTCCATCAGCATCACACAAACTCTTCCATACATGATGGATTCACAGACCTCGCGGCAACACCTGAGGTGACCGACCCCAGCGGACAGCTGAATCAGACCTTCCTTCGAACCACGCCAAAAATGATGCTTTTAATGGACCTAAAGGTCTCGACACCAAAGAAGAGTAAGGGTGTTTTCGCGCATTTCATGGTAGGCATCAATATCCATCATAATATGCAACTCTAACAAAGCGCAGGTCGAAAATAGCCGTTCTTGGAATGAATTAGAATGGGCGTTCCATATCGCAGTGGCCAAAGAGGCACACCTGGATGCATTTGCGCTGAACTTTGCCGCGTCTCTCAAAGATCTACAGCCACTAAGGTTGGCTTTTGCAGCGGCAGAAGTAGAAGGATTTCAACTGTTTCTCTCCTTTGACTATGCGGGTGCTGGCCCCTTTGACAAAGCCACTGTGATTGCGATCATTAACGAGTTCAAGTCGTCGTCCGCGTATTATACCTACCAAGGGAAACCGTTTGTGTCGGCTTTCGAAGGTCCTGGAAACGCGGCGGACTGGAAAGACATCAAGTCAGATACTGGCTGCTTCTTCATTCCCTCGTGGTCCTCCCTTAGGGCCAAGGAAGCTCTGAAGCTGGGCAGCCCAGATGGGCTCTTCAGTTGGGCAGCCTGGCCGTGGGGCAACCATGATATGGACATGTACGTTGATGCATCCTACCTCGACTATCTGGAACAGGCCGGAGGAAAGGCGTATATGATGCCAGTCTCCCCACGGTTCTATACGAACCTTCCAGGTTATGAAAAGAATTGGTTATGGCGAGGTAAGGGCTACCAAGGGAAACAAAAGAATCAGAAGGATGACCAGTGATGCTAACCAATAAATATCTAGGAGATGACCTCTGGCGAGACCGCTGGGAAGAAGTTATGGTGGTGCAACCCGATTTCGTCCAGATCATCAGCTGGAACGATTATGGGGAATCCCATTACATCGGCCCCCTGTACGGCATTGATAAATACGAGGCGTTTAGTGTGGGCCAGGCGCCCTTCAACTATGGCCACGGCATGCCACACGATGGCTGGCGTCTCTTCTTGCCCTACTGGATTGATACCTATAAGAATGGGAAGGCGTCCATCACGAAAGAAGGAGTGGTGGGCTGGTACCGTCCGAACCCTACTGCAGCATGCAATGATGGCGGTACCACAGCCAACACCGCCAGTCAATTGCAATATGAGTTTCGGCCTGCAGAGGTTGTCCAAGACAAGATCTTCTATTCAGCACTGCTGACCTCCATGGCCACTGTCACCGTCACTGTCGGGGGCGTGTCTATTCCTGCTACCTGGCAGGATATCCCTGACGGAGGCGTGGGTGTGTATCACGGTAGCGTTGGGTATGGTACTTTCTATGGCGATGTGAAGATCTCCATCTCTCGCGCTGGAAGTACCATTGCAGAATTCAGCAGTGCTGCTATTACCACGAGCTGTACTGACGGCTACGCCAACTGGAATGCCGTTGTTGGCAGTGCATCAGGCCCCAGCATCTCCGCCGTCTCCCCTGAGCTTGCTATCGACGAGCAGGCCTGCATTGAGGGCACAGCACCTGGCAACTTCCAGGGGCTGTGCAAGTTAACCTGCCAGTATGGCTACTGCCCCATTGGAGCCTGCGTGTGTACCAAAATGGGCGCCCCCAGAGTCAAACCCAAGGCCACAGGCATCAAGGGATATCCTATTGCCGGTGAAGGATCCAGTTACATTGATCTCTGCAGCTTCGCGTGTAACTACGGATACTGTCCACCTGAAGCCTGTGGCCCGGTGGAGGTGCCCCTCACGGAGCCGACGGTCTCGCCTTTCCTGCCGTCTGCGTGCACTGCAGGCACCGGCCAGGGCGACCTGGCGGGGCTTTGCTCGTACGCCTGCAACTACGGCTTCTGCCCCATCCACGCGTGCACCTGCACAGGCACCGGCGCTCTCCACCAGCCCCCTGCGGCCAACACCACCTTCACCGCATTCTACCAGGGCGGCGGCGACGACGCCGGCCTGTGCAAATTTGCCTGCCAGCGCGGCTACTGCCCCGATGCCTGCGCCAGTACCGAAGGCCAAGTTCTGTCCTGCGACGAGGACGATGACAGCCCCGAATGTGCGGAAGAAGACACCTCGCCCCCCTGCGATCTCAGCCTTTACTTCTCATCGTGGGAAGCTCTCCAGGCAGCCAAAGACATCCCCGAGACCTGCATGCCCATGTACGCCATGCAGGTTCTGATGGACACGCTCAACACCGCCCTGCAGAACTACACGGACGTCAACAACGGCTATGACGAAAAGTTCGGCTACTACGTTAAATACCTTCGCGACATGGTGCCAGAGTCAATCAATAAGGTTATCGCAGATAACGGTAAATACGTCAAATGCTCTCAGGCGACCAAGGGCGGATGGTCTGAGCCTAGATCATGCTTTATCCCGCTCGTTAGCGACACATGGACCGTCAAGTACACCTTCGTCGACGAGCAAGGATTCTACGACGAATTGCAATCCAAATACGGCATCCAGCGGGACTGGGTCGAGGTTTCTGACGTCGTCCATGAAGACAAACTCTGCACCCCAAACCCCCGGAGCGGCGGTATAGTCTGCCACAATATCAAACAGACAAACCAAAATATCCCCCACGCCAAGGCCGACTTCACCATCCTCAACCCCAAAGACTCCATCGCTGATGCGCTGCCCCGGTTCCAAGCTCTCCAGCGCGACGTGGTCTCGACATGGGCCGATCTTTCCTTCTTTCTCTGGGACGGGGACGGCGAAGACGCAGTGGAGGCTCTGTCCACTCCCGTCTTCATGCTCCTCCAAGCGGTCGAAAGCATGGCGACGGTGAAGGAAATTGGCGAAAAGGAGAAAGAAAAAGAGGAAGAAGAGAAAAAGAACCTCATCATCACCATCATCTCTGCGGTCCTGCTCATTCTCCCCTTTGCGGGTGAGATTGTTGGCAGCGTCGGGGGGGCAGCCTGGATCACAGATACGGCCCTATTGGCAGATATAACTGCCAATTTAGCTATGGTAGGCTATGATATTATAACCAACCCAAAGTCAGCGCCGATGGTCCTGTTCTCAGGGGCAGGGCGCACTGGGGCGAATTTTGCCAAGGTAGCGAGTGTTCGGCGCGGGATCAAGGCGGAGGATCTGGCCAAGTTTGGGAGCGTGTTTAAAGAGAATGACGATCTGCTTCAGGGTTTGATTAAAGTCTGTAAGACATGAGCAGGTTTGCAAGGGTATTTGGACTGGATTTTCCTCTAGAAAGAGAAGCTGGGAATATACAGGAATTTAGGAAGCGAATGAGCAGAACCCAGATTATTACCTTGCATAGGAGGAATGACCATTGTCATATTCAGCTGTTGGAGTGGCTGGACACGGACATAGGTCTACGAGAGTAGACGAGAGTAGGTGGGCCGGTCCCCTAAAAGATAGACAACGCCCGGAGAACATCTTACACCTTCCTGTCCGCTTCCAAAACGGACGGAAGGTTGCGCCGTCCAGCGGGAGCGGATTGTCTGTATTGAGCAGCAGTTGCGCTTACAGAGACAGGGTATGCTTGTGAGGTTGTTGCAGCGGTCTTGATACGATTCGGGGATATGTTACCGGAGAGGAGATCATGGGCCGACTACGGAGGAGTTTCCGGCAAATGGATGTAGTGGGAAGGATGCATGAGGCTCGAATTGACCGATTTGTACATATTTGCAGTAACGAAAGCTGTACTTCATAGTCGTATACGTATCCTGCAGTCGTACTCTGGAAAAGCTGATGTGGCCAACTTGAGCTGCTTGCGCAGCAGTTTCATGGGGATTCATTGCTAGAAAAGATCAAATGATCCAACGCCAGTATGCACATCACGGATCACCGGACATTCCAATGCAAAATCAAGACAGAAACACACTAGATCCGAGGTGACCAGAATACCAAGGTTTCACACCTCATAGATCGCGGAAATCACCAATATAAACGCGCATCGGGGTACATTTGACATGGAATTAACAAGAAAAGACAGAAACAGAACGCTCAAGGGGTATATTCCGATGCGTACATCATAACCAGATATCACCTTCTTCGCCATTTACCCACCGTTTCCAGACTTGATCATAAGCATTCTCTAAATCACGAACCCAGCGTGTGGTATCAAAAAGACGGCTCGCCATTCTCTCCTCAAACAGCATCCGGCGGAGGTCAAATAGCCGGCCTCGCGCTCGACCGCCACACCCAGGTGTGTACTGGAGACTGAGACAAAGGCGGATGGCCTTGTCCTCGTAGTCTTCATCGGATACTGCCGTCAACTCATCTCGAGCCTTGCGGCCAGCGTCAGAGTCCGGCAGCGCGCTGCTCAGGATGCTGCTCGCCATCCGAGAACACATTTTGTACTTGTAGCGGGGATATGTGAGCAGTGGTGTGCCGCTCCATAGCACGTCTGTCGCAGTCGTGTGCGCATTACACTCCGGCGTATCTAGGAACAGGTCCAGGATCTTCGCCCGAGCGATGTGGGCGTTCTTCGGAGCCACATCCGTAAAAATGATCCGGGATGCTGTCTCCCGTCCAGCCCACGCTATGGCCGTCTCCCGGAGGTTCTGTTCACCCAGGTCCGGGAAGCGAAGCAGCCAGAGGACGGCGTTGGGAATCCGTGCCAGTATTCGAAGCCATGTACGGAACGTTGTTGGCTCAATCTGAACGGAAGGGCTCAGCACATTGCACACTCACATCACAAATAATCAATCATTAAATGCAATACTCACCTTGTACAGTTGGTTGAAATTGCCAAGGATGATCGTGTCATCGCTGAGATTTGGGAACAGCTCTTTCCGCATTCGCCACCGCCGCTCCTGCTCCTGTTCCCAAGTGATGCGCGCGTCTTTCGCGTCGGGAGCGCTTTGCCGATGATCGCAGCAGAAGAATGTATCGCGAGTATAGGCAATCTTCTCTCCATACACCCAATCCTCGAGCTCCTCGCCGTGGTCCTGCTCCAAGAGTCTATCCTCAATGCGGGCGTTACGTCTTCCAGGGCCAAGCGTATCGACAGGAATGGAGATCTCATCCGCAAGAATATAATCGCACCACTCAGCGCCCAATGTCCCTGCAAACCCCATGAAGGACATATGTATTGGGGCAGGTCGTGCAGCGAACACCTCGTTGCGCGCTCCCCGAGTGTAGCCGTTGAGATTCACAAGGATGTGGATCCCATCGTCAACGATCTGCTTCACAAGTCTCTCGACGGGCCAACAGCTGGCGTCGTGGAACACGGGTGCTTCCTTCTCGATCTGCTGACGATGCACGGATTTGTCGCTTGCAGTGGTTGCGTAGCAGTATGCCTTAACCCTGGACGGGTTGTGCAATCCAAAGACAGACTGCATCAAATGCGCGAGAGGGTGATTATTAAAGTCCGACGACACATACCCAACCTTCAGATAGGGATTTGGAGGCGGCGGCGGTGGATACACTGTAGCTGGAAGCCACGGAGAACGTAGGGTCGAGCATGAAATTCGAAGGCCATTCCTTTGAGAAATCTGACGGATCTGCTTCGCAGAAAGCGGACAGGTGAACGTGTGAAAGGGAAGAACCGTTGGTGCATTGGGCGCTGCGAGCCCCGGTGGAAGTTGCGGCCGTTGATATTTGGTTAGCGGGTATTCTTTGCCGTAGATATAGCGGTCCTGGTACCACTGCCAGGTGATCGAACGATTTGCACGCTCGATTAGTTTGACGATCCGCGAGCCCTCCCACTTTTGCCCAGCCCAAGAATGCAGTATGGCGACCAAAGACCCAGAGGCCGAGCGGCGATTCTCCAAGGCCGGAGCGATCTGGACGCAGAGTTGCTCTATCGTGTTACGTGTTAGTAGACCACGACCCCACGACTCCCCCTCCTTTAGCTGTCGATTGACGATATCAACGACGCGCTGTATCCAGCCAGTACCGGTCTCGCTGGTAGATGCATCACGGAGCATCCCTTGCTCGGTGACATGCCATCGGTCGCGGAAACCATACCCATTGGCAATGCCTCCACGTCCGACCCAGTTGCAGACGGAGTTCAAGGCATTCGCCAGTCCGCATACTGCTTCAGCGAATTCAGGGTTCACTTTGACGGCACGCTTGTAGTAGGCAATCGCATCGTTGACTCGACCTGCATCTTTGACGGCATTGGCCAGATTGGCCAAGGCAATATCAAAGTTACCATCACAATGAACCGCTTGCTCGTACATCCGGATGGCGGCCTGGAGCTGCCCAATGTCTTTAAGCAGGCTACCCAGATTGGTATAAAGATGCGCGTGCCGCGAATCGAGGTGTAATCCGTAGTTGTAATACGCTAGTGCCAGCGAAATCCCACTTCCGGGAACCACTCCAGGAACCTCAGGGTGTTGTACTTCCCCGCTAGAACGAGGGAGGCCCTTGCCGGCGGCATTGTTTTGAATTCCAGCAAGCAAGATCCCAACGTTATTAGCAGTTGACGGACTCTGCTGTAGGGACAGGGAGAGGTAATAGAGTGCCAAGATGTCTCGAACCCCAGGAGATTTCTTGGGAATGCCCGAACCGGAAATATTGGACATGCCGTCTTGATAGATCTTTGCCAAGGAAAGCAGTGAGTTGCTCGTGGTCGACAAGGCGGCTTTCCTTGCAAGGCCTTCCGCCACAAACTTGATCCCAGGGGGAGTTCCGCAGGGTGCAAAGACCAGCTTCGAAGTCTGTAAGGCCTTATCAGGATAAAGAAGAATAGTCTCCTGGCTCTCGTGAGAGTTCAAGGGCGAGTAAGCCTGATGAGAACCATGGGAGAAGGCGGAATATATCTGTTTAATCAGACTTTGAATGCCATGGCGACGTCTCCCTGCCGCAACCAAGACAGCATCCTCGAAGGCCGCCGCAGCACCAGCATTATCGCCCAACGCATAGAGCATGTTGCCCTTTGCATGAACGAGCGCAAGCATTCTCCCATTGTCACAACCTGGTATAGCGTAGCCGCTGGAGCCAAAGCCAACCGCGCTAGATTCAGAAGGCTTCCGGTTACCGACCAGAGACCGGTCAAAATCATCGTCGTAGTCGAACGACGCCTTCTCATAAGATCCAACACTTGAAGTTCCGCTATCCGCATCACTCTCCGTTTCGCTCGCATGTTCATCCGTGGTAAAACAATCACCATTTTTGGGAAAGCGTAGGGAGTTCTGAACATAATCGATGATGTTCACTGCTTCTTTACCGCGATGGCTGCTACAAAGGAGACCGATGAGATGCTCCACAGCCTCGAAGAAACTGGGACGGAGCTTCACAGCACGAAGCCAATGTTGTAGCGCCTCCTCGCGACGATCAAGCGCAAGCAGCGTCGCTGCGAGATTTGAGATCGCCTCCACATGCCTAAATGCAGTCAGCACATATACACGACAACCTGGGCAACCTGTACTTACGTTGCGTCCCTCGCGATAATCCTGGAGTACCACCTCATGGCTTTGTGATAATCCCCAAGTCCATAGGCAAGGCAGCCGCCAAGCAGCATCCCATCAATCCACTCCCAACCACTCTCCATGCAGAGATGTGAGAGCATTTCAAGAGCAGAGATGGCATTTGCTGTGGTGGAATTTTCACCTGTTGCAGAAAAGGAGAAACGGGGAGCTGGTCCCGGAGCTGGTCCCGGAACTGCAACTCTGCCGGTATGCCGCAGTCTGTCCAGCATTTGTGAATCTGACGTTGCGTACTGTTGGAATTGACTCAGAGAAGGACGGCGATTATTCTGGAAAGTAGCCGTGGTATCCACTGGCCTTGAATACCCAACAATACTAGTCTTCTGATGGCGCCCATCATATTGGCTTGAGGGGTAGCTATTATGGCGATGGAATTCGGGACTATTCGACTGAGAGAAATCCAAGCCTGGCTGCCGTGGAGGTTTGGGATATATGCTTGGTTTCAAGCGCAGGGACTGCCCATCACTGCCGGCCTGGGAGATGCTGTTTCGACGGGCTTGATGGATGGACGCGAGGAGATCAACATATACACCGTGAGCCCATGATAGTATCTTCTCCTTGAATTCGACGTTTGCAGCGCGTGAGTGGGCGGTCGTGAAAGAGCTGGGCAACCCTGGCCCGTTGGGCTCAGGCAGCACGGAGAAGGATTCTCCGCCTTGCTGATTTGTTGAAAACCCAGTGCTAGGATTAGTACGAATGTGCAACGGGAGAACGCGCTGGTTCAGGGAAGAATCCAGAGATTTCTGTGCGGAATGACGGGGAGGGAAGTTGCCTTTCACTGCGCTTTCGTGGCTGAGAATCCCCGGAGGTGCGGTGTTCCAACCTCGTGTCTCACCATGGGTGCCTGGGAGGGCTGTATTTGCGTTATTGAATGACTGCTGCGCTGCATCGAAGAAGGGGAGACCGGTCTGATTCAAATGATTGAAGCGCGTATCTCGAAAGGCCGCTGGACKGTATGGAATGTAGACACCGTCGGGCCAGTAGGGGCCATACGGGCCGCTACCAGCCGACGCTGTCGGGCCAAGACAAGGCTGGAGCGTTGCTGGTAAGACAGTAGGCACATATGCCGCATTCTGTACATAGAATCTCTGCTGCGCTGGCTGCATGGGTAGTGATTGATTGAGCATCGAATCGGCCCCAGGCACATAATTCAGAGAGCGAACCCAGCCCGTCCCATTGACATCCGTTACCATGTCTCCCGGTGCTACATTGCCCCGACTCGCATCGTTCTTGAAAACTGGAGGAAAGACCATGTGTTTAGCAGCTGAAGACTGGTCGAACGACGCTTGTTGCCAGTGGTCCGAAAGAAACCCCGCCTGAGGAGGGACAAGATGACCAGAATCCAGAGGTGAGACTAGTATGTGTTTCGTAGCCGGCGGCTGAATCGTAGTATCTCCGGGGGTTCCATCGTAGCCCGCTGCTAAGGTTCCATTCGGTGTCTTCCTCCTAAGCGCATGTTCAGCGGCATGTTTGGGACTGGGTTGCGGACTGGCGGTATCATGAAGTCCGAAACGTTGAACGGGATGCGGGTACTGTAATCGGGTCCGCGAGAGCGACTGGGAGTGATTCTTATTGACATCACCGCGAGGAAGCGACGGTACAAAGGACGTGGAATTCGAGTCGTAAGGTGGAGTAGCGGTGTCGGCGGTGTAGTAGGGTGGGAGGTGGTGATGCGGTTGTACCGACGGGAAAGATGCCACCGAGGGCAACATGGTTACCTCGACTTATCGGAGGGCGGGAAAAGAAGTTTTCGACGGAACAAGGTATGAGAAAAACAACGATAGAAATAATGAAGTTGGTAAAAACAGTGCTGCCAGAGAAGGAGAGGCAACAGTCGCAGAGGTTGAGGGCGGTCACAAAAAGTTGGCACACGCACGTTCACTCCTGCTGGATTGATCAACTAGCAACCTCCTTGAAACGTTTCCTACACCTCATCCTGGGCGTAAGCCGGCTCACTTGAACACTCAGCAAAGACCCCCACTGTTTGTCCCCGAGCTCGACATGAAAGCTGTTGACGGGCGATGATGACGATGATCTGATATCGGGCAGGGCGGCCAAAGAGCGTGGAGAAATGACAAAAGAGGAAGGATGTCTAATCGAGGCTAGCATTCACGGAAAAGAGTCGCTCGGGTCCAACGGCAGATATGATGGCGATTAAATCGGATGAGGCTAGGTGCTATGTGGCCGTGAAGAACAAACGCAAGGGAGGAAAGGGACTCAGAAAGAGTCACAGCCCTAGTCAGCTTCCCGAGAGCATCCACACTGACGCAGGTGTCCGTGAGACGCGATTGACCACCGACTGGAGAAGGAACAAATCGCAATTGATCTTGGCAAAAATGCTGAGTTGGAGCGAAAGAATTGTGACGTGGAGGAAAATAAAAAGGAGGGAAAGAAATAAGAGACGAGTCCGACGTGGGGAGGAATAATATCTGGCGATGTGCGTCCTTCCCCTCGATTCTTTCGATAAGATTTATCCACGGGCGCAACCTTTTGTCAATCGAGAAGCGGAAGCAGGGGAGAGCGGGCGCGGAAGCGAGGATTTCAACGGTTGGCGGACTGGTGATGTCGAGAGAGTACGGAGTAAGGTTGGAGGGCGGGAATGAGAGGAACTTTGAAACTAGGAAGAGGAACAAAAGTCTGGGGTAAGCAAAGGAAAGAAAAGGAAAGAAACGGGACAAGGACGGGAAATACGCCAGTCAAAATGCGCGCAGATCCAAAAGAAGCGAAGGACAAAGAAAAGGTGCGAAGGAACCTTAAAGATGAAGGAGGACAATCATCGTCTAAGGTAGTTAACCATGAGATGGCGATGATAGTCTACTGGAGTCTGGAGTCCACTAGTACGATGGAGCTACTACTACTACGGAGTATCAGAATCAGGTTCACTATTATGGACCCAGAACTAGGGCGGAGCTTCAAACGAAAGCAGTGGCTACCGGCCTAGGGGACTATCTAATAGTAATTGATGTGACTGTGTATCTGTGACCTGCGACCACAGTGTCATCAGTGTAGACATCTCCCTATGCGAACTACTTAGGTACTTCTGTATAAAATGACTTATCACCATGATCGACTCACTGCTTGGAGGAGAGGAGTCTAGGTCCACGGTGCCTATTAGATAGATAGTCTCTGGAAAGGTGGAAAGGTGGATGGTGATACAGTGATATGGCGAATGGGGCAGCGGAAGTGGGGCCAATGGAAGAGGGCATTCCTCAGTTGGGAGATGAGCTTTAGGCGCTGAATAATAGTAGATGCGCACTACTATAGTCTCCCAAATATCATTTCACATATGGATACATCGGTTCTGAAAGACATAGAATCATGTCTCCCTTATTTCTCAGGACAACCTCTCAGAGCGTCAAGGGCACCTATGTTTGTAATATTTTCGAGGAAAAGGGATGAAAGAAAGAGCGACAAAAATGAAAGCATCACAAGTGGATCCACCTTGTTGCGATCCAACGGCCCTTGAGCGCTAGACAGAGACAGTCCCGGCCTGTTCAACGTCAGTGGACCACCGCCCAGCCGACCCCCGGCCTAGTGGCGCCCGCTGGGATCAAGCCTTGGGAGGATTCTGTTGGCCCGTTGGCCAGCGGAAGGGCGATCTGGCACTTTCTGTGGATTTGCGGTGGAGTCAGGAAAAGCTGAGGGTTGCAACCTGGCCTCTGCTTGACGCTTGTATATTCGTCGTCACTACTGTGTTGGCATGTGGTATGTAGATGAATGCATGATGGTGGGTTGAGTCATCATCTGGACTCTGGAGAGTGTAGATCTCGKTSRKMRMYRTAYCAWKWMAAAATCAAGGTATCTTACTGTTTGGACGAAAGGAGAAAGCAGAAACATGAGACGAGGCTAAGATTCCAGCGGCTGATGGTGCCTCATCTGGCTGGTCTTCTTCCTGCAGCCACAAACCGCACAAACCGCATCCAGAGGCTGAGAGACGCACATGCCATCGCCGTAGGAAGTCAAATAATGAGACATACGAAGGCCTCCAAGGAGTATGGGGGATCAGCATTATTACCTTTCTACCAATGAAGGCTGACACTTCACCATAGACTATCTAGACTAGGCCGCATAATTGTTTTTATTATTTCTTTTCTTTTTTTTTCCCTTTTCTTTTATTCTTTTTACATTTTATTTTTTGAGCACAATCCCTGCTATAATACTCAGTTGTAATTGCCGCATTTTCCCGGCTCATTACTGGCAATCATACAGGCACAATATTAATAATAAGAAGAAGAAGAATAAAATAAATATATTATGGTCAATGGGAAAAGTGAGTACGCAACGCATGCTACGATGCTTGGAGGACAAAAAAATCCCCATTTCCGACCCTGTCCACCGGTCCAACTCAAAAACGCATACCAGGTGGAGCGGCTGCAGCTCCATCCCATGTCCCTAAATTGCCCACTATCCAATGGTCGGAGGCTCCGTATGAGTATTAAATTCTCACCTGACTTGAATCTCTTGACGGAATAATCAAAAAGACAAACGAAAAAGTCCAACACTGCCCGGAGCAGGATCTATCTAGAAGGATGGGAACAGCGCCGCTGGCACTAACAGTGGTAGCCCGTCTGATGCAGTGATCAACAATGTCACAAGTATCGACAACCAGACCAATCGGCAACCTCAGTTGCATCGATATGATTAAAAAGGGAAAAGAACTACTAAAGTTATCACTGCACAGCTTCAAGGTTTTACAGTCATCCTCTCCGTCATCTTGTCGGTTTCTTTGATCCTTCACCGTCGCTCTTCCGGAATCAAGATAAATATGCATCTACCCCACTGCTACATTCCCACCCGCCCCTAGAATGTCACTAGCAAGCTGAAGGGTTCTTCTAAACTTTTGTGTAACTGCTTGGCAATATATATTCTCGGCTCCATACTCCGTAGATTCATACATTAGGCAGACCGCACGAGCGCCACACTATCGATGCTGTGCTCCTTTAGAACCGATAATCGCATCTCGACTGACACAACTTGAGGAGACGGTAAGACTCTTCGTTGGTGGGCATATTGATTGTAATGGACACTCCTCCATCACAGGGGTGAGATGGGTAGACAGGGAATCCATGCATCTCGATGCACAGTCATTGTCTGTGCAGCGATCGTCGAGACGTCCTATGTAGCTCTTGGAGATAGAAGGAGATTAATATCAGCATCCTAGTCGCTGTATGGTTTTGTGACGACAGGAAAACTATCGCCAGTTCAGTCTTGCCAAAAGCAAGTCTGGGAGTTCGGTATCTACCAGGTTGAGGACTTATGATGGGAAGAACAGATTGAAACAACACACATAATAGATTGCAATTCATGACCTAACAAAAGACTACGTGCCAGGTACGAACCCGGTTCTACGGCAGCGATGTCGACCCAAAAGATGGACCACTGTACCCACGGAGAGAAGCAAGCTCCCCTCCAAGGATACCGCGGTGAGTAGAGGGCCAAGTGTTGATCTTCTTTGCGTAAAATAAGCCTATACCACGTTGCGTGAGTTCAATCCAGGCCCGAAGGCGGGAAAGAACGGTAAGAGCCAGAGTGTTGCAAAGGTCATCTGAAGGGACGCTACTTCATGATCTAGCTCGCATTTGGAAAAGCAAGCAAACCACGAGAAGCAAAGAACAGGAATGGAGAGAAGGGACGGACTGCCTAGCAAAAAAGCGTAGGATTTCTCAGACGAACACAATTGGGAATCTTAGGTCATAACTCGTATAAAAAAATTTTTGGTCCAGGGGAATGATCATATTCTCTGTAACTAGCATGTCGTTACAAACCGAATTGACGACCGCCGCACTTTTAGATCATTTATTCCTCGGGAACTGGTTAAAACGTTAGTTCCACTCGGTTAAAAGTGTACTCAACAGGACTTACCGTCGATCTCGCCAGCCTTGATATCGTCAGAGATATCCTTGGGGCTGCGGCCATCGACCTGGCAACCGACGGAGAAAGCGGTACCGAGGATCTCAAGGATGGTACCCTTAAGCTCCTTGGCGAGAGAGCGGTGACGCATCTGGCGAGCAATCTCAACGATCTCGTCGAAGGGGATGGACTTGTTGTGCTTGATGTTCTTCTCCTTCTTGCGGTCACGAGGAGGCTCCTTGAGGGCCTTGATGACCAGAGAGGAAGCGGAAGGCACAACAGAGACCGTAGCCTGACGGTTCTGGATGGTGAGCTTGACAGTCACACGGAGACCCTTCTATAAAGTCGCAAAAATCCTCATATTAGCGATCCGGTTACTCTTCATCTTTCGATTCCTTTGGTATTCTTACCCAGTCACCAGTGTTCTTGGCAATATCTTCACCGATCTTCTTGGGGGACAGACCGAGAGGACCAATCTTGGGAGCCAGAGCGGACTGGGCTCCGACCTCACCACCAGTCACTCTCAGGTGACTATATAACTGTTAGCTCCGTCGCTGCAGAATTTCGTGGCGCGAAGACAAGATGAACTTACATGACCTTCACCTCATTGGGATCGAACTTGGGAGCTGCCCAATGGGTGCTATGTTAGTCGCCATTTTTGTTATAGCCAAGGAGATGATACTTACGCATGGCGAGTGCGAAAGGTCGTCAATCGTCCTTGGAGTGTTGGTCGGGGTGGATGGTACGAAGAAGCAAAATAGAAGTTCACAAAATTTCCTTAAGAAGTTGAGCACATTTTAGCTTGGCCCGCACCTCTGGCTAAGCGAAATCTCGAACGGGGAAAGCTGCTAGGGCTAACCCCACCATGGTCACATGATGTCTACCGTACTTTAAGATGTCCATACATTCGAGGGTATCTTTCCAGCCGCTGTTATGTAGATATCCTTGTCGATACCATCTATTGTTATTTGGAATGATCACCACCGACTTACGCACTTGCTATATTGTGGGTAAAAAGCAGGAAATAAAAACCAAGACAAAATCAAATCACCGCTAAAGATACAAGCGACCCGAGGACCGACGTCAAACCGCCCTTTTTCTCTCGCTATGGCCATCACCTCGTCACGTCTAGCTAGTTCCGGAAACTGCAAGTCTAGATTGGTGGGTTAGCGTGATTCATGAAATTTGTAAAACATGTTAGGATAGCATACTTCATCAAATGATCCATGAATGTCTGCAACGAGACATCATCGGTGAAGATGGTCTGCGACGTCACGCCTCCACCGTAACCTCCTGTCGTATGTGTAGTAGAGGGGTTCAACTTGGACAAGAGGAAACGCGCTTGAGATCCGCCGGCGTCACAGACGATGAAACGAGGCAATGGAAAACGGTCAGCGATCAACTCCTATTCATGAAGTTAGCTTGTGCCTCGTATTATAACTGCAGTGGATGGACCAACCCTAGCATCCTCCTTAGGCTGCTCCAAGAGAACTTTCAGGTTCTCATAACCTTCCTGATCCTGGTAGCCTGCTTTCCTCCATTCGGCAATGGTCTCTCCGTGGAAAATTAGGATATGGAAGAAAGTGTCGAGCAGAAGGATGTGAGTGGGCTGGATTGAAGCTGAGTCGAGAAGAACAGGCTGGCTTCCCTCATGTTCCAGAGAATACGAATCCAGCGTTGGCTGAATCATTACAAGGGCGTCGCCAACATCCTCATGGTTCAGGACGTGTCTGTAGAAAGCTGTCTCGTCAGGCGAGTTGTTGAACACCTGCAAGAACTGGCTGCGGCGGAGGTGGAACATGAATTGCGGATAAAGCGTGAAGTTCTTTTCCAGGCGGAATGAGGTTGGGTCGTCCTTCCGGTAGTCCGCGAAGCGAGAGCACAGCCTGATCAGCATGCGATCAACCCATCTGATGACGTCTGGTCCATCGTCGACATCTGCCTTGTAGACAGCAATACGTGCCATCAGGACGGCAGCAGCTTCCTGATCAAAGGACTGCGCGAGGGTCGGGTCACCGGTTGGGCCACTTAATGGGCGTGCAACAGTTGTGACTCGGAGATGATAATGACCAGAAGCGTGCTGGTAGTAGGTCAAAAATTGCATCATACCCCGCTGAGGGCCTGGTTGCACGGCAGCAGGGCCGCCTTGGTTGGCAATCTCGAAGTACACGCCATAACTTGAGGATGGATCAATGCCGCACATTTTCCAGGCACAGGTGTTGCCAATACCACACTCTGTTTCTCCGACCGAACTTGACTTCTTGTTGAGTGAAACTGCATGACCAATAAGTCCAGTGACCTTGAGCTCCTTTGTAGTCAGTACTTCAAGAGAGGCGTTGAAGCCCATCAGGAGGTTATCGTTGGCATCCTTATCAAAGACCCGAACAAACGACTGCTTGAACTGTGATGACGTGAAGCTGTCTGTAAGGAGCATATGGCCTCCGGTGAAGTTGGCCAGGTTCTTCATTTCCAGAAGACCGACTTGATCGAGGCAGCCGGCAAAAATGTCGACAACATGTCCGTTGTTAGCCGCGCGCTTGGCTAGAGCGTCGTAGAACTAAAATGATCAGCATGCGCAGTCCGTATGAGTAGACAAAATGACGCCTACCTTGACAGCCTTCTTGTAGTACTTAATGTTATCCCGGTCAATGTCGTGGTGGGAACGCATTGGCTCCTTCAGCTCAGGTCCAACGACGTGACCAGGGCCTTCCGTAGCGGGACCGCTGGTGAAAACCATAATGCGCCCACCAGCGTTCTGGAAGGATGTCTCGAGCAGGCCAACAGCAACACTCAGAGCCACACCAGTGCATCTG
This sequence comes from Aspergillus pseudoviridinutans, assembly GCF_018340605.1. Classification (NCBI taxonomy): domain Eukaryota; kingdom Fungi; phylum Ascomycota; class Eurotiomycetes; order Eurotiales; family Aspergillaceae; genus Aspergillus; species Aspergillus pseudoviridinutans. Next base: position 3,869,875 of record NW_025091282.1, on the reverse strand, counting down.
AGGGGTCGCTTGTCATTGGCAACGGGCCAAGGATCACGCTGCAGCTGCTCGAGAACATTGGTGATCTGGAACTCGGCTTGCTGAACGGGTAGTAGGAAGCGCGCAGCGGGACCAACAGGTGGGCGAGCTGGTTGCTGAGGCATGTTTGGACGAGGTCCAGCGGCGAGGAGTCCGAGCATCTCCTGGACCTGCTTCGCCGCATACTCCTTGCTGCCTCTGAAAACGTACGACTTCGCACATTCGGTATATCCAAGCTCGTGGACTTGGGCCTACACACTTGACGTTAATAGATCGTCCGAAACCAAACAAAGGTATTCGGTTCGTACCATTGTGCCATAAGTGATCAATCCGACAAGAGCATTCGGCGGCAACAAAGACAAGCTCAGAATCAGAGTATCCTTCAACGCCTTCAGACTGTCTTCCTCTTGACAAGTATCGACGACGTAGACAAAGATAGGGGGTGCGGGAGCGGGGCGCGCCAATTGGTATTCGATCGTCGTGCTCTGAGGGTGCAGTTCCGGGGGTATCGCATTCTCAGTGATGTCCTTATAGTGAGGGGGAAGGGGATTGCGCATGAGACAGAAAGGGCAAATCCAGATCCGGGCCCGAACATCGACGTTGCTGTCCTTCGTCAGTCACGCGCTGCAAGCTCAGAGCCGACAGGGGGCGTAGATCATACGCGTAGGGGTTCAGGACAGCCCGACAGGGTGCTTTACAAGTCACCGGCTCATATTGTAGTAATGGCGAATCGGGCTTCTCCTTCAGGGGAGTGTAAACAGCGGCAATAGGGACAACAAGTCGGGACGCTTCCTGCATGCGAATGTGAATAAGTACGGAGGCGCATGGAGGCGATACAATCCCAGTAAACCAACCATGCGAGTGCTTGGAAATGTGTTCCAGCTGAGCCTGATGCCATCACGGTCTTCGACATCGCTCCATTGATCCTTCAACGCTTCGTAGTCCATCGTGCCGTGATGGGGGGTGGATAGGAGGGGGTTGTTTATCGACTGAGCCCAAAACTGCGGACCAAACAAGACACTCTAAGATCACTTCGACTATATAGTGAGAGCAAATTTCTGTAGCATAATCTTATCTTCAAGTGACAGACGCCAACAGCTTTTGTCCGGGAGCTAGATGTGGATCTGGGGGGGTATGTTGTGTGAAGCTGGTACTGTTGGCATGAGGCCAGGTTGCAGCACCCCTGGTTGCTGCCGACAGCCGTAGCGTGCACTAGCGCTCCGCCTTCACTGCTTTAAATACTTCCGGACTGCCCGCTTCCTGCAAATTTTTTTTCTTCTTCTTCTCATCAACAACCGCCGATAACATACATCAACAGCTTCTGTCTCTTGTCATGATGAAGCTGTTTTCGCGTCGCGCGAAGACTGACCTGACCCGACGCTGGGCACCTAGCTTTGAAAGGTCGTTCCGATCCTTTGCGATAATCTGGGAATCAGCTGTGGTTACAAATGACTTCGTACAATTTGCTCCTTAGAGACATAAGCTATATACAGTATTAATGCGGAAAAATCCTGCACAGAGTACTTTGAGTGTTTTGATACTTGGCAGTCTCAACATATAATAATCCCGATGTTGCGTCCTGCAATTCCCATAACCAAAACGCCTAGTGAGAAAAAGAACCTGGCCACAAAGATAGAAAAGCATGGCGTCGTCAAACCGTATCCGCACCTTATGCATCCTTGGGAGGCTTCCCCATTTGTTTGAGGAGATAGCTGCGCTTGAAGTAGGTGTTCGGATGAACTATGGTGTCCAAATCTGTCTGACTCCAAGTACCGTCTTCCTTGACTCGCTTGATATCCGCTTTGTGCGCCCATTCAAAGACCCTGTTGCAAGCAATATGATAGCGCGTCTTCTCAACATCCTCGCGCACGCCTCGTAGAACGTCCTTGTCATGAACACCAGTGGACTGAAGCAGTCCGATGAGATTATCGACGGAGAAGTGACGGTAGGGGCACCCATGAGTCTGGCCAACTCCGGGGTTGGAGTCGTTGAGAATCTTCTGGCAAGAGTAAGGAGGGTATCCCCGACCTCGTCGATTCACATCACCACCGACGTCACCATAGGCATGGCGGATATTGTATTTGTACCGAGAATTAAACTCGTCGTCTGTAAAGCCTTTGAAGGACTGCCGCCAGAAAATGATACACTCTTCAAGAGATAGGCCGATTCCTTTCAGAAAGAGCGTATATTGAAGTCGACCGAAGTGCTTCAAGTGGTTGTTCTTACGCAGCGTCACGTGTAGACTCCGCATGCAGAGAGGGAAGTGCTGTGAAAGGCGATCGATGTTACTGGCAGTAATTGGTGCGCCTTCAACAAACCCTTCACCTTCCGAGTATACCGATTCTGCGCTACCGAAGTTCTTCGACAGGTGATTCAGGATTGGCGTAAGACGATCATCCTCATCCAATCGTGGGAGAGCCCGGCTCGTGAGCTTGTAGTGGTCAGCCAACTCATACCCATTCACAGTGCAGTGTAAAGGAGACACATACCTCGAGGGCGCGTTCCAATCGGGCCGTGAATTCGGCTATGATCATACTCAATTGTTCTCTGCCAGGCACATATGCTTTCCCCTTGGACAGAAGCACCGCTCTCCTCTCCACAAGCTCTGGTACTCGCTCCCAGTCCACTTTGTACCAAGTCTCCTCATCGACACGACGCAGACGGGGTGTCGCGCTCACTAATTTCTCAGCAATCTCGCGCCTCTCCTCATCACTCACAGGTTCCCAGTCCAGATTTAAGGACTCGATGAAGGCACGTTTCTCCCGTGAGTCATCCTGTTGAAACCGAAATCTGAACAGCATTGTCTCCGCCCGCACGAAGCGTCGGCGGAGGTCCTCAGTTGCTGAAAACGCCAGGCGAAGGATGAAGTGGGAATAGTGATCTTTCTGGCGTTCATTCTTTAGTCGCTGATCTGATGCACCGGAGGAAGAGGATGTATTGGAGGAAAGTGGGAGATATTTCTGCAAGAGAGGAGTGATATGCGCTGCAGTCTCGGCAGCCGACTTATTTCGATAGGAGCAGGCTTCGATTTCGGCCAATACTGGACAGAACTATGAGCGGACGAAGGCATCATGTTAACAGAAATCACCATTCATACCCTTGAGTCTATCGATAGCCCATTGTTCAAACTGCTCAAGTGTGATCTCCGCAGTCGGGGGAATATCATAGAAATTCAAACGATGCGGGTAGTCTTGCTGCTTGTATGCTGGCGATGCGAACTGCTTTTTCTTGTGGTCCAAGGTCGCTCTTCTCTTTGGATCAATTTTCTGAAAATCTTGCCGAATCATTTTGGATTGCAGTCAGAATGACATCCGAATCTATCTGTGCGCGATATTGTGTTCAAATGTTAGTCTTGTAGAGATACCGTCGAGACTCCATTATCGTCCACTCTCACGAACCTCACGCGAGACGCGCCGGACACGCGTCGATTACCCAAGGCACGTGACTATCCCAAATTAAGAAGCCTCAGGCATCAATTTTGACAGCCGAGGAACGCTTGGAGGATCCGTCCAAAAAGTCCCGGTAGATTCGAATTACGGGGTTTGCCCGTGTGGACTCGGCTGGTGGAGTCGTTACCGCTGGAGGGTTGCGCATGCATGCGATTGGACTTGGAAGGGTCAATAATGCATGCATGTGAAAGAGAGTATACGGAGTACAACATCGCATGTCATCGGTCCATCGCGACTATACGTCCTCTGATATAGCTGTATCCTCCAATGTCTGGCGTATAAGTAACATTCTGCTGCCACCAAAGGGCCGTACGGACTCATCGGACTCTCCTCCGATCTCCGCTCACCGATTTCCTATTCAAGAGGACGGATGCTAGACCCCACAGAATTCGTCCCCGATCGAGTGCCGGAGATAATTTCAAACACTTCCGCAGATTCGGTGTTTTGATCGACAGGTCATATATGACTCCTGACAGTTACGACCTCCTCTGTCAATCTCCGGCTCAAGTACCTTACACTTGAAATAAACGATTCGACTATGTACATCGCATGATACCGGAAGTCTCCACCTCCTTTTGTCATCAATTGATTACATCCAGCAACATTGCGACTAAGGACCAAGAACCCTGAGAAGCTGTCGGAACGTTGGGCGGCTCATTATCCCCCTTCGAAGAGCGTTTCAGATCAGCACACGGGCGAAGGAAGGGAATGAACTCAATCACTCGGCAGCTTAAAAAGGCTGCGCGTATCATCCTCATTGGTGCGCCTGGCGTAGGGAAGGGAACTCAGACAGAAAGGCTCCTCGCACGATATCCAGAGCTATCCTCAATCAGCTCAGGGGACCTGTTGCGCGAAAATGTGCGGAGGAAGACCCCGTTAGGTAAATACAATCATCTTCTTGAGTCCTACAGGCGAATCTCTCTAACCGCGTTGTCCGCTCGAAGGTCTCAAAGCAGAGGCCGCTATGCAGGCTGGCAACCTCGTTCCCGATTCCATGATCCTCGAGCTCATCTCCTCCGAATTCAAGTCCAAGGGCTGGCTCCCAGCAACAGCGCCTCTTGCAACGGCCACATCACATCACACGTCTCGTCCGACCCCCTCGTTATCCCCGTCCGCCTCATTCATCCTTGACGGATTCCCACGAACCGCCGCTCAAGCCTCGAGCTTGGACACCATTGTCCCCGTAAATTTCGTCGTTCACCTCGTCACACCACCATCCGTTATTCTCTCGCGGATCGCATCGCGCTGGGTCCACGAACCGTCTGGGAGAGTGTACAATACCGATTTCCACGTCCCCAAAGTCCCTGGCAAGGACGATGTCACAGGGGAGCCTCTGACACAAAGGCAGGACGACTCAATCGATACATGGAAACAGCGGCTGCACAAGTTTGAAGAAACCAGCAAGGCTTTGCTGGAGTACTATGAGCGGAAGGGCTGCCTGTGGCGTGTGGAGGGCAACTCTAGCGATGAGATTAGCCCAAAGCTCTTTGCAGAGATTGAGCGCAAGTTCTGTTGAAACTTGCCCGTTGGGCATATTGCTGTTGAACTTTAAGCGGTACCATGTGCTATTCGTTGGTAAGACACGGGCAAGGCGTACAATCACGGTTTCGTTATGAATTTGGTATCACTTCTGCATGACTCCATATGTTTTGAACTGCATGATCGGGACTGCATGGGCTCCATCGGCTCTACTGAGCTCATACTCAGTTGTCAAGCTTATCTTTATTGACGATGTTTGATTCGATTGCAAACACCGGTTGCATCTACGCGACAAGATATATAGTCTCCTAGTTTAGCAAAGGCAATGATGAAAGTTATGAACACGAAGCTTTCCAAGGCATCAACACCATACATGGAAGGCAAAAGATATCAACCGTAACGTCGTGACAGCAGGCTATAGACGCCATAAACCACCCTGAATTCAAATCCCGGTCATTTCTTCATTTCTTAGTTTCAACCCGGGATTGCACAGCATCCTCCAGTCCCATACGGGTCTTGTACTCTCTGGGACTCTCCCACTCTGTCCTATTGCGACGATAGTCCTTCCACAGTCCAACGCCCCTCAGCTTCGCCCACCACTCTGCTTTCTTATACCTGCGCTCCATGGCCTCACCGCCAAACTCCGCGCCCCATTTCGCTTCGTATACAGTCGCGAGGCCCCGTTTCAGCATCTCATATGACACGTCCCGACGACGAAGGGGTGGAAAGTCCAGAAACCGGCGCACGTACACACTGGCGACCGCACGCTGATACTGGTCCGGTCGATGGATGTAGGCGCGGACTCGACGATTGAGAAGATACGAGGTAAGCCATTGGTGTGCTTCGCGGGCGAACGGCTGTTCGGGACGGCCGAAATGTGCGAGCTCGGGGGCGTCGATCCCAGCTAGGCGAATGTGGACCTGAGTTTCAGTATGAGACATAGTTCGTAATCCTCCTTGGGAACAGATGACAGCAGGCAGAAAACAGAGATCAAACGCACCGTCTTATCTCTTAGTTTCTTCTTCGACGTCGGGATCTTCTTCCACGGCAGCCATCCCCACCCCGCAAGTCTTCCGCCAGGTGTATGATATATTCGAAAGTTATCCCCGTCGCCAACACTCGTGACCTGGCCCAGCAGACTCCTGCGACGGAAATACGACGGCGTGATGCTCACTGCGTCGGGGAACCGGCGCAGATAGCGGCGATGGATGTAGAATGCGCCCAGGAAACCGCTCGTCAGAATCAGGGTCGGGATGATCGTTCTCGCTTCTGTAAAGGCAGCCCAGTCTATCGCTGTTACCGAGGACTCCCAGTCCTTGCTTTTTGAGGTTTTGGGCGAGCTCGCTGCAGCTTGTCTTTCATCGTGTTCGGATGCGTGTTTCGCGGTTTGTTGCTGGGCTTGCGAGTCGGAAGCCCATGGCGGCCATCGCATGACGGCTCATAACCTCGCTCCTGCTTGTTTGGAGGTTCTGAGACTGCGAAGAATTGGCCAGATAAGACTGGCAATCCGAAGCTCGGTGACAATGGAGAGAGGCGCAGTTGGTAATTGGTGTTGTTTATGGGAAGGGTTGGGCGGTCAGACCAGAAATATATGTCCCGTTGTCCGAGGAATATATTTTGCGGAAGAAGGGAGCTAGCGACCACAGCACTTTATTCGAACAATATCAAAATCATATCCTACCTTTTAAATATTTTTAATGTCTGTTGCTGGCAGCACGCAATACTAACTGATTTATCTGTGGATTTGTCTGTATACCCTATCGATATCTGACTCTATCGCGTGAGATTCCCTGACACATGTTGGCCTCTATGTAATCATCAGATTTGGATATACACCCGGTATAGTTCATGCTCTATATATCATGGCTGCCTCTTATAATATACAAGAGGATCAAAAAAACTTTGAGGAAAGCCCGCGAAATATACAAACCAAGCGCCTGGAAGAAGAAACAGAAACGAAGGTGGACGGGAAATCGTCGTCGCTGAACAGAGAAAATTAAAGGCGACTGAGTCAGAAATTCTATTTGAGAGTCGCAGGAAGACTCGTCTTGGCCTTCGATGCAGCGGCGTCAACGGCCTTTCGAAGCTTCTCTTGCCTGATCTTGCGTAGGTATGCGAAGAGAAGAATGAACATAAGTTCCATTCTCTCCTTGGTCATCATCAGGAGACCTTGTACCAAAAGGCCCTTTGTAATTTGTGGTCCAATGCCCTTGAACAAGGAAAGAGCTCCTTCCTTCTCAGTGATATAACGCATGACTTCGCCAAAGGTCTTGAAGGGCTTCCCTTCGCGACCTGGTGGGGGTCTAGACTGAAGACCAACTTTCGCAACGATCAGTGGCTGAGTTGCAATGGTGGCAAGAGACTTTGAAAGTGCACCAAGAACTGCAATAACAGTTAGTCTTGAAGCGGCGACCGCAGTCGAATGATGTCTGCAACTTACGGAAAGCTTCCCAAGGTTTGAGACTGTTCTTCCCCGGGAAAATTATGTCCTTCAGGCGCTGATAGGCCCCGTATGTGATTGCCGGGTTGACGACAAGAATCAGACTGGCCTTGAGACCTCTCCACAGACCAGTCCAGCCATCCTCGCTGTTGATAACCTCCTTACCCGTCTCGATCAGGCCTTTCTTCTCCCCCTTTGGTTGTGTTTGTTGTCTTGTTGTAATGACTGCGACCGGAATAGTAAAGATCTGAGCGACAGCACCCGCGACGGCACCCAGACCCAGCTCGACAGCGGTACCAGGGGGCTTCTGCACCCGTTCAGATGCCATATAGAGGGAGCGAACGACGCTGTACCAGTAGAAGTAGGCGAAATTGGTGGATGCAACACCAATCAAGGACCCAACCATTCCAGAATATAGACCCTCAATTCCCTCATTCTCCACAATCTTGTTGATGGCATCCAAAGTCGATTCATAGTGCACCGTTCCATCCGATCCGTCCGTCGTATCGCTCTTCACCTGCACCTGCAGTCTCGTCTTGACTCTGTCCATCCAATCATTTTTGTGTTAGCTTCGTCACCTTCGGATTCTGCAACTATAAGAGAAACAACGTACATATCTAGGGGATATACGATCGCATTCGCGAGAACTGCACCAGTTGCGCCGGCAACAGCACTTCCCCAGGGGGAAAGACGCATGGCTTTGGATTGGCCTGTCATTGTCCGCGACGAGCTAGTTGGTACCTCGGTATTTGATTCTTCAAGACAGGTTAAGGGAAGAAGGAAAGAAACAATATCAAAAGACTAGGTCTATTCAATCCGGTATTCAGTCACAGGCTGGGCGAAGTAATAATTGGCAAAGAGAGATAGAGTATTCTGGGTGGAGTGGGAAGGCGACAATTACTCGCAACACCGTTATCCTTCAGTAAGCAAATGGAAGCAAACACATTGGACGCATATCAGTCCAACTGTAAAAAGAAAATGCAACAAGATTGTATTGTAGAGAAGAAACAAGCAGGTATCAACTGCCCCGTGCTAACTGTACAGTAGTAGTACGGAAGTGTCCAGCACCTCGGTGGACCGCGCATGACGAAAAGAGCCGAGGTATCTCTGTTGCATTGCAGTGTTCAGCGTGAGTGTCCGGTATCCGCTGCGGTCTGTGTCTGCCGCCTTCACCGCCCGCCGCATTCCCGATCCTCCCCGCCGAACCATACGCCATCTGCCTACCTCTGGAGAGGTACTCCGTATTATTGACCTGGTAGGCTGGTACACAGCTTCAAGGTGACATGCTTCGACACCATCATTACTACCGACGTCATACATTCGATTGAAGGAGCAAATTAGCATTCAAACATTAGCTGGCAAGACCTCCTCTCGGGATCGGCAAGGTCATCGCATTCTACTATTCTGATTCCACCTGTTATCAAATAACTAATCGGAACCCGTCATACAGCACATCGCGGGACGGTGTTGACCTCGGATGTCACGTTCGGAGATTTGCCTGGGACCCCTCGGATCGGTCACAAGCAGTGTCAACCACTTGTATCACTCCGCACCCTGATAGGTGGCTTTTGTTAGCGGATCTCTGCCCTAATGTCTTGCGGATGCTCGTTGCAAGCTTGACAGGCTGTGACGCGTAGTAGATCTGGCTACACCAATACAAACGCGCACCAAACGATTGTCACCCCTCGTGGGGCAGGATGTCTAGACCCCACGCCTCTTCGCAAAAGACTTTAATTGCTCATGCTCTGGTAGATAGTTTCCACTCTTTCGGCTTAACCAGCAAGCAGCCCGCGACTAACCAGTGATTAGAAAGCTGAACGAGATGTATCTGCAGCTACTTCTCAGAGGCAAGCMCTGGAGGCTGCCATTGATGCCGCTGAGCATTATATGAAAGCTTTGTCTCTGGCAGCCACCACTAACGACAAGCAGTCGTTAGATGCGAAATGCAAGGAATGGCTCTCCAGAGCAGAGAAAATCAAAGAAGCCAAGGATTGGCGATCCGCAATCCGGGTCCATGAGCGACATGCAGCGGAACTACAGACACCAGTGTCTACGCGCACGCTCACAACTCGTGAAGAAATAATCTTGCTTGAAGGGGCCAAGCTGAATGGCTTTATCTTTCCGCCATGGGCAGGGCCTCCGAGTCTAGAAGAATTCGAACCTAGTGAGGGAGGGCAACTATTTATGTACGTTCATGCAGTGTTTACTACATGTATTGTCTAAGTGACTGCTAACACAACGTAGTGACAAGCCTGACCTCCATCTTTCTGACAAACAGAAGGCCATATTTGATGGGTGGAAGCGGCCTTCAGAGCTGTTGGCGCATGTCGGCGGCGATACGTCCGTGCTGTCCGTACCAGAGAAGACTGATCTTGTACAAGACGTCTTGACAGACTGCTCTGTTGTCGCCAGTCTCTGCGCTACAACCTCCCGATCGGAACGTGGCCTTGACAAGGTAATCCACTCCGACTGCTGATGATCGTGTCAGGCTCTGACATGAAAGTAGCGCTATCTACCTGTGATTTATCCCTGCGAGTATGACACAGGTCACCCCAAGCCTTCGCCTTCAGGGCGATACATTCTTCGTTTTTATTTCAACGGATGCTTCAGGAAGGTGGTCATCGATGACCGCTTGCCATCGTCGAAGACCTCAAGGTCACTTTATGTTGTTGATAGAAATAACCCCAATTTTCTGTGGCCTGCGCTTGTGGAAAAGGCGTACCTAAAGCTAAGAGGGGGCTATGACTTTCCCGGGAGCAATTCTGGAACAGACCTGTGGGTACTGACGGGTTGGATACCTGAACAAGTCTTCCTACATCATGAGGATGTGACTAGCGATCAAATATGGAGGCGTCTCTTTAGATCGTTTCAATATGGCGATGTCTTGCTGACTATTGGGACTGGGAAGCTAACTGAAAAAGAAGAGGAAGAACTGGGCTTGGTTAGTGAGCATGATTATGCGATTCTTGATATGAAAGAGTTCAAGGGCCGTCGGCAAATGTTAGTGAAGAACCCGTGGGCTGGAGTCGACACGGCTAGTGGAAGGACGGAGAATGCCCTTGAGTCAAACGTGCCGCACGACCGATCGTCACTCTCTCCTGGGACGTTTTGGATGGACAGCGAGATGGTCTTCCAGAACTTTGAAAACCTTTATCTGAATTGGAATCCCAGCCTGTTCAAATACCGCCAAGATATACATTTTACATGGGACCTCGCAGCTGGGAAGGGTGTTCCGGGCTGCTTCGTGAAGAATCCCCAGTTTGCAGTAACCTCCGAAATGGGAGGTACTGTCTGGCTGCTCCTCGGCAAGCATTTCAGAACCATTGATCTATCCGGCTATTCTTCATCTGAGGACTCTCAAGCCGGGTTTATTAGCCTTTACATATTTAATGCAGATGGTAAGCGTGTCAGTCTAAGTGATGGTGCGCTTCATCGGGGTCCCTACGTGGACTCGCCCAACACGCTAATGAGGCTGGAGATGCCGCCGGGAACCACTTATACGGCAGTTGTCTCCGAGGAATCGCTGCCTACTTTGAGTCAAAATTTCACACTATCCGCTCTCTCGATCTCGCCGGTGCATATTGCGCCATCACAGAATAAATTTATGTGTGTGAGTAAGGTCCAGGGTTCCTGGATGCCTTCCACGGCAGGCGGCAATGCAGAATCAGCTCGGTACCCCACGAATCCGCAGTTCGCATTAACGCTCTCGAATGCCACTGATGTTTCCATTTTGTTGGAATCGTCCGACACCGAACTTGCAATACATGCGAAGTTGTTCTTTTCGAACGGAAAGCGCGTGACTAGAGTTCGCAACCGCGACATTATCACTGATAGCGGCGACTATCGTCGTGGAGCGGCTCTTGCTGAAAAGAGACACCTGGATAAGGGAGTGTACACAATTGTTTGTTCCACATTCGCTCCGGACCAAGTTGGCCGATTCGCACTTTGGGTCTCATCTATGGTTCCATGCGAGGTGAAGCCCCTTTCATCCGAAGCAGCAGGACGGCGAGCAGTGTTATCAGATGTCGGTGTCTTGCCACCAGGAAGAGACAGGATGCTGGCGCCTTTGCACGTCCCGCGACTTACCCGAATCAAGCTTATTGCTCGCAGTCGCCGTTCTACGATCGGCGGTCATCCCGTTGGCCCTTCACCAGTGCTGATGACAGTCGAACTGGGCCAAGGTCCTTACAAGGAGACTCTGGCGACTTCAGAAGACGGAGATCATAGCGATGCAATATCTGGCGTACGTATTGAAGACTTCGACCTGCATCCATGTCTTGGAGATAGCCGTGGTGTGTGGATTGTCCTTGAGAGGATTGGAGGTCCTGGAGGTCAGGTAGAAGATCACTTTGAAGTTGAAGCCTTGGCGGAAGAGCGGGTTGAGATCGGTGAATGGTTTGTCGAAGATGCTTAAAACTTGATTTGGCAATATATTCTACCTCGGATCTGCGGAGTTGTCGATGACCCTGAGACCTCTTGCGTAATGCCGGGCGACAGCACAAGTAACGAGACATGAGAATAATGTTTGAAGATTCTTTACTTGACATGAAAAATTGTATCATTCTCTTCAAGTGTAGATTGAAAAATCGTAAATAAGCATGCAGTGTATAATGCATGTCTCTGCAGTCCATTAAGTCCATAGTTGTACTTCAATTCCACCAGGCTCGGCGGTGCCCGACAACATTAAAATTGGAGCTTCAACGTCATCCCCGCTTTATTCATGCGTCCCGCTCCTCCACCCCAACAATCCCCGATTTCGCCATACACATACAGCCGTTGTTGTAATCTATTCATATCCATGACGAGCAATATTCCTGCTAGTCTCAAGTCTGCGGACATTGGGCGTTTCGCGGTGAGAGCGGCCCAAATTGAGCGGGTGAAGCCCGTCGTTGCCTACTGGTGTGAGTGCTGTGCGATTGTACCCTCGAGACACCAACGCTGACACATGCTCTTCTCCGAATGTAGGTAACTACTGGATAGCCAACCAAATAATCGAGAGAGGATTACACAAATCGGACCATGAAGTCGAACAATACGCGATGGATCTGATGGAGAAGCTGGAACGAGTACGTCGAGCGATGGGACCCCCTGGAGCGATTTCACAGTGTACCTGAATGTTGACATGGAATGGTACAAAGTTCAGAAATGAGAACTCGGATAATGATACAGTGATCGATGCAGTCGCGGCGAATGCCTACGTGGAGCAGTTCGGCTTGGAGGTCTTTAACCGGGCGGATACGACTATGAAGGCCAACAAAGTGACCAAGTGAGTAGTCATGGACAGACCTCAGGTTGGATTGTGATTGACGGGTTGCAGGCAAACGGCAGACACGTTCCAGGCTGCCGCTACGTTTCTTGAATTATGTCAAATTTGGAATCCCCTCGAACCCGAAATTGCTGCGAAAATCAAGTTTGCCAAGTATCATGCGCTGAGAATTGTGAAGGCGATCAAGGCCGGAGAGGATCCTAACGCAACAAACCCGGTCACCAAGGAAGGCGACCAGGCAGAAGGGCTGACAGTAACCGAGGATGATCTTGAGGCACAGGCTGCCGCAGATCTTGCCTCGCAGGGGCAGCAACCAACTGTGGAGGAGGTCCCTGATGAATCTGAGCGTGCCGAAAGAGCTATGGCACAGCAGTCATCAATGGACGAATCGTTGCACCCGTCGAGATCTTCATCAGCTACTCGGCCGCAGCGTACAGGGGATGCGTTTACCATACCCGATGTTCCAACAAGCGCTCCACGGACACAGACTCCAGAAACAGGTCCTGCTGCGGAGCAAGGCTCGACCTTAGATCTTCCTTCAGCCCCAGCGACTATTGGCCCTTCTTCGTCAATCCCGAATCTCCCAGACACACCTGCGAGCCTGGGCGCTCATCACCCCGGTGATCCCAACTCGTTCCATTCCTTCCCTCCTCCTTCCAACCTTCCTTCAAGTCCTCCAGCTACATTCAACCAACCCAGCTATTTCTATAATCAACCCAATCCAAGCGCGTGGGCTCCTTCACCACCTGTACAACCCCATACAGCACCGGTACCAGTAGTCTCGCGCCCGGTTCAGCAACCAGCACCAGCGGCTGTACCCACAGTCTCGGCCTCAAGTCAAAGCAATTCACAGGGGATCGATGACCAAGCCATTGCTCTAGCCCAAAAGCATGCCCGTTGGGCTGTGTCCGCACTGACATTTGATGACGTTGATACGGCGATCAAAGAACTTAGAAACTCTCTGAAATATCTGGGGGCAGAGTAATGGATTCATAGACCAATATCTGCTCATGTACTTCGCGCTGAACAAGCCTTTGGAGGAAACTTCCTGTACACAGATTAAGCTGTTCGGCTTGGTCAAGTTCTCCTTGCTTTTAAGCTTTCCCACTATATTATGATGCCCATGATGTTACATAGCTCTGCTAAGTCATTCTGATAAAATACTGAGTCCCAAAAAGCTACGAGCTGATCTTCCCAGTCTAATCTTGCTTAACAATGGTATTCTGAACAGTATGGAGTAGAAGAAACTCGTTCATTGTGGCATTTCCACATACGAGGTATAGTCCGAAAGCAATGCTAAATAGCTTGCTGCAATAGCAATCCCTTTCTGCATAAATTACACAAGCCTACAAATATTACTTCTTGTGAATACTTTGAAATAGCAAAGAGAGTTGAGATTCTGGACCGACGACTAAGACAGTCCAACCCATGAATCACCAACACACTCCTCACTTCGCATTCACACGTTTGTTGAAACACCTCAGGCCTTTATTAACAGGGCCAACTTACCACACTATTCCTGAGCAGGAATGCATCCCACGCTCTCGTTCTCGTTCAATACTCACATCTCGCCTGCCCGAAAGCTAAATTGATCACTGATCACACTACACAAGATGGCCTCTAAAACAAGAAGCCAGCAAACTCTTTCCATCGGACATACCGAGAAGAATGCCATGGAAGAAGCTCTGGACGATGGTGTCCTGCGCCTCAACATGCGATACCGCGATTTTACATTGTTTCTCGATTTGAAAGACCAATATCACAAGGAGTTCCTTTCGCGGCTTACGGAACACACCGAACAGTTCGGGTTTGAGTGGGGAATGTTGGAGCAATCTAAACAGGAGCGTATGTCGTGTGCTGAGAGCTTTTTGGGCCGGTATGGGATGCTGTATTGGGGTACGGAGTTGAATAGGGAAAGGTTCCTTATGAAGGATTCTCGAGAGGATCCGGCTTCTCTATGTGTCTATCCGGAGAGGAAGAAGGAGTGAGTATTCAGTTTGTTTTGTTGGTTGCCGCTGTCTGAGTCGCGTTGACGCCGAGGTAGGATAGTGCGCGTGATTGAGATGCTGCTGCAGAAGAAGGCTCGAAGCATACTCAAAACTAATATGGTCAGTGAGATGAATGTGCTCTTTTTATTGCGTGACTCGATATCTAACAGGAAGGACAATCCAGACTCCTCAAACACCGAGCGATGCGGCTGCCAAAACGACGTCTTCCTCGAGCCTTGTTACCAATGGACTGGCAGGAAGTCTATCGTCCAGGGTTGGCGAAAGCAATAACCAGCTAGGGAAAAGAAGGGTCCCCGATGATCTTGAAGCTTCGCCCTCACGAGTCAAAAGTGCAGATGCCAGGGCCATTAGGCCATTCAGCTCTATCAGTGACACCACGAACAACGCCATGAGAACACTGGATCCCGTCAGCGTGAATGAGGCATCAAGAAACATAAGCCGTGCTGAATACTATGGAACCCCGAAAACGGACTCAAACCACTCAAGATTCACTACTGCACACACAGCGCGGATGCCCGAAGTCGCACTACAACAGCAGACAAAGTTCCTGGTATCTGCCTCAACTCAACCGAACATGGCGCCTGTTTGGGTCCCCTTCCGGTCCTTTCAATCTGCAGCATCCTTCCTAGTGCACATGGCGGAGGAGTGCAACATCCATGAATGGGATCCTAGTGCTCAACTGAACAAGGAGATCTCAAAGTGGGACAGCAGTCCTCCAGCACCGCAAACAGTTGTGGCCGCGTCGGTCAAGTTCGACTGGTCCGAGTTCTTTATAAGGGTACGACAGGGTAGGGATGACGACTGGGAATTTGTGATGCAGGAACTTCGCAATTCATGGAGAGTTACAGGCGAGGATCAAAGCGAGGCGAGAAATCAGCGATTCCACATCCTTGTGATGCTTCATGTTGTCTCCTGAGCAACTTTTTTGGTCCAAGGCTGCAGGATCTATGCTGAAGAAGAACCTACCGCGAGAGAGGGAGAGTGAGAGCACAGGTAAAGTTCGCACCGTGATTCAGTTATGCAAAGTAGTGAGGTACGAGATTCGTACCAAACGCTTACCAGGACCGAAAGTATACTGATCAGGACAACAGTTCAGAAGAATGAGTACGCCGAGTTCTCACTAGAGTTGCAGCCATTCATTCCACCGCAGTGGAGACATGGCGTTGATGGCACGACCAGGTTCAAAGGAGACAATGCATCATGATCTGGGCGAAATATGCGGAACGCTTGGACATAAGTTCCTTTTGCAATTCTTGGCTCGGAAATGGGGCAAATGGTAGAAAACCAGTGAGACATGCCCGCCTTGTTGCTTTGAGCGATATTCATTGCGGGATTTGGATCGTCGCAGCCGTGGCTTGAGCACGTTGTGGAAATAGCAATAATAGATAGCCTATGATTATGGACCTTTTAGGCTCTGAAGTCAACCTTAGATGCGCCTGAGTAAGCTTTTAGTAATTTCAATAGTGGCTCTTGTTTCATTGAAGTCCCTTCGCCATCGAGTGCTCAAGTGCTCAAGAATGAAGGCGCGTCGAAGTCTACCGCATTTTTACAGCGAACTACTTCAGATTGCCCCAGAATAACTGCTATTACTTCGCATGCTCCATCTTGAGCTGCTCAATATGGACAAGTAGTACAAATGAACAAACGTCGATCATCTATTTCATATCCCGAAACGATCAACTTCGTCTTGAAAAGCTTGACCCCAAGCTCGGGCTTCAACTTTGCACTGTCCAACCGGGATTCATGTCTCGCAATGTGATCGTTCCTAGAATTGTCCCTCGGTTTCTCACCGTGATCATGACCAACAATCCCAAATCCGCCGGTAATTTCCTGCGCCTCTTGCGCCTCTTGCGCTATCGTTGCTCTTTCGGGCATGTGGCTTCGTACCTCCTGGTCGCAAACCCACTTAGGGGCGGAACTATGATCGGACGGTGTCCCTGAAGAACGGAGGGCGTCCCACACCGCGTGCTTGGCAGGGGAAGAGATGATCAATCAATTTCTGGCTTCCCTGCAGAGACCAAGCAGATATTGGTTATGCTGAACAGCGGGTATCCCCACTATTCTGGCGAAATTTCTAGACGTAGCGCTAACGGAGTTTGCTCGGGTTGGGAAAATGCGAAAAGGCCCTCCACCTTTTTCCGTTGGTTCAACACCGTCGTGACTATCATCATCTTGTTCTTTGTTCGTGAGAGAAATCGCTCTCGCAAACGAAGGTGGCCCTCATATTCGGTAGGCATGCATTTGCTATGGTTCCGCAACTGGACAAAACGAAGGAGAGTCAGTAAGCGAGAGCGTCGAGGAAGCTAGTGGTGGGATACTGGAGGTTGTTACCACTCTACCATGTGCAATTAAGGCGATCACTGGATCCTTGGGTTTGGTTCGGGTCATACCGTAGGCAGATTTAGTCAAGCCAGTTCCAAAGAGAGGCAGAAGCATGGGATGCCGTCATCATACTGATAGGCGTGGCAGATCGCCTTATTAACAAAAACGCATGGAACAAAGAATGAGGTATCGGTCTATTCATGAACAACCATCGTCTTAGCAAAAGAAATAAATTTGTAAGCGTAATGCAACTACTCATAGACAGTAGATCAGAGGAGGCTGTTTCAGAGGCTGGGGGGTCGTTAGGTTTGACCCCATTGAAGCTGATACGCTCCGGCTCATCAAAGCGTCCCTTAGTCCCAAAATGATTGCCCCCAAGTGACCATCTTGAGTCGCCCTCGTGTCGTGCACGTTGGCATCTCCTTTTCCCATTTCTTTTCTGCTTTCGTTCCTGGGACTGTAAGACCAGCCGAGAAAAACCATCTAGACTTGTCAACACATTCATCGTTAGCGGGCTGATACTAATCTCGTCTCTAATCATTTTCCTCCTCTTTCCCCCTCCCCCTTTTCTGAATATTTCCCCCGCATTATTTTGGTTTGTCGAACTTGGGTGCGGGGCGTCGACCAGCTCGATTGAAAACATTTCACTTGAGTCGACTCTGGTTTACAATCGGCTAAACAGTCGAGGTCAGAGGAAAGCGAGCAGAAGCACTATCGAAGCGCGTTTCTGAACTACCGTCGCATACCATCATGGCGAGCGACCAAGGGAAAAAGCCTGCTGTGCTTATCGTCGGAGGATTAGGTATGTGCGATCCGATTTCGATTCTTATGCAAGAAAAGGGGGAAAATGGAAAGGATCGCTGACATATGACTCGTAAAACGCTTTAGGATTCATCGGTCGTCATCTAGCTCTGTATATTCATGAAAACAATCTCGCTTCGGAGGTCCGACTTGTGGACAAGGTCCTCCCTCAGCTGGCCTGGTTGGCACCCGAGTTCGAGGAGGCATGCTCTAAAGATAAGTTCGTTCAAGCAGACGCTAGTCGGGAACGTGAGTAACTACTTCATCGCATATTTCGCTCTGAAGTGCGGCTGACGGTCGTCTGATACGGATATACAGAGCACTTCCCGCGGATATTTGACCGTGCAAACGGAGAACAATTCGACTATGTGATCAACTGCGGTGGTGAGACACGGCACTCTCAGCCAGATGATGTTTACGAACTACGGAGTCACAATCTTACGGTGGCATTGGGTCGCGAAGTGGCTCGTCGAGGCATCCGTTCCTTCGTCGAGTGCTCAACCGCTCATGTATACAAGCCTGGCTCTTCCCCTCGAAAAGAGAACGACAAACTCGAGCCCTGGCACCGACTTGCCAAATGGAAGCTGAAGGCTTCCGATGAGCTGAAGAAGATTCCCGGTCTCAACTACTGTCTGTTGCGACTTCCACACGTTTACGGTGAATACGACTCGGGTTATTTCGCAATGGGTATCTGCCTGGCGCGGGTACACCTGGATATGGAAACGGATCTTGAACTCCTCTACACTAAGAACCTGAAGATTAACACGCTCTATGTAAGAGACGCAGCCAGCGCTCTGTGGAAAGCGGCCGAATGGAGGGCGGCCACCGTTGACAAATCCGCCCCGATTGCTTTCAACGTCGTCGACCACGGCGACACTCGCCAGGAGCATGTCGCAGAGGCTTTGTCCACGGTCTTTGGGCTCAAATGCTCGTTCCTCGGATCGCTCGCATCTCAACTGGCCAAGCTGAACCTTGACGAGGTTGTCGATGACATGAACGAGGTGAGTCTACAGGGCTGGGCAGAGCTGCTGGAGAAAAAGGGCATCACACGTCCCGGGCCGATTAGCCCGTTCCTCGAGAGAGATGTCATTAAGGACCAGGATATGTCGATTGATGGCACCTTGTTCGAGACAACCACCGGATGGAGGCCTACGCGCGAACGCTTTGATGCAGAAGGAGTCCGCGCCATGGTCGATAGCTACAAACGTATGGGCTGGTGGCCATAGAGCCCTTAGCCTGTTTCGGGCAATTCGCCCAACCTACAAAAGCATCGCCGGTCTCCGTCGGACAAAGCGCGGACGGCACCCACCTATCATCAACCCTTGTCTCCTCCAGACCACCATACAGTGACCCTTGAAATTCTACACTGGAAAGGAGCGTCACGCGCCACACAGCCATCTCGCCAGAATCAATCCCTGGTCAGATTCATCCACCAAAGAGCGTTTCCATGTCCTGACTATCTTCTTCTCTGTAATTTAACTTTCGTCTTCTACTCTTCTTCTCCTCAACCTCCGGCTCCGCGACCGTCAGCACCGGCATGTTCCTGATATCCTCTTCGTATCCACCTGCATACTTCATCATTCTTCTTGCTTCAGAGAGTGCTGCTGCTTCTTCTTCTGCTCATGACCCTCATGAACATGTAGACTTGGATGTACATAACATAGCATATGCACTTTGACTTCGCTGAAATCTCCCGTCTGCTTCTTTACTGTACAATTCTGCTACTCATTGTTGTCGAACATGGCCAACATGTTTCTTTGCCATTGATGCCTACATTTGACTTGGACCGCATAACTAAATGAAAATGTATAATAATGTTATTTCGTTCCATTTGCGTTTCTTGCATGGTGCAGTCTTGCAGGACTGCTGTGACATGGGGTTGTCTCTTTGGAAAACGGCATATTCTCTTTTTGCGAGACAGATGAGTGATTTTGACAAGCATCTATATTGTAGATCTGCAAGATTGTCGACGGCTGTATAATTCTATCTATATCTCTTGAATGATACCAGTCAGATAGCTGGGACAAAACTCACCCAGCGGAGAAAACAGGTTACCACCCTCTGACAGAAGGACACAATCAAAAGAACAAAAGCAGAGATTCTAATCAAGAAAGTGCTGAATGAACCCAAGCTAAATTCATCTACTGCCCGGAGCACATTTCTTGAGTGAGCAGGTCGATAGACAAAGGCTTCCCAAGCAAGCGTTGTGGCAAGAAAAGGCTTCAAAATGGAACGTATGCTACGGAGCACTCCGCCTGGTCGCTATAAAGAATGCTGAGACGTTATAAAGAAATTCATGAAGTAATACATGGTGAGGATCAACTGGAGCGGCCCTAAACGATGTCATCTAGAAGTCCCAGTTTTCGTCAACTGATTTGATGGCCCATTCGAACTTCTCCCGCAAGGACTTGGAGAAGAACTTCTCGATGGGTACATTGAACTTCTTGCTGAAGACGACCGTAAGACGAGGATCAATGTAATTCTAGCAAATGTCAGTCGAGTCCCCCGCGCATCTCATGATCATGGGGTAGAGGATGAGCGACTCACGATCTTCGAAGTTCCCAAAGCGACTTCCTTGTTTTCTTCCTTGTCCTGAGCTTGGAGCTCCATTGTCTCAATGCGCTGTTCCAGCTTCGTGATGGCCGCTTCGAGCTTTTCAACGCTGGGGCCCTTGCCCTCAACTTCGACTTTACCCGTCTTATTTTCTTTCTTGAACTTATTCTCCATTTCCTTGACCGCCTCGAGCCGGCTTTCGAGCTCGTTGGCCTTCATCTCCTTCTCTCCTTCCGCAGCAAGCTTCTCGTTCTCCTTCTCAAACTTCTTCTTAATCTTCTGTCGCTGTTCTTCGATTAGGTAGGCTTGGTGCTCCTTCACCCATTCCATACTAATGTCCTCATCCAGCTCGAAGAACTTGGCACCCTTCTTCTTCTTGATATTAGGGTCCAAGCCAAGCATCTGTTGCTTCAATCGCCATCTCTGATAACGGAGTCCCTTGATCTGATCACGACCTTGAGATTAGCAATAATCATTATGAACACCTCAAGAGGATAGACTTACACGCTCGCTCATCTTCTCCATCTGATTGGCATGTGATGCGCCAACAGTCCGCTTGTGATTGCAGAGGATGGCGACTCTGCGGTTCGCGTCGTTGTAGGCCTTGACCTTCTCTGCGATACTGCCCGTTGCCTTCATGTCCTTAAGGAGTGTGGCCATAGTGTACGAAGCGTTGTATGTACGGAACACCTTGGCGGTCAAGCCCGGCATGTAATTCGAAAGGTGTTTGTTCAGGGCAGACGTCTTGAAAAAGTTAGAGTGAATCTTAATCATCATCATCACAGAAAGACCGGGCTGAGCACATACCGTTAATCTATCGAAGATCTCATCTCCCTCCTTCTTGGGAGGTTTCTTGAAGATTTTCAGGTTCTTGAAGACTTGAGGATCGACCTCAACTTCGTCATAGAATCGAATACTGTCCTTACCCAGGAAATCGAAGATAACTTTGTTCGGCGGCTTGAGGGTGACGTTCTCATATTTCAGAGAGCAGCATCCGACAGTTTCAGCCTCGTCCTCACCCTTCTCATTACCCGCACGAAGAGCAAACTGGTCAATGAGATAGACAGCTGTTGCCTTCTGGCGTTCAACCATCAGCTCATGTTTCAAGGCCTTTTGATAATCCTTGCGAATGCGGTCGATGTGCTTCTTGAGTTCACGCGCCTTCTCGAACTTTTTGTAGTCGCTCTGGCCCTTGACGTCAGAGTTGGCAGCAAGCATCACATACTTGTAATTGCCGTTGATGTTCTCCTGCCACATAGCGAGCCATGTTCCTTCTTGATCGTGCTTGACCTCCTTCCAGCGATGACCTTCAGGTGGCGGGGGAACAGGGGCATCTTTTCCGATGTTGATAGTGATCTGCTCCGGCTGGACGCGTGCCTTCACACGACCAGTCTTAGGGTGTTCACCACGGCCACGGAACAGGGCCGGCGGTTCAACTCGGAAATTGCCAACCTTCTGCTTGCGACCGTCMCAGAGACAGTACATATATGGCGCTTCGGCAGCATCTTTCTCCGCCTTTAGACGCTTCTTCTCAGCCGGAGGAAGATTCTTCTTCTCAATTCGTTTGGCCTCGTAGTAAGCAAAGATCGGCTGGAAATCGCATTTAGAAAACTCCTTGATCTCAATTTTGTTGCCCTTGGGATCCTTCGCTCCACCTGTCTTTTTCAAGACCTCTTTGAAATCCATAAAGAAGTTCTTCTGGAAGACCGGATTTTCCACATGTTGAGTCGCATTCAGCATGCTACCGAAAAATCCCGCCACTTCTTCGGCTTCGGGGTGAAGAGTGACCGGAACGCCGTCGTACTTCATCTTGACATCGCTTGGTAGAGGCTCGTAGGGAGGAGGGAAAACAACGCCGTTGTGTTCGAGGGTCGTCCACTTGATCGTCCCGTCACCATTGGTCGGATCCTCCCACCATCTGTACTCTTCCTCCTCTTCTTCACCTTCCTCGGCTTCAGTGCTTTCTTCCTTCTTGACAGGTGTCGCCTTCGTTTTCCCGTTTCTGGCAGAAGCTGCCGGCTCTGCATTAGCTTGTTTGGTTGTCTTCTTGACTGCCGGTTTCTTCTCATCGACAGGTTCCTTCTTCACACCATTAGCCTGTTTCTTCTTGCCGGCAGCTGCCGCCTTTGCAGCCTGTGATGCTTCGTTCTTCCGGCTGGCCCTAGCGTCCTTTGCCGCCATCTGCTGAATTTTCTTCTTTTGGGCCACAAGCTTTCGCTCGATTGGAACATCGGAGTCAGATTCCTCGGCCCCGACAGCGGTTTCGGAAGCCTTGGGAAGCTTCCTTCCATTGAGTGCTAGGGGCACATCTTCATCGGTCTCAGGATCTTCGTGCTTAACGGACGTGCGACGGCGCTTGCTCTGTCGAACGGTCAGACGCTGAAACCAAAAAGCGACAAAAGCGTCGCAACTTAGGGAAAACGAGGGAGACGGCGTAAAGAGGTTCGGCGTACCAAGGGCTGATCTTCGTCCTCGCTGCTCTCTGGCTCCGCATAGGATTTCCTTTGGCCGACACTTGTCCGCGCCTTCCTCTTGCCTGCAATTCCGGCATTGGCGTCCAAAGCATCCTGCATATCAACATCTGTGGCACTTTTGACAGGCCCAAAGCGAAGAGAAACGCCAGGGTCGACAAGACCGTTGGTCTCAGGCGTATCCTCCATTTTCACGTCCGTAGAGGTAGCTGAGGTCCCATGAAAGGTCAGATTGAGTTCAATAATGGTATAATAGTGAGCAGGTTGAGGAATTAAAACAAAGTGAGAAATGAGAGGAAGTAGGGTGGCGCGAAGGGTTGCGAAGAGCCAACACCGTGACGCCACGGTGAAGAGAACTCACCTGCGGAACGACCATTTGCTCTGACAAGTGGGGTATCATCTTCCGAGGAGCTCATGATTGTGAGTCGCTGAGTAGGAAATTGTTGGTCTGAGGATCGAAGATGCAGGTAAACACGGAGCGGAAATACGCAGAGACTCGACACTGGTCGTCTGCCAAGTCTGAAGAACAGAGACGGCGCTCGACCAAATGATGAGGTGAATGAGACCTTGAACGATGAATATGCGAAGAATGAAAGGATGTTGACGGGAGAATATTGTACAATGTCAATGGATTGAGAGGAAAGAGAAGCCCGAGAAGCGCAACAAGGAGGGAAACACAAGAGAAAAGGTTGAGGAGAAGAAGAGAGAGAGGGCCGAGAAGGAATGGAATGGAACCTGGAAAACGATGGTCATTTGGGGGGCCTGAGGCCGCTGCCAATAGGCATGCTTCTCACGTTTCTCCGGACCAGTGACTACTCGTGTTTGGAGTTACATTTGATGCCTGAGGCCATATAAGTCACGAGACTCTTCGGTCAGTGATGCCGCGCACAGCAGTGCGTTGATGCCCTGTACGCTTGTATGCCTGATTGCCTTATGGCCCGGAATTTGGGGGCTTGATTACGCCACGTGATCTACCTTCTCTCTGTGTGTGTTGCGCTTTAGGTCTGTCTGCCTACCCGCTGGGAGTTACTATTGTAGGTTTAGCGCGGCTGGATTCCCGTCCTCCCGGCTGTCGGAATAACGAACAGAAACAGGAGTCGAACCTCAAAAGTGAACGACTTCTCTTCCCGCAATAGCATAGGTTTCTCATCACCTGCCCTCGATTGACCTCGCGGCACTCCCTCCGCTCTTTATTTCGTCCAGGTCAATATTTACAACGTCCGTCATGTTTTCTCGTGCTGTTCGTCCGGCCGTTCGGGCTGGCAGTGCCACTCTGACCCGGTGAGTCCCTCTTCCGGATGGCCATTATCCGACCATACAACGCTCCCCTCCCTGCCCCCAAATGTCAATCGATCATCTAGTCAGCCGTATTATTAGAGCGATGGAATCGGAGACAAATATTTTGTTAGAAATTGGTGGATACGAGATGCTGATATTCTTGGAAGCACTGCGCCCCCCAATGCCGCCAACTTCGCGACTCTGCGTGAAATCGAGGGCCGTCTGAAGTCCATCAAGAACATTGAGAAGATCACCAACACGATGAAGATCGTTGCCTCTACCCGTCTTACCCGCGCCCAGAAGGCTATGGATGAGTCTCGTGTTTACGGCCAGACGTCCAACAAGGTCTTCGAGAACGCCGAAACCAAGCCCCTCGAGGACAAGAAGACCCTGCTCGTCGTTGCTAGCTCCGACAAGGGTCTTTGCGGTGGTATCCACTCCGGTCTCAGCAAGGCTACTCGTCGTATAATCCACGAGAACCCCAACGTCGACGTGGTCATCCTCGGAGAGAAGGCCAAGGCTCAGCTGTCCAGATCCAACGCCGATGCCATCGTCATGAGCTTCGCCAACGTCTGCAAGGACATCCCTACTTTCACTGATGCTCAGGTCATTGCCGATCAGATTGCTCAGCTGCCCACCGACTATGCTAGCGTTAAGGTAATCTACAACAAGTTCATCAACGCTCAGAGCTACGAGCCCACCACCGTTGAGGCTTACTCCGAGGAGGCTATCACCAAGTCCGGTCAGTAACTCCGCCAAGTCTTTCACTGGAGTCATAGTGCTGATTTTGCTCGATTAGCCAACATTTCCACCTTCGAGGTTGAGGACACTGCCCTGGCCAACCTTCGTGAATATTCTCTTGCCAACAGCTTGTACTGGGCTATGGCTGAAGGCCACGCTTGTGAGATTTCGGTAAGCTCTTGAGATTCTAATGAGGAATACAAGTTATCGCTAACGCATAGTCAGGCTCGTCGTAACGCCATGGAGGCAAGTATCTCTTCAGTTCGAGTGACAAATATCGAGTTGACAACTAACTTGCATCACTGTATAGAACGCCTCGAAGAACGCTGGTGAAATGATCAACAAGTACTTGCACTCCTTGCTAAGACCTGGAATTCATACTGACAGCTTCTTAGGTTCCAGATTTTGTACAACCGTCAGCGTCAAGCCGCCATTACCGGTGAACTGGTCGAGATTATCACTGGTGCCACTGCCAGTGAGGACATGTAAAAGCTTTCATAAAGCTTTTGTGGGAAGGAGTCGCCATATGTGTAGACTTACTCATCAATACCTAGACTCTTCATCCGCCTGTAAAATCAAGTCTCAATCCAACTTTCTTTTGTGCATTCTGACATCCTTCTAACACATTGTTGTCTAATGCAACAATTACTATCATGATTAAGGTATCTTATGTCTGATATCGCCGCTGATTCAAACTTTTCCACTTGATATGAACCTTCTTTTCCGTGCTCTACATGACATGGATATTGACTGGACTGTCTCAGGCCTTTTTAAGTTCTGACGCCATGAACATTTCTGACGCATTCAGGTCAAACGAAATCGCTGACTGATGATGTTATTTGTACTTCCTTGTTTGGACTAGAGGAAACACCCACGCTCAATTCACATTTCTCTCCGTTTGCTCTGTTCAAATCCTCACGATTCTATCTTCCCCTTTCTAAAATATGTCCCTGACCACTACACGCTAGCAATTACTACACTGGCGTCTTTCTTAACTTTGAGATCATCTCAATTCCGAAGGATAGTATGCGTATCGAGGGCATCTTTGGGCATCTTTCCCTAGAAGGTCTGGAAGTTGTGTTGTTGTTTGTTGTTTGTTATTGATTCGTACACCTTCAGCCCAAGCTCCTGCCGATTCAGAAATCTGTCACATCATTTCCAAACCAAAAAGGGTGTGACTCGATCGCTCTGTGATAAAAGACGGATGAGGATCGACTTCTCGAGCCCAGAATGTCTCAAATTACCATTGCGAACTACTATGAGATTTTGGGCGTCAAGTCTAACGCAACCAGCAAGGACATCAACACAGCTTACAAAAAGCTTGCTCTCAAGCATCACCCAGACAAGGCAGGTGGCGAGGAAAGCTCTCATATCGAATTCCAGAAGGTACAAGCCGTACAAGCAAGGATACCGAGAACTCAAAAGCAATCGTGCTAACCAAAATCCGACCTTCAGATTCAACAGGCTGTGGAAATACTTCGCGACCCGGTCCGCCGTAGGAAACATGATCTGGAACTCATCAAGCTGGGAAGGATATCCGTGCATGGAACCAATTTCCCGCATGCAGGTAGTTCCCATTGGTCGGCTTCCGCGTTCAAGAGGTATGATGAGAATAGTCGCTATATGTACAGCTATGAGCAAAGTGTACATGTGAGCCCTCAGAAGCAGGAATCTAAAGAGGATATGGAATGGGTTGAGCAGATGCTCAAGGCGGAAGAAGAATTCAGACAGAACCTTGCCAGGCAGCAGGAGATGGAACAGATGCGTGCTCAGATGGCGGCCGAGACGGCAGGACAGGAGGAGAATTGCGAGCTGCATCAGACTGCATGGGAAGAACGTTCGGGTGAACCTTTCGAACAGGATGCTCATCCCGAGGATGTCCTCCAAGAAGAACCCGACTATTTCGACTTTTACGCTGAGAGTATTAACCAGAAGGAGCAAGACATCTGGGATAAGTGTGCACAAAGGGCTCCCCGGGCTAGGGACTACAGAGAGGAAGAATATTATCAGGAAATGTACCAGGAGGGTGACGAACAACAAGAGCTTTATGAGGAGGTTGAGGACCGAGAGGGCTATGAAGAAGAGGATGAAGAGCAACAAAACATCCATGAGGAGGAAATTGAGGACCAACCGGAGCTCTATGAAGGAGTCGATTACGAGAAAGAGGTGTCCAAAGAGGATACTGGAGACCAGCACGAGCTTTACGAGGATGATGAGGACTTGGACGATTCTTCCCTATGTCCTGACGATCAGCTCTCCGAGTATATTCCTTCTGTCTGCGGGTCCGACTTGGACTACGCTACTGCACAAAGCAATGACTCTGAATTCAAGTCTCGCTTTCATATGGAGAGCATCCGTGCGGCATGTTCTGAGCTGTACGACTTTAAGTCGGCTAGTCTGGAAGAGGCACAGAAAGCAGACGACGACACGGCCACATTCTACGACCTTAGCGAGGCAGGCTCATGCCACAAATTCTACAATACCAACCCCTACCTCTCAGAGACTGTAAGTGCCAATGAAGCTGTCCCCCACGACGAGAACGAACAAGAGTCTGAGGAACTCGACAACGACGACAGTGTCAGTCGGTCAAGCCTCCATGATCTCCTATCTCCCTTTGTCCCATACTTTCAAAAGAAGCTTGATGATCCCAGCGGTGGCTACACTGAGGAGGACCTTCGTGTTGAACTTCAAGGTATTGTCATGGAGACCTTCTGCGGCTGGCTCGAAAATATCCGTCTTACCGTTCCAGATGCAGAGATCCCCAGAACAGGCAACGATCCGCAGCAGTGCCTCCATCTTGGGTCTTGGGTCAAGCAATTTGAGCGTCCCGAATGTGGGGTTTGTCATCGCTGGATGCCAATTTACACGCTCATGTGCCCAGGTTGTGGCATTCAGGCCTGTGTGGGTTGTAAGTTTCAGTATGAGAAGGAGTGAGATTTCTCCTCTCTTCAGATATTCTGTTCATTTCTCTGAGTATGTTGTGCTCTACTTTTGTGTCATAGCTGGACTTCTTGTTGATCGGGTTCGCTGACCATCTAGACAATGAATGTTCGCTCTTGATCTGTCATTTTGAGCATGGCTATCGAT
Source organism: Aspergillus pseudoviridinutans (assembly GCF_018340605.1). NCBI lineage: Eukaryota > Fungi > Ascomycota > Eurotiomycetes > Eurotiales > Aspergillaceae > Aspergillus > Aspergillus pseudoviridinutans. Next base: position 3,841,961 of record NW_025091282.1, on the reverse strand, counting down.
GGTTTGGCATCACCATTAGGGACCCCTTGTTGGGGAGGAAGAGAGTTGCGTGCTTGCATGCCCGCAGTATCAAATACAAAGATTAGCCCTGGCAGTTGTTTAAATGTAGTTGACCGCTCGAGCTCTTCAAGACTACTTGCGTCGATAACATATTCTGCGTTCATCAGAGACTAGGCTCCCACAATATGAACTTCTAAGGGGTACCCATCCCATTTAGATTTCAACGAGATAGTTGGAGAATCCGTTTTGCAAACAGTATCAATCCATCAGGAACAGTTACAAAGGCTTCCGCTAAACTTAGACCCCTCAAAGCTGTTTCGCTTCAACGTCATGAACCTCCATCGGGGCAGTGTTGGTCAACCGCGCCAGAGCCTCATCGAGACCAATCTCCCGGGAGATCTCAGCCTGACGCTCATAGTCGGAGATGGCAGTGCCCTCCGAGCCGAAGATAACATCCATTTCCTCTGTATAGCTCGTTAGAAACCCCCACATTTCGCGATTACAGAATTAGGAAACTCACCAAGGGACAACTGCTTTGTCTCAGGTACCAGGAAGGCAATGAACCCCGCCCCAAGGAAGGTGAGTATGCCGAAGAAGATGTACGTTCCGTATTTGATATTCTGGAGCATGTCGGGCGTGACCTGCCCGACGATGAAGTTGTTCATCCAGTCTGGCGCGAAAAGAAGTCTGTGTCAGAGCCGAGATATGATACCAAGGAGAGAGAAAGTACTTACTGGCCGAAGCACCCAGTGCCGTGCCCTTTGCCCGGACACTGAGTGGCCAAATCTCAGCGATGATGATCCAGGCGCATGGTCCTTGGTTCTGTCGTTAGCAGTTGTATCATCCTCAGAGATGGGAAGCCTCTTACCCCATGAGTAACCGAAGTGAATGACGAACAACCACACCATGGCGACGGCGGCCCATCCGGCAGCTTTGTGCGTGTCCCATTGGTTTTCGTTCTGGGCGAATATACTCGCGATAATGAAGTGGCAGGCTGCCATTCCGATGGCGCCGACCACCAGGACGGGTTTGCGTCCGAGCTTATCGATCCAGATAACTGCCGGGATCTGTGATGGATGAGTGTTTTGTTCTTCGACCAGGACTGAGATGGGTGCTTTGGAATATGCTTACCGTTGCGATGAACATGACGATACCGACCACACCGGTGGCCAGGAGCGAGGTGGTGTTGCTGCTCATACCGAGCTGTTGAAAGATCGAGGGCGCGTAATAGAGTACAGCGTTGATTCCTGTCCATTGCTATATCCGTTGGTTAGGAGCGAGGCTGACTCGAGCAAATTTTATGAGCTTACCTGGAAAGTCATGGTGACTATGGAAGTTAGCATGTGAGGTTCTGTAACAGTTGGCCATTGCGACTCACCTGTAGCTACCATGACACGTCTGAACATCGGCCAACTAGTGAAAAGGCTAGCAAATCCCGCAGCCTCCAGTTTGATATAGCTCCATGTGTTGGTTCGTTCCAGGTGAGGAAATTTCTCCTTCTCGGTCCGTTTCTCGAAAAGACTCTGCGCTTTGATCTCGAGGAATTCAAGTTGCAGAAGCGGATCGTCAGCAGGCAGGCCGCGAAGACTCATGAGAACCTTTTTGGCTTCGTCTTCTCGATCATGGTGAATGAGCCAACGCGGAGAGAAGGGCATGAAGATCATGCCTGCTCCAAGGATAATGGCCGGCACCAGCTGCAACGCAAGTGGTAGGAGCCATGCCGCATCTTTCTGAGTAGGGCCCGTGCCGCCAATATGATTTGTTCCGTAATTGATCCTATACTCGTCAGGGAAGAAAGTCGGGAAGGAAGTCATTGGTAAAAGGTATGAACCGACCAGAAAGAAACCTGCGAGAATATCGATTAATGTTGGTGTCTCGATAATGACTAGGAAGGATCAATCATCATACTTACCATGATTCCGAACGTGATGGCAAGTTGCTGCAAAGCAACCAGAGAACCTCTAACTTCGGGGGGCGCGATCTGCTGCTAATTAGGCCAGGTCACTGTTGTCGACAGGGTTTCGCTCATACCTCTGCATTGTACATAGGGACACTCATGGAGAGACTAGAAGACCGCATTGTCAGCACCTGAGATTTGGATGTAAGTCTTCATTGAGAACTATACATACCTTCCGACTCCCATACCAGTGATAAAACGGCCACCAAGGATGTGGGATGAATTTCCACCATTGGCGGCAGCCGTTGTCTGGATCACGACTCCGATGCAGAAGATGCCGACATTTGCCAGGATAGTATATTTGCGGGAGATTCTTTCGCACAGGAGACCGGAATATAATGCACCGAACCAAGCGCCGAGCTCGAGAATAGCTATAACAGCTCTTAGTCAATCGTTGTAGCAAGTATGGGAAAACCTCCATCGTACAGGTCAGCCAGCCTTTCTTCGTCTGATTGGTAACAGCGTCGCCCATCTGGTCGAGACCATGTCAGCGGTAGTCAGGTTGACAATAGGAAGAGAGCCCGTACATGCTGTTCGAATGAATACATCGTCACTGTGGTGTACATCAGTATGCCATATTATCCTGAATATGGCAATTCAGCGACTCACAGACGCCAGAGAAGACACCCTGTTCCACAGAAGATAGAACGTCAGCTTTGCCTACAACCCTCTCGTGTCTAATGTTCACGACTCACCTGATTATAACCGTACAAAAGGCTTTTGCACAATCAGCCCAACCTGCGGAGTCAAAAATTATAGTAAGGAATAAACGTACCCTCCCAAGCAAGCGAACATGGCAATTCCGAATACCTTCCGATTCTGAACCAACCCTGCCATACCAGAGGAGCCCTTAAGAGCAGCTTTGCGCATTTGCGCCGCAGCGTCCATCGCTGCTGATGAATCGGCGACACCACCCATAATCGTTGCAATCGTCTGTCTCTTCGAAATGCAAGTACGTATCAGATGAATGAAAGGGGAAAAGGCAGTATCCAACAAGAAGAAGCTGACAGGGTGAGATGGCAGTATTCATAGTCCAATACTGCCATCATTTTGGCTATATTATTCACCCGCATCCTGGACAGTAATTAGCGTTGTATGTTCCCCCATGTGCTACTTTCCAATAGAGACCAGATGTGGCGTTGCCGAGCCAAAGTCGGGTTAAAAGAGTAGGGGTCAAGACTCTGGGGATCTGGGGCTTTACGGGTTCGAGACACTGGACTGATGATCCCTGAGAATCACGAGACAACACATGAGCTCTTGTCAGGATGCTGCCACCAATTACCTGCTGCGGACAAAAGACGGGGTAAGTTCCGGCTGAATGTCCGGATAAAACGCGAGAATAAAGCCTGAGCGGGACCGAACCGTCAATCGTGGTGTAGCATGGCAATGTGACCTGGGGAAGTGCTTAGTGCTTCAAGGCTGATAGCATAAGAGTTTACGGCCAAAGCTTGGGTGGTAGGGAGAGAAAAAGCCACACTGGACGCCTACTCTCCCTTCTCGCGACTAAGGCCTTTCCGGTGACTAGATAGTAGAAAAATCCAAGGGAATTCAGGCTGTTTAATGGCTGGAGTCAAAAAGGCTTGTTCGGCATTCTTTGATTTCATAGATGCCGTGCCGTACGAAGAAAGTAAGAACCCGGTGGTGTTATAATGACCTATGCAACGTTTGCAGACTCACCCCCTGAAGGTATTCGATCCCTGAAGATATTCAAAAACATCGAGAGCAGGCAGTCAATTCGTCTCCGGGTTGAGTTTCAATTAAATCCTTGCGTAACATGAAAGCATGCCCGCTGAAAAATCAAACATAAGATCACTGAAATGGCTAATATACACTCTGTCACGGAATCGTTACTCGTCAATCCAATGCAACCAAAACCAAAACCATATCCGTCTATATAAGACCTCAAAACGCCTCGCCACAGAAAAAAGTATAGTAAAAAGACATTATAGTGTAGGCGCCCTCTTGAGACCAACACAGTATCGCACAAACAAAGTATCAATAAAATGTCCGTGCCGAATTCCAGGTGGTCGTTGCCTTTCAAACTCATCAATGGCTTCCTGGACGCTGAAGCCCAGTCGTTCAATCAAGTAGCTGACTATTAAGAAGCCGGTCCGATTAAACCCATAGTGACAGTGCACCCCAACCACAGGCCTAGGACCGTCAGGGTTACCGGACTTCTTCATCTTCTCGGTGATCTCGTTCTGAAGCCCATCTACCAACGCGATAAAATCCCGGACTTCGTCAGCTGTTGGCGGGATCTTCGATACTGTGGGGTGCTTCTGGTAATGGATGCCTCCCTTTTCCAGAGAGGCAGGATTATATACCGGGTTCTCGTAGCTGATGTCAATGACCGCGTAAATTTGGTCGCGGTACTTCTGCGAGAACAGCACAGGATTATGCTCTTCATCCACCTCTCTCAGCATCTTAAGCGCGACAAAGGTGTTTGCAATTCGTTGAGACACTGGTGGGACTTTCTTCCACTTGGCGAGGTTTTTAACATCCCACTTGCCAGAGGTGTTCATGTACTGCAACTGCCATCCGAGACTCAGGCGTTCGTCAATGTGTTGCGAAAGAAAATCTTGGATGATCCCCGCCAGGGTGCGATATGTCGCACGATCATAAAGAAGAGCATGAGAAGCTGGCGCGGGAAGAATGACTGTCTTGACAGCACGTTTCTTTTCACTCGAGGATCGAGGATTATTGATTAGTGTCTTCTCACTTGTTTGTGATTCGAGACCATATTCCCCTTCATGTGCAAAACGATCATACGCCGCTGAAACAGTATCATGAGTTTCGGACGCATCGGGGATAATGGCGCTTCCATCAGCTCCTACATCGGCATGGGGTCCAACCTCACCGAAGAATTTGAGAAGCTTTTGGAGTTCCGCAGGCTTAGTTACCGCATCAGACTCCCCGGCAACAAGGAGGACAGATGTCTTGACTCCTGCCCAGACTTTTTCTCCTGGAATACCTCCAATCGCCTTGCCGTCCTTAGTATAGGTGGGGAGCGTTCCCCAGGCCATACGCCTCCAAACAGGAGTCTTGCTTTGTTTGTTGTAGCGCACCTGGAGCTCCCTTGTATCGGGGTCCGCATCGGTGCCGACTAATCGGTTGACACTTGCACTGTGAAGACCGCCACGTCGGTCCCAATAGCGCCACATATCAAAGATACTTTCGGGAATTCTGAGAAGGCGGCGGTACGACGCGACTTCATCAGGGGTTGGAGGAGATGCGCGAGGACAAATAGCGACGAGCCCTAAGATATGCTCCTTCAGCTCTGACCCAACCGATGATGCGGATGATGCCAATAAAGCGGAAAGGGAGCACCCCAAGCTATGACCAATCAAAACGACCTTCTGGCCCGCCTCCCGGTCGCGATGTTGTTCAATGGCTGTGAACAGTAGTTCCGCCAACGATTCGACAGTATAAGCGTCCCAATCCGTGGGAGCAAATGTCGATAGTCCGCACCCAGGCAGGTCAATCCCAAAACACGGACCAACGTTAGCTAAACTCGTTAGTAAAAGACTGAACTGAGCCAACGAGCCGCCTAAGCCATGAACGAAAACTAGTAATGGTATTGGTGTAGGCTTGGTTGGAAGTTTGTCCATATGTGGATGTGGACAGAAGAACGTTCTGATCGATGGATAGGTGGCGATGGATGTCGAATAAGAGAGGTAGGAAGAACGCTTCTTCAAAAGACCTGGATCTGTGGCGACAGCTTTATGTATTGTCAGCAGGGAACATTACCATAAATGGTGAGTGACAACAAACCGTCCGCTGACTGCTCGTGGTGTTTGTGCGTCACCTTTTCCTGAGGCAAAGCAGCGTCCGTGCCATGATGGAGTGAGCCACTGCTGTCATAATCCTCCTCTTCAGAAGAAGTGGTGGTCCCTGGGGATGTTTTCGAGTCATCATCCTGAATTCCGCGGCGGAAGCGCTTTCGGCCAGAGGGCCGCTTGGAGCCCCTGTGTCGCAGCAACGATGAAAGGAAACCGCAGCCGGCCATTGTGATAATACAAGTGGTCAAGAAAGCAACCTTGCCCCAAGTCAATGTTCCATCCTGATCAAGGATTTGAAAGTTGCGAGTAAAAGAAAGGCGGGCTGTGGGATCCGAGAAAGCAGCGCAGACCGACTCCCAGAGCTGTAGAGCAGCGCCAGTATTCGAGAGACCCGGATGGGAGGGGGTTGAGGACAAAGAAGCACCAATAGAGCCCATAGCGAGGGAGAAGTGCACGACAGCTATAAATATACCTTGGATCAGAAGCGCTGGCGATCGGGCCCAGATGCGAGAGTCCAGAGATCCCCCTGCCCTTGGGGGCTCATGCGGTCATTCACCGACCTTCAAAGGCCCACAGTTACTCAGAACCAGCCACAAAGCCGCTCAAAACGGGGCTCCCAGCTAACTGGAAAGACGTGGATGTGTTCTGGAATGCGATTTGGACGTCAAGAAGACGAGTATGGATCCTCCTTGGCGAATAGCCACTTGATGGGTCAATAATGAGGCGACGAGGCGGTCGATCAGGAGGATTTACGATGGAGCAGGAAGGATGGGACCGATCTATGTGCCTTGAATGTCGCAAACAAGAACCATGAGGCAAGGGAAGTGGAGAGCCCCGGCGTTACCCCAAAGCGAGGGCGTTTGAGGAATTGACCAATGATCGCCGAAATTCCAACACGTTGACCTTTTAAAGTGTCCTTAGACGCACCGCGGCACCGGAAGGATATGACACCTCCACCGTTTGAGCTACGGATCTCCTGAACTGCCCCAAGATCCGGAACTTTGCTTGCCTTCAACTTGATATCTCGGTGCGAATTTAGAACAGAGGGCGCGGACCGATTTTAAGGTATACCAGGTAGTTATCAAAGTGCCATGTATCCAATCTTATTGTCCTTCTTGTGTATACTAGAAATCCTGAATAGAGTGTCAGTACAGTAACAATCGGCGTAGATTGACGCATAATATTGATACAGCATTAATGTGACGGATGACAAAGTTTTGCGACGAAAATTGCAACATACCTCAGCGACTACGTAAAGGACTCGATGCAGGCATACATGTATGCTTCTTGATTTGCCAGAGAGATAGTCCAGACTCCTTGCTTGTCCGGAATGCCGGAAATTCGATGTATGGAATAATGATTGCCAGTGTGTCACCGAAATTACAACGAGGCCCGGATGACTGCAGAATGTTTAGCCTGTCAGAGGGTCGGGACGAGGACCGTGGCGGTCAGAAAGGCGGCGGATGAATCATCCACTCTTCCGCCCATTCATGGCGTCAGCCTGCAGCCCGTGGCGGCACTAGTGGACTAGCAGCGATAGTAGTGCTTTGAGCTTCCCCTTGATAATCTAGACTGGGTCATCTATCTACATTGGAGGTAGAAAGCATGCTCTTGAATCGCGATCATGATTTGGTCAATGTATCAGGAGTCACGAGAGCAGGAGCTCAGGAGTTGCCACAACTTAGAGTCAGGAGAAAGTGAGATTCCCGTTACCTAACACAGACCATTTCAGAATACGTATATGAACGACTGTGCTTGTTGCAAGCATCGCAAATGGCTGGAGCATTACATTAGGCTTTCATCAATCATGAAAATATCTTCTCGGCTTAAGTTGAGATTGTTTCTGAATGGCTGAAAGCTGAATGTTCCAGAACACAGTACGCAGCCTAGGGAGCACCTAGAACAGATCCGTCATTGCACCATGAGAGGCGTCCCCAACCAACCTGGCATACTTGGCGAGCACACCACGTGTGACATGAGGCACTGGGGCCTTCCACTCTTTCAGTCGCTGCTGGATTTCCTCATCTGAGACATGCATGTTGATTGTGTTGGTTTCCGCGTCGATAGTAATCACATCGTCATCGCGGACAATGGCAATGGGGCCTCCGGCCGCAGCTTCGGGGACGATATGACCCACGATGAATCCATGACTAGCCCCTGAATATCTTCCATCTGTGATTAGAGCCACGTTGTTGAGCTTGGCTCCCATCAGCGCCGCACTGGCTTTGAGCTGCTCCGGCATGCCTGGTCCACCCTTAGGACCTTCGTAGCGGACGATGAGCACCAGATTTTCGCCTCGAGGGATCTTGCCTTGGGTCAGAGCATCGTTGAGCTGGAATTCTTTATCGAAAACACGTGCTTTGCCAGTGAACTTGGTGCCTTCCTTGCCAGTGATCTTGGCCACCGCTCCACCAGGCGCCAGGTTTCCACGCAGAATCTGCAGGTGGCCAGTCGTCTTGATTGGGTTGTCCAGGGGGCGGATAATGACTTGGTCCTGAGGCAGAGATGGGAAAGATGCAACATTCTCAGCCAAGGTCTTGCCGGTGACCGTCGGGATGTCGCCATCAAGAAGGCCCGCTGCGATCAGCAACTTCTGCACAGACGGGATCCCTCCAATATCATACAGATCTGCCATGTAGTACTTCCCACTGGGGGCCAAGTCAGCAATGAATGGGATCTTGTTGCTGACCCGTTGTATATCATMCAGTGTCAGGTTCACATCAGCCGTCCGAGCCATGGCAAGGAAGTGCAAGACACCATTGGTACTTCCTCCCAAAGCCATCGTCATGACGAGCGCATTCTCGAAGGAGCGCTTGGTCAAAAGATCCCGAGGCTTAATGTTCTTCTCCATACAGATCTTGATGGCTTCTGCCGCTTTAACACATTCTCGCATCTTCGATGGCGACGAGGCAGGCGTTGATGATGATCCTGGCAGGGACAGGCCCATGGACTCAATCGCCGTGGCCATTGTGTTTGCAGTAAACATGCCTCCACATGCGCCCGCAGTGGGACAAGCATGTCTCTCAATATCGTCCATAATCTCATCCTTGGTTTTACTGGTATCACCCCCATCGTCCGGTTGACGCAAAGTATCGTAGGCATAGGCACCAGCAGCTTCAAAGCAAGTCGACACATTGACGCGCTTTCGCAGGAGGTTCGAGTATCCAATCTGAATTGTTCCACCGTAAATCATAAGCGAAGGCCGATTGTGTCTCACCATACCCATCACAACTCCAGGCATATTCTTGTCGCATCCAGGAATAGCAATACAGGCGTCATGATACTGCGCACAAGTCACAGTCTCAACACTGTCGGCAATGATCTCACGGGACTGGAGAGAGAATCTCATGCCTGAATACACGTCAGGAAGGTCTCACGCAGACATTGTAGAACTGCTCCTCAATATCCGAATCCACTCACCCTCACTACCCATTGAAATGGCATCTGAAACTCCAATGGTATTATACTGCCAACCGATCATGCCCTGATCCGTAACGGCCTTCTTCACCGTCTTGCCCAAGTCCAGCAGATGCATATTGCAAGGATTTCCCTCCCACCAGACACTGGCAATTCCCACCTGTGGACTTTTAGCCATCGCATCGCGATCCGGAATTCCTGCTGCAAAAAGCATGGCCTATCCAGTCATACAAGAGCCAATTGTTAGCCCGCACAGTTAATAAACAGCTAGTGATGGCAACAAACCCGAGCACCAGGAAAGTCATGGCCGCGAGTGATATAAGAAGAATATTTGTTCAGCGCAGGGGTGCCATCTTCATGCTTTGCGTCGTTAGGAAGGCTGGGGAAGTTGATATATTTGGCTTCGCCCTGGGTGATGGACGACGTGGAGCTAGAGGAGTCCATGGTGTGATGGGAGAGTTTTGTATGAGTCAAGTACTCAGTCGATTGAGAGGTTGGGGGGAAAAGTAGGCTATGGATATATAACTTGTCTATAAAAGTAAACCCATGCCAACCATACAGTAACACCAATATGATGTGCGGTTCAAATCCGAGTTGCTGTTGTCTACTTGTACCCCTCAAGCTGAGGAGATCGGAATTGGATCCTCTCTCCGCTGGTGGGGTCGGCCAACACTCCGGTGCGGGGTGGCACCAGTCAGGATCATCTGCAGCAGATTTAGGATCATTTCTTGGCTACATTTACCTACTTAGCTTCGGTTGATTGCCATACATTTCAAGGGCTGTGATTTGTTGGATTGGGTGCACATAAGCTAGGCCCGGTAGATTGACCAGAATGCAAAATAGCAATAGCATGCTCAAAACATCAGCTGCCCGTCTCGTCATACAAAAATGAATTGCGTCAAAATGGCCGGGGACAGTACAGTCAAATCTTTACACTAGGCTTGGGCAAATGATATATTTATGGGTATCTGTCAATGAGGAATGGGCCCTCTAAACTAGCGCACAAGGACGGGAAGATTATGCACGCTGCCTGTCAGTTAGCCAGCAGTCGAAGGTTATATACAGCCTGTGAGCTACCACAAAGCTCACAAACGAACTGGGAAAAAGATCTATGGTATGTGTCATACAGATTCGTTGACTTCCTCGTCCAATTCGACCTCCTCTTCATCCACTGATTCCTTGTCTACTTTAGACCACTGGCCAGAGAGGTCCAATGCCTCGTCCTGACCGACTTCTTGCGAGGCAGCTAACTCATCGGCAAGACTTTTTGGTCCCTGGCCAGATACAGAATCCTGAGTAACTGCATCTTCATCCATAGCGAACCCCACAATTTTTCCGGAGGTTGTGGGAGGTCGAACTTCTTCAAGGACGTCGCCGTTCCATGGCTTGCACTTTTTCACGATCTCGCCGCAACGCAAGCAAACCCAGCCTTCCCCTTCCTCTCCTTCCACCTTCTGCACAAGGCAAACAAAGCAGTATATGCAGCCGCAAGGTACCGTCTCGTAAGGATTTGTGATGTCTGTCTGTGCAGATCCGACGATACCCCCGGCCGACGCCGCAATGATATCGTTTTCCGAAGTGGAAGCAGGATTTTGGTCTTTGTAGCATATAGCACATGTTCGCTCCGGAAGGAACGCCAATTCTCCCCGCTTCTCTACTTCATCTTCATCGTCATCCCTCGATCTGATGGCAGATACCGTTTTCCTCCACGCTCTAGATAGCCACCGCCGCCACCGACTGATTCCAACAAGGGGCAATAGGAAGAGAAGGAATTCGGTGAAGGCGTGCCATACAAGTTGCCGATTGAGGTATTCAAATGACACCTCGCGAGCAGACTGCGCTGACGGGGGGGTAAGGCGTATGCGAAGGATTCGGTCAACTAATGTCCGGTATCGTCCGTTCACCAGGAAGACGAGGAATGAAACGAATGCTGCGATTGAGTGTGTGGTAGAGATTAAATCTCTGAGCCGAGCTAGCATTCGAACCTCCCGGGATGGCTGGTTCAGTCAGCACAAGGCCGCATAATCCCCAACAAAAATGTCCGAGATCATACCTCTTCATAACCGCCTTCTTGGCTGATCAACCATGACTCCCATTTCTCCCAGGCGTAGCGGCCACCAACTGTGAGTAAGCCATATATGCTTTTTTGCCATTTTGTGGGAGTAGAATGAACGGGCCCTTTGCTGCGACTGTCGACGTATCGCAGTCCCTGGAGGGCAGCACCGTACGAGGCATTATGATCCCATATCGAAAGTTTGAACAGGATTGCACGGAGGGCGAATTGGATTTCGTGAGACCAGTCTTCCCGTAATTGAGGCTAGCGTAACATCAAGATAATTAGTGATACTGAGATAGGCGATTGGGATTGCAGCGATATGAAGCTATACCCCGAAGTACTTCAAAGCATTTCCAACCTGCCCCTTAAGCAGACCCAGCAATTCTTCGTCGAGGAGCTCGGCATCCACTTGACCAACACGGAAAGCAGGTCTGCTTCCTTCTCGCCCCTTGACGGAGTTCCATAAAGCGACACCGGATTGTGGGATTCTGTTCAACGGGTACGGTAGTCGGCTGAGCGCTGGATGATTCAGCGGCGATGCACGCTGCTGTTCCGCCAGCCGGTTGCGAGCTTCGGTCTCGCGCAAGCGGCGACGTTCTAAGACTCGTTCCTGAGCAGCGGCAAAGTTTGTTGAGCTCATCGTACTATCATCGTGTGCGTACTCTAGGAAGGAGTAGGAAGGAAGAGTGACAAGTCAAGCCCACGTAGGTTAATGGCGGTACGTAGTCAATGCGTTGGTCGGTTCCCAAGACGGGCATTGGGACGTGCCGAGGTTGAAACGAGGCACGTGACTTTAACATCAAATCATTCATTCCACAGCGACCTGAACAGAAGACAGGAAACTCCGCCGTGGAGCCAACATAATTGTTGGGAAGTATGTTCTTTATCACCTGAAGCAGTGCAATGGTTCTTCTTTTGGATGCTGAGGATCTCGACTCCATCCTGGATCAATACTTTATGTTTCTTCCGAATGAATATATTGCGAGATTCTCTCTCCCCGACGAAGCATTTAACTTGCCCTAATTACATGCCTCATTGGCGTGGAGAGTCTCCTAGCCGCGGAAATCCTGAGCAAACGGATGCTACGAGTCTTGACACAGGACCATCAGAACCAGTACCGTAGGTCTGCTACAAGCCTACGTACAAATGGGATTGAATCAAGATATATATCGTCAGGAAGCAGTCGGATGAAACTTCCGAAATAGCTTGTTCGGAGTATGGAGTATACTCCCGAGACACTTCGTTCTAATGCCTTCTTTATTAGTTGCTGATACGGAACAGTCAGATCGGGAGAAACAATAGTAGGAAAGGTATACTCTCGGATCATCCTTGTCGAGATGTAACAGTGGCTCCATAAGGCCACAAGACCATACTACCTTACCACCAAATGGGAGCTTGACTCTCAGATTATCTCGTGTAATGGACTTAAACCCCTGCTGTGCTTGCTCTCCAAGGCACCAAGATATCCAAGATTATGTACTTCGTAGGTACCGTGTAGTTCATTGCTGTGTCCTCTGAGGGATAACAATTTAAGCACGTGCTGGCTTCTGGCCCCAAGATGAGTCTCCACTCGAACATGGTCAGCCCAGGCTAAGTCACGCTAAGCCTTAACCCCGGCCATCCATTGACCAATAAGTACTTCATCATTTTCGGCCCCGCGACACCAGATCCACTTGCGATTGTCTTGAGTCTCTTGACTGTACATTAGTTTGATCTGTGGCTTTGGTCATTTCAATCAAGCATGCCCCATGTCGAACACTTCGGAAGTGCCAACAGAGAATTGTTATCAATAATTATTATGACCAGTGAATAGCCATCATCATTCCATTCTCACTCTTTGCCTGTCGAATCAGACGAGCTCTGCTGGCCGCGTGGTTACACCTACTAGGTAGTCGTTGGCACCTTCTACTTCTGGTTTCTCAGTAGCTTGTCATTTCTGACCCGGATACCTTGTGGCTTTTGATGTAACACGTGCTGGGCGGCTGTGGTAGTTTGTTGATTGCTTTGCCCACATATATAAAGCTGTCAGATCATCTCAGTCTCCGAATCCTTCTCACTGTTGATCATTGCCTCGTTCGTCTTGTCATTGTACATAGCAAACAGGTATTCAAGATGAAGTCTTCCATCGCAACTTTGCTTGCCATTGCCTCTCTGGCCTATGCTCAGACGGCTACTGAGAGTGAGCCTTCTCTTTCTGCTATAGAATCTGCAGCAGCCTCCATCAAGCCTTACTCTCCAGTTTCGAACGTTGAGGGTGTTGCATTCAATCGCTTCTTCCAAGTGTGGCTTGAAAATATTGTATGTGATCACCTCACCAGTCAGAAAATCTCTGTTCAGAGCTGACCTCAGAAGGACTACGAGGATGCTGCGGCAGATGCGAACATGAAATGGCTGGCCTCGCAAGGAATCCTGCTGTAAGTTCTCATATCCGCCCATTCCCTCACGACCTGGAACTAATTTACCCCGCAGCACCAATTTCTATGCAGTCACGCATCCGTCAGAACCAAACTACTGCGCCGCTGCTGGAGGTGACACATTCGGCATGGACAATGACAACTTCAACCAGATTCCTGCCAATGTCTCTACCATCGCTGATCTTCTGGACACCAAGAACATTGCTTGGGGAGAGTATCAGGAGCACTTACCTTATCCCGGATTCCAGGGGTTCAACTATTCTAACCAGCAGACTCATGCCAATGACTATGTGCGCAAGCATAATCCATTGGTCTTGTATGACTCTGTCACCAAGAACAGCACTCGTCTGCGCCAGATCAAGAACTTTACCAGCTTTGACGACGACCTGGCCAACAAGAAGCTTCCCCAGTGGGCTTTTATCACTCCCAACATGACCAATGATGCCCATGATACCAACATTACCTTTGGAGCCAAATGGGAGCGAAGCTGGATTGCTCCCTTGCTCAACAACTCATATTTCATGAATGACACCCTGATCCTGCTTACCTTCGATGAGGATGAGACTTATCCTAAGAGCAACAAGATCTTCGGTGTTCTTCTTGGTGGTGCCATTCCTGACCAGCTGAAGGGTACTCAGGATGATACTTTCTATACCCACTACTCAGTCATTGCTTCCGTGTCCGCGAACTGGGGCCTTCCTTCTTTGGGAAGGTGGGATTGCGGCGCCAACATCCTTGAGATCGTGGCAAACAAGACGGGATATGTGAACTACGACGTTGATACAACCAATCTGCGTCTCAACGAGACCTACCCCGGTCCCATGTCAGCAGGCGAATACTCGAAATTCTCCCCTGTCTGGCCGAATGCCTTGACCACTGGCAACTGCTCTGCTGGCCACGGCATTTTGGACATTGTCAAGGAAACTTACGCCAACACGAAGCCAACATACAACTACACGAGCCCCTTCCCCTATGACACTGCGAGCAACTACAACACCAAAGTGACTGCCACCAAGAAGAATGTCACCGGTACACACAGTGGTTCTTCTTCCTCGTCCTCTCCATCAGCTAGCTCCAACGCCGCTGTTTCTGCTGTCGCTCCTGCAGCCGGTGTCTCCGGTCTCCTCTTGGGACTTGCTCTGAGCCTGCTTTGAATCTCCAGTGACAGGATTCTACTGACGTCATGATATGGGTAAATATTGAAATGAGAACGCAAGCAGGTCAAACGGCCTAGCACACGTGAATCTGACAATAGAAACGAAGATCTGTACATTATAGCTTGATGACGATTAAAAATAAACGATGGTATCTCTTGCTTTAGGCTTTCAGATAGTAATCGCCAGTTTGTTTCTTTAGTCCCTAGGATACTGTTCAAGGTTCTGCTAGAGGTTTGATAGAAACAGCTTTGATACAGTCCTCGAAGAATAAACAAAATGCCTAATCAGCCACAAAGGATGGCACGTCAAACCACGTAATATCAAGTGAGGCAACATAATACATATGACTTTTAGGGCAGCAGTTCCGATCCTCATTTTTTGTTCATTTGGTACGTTGTATGACCTTCACAATATCTTAACGTTTGCCCTTATGAATAATTGTACATATACACCATTAGGATCGGATGAATCTACCGAACATGTGCTTCGAGCTTCATAGCTTGGAGATTCAGAGTATCATCACCAGGACGACGTTCCAAGTCCATCTTCAACGAATCTTTCAAGCAAGTCCTTTGCGCTTCATCTCTTGGAGGTTCAGAGAATCATCGTCACCAGGACGACGCTGAGACTCTATCCTCACCTTATCCTCAGGCCCACCCGACTCTTCGAATTGACCGGCCTTTGAAATCCTGCCGTGGAATGTAAGTCAGTTCATTGAACAAGTAACGGAATTTCACTCTAGCAGAGTGCTTGTCTCACCTGCCACGGTCATCTCGGCTGCCGCCCTCATCTTCGGGGATTGGTTTACGATCGCTGCTGGAAGCGCCAGCTTCTCTCCCGGTCTTGATGCCAGTCTCCTGGAACTTCTTGTCGACCATTGCGTTCACACCAGACTCGACGGCTATGTAGAGGTTAGCCCCGCGACTAAGTAGGCAGGTCTTGCAAAGCTAGAGGACATACTGGAATCGCTCTTACGACCAAGACCCTGCTTGGCCTGGTAAGTGTTCAGATCTTTCTCTGCCTCGTGGGCGATTCTCAGATTGTTGTCGTAATCGGACATTCCGGCTAATTTCTGTAGTAGGGTATGCGAGATGGTGTAGAGTTGAATTGGAGATATAGTCGTGTGTTGCCGATGTTGCTAGCGATAAAACTGGTCAGTCCCAGCATAAAATACCTGGGATCTGATGTCGTCCAGCATCAGGGACCTTGGATAGCATTGCATCATACTACATCATGTCGATGTCACAGAACCCGCTGCCGAGACGAGCGCTCAGCTTCCTTTTGGTGGTTATTGTCCTCATAGTACGCCAGTTGCTCGAGTGAGTGGTAATCTGGCCCAAGAAGCTGGCCCACTCCTTTCGAGCAAGGCACTTGTGCAGTTCCCAGCTGCAAACTGGCCATGCGACAACGGAAGGGTCGTCTGTTCGTTTGGGGATGACTTCATAGTTCATCTGGACACCCGGGCTCTCAGCCCTAATTCAGCTTTCCAATACGGTCTAGCGTCGAGGGTCAAAACCTAGGGCTGGAGCGGGACGGAAGAATTATACTCCAAGGTTCCCGCTTTGGAGTTGCGGGGACTGGGAAGTAGAAAGTAGAAACATTGTACAAAGACAGCTTCGTGGTTGGACCGCTCCGCGTTTTTAGCTTCCTTTCAGTTGTTTTTCTTTTCATCATCGCGCGTTTCTGCATCATTTCTGAAGCGGTAGATCGACGTACTTCACCAGTCCTGAACATATGGCAAACTAGGTGCTTGAAGTTCCTGTCCTGACTGTGATTTGGTTGAGATCCGCTACGATCGAAGTTAACAACCGCTTTACTCCACCATCGCCAACTATGGCCCAGGTAGTTGAATTACCTGGCGAATCCAATCCGCTGAACCCTCAGAATCTCCTTCATGCACTTGCACTCGCAGCCAGCTCCACACAGCAGCAGGTGCAAACCGGTACCAAGCAACTGCAACACTGGGAAAGGCATGAAAGTTACTTCACTCTACTTCAGGTACGTCGGTATTTTCTCGGTTCGATTCCTGTCCCTACATTTTCTATACTTTTCGTCTTGGATATTGACTAAGTACTTTCTCTTAGGATATATTCCTAGATCAATCGTTGCCCATCGAAGTCCGTTACCTATCCATCATCCAGTTGAAGAATGGCATTGATAAGTATTGGCGAAAGACTGCGACAAAGTAAGTCTAGGGTCACTGATACGCATATGTCGAGCCGACAACTGACACACTCAAAGCGCCATCAAAAAAGAAGAGAAAGAGAGGATAAAGGTGAGGGCCGTACAAGCTGGGGTAGTCGAACCTGCACCTCTGCTTGCCCTTCACAATGCTTTTATGATTGCCAAGATCATGCGCTACGAATTCCCGCAAGACTGGTCAGTGCTCTCTGTTGTCCTTCAAGGAGGTTCGTATTCTAATATCTGTCAGGCCAGATGGAATCTCAGCAGTCATTACCTATCTTCGCTCTTCAACACAGCCCGGCGCCAACGCGTTGCAATTACCGCGGACACTCACAATACTACTGCAAATAATCAAGGAATTGTCAACAGCTCGGCTACAGAGAACGCGTGCGAACCTTCAGTCAGTGGCACCAGAGATCTTCCACCTTTTGGTCAATATTTACGTGGAGAAGGTAAACAAATGGACCGTGATTCTAGAGCAGGGCGGTGTCGATGAGGCGGCTTTACTTGATGAGGCAGAGCAAAGTCTTGTTTGTCTCAAGGTTATTCGGCGTCTGATCATTGCGGGATTCGAGCACCCCAATCGTGATAAAGAGGCTCAGGACTTCTGGCTCATGACTCATACCCATTTCAGCCGGTTCTTTGCTTTTGTCAATGGCTCCGTGCCTTTATCGGAGCAAGTTCAGAGGTCGATAGAGAAACATCTGCTCAAGTTGTCGAAACTTCATGTCGAGATGGCAAAGGAACGGCCCGCATCATTCGCCTTGCTGCCGGACAGCATTCCCCTTGTTCAATCTTACTGGACCCTTGTTGTCAAACTCGGAGAAAACTACAGCCAGCTGGGAGAGGATGGTGACTCTGACGGCAAGACACTTATGGAAAAGGTGGGGCTCAGAGCCCTTCTCTTGATCAGGGCTTGTTCCAAAATGGCGTTCAATCCTGCTCAGACGTTCAAGTATCAGACCCCGCAAGACAAAGAGGAGAAGCAACGGTCTATTGAACAAATAAAGTCGGATCTTTTCACCCATGAGTTCGTTGTCAGTGTCATGGAGCTCTTGGTTACTCAATTTTTCCGCTTCAGGAAAGCTGACTTCCAAGAATGGGAGGCTGAGCCGGAGGAGTGGGAAAGGAAGGAGGAGGATATTGCTGAAGCCTGGGAATTCTCCATTCGATCGTGCTCTGAGAAGCTGTTCCTCGACCTGGTCATCCACTTCAAAGACTTGCTGATTCCACGACTATTGAATGTCTTCTTTTCCTTTGCAAGTAAGTCCAAGTCACCGAGGAGGACATTTACGACCACTGTTGACCGTTTCCCCTCCAGGTCCCGAGAAGCGTGACGTACTGCTCAAAGACTCATTATACTCTGCCATCGGACTGGCTTCCGCAAGCTTAGAGCAGCAATTGGACTTCAACAGTTTTCTCGAGACAACGCTTGTTCAAGAAGTTCAAATCCAGGATCAGGGCTACAATGTCCTTAGGAGACGAATTGCCATCATCCTTGGGCAATGGGTACCAGTAAAGCCAGATGAGCTCAACAGGAACGCCATCTACCAGATCTTTCAGCACCTTTTAAGCAAACAGGATCCTTTGAACGACCTGGTTGTCCGTATCACGGCTGGCAGACAGCTCAAGAACGTGCTGGATCCATTCGAATTCTCCCCTACCGGGTTTATGCCCTATGCCCAGTCCATTCTCCAGGATTTGATGTCTCTCATTCAGGAGGTCGAACTTCCTGAAACTAAGATGGGACTTCTAGAAAGCGTTCGTGTCGTGGTGGTGAAAATGGAGCATCATGTATGCACCCCTTCATCAACTGCGGTCGACCAGTTTGCTAACGCTCGTTCAGATTGCGCCATTCTCGGACCAGATATTAGCTCTACTGCCTCCATTGTGGGAGCAATCCGGCGAGGAGCATCTCATGAAACAGGCCATTCTAACTTTAATTTCGTCCCTTATACATTCTTTGAAGCAGGACTCCATCAAGTATCACTCTCTTGTCTTGCCCTTGATCAGCAGTTCGGTAGAACCAGGCTCTGTAAGACGTCCTTTTTTTTGACCCTTGACCTCAAGCAACTAACACAAAGATAGGAGACCCTGGTATACCTCCTTGATGAAGCACTAGAGCTCTGGTCTGCTATCCTCACTCAAACACCTGCACCGGCGTCTCCCGAGCTTCTTGCGCTCATCCCTGCGTTGTATCCTATATTTGAAGCCGCCACGGATAGTGTCCCGCAGGCCCTCCAAATCGCAGAGTCCTATATCTATCTCGCCCCCCAGGAGGTTCTTAGTGACCGAATCCGACTTCCCCTTCTCGTCTCATTTGAGACCCTCCTACAATCCACCACCCGGCAACGCATTGGCGTTGTCCCTCGCCTCGTTGAGCTCATGATCCGCGGCGCTGAAGCGGTTGACGGAGGGAGCGAAAACACATACAACGTCATCACGCGCTCCCTCATTGACAGCTCATTCCTGCAATCTCTCCTGGAAGGTCTCCATTCCGCCTACGAAGCTAGTCAGACGACCGGCCCACGCCGAAAACCGACGCCAGTCTACGGAGTCGTGGAGACAGATTACTATTCTGTCCTCGCTCGTTTAGCCCTGGCGTATCCTAAGATCCTTGTCTCCGCCGTCTCCGCCGCCACGCAGACCCCTGAAGAACAGGTTCTTTCCTGGCTTCTCACGKAATGGTTCCTGCATTACGACAACATTGGCAGCGTGACTCAGAAGAAACTGCATGCGCTCGCTCTGACGCAGCTTCTCGTCTTGAACGGCCCTGATACCCAGCCGCCTACGTACATCCTCAACCACCTGCAATCATACCTGAACATTTGGACAGATATCGTCACGGAACTTGCGGAAGGTACCGAGGGCGATCCCAACGACCCCCGCAGCGGCGATTATCTCATCTACTGGAACAACGTACCGAATGCCAAGTACGATGGGCCTGAGCCGCCAGAGAACGAACGCCGACGGCATTGGGAAAGCTCAGATGTGATCCATAAAATCAACATCCGGGACTTTGTGCGCCAGCGCTTGCATTCCCTCATTGTGGGTTGCGGTGGCGAGCAGCGGTTCCAGGAAGAGTGGCTCCTCAATGTAGATCGTGAAGTGGTGGCTGCATTTGCGGCTTTGGGACTGTTTTAATGATTTCTTCGGACATTCTTGTCACATAGTTCAGAATACCCCTATAGATGAATATGATTGATGAGATGATACCAAGATTTTATTGCACATAGTGATCGATCTGAGGGGGCAAGGAGACATAAGTGACGAAGACAATATCCAGGAAACGACTTCACCTTGATTGAATGCTTAGACAGACGCTCCTCTGGCGAGCACAACATACTCAACCATGATGAGAACAAACTAGATTCCCACCAGGAGAGCACTAAAGAATCACGCGTCGATGTTTCATCTGCATACCGATCAAATTTCGCTGAAGTTTCCCAATGACCCTGCCAGATACCTCGAAAGTTGCCAGCATTGAGCCACCGAGATTGGTCATGTAGGTTGAGGGGTATTTGCTGCGATGCTTTCACTGAGCAGAGTAAGGGTCTCGCATCTTGCGTGAGTTCTTGGGGACCTACGTGGTAGAAAGAAATTGTCCCCCAGGTACTTGGTGAATGCGGCGAGGCTTCTTTCGCGTGAGGCATCTATCTCCTCAGTAGACCAGGAATCAAAGGAAGCTAGCCGTGACAACACATGTTCAACATCGATTTCCCTTTCTCCTCCTTCGGTAGGGGGATTCTGCCCGATGAATGAGAAGAACAGCCTCAAAAATTCATCTTTCTCGGAAACTTCTTTTTCCATAAGCAATAAGAGTAATGGGTTTGTAGCCACATTCAGCTTCAGCTGTCTGGGAATGCTCAAAGCGCATGATAATATCGTTGAAGATCGATGTTGCTCGATCGCGCTCCTCTAGTTTCAAGGATCGCATCGCAGGGATCATGCTCCCTTCAGGATGAGCAATGCCAGCGAAGTGGATTAATAAGGTATTGCATTCTTCCCCGTCAAAAAGATGATTCCCTCATGTGCGCGTTGTCAGTTGCTGAGGCCGATGACAAAGCCAAATTAGGAAAGAGGGCAAAGAAGGAAGGAAATTATTTCATTGGTCTACTGCGTACGTTCGCTCATTTATCGGTCACTGAAGCATAAGGTAGGTTCGGACCATTCATGTACCCTGGTTGCATGGCGGAGATTATTTGCTAGCCTGGTGGATGGTTCAATACGGGGTCTCTAACTTGAGTGCCAGAAAGCTTGTCTGATGGTAATCTCAATACATACTCCGTACACTGTCCACCACGTGCTTATCTGAAACCGTCCAACAACATTCTTGACGACCGTCGATCTTGTCCTTCATTGAGCATTATCAAACAACTTTATCTAAGGTTTCTGCGACGTCTCCGGATGCAGAAATTCGCGAGCCAAAACCTACGCTGATGTAAGCCAGACGCCATGAAGGCCACGAGAGCTGTTTGGCAACATCACGCCAATATGAGCCCTCTTTCCTTGAGGCTCGAATGCAGCTAGTTGGTTTTTCAATTGCTTCAGCTTAAAATGAAATTTCCGTATGTTGATGAGTTGCTCTTGAAGAGGATAACTGCAGCTGTGTCTGATGTGCAGAATAGCTTCTGCATTGAGCTCACTTCGAGGATGCTCCTTCCATATTCATGAACCCCACACTGGCCACTGATTCAGAACAAACATACAAATCACTCCGCTCAATTCCTCTGCCTTGTTCAGTTTATCCTCTCTTCACTTAACACACGCTCCTTTTGTCTGAGAATACTTTGTCCCGCTTTCTGAGCATCGGCCTATTTCGGAGGGCTTCGCTCATAGGGTTCTACCCACCAGTGCTACAGGCTCGTACGTAGCAAGCCCAGAACCTTGACAGTTCAAGATAGGGACAAAGTCTTTGTCTCTCCTCCAGTTGTGAAGCCATTACTCATCGTTATTGTTATACTGTTGCTCTTGTTTTGAATGCATTCCGTTTCCGGATATTCCGCTTTCAACACCAACCATCAGGCACTCAAGCACCACCAGATTCATGCAATTTGCGGCCAGCATTACTGAATGTCGGTGTTACACATATTGCACGCTTCTGGTGGGAAAGATCAGTTTTATTGGAAGCTGTGACTCCAATCTGCATGCGGTCGACAGACAACCAGTGCTTTCAGCAAATGTTTACTTAAAGCAGGGTGTTTCCATTCCTCGAGCACAGCTTTTCGTCAGCATCCATTCTCTTTCCCAGCCTCCCACTTATTACAGTGAAGAATTGTTCGTTTCAAGAAAATGATATTCAAATTCTCGCAGAAGGCGCTCGTGGCGCTATTCCTCGTCGCGGGCCTGGCCGAGGCTGTGCCTTCTAAATCGTGAGTCTTCATCAAAAACGCTTGACAAGATTTGCTGACTGTAAAGTATAGGCGCATTGTATCAAGAGCTTCCATATTCGACTACAACGGCGTCGTCCGCGGTGTCAACATTGGTGGCTGGCTAGTCCTTGAGCCGTGGATCACGCCTTCGATCTTTGATAACGCTGGAGACGCTGCTGTTGACGAGTGGACGTTGACCGCTACTCTGGGACAGGATCAAGCCAAGGCTGTCCTATCTCAACATTGGTCGACTTTCATCACTCAGGATGACTTCCATCAGATTGCTCGAGCTGGTATGAATCACGTCCGCATCCCCATCGGGTACTGGGCTGTGAGTTCTCTTCCAGACGAGCCGTACGTGGACGGTCAGCTGGAATATCTCGACAATGCAATCTCCTGGGCCAGGGACGCCGGCCTGAAGGTTGTGATCGATCTTCATGGTGGTAAGTGGCGAAGAGTTGCTGCGGCAAGTCTCATGCAAAGCTAACCTGCCATCCGAAACAGCACCGGGATCCCAAAATGGCTTTGACAACAGCGGCCGTAAGGGATCAGTTGCCTGGCAGCAGGGCAATACCGTTACGCAAACTATGGACGCCTTCCGAGCTCTGGCTGAGCGTTATTTGCCAGAAAGCGACGTGGTTGCGGCCATTGAAGCTCTTAACGAACCCAACATCCCAGGCGGAGTCAGTGAGGCTGGGCTGAAAGATTACTACAACCAGATTGTGGATGCTGTGCGCCAAATCAATCCAGACACTTCCGTTTTCCTGAGCGATGGCTTTCTGTCGACGACATCCTGGAACGGACTCAAGACGGGTGAGAATGTGGTCATGGATACCCACCACTATCATATGTTCGATAACCACCTGATCAGCCTGGATATCCACGGCCACGTGAAATCTGCATGCGACTTTGGCAAGCAAATCAAAGGGTCGGATAAGCCAGTTGTTGTCGGAGAATGGTCAGGCGCTGTCACTGACTGCACGAAGTACCTAAATGGCAAGGGTATTCCCACGCGCTATCAAGGAGAGTATGCCAACAACCCGAGGTATGGCGATTGCGGAGACAAGTCTCAGGGCTCGGTGGCAGGCCTTTCCGATCAAGAGAGGACTGATACTCGACGATTCATCGAGGCCCAGCTCGATGCCTACGAAGGAAAGAATGGCTGGCTGTTCTGGACTTGGAAGACTGAGGGGGCACCCGGATGGGATATGCAGGACTTGCTTGCCAACGGAGTCTTCCCCAGCCCTCTGACGGACAGGAAGTTTCCGAATCAATGTGCCTAAACTCCAAGAACATTCTTAATGTTTTGGATAGTCACTCCCATCGTTAGAAATCTTACTAATGCAGTTTGTTTTAAGTTCTCTAAACTGAAAATTCACTTGCTGGTGATATCTGATCCACCATGTGCTGCAGATAGTAGACTGGATGCTTGATATAGTAGCCAGCGAACAAATCATCAGAGTATGTTTTGTATTTTGATATGGTGGATCTGTCAGGTACCGCAAAGAGTTTTCTTGTGTATCCGATTGAATTTCGGCTGCTGTATTATTTTATCTATTATTATCGTTCTCTGTACCTAATATTTGGTTGCATCATATTCGTGGCTGACAAGCTGTAAGCTCCGAGGCGCATGAAATGAGCGCCACATGCATGCAATGATCGTTCCACTGCCCAAGGTTTCTGATTGACGCAGTACGGATACAGCCGAAGAATACCAAAGTCGCAGGAAAGTTACATCCCAGTTGGCGGAAATTCGGAACCATAGCTGTCAACTTTTGACAGAACTTTATTTCTCTCTGACATCCCGGAGCATAAAACAATATCAATTGACATGTCGATTCTCACTTTGCCAAGTGACAAGACTCGTTCAAGTCAAATGACGTCCACTCTCTTAATTAGCTGGTCAGACGCCCATCACCGACGAGTGAACCATTCCCCGTCACTAGTACACTAATCTAAGTATTTGACGGGTAAGGCTCGGCCCATCGACATCATGCCATACTCGCTCCGATGTTATTGCTAAGTATAGGCTAGCTGCCCACTACGGGGTGCCGTTTTCGGGAACGGAGCGCATCAATACGGGGCTTTCTCCATAATGCGACGAAATTTTTTTTCTCTCTTTGCGTTCTAACAGTAAGGGATCACACGACATCTGATTCTTCAACTTTCAAGCAGTGCGCCATTATCTGAAATATCGTTTGTTTTTGCCATTTGCGTATGGACAATTGTGTTTGGTACTGCTGGATTTGAGTCATAAGTGTGAGTTTGAAATGCTCGGATTTGCCTATTCTCCTTAGGTAGATATATCATCCTCCTTGCGTATCGTGATTTACCATAGTGGCTATCTATATGAGGATGGTCTTAATCGAGGTTTCCACAGAACTACAGACGAGATAGAGGACAATTACCGGTGTGATCGACAGATTTGAAACATAGCACGCAAGTAGTGTCGATGTATCTGAACGAGGGGAAGCTGCCCAACGTAGCTTCTGAGGAAACAAATCCTGGTTGGAAATGACACTGATACTACTAATACTACAGGCGTATGCAGCTGTAAACTCGGCCATTCGGCTCCGAATTGAGGCATGCATGCATGCCGGCTCGGAACTAAACGGGTCAGTCGACAGTGCTTCTAATGATGGTTAGAGTTTCCGAAGGCGTAGAGGTAAGCCTGCATTTTTGGAATTAGGTCTAGGATATGGCCTCAGAGGAATTCTCAATGGCGTCTCCAGAAAGTGACGGCGTCTATAGCGGTATCTATAGAATTACATGCAGGATTTCTTTTTATTCATATGGTAGGTATCCTGAGCAGTAAGGAGATCATTTAACTGCAGAGTACGCAGTTATAACAGCCATTCAGCTTGTCTGAAATCGTAACCACTGACATAACGGCCCCACGGTACCACGTGTTCCACGTCTTAAGCTCAGATAGATAGCACTATGATGTCTACCTAGGTATTCTCTAGATCCCTTTTTTGCTAACGAAGGATCATACCACTACAAACCCACTTCCGGCAACCGCCCAAGCGTCCGCTCCAAGGCAGAACTGACCTAGGAGATTCCATCAATCTCTAGCCTGATGATAGGTCCATTCTATTTCTCTGAGCTGTTTCCCGTCCTAGCCTGTTTTACAAAATGCTCTTCTGGTGAAATGATGTGATCAATTTCAGAACAGTTTCCGACGCCCGTGTGGAGTGCTCTCGGACCATGGAGGATTAGAGTCCAAAAATGGGGATCATGGCTCCAGCCATGTTATTTTTGCATGAGGAATATAAGTTTTTCCTGCTGTCTCGAGGTGATTTGTCCTCGGACTCTCGTATAAAGAGGGACCAGTATCTCATATCTACGGGTCAATTCATTCTTTAATTCTCGATCCAGATCTATCCACCTTCTACTACGGAGCAAGCTTCATAACCCTAACTTCCTATTATCTTAACCAGAGCTGTGCCCACAGTAATTCGTGATTGACCTCTAGTCACGTTGTCACTATCTCCGGGGAGAACCAACTGCAACGCCATCACATACAGCAACCATGCAGGCGTCTGAAGGAAGGAGAAAGATGGAGGCTCTCCTTGAGGGTGGCCGTCCTGTGAAGCACGTGAGCCGAAAGGCCTTATATACCAGACTCGAAGCTCGCATCAACTACCTCAAAGACTTTCTCGACTTCAATTCCAGTATGCCGTCTCCTCTTGGCAAAGCACAGTTCGCATGATTCAAGCTAACAAGTGTACAGGTGATATCGAGGCTTTAACCACAGGCTCAAAGTACATCAAGGCTCTGATCCCTGCCATCGTCAACATCGTCTACAAAAAGCTCCTGGAACAAGACATCACCGCTCGCGCCTTCATCACAAGAGATACCTCTGATGAGACCACACACGTCGATGACTGGTACACCGAGAACAGCCCGCAGATCCAACGACGGAAGATGTTCTTGAGGTGGTACCTGACAAAGCTCTGTTCCGATCCTACTGAGATGGAGTTCTGGCGGTACCTAAACAAAGTCGGGTAAGTCCCTTCACTTTTCCATACATCTCTCTACCAAAACAGAAAGAACAACCACTAACCCACAGCTAGAGTGATGCACTCCGGCCAAGAACGACGAATTCCCCTCAACATCGAATACATCCACATCGGCGTCATGCTCGGGTTCATTCAGGACGTCTTCACCGAAGCCCTCATGTCCCACCCCAAGCTATCCCTGCAACGCAAAGTTGCTCTCGTCCGCGCCATCGGCAAGATCATCTGGATCCAGAACGACCTCTTTGCCAAATGGCGTCTCCGCGACGGAGAGGAGTACGCCGACGAGATGTCCGAGATCATCCTCGACGACAAGGAAGGCTACATCGGCGAGAAGAAGATCCTCGGCGACAGCAGCGCATCGGCGAGCTCCAGCGATGACGACCGCTCCAGTATCGCGAGCAGCGTGGCTCCGTCAGCGACGTCCGCGTGTCCGTTTTCGGATATGGCGAGGCCGTCGTCCGAGACGAAGATCTGGGCTGGACGGTGATGACGATGCTGATGCTTACGCTTGCTTTTGCATTCGCGATTCTAAATAGAATATAAAAACGCATAGATGGCGTGGTGGGGGTTCATATACGCTTGGATATTTGTTGCATGCATGGTGTTAGGGTTTTATTCATTTTGTCATATACGCTTCTGATATCCGCCTGGAAAGGCAGCACTCCGCTTCTGGTAATAAGAGCTAATCAGTCGTCCTATACTTTTCTAGTTAATCATCGTAATTTTTCAAGTACTCCGAAGAAGCTTCCTTCACTTCCTGACTACTCGGGCTGATTCCCTGAGAGTCAGGCTGCTTCAGTGAGCGCGACACTGCGATGCGCATCAAAACTAAAAGTCGCCAGGTCTATCCATAGTTACTAACTTATTGTACATAGATTAGGTTAGATTTAGGTTGTTTTGGCCAACCCAGTAGGACTAATAAGCGCCATGAGTCAGATTTGAAACTCACGGAGATTACGAGTGAGGAGTTGAATATTAGTCCAATATGAGCAGTTGAGATATTATAGTCTAGTCAATATATGTCTCCTTAGAAGAGCTTTAAGAAGGTTGTGCTTAAAGTGATCACTTACGAAAACCATAAAGACCACTGTTATTTTGTCCAATGAGAAATTTCTTGTGATTCCGCACTAGTAACTGCATGCATCACTGCTTAATAATCACTGGTGCAGGTCCGGCAAATTTGCAAGGCAATTGTCAGCTGTCTCTACAATGGCCGCGCATCGTCCTTGCCAATCAGATAGGAGCATCTGCGTAAGCACCTAAAGCATTCCGTACCTTACTTATACTAGTACCCCCTTTAGCACCTTGGACTCCGCACACATCTCAAGTGACCAACAGCCACTCATATGGAGAGATTAATATATGTACATATATTTTTTTCAGTGGGCTTTAAGGGTGGACTCGCATGTTCTATGGCAATAGGAATAATAGTTCAATGCTTCCTTTCAGGGTAGTGCTGTCAAGCTCGGTACTCTCCCTCGGCTAAACTCTGCGGGCTGCATAACATATAGAGAATTGAACTATTAGATACCCCTCAGCTAGAGGCTTCCCGATTCCAACATGATCATCATCATATTGGTTTAGTCTACAGTCCTAATGGAATTACGGATGAGCATTGCCAGTTTCTGTCCCCCACCTCACTGCCGAACCAACCTCGAGCTTTCGTCCCTCCCATTGGAGCAACCTGCTACCCCCGCTCCATAAGGTACAATTCCCGAGAGACGCTCCCGTGTTCAAGAGGGGAAGCTTCCGCAACAACGCTCCCTTTTCCTTCCTCATCGAGTCCTTCCTTCTTGCCTTGTACATACTCCTCGACAATCTCTTGTATTTTCTCTCTCGTTCTCACTTCAGCGTTCGATACCCTTCCCAAGAAAACCATCAATATGGCCGCAAACAGTGCTAAAAGCGATTCTGCCGTCATCCCCCTCATCATCAATAACGAGTCGGTCGTGACGGAGAATGTTTTCGATATCCATGCACCCGCTACCGGTGAAGTGCTGCATCAATGCGCCGGCGCCTCAGTCGACGATGCCAACCGTGCCGTAGCAGCCGCGAAGGCTGCTTTCCCTGAGTGGAGCAGGATGAAGCCGTACGACCGTCGAGACGTCCTTATGAAAGCCGCCGATATCATGATCGTTAGAAGTGAAGAGTTGATTAAATATCAGATGGAGGAGACGGGAGCCGGGAGGATGTTCGCGGAGAAGACGTGTCGGTTGGGAGCTGGATTTCTCAAGGACTTTGCCGCTAGAATTCCGTCGATTGAGGGCTCGGTACCCTCGGTCACTCAGGACGGTGAGTGCGCAATGGTATTCAAGGAGCCCTATGGGGTGATCCTGGGAATTGCACCCTGGTAAGATACCCTAGTTCGAGTCTGCGTTTTCGACTTCTCCTTCGCATAGATATTGACATTGTCTTTTTCCAGGAACGCTCCGTTCATTCTTGGAGTTCGTGCCGTTGCACTTCCTCTAGCTGCCGGTAACACCACCATCCTCAAAGGCTCAGAGCTGTCTCCCAAATGTTTCTGGGCAATTGGCGATATTTTCCGGGAAGCTGGTCTTCCCGCCGGATGCTTGAATGTTCTGTACCACAGAAGTGCTGATGCGGCTGAGGTGACCACTGCTCTAATTGCTCATCCCGCCGTGCGCAAGGTGAACTTCACCGGAAGCACTCAAGTTGGTTCCATCGTCGCTTCGACGGCTGGAAAGTATACCAAGCCGGTTCTCCTTGAGTTGGGAGGCAAGGCGTCGGCTATTGTTTTGGACGACGCAAACCTGGAGAAGGCTGCATTCAGCTGCGCTCTTGGATCTTTCATGCATGTAAGTATTGGTTCGCTGACGCCTTGGGATGCGTTCAGAAAGCTGACTTCTGAACTAGTCCGGTCAGATCTGCATGTCCACGGAGCGCATCGTCGTACAGCGCGCAATCGCAGACAAATTCCGTCAGCTGCTAGCTGAGAATGCTGAGAAGCTCTTCGGTAAAGCTGCGCCAGCACCGGTGCTAGTAGCCTCGGCAGCTGTCAAGAAGAACAAGGCGCTCGTTGCTGATGCGC
Source organism: Aspergillus pseudoviridinutans (assembly GCF_018340605.1). NCBI lineage: Eukaryota > Fungi > Ascomycota > Eurotiomycetes > Eurotiales > Aspergillaceae > Aspergillus > Aspergillus pseudoviridinutans. The sequence goes on along the minus strand of NW_025091282.1, from coordinate 3,812,554 downwards.
TCTCCAAGGGCGCCAGCGTCCTTTTCGGCGATGCGAACGGCACGGAGACATCTGATCACAGCCTACGGCCTGTGATTGTGGACAACGTCACCAAGAATATGGACCTCTACTCCACAGAGTCATTCGGTCCGACAGTATCTCTGATCGTAGTGGATACCGAGGAAGACGCTATCGCGCTGGCCAACGATACAGAATATGGCCTTACATCGGCAGTCTTCACTGACAACTTGTTCCGAGGTCTTAGGGTGGCGAAGCAAATCGAGGCTGGGTAAGTCATTCCTTGAAGTATTAGCTTTTGCAGTTAGCTCTGGAGGCTTTCCAAGAAACACAGTACTGATGATCGCTGACACCATTTAGTGCCGTCCATATCAACTCCCTGACTGTCCATGACGAGCCCACCTTACCACATGGTGGATGGAAGAGCAGTGGATTTGGTCGCTTCGGAGGCGGCACTGCGGCCTATGACGAGTGGTTGCAGACCAAGACAGTAACCTGGGTGCAATGATTGATTCTTCTTTTGGGTCATGGGGACGGGTGTCGTGAAATCTGAGATATTCCAATTTGATGAGTAATCATGATATATTTCCCTTACTAGCTAGCCCTGTATATCCAGTAGTGACTCCCAAGTTCCAGCGTCTTGCGCAGTCCGCGATACTGAAGCATACTTTGTCCACTTCATTTTAGTGTCCAAAACAAAACTGGATCGCAGTCGATTCCTTGATTCGCGTTAAGGCAAGCCTCAAGTTGACCTGTGCAAAAACGTACGACGGCATAAACACGGGGATACAGCAGACAGGGCTGGAGCCTGGATCATCTCGATTTCTGACACATCTTTGAAACAGGATAACTTCTTTAGTCTTCATGAGGATGAGGATCTAGTCCTTTGGACCTCCGTAGCAGCGCTCTATCAATGGAATCGTGGATTGAACAGTGTACGGAGTAAACCTTAATAAAGGCGCAATGCACAAGGCACCATTGGCAGATTTCTATGCATCTAACGCTTTATGTATCACTTTTAGATGCACCATTTTTTAGCAGGTGAGATGCAGACAGTCTGCAGTGCTCCGTATGAACGTAGTTCAGGCCCCATTGGCTATGTCCACCCCATGATTGGGCCAATGAAGCACGTATTATTCTAAGGGGCGAGCCCGGGATTAAAGGGACGCGCTGACATCCTGCGCTAGGACCGGGCCCAACTAGGAATTAAGTGCTTTTTGCAAGACACATGGCCAGCAGCCATCATGACTGGAGGCGACCTGGCTATCCAGGTGATACAGTCGTAGGAAAAAGGTTCTTCACTTGCAGGTAAGACGAGTTGCAAGGGTTTATTGAGCCTTGTTTTGTACCTTGAACACAAACAGCCTTTACAGGTGAACTGTAATGGGCCAATAATATCTGGAACAGTGGATTTACACACTGCTCCGCCTCAGATCAACTCGTCATGCGCGATTTCCAGATTTCTAGTGGCACTGGACTCCAAATGCTCCACTGGCCATGTCAGGAACAAGAAAGGAGCGACCGGGAAATCGCTCAGGGACGAACATGGGATGACTTCATCGAAATGATCATCGTCAGATCGGCCGGAATGAACTGCTATCATTTATCAAATGAGTTGTCCATCTACGAGTGTTGGACAATCAAGCTCTAAAATCATGTCATGCCCACAAGCTCCCAGCTCGTGGAATCCTTTGTTTGTTTATCCTCAATACAACGTAGAATGCTAACATGGTCGGGTGGAGGCTCGTTTCCCATAAACTATTGGCCAGAATCCAGGGGTAATAATAGTCCCTTTTTTTGATTGTTTTTGAGCTCTGTCTCGCTGTATTTTTGTTAGTCCTGCGGCCCTGTGGCGTATGTCTCATTTCAATTATACAACATAGGAGTTTTTAGACACACCTAGAAGCCAGACAATCCTTACCCAGTCATCGAAGGATCAAGCTGGATCCATTTGTACGGGAGCAAACCGGATAATATCCGAAGTTTTGATGAAGTAGGAGATACTGAGACCAGGTATCTTCTGAGTATCTACAGGAGTCAGGATTACGTTGAGGTGTCGACTCCTCGTGGAAAAGGAGTACTGGTTTGTATCTCGGAAGATTGTACGAGTACGGAGTAAACGTTGAAAATTGGCACGTTCTTCTTCATCATCGATTCCTCGGATGATTTCAACGTMGGCTCCTGGCGCTCGGCCTTTTGATGCGTACAGCAACCTCCCGTACTGCTCCATCGTCTGTACACCAGAAAGGCTGAACCATTGCAAATTCCGACCGTGAAGCATTATTATCGATCTTCGGAGTATCTATTAGTAGAATCAACCTCCTGCTGGTGTTCCCTATCCCCCACGAGAGGGTGGGTCAAAGTTGATACTAAATCCACATTACAGTTCAGTGTGGCGCCGTGGACTCTTAGTCCTATTTACTAATTAGCATATTCCACTGTTCACGATCACCGTGCTTTCTTTTTATCTGTAGTATCAAAAATAATAGTGCTCATGATTCAGAACATGGACAGAGTTGTGAGATTGTGAGAATCCTTAAAAAAAGAATAGCAATGGCTATGATGACAAAAATGCAATGTGCTGGGAGCATGGGACTGCAATCCTACAGGACCAGAGACCCTACAGGCCTACACAAGCTAACAATTGAACTAAAAACATCTCATCTTAGTTCCACCAGTGATATGGGGATACGAGGATTTGTTCCCGCCCTATTTACCAGGATCACATTTGCCCATTCCTGCCGAGTGTCCATCATTCCACTCGTTGCCCAGCACCAGGACAGGAGTAGCTCAACAGATTGCTTCCCCTTAAAAGCCATTGTTTTCATGAAGTATGTTGTAACACATATTCGACATTGGCATGCTCATTCGACCCACATCCGTAGTATGACCCGCAGATCCGCCCATGATGCCTGATAATGTTCCGTTGGACTGGGCTGAGGCTACTTACTGGCTAGGGTGAATGTGAGGGCCGAGGGCCCCTCCCCTCATCATCCTTGATCCTTCAAGGAGAACACAATCTCAGGCTTAGCTCGAAATGATGCTAGCCTCCTGCTCTTCGAATCTAATTTGAATCCTTGTCTCCCTTGCCCTTCTTCTCCTTCTCTCCTTCTTCTTTCTTTCTTTCTCTCTCCGTCCAAAGCTCTTCACGTCGTTTATTACCTACGACAGCCACTCTTTTAACCCCAGTCATTCATTTCAAATCTTACGAGATTCTTGAACAAGTCGCTCTTTTTGCCTAACATATTCGCCTATCCTCAAGGAAAACGAAAATCAATACAAAATGCGTTTCTTCACCGTTGCTATCTCTGCCCTTGTGGCCATGGCTTCCGCCTACACCCAGCCCGACTACTCCAAGCCTCCTCAGGGCAATGCCATCCTGAAGCCCGGTCTGAACGAGCAGGTTCCTGTCGGCAACCCCTACACCATTACGTGGGATCCCACCACTCAGGGCCCCGTCTCTCTGGTCCTCCTGCGCGGCCCCAGCACCAACGTCGTTCCCCTCTCTACCATCGCTGAGGCGATCCCTAACACTGGTTCCTACTCCTGGACCCCCAGCACCGAGCTCGAGAACGATGTCACCCACTACGGTCTCCTCCTTGTTGTCGAGGGTACTGGTCAGTACCAGTGGTCGACCCAGTTCGGTATCTCCAACCCCGACAAGGCTGTCGAGTCTTCTTCCGCCAGTGTGGCCCCGACAACCCCCGCCGCTTCCAGGATCGAAACCCCCACTCCTGCTCCTGCTAGCTCCGATGTCACCGTCATCGCCACTGAGACCACCACTTGGTGCCCCGAGAGCGAGTCTACCGTCAAGCCCACCACGATCCCCGTTGTCGTCCCCACTGGCGGTCCTTCCATCCCCTCCGGCTCGCCTACTCCTTCTGCCCACGCCAGCAGCACTCTGGTCAGCAAGCCCCACGGCTCCAGCACCCCCTCTGCCACCACTCCGGCTCCTAGCCTCTTCACCGGTGCTGCTGACCGCACCGCTATCAGCTTCGGTGCTGTTGCCGCTGGTGTTCTCGCCGTCCTCGCCTTTTAAATTTCTTCCCTGCTGGGGTCAAACTCCGTTCATGATCTGTAAATTCTTCCGTGGACATAATAATTCTTGACCCTGAGATGCCGAGCTTTCGCTTTTACTTCGTTTGTGTTTCAGCATAGCCTGGAATATATTCTTCGTCTTTTCTTTGTATTCGAGCCTGCCATTGTAATGCGAGTCTGCGCGAATATTGTTAGACGGGATTCTAATGAGATATGGCAAAATATATTGAGCGCATAGACCGAGTCAGCTACCGCAGCGACTGTCATTAGATCTAAAAGCCAATGATCATCTCCACGCTGAGGGTATACTTGTATCGCATACCATTCAAGTCCTACATGCGCTACAAGTCAAAGATACTCGCAGAATCTGTCCTAGTATTGGTAGTCTCCTGAAATACCTAAATCTCCATATCCGCATTCGCACCTATTTACTCGTAAGTACGGAGTACTCCGTCCCCACCCAAAACACCACTATCACCATATCACGTGATAGATAACCCCGATAAGCAATTTTCTCCAGCCCATGCACCGCAGCACCATCCCATCGCCTCGTCCCCAATCTCAAAACAACCCCCTTTGCAATTCCTAGATCATCCGTACTGCTGGCAGTACACATACCCTTCACCTCCACCACAGACCCAGTCTCCACCTCCAGGAAACAAAAACAAAAATGGCCCAAGGCCCCCTAAAGAAAACCAAGCCGAGCACGGCAAAGCGGTACGTGATCTTCCAACTACAACCCACAACCACAAACCACAGGAACCTGACAGTAGCTTACTGACGATGTGATAAGTCCCACGGCGCTAGCTCCCAAGCGAGGACCGCGGCAGATTGCGCCCAAGAAGGCGACGCTGATTAAGCAGCAGAAGATTACAAAGGTTCGTCGTTGGCTGTTACGGTGGAGAGATATTTGTTGGAGAGGGTGCCTGGTGCTGACGGTTGAGTAGAAGCTTACGGCTGGGTTGACGGCGAAGACGGAGAGGAGTTTGGCGCAGAGGGCGGGACATCTTGAGTTGCTTGCTGGGGGGAAGAAGGATAAGAAGGCGGAGAAGGAGAAGGGGAAAGACAAGGGGGGAAAGAAGAATTGAGGTCGATCGATCGATTCGGATAGTGATACGATTAATGAAGTATAGATACCCTGTCTACAGGTGATGTGTTTGGTTGCGTTACTGCGTAGGTAAGCAGATCGGAGGATGATCATAAGTAATCTATATATATCTCATGAAACTTATGTGAAAACGGTATGTACAAAAATGATAAAAATCATCACTCGTAGAGAGGTAAAGACCAGAAATGAAAAACGCTGCATGGGTATCGTTATCAAAACTCCAGTTCCAATCCATCGACAATTTTTTCCAAGCGAGGGTTTGCTTTTTAATCTCTAGGGAAGTCGACACCTAGATCTTCGAGACGCGGTTCGGAACACCGGCTTGCTCAATGAGTTCGCGGCCTCGTTCCATCCAGTTCTTGAATCCATCTTCGCTGGGATCCCAGGGGAAATCGTCCCACACCGCATTTTCAGAATCAGCGTAAGTGGACCAGACGCCCTTGGGCACCTCAGCGGTCGACCACGAAGGAAGCTTCGCCTGCACACAGGTGTAGTAGACATAGAGAATTCGGCAAAGCAGTTCGACCCGATCCTCATAATGCTGCTTCGAGGGGTCGGGCTCGCGGCCGCCATCCCCAAGGCGCTTCCACCAGGACACTCGCCACCGAAGAGAGAGAAGGATATGTCCGAGTTGACTCAGGAAACGCAGGTGTGTCTCTTGAGAGATCTGTTTCCACTTGATGTTGTAAAAGTCCCGTTCAAGCTTCCGGAACCCTTCAACCTCCAGCATGCGGCAGACAATCCGTGACAGCTGCGCCGCTAGCAGAATCTCGCGTTGATCTTCGGGGTTGTGGATGTCCATGGGCTTTTCTTGGCCTCCAGTTTGCAGAGGAACGAAGCTATAGCTGGCACGACTAGGCATGTTGTTCCATTGTGAGAGTAGAGACTAGAAATCAAATCAGTCGAGGATACAAGATAAGGATGGCCTTAGCCACTTACGTAGATATTGTTCATCGGATCGCAGTCTTTGACACAGCTCAGCCAATTCTTGGACTTGTCTTTCGACTCCACTATCCGACGGTCGATGAATTCGAGAAAGGTGGATCGCGAGTTACCATTGTACTCGCTCAATGATTTCAAGAACTTGTACGTCTCTGCCAAGTCCAAAACGTACAGTGATCCCCATGCTTGACTAGCACGGATGTTGAACCGTCCTTGCCGCTCGCTCAGGAATGTCAAAAGGTCATTCAAGTCGAATTTGGATGGAATTTCCATCCGGACCCGACCAGAGCGATCCACGGTTGGGTGGTTGACAGCTCGTTGAGCTAATTGTTGTTAGTCAAAAATGTCCGTTACGATAAGAGGGTCGAGTACGTACAGATATAATTGCATGTTCCATATTCGACAATGTTCGCAAAACAGGCACGCGCACATGGCTGCTCGTGTAGGGTAGGGCGACAAGCGTCGCATGGAGAGCTTCCATCGCACTACAATTGTCAGCTTGCTGTTACACGAGACCGGAACAAGTCCAAGACAGGTGAAACCAACCTTCCGCTTGTTCAAGCGGCACTGAACACAAGTATCCTTATTCTTCCTCCGCAATCCAGCATTGGCCCTGCCAACCATGCTCAAAGGCCCCTTGCGGCGTGCTCCACGAGGCGGAGACACAAAGTCAGCGGAGGCAATGGAACCGCCTTGGCCGTCCTCTTGGACAATCTGCAGTGGTTTCGGCAGATTCTGGTCGATGCTAACGTTTGAGGTACGCTGCTTTCGCTTTCTGACGGTAGCCACCGATTGCAAAGCGAGTGCCTGAGGCCGGCCAGAGGCTCGTTGCGCAGCGGTCGACGAAGCCCTCGATCTGCTAGGAGCAGTCACGAAGAAAGACTCTTGGGGGTTTTCGCTGACCACGAATGCAGTGGCACTCAGCAGTGGCTGCGAGGTCGCAGACGAAGACTCCTCGTTCTGCTCATCCTTCCAAGCACCCTCGTCTTCCAGCTGTCGCTCCGCGAACGCCGGCACATCATCACTCAAGATTGAGTAGGAGCAGTCGTAAACTCCTGAAAGATCACCAGAAACGGAAGAGCTCTCTGACTTGTACTGAAGTGCATCCTGAACTGCTCTGTCATCTTTAGGTAAAGGGCGGTCTTGACAATTTGGCGATAATGAGGCAGGCGAAGTTAGGTTCGTAGGCAGTTGGGATTCGAGGCCCTCAAGCCAGCGCGATTCGAGTGGGCGCAAAGAGCCCTGGAAGCTGCGAGACTGATTGATAATCTGGGTTGGTACCTGCGGTCCCATCTGAGGAACGGAGATGGGTGCTTGCGCCGATGTATTCGAATTGAGATTGGCAGGCGGCTCGGCCCAGGGATCAGCGGCGAATTGAAACGCTTGAGAAAGATTCTGGAACGTCAGGTACTGCTCCGGATGAGCCTCTGAAAATCCTTGTCCGTTGGACAGCTCTCCTCCATCGTCGACGATAACTGTGTTGGTAGAAGTCGCGTCTTTCGTGTAAGGATAGAGCAGAGGCGCGTCCACCGGCACTCCAGCCGCCATTGAGTTGATGAGCTGGAATTGCGGCCATGTTTCGTCAACGTGAAAGTTATCGTCAGTCGAGGAGGGCAAGGTTCTGGGGCTCACGGTCCCGCTGATGGTGCCTTCGATCGCGGCATCCGCGACGCTGAACTTCTCGGGCGATGTGAGACCTGGGTTGCTGCAAGCATATCAAAGATCCGTCAGCTACTTCTATTGCGACCATCGCAGACTGGAGAGGAGACTCTGCGCTAACCTAGGGTCGGAATTATGCCCAAAGACGGACGCGCTGGGCTGATCGTTGGCCAGTGAACCATGTAGAATACCTAGATCCACAATGTCTGCTTCATCCTGATTCGAGTCTGGACTGGCATCCCACTCAAGTTGCTGATCGTAGACGGCGTGTTCCCACGAAGCGATGGAAAAAGCGGTATCGGATTGCCAATTGTCGAGTATTTTGGGGTCAATGCCCGCAGCTGCGCCAGCAGTCCCGCAGTCCATACAGGGGATATACGAAACCGAAGTCGAGGAAGGGAAACGTCGATGACCTCTCGAGTTAACAGTAACTCAAGAGGGATGTGACTTTCTATCCGCCAAGGATTGTTCGGTCGCAGTTGACGAAGCGGGAAGACCTGACTCTTCCCACTGGTGCAAGTGAAGCGCGAAGGGGAATGAGGATGGAGCGCAGTATCTCCAGATCGCCTAGAGACCAACGGAGACAGTCGAGACGTATGATATAAGAGACTGAAGAGCGAGAGCAGTGATTGATGACAATACTAATAAGAATGGTCTGGTGGTGAGGACAGAATGTGATACGGTTGTTGGACAGGGTTGGTTGAATTGATGGTGTTCCCCACCAAAGATTTTGCGGCGATCGGCCTCCGATGTGAAGCTTGCAGCGGGACAGGCTCACTAATAATAATACGATGGCGTGCTTTGATAAGCTACCACTGGCCCAGAACAGAGGGGGATATGAACTATTTGAATCGCCTTGTATATCTGGTTCTGCGGCAGCGTGTCACTGTAATAAAGGGGATACAGGATGGAGCATCACTACTTTTCATGAGAAGGAAGAGGGGTTACAATGTCTCGTTTTAATCCAGGCTTTATGGCCCAAGTCAGCCGTCAGCGATTCTGGAAACCTCCGACGTCCAGGATGACTCTGACTCGAGTACGGAAAGACGGATCGATGCTGCGTAAGAAGGCGGACTATTATTATTATTCTATTTGCCTTGTCTTGAAAAAGTCAAGGGGGCGGAGGGATTGGACCATTGAAAGACACGAAGGTTGAGGACCTGGGCGGGCACGAGGTGGATGGACTCCATGCAGATGGTCAATGGTCAATGGTCAATTTGCCCGGCAGACTCGCTTCAACAGGTGATGGCCATTCGCCAACCTCTGGGCGTTGCAAGTCTTTCTTGAACTTACTGGGTTTTACTTTCCTGAAGGGCTCTCCTCTGTGCAGTCCGCGGAACCCAAATAATCAGTTAAACGATGGGTGACTGGCTCAGGGGCATTACGTACCAGTGTGTCAAAATTCCAGGGCGCACTGAGGGCCAAACCTAAGCTCCCGTTCCTTGTTCCAACTCTGATACTCTTGCGGATGGACCGGATTACGCGACATAATCATCTCATCAAAACCTGATACGGAAAAGGGTTGCCCGATAGCCGTTCCCTCTTGCTCTTTTGTCTCTGGTGCAGATTTAGCTTCTGGCTCTGGTATGTCGGGTTTCGTGGTTGAGTTGATTTGAGCCATTCTTATGCATCTTCTAGAAGTATATTATTAATGATAGTATTTCTGTCCATCCTGAAGCAGGTGGTCTACAAGTTTTCTATACTACCTATTATTATCTAATACAAGCATTCAAGATGATAATGAGGAGCCTCTGCAGAATTGCCTTTTGACTCTACTCCATATATGGATCCCGATGCCACGCTGTCTTTAAATGTATATTTGTGTAGACCGGAGACCCTGGATGTGCATAAAGACCCGTAAGACTACTATTAGACTAGTTAGTGCACTAGAACTTTATAAATCTGCATACAATTTGACCATTCTTGCTTCTATCAATCCTTCATCAGGATAACTCCATGATCGAGTCAGACATGACTTCAACGTCGGGTCTTGCACATGAGCAGCTGACCATTTTCTTTTCTTTTACTAATATGTAGCGGAATATCCGAGGGAAACCAGATTCCTCTGCGCTGCAATTTGTCCGTCTTCACCGCAGCCTCTTTTTGGTTGCCATGAGGTTGCGTCATGTCATGTTTCGTACAGTATATTACCTTTTCCGCCGCCTTGGTGTCAACCAAATATTAACGATACTAAAGTATAGTACATGATATGACAATCTTTCGTTACGAAAATGACCGATGTTGATAACGTTCTCCTAAGCACAACTTCCGGACCCCCGCAGCGCAAAGCAGCTTCACCGTAGCCAGATTGGAGGTTCCCCGGTATGTTTTCGGTAGTCGGGATAGGTTGAGAAGGCTCTCCAGGGCTCAATCATTACCGAGCGCAATGACTCTTATAAAGACTATCTCCTCCAGTGTCAAATCGAGGGCGCCGTAGAAAAGATAACCATCATATCCGCCCGTGGGGGGTCGTTCAACACTTCTCCGCATCACATTCCAGCCAAAGAACGCCGTTTCGGCTAACTGGATAAAGGACGCTGCTCCGCAGGATCTTTCAGCGCTCAAGGTATTATTGGCAATCAGCATGCATATATTGGTAAGTTACCTTGCTCTTTCTGTATCACCTTGCGCTCAATACCCATTGGCGCATGGAGATTGGCAAGTCACCAAAAGAAAAGAAACAATATACTCATGTGATCATCATCCCAGGTTGTCAATGACGACGGTCCGCCCTCGCGGCGCCTGTCTCCATACATCCGCCCATTTGTCGATGCTCTGCAGGCCGCCGGCCATCAGGTCTCCGTCGCAATTCCAGCGAGATCTCGGTCCTGGATCGGCAAAGCACACATCATCGAAGCCGCGCTAGAAGCGACATATGTGCTCCCAGACGCCTTCCGGGAAGACGGAACATGGGACGAGGCGTACGAGACACCCGACGAGAACGAGTCGAATCGCGAATGGGTCGTCATCACCAACGGCACACCCGCCAGCTGTACCCAACTAGGCTTGTTTAACCTTTTCGCCGACCGAGGCCCCATTGATCTCGTGATATCGGGCCCCAACCACGGTCGCAACGCTTCAACGATCTACAATCTCTCCTCGGGGACCGTCGGCGGCGCTCTGGAAGCCGCTATCTGCGGGAAGCGCGGTATCGCCATCTCCTTCGGCAGTAAGGACGAGCAGCCGATCGAAGTCATCCGCGCCGCGGCCAGGCTCGCCGTGCGCGTCGTCAACCACCTGTACCAGAACTGGGACGAGCGTGTCGAACTGTATAATCTGAATGTGCCAATGCGTGCGGACGTGGAAACCAGACCTGTCCGCTATACTCGCACTCTACCCTACTACTGGTCGAAAGGCTGTCTCTACGCCGAAGTGACCCAGGCCAACGGCCATTCCACGCCGGGGTTGACGAATGGAAACTCGAACCACTCAGATGAAAAGGCCGAGAAACTGAGTAACGGCTCGGCCACAAAAGCTGTGAATGGGTTCGGCGGCTCGCACCTTAAGAAACGCAATTTCGCCTGGTCGGCGGAATTGTCCGAGATGAAGAAAGCTCTGCAGGCAAGCGAGGAGGGAACTGACGCGCATACCGTTCTGAATGGAAGTACTAGGTGAGCATTCTCTATCATTTTCCGTTCATTGAACCGTACACCCCGTTTGCAAGAAGCTGACTGCCGAATACAGTGTTACTCCCCTTACCGCAAACTTCTCGCATGTTTCTGGTCTTGACGGACCCTTGGAACTTGATGACTGATTGACTCATGAACATGAAAAGCTAGATGATAGATAGATAGATACCCGCAAAGGTTTATTTTTTGTTCTTGCATTATCAGCACTTGGCGATTTGATTAACCTTGTTCAAGAACCAGTAGACGTTGGTCCCTCCTAGACCTCGACATAAAAGAATTCGATGGGTAACCTACCTTATTTCTTTCTTAGTTGCTTCAGCCCGCTGAATCCGACATGAGGCGGGAGGGTGACCATATCAAATGCTCGTTTGCTGGTCTGCGAAAGCCGTACATCAACAAATTGTCAATCTACACAGGCTACGCTGCACGTAGTCAAAGGTTACTTTGTATAGACATCCATATGAAGGAGGAACATGTTCTCATTGCAACTACCTACACTACAAAAGCTAACTAAGCAGAGAAGTAAATACAAAGTGAGCTCGTCTTAGCTTCGCCAGGATGGCTACTAGACTCCAGCACCACGGTGAGGTGCGAGCTCGTCGCTGGAGGCCTGCCATCGGTTCCTCGAGGATCCAGATGAACAGGCACCTACTGGCCAGGTAGGATTTTGAAGTCCCCTCAGTTCCCACAGCATTGTTACTTTGACCCCCAGAACCCCTCAGTGCCCCCGGCGTTGTTACTTTGACCCCCAGAACTGCTCAATTCCCACAGGTTTGTAAGTTTGACCCCAAGAACCCCTCAGCTGCTCCATTAGTATCCAGAACTCGGCGGAATCCAAAGGCGGTTTGCTTGCTGTGTAGATGAGTAGGTTAGACTCTGGGTGTTACCCCTATAAGCCCCCGTTAGGAGGGCCACACTCTGTCCTGGAGATGAGAGGGAACAAGTCAGCAACGAAAGTCATCACAAGAGCAACTTGGAAAAACAAAAGGAAGACTCACTGGCATGTCAAAGAAGACGAAACATCGGGAATGGGAAAGTCTTAGTCGGATTGTCCGAGTGACTGTCGATGTTAGCAAGGCGAGAGAGAAGAAAATAGAGAACGAAGACATGAGTGGGAGAAGATGCGTACCTGTACCCATATTCCTCCTCGAGCAGTGCCGTATGGCTGTATCCCACCATTGGACGTCTCCGTTAAATGGCTGCAAGTACAGCCGGGTCTTGCTGACTGCTGGGATAGCGCAAGCCTCCATAGCAACACTTTTCTCGAGGGAAGAACTTCCCCTTTTCTTCGAGCAGTGCCGTATGACTTTGTCCCACCAGTGGACGTCTCCAGTGGCTGCAGTATACAGCTGACGCTGCAGGGACTGCTGGGAAACAACAAGTCTTCATAGCAACACATCAAGAAGGAAAGGCCGATGATCGCAACTAGGACAAGTCAGCAGAGGTGGACTTGTATTAGACTTGCGCCTGGTGAGGAAGAAAAGAAGAAGAAGAGAAGGGAAGAAGGGGAGAGGAGGAGGTATAAATAATGCGAGGTGCAGTGGCTAGCTCGCTTACAGTCTGGAAGGTATTCACTGAATTCATTCACTATGATGCGTATGTACTGGAAAATCCGGTTCGCTTCAGGCAGAAATCCCTGCTTCTCTGGCTCAGTGACTCAGAGCAGCTGTAATGTGTGGTTCATAGTGAATACTTGCAGAAATGAATACTTCTAACTGATTCTATGTTAATTTTCTGCGTCTACGGCAGTCTCGACGTTTCAGGAAGGTCCGGATACGCAATGACGCCTGTCCCAGTCGAAGAGTCATCCCCTGTCCAGCAACGATACTGGCTCTCATCCACGGTGGGATGGCGAGTCACTCTACAAACTCTGTGGCAGCAATGTGTTTCTGTCTTCGAAGTGGTGGTTGGTCGAAATGGAAGATTCCAGCCCTATATTGTCCTCGTACCCACGTCAGATGTATGACTGTGAATAGAACACAACAGTTCTATTCTGATATTATCTTCAAGGACCGGGTAGCATTCACTGATCAGACAACGCCGGTCTCTCGAAAAGTAGAGTATCAAAAGAAAAAGAGACAAAAATAACACTCATAGAATAGAGCGTTCATCGATCCCAAATATCCCGCCTCAGGCACTCAAGATACGATGTCATACCTCTTCCTCTATGGGATACAGACCTTGAGCTACATAATAGCTACTAAACTATATGCTGTACTGGTTCCACTGTATAGGGTACTTTATGTTGTTGTCCGTTACAAGAGACTCTCAACGAGCCACATAAGTGCACCGAAGGCAACTGTATTGTAATAAATGATGTTGCTAGGAGAAATCAATATCTTCGTTTTCTGCTTTCAGCACGGCTTTTATGAGTAACCCTCGATGGAATACCATTTGAGGGAGTTGGATGATCCTAACTCGCTGCTCTTATACTGCTACAGTCCTCGATTTTTCCTTCTGCCGCACACGAGCTTTGAAATGTCTTTGCGGTTGCACCTAGCACAACTCCTGTGGCGTATCGAACTGCTTGGAGTGCCTGGTTACGCGATTGAGAGGGTTCATGATACAGCGGCTTGTATGGATAGATGGGTAATGGCACGTTTCGGAGATCGATATGTTATGAACTCTAGTTTGGCGAGTATGCCTTCAGGTATAAACCACCATCTTCTCGTGGATACCTTTTCCAAGGCAACAAGACAAACTGGGTGGACTGTGAGCCCTCGGTCCTCGTGAACTCAAAGCATGGATATCTCGAGGTATAGTGATTGTTATCGCCGGCTCACTTAGAGAAACATGGGTTTGAGACTGGTAGACAACATATAGCTTCAGGTTCATAGGCAACTTGAACCAAGCGAGAGTGAAATTTTAAAGAAATAGCTATGCTAGGAGAATATGTCTCAAATCCACGCGCCGGGAAACGTGCTGCAAAGCTGCTCTGCTCATGAATCATCAAGCACGGTCAGAAAATTGCGAGGACTTGGTATAGCGGATAATGGTATGAACATATTAAATCACACATGAACTGTGAAACGGCATATTAATAGTATGAAACGAAACAGCCGACGCTGAACTAGAGCGCTCTTGCAGCTTCTCCTGCCCCACTCTCTACGACAGTTGCCTGTTCAGCTCGCATCTTGCCCTTACCGGGACCCCCCTCACCAACGCCCATTCTCCGAGCCACGTAACGCTGTGCAACAACTCCTATGGCTAATGCCAAAGATTCTTCAAGCCATTCCGCCACCCATTCGCGGGGATCGACAGCCCCGCTGGCAACAATCTCAGCAATATCCTCCGGGACGGTCGTGCGCGGTACCTTCGCGTCCTCCACGTTGAGGTCTGCGGCAGCCGGGGCCTCGGCATCCAGCCAATCGATCCACTTTTGGGGAATTGTCTGGGAGATAGTATGGAAGGCAATGCCATGGACGGGGTCATGGAGGTAAAGGGCGAATGCGACCTCCTCTTCTGTCGCCTCGGGAACGTCAACCACCCCAGGAGGGGTCGCCATCTCCGTCGTCGGGCCGGCCTGGAAAAGCTCCGTTGATGAGGTCTGACTGATGGCTTGGATAGCTAGGAATATGTCGCTGCTCCGAACCGGGTTGGATTCGCTCAAGTCCTGAGTTGCTTGTTTCGCAGCTTCTTCAACTCCGCCCCTCGAGGCAAAATACTCGGTGGCATATGATTCTGCGCTCGCCCGAGCAAGCTTGGTGGCCTCCACGATGCCTCGGACGGCCGAGATACTGCGCGGAGTTCCAGGTGTGACAGTGCGCCACCACGGGCCATCTTGCCAGCCTGCGGCGGAGAATGAGGTTCCAAGGTCAAGTCCGCGTTTCGGGGCGGATTCCTGACCGCGTTGGATGACAAGGAGGTCTCCGCCTTCGACCTGTGCCATTACGCGCGAAAAAACGGAGTAAACAATAGGGTCGATAGCGGGGTATCCGGAGATATCGTGAGTGACATGAATTTGGAGCCGTTCATGAGAGGAAATTGGAGGCGCAATGGTGTGAAGCAGAGATGTAAATGTAGGCAGGGCCTTGTTCTTGAGCTCGCCACCTAGAAAGTTATGATTAGCACGAATCAAATGAAGGAAACTAAAACTGTCCACATACCTAGATCTCTGAGAGCTCCAACATTTCCTCGCACTTGCTGCGCCCACTTCTGGGCCTCCTCGTTCTGCTGAATCTCTTTGACTGCAGCCTCGGCTTGCTTCATAGCAGCAGTGGCTGTTGCAAAAATACCTCCCCACCATCCTCCACCTCCGCTGGCAGGAGCCTCCTGCGCCTTTGGCTTCCCAGGCTCTGATGGTTGTGTAGTTGTTGGCTTGTTTCCAGCGCGGGCTGACCGAACACTCTCCCCAGACTTACGAGAAGCCAGCTTGTCTTCGCTAGATCGAGGTGTAGCTACTGCTGCTGGCTTGGGTGATTTGGCGGCTGGTCTAGGCTCGTTCGTTGAAAGTCGTGGAGTGCCAGGCCCGCTGCTTGGGCGCTGCGAAGCTAGATTGTCCAGCTCGGCCAGGATATCTTGTTCCGACTGTGTGGTAGTGGATGCAGCTGTCGGCTTCGATGGCTGCTTCTCCGTCGTCGAGTCGATGCCGAGGTCGTCGAATTGGGCGAGGAGCTCATCGCTCGTAGGTTTCGCGCCTTTTGGAGGCATTGTCCTTACGGTGTGCGTGTATCTGGAACGTAAGAATGCCGAGATAGATATCAGGAGAAAGGGTGGTCGGAGCTTATGGGGGGCATTAATGTTCAGGCGGTGGGGAACTTGATGACCTGCGCCAAGGAGCGTTAGCGTGTTGTCTGGAGCAACTCGATCTATGAACTATGAAATTTGGATGCCTCTTTCTGTTGTCAACCGCAACCTGTTGATTTGAGACTACAGTAACAATGGTCGAACGATGATGAGCCGCTGGCTGAGGTTCATTAAGCGACTAAAAATTTAAATTCTGAGCGATACTGTTTACTGAACACATGTTTAGGCTCCCTATAGTCGTTAAATATATACTTCAGCTTGGGTCATCGCGTCTCAAATAAACTCTCGGATTGGTCACAGTTTCAAAACCCTGTCTCATGCGACCTGAAGGCCTCCTCTTCACCTTCGTTATACTAGGTCAATAAATTTTTAGCTGTTAAGCCTCTACGCTGTACGGAAAAGCACGGATCCACCCCGCAATGTCCTGCGAAAGCCAGCCAGCACCGATGGGAATGGCATTTGTGAGTTGGAAAATCCGCCGAGAAGATAATCTGACTCGAAAGCCTTACAAAAGAAAGCTTCAGATATGGTGAGCTCGTTGTCCAGGTTTCGAGTCACAGCTCGCGCCATGAGAAAAATTCAGCATCCGTACGGCGACGCGGGAGGATTCCGACGAATCATCCTGCCTGAAGTGATCAAAATACAGCTAGAGACTATAGAACAACTGCTCTGCATCAGACGCTCCCGCTCAATCCTTGTAATAATTGAACATACACAGAGGACCCCCTACTGACAGGTTGGTTGCTCTTCGACGATCCGCGGCTTCCCCAAGGGTACTTACTTCGTGCAGTGATACAATCGCATCGTTCCCCGCGGCGGGGCCCCTTCCAATGGATTGATCTGTGGGGTCATCCAATACATAAATAGCGTGGTTCCCCATATTCAGACTGCGCGAAACCCCTGACTCATTGAGCGTATATAACAAAAAGGGGGCTCAGGCCTTGGAAGTTCGAGGTTGCGCAGAATCAATTGCGTTCATAGCTTTTCATTTCATCCCTAAGGTACGTCTACCGCATCAGATTTGTGGTATGATGACTCACGGCGTACCCCGTAGACCTTCGAAAGTGGATTGAAGTCATTTGCTGCGCGAGCTGTGACTTACTGAAGTCTGACCACGTTCTTGAAGTCGACAATCTCACCATGCGTCTTCCTTACGTCTCTGACCCTCCCCCTACTAGCACTCCGGAAGAGGCGGAGATCCTCGCTCGTGTCAGAGCCAGACGTGCCCCTGGGAGCCTCTTACCACTTGATCGCGCACTTCTTCACTCGTATCCTGTGGCAGATGGATGGAATTCATTTATTGGGGCAATCCGAACAAAAACTACCTTGTCCACGATAATCAAGGAACTTATCATCTGCCGTGTGGCTGTTCTGAATGGAGCCTGGTTTGAATGGGAACACCACGCACCTTTGTTGGAAGAAGGGGGACTTAGTGACGAGGGAATGCATGTTGTTCGTGATATCCATGCAGATATTTCGCTGAAAATTGAAGAGAAGATCCTGAGTCCGGCTGAAGGAGCCGTTCTGAAGTACACGGATGCCATGACAAAGACAGTCACTGTTCCCGAGGAAGTGTTCCAGGAGCTGAAGGGGTTTTTCAATGAGAGGGAAATCGTCGAGATAACGACAACATCGGCTGCGTACAACTGTGTCAGCCGATTTCTTGTTGCCCTGAATGTGGGGGAGAAGAATCCTTAAATGTCAAATATGCATTTTCCATCCACTCAAAGTGCTCCAAAGGACATCGCCATTCCCCTGCACTTGCAATATGTGACACTACTGAGCATTTGATCATGCTTTCTGGATTCCAACAACTCCTTACTGTCTGAAAAGTCAGGCGAGGACATTAATCTGGAGATAACACGTATTTGTCAGCTGAATAGAATATGCATGACTCTTCCTGCGCCTGTTACGAATCCTATACAGCCCAGACACGTGAGACTCATACAGAGTTTTCTGTCAAGAATGGCGATGCCACATATAACTTGCTGCTTAGTGCAAGATCTCAAGAGCAAATAGGCTGAGAGTAGGTGTCGTAGAATGGCCGCGCTGTGTTTGTCAAATTTATGCTAGATGATCCATCTCATCAAACAATGGGAGCATTTCTACCATAACCCATTCTCAATTGTTTTGACTTCGAATAGACCAATGTAAGTTAACGACGAGTGCACTGTAATCATCACACAGAATATTTATTATAACGACAGACCTGGGAGCTATCGACATAGATCCCCGCTTATTCCTCCAACATGGAAATATCCCCTAGCCTCTATGCTATCTTCTCTAGGATGTTCCTCGTCTAGAAACGGTATAATCAAGGCCAGAGGCGAATGATGTCAAGCAACAGGCATTACAGCTCAGTACGGATAAAAAATACCGACTCTATGCCTTCAGGTAGAATCGACCCAATGATGAAAGCTACATGAAAGGATATTGAGACAACGTCAATAGTCTGAATATCAAACCTAGATCAAATTTGAATATAGAATCTGTATTACCCGCCCAAGTTATCATGATCTTAATTTTATCAGTGCATAGTTTGCATTCAACACAGGCAGAGTGGTACATAGGGTCTACTACCCAAGTAGGTACCTCTACTTGGAAATCCACCATGGTACGGTACCAATGTATGGTAAGGTAATACCAAAATCGACTACTGAAAGTACACCAGCTTAAATGCTAATCATTGGCTGTCAGATCTACCCAACCGCCTGGCCGTTCACTTCCGGATTGGCCCAGAGGCACAATTTTGCGGATAAAGTGGGCCTCCTGTATGGTAAAGCAGGTACACAGCCAAATTACCTACCAACTTTACTTTGAGATAACAACACCTTTTTCGGGCTCTACAGAACTCTTCGAATTTCATTCACTACTACATGCCCGTCATCTGCTACATATCCCTCCCCAAGTTTCGAGTACTTTTGGACTCATTCATTGACTGATGTATGGTGTCCAGTGCTGCTAGCTTCTCTCTTCCTCTACCCTTTTTTCCCATCCCTTCTCCTTTCTCCTTTTCCTTACATTGAACACCATAGTAAAATCTCCTACTACCACACTGGATGCCAGCTTCCATGAGCAGCTTCACGAAAAACGCCACAATCTGCTTTCTCAATATTTAATATCTTCAAATCTGCACATTATCATTTTCATTCAATTATTTCTCCAGATTCAGCGTGCCTTGCAGACTGACTTCTGCGCTTACTTTGGCCTCTACTGTTGCTGAACTATCTACGTACTTTCCTGCCTATTATCCCTGTCAGACTCTCGCGACAAGACAGCCCTTTCGTCAAAGCAGTCCATCGCTGTTGAGACTCCTTGCTCTGCTGAGTCTATGCTCGAATAATTTATCCGAATAATCACTATTAATTCGGATTGTTCTGACAGACTGTTTCTGCTTTCTTAAGGTATGTATGTGGCTGTCGTGTGTTCCACACCACTCTTCCTGGTTTATCCGTCAGAGCCTGCAAAGCCCCATCCTCTCATTTCAGCAATTCTTTAAAATTTCGAATCATCAATATCCATATCGACTCTCAACTTATTTATTCTGCTTCTCATAACACATCTGCATCTGTCTTCTCTTCTCACCTTCATACTGTGGCGGCTCCCTGGATCGCACAGCAGTCCCGAAGTACTGTTGGCGTCTTGGCATTTCCCAAGCGAACTTTTTCCTTTTCGGAGTGCATTTGACTGACTGAATGTTTAGATACCAAATTTGGGAAAAAGAATTCAATTCCCTGTTTCTCAGTTTTCATCAAATTCCCTTATCTATCTACTTCAGATTTGTTCATCCTTCTGGAGTATCCTTCACCGAGCAGGTATGGCTCCTGTCGCCCAGAGCGATATTGAGATGAACAACCAGTCGGACATGGCCAGCCAGGCCTCGTCTCTTCGCCGACAATTCTCCGAGCCACTCTCTGCTCACTCAACTTCAACCCAAACATCCCAATCGCCTTCTTCTTTGACTCATAAGTCCAAATGCTACCTCTGTGGGGAATATTTCAATACCTCTAAGTCACCAAACGATGTATCTTTTACTCTCAAAGAGCACATTGTTGCCGCACACCCGCAAAGTGCCAAGAGATACTCTCTTAGTGCCGCAAAGGAACATACCCCAAATGGGCAACTTCACACCGATCGCGAGCTCACTGAAGATGCAGCAGCATCTGGAGTTGACGATGTCGAGGCTGAAGACACAGGTGAAGCTGAAGAGACAGAAGTAATCCGAACATATGACACCGGCCCTGACGGCGAGTTCGACGAAGCGATGTCTGGTCTCTCTACTCCCATTCGACTCGATGGCTTCTCTCGTGGACAAACTTCCATCATTGAGCAGCGTGTTTATAAACTTTGGAATATCAACGATGTCTCCAAGTTCTCGGAGGACTTTGAGGACAGAGTTGACGACATCGAATACACCTGGGATACAGTATTTCGCAATCCCAAGCGTGGCACGAAGCGTGACGCGTCTGACCTACCGGAGCGCGTCAATCCTTATAAAAAGACAAAAGTCGCGAAAGGAGAATTTCTCGAAATTACACCTCTTGAGAACATCCTATCCCAGCTCCGTGATCCAGAGTATCGCTCTATCGAGGAGCTCTATGCGATCACTGAGAATGTACATCTCACTTTGAAGACATGGCAAGATGAATATCTAGCCATCGACAGGCTCTACAGGCTTGCAACTCGACAGCAAGGCAAGCCCGGTGCGGACCCGAGGAAGTTAGAGAACCCCACTGTTTTCGAGAGTCAAAGGGAAGCAATGCTGTACGGTTATAAGTATGACCCCAAAGCTCCGGGCGGCATCCAGGACCCCTTCGATCAGGGTGGCTTCATGCCGACTGCCGCCCAGACCGCCAAAATCAGAGCCAAGGGCGACCCCAACCCTGATGGATGGCCAATAATCCACAAATTTGGCATCCCGTACGTGCCGATGTTACCGAAACCACCAGCCCAGTCAACCGTCGCAAAGAACACGCGCCGACGTAAAGCAGCGGAATTGGAAGCAGCTAGCCAAGAAATCGAGACGGATGACGCTTTCTTCGGGACGCCTGTGCCTGCTGAGGATCAAGAAGACTCTATGCCACCAGCGAAGCGGCGAACTCGCCAACGCCGCACGGCGCTTGAGGTGGAGCAAACACAAGACAATACACCCGTTCCCTCTGCCCCCTCTTCTCCTGCTCCTACAACTGCTGCTACCCGTGGTGTCGGTCGCGGACGGGGCCGAGGCCGTGGGCGAGGTGCCGCCCGCGCTCCTTCCCGGGCCGTTTCGGAAACGCCACAGCCAGCGGCGAACGCAGCTCCAGCTCGAGGACGAGGCCGGGAGACCAAAGTCGTGGCGTCAGTGCCACATCCTGTACCGTTGCAGGCCCGGCCTCCTTCCAACTCCTCTGGGACATTGTCTCAACTGGCGCCAATCGAGCCGGCGCGTAATGGAGCCCAAGCGGCTGTCTCTCCTGCAATCACTCCAGCGAGAAGCGCGGAAGCCAATGAATCCATGGACCCAGCTGAGCTGGCTCGGCGAGAAAAGATCGCTAATGCCAAGAACCCCCGGCGCACGGAGGCCATGCTCAACCACTGGGCCCGGTTCAACCGGGAGGGCCGAATCCGCAAACCCAAACGGTCCAAGTCCCAGGTTGCGGCGGATCGCGCGGCAGAGGCCGCTAAGAAGGCCGCGGAGGCCCAGAAACCCGTGATTAAGAAACCCAAGTCCCGCACTCCAGGCCCTGTGAGCTCGCAAGTCGACGGGGCCATTGCCCCCGCACCGGCTGTGCAGCCTGTGTCGCTCCCTCTGCCCACTGGTCCCCCCGGACTAGCGCCTATGCCTACAGTCCGGTCGATGGCTTCTCCGTATGCGCCCATAGATCCTCGAGGCGTCGCATCTTTCCCCCCAGGTCCTCCGGGACCGTTTCAGCAGCCTCCTGCGCCGGTGCCTTACCGCACCCCGTACCCAGGTTACTACAGCCCATACGGGGCGTCGACAGCTGGAATCCCGCCACCAGGCCACGCGCGACCCGCATGAGCAGGCATATTCTTGTCGGTCCCTCCGGCTTTTACTTCGCGCTTCGTCCCGCGCCCCGGATAGCCAATCCACCCCTTCCTCGTCGCTATATGATGGATTTACCGTCGATCATTCTGGAATAAATCCAGCAATTTGGAAAGAGACGATGTGTGATTGTGTCGAAGGGTTTGGTGCTGTCTATGCCTCCGTATACACAGCTTTCTTCACCGCAGACAAGTTTGTGCAAAGCACCCACATCTGCAGTTCCCCACGTTTTTTCTCTTGTATTATCTACAACTCTTATGGCGAACCTCCGACCAGTGGAGTGCACCTCTCATTGTTCAGCATTTTCTCTCGGAAACACATTGTATGTTTGGCATGTTATTTTTGAGCGAAGGTGCCAGGGATTTGGTTGAACCATGTACATGCTGTTCCGCTTGTTCTTGTACTACTGGCCACGCTGGTCGAGAGGCTCTGTACAAATATACAAATAATGTATTGGGAACCACCTGCTCTCTGATTTCGACTTTGATGGGGGCAAAGGGCATCGTTTTGCATAAGGTATCTTTCCCCTTAATGTCAAAGTTATGAAGTTCCTTGTTCCATGTGCTCCTGGTTAAAGTCACTACATACAAAAAAATGTAAATGAAATTCGTATGGAGCAATGCTGATAAATCCATATTTAGACAGCTACTGACTGGAACTTGTGTCATATTCTTTATCCATTCCTAGACATGCATCGTTTCCCATCTGGCCATACAAAGTAAATCACGTGACAGCACAACATTCTAGACCAGTTACTTCACGTGACTCGATGATTCCAACTTCGGATCAGTGAGTTCTCAGCCCAAGTCAACGCGTTGACGCTGTCGGACTCTTCCTCCACACTTTCACTCCACAACTAATTCTAAACAATATCGAATCCGCTTTCGTTGGTTCTTGAGACTTTGGCGTATATCTTTCACAATGGGTAAAAAGAGACGTGGCCCAACACTCGAAGAGCTTCTGGCCCGGCCGTGGTGTTATTACTGTGAGCGTGATTTTGATGATCTCAAAATCCTTATATCACATCAGAAGGCGAAGCATTTTAAATGCGAGAGATGTGGCCGGAGACTCAATACAGCTGGAGGTGAGTGAATACAGTACATATAGCACTTTGATGATAATTTTTCGCTCACCGGGTCCAATCAGGCTTGTCTGTGCATATGAGCCAAGTGCACAAGGAACAGCTTTCGGCCGTCGACAATGCGCTCCCCAATCGCTCGAGTCTTGATGTCGAAATTTTTGGCATGGAAGGTGTTCCCGATGATGTCGTCCAGTCTCACAACCAGCGTGTGATCGCTCAATTTCAGCAAGCAGAGGCGGAGCGGCAGGCTGTGACGGGGAACCCACCTTCAGGAACGGGGTCTGGCGGCCAACCAGCAAAGAGACCCAAGCTCGGAGACGTGTCCGACTTGAAGAAGCGTTTAGCTGAGCACAAGGCTAAACGGGCGGAGATTGCTGCTGGAGGAAGCAGCGGAGAGGCGACTCCTGTGGGTGCCGGGCAGACACAGGGTCCGGGTGGATATGTATGTTTCCTGTCTTGTTTTGATGCAGCATTCTGACACTAACTTGTTGCGTTCTTGTAGGCTCAGTCCCCTCCGACTGCAGCCGCCGCGGCCCCACAGTTTACATATCCTCCACCCTATGCAGGGACCGGCTCTCCATTCCCACAGGCGGCGAGCCCCGTGTATCCAAATTTCTCACCAGGCGCACAAGCACAGTACCCCATGCAGCATACACCTACCGGATTTACTCCACAGCCATATCCGGTTGGTACTGTTGCGCAATCTACCCCGCCCTATGGGACAACGCCACCTCCTTTTCCGATACCACCGCACCAACAAGCCTCCCCGTCACTCACAGCCCCTCAAACGGCACCGGCATTCCCACAACGTTCTGGTAGTTTGCCGGCCGCGCCTAGCCTCCCACAGCGGCCCGCTTTCCAACCCCCGCCAGTTAATGCATATCAAATGCAACAAATACACATGGGTCACCCCCTTCCGAACGCTGGTGTGCATACTGCTGTTCCAGATGGCGGAAGAGCACCAGGGGCGGAAGCTGCATCGATATCATCTTCGGTCAATGATCTTGTCTCTGGGGCAGCGAAGGAAGCTGACCAGGCCGCGGCCAAAGCTGCAGCTGGTGCAGGTGCAACCACTGAAGAGAAGCCGTCGAAGAAGGACAAGTCCAAACCGACACGCTTAGTATACTCTGATAATGAAACCAGTCCGGAGGAAAAGATGGCTAGATTGTCAAGGTACGCATTTGTTCCTGACCGTCGAGGAGAAACGACGCTTGAAGAGCTCCCTGCTGCTGTAGTAGTGGGGACAATCCGGGAGTCAGACAAGATTTTCGATTCTGCGCAGTGAAAAGCATGATGATTGGTGCGGCGACTGTGAGCCGACTGACTATTTGCGAAACGAACATACCCTTCGAAGATTCATACACGCACACACCATTTCCGTTCAGAATCAGTTCAAGATTTCCGGTCAGACGTCTGGACAGAGGTACGAACCACAGATTTCAGCTAAGTTCGATGCATATCAAGTTCTAGCTTCATCTTATCTATCTCCATCCTCTTGTTATGTCTTCTACTCCCCTAATATCTCAGTACCATGGCAACATCAAGTGCACGAAAGAAGAAACTATGCTTGAAACTGAACAGGGGCTGCTACAATACTCATCCATCCTCTTCGCCGTCATGATGCGGGTGGACCTTCTGAGGAAACAGCAACGAGATACGATGAACGACTGAAGAGCATCGATAGTGCTGGTGAGTTTGGTTGTCAACCTTCACCGAGCAAGGCTGATATCACTGGCTACTATGGGAAGTTGTTCGTCCGAACTTGACGAGTTTCGTGTTCTTGCCGCGTGGAGTGATTTGGATACGGGAAACCCCTGGGTTGTCAAGTGAATGCTGCTGTAAGTTCTCTAGCATAAAGGTAGGCAACGAATCAACGATGCTTTGAACTCAAAAGGGGACGACTCCTTATTATTTGATTCTCTCTCTCAAATGGATTATTTCCCTCCGCTATTTGTAAAGTAAGAGTCCCGTAGCATAAGGTAGACTGTGCAGACCGAACTCAAAATCCCTAACTCAAACCCTCGAAGCCCTCTTCTCCCGGAACGCCAACCCGAAAACCACAAGCCCATACGTTGCCAGAACACTCAACGCAAGAGGCACGGGCTTCCCCCTCGTCTTGATAACCCGGGGCACGGAACTACCCCCCAACACCGCCGACGCCAGCAACCCGATCTCCTCGCCGTAGGGCTGTCCGTCGCGCAGACGCAGGAAACTGTACAGATACAGCGCACCGACTGAAAGACCCGCCGCGATGGAGGGGATGGAGCCCGTGCGGGCGTAGCCGATAATTCCGCCCATGGATGTGAGGAGGGACAGTGCGGCGGCGGAGTTCGTGGGACTGGGGAGGGATTGCGACTGTTCGGTATCAGCTAGCTGCTTAGGACTGTTGACAGGAGGGTGCGCATACCATATTGACGGTTGGGGTTGAGGTAGACTGATTCGAGTGCAGGATTTAAATAGATGAATMCCGGAGGTTAAGGTCGAGGGAGATACGTCAGGTTGTTGATATATGGAGAAGAGCTTAGGAGCCGTAAGCTGGACAGTGACATCTGAATTGGTGGTGTTATTGGTGGAGAACAGAGTACTACTACGGAGTACGGATGTGGATCATGCCGAGCGGCCCGCCGTATTACTAATGGTATTGAGCTTCTAGGCTTGGGTCAGGTCACCCTTGTCGGCAGGAGATAGATGGTGTAAAGAGTCATATTTCTAGTCCTATTTTGATAGATGACATAAATCATATGTATGCATTCAATCGTTGCCCATAAAGCATTTAGAAACGTAAATCATGACAAACCGTGAAATGTGATATCGTGATGGAAGTGAACGCCTGATGGATGGTGGGATGTAGATTTGAAAGTCGGTCTAATGCTGTGCTTGCAAGAAATTCAATGGTAGGTCATTGGGGTTCACCATTCAGATTGAGTCCTTTTGTGCCCTTGATAGGCGTCGAAGTCCAAGATGACGAAGGCGCAGCCGACTCCGGCCGCGTTGAGAAGTCACAACTTCAATCCTCTGCAGTCTCCGACTCCGACTCTTGGCTGCCATGAAAGCCATCCGTCTCCTCTACCCAAAAGACAGGCACCGCACTCAAGGCAGCAAAGACAGCCAGAAGCCACCAAGGGAGGATGACATAGCCCTGATTAACTCCATAGGAAAACGCCGCACCGACGAGTGCAGGCCCAGCCGCTCTTCCAATCGCACTGACACTTGTGCCGACCCCATTCAGGGTCCCCAACACATTGAGGCTCGCTGCAGAGTTAGTCAGGAGGATGGTACAGCAAGGAAAACTGAAGATGGTGCATGCCAGCTTGCTGAGCATGAGCATGCACACAACAAAACTCCGGATCGATGCTGGTACGAGTGCAGTGAAAGGTGTCAGGAGGTAGACGACAGGGAAGGTGACAGCAATGACTTTGATGAAGTTGAGGACCCCAAATCGCTTGGCTGCTGCCGGGAAGATGAAGAACTGAACGAACATGCCGATAATACCGATCAAGGTGTAGTATATGCCGATCGTTTGGGAGTCTATGCAGGAAGTGTCAAGACAGCGGCTTGAGAGAGAGAGAGACAGATACGTACCGACGCCGAACCCGCCGATAAATTTGAAAGGTAACCGCACCTCCGGATTCCCGTCCAGTCTCTGGATCGGCGTATGCAGGAAAACTGGAAGCAGGGAGTCGAACGCCATGTTATGCATCGCCAACATGCCATAGGCGAGAAGTACCAGTGTAGACTGCGGAGAAAAGACCTCTTTCCAGCTCGGTCGTTTGGCAGCTGTGCTCTTTGTGGACCGATGCTGCCCCAGCAGCGCAGTCGTTTCGTCAACCTCCCGCGTCTCGGAGTAGGACATCTCCTTTCTGCGAGAGCTGCAGGAGCCTGTCAACATCTGACCCAGCCGCAACCCGACATCGCGGTGATGCTTCTTGGCTGCCAGTGTTTCCTGTCCGCCATTAGCACACACACTCACGAATCTTCTATATCTGAAAATCGCACTCACATGCAAAAATAGCCACCCCGTCGTAATCCCGATAACGAACAGAAAAGCCGATGCCAGATTGGGCAACAAAAACGGATAGGCCTTGAAAAGCTGCCAATTCCCAAAAATCGCCGGATGCTTCTGCGCCGGGCGCGCTAGCGCACCGCCAAAGGCTGGCCCAAAGATACTCCCAATTGTCCAAACCAGCGGCATAACGCTGAATGCTCGTGGCTGCAACTCCTTCTCCGGGACCATCTCCGCGACCATGGTGCGAATGATCCCGACGTTCCCGTTCATGAGCCCCAGCAGCGCACGTGAAGCGATCAGCATCGCCAGAGTCTTTGACAGGCCGAACATAAGCGAGAAAATCATGGTGAATGTCAAGCCGCACAGGATGATGGGCTTGCGACCGACGGTGTCCGAGACGGTTCCCCAGGTCACGGCCATGGCAGCCTGGGAACCGGCTGACGCGGCCGAGGCGATCCCGACCCATTTCGCGACTTCGTTTTTGGGGACGCCAATGTCCTCAATCATTTCGGGCTGGAGGTGAACGGTGGTTAGCTGGGTAATGGCGACTCATCGGACGGGCAGTTTGCATACGAGATATGGTAAGGAGGAAGTGAAAACAACTGTTTAGCAAGGGGAAAGAGTTCAGTATAGGTCGAAGTCCGAAATCGGTCTATTAATTGAGAAATTTGTATCCCAATGTTGCACTCCTGAGTGAGCTTGGACGTACCTGGCTCGGCAAATCTACATATTGCTGGTTCAAGAAGTCAGTTTTGCGGATAGCATAGTTATCTCTAGTTTGACAATACTTACATAAAATCAGCAGCTGCCGCACCGGCAGTCTGGGAGATTTCTCGTGCATGTGGAAGCTGTGATAGGAACCTGGTCAACAGCCTAGTAAGCTGGACAATCGGCTATTATACAGATCGATAAGAGGCAAGTAACCGAGGGAAAGCGAGTCTTGCGTCAAAGTCATGGAAAAGAAGTACCCCGGAGTCTATCGATAGTAGACACTGGACCAGTCAAGCACGAAAGAGAAGAGGATTAAAAAAACAGAACTGGAGGAGAAGGAAAACAAGAGTCGAGTCTGTGCATTAGTACACTGTTTTGAGTCACTAGTTCGGATCGATTATTGTCAAAGGCCTCACTTTTTACTTTTTGTCAGCATCACGAGTGGGGAAATGCGGATTCTACAAAAATCAGAGTCGAATGAGATGCAATGTTTCTTTTGAAGGACGACTCTAGTCGGCCTAGCCCGCAGGACCGCTGATGGATGGATCATTGGACCCCCACAGCATACGGAGTTGGAGTAGACCAGTAGCGGTTGATAACGAAGGACAGAACATAATAATAATGATAGATCCCAGCGGCGATTCGGAGTTTGACCGCTTGAGTGACTGTGCCTTCAAATGCATGCACCAGGTCAGTTGCTCCTCGATCATGACTCAAACATTCTACTGTCGATCAGCGACAACTTCATCATAGGTCCTGCTGTGGATTTTCCGGTCACCGTGACATGCGGAATCTTTTCCGGTCTGTGCTGATGTCGTGGGTTTTGTATAAAAAAATAGCATACTGAATTCCAGGAGGTTTTTTCAAAATAATTCTAGGATAAAACATGGCCATGCATTTCTACATAATTAACAATTCATATACGTCGTACCACATAAATGAATCATTGGCTGATAGCTTTGTCCAAAGGCTGAGAATCCCAGAGGGACTTGAGCAGGCATAGAGCTTGTGCACAACTTTCCAAATCACTCAGATCTGCCTGTAAACGTGAAAAAAAAGAAAAGCGTCCACAACCTCTATACGGAGTATAGCAACCGGAATTTCAAATCTTATTGCAACAGGTCCGTGGCATCTTCGATTCGCTCACGGATGATATCGCGCCATTTCTGTACATCATAGCGTTAGCAGAAACGAAAAAAGAACGGGCCAGATCGTGCAAAAAGCGAGACGACTAACCTCTGCATTTTCCAAATCTCCTGCCTCCAGACTTTCCACCAGCCCAGGATATGTCGCGCCTGAGTATCCAGTCCAGATGCCAGGCGCAAACACGACGTGCTTGTACCAATTTCTCCCGTCCAAGCCTGGCTGATACAGAAACTTGCGCTCAATGATCTTGTACTTGTCATTGACCCCGCGGATCAAGAAGTACAGTCTCACCTTCTTCCACCAGAGCCACCACGGAAGATTCTCGTCCAACTGCGAGGTCAGCTCTGCGGCTTCGGCGTCAAATTTCGCAGCCCTTTTCTGGAGCCGCGCAATCGCTTTGTCCAGTGGCCCAAAGTCGAACGATGAATGGCCAGGCAGTCGCTCCGCCGCAGGCCGAATCTTATCCAAGTATGTGCTGAGGCCCATAGCATAGTCCGTAGCGTTAAAGGCAAGCACAGGAGTCTCCACCAGTTTAGCCGCAGCCAGAGCCCAAATCTTAGTGCATGCTTCGTGATACAGCCAATCAGGGTCCCCGAATCGTTCCATCCAGTCGAAACTATCGTAGTTGGAGTGATAATGATATACAGGGTCGTTGGGACCAGGGTTGAAACCCAGATCGTAACTGGGGATGCCTGCAAAATCCTGGAACGCAGTGAAGTCGCTACCACTCCCCATGGTAGCAATTCGGCCATCCCAGGTATCCCTCACTGTCTGGCCTTCCACTGTCTGGTTGGGCGACTGGACCAATCCGGTCACCTCGTAGATTACATTGTTGAGAAGCGGACTCGCCTTGGGTTGCAAGTGGGTCCCGGCCGCGGCGACATCAACATTAAGGTAAGCAACCGCCGACTTCGACAGCCACGGAAGCATATCCTCAACCCACTCAGTAGACCCAATCAATCCATACTCTTCGCCGTCCCAGCTAGCAAAGACAATAGTGCGCAATGGCTTCCATCCTGCCTTCAGAGCCTCGCCGAAACTGCGAATGACTTCGTTGAGCACGGCGGATCCACTGTTCGGATCCCCGGCTCCACCAGCAACCCAGGCGTCACGATGATTGCCCAGAATCACAACTTCATCCTGAATGGCTCCCTTGATGGTACCGATGACATTCCATAGCGGAGTCGTGATATACTCCTGCTCATTGTACAGGTTGATGACAACGTCATCTGGAGAAGGCCCAATGTTATATTCTACACCCTTCGATCCGAGCTTCCCAGCTTGCCACCATTTGTTGAAATCAGATGCCTTGGGACCATGTCCATTCAGCGCTTTTAGGAAAGGGAGCACTTCCTGATAGGAGACGGGCAGGGAAGGAATAGACGGGATTGTATTATTGGGATCTTGTCTTTCGCAGCCGGGCTTAGACGGGTAGCCGGGAGTCGTGGGATCACCGGGAGCGATGCCTTACCACAAAATGGTCAGTATCAGTCAACGTGTGAGGACCGAAGGAGAAGAAAGTCATACTCAAAAATTGCGCACTTCCTCTCTGCACGGCGCTGGGATTCCGAGCAGGTCCCTCAGGGTAAGGTTTGAAGCCATTGTCCTCCGTAATATCTCCATCTTCCTGAGGATCATCGTATAATATCACACCGACCATACCCAACTCCTGTGCCCGCTTCACCTTCAGCCCACGAAAGATGCGACCATACTTTGCAATAGCAATTTTGCCCGACAAACTGACATTGGCATCAATGAGGTCCTGATAATCATGGTACGTCCCGAAATTGACATAGACGAAAGGAGCGGTGACGTTCCCACTGGCGGAATAACCGTGGAAAGTAGGCACGCGATCGGGAAGACCACTCGTGTGATCCTCTTCAAGGACGTCCTCTTCCAGAGAAGCTTCGAAAGTGACCTCGATTTTATCACCGTCCTTCTTCAGCAGAGCCAGACGATGATCTACAGGATAGTTGATGTAGATATCATAAGCGACGATTTCCGTGTCCACCACGCCGAACTCTTGCCACTTCTCGCGGGTCCAGAGAGCTTGGCTGAGGTTTTTGCCTGCTAGGTGCGGACCTGCCGTGTAATAACTGCTCCATTCACGGGCTTTGGCGGCTGATGGAGTGCTCTGAAGGACAGCCTGCAGCTGCTCATACGTGAGGCCGGGACTGTTGGGCCATGACGCGTATGGGAACGGGTTGGCACCGGGGAGATACGACCATAGAGAGCCGTGCTCGCGGGGCAGGATGGCAAACGGAATTAAGAACAGGATCAAGCCAACGAAAAGAATCAGGCTCAAGGAAAAGCTGCATACCCGCCGCAAGGTATGATGGGGATATCGATATCGCTGTGGAGCGACGCTAACAACAAGGAGCGGAGTAGTCTCTGAGGGAGCCATGGCTTTCTCCCTCATCGTGTGAGAGCTCAAAGGTTCTTGTACAGCAGCTGTAGAAATCAGAAAGTGTCGACATACAGTGCCATTAGTTTAAGAAGGTGCTGTGGCAGTTTGCTGGAGGCATGAGTCGATCCTCGCAAGATGAGGGGAAAGAGAGGAGTTACAAATCATGAGTGGGTACTCTCCGCTTGAGCTATCCACACGTAATTGTGGGTCCGAATTGCTCTACTCTTATCAGTGGATTTGGAGAGCTTATCGACCTTCCTAAACAAGGAAGATTATAACAAATAATAACAAGAGGCGTCAAAGTAACACCATTTCTTTGGCTCATGTAACATCGTCAAACCCTCAAAAGGGCCCATTCGTATGCTCATTCCAGCTGAGAATCACGCTAAGAATACATCTCAACATGAGCCGCCCTCTCGCACACTGATACCCTTCGATATACCATTCGTCACAAACAAGCAAGAACAACTATGGTATCAAGCTGAAAAATGTTTTTATATACAGTCGCTAATAAGTATGCGAAATGAATGAGAATATCGATATGTAGTCGGGTATTATGCCTTTAGGCGATGGTAATATCAGCATTCTCCGGTTCAACCGGGATCGGGACCACATCGTTCGGGGCGAAGTTCAGCTTCTCGCCAATTTCAATGCTCTCTCGTAGGATTTGTCGTGCCGAGTCAACATCCACACCCATATCTTCTTTGACTAGCCTGACGGCCAGTTCAGGCACGAGAACCGCCTGAGCATAGATGACAGGCCCAGCTGTCTTGACGATGTGGTCCTCAGCTGCCAAACGACGGAGTTTGCGGGAGAATCGCGCCGTAAGAGCTTGTAGCCTGTGAAGAGAATAGGTTAATAACTGGACAGCAGTTGAAAAAGAGGGGGAAAACTAGGAGACTGTACATCTTGTTGGCCCCTCGAGTTCCGTAATAACCACAACAGATCGTCTCGAGGGCGTCTCCAGCGAGTGTCAGGCGAAAGTTCTTTGCCTTTCCCGATTTCAACATAGTATCAAGGACATTTCTGTAGTACGAATTGCCTTCCGGTACTAAGATACTGTCCAGATCGTCGAAATGACCCCTGATGCGCTCATCGAAAGTATTCCAATCAATGTCTGGATAACCTCTCTCTTTCCATTCTTTCTCCGCCGTCTCCTTCTGATGCGACTCACAGAATTGCTGTTGCTCGCGAATCCGCTGTTTCGGTTGCGCCCGAAACTTCCTCAGAGCATCTGGATCTACAGCCTTCTTGCACCAGGGACACAACGAGGGCTTCAACTCCGGCTTCAATTCCGCGTTTTCTGAGTCGTCCATGTCAGAGAGCAAGACATCCTCCATCTGTGAGAATTCTTCCAGCAAGTTTTCTGGTACTGAACTGAGCGACGTGCCACTTGAACAGTCGTCATCGGAGTCAAAGAAG
Source organism: Aspergillus pseudoviridinutans (assembly GCF_018340605.1). Classification (NCBI taxonomy): domain Eukaryota; kingdom Fungi; phylum Ascomycota; class Eurotiomycetes; order Eurotiales; family Aspergillaceae; genus Aspergillus; species Aspergillus pseudoviridinutans. The sequence goes on along the minus strand of NW_025091282.1, from coordinate 3,779,619 downwards.
TGGGATATTTGAGCGGATGATGCAAATCCAGAGGAGCTAGATATCGTATCGTTGGGAAGGGAAGGGGGGATAACAAACTCGGGCTTCGTACGACTTCCAGACGATGGAGGTAGAAGGTCGTCGATATCTGGCGGGACCATAAAGCTTGGAGCCTTGCCAACAGCTTTCTTTTTGGATTCCGTTTTGGTTCTCTGTGAGCTCCGGCCTGCTTTTGAATCTGAAGCACTGGAGGAAGGTGATGACTTTGACCGAGAGGGAGTGGTCGTAGAGTCTTGCACCTTCCACAAAGAGCCATCACTTTTCTTTCCAGAGTAACCTTGTTTGCGCTTCTTCTGACTTTGTGACCAGCCGAATACATAATCTTCCTTCTCGGCATCAGTCTGAGCTCTGTGGGCCATGTCATCGGCATTCCTCTTGCGGCTGAAAGTAGGAGACTCAGAACCGTGCAAGTCTTTCTTGCCTCTTTGTGACCTCCTCCTTTCCCCCACTGCGCTGTCAAAATCCTCAAAACCGGGCGGAGCCTCATTCTCTTGGTCGTCAAGAGTGCTGACGGGAGAACTGGCGGGTTCAGCAGTTATGTCCTGATTGTCCACAATCCGCTCATCCCAATCCGCCTCAGATCCCTCAAGCTCCTGGGTGTCTTCTTCCTTCTTTGAATCCTCAGCTCTCTTTCCAGGTCGCTTGGCATTTGGGTGAAGAGACCGCCCCGAGTAGTTATTCTTGGTCAAATATACCTTCGAGAAGCTCGAATTTGGTTTAGATGTAGGAGTAACCATGTTGAATAAGCAGGTCCGATTTGCGCAGTAGGAGCTAGAAGTCGGATACAGCCACTCGTAAAGCCACCTATGCTTCAACAGCAGCAAGGTTATCCACGTCAATGTTGAGACTCAGGTATACCTCTCTCTAGCGACGGTTATTGCGTCCAACGCGCTGCTGCTACCCGCCGCATGAACCCCGCAGAGTTCCTCCAATTAAAATAAGTGTTCTTTTTGAAAGGGTCAAATTATTGCTCAGCTTCCAGCCGCTTTGTATTTGGGATGAAGGATCTGCAGCAATAGAGAAAGAGAGAAAAGGCAGATAATGCAACCGTCGTATTGAATTTGGGGACGGGAGCGGAACGCGTCCATGTGGTGACACGCTTAAGATCTCTTATCGCGGCGCTTTCTCCACATTACCTGATACGTTGTTGAGAAACAACCTAAGATATGATCACAATTCGCAGTATACTTCAACCTAAGAGCGAGCCCGAAATGATCAGGGTCCGAGCCTAATGATGCTGTGGAAACAGTGATGATCACATGTTTATTCTAATTATACAAAAGTAACAGATCGTAAACTGACCCACGATGCTGAACGCTAACTTCCAGAGAGTAATACATGAGTATTCTGACAGTTTTCGATACAGGTCGATGTCATTCAACAAAATCTATATCGAGTCTTTGAAACGCAGAAGGCTGAAATAATTAACACGCATAAGGAGACACCAAATGCAAAATCAGAATAGAATGATCACACAACATTCACTCGTTGTTTCATCACTCGTTACGTAGAGGAGCTGATGAACATGGAACAAGCAAGGGAAGATCTATACACACTCGCGGGAGAACTATATAAGCCCGTACGAAACCAAGCAATAATCACTCGAAGGTCATCGAGATCTCACCCTCTTCGCCGTGGCCAAATTCGTGATCAGCCCAGGCATTGGGCTCAACAGCCATAGCGCCAACCGCACTGGCACCGACACTAGTCGGCATCGTCACAGAGGATCGTAAAGCTGGTCTCGTCGGATATGAATCGTAGGCAGCTGGTTCAAAGGAAGAATGAGAACGTTGCAGAGGGTTATCGTAAGAAGTATCAAAAGTCATATTGATCTGGTCCTGATGGGGTGGCGGAGATTGCGTCTTTTGAGAGGCCGAGTGGCCCAGGGAATTTTCAACGGGTGTCTGAGGAACGGATGGGGTGGCGTATCCGTCTTTGGAAGCTCTGTACTCTGACGGTGTATCAGCAGCTGGTGATTGGGTTGATGGTGAATTGAGATCCAGCTTCATGGGTGGGAGCGTAGACTCCAGCTGCCTGACCTCAATCATCTCCGAGGCGAGTTCTGCCCTGATCGCATCGATATCGAAGAGGACAGTTCCGGTTCCGTTGCTGTCAGTGGATTCTCGCGGAAACGAGTCACTGCGTTTCACATCGTATGTTTCCCATCCCTTTTTCTCAGCTAATTTGCCGCGCTTGAACAGTCCAAACCGCTTCTTCTCTGGTTGAGCTTCTGCGGCTTTACGGGCCTCATCAATTTCGCGGATTAGCTCCCGTTGCCGCTCGCCATGATTTTCCGGGTCGGGGTCTTCGATTTCAGCAAACTCCTCGCTAAGAACTTCCCACCCGACTTCCTTGAGTAGCCGTGGAATAGCGGTACGATAGTCCATGTGGCCATTGACTAAGTTAGTGACATCAACGTTCTCCAGGCCGGGAATCCCTTCTACCGGAGCAATACCAGCCACGCGCATAATACCGCCGCTTGTGGCCCGGAAGAGGTATCCCAGAATCCAGTCATTGGAAGAGTACCCGTTCACAAACCGGCCAGAGACAACGCTGCGTGCCTTGATGAATTCGTCCTTGTTTGCCACGACCGGAGCCCCGAAAAGGTAGACATTTTGAATCAAGCCGCTAGCGCCCTTGTCCGCGAGCTCTTTCAGACACGAGAATATGACTCTTGCCCCAAGCGAGAAACCTAGTAGAGTGACAGGTCTCTTGCCCAGATTATGATCCATCAACGAGTCCGCCAAAATCAGCCCTGCTGCGTTGGCACGAGCTAGGGAGACATTCCAGGGATTATCAATCAAGTATGACAACTTAGTGAGAACAAGAGGTAGCTGCAGGGATGCCATTAAAGCCATGAGGACAGTGCTTCCTAAGACCTGTTGCAGACCCTGAGTCAAGGCCTATAGGCAATGCAGTCAGCTCCATGACAGCAAAAGCCACGCAAAATCAGGAGACGCTTACCTCTGTGGCTAAAATGTTGATGGTGGCACCCATACTCTGAAGCATCTCCGGCTCCCATAGGACCGAATAAAGGTCGCCCATAATAGGATCAACTGTACTGAACGGCAATCGAACGTCATCGACTTTGCCAGTCATCCAGCCTGAAATCGCAACAATCAAGTTGACCCTCTTGTTGTTGTGGAGAGGACGATACTCAAAAGTCTGCACAGCTCCAGTGCGTCTGTGTGAAGCCCTTAAGCCGATAGTACTTCCTGTCAAGGTAGCGCCAGAAGCGATCAAGGCTGTCCCACCAGCTCCCCCTAAGAAAGCGCTGGTCCCAGAAATTCCGACAGTTGTGAAGCCCGCTGCAAGACCAGCGCCGATGACCGGAGCCAGCAGACCAGCGGAGAGACCGATGATCAATCCTCCCCCAACAGTGGCCAGGCCCATAACCATATATTTCCGTTTCAGCGCCATCTTGCGACGCTTCTCCATGTGCTCAGACTCATCCCAGGTCTCTTTCTCCGCAGCTTCCTGCATCTCGAGGGCATCAATGACACGCTTCTCAAAGCGGGCAATTTGCAGCCAGGACACTTCCATGGACTTGCCGACTCTTTCTAGTAAGGATCGGGATCGGGCATCATAGGCTGAATCCGAGATAAGAACAAGAAATAGGTCGCAAAGGACCGTCCAACGAAGGTCAATGTCAATCTTTGCTGAAGTAGGCATCTGTGACGGGGTTCGCACTTCCGGTAGGTCGTCATCTTCGTGCATTTCGTAAGGTGGAGGGGAAGTCGGTTCGGAAGTACCCTCAGGTTCGGTCGATAAACTTGCTCGGCTGTTCCCCTTCAAGCCGCGAGACGCATTCGAGGACATAGATTCCTTCGGAGAGTCGAGCTCATCCGCCATTGGATTTCTGACCCGAGCATTTTGCATCAGTGGTCGAACAAGATCCGCAGGCTGAACGCCGTGCTCAGCCAATTGTTCGATCATGATTTGCTCCGCAGGATCGATCTCCATGTGAGTATAGATCCTTCCCATGACGGTCTGACCCCATTTCCTCATGGCGTCGGCCGCTTTCTGTTTCGCCTTGCGGGAAGCCTTAGTTGTTGGTATCTTTTCCAAATCGTCGGTCATCTGGTAAATCTCCAGCCGCGTCACACCCACATAGGCAATCCTTTGACTTTCAGTCAGAAGATCTTTAGTAGCTTGTAGTTGGCTGAGCGGGTCCCGCAGCTCTTCTCCTTCTACTCCCACAGAGTTGCCGGCGGCTTCCTTGAAGAGATAGCTTGTGTCCTGATCCAAACTTGTCGCCGACTGCGCGTCTTCGTCGAGTTGTACTCGAGTATATCCCTTTCCAGCGCCACCCAGGCCCTGATATACTGCGTCATCACCCTCTTCTTTGGCGCCACGAGCAACCAATCGCCCATAATCGTCGTAGACATCGAATTCGCCCAGGGCGGGCATTTCTTTCCATTCGCCGTCGCTTTCCTCATCGCTTTCCAAATTGGCTTCTTTGTTTTCGGTCAGTCGCTGGTGCGACCATTCCGACGGCTTGAGGCTCGAATGCCTCTTATGGGTTGGAGAGGACTGATGGACAGAATCGTGGATATCTATGCTAGAGTAGGCCGGTGGAGGTGTGCTTTGCCTGTCATTCTCACAGGGAAGATCGTGGGAGGCAGCGGGTTTATCTTTCTCTGAGGAGGTGGTCTCACTCTTAGGCGGTAACTGTCTCTCTTCGACATCATGGAACGTTTCGTCCTCCTCTAGCGATTCGTCTTCTGACCGGCGTGCAGCCTTGGGCCGGACTGGGATTGGAAGCCCGAAGTCGTCTAACTCTGCCACATCTGCATCCGCCTTGTTATCTTCCAAGGTTGCGTTCCCTCCAGGCTTTTTTCCTTCTGGCTCTTTCACTCCCGCTTCCCCTTTCCTTCTGTCGTCCGTCTGATCATTATTCGGAAGAGTAGATACAGCCGATGACTGCGTATCCCCCGAAGCTTGAGAACCAGGTTGTGGAGGGTCAGTGGAAGAGTCGACAGAATGGTCAATAGCGGCGCTTGAGGGTGAGGTCATTCTTCATGAATGTTTCGTGCTAAAGCGGTCTCGCCGGTTTCCTAGACTCGGTCCCGAAGGTGAAGCCTCCTGTGTATTCCAACTCGAACCACGCAGTATCACCCATTCGCGCAAGAAGAGCATTCAGTGCTGACAATCATTGGAGGTTGAAAAGGTCGCGTGAAAAGGGACGCTCAAGTAGTCCACGAGACCTAAACGATTGAGGGGGCGGGAAGTCAATAACCAAAGCACTGAAATAAAAGCGAGGATGGCGGGTTAGGCAGCAGCAACAAGGGAGGGAGGAAGGAAATCGAATCGCACACTCTTACTCCTCTCCCTGCTGTGTTGTTGTGAACACGAACGATTGCGGAATTGTGTTGAGAGACCGACTGCGACCAGGGGGGGCGGCTCCGTTATGGGGTGATCCGAATGCGGCAATTGTTTGCGCTTCGGGTGACTCCATCGGTCTATACATTATAGGTCAAAAGTCTGTGCACACTCCAAAAGCTCGAAAAAAATCAACCATCTTCAATCCCATATTTCTCAACCATCTCTGGAACTTCTTAAAGAAGAAGCTTTTGGAGCTGTATCCCGAACTCTTTTTAGGAGGCAGATCAAAGGTAGATTAGACGCGATTTAGATGTGCTATCTGGGAGGCATGGATTGCTATCCCTCAGGAGGTGATTAAGTGTCTTATACACGTAATGCGGGGTGTAGTATACCAAGCAAGGGCCTGGTACACTAAATATTAATATTTACTATCCTATAGTTTATTATTTTATACTGCAATCATATGGTGCTCAGTTAGGTTCAGAGTAGGTGAATGCGGAGGCCATTCCATCACCCAGATTCCATGAGATTCAAACCACTCCTGCACCTGCTTAGAAGTATAAATTTTGGCATTATCTTATTGGAATATACACCCAGGCTAATGAATTGGAAGGAGGCCATCTTCGAGGCATTTCTGGAAGTTAGCGTATAGCACCGTGGGTTAGTTTACGATCTGTTGCTTTTGTATATTTAGAATAAACATGTGACCATCACTGTTTACACAGCATCATTAGGCTCGGACCCTGATCATTTCGGGCTTGCTCTTAGGTTGGAGTATACTGTGAATTGTGCTCATATCTTAGGTCCTCCATCCTGGGAGCATAGTTCTGCAGCCGCAGATAGGTTTCGCAGCTACGAGATGATTATTATTCTAGACGGCCGCTAGTTGGTAGAGACTACTGCTGAGCTGGCCCCAACTACCCTTACCAATCGCTGCAGACTACGCAGGTTATTCGTCAAGATTCGACTACCAGAACATCAAGATCAAATTCCAAGTACCCGGTCATACATCGACTTGAGCACAAAAAGACCGCACAACCAATCCATCTACCCGGAATAGCTAGTTAACTAACCCCAGCAGGATCCCTCGTTTTATCCACCCTGATACAGCATCAATCAGCAACTGCTGAACTGAACCACATACCCTAATCACTCTCACACCAGCAAAGCTGAAAGATCAAGAAATGGACAAACTCACATCTTCCCCGTAGGAGGAGCATCAACCGCCACTTTGGTCGTGCTACCCTTATCCCAGACCGGCTCAGAGGGATATTTGCTCTTGTCAAACTGCGCGCCAGTCGTGTGCTGCTCGGGGTCATTGAGGGCCTCGCGGATGCTGTCAGATTGGTATTTGGCTTTCTCTAGGAGAGCCTCTGGGATGATACCACTTAGTGGCTGTTCTTGGATATAGGAGGGGGAACAACTCACTCGTAGAGGGTTCTTTACGGGATAGATCTGACATAATGGATATCTTAGTGATATATTCAGAGTTTTTGCACGATAATTACATTGGTACCTGTCGAGAGATATATGTAGACTACATTATTGATATCTTTGGCACCATTAAGAGAGCGCGGCGAAATGGAGGGAGGGTTTACGCCATTACACGTCATAAGAGAAAATCAGATAGCAACAAGACAATTTATACAGTAATAATGGATCAATTGATCAGAGCATATCTAATCAGATCAGTTCATTTGCCTCGATCGCAATTTTCATCTTGCTAGATAGTTGCTAATTCGCACTGCTGGCAATAATTGATGCGGACTACAGAGAGAAGGGTAGACCGCTAGACAATAATAAGACACCAGACTCTCGCCCAACAACCACTTAGCCTCCAATACATTTCTGCACGGGACCTGGATTCGAATATAACGCCGGAATCAGCCTCTGGAGATAGATGGATATATTAGCCCGCCAATCTGGATGCTCTGAAGACTTCCATGGCGCCCACAGCTTACTAGGAATCTAAGCGAGGGGCACTATACTTGAAAGTCGGCAGTCGGCACATACTCCAAATCCGAACGGTCTAATTTCGCTTCATCCTCAAGAAGACCCAATAACGGCTTGACAGCTCCACGATGCTTTGAAGGGTCTCGATAATGATTTGCTGATCTCTTAGATCTTCAGGGGTGGGCGTTGTACGACATGCTCAAATCGGATACAATTCCATACCGGAGGTTCCGTGTTCACCGATACTCCGTGAGGGTCGACTGCGATGGAATAAATTTCCGTACCGAAGTTACTCCGGTGTAGGGTTTCTCATTCAATAATATCTAGTCTGCCTACGTTCTTCTTGTCTTCGTTTTTCTTCTTTTTCTTTCCTGGAAAGCGCTTGTTTGGATTTCGCCTCTATGAGGGTCGGTGGAGTGATGGCTCCGTCATAAATATAGTTCATGGACTGTCGTGGTCTTTTAATGAGATGGCTCACACGAGGTATGTAAGTCCCTCGATGAGGATGGCGAGGTCAGAAAGCCCTTTGACTTGACATGTACACGCACTTAATTGCGGAGTTGAAACAGGAAGAATGCAACCGCATCATCAAAATCCAGGTAAAGTGGGTGCCCCAAATATACTCCCATCGGGGAGCCAGCCGTCCAATTCCATCCCAGTTCTACGAGGTAAAGGCGGTTGATTTTGGCTGCTTTCCGACGGTAAGCTTGGATGCTGTGCCATGTACCCATACTGAGATTGCAAAGTGGGCGGCTGATATTCCGGATACTGGTAGCTGAGAGATGTGGGCACATAATTTTGGTCGACATGCCACATTTGGTTCATGGCCACTGGAGCTCCATAGGCACTACCCATGTTGGAATATGGAGGACCTTGCGGGATGCCTGCATCCACGACGAGTGACTCTGTAGAACAATTTGGGTTGATGGGACCGGGGTGCTGAAGAGTATGGGCTGGCATTTGCATCTGAATCGATTGGCCCGCCTCCATTTGAGATGCAAAGCCACTTTCCCGCTGGGCTTGCCGCTGCTGCAGCCGATCATACCAGTTTCGAGCTTTGACGGCAAGAACATAATACCATCGGCTGGGGATCTTGTACTTCTGGCCGCCGCTTGCCTCGGTGAGTCTCCTTGCGATTGCGTTCAGGTACATTTCAACCTTGACGGACTCCGGCGTCACAAATTCGCCCAACCCGCCTGATATTACAGTGAAGTATATCTTCAAAAGGGACATTAATGCCACGCCCACACGTGTGTATATCAAGTTCGGAAGCTTTCGCATGAGTTCATTGTCGCAACTGAGGAAGAAATTGAGCATCTCGTGAGCTGTATGCATCCACTTGATCGTTAAATCTACGCGGATGGCACTGAGAGGGGTACTGGCGCGTTGATTTCGGCGGTCACCTTCCGGTCTCGGAAGCGTGTAATATTCCTGCTTGATCGCATCAGGATCTCGGTAGCCTTCTCCGATTCCCAGTTCATATACGGCAAGATTGGTGTAATGGTACTCGAAGCTCATGGGCACTGAAGGGTACAAGAGTGAGCTAGCTACTTCCAAGTCATTGCGGGGAGGAAAGCGCACCTGTGAGCATGTCCGCAGGTGTATTCTTCTTCCAATTCAGCATTCGATTGTCGAACCACCGCAATACAGCCTGAACGCGAGACTCTGTCAAAGGCGTGGTGGAGCTTGTGTCATCGAGGCCGAAGGAAGCCATAGCCTCATCAACGATCCTTTGGAGTTCGAACCAGGTGGCCATATGTCGATCTATGACATTTGGCGATTTTTCTAAGTGTTTCACGCATTCACTCATCCAATCGTTGAAAAGGAGCAGATTAGGTCGACGAGTCTTCATTGCGACACTGTTTCAAATGATCAGCAGCTGCCTCTCCGCAGGGCGCTTCTCGATCCTTACGTAGAAGCCAAATGATAACACTCCAATATCGCTCTCGCTTGTTCCGCCATCTGCTCGTCATATGCATTCCGCTTGTCTTTTTTCCCGCTTGCTTTTGGAGATACTCTACGCTTAGAGGCCAAACCAATTTCCAAAGCCATGGTAGCTGCAATGTGCGTGTACTGAAAGTGCTGCAATTTCATTGGCGAGTCGGGAGGGTAGTAGAAGACCGTCATGAGCGCCAATGCCTGGACTAGCTCTAAGGATTTCTCGCCCTGAATGAAGAATCGTTCCGCATAGAGCCGAACGAGCTCTCGATTAAGAATGGCCGCGACACTCGCATCCACAGCAATAGCGGCAGCGGCAATGATGGAAAGAAACAGTACGGGCTTAGAATGACGCAGGTGCGATGCGGTAGTCTCAGGAGGCAGCACGATGACGGGAGCGAAGGTCATTAAATCTCTGATGAAGAACGCCACCAGCTCATTGGCGTATTCCAACGGGATCACACCCCGATCGATAATGTCATCTCCTATTGGCATTTCGGGGGAGTGTCCACTGAACCCAGGTGTGAACGAGGGGATGGAGACCGAGCTGCTCTCGGCAACGTTGGAATATGAAGACAGTGAAACACCATGAGACTGGTCCGTATGCCTGGTTGATGTTGAGACACTGCTCAATGCCTCGGGGATTGAAGATAGGTGTTCTTTGGATTCGATACCCGAATCATGTTCCGGCGATTCGTCGTTCTCGCTATCCACGCTTTCTGCACTGCTGTCGTCCGCATGGAAACGGTCCTTCAATAGTGAACGCATCTGCCGCATTTCCCTCTCCAATTGGGCAACTCTGGAATCAGTTCGCTTTCGTGGCCGCCGCCTTTGGGGTGCTACAAAGATACAAACCCTTCCGGTCTTTGTGCACCGCTGGCATTGGTTCGCTGTGGTTGGATCAGGGATACAACGAACTTTGAGGCCTCTGCATGATTCACAGGAACGATTCAGTTGCTGCGACGGGGCCGTCTGCTGCGAGCGACCACCATCCGCGGACATCGCGTCGGAGCTAGCCGACATTGTCTCCTGAGTCCACTGCTGCGGACGTACCAGAAGGTAGAAATCAGGTCAGACTACCAGAAACGGTAGTGACAGGTACGAGAAAACGGGACCACCAGATACAAGAATTGTTAGAGGCCGCTGATGATGAGCTCGGATCAGTCAGGTCGAACCCCATATCTTGACGGATATATTCGTACTGATAGTGGAGAAGCAAGTGTGGCACAAGAAGGAACCACACGCGATTCAAGTCAATGAGAACGCCTCAATCGTTACGCCAAATATGGCATGACGAAATATGAATTTGGATCAGTATTGGAAGAATGGATCGAGTAAAGAAATTAGTCAGACTCCGGGAGTCCCTGAATGCTTCTGTTTCAAGCGCCCAGAAAGGACTTTTTTGAGTTCAATTCGACGCACAATGACGGAAAAAATCCAATTGGTTGGCTGCTCCGTTAGCAGGTCATCTTGGAGGAGAAATCGTGCCCATATGGACGGACCAAAGAGACAGCAAGCCTCAATCATGTGAGTGAGACTTCACAGCCACAGTGCTGGAAGTTAGGTAGTTTGGCGACTTCTCCTTTTCTCTGATTTACCAACCTAAATTTGACTAAGGTAGGTATCAGTGCACACGCTTCATGATGGGTTGGTTACTAGTAACCTACCCGCTCTGACCGACATCTCACTTTGGAGTTTGGTGCTGCCGCGCTTGGCTGGCTCAGAAGTGGAGATTGGCAATCAAGACCTTGGAAGGTTGGAACTTCATCTGTATCCAACGATCCGAGATCAAGAATAAGCTTCTTGAAAAGTATCAAAAGCTTGATTAAATAGGGGACAGTTGAGATCTGCAGTCCATTTGCTTGCAGGAACCTTCGCAGTTATGCCTACGCAGTTGTAAACTTGCTGTTCTACCTTTGTTATGCAAAGTCGAATTTGTTAGGTGAGACGGACACCGTCCCAAGGTTCTCTCTAAGCACGCATGGGAAAAACGGGCAACAAAGACCCTTGCTAGAATGCCAAAACCTGACGAATCAATACTTCTCGTCTCCCCGCAACGCTCAATCTAAACCTTCTATGTGGCCAATCAAGAACTTATTAGTTCAGACGGTTCCACATCAGCGCGACTGCCATATCTGGTAAGTACTCCCCAAAATTCGAATGGATGGATGGAACTATCCCTGTTTGCAAGGCTTATCTCCAGGATTCGTGATGCTAGTGATTTTTAGTACTCAATTGTCAATTGAGGGGGCTTGCCGATGTCTTTCAATCCATGGGGGTCCCGGTGAAGCTCTTCCGTATAAAATGGGGAACGGCGGCAATTATGACTGACCTTTAGGAGGAGCAGAATCGCCTTGATACTTGGGTATGATTGGAGTGTGAGCACAAATCATAGGTAGTTCATCTATTGCACTTCAGGCCTGTCGTAGAATTCCCAATCTTTTACAGAGGTCTACAAAGATGCCTGACATGTTGCTTTTAAGTTGTGCTGGGAGACATGCTCTCCCAAAGGCTTTCATTCCAATATCATACAAATGGGTGTAAGTGAACTAGTCCAGACCATTCGCTCTACCATCGCTACTATCAGAGCAGGCTCCGTATACAAGCATGAGACGCAAAGTGTTGCTGTAGGCCTGTGATGAACTGGGGATTATATATGAAAGACCATTAGAGACCTCCTCCGGGTCCCATTTTCTGTAAATTCTCAGCTATCCTGTATCTCGGGAGGGAAGCTGATGAAGGCCAGGGCCATCAAGCAAAACAGCCTTTCGCTTTGGTGTTGGCACGAAGCTGTTCGAGGCTATCGCTAAGCGGTCATCTGAAGGTGATGACAACCACTCCAATGTGGATCAACTCTCAGACAATACAGGAGCTAATACTGCTTGAGCCCGTATGTGACCTTCAGCGGTATTTGTTGGCCCTCTGGTGAGCAAATACTGATACTTAGCAGCACGTGTCATTAGACTTCCAGCTGCCATGGGTGTGCTCAAGGAGGTGGACGCTGACTCTTCCGCTCTACACCTCTGGCAACAGCCTACGTGTCGGATTCTTCTTTGTCGACTGGAGTTATACACATGTAAGCGCAGTCACATGGATTAAATCTCGGAATAGTCTATGGCACGCATTTTCAGATGACTCGTTCCAGGCTGCCTGATTATTTGAAGGAGAAAGGCTGGAAAACTCATGCTGATCTTATTGATGGCCGGTTTCAAGTCCTTGCGAACACCGAGTCACGGTACTTTGACTGTTTGTCAACCGCACCATACTACCAAGAAGCATTCAACAAAACCATGACGCTTTCCGTTCCCCAGCGGAGCCAAAGTTAGTTTGGCTTCTTCACAGTTGAACAGAAATTGCGGGCGCAACAGCATTCTGATGTACTCCCGGTCGACGTAGACCACCGGTGCCCAGGGCAGAGACCTTATTCAAGGACAGATTCCCCACGCTTTTGGCAAAGCTTGTCCTGCAAGATCTGCCCAATATCGTCAAAGGAGCCATAGATCTACATTCCGGAATCCACATCCAAGAGTATGATCTCCACGAGATCAACCTGTTAAGAGCGCAAGGGCATACTACTTACGCCGGACCGCACGACCGGCCAGACAAGCAAGTCAGAACCTAATACCTGACAGTAATGTGCCCTTGCTGTCTGCGATGGTCGACCTCAGCATGATGGTCTCGTTCGCAGCCTCGTAACGGACAAAAACGCGTCTCACAGCGTTGTTGAACGAAGCTGGGTTGAAATAATCAAGGCTTGGAAGTTGGATGCCGCCCGGAGCTGTCGCGGACAACGTATTGGAGGCTAGAATTAGGCTCGAGTCAGACTGAAGGCTTGATTCGCGTCCTTTGCATGATATGTTTCAATGCTACAAGTAATGTGTGACTAGCGCATCAGCCACAAAGAACCACAAAAACTCCAAACAGTGGAATCGTTCTCTTGTGATGATCAGAAAGATTTTTGTGGCTTAGTCTTGGTTGTCTGGTTCTTCTTCTCCTTTCGAGTTAGTTGTGGACTTGTGGATGACTTGGGCTCCACAGGCCACATGCAGAACCCATCCTTTTCTTCTGCAGAAGATATCTAAGTCCCATGATGAAATATTTGTTCACCTCCTTAGAGACCCAAAAGCATAACACAATCACTCTGAGAACATAGAATGTAAGACAAAACAAAAGGGCCAATGTCGAATTTGAATAACGCGAAATGCAACCCACCTACGTCAACAATAATACTACCTTAGCAAGATTCTGTACTTGGTCGAAGGTGGACCAGATAGGGACTAAGAGACGTGCATGACGCGGCCCTCATTCAATTTACCAGCGTTCCAACCAAAACATCGAATCGGATCGCGAATCGCACGGACATTAGTCCACTATGCATCGCATTTTGTCTTGAATTGCCGTGTATTATTAGTACAGATGATACAGATAGTAGGCTATATATTGCGCGATTCTAACTATGATGTCCAATTGCTGCACTTCCCTGAGGAACATACGTAAGCCTGTGACAGAACGTTACGGATGTGGAAGAATAGGAGTAAAAGGCAGGATGTGGCTGTAGTAGTGTAATGTACTACTGAGTTGTGCTGTAGTAGAACAGTGTAGTGGAAGCATAGATAGGTAAAACAGGTGCACAGTAGAACAAGAAATTGCTAACAATCCTTTGCAGATGAGTACTCGTTCATAAATCATGACAATGACACTGATCTCACGAGGTCTCAAATTTTAAGGTCAACCGCCATCGAATGATCGATCAGCATTACCTCCTGCCAAGGCGCGGCAGGGCTGGCACTTGGCATGTTGGAACTACGGAAGCAGGAGACTAGCCTAGAATTTTATCAATTAACAGCGCCGTGGAATTCTATGGGGATCGTCACTGCGTCAATTAATAGAAACAGGGCCATGAGTTCTGCGGTAAGTTAGCACGCGACTGGTGCAATAAGGACGACGTAAGATTAGGCAGTAGGTCCCAAGTCTCATACGGTAGTCTCTATGGTTTATGAAGCTTTAATTACTCGTCATGGAGTGAAGTTTCTCAAAGATCTTTCGAGTTTCCAAGTAGATTGAGATACTAGACTACCATCTCCATCGCCATTGGGACTGTCGATCCTTGATTCTTTGCAGGTTCCATTCTTCTTATCATCACTGCAGAATTCTTTTTCTTTCTGATGCGGTCCTTTCTGTAATAGTCTACACTATTCTAATCACGCACTTCGAGACTCAGGCGACCCATATCGGCTTCTTACCTGCCTCCTGATATCAGTCCCCCGACGAAGTCGTCATTGTCAAACATTCACATTTCCGCCCTTTTCCGTTTCAACGGTGCAACACCACCATCGCCTGATATTATTTGTTCCATTATTCCTATACATCCTTAGGAGTATGCTGTCCTCTCAGTGATTAAATCCGAATCAGTCGCCCCATCATCCCTGCATGCGCTATGCATCTATTCTCAACAACTTTCCTTCTCTATCTCCATGGATTACTTCTCGCGCTGGTGGCTTTGGGTAGCGCCGACTCCTATGTCAATTTCATGACTGTTAGAGCCCAGTTTCTCAAGGATTACAGTGGGAAGGGAGGTGAACCGGGAAAGAAATATTTCAGTAAGTGTCCCTTCTTGGCGTCTTACATGGTGCTTTCTTTTATCTATCTGGATATGTATATATTTCTCTTTCTTCGGGATAGCGCTAACGCTTTATTAGAGGAGTCTCAGTATGTCTAGAAATTGCACAAAGTTCTATTCTCCGAAAATTGCTGACTGACCTCGCAGCTTTCATTATCACTATGACGGACGGTGAGCTAGTTCGCAGTCCGCCGACTCGAGCGCTTGTCTGACGATTCCACAGATTCGCCGATGGACCCCTCCCTGAGGAAGACACAGTACCACATTTGGCAGCACTCATGCAGACATATCTGTCGACAATGGCGGATCTTGGTGCGGAGACTTGGATAATGCATGGAACTCTTCTGGCGTGGTGGTGGAACCAGAAGGTTGGGATCCCGGTCCCATGGTCTTATGAAACAGGCAACGGGGGAACATAACGCTGACTTGCGTTCAGATTTTTCCATGGGACAACGACCTTGACGTCCAGGTTACCGAGCCGACAATACACTTCCTCGCCGAATATTACAACATGACCGAGCATCATTTCGAACTTCCGGGTGTCGACGGCGGGCGAAACTACCTTCTCGAAATCAACCCGCAATATGTGGTTCGAACCACCGAGGACGAAGCGAACGTTATTGACGCGAGGTGGATCGACACCTCTTCGGGGCTTTTCATTGATATAACTGCAGTGCGCAAGGATGACGAGTTGAGAAAGGAGGGTCATCCAGGCGCTCTCATGTGCAAGGATGGCCACCGATTCGATGTAAGTGGCTGCGGTACAAGGGTAACACGAGATGAATAGCTTACCGCTTTCTAGGAGTCTGATATCTTCCCACTTCGGAATAGTTACTTTGAGGAATTTCCGGTCAAAGTCCCCTACAAGTACACCGATCTCCTTGTGGAAGAATACGGCTCCAAGTCATTGACTACTGTTGACTTTCAGGGGTGGGTATTTGAAGCTTTGCCATTGGGTTCTTAACTGACTTGCCATCTCCCTAGCCACCATTTCAACGAGGAGACCAAGACCTGGGAACAAACTAAGTTAGTACTAGTCCTGAGCTGGCTGTTTGACATAGCTCGCTAATATCTCAATTGCCAGAAAAAAACGAGGACTTTCACGGCAGCGAAAATCCATCACTCTCCCCAAGCGAACTACGCCGCTTCCCTATCGTTTAACATGAGCTTACCGAAAGCTCAGAAATGAACTTACTAACCCGTAATCATGTATATTTCTTCCACTTGGTTTACGATAACGACCCCTCGATTCCTCCTTTTTTACATCTCCCGGTTGCATAATCTGGCGTTCCATTTCTCTCCGAAAGACCTTTGGTACACAAATTTGTGCTTCGCATTATATGCGCCATACCCGTGGTTGAATTTTTTGGGCGACTCTCGCATTGACGCTGCATGAAAATCTTCCGTGAGCATTTCCCTTTCTCGAGCCTTACCGTCTCATGGGACGCAGTCGATATCATTTTAATCTACTCAATGTGTATAACATTGAATGGCATGTGATGTATATACTGGGTGTATATATGAGCAAATATAGAGCACGCAATCTTCAGATATTACTGTGGTAGTGTACTACATCGCAGACCTCAAATGCGAAGCAAGATCAAATACGACGAGAAGTTACCGGAAGGATTGACACAGCTGAAACTGTCGTTCCGCTGGACCTAATTCTTGGAGGACGAGAATATGATTGCCGGAAGAAAATAGACACTCGGTATTTTCCGAGAAGATCATCCAGTCTAGTCATGGTGACTCATAACTTCATAAGTCCATAACGTCAAAGCTCATAACCCTGAAAGCTTTTTTTAGCACGTGCGCGAAAGTTGCTATGGTGGCAGCAGCTGATTGCGTAACGTGTCCGAATGTTCCATGGAGAAGTCATCTGATAACTCTACAGCGATGACTGTGCTAATTCTTGTTTTTTTATCTGATCCGATGGCAGTGCGGTTTGAGTTTCGTACAGGTATTCAACTATCATATGCACCTCGATTGTGAACCCGAGATTGTTTGGATTGTGACGTCAGTCAATCAGCATGCTTTAGAGCTATCTCAGGCATCAACATTACTACACAATCAAAGGGATAGTAAACTTCTTTGGGTCCAGGTGGACAGGCTCGTATCTCTCTTTCAGAATACACCCAATAATCCTTTAAGCGGTCCACGGAAGATTTATCAAAAGATGTCTTACATACATCGTATTAATAATGTAGCAAGGTTGGCAGCCACTGACAGGCCCAGGGACCATCGATGAGGAGCCTGGACCTACGCCTCAGGCCGCCAATGACCAACGCCATCGCCTGTCCCCACTATGAGTCGATGACCGAAGATCCAACTCAAAAGGAAAAAAGCCAAATGCCTAGGAAGATTTATATGACAATGAGGACTCAGAATCGCGATCAACTTTTTGCCTATGATTAGCTTTCCTCAGTCTCTATATTCTCAATACCTGGATAAGCCTCCATTCTCCGCGCTGCTGGGAATGTAGCACCGATCTCAACCATTCTCCATCCTCCGTCATGTCATTCCCGCCCATCGAATCTGTTTCATCTGCAAATCAGCCTCTCTCATCTCAGTCTTTGTCAAACAACCCCTTTGGATATCCTAAAAGCACTTTAGTCGACCATGTAGCCAACCCTGGTACCCACACCGCGCATGACCCTCCCAGCAGTCGCAGCTGTGTGACTTGTCGGAGAAGAAAAGTCCGCTGTAATAAGAGGACGCCGTGTTCCAATTGTGTCAAGGCAGGTATTGAATGTGTCTTTCCCCCACCAGGAAGGGCGCCTCGCAAGACGAAGAGACCTCAGGATGCCGAGCTCTTGTCCCGTTTGAGACGGCTTGAGGGAGTCATTGAGCATCTCAGCGGGAAGAAGCCAGGAGCTGCGGAGCCATTGTCCACGGTATCTTCGCCCTCGCAACAGGAACCTGGACCCGCGTCTCCCCAAGAAGGTAGACAGACGACACCTCAGACGCAAAGCGCGGACACCGGGAAATGTCCGTTCGTTCTAGACTCTGATCCGCAGGCTGCTAAGCCTCGGAACCTGGAACATGAGTTTGGACGGCTGGTCATCGACGAAGGACGTAGTCGATATGTTAGCAACCGGCTGTGGGCAAGTTTGGGGGATGAGGTGAGCACTTTTGCCTCAGTTCACTATCTTTTGTGCTGACGGTCGTGGCTAGATTGAGGAACTGCAAGATATTTTGGACCCTTCATTGTCAGAAGAGGAAGATTATCCTTCGCCTGAATCCTCGTCGACTATGTCCACTAATCACGACGGGTTTCTCTTCGGATACTATTCTCTTTCCCATTCGCTTCGCAGTTACCATCCCCCGCCGTCCAAAATTCCAGTGTTGTGGGATATCTACCTGGATAACATTGCGCCGCTTATACCTATGTTCCATAAGCCCACCGTACAAAAGCTTCTTACGGATGCCGCCCAGAATCCGAACGTCCTGGACAAGAATACCGAAGCCTTGATCCTTTCGATCTACTATGTTACTATAGTCAGCATGTCACCTGAACAATGCTTCTCGGTTCTGGGCGACGATCGTGATACGGCGGTAACGCGTTATCGGTTTGCAGTCGAGCAGGCATTGTCCAAAGCTGGTCTCCTTAATACGCAAAGCCTGATGCTGTTGCAAGCTGCTGTACTCTTTCTGATTGGTGTACGGCGTGAGGATGACACTAAATTTGTCTGGACCATGACGGCGGTGGTTCTGCGCCTGGCCCAAGGTATCGGCCTCCATCGGGACGGAACCAACTTTGGCTTGAAGCCGTTTGAAACTGAAATGCGCCGGCGACTGTGGTGGCATATCTGCTTGCTCGATATCAGATCTGCCGAAGAGCATGGTACTGATGCGCAAATTCATGACAGGATGTATGATACTCGCCTTCCGCTGAATATCAACGACGATGATATCACGCCCGATATGCAGCAGCCACCCGAGGAGCGTGTAGGTTTCACAGAAATGACCTTTTGCTTAGTTCGTTGCGAGATCACTGCCGCTCTCAAGAGGGTCAGCTATATGTGTCCAACCGGTCTTCCTCACTCCGAGAACGCACAACGACCCGCGGATTCTTGTGGGAAGTTGATTCAGGAGGTCAACAAACGGATTGAGGAGCGATATACCCGGCATTGTGACATGAATGTACCAGTGCAATGGGTCTGCGCCACCGTTGCTCGTCTGATTTTGGCCAAGCTCTGGCTCATAGTTCATCATCCTATGACTCGACAAAATCCAGCGGCTAGCAATTTGACCATAGCGTCTCGGGAGAATTTGTTTGTCACCTCGGTCGAGGTTGCAGAGTTCACTCGGCTGCTGGGTCAAGATCAGACCACTTCCAAATGGAGCTGGCTTTTTGTGACAAATATGCAATGGCACTTGATTGCCTTTGTGTTGTCGGAGCTTTGCGTTCGCCCACTCAGCCCACTCACTGATCGTGCCTGGGAGGTGGTGAGTTCATTGTATGAGACATGGGGCCATACTACAAAGCATAGGAAGGGAATGCTTTGGCGGCCGCTTTCCCGGTTGATGAAGCGCGTGGCTGCCTTCCGAGAGCAGCAGCAGCGGCAGCAGCAGGGCGTACAGAACAGGCCCGATCCCAGCTCTGCTCCGAACCTATCCACACCTTATGACATTGGTGTCTGGCAGAATGCTGTGCAGCCTTCCCTGGCGGATGGTGTTCCTCAAATTCGAGACCCTCCGGTCCCTGGGAGTGCTCAACCCACAGACCAGCCTGTCGCTGGACCGAATTTCGATACCGAAATCGTGGCCGGGCTCTTCCCCAATGTCAGCTGGCCGGCCCTGCCGAATTCTCAAAGCATGACAGCAGAAGACCCATTGAGTACAGCCGCAGCGGTCGGGATATCAGAAAATTTCATGGATCCTACCACGACAAGCCAAGATCCTGCTCTTCTTCAACACAACTGGGAAGCGTGGGATCAAGTGATGCGCGACTTTCAGATGGATGTTCAAGAAGCGCAAACAAGCCATCCACTAGGCAACATTTCAGATTGGCTTGCTTGACCAACGTGTACCGTTGAATCTTGATAGCTATCTTACCACAACTCTCTACTCATTGGCCCTGGAGGCCCATGCAGTGTTACTTAAGGACGCATTCGACTTTTCCTTGATGGACAAAGCATTCTTCTCGGCGACCTTATAGTGAAGAATCTCATCTCTCTTACGACCGTGGACTCTCTTCTCTTAACGACTTACTATGAACTCTCAACTCCTCATGATGAACGACGTATGATTTGGCTGGTCCACATCTTGGACTCTGCTGTTATATTCAGGTGCTTGGTGTCGGGGCAATTGACGGCACGCCCTCTGTCGCAGGGATATGGGAGTTTTACGCTACTCCAATTCCTGGCGACGTATCTGACCGTTGAGCGGTCTGAGTGTGTATATTATAATGCAAATTGTATAGTATAGGTGTATGCATATATGGCAAGCTTGCGATAATATTCATACAGATGTCAATGTAATCTGCCATTCCCACCGCCCGTACCTCAAAGTGACTTCAATACTCCTCTGATCATATCAATTGATCACGTGACACTACAACGGAACTAAGCAGGCTACGTAATCAACAGTCGGTGGAGCACAGGTATGGCCTTAGTATGTCCTCTATCGGGTTGTGTACACAGTAGCTTCATCTGCATTTCTCAACCGGGGCTTCGACATCGAAACTTCAACTCCAAGTCACGCCGCATCATTCTGCCAACTCTTCTATCCTGAACGTTCCTCAATTCGACCCTGATTCAATTGACCAGCATGCCTCCTAAACGAACACAACCCCCCAGCTCCTCCTCCCTCTCCTCCGGCCCAGCAGTCCTATCCTCTAATTCCTCTATATACCAAATCGCCCAGCACATATGGCAGCAGTACCTCACCACAACGTCTCAGCGCACCATGATGCTTGACGCTTTCATGGTGTTCCTTCTTTTTGTCGGCGCCGTGCAATTCCTGTATTGCGTTTTGGCTGGAAACTACGTAGGACCTGTTCCCATTCCCCTCGGAATACAGATTGAGATGGGGATGCTGACGAGTGATGGGTCGATAGCCCTTTAATGCCTTTCTAAGCGGGTTCTGCGCCGCGGTCGGCCAGTTCGTGCTTACGGCTAGTTTGCGCATGCAGACGAGTAGCGACCAGAAGGGTGGAAACAGTAAGCCCAGTTCGAAGGGGAAGAATGCGCGATTTGTTGCGGTAGGAGGTGGGGAGGAGCAGGGTGCGGTGTCTCATGAGAGGTGAGTCTTGTTTTTGGGCTTTTTATGTTGGATGCTAGGAATAAGTGAGATGAGGATTGCCGACTGACTGTTATGCTGCTGGTAGGGCGTTTGCGGATTACATCTTCGGGAGCTTGATTCTGCACTTTTTCTGTATCAACTTCATCAATTGAGTGCGGGCTGTTGGTGGCGAGATATTCGGTAGAGTTTGGAAGGATACCGGTAGTTCTTGTTGTCGGCTTGCGAGACGGAAGGCCGTTTGTCTTCGCTTCTTCAGGGCCTGCGTGGTACTTTGTAGTGCTTCACCAGGATACATTATGAGAGTGTACTTTATTGGCCTTGGCCAAGGCCATTTTATACTGCAGGGTCGAGAGAAAAGTGCTACTGATGGCTGGATACCCAATAGCTGCACCTGAATGGCATTGCATTCTATCTATGGATAGAGTTCAGAGCCCGCTCTTTTAATGAACTCCTCTAAATTTGTACATCGGGTATATGTCTATGCTTGAATATGATGCTAAAATGCTCGTCCGGGTTTCCTTTTGATCTGTGGCTTCTTAACCACGGATCCTCCCCCACTTGCTCCATTGGTGCCGTTTCTCGTGCTCGAAGATGCGGACACACCGCCAATTCTTCGTGCGCCTGTAACAAGTGGACGTCGCACAACAGATCCCGCCTCTACTTCCTTCTTGCGTCTGGAGGGATCATTGCGCTCCTGCTCTCGTAGCTTCTCGGCCGCGGCGCGCTCCCGGTCGGCGGCCATCTGGGTCTCGATCTCCATGCGTCGATTGAATTCCTGTTCGGTGACGCGACGTTCTCGCTGGGAATAGCCTTTCTCCTTGACGGAGTAGAAGACACCGCCAAGTTCGGCGAGCCACTACATTCTCGAGGTTAGCCTTTGCTGTTTCACTGTTTCAGATGAAGATGGATCAACTTACGTGTGGATCCACTGCAGTCACAGTCGACATATACTCCTTGCTTGTCAAGATCAATTCATGGTAGACCACGTATTCTGGCACATAACCTAGGCCATACAGAGCGCTCGTGGGGTGAAGCTGCATGGTCACGCTTGTCCGGAGGTTGATGAACTCGCCAATACCCTTAACCTTGGCCGCTTGGTGATAGAAGCCGGAGCAGATGCACTTGCGGATCACGTCCCAGTCTGTCCCACAGCTTACAAGCCGCATCTTCTGAACTGTCATAATATCATGAAGTTGCTCGCGTACCTCCTTAGCCCGTCGCAGAGCCTTGGGGTGAAGGAAGTGTTTGATACACCATCCATCGGAGTAACCATTGGATTTCCATTGCGTGTAAACGTGAAGAAGAGTCAAGTGATCAGACTCCGGAACGAAAAATTTCTCGCGCGCTGCATCTGACTCTTCTTGTCGCTCCTTTGGACGATAGAAGACACTAGGAACCGAGAGCATGGAAACGATCGTCAGCATCTCCTCGCTGCACCCGTATTCCTCGGACGCCGTAATGAGCAGTTTAGCGAGCGGAGGATCCATGGGGAACGGAGTCATAGCGCGACCTAGCGGGGTTAGGTCGCCCAGATTATCCAACGCGCCCAACGACCAGAGTTCAAAAAGAGATGTCGAAATGGTCTCCTGCGGCGGTGGGTCCATGAAATCAAAATCCAAGAGATCCTTCACTCCAAGTGATTTGAGAAGCAAAACAGTGTTTGAAAGACTTGTCCGCTGAATTTCCGGTATCGTTTGAATATATAGTTCATTCTTGTAGGCCGACTCGGTATACAAACGGTACGCCTTTCCAGGCCCCGTGCGACCTGCTCGGCCGGAGCGTTGATTCGCATTGGCTTGAGAGATAGGTGTGATCTGGAGCGTATCCATACCCATGCGTGGATTGTATACTTTCAGTTTTGAGTATCCTGAATCCACCACAAACATGATCCCATCAACCGTCAGACTCGTTTCGGCAATGTTCGTGGCAACGATGACTTTCCGGACGCCAGGAGGGGCCCGTTCAAAAATCTTCGCCTGCTGCTCTGCTGGCATCTGACTGTATATCGGTAATATGCTAAGCTTCGGCGGATCATTAAGCATCTTCAGTCGCTCGTCGATCAACTCGCACGTTGCTTCAATATCTTCCTGACCTGTCATGAAGACAAGTATGTCTCCGGGTCCCTGCGAGACATGAATTGCCAAGACCTGCTTGACTGCACTGTCGACGTAGTCCTCGCACGGGGTACGGGAGAAGTGAAGATCCACTGGGAAAGTTCGTCCAGGAATGATAAACTCGGGGGCACCACCGAAGAACCGAGAAAAGCGTTCTGAATTCATGGTGGCTGAGGTGACAATTAGCTTCAAATCTCTTCGACGCGCCAACACCTTCTTTAAAAGGCCCATCAGAACATCGGTATTCAAAGCTCTTTCGTGCGCTTCATCCATGATGATGCAAGAATACTTGTCCAGATCCGGCTGAACCAACGATTCTCGCAGAAGGACACCGTCAGTCATATACTTGATGACTGTATCTTTGCTGGTGCAATCCTCAAATCGAATAGCATAACCAACTTCGGCGCCAAGATCCACTTCCATCTCTTCACTCACACGTTTCGCAACGCTCATAGCAGCCACTCGCCGAGGTTGCGTGCAGCCAATTATGCCGTATTTTGAGTATCCGTCCTCGTGAAGAAATTGTGTCAGTTGAGTCGTTTTTCCAGATCCTGTCTCACCAACCACCACGATCACTTGATTATCTCGTATGACTCGTAATAATTCCTCTCGCACGGCGAATGCTGGCAGGTATTCCCTCTGTTCGCGAAGCGTCTTGCTCTTGCTGAAAGAGCTTTGTCCGCCTCCATCCTTTTTCAGGTGCTGGGCAAACTTGTTCCCGCTTCTATAAGTATCCTCGATGGGCATGGCAACAGCGCTGTCGCCTTCATCTTCCTTGACACCCATGATATTTCCCAGCGCCGTGCCCGCCATTGTCGTTGCCTCCTGCGCTTGCTTCTGACGCTCCCGTTGCTGACGCCGGTCTCGAACGACCTTGCTCCCTTTGCGGCTGAACACGGCCATATCGCTCTGCGGATCGCGGACGGCTGAGATAGGCTCCAGTTGCTTGGTAAAAATCGTGCGCCCGTCCAGGAACGGCGGTCGCAGATCGTGGACGAGTAAATGGACTCGAGTACCTTCTTCATCTTCTGGTAGAAAGTCGCCTTCAAAATCGCGCCGTTGCGCGACTCCAGACGTGAGCATCCGGTTTGTTTCCCAGTTGTCGATGTCCTTGCGCTTCGCATCGCGCAGGTGTGGCGGAAGGTTGGAGCTCTTCAGCCTTTTGGCTGGAGGCATTCCGTCGGACGCCATGGTGGAATAACACCTAGAAGAACTCAAACAAATCCTTCAACCGGGTCAAATTGATTTTTGAAATAACATAGAGTGGCACAGGAATGGCCACCAGGTGCTTGCTTCGAGCCAGGTGCTAGGCAAAGTGTAGAGGTTCTGATAAACTGCGGAGTGGATTATCGCCGACGCGGCAAACGGTGCAAACAAATTGCCATCCACGTCACGTGCCTTAATCTATGGAGGGGCCAGAGAAGGTCATGAGATAAAGATACAATGAAAATAGCCTTTTCGAAAGCGCAATTAGAGATTAAGACTAAAATATTAGATAACTTAGTGAGACTGAACCGGGGTTCTGTCCAGACCGCAGCCTGGCTGTCCCTCGTAGACGCAGCTTGAGGAAAAAGTGAGTTAGTCTGCTTCTCCGCGCAGCGGAAATCGAGCGACGACGCCCCGCATCGCATCTTGAGCTTTACAACAACAGAGTCACAGCATCGGATATCAGAAAATGGCCAGTCAGGCGCAAATAAATCCCAAGAAGCAGCAGGGTATGCTGATGTGTTCTCATCTCATTTCACGTAGTGACGAAGGCTAATATGAAGCAGAGCTTCAGCTTCAATATACAAACTTCAAGAATACACTCACGCAGATGGCTCAAAAGATTGGCGACATCGAGCAGGAAGCAGAGGAGCATAAGTACTTTTTACTTCCCATTTCTAGACTGCTAGCAGTAGTGACCTTTACTAGGCTTGTCATTGAGACACTCGAACCCCTCCCTCAGGACCGCAAGTGCTTCCGAATGGTAAACGGAGTTTTGGTCGAGCGAACAGTCCAGGATGTGCTTCCTGCACTCAAGACAAACTCAGATGGTTTGAAGCAGGTGCTTGACGAACTTGTGAAGCAATATCAGAGCAAACAGTCCGAGTTGGACGATTGGAAAGTTAGTTTGCCAAAGCCAGGAAATCATGCTAATTGTTTGATGACTGACGTCTTTTCACAATAGAAAAAGAACAACATCCAGGTTGTACAACCATGATTAACAAAAACGCTTCCCTCTTTTCTTGTGACGGCAGTCCGAAATACCCCTCCATACTCTTCAATCCTTCTATCGGTCTTGGTGTCCGTGATCTCCTTTTGCGACTATGAGCGGGAATCGGAATCGAAAAGGCGTTAACGGGAGCCCCGAGTGACTGCATTGAGCGTATCCGAGCCATCTTCCTTGTGACTTGACCAGACTTATACTTGATCATTTTCTCGAAGAGTTGAAATTTGTTTCTTGCCGTTGGTCCGCTATCTGTCGATTGATACGACGAAGCTCCTACAGCTGTGCATCCTCCCGTGTCTAGAAACCAGGTTCAGTGGGGACAAGATGTGATATCGCACTACTTCGGTGCTCTGCTACGCGGATGGAATCACCTGGTAGCTACTAGTTGTGGCCATAATGAACTCCATGTCAAACCCTTGGTGCAAACTTGAGCTCACTGTGCCTCTCTGCCCCATCAAGAAACTTTTCCATTCTATAATTAGAAATAACGGGCGTCATCTCGGAGAAGGAACTCGCATGCCTTGAGACAGTGGTACCGTAGAGGAGCAAAAGTTGTAAATGGTTTATCTCCTGCTGGCACCCAAGCTGACAAACACATGCAGTCAACTCGAGTCCTCAAAAACGTAATGCAGGCTGCTCATGTGCAGCCTCATCTCAGGTGAAAACCTGATTGTCCAACACATTTGTCAAGATATGACGCCCGGTACTTTTGTCATGTTCATGAGCCTAGTCGACACCTTGCGAGCTTCATCGTCCTATGTGTTGATTGCTCCTGATACCATGCTGTCATTGATGCCTGATAAACCCTCCTGGTCCGACGTCCGAACGATTTTGTGATGAGTCCTATGTCGAGTCAAAATCTTCAGGCTGGACCTTGGCTGCTGACAGGCAACATATGTGTGCCTGAAATGCAGAGCGCTCCGAACACAGCGTCACCAATGAGCTGTACTCGAACTGTTGTCACTTCAAAGCAGATATCGGATTATTCATTACGCATCTGAGTATCATGAAAATATTGATTATTCATTACGCATCTGAGTATCATGAAAATATGCCAGTCATTACCTGGACCAACCAAACAACAGCTTTTCTTGACCATCATTGCCATCGTCGTCTCGCTGCAATGCCACAGATACCAGTAATCACGTGCATTTCAGTATCAATACATACTGTATGGAGTATGGTCGACGAATCTCGCGGCATCACGAGGTCATTTTAGTAATTTATCGTTATCACATTGTAAATGGACGCCTGAGGCCAGGTCTGGCTTCCCTCCCTTGAGTCCCTGCACTTCATGTCTCAGCTCGTCAACCGTCCATCTCTCATTCGATTCATCAGGCGAGTCAATCCACCAGCTCTAATTGATTAACAAAGTTCATCAAAATTCGCTCAACTCCTTTGGAAAGAGTGTTTTCAATATTCTGATTCCCACAAGTCTCATTGGCGTTCTTCAGCGACCAGTGAGAGTTCCCCTGGTCTGCCCACACATTCCTGGTTCGCCAATTGACATCTGCGCGCATCGCATCCGTCTCCAGTCAGAATCCTGAAATATCTACTGGACAAGCTCAGCTCCTAAGTGGACGAAACAGACCAAATACAACAGGCCGAGGGCCATTCAAGCGAAACAGAAGCTCCCGTTCGTTCGAAGGTAAGGTACTCTCGTCTCCCGATTCCCGTGGATCGTTCGTCTGCCTCTGCGCAACGTGCCACTATCAACTTGACCCACCACTGTTGCATTGGTTGCTACGCACGGAAGACCCGCGTCACTGAGAGTTTTCTCCGGGTTTCCAGATCACCCGCGTTGGAGCATCCCGCATATCTGATTGACGTTACCACTGCACCACTCCTCTTTGCAGTTCTGTAAGGCGGACCATCCGTCCACAACACGCGAAAGGTGGCAGGGAATAAAATTAGCATTTTATCGTTCCGAATTTTTGGACTAACTTATCCTTGCGACTGGCAACAAATCAGATTTGGTTGATCGAGTCACTCTCTTACTGTCGCGTCTTTCCTCGAATAACAGATCTCTCGCGCCTTGATTATACCATCAGGGCCGGAGCTATAGCAGAAACAATTGCTTGTCCCCGCACTGCTGACACTTGTGCCTCTACGTTCGGGCTGCCGTGAAGCGAATCGCTGCCCAGCCAGACACAACTCTATTCTGCCTTTTGACGCGAGTGTATCATAGCGCCCGAGTTCGATACCCCCGAAGCACGCATCTCTGACGTGGTCTGCCAGCAGAGCAAATAGACGACTCCTTATCACATTCCTTATCCAGTATCCGCTGCGTGTATACCTATAGCTAAAAATCATGTCGGCCTCTCCCTCGAAAGAGCCTGAGGTGGAACAGGAAGCGCAATCAGGTGAAGACCAAGAACACATGGATAAGGACCAGGAACAAACACAGAACCAGGGAGAATTCGAGGTGAAGGAGCAAGATCGATGGCTCCCGATTGCAAATGGTTAGTTGCGTTCCCTTGCAGCTTCTCTTGTCCTCCCGATTTGCGCGTACCTTACATCCAACTGCTGGCCAACAGCCGTCTGCCCTACTTCACTTTTGCCGTACCCTGCGTCCATCCATTTATAATACCCCAGCCCTGCCTCTTTAACCAACAAACATCGCACTGTGGGGACCCTCCGTCGCCTGCGGTTCGAGTGTAGCTCTGCACGCGAAGCGCCTTTCTTATCTGGGCGATACAATTTTCGTCAGATACCTATTGTGCGATGGCGCTCTTTTTGCGACGTTCAAAGTTTTTACGCGATTATCCCCCGCCAGTTTGGAGGAATGATGGGTAAACAGCTACATGTGCTAACATCTACCGTCAAGTGGCCCGTATTATGAAGTTGGCCTTGCCAGAGAACGCGAAGATCGCCAAAGAAGCCAAGGAGTGCATGCAAGAGTGTGTCAGCGAGTTTATCTCGTTCATCACCAGCGAGGGTGAGTGTTACTGCATCTGGTACCTGTCCATTTGACTAACGTATGCTTGCGCCTTGTTTTCTACAGCCTCTGAAAAGTGCCAGCAAGAGAAACGCAAGACGGTAAACGGGGAGGATATTCTGTTCGCCATGACCTCACTTGGCTTCGAAAATTATGCGGAAGCGCTCAAGATCTACTTGTCAAAGTATCGCGAGGTAAGACTTGTACAACACGCTCAGGCGGCCTGTCTCCCCACCAACGGTTGGTGGTCTGGTGGGTTGTAGTATCATGTGCTAAGTACTTCCCTAGACTCAGTCCGCCCGTGGCGAACATCAGAACAGGCCAACGAGCAGCGGCTACAATGCTGGAGGGCCTGTGGGCGGATCCAGCACGCAAGGTGGACGACCTGGTGCATCGGCTTCCGGCGGCTTTCCTGAAACTGCAGATAACACAAACAATATCATGAACCCTGGTCTGGACCCCTCCGAACAGGACAGTTCAGCCTATGGCTACCCTTCGATGGTCGGCCAGCCTCACAATGGCGCAGGAGGCGACTCGTACTAAATACATCGTGTGTGACAGAGTCCCCCGCGCAAGACTCTCACACACTCCAAATTCTGCGCTGTCAGAATAAGAATGTACGCTCGAAGACTGAGACGGTGCTACCCTTGTTTCGGGGGTCGAGTCTGCCTTGGAACAGAGTCTCGAATTGTTTGTGGGGATGCTCCTAACATTCTTTGGGTGTTGCTCTCTGCGCAACATTTTATGACATGGTATGAAACATTGGGATATTCATGAGGAATCGACAGAGAGGTAAACAGGACCAGTTCGGGATGCGCTTTTTAATTCTTTATTTTTTACCCCTTTGATCATTGGTGTGCTTATGCTGTTTTCATCCGCGGCCTCTCTATTATCTCTTTTGCTATATGTTCCCTTCAACAACGACGGTGTTTGTACACCTTGATAGTCAATGCGTCGTGTGGAAACGATCTTCTTTTCATGCTTACAGAACAGTCATCTCGGATTCGTTGTTTGATTACGGGAGGGCAGTTGGTCGCAAAATACGGAATCATCATATGTATTCATATATGCCACTTGCTGGTGATTTGTGACTTATGAGTGTCTCTTGGGTGATATGGTGGGCCAATTAGTTAATAGAAGGAAAGGGGGGGACTTCGCTGTCCTTGACGAATGACCGGATTTTGATACTGGCGCCTATGTGGATGTCTTGATTGATTGGGTCAGATGAGATGCTAACTTTCTGGACATATGCTCAGGGAAACATCGAGCATGCTTTTCCTTTGTGCATTGGTAGATATAAGACAGAGTGAGAAGTTCACTGTGGAGAGACTATTTCCATAGGTATAAAGATATGTTGTACGCAAATTGATGGACATAAGGTTTGAATCCTAGGTATCATTCGTGATATATCGTTCATGGGATAGATGCTCATCTTAAAGAATCCGTCCAAGCAGCGCTAGCCGTGCATCCATCCTCCATCCTGGAGTAGGTCTGACATCGGTGTCTCCTGCCAGTAAATCTGGCGCCATTCATCTTCTAGCTCCGGGAGTCCGTCCATGCTCATCGGCAGTACAGACTGGTCCGGATCCGTGAAGGAGAACAGCTGGCGCCAGTCCAGGAATTCCCTTGGCTGATCCATCGGATCGACAGTTGCCAGGTTCGTGGATGGGATCCAGCTGTCAAAGGGCTGGTTCTGGTGCGGGGAGACAGCGGTTGGGGGTAGAGACGTGGAGTTCGGGGTGGGGACATCGTAGGAGGAAGGGAGGGGCCGATCCGGCTGTGAGGGCCGTAGAGGTGTGTCGGTTGAAGTGTGTTGATTCTGGTTCTTGTTTTGATTTTGGTTCTGGTTCTGGTTATGGGATTGGTCATGCGTGCTGCTAAAGGGTCTGGGTCTCTCGCTTGTTGCCAGGCGCAGATCTTTTTGCAGACGTTTTGAATCTTCGAAGAGGCGTAGAATAGTAGTGGCGTGCGACCAGTACTTGGCTAGTTCTCGGAGTGAGTAGGAGGCGGAATCGAAGCGGCGCAGGGCGTTAATGGCTAGGACAGGGTTGGAGAATCGCAGCTCGACGCGAACTTGGATCATCGCCGTGAAGAGGGTGTGGACGCCGGAATGCCATAGGTACTTGAGACGATCGTTTAAGCGGAGTTCTTCGAAGATAGATGCGATGACACCAGCGGCTGCACTGCAGATCTCTGCATCATGCGGGCCGTAGTCGTCCGAGTACGCGGATGCCCTGGGATGGGGCCGATGGAGAAGGATGAGAAAATTGTTGTAGGTCAAGTGAAGCATGGCGGACCAAGGATCCATATCCGAGGCACGCAGCCGCAGATTGTCTGGAAGCCGCAAAGACCAGTTTGCAAGAGCTTCGTCTGCTTCTTGCAATGCGGCTTTGCGACGCTCCGAACTGACTCGTAGTCCGAACCGCTCGCGCACGATATAAGATATCATTGTGCAGAGCTCCGAAAAATGAATGACATAGTCCGTCTGGACGCGGGCCCCACAGCCTTCAAAATCAGAGGCTGTCAACGGAGAGACATCAGAGTCTTCGAGATTGCTGGAGCATAGAGAGATTAGGGCAGGTAATGAGACTCAGATCCGGGCTAGCACACTTACATAGCTTGAGGTCGACCATACGAAAGGGAGACCATAACATCGAACTGAACCAGTATGTACCATAGCCTTCTCCACATCCGGCGGTCCCGGGGAACGAACTTGCTCGAGACTGGATTTCGATGCATGCCGAGGCCAGTCGCGATTCGAGCAGCGACGCCGACCCAGTAGTGAGCGTTGGCAGAAACATCATCATCAGGGCTGTCCGAATGCCACGTCAAGAGCAGCGCAGCTTGCACCATGGTATCACGGTTTCGCTCAATGCGATTGTCAAAGAGCCATTTCGCGCGACGGAAGAAAATTTCTTTCAAAGTATCGCGCTCTTCTTTTGGATGCGTGACATGGCATCCGACCAACAGAATGGCTTGCAGAAGCAAGATGGGCGGAGGATCAGAAGGGTCCCTATTGCGATACTGACTCATGAACTGATCCTCTTCAACAATGGGATATCCCGGGTTCACGTGAGTGAAGTATGCATGGACAAGCTCGTCAACGAGAGCCGGCTCCGGTAGAGTCAGAGCGTCTACGAGGAGCTGGTCGTGACCGGTTTTCAACTGTCGCCGTGGTATCTCGCTGCCAGCAAAGTGATATACGTCGTCATCTTTATCGCGCTGTTGACGTATCAAGAAGGACATGTTCGACAGCTCGTGTCCAACATAGATTGCTCGCACGCCCCTCTGGATTTCCCGAGCACCTGACCCTTCCTCATCGTCAATGAGCTTCACCAATCGCTTCTCAAAATCGGCATGGGCATCCTGTTCGGCGAACGGGTCTGAAGCGGGCGGAAGATGGCTTTCCTGTGCTTGTGGAGACGTGTGACTATAACTATTGCTGTGGAGATGTTGTGCCTTGGACTGGACATTCGGAACGACGCTCGCCGGAGGAGCTGCTGCGTCTGGCTGAACTCCGCGAAAAGCAGTTGTGAAAGCGATTGGTTCACTGACGGCAGATGGAGGAGACGCTTCGGGGACATGTTCGGAGATGGACGGTGGCCGACAACGAATTGGAACGGGATTCAGAATGGAGCGTACCGCAAGGCGCTTCTTCTTCTCATGGATGCGGCAATCTGTTTTCCCTGAGGAGCGGCAGTTGGAGCAGGGCAGGCCAACGATACGTGCGTCACACCGGACTTTGCGCCGATGGCAGTGGACGCAGGCTGCAGAGCCTAAGCCAAAGGAAATCAGTATGGATGTCGACAAGTACATTATGGGAACAATTGTAGTCAACAGAGGTATTGTCTACCTGACTTGCGCTTGGTCACACCATTGCTGGTGGGTGAAAGGCTATTCTGCGCTGTGGATGACATAGCAAAAGCATCGAGGCAGATTCAAGGCCCATAGACTTTCTTCCTCATCATGTGAAGCCGCTAGAGGTCCAGAATTGGGAGATCGATTCAGGAACCCGACATGACCCAAACAATCAGAAAGATGAGCAGAAGTGGGAAGAGGCAAATGCCGGGAGAGGGAAATCGCAGGAACAGCGATAAAGAGAAGACCGATAATGGATGAAAGTGGGGGAGAGTTGGGTCTGGGGAAGATCACGTGGAGGTGCGGAGAAGGCGCAGTCGGAGGATTTTGGCTGATAACAAAATACGCGAGATCAGAATGATATTCAACAATTGAGCTCAAGGTGTGTTCCGGAGGGCGCAAGGAGGGTTTTGTTAGCGGGAGACAGCGAGAGAAGGTCCTCGTCGGAGCCCAGGAGGTGGTAGAAGCAGTTTCCCGTCGGCGAAGCTGTTATCGGTTGCGATCTGTGTCCACACCCAGGAGCTGTCCAAATCTTCAAGCCACAGGACTCGAAA
This sequence comes from Aspergillus pseudoviridinutans, assembly GCF_018340605.1. Taxonomy (NCBI): domain Eukaryota; kingdom Fungi; phylum Ascomycota; class Eurotiomycetes; order Eurotiales; family Aspergillaceae; genus Aspergillus; species Aspergillus pseudoviridinutans. Next base: position 3,746,822 of record NW_025091282.1, on the reverse strand, counting down.
AGTCGGATCCAGTGATTCCCCGTTGTCTTGAGCTTGATGCATGTAAACAACTCTCTTCGAACGTTTGATCTGTGGGACAAAGGCTGTGCCTATGTATGCTTAAACAGACCCTATACACTCTATGATTGCTGTCTATGTATGTACAAACTGAGCATATGAATCGGTCTAAACATGAAGCAGTGTACAATGTAGCTACCCAAACACAAACCGTTTCCAGTTGTCTGCCAGTCGTTGGACCCCCTGTTGTAATGACCAGCCACGGAGCTCACAGATCTGCCGGGCAACTTCCTCGAGCAAATCGTCCATCTGCTGACCAGCAGCGTGAAGGTCGCTCTCAATGAGCACTCTGTCCTCCGGCAAAGCTTTGATAACAGCGATGACTTTCTGAGACGACGGCCCGCTGAAATTGATCACACTAGAAAAGGAGAAGTAGACGTCCGACGGATTTGAAGGGTTCAGAAATTGCTTCAATTGCTCCACAGGGCCCGAATACGAATGCATACAAATTCGGGGTGGATATGGGAGAGGTGGACCTTCGTGCTTTGGTGACTTTCGCACTTGCTCGTCTTCGGCGTCGCTCTCTGCGTGAGCACCTTCAACGCTAAGACGTCTTCGTCTCTCCCGTCGCGAGGGTACTCTGCGTTCATGGCCTGCCCATAGCTCCTTGAAGACATCAAATACCGCTCCATGTGCTTGGACACTGTGTACTGAGACTGGTCGTTGAAGTTCCCCAGCGAGGCGAAGCTGGGCTTTGAGAATAGCCTTTTGGTGTTCCATGTGCACCCTGTAGGGTGAGAGTTTCCGGCCTTCACGAGATCCGGGCGTTATTTGCCCGTTACGATTCTCAGCCTCCTGCTGGGTCCAGGCCTTCGGAAGTCTGAAAGCACGATCAAGGCCGACCTCGCCAACCAGAGCATTTGGAAAAGATAGTAGCCGTTCGCGTGTCTCGGAGATGAATTGCGAGAGAGGTTTCGGGTCAGGTAGAAAAGAAATGAAGTCTTCATCTTCAGAAGCGGGTGTTAAGACTTTTTGATAATGCGTTTTCTTGCTCTCAGGATCCGGGACGCCCTGCGCTGCCTCTGATGATGACTCCAGATCGTCGATGATTATGTGTGAAAACCATGGATGCCATCCAAAGCATGGAAGTACACGATCCATCTCGGCATCCTGAACAGTCAATTTTTCATTGTTAAGGTCTTTAGCTATCTGAAATACAAGGCCTTGATCCTCTGCTCGAGTGGCCATGACTGTGAGCGTCGTTGTTTTCATCCTTGGAATATCAGATATTGACGAAATGGTGTCCGTGGGGTGGCAATGGGCATCATAGACACCGAGCTCCCAAGGAAATTCGGAGACATTGTCATGCTCATTTCCAGGCATGTTCCTCCCGTCCATATGCGTTTGATCTCGTGGTAGTATGATAAGAGACATCAGACAGTTTTAGGGTGACAAACTGAATGCTGTGATGTAATGGTACCAGAAGATGGTGGAAATACCGATACCGTAATTTTGGAATTACTGCCTGGGGCATCAATGGCATCAACATGAGCTATTACCTCCCGTATATCACATGCTTTTCTCCGCACTTGTTGCTGTCAAGCAGAAGCTCCGATAACAACCTGGTACTTTTAAGGTCCATTGGCATCGTAGGCTTGCAAGATGTCGTGGCTATCTTTCCGCGATCAGAATTCTGGTGATATGATGGATATACCCTTCTATCCCGTTCAAGTCATCCACTATCTTCTAATCTCTTACTGAACCTTCTCTGCGTTTGGTCTTCATGCCAACCACATGCTCCACCTTGTTGACAGTGCCGTTTTTGGCACTGGTTTCAGTACCTCTGATCTTCTCCGCATATATCACCATCTGCCTCTCCGTGCTGACTCTGTTTTTACGACTTTTCGTCATTTACGTTGAGCTATGCTATGCTATTGTCTCAAACTACTTTGTAATTCCGATATCTAGCAAGTCTTCATTGCTGAGTTTTGCCTCTGAACCGACTACCCCCGCCGCCACCTCTGCCACGCCCAAGAGACGATCCATTGATCATGGCGTCGGTGTGATATTGCCTCACCCCAGCAACCATCGCCACGTGGCGCCCTTTTCTCGAGGGCACACTCGCTCGGCGCCGACTCGACGGCGAAATAGTTCGTCTGCTCTCCTAACTCTCATCAGCGGAGATGAAGGTCGGGACTTCGAAGGCGTGGGTGGTTGGCGCTGCCCACCATCTGCAAGGTCGCAGGGCCATCTCTCCAGGTCCGCATCGTCCTCCTCAAAGGACAGCATAAGCGACGAGGCAGATGAGCGGGCCTGGCTCTCAATCAATGATCGTCTCGAGCTCCCCTCACAGCCATTTCCACTGCGGAACCACCCCGAAACAGCAGACATTCTGCCCTGGAGACACAGCCAGGCCACCTCTCATAGTCCCGAGGGCCACAGGCAGCGCCATCACCATCGTTCCGCAACCACCTCCCTGATCCCCAGTCAAACTCGCCGAGCTCCTACTTCTCCGTCAGCATCGCGGTCAAACAGGTCAGAGTTCCACTTACCGGCCGGCAACGGGGTCCGCTCCCGAGGTCTCTCTCCGCGGCCACAGTCTCAGGACGCATCATCTTTTTCAACATATTCTGATTTTTTCCGTGCTATGGCCAGTGCGCCGCAGACATATTCACAATTGCACCTATCAAGTTCATCCGATGCCCTGGGTGGTTACTTTGGTTTTCGCCCAGGCAATGGAGCGAATAGCAGCGGGAGTGCAGTCTCAACGACGGGCACCACCACGCCGGTCGAGGATCGTACAACGCCCCGTAGTATGGGGAGATTTATGGCTCATTATCCTACAGGCGTCAGGTATCGTAGACGAAGTGTATCGGGGCCAAACCTTGGATCGCAATTACCCAGTCCTTCTTTGAACAGAGACCGGCCGTTTTGACTGATTGGTTTTGATTCTGAGGTTTTCAAGAAAAGCATCTTGATAGTTTTGCATACTAGCGATCGGATTTCCAAATTGACTAGTGAGTGATTATGCATCTACAATTCATAGGATCTAGCGACTTGAAGCCATTCCACCGTATCTATGGATTATACTCTAATAATACACTCCGTATGTCCAACTCATCTTGACGCAGAATCTGGAAAGTTTATCAAGAAACAAGGAAATAATTACTGAAGGGGGAAAGGTATATCGCTCATAATAGACAGCACATCTCTCGCGTCACTTCGGACTCCGAGACCTCTCCCTTTGGCTCACCTCTTCCATTTCCTCCAATACCACTCTATTGAATTCCTCCCATCCATCGAGGTAGAGATGATGACCCGATCCCTTGATGATTACCACCTTAGCCGAGCCATTATCCGCCTCACGCTCTTCTGGTGAAGCATTCTGGAGCACCCGCCGTTTCTCCTCTTCAATCTTGGCCTTGGCTGCGAGGCCTCCCGCCGCGTCCATCCAGTCATGGTCTCCATACATGAAAACGACGGGAATGCCGGTCTCGCGCTTGGCTGGGGGTAGAGAACCCTGGGTCGCCGACTCAGAAGATGGCGGATTCGAGGGCGAGGCGTCCGTGACTTTCGCAGGCTCCGAGCCAGAGGCGGAAGGCTGAATCATCTGTCGTCCGACGTTCTGGATGCGCCGGATCAAAGGGCTGCGCGCGAAGGCTCCTGGAGCTAAGATATATGCAAGAGCATACTCTCCACTGCCACGTTGACTGAAGATCGAATAGGAGTAGTCGTGTAGAGCTTTCGCTTCATTGGCAGGTAAATGGGAGAAGCGCCGAGAGGTCCAGCCAGATACGATGCGGGGCCCGAGAGGGCCAGCCCACCGTACCAGACTGAAAGGAGAGATGTTGGCTTCCCACAGATAGGCAAACCATTTGGGAATGTTGCGGCGGGCTGGTCGGCTTTCCGGTGGTGCCGCTGTCGCCGCGTTACCGTAACCTTTGAGCAGGACGTTGTTGTCGCCTTTCTGGGCTACTTCCGGGGGGACAGACAACGACGTCTGTGCGATAGTTTGCTGGTCCTGGGTGAACTCCTGCGCTAAAGTGGACTCGGATGGTTCGGGCATATCCGCAGAGACAGCATAAGGATCTTCGGGAATCCCCACGGGAGAGGCAAGGATCAGCTTGTTCAAACGGCCGGGGTACTTCAAGGCATAGGCGACGCCCATATATCCCCCCAAGCTGTGACCAAGAAGCGTAAAGCGTTCGATCTTACGCTTCACGCGCCATTCCTCCAAAGCATCAACGAACCAATCCTCCGCCTCCTTGATGGCTTCCTCTCTGTTCTTAGCCTTGATGCGAAACGGTGGTCTGGTGCTGCGACCCATGCCCAACATATCCAACGCGTGCAGTTGCCACCCCTTCAACCGACTGAGAGGTTCAAAATTCTTGTAGAAGAAGCCCAACCCGGCACCATATCCGTGAAGCATGACCAAATGTTGGTCCGCTTCCTCACCGACTCTCTCCACGGAAAACTCATTTAGAGCCCTGTTCTTACCGCTCAGTTCAACCATGCTGGAGCGCCATCTTCTCGGTCCGTACGGATCGTCGGTGGAATTGGCCGATACTTCACCTTGCTGGCTGAGATCGGCCGATTGGAGACTCTGAGCCACACCATCGCGTTGAGTGGTGGTCTTTCCGGTCTGCAGATGCGTAGGAGGTTCATGCTGGAGATAGGGCAAGAAAGAGAGAACTTTATGCTCTGCTGCTGCAGCTGGCAAACTAGCCCACTGGAACCAGATCTCAGCGACTTGTGCTACAACTTTGGTCATCATCTCCCACTTCAGGAACCTACCCATTGATTGAAGCCTTCTCTGTAGCCTAGAGGAAACCACGAGGAGCGCGCTGCGGCTGCGCTGGCCCCTCGGACGGCATATGGCGTGCTCTCTTGTTGAGAAACATACGGGCCATGGTGGGCTCGATCGTGAAGGTCGTCCTTAGACGAACTGAGTGATTCCGATGTCATTGAGGACGTGTAGCGTAGATGGATTGTGGGATGTGGCGAAGAAAGGAGACGGGGCGGTTCAAATGACGTCCAGGGTCGGGAGACCTGGGAAGAAAATGAAGGAAGTCGCACGGCGGACAGCTTGTCGCGATGGCATCCAGAGTGACAGAGACGGTACCTCTGTCACTCGCACGGACAAGACAAGAAGAAAATTTATAGGGAAGGGGCGCAGAGGTCATAAATTCGTCAGCAATGGAAATAAGAAGGCCAGGTGGGCGTAGCGCAGCGGTCAAAAACGAAGCCAAAGACCGCTTATCCCCGAAGCTCAACAGGCAGCCGGAATGATGGCGAAGTCGGAGGAAACAAGGACTGTTTAAAGTTTCATCAAGGCTGTAGCCGTTTGTAGGGTATCATAAGTCGTAGAAATGCGATGAGATAAGATTGATTGACAAAAAACGTTGAATTTGTTACAGTATGATAGCTGGAGGCCGTTGAGTGGAGACGCTGATGACGATGATCCGGCTGATTTTCTTCTCCTCTTTTTCGTTGAGCTAGTGATACTGTAGCTGGATGAACCAGAAACATTATTATTATCAACCTTACCGACTTTCCTATTTGGCTTCGTCTTCCACATCTCATGCGATGAAATCGCGTCTGGCCGCAAAGGCCGTGCAGTCCCTCTAAAAGCCTACGATATCCTCTTCCACTTTCAAAAGGGATCTTCTCCTGTTGATCCTTTTCCCCTCCCTCCACAGCGTCATGGCTGCACAAACCCGGAGCCTGGATCAGCTTGTCAAGGGTTCGCCAGCTCCTGGAAGTCTTCCAGAGTCCATATCCAAACCCTCTGGTCAATTGAACACCCTTCAGCCGCCGTTTTCTCAAGATGCCCCGGATCCCTCCTCCCCGCCCCGTTCATCGACCCCGGATCTGCTCTCGACTTTGCCCTCGTCTCCTCCTCAAATCTACCTGAACCTTCTCATTCTCGAAAGTTCGCTGCGAGCTCAGTATCTGGCGCTGCGGGAACGTCGACGACAGAATACCTTTTTCCTGCTCCTGCTCGCTGCCTGGATCGCTTACTTTGCGTACGCGCTCTTCCTCCGTCCGCGGGAGGATGGCAGCGGGGTGGGAGGCTCCATTTACTGGATGGTCGAAATGGGGGAAAAGGTCGCGCTTCTGGGAGGAATAGTCACTGCGTTGCTAGTCTGGGGAACAGGACAGTGGGAACGGGGAGTGCGATGGCCACGGCGCTGGCTCGCCGTCGCCAACCGCGGCCTACGCACCATGAACACCAAGATCGTCATCATCCGGGGCCCCTGGTGGCAGGAACTGCTATCCTACCTTTCCTTTCTGTTTCCATTCACCTCTCCTTTCTTCCCTACTCCAACCGGGAATTTCCACTACATCGAGCGCCCGTCGTCGGACAAGCGCGGTAGTCGGCAGCACTACCAGCAGTACTACAACAACGTCGACAGCGAATCGGGCCTTGTGGAGGAAGATCTCAGCCCCGGGGGTGATTACATCCGTCTGCTTCTTCTCCCCAAATCCTTCTCGCCCGAATTCCGCGAGAACTGGGATGACTACCGAACCGAGTTTTGGGAAAAGGAGAACGAGCGCCGCGCTCAACTGCGCGAGAAGTTGCGCCAGAAGGAGCGCCAACACGCTCAGCAAGAAGGAGGCTGGTTCTGGTGGCTCGGACTCGGATTAGGCTGGAAGGCCTCACAACGCCGACGACTCGTCGCCGCAACCCTCAAGTCAAGCGACGGAGACAAACATCGTCATCACCATCCTCACTCCAGCATCTCCAAACATGGCCACGACCTCAAATCTCCCATGCGGCGTAGCGCGCGTTCTGAGTCCCATTCCCGCACCCCATCCCGTAGTACGACGCCAGTGGACGTCGACGATCGTCCGCCGTCACGCTCTTCCGCCAGCAGCCGTCCTCGCCGGGGAAGCACAACCCCGTCTTCCACTGCTTCGGAGCAGAGCATGCAGCTACGGAAAAAGAGGGGCACGAAATCACTTTCTCGCGGGCTGTCGCCTTTGACCCAAGCACAGATCAGGGAGGGCATCTATAGTACGCCGTCTCTCTCGTCCGACGATTCGTTCCTGGGTGAGACTCTTGAGGGCACACAGTCCCGTGAAGCTAGTCCCTCGGCGTAGGTTGGAAGCATCCTATGTTCGTCATATACCATAATTAGAACCATCGCATGCATCGCATGGATTTTTGTGTCGATGTATCTACAAACGGATATCAGATTCTCGTCAATATATGGATTTATTCTCCACTGTGTCTATATGACTGTAGAGTGACTGAACGCTCTTCCGATATACAAGCAAGAAAATAGATCTAGAATTATGGAGCGTTCTGCTCAAACTCGATTGCAGTGAGCATGAAACATTATGCCAGGGGCTATGCATTGAAAGACATTATTTTCAAACATGGACAGACTATCGTGTCACTTGCATACATAAAGGTTGAAGAAAAACTCCGATACGCCATACTGAGTATCCGGCGCAATTCAAGATATTGGACTGAGAATCCGTCAAGCCCTTCCCGAAACACTATTCTAACCACTAGTATGCAATAATCATTGGATTTAAATCCTGTAAACAGTCTCATCGTCTTCGAGGAACCTGTAAGCAAAAATAGGTTAGTCAGGCTTGACCATCATGACAAAATATCTGTCGGCTGACTCACATCAACTCATTTCTTTCGTTCATGGCTTTCAGTGCCTCAATTGCCTCTGCTCGCTGGAAGACATGGCCGGCTCCGAGCGAGGGAGATTCCCGCACAGCGGTATTAACTGCTCCAATGAGCTCCTCCACATCGGCGGTGTCGCCGTGAGTGAACAGCCGTGTGCCCATGAGCGGGCCTAGAGCCTGACGGAACACGGTCAAGCGCGCAGGTTGGATCGGCTGGGACGAAGTAGCAGACCTCATGGCATTCTGTGATTGTGAATCATCGGTCTGAGACTGGATGAGCTGCGACGCCGGTTGCGAAGAAGCAACGGACATCCGAGATTGGCTATCTGTCTGCGTCTGCGTACGGTTTGTCTGACTTGAACGGAGTCGCTGCCCTCGAGGGCTAGCAGAGTACAAACCGTCCCCGTCTTCCGACACGGCGTCTCCGTCGGCATCCATCTCGTCCCCGTTTGTGGACCGCGTAGCTGCTGAACGTGTTCGCAGTGTTCCGACTCGCCGGCTTGATCGTGGCGTGGCGGTTGCATTCGCGGGAGTATTGTCATCATCGGAGTCGGATTCGCTCGATTCAGAGTCTTCATCGAATGTTGTGACCTTTCTCCTCTTGCGGCGTTCATCTTCAAGAACTTCCTTGAACATAGCGAAGCGCAGAATAGATTCGGCAACCTTGGCATCTCTCTCCTCGACTCGATTCGATAAGCGAGCTTTCGCGTGCGCCGTGGACAAACGAATTAATGTCTCCAGCGTACGTGCGGTTATGGGGGATGTTCGACGCTGGTTGCCCGAGAGCTCGTCGTTTCTCAAAGCTGAGTAAGTCGCAACAATATGATCGGCAGCGCCCTTAGTGAGGACTGGCTTAATTCTCGATTTAGAGTATTGAATGTACTTCTTGATGAAGGGAATGCTCAGAATTTCAATGCCCTTGCCCTTGCGGCTCGAGTTGGCCATTCCAGCATGGAGCATAACATTGAACTTTTCGTACACCTCCGTTGGCTGGTTGGAGTCCTGGTTATCCTCAAGTCCAACACCCAAGGTCTGACTAAGGTCTTCCCGAACCGGAGCACCTTCCTCGGTTCCAGGTTGACGGTAACGGTGCATGCGCAAGACGTGCTCTGAAACCATTCTGTCCCTGGCATCTTCAATATCGTCCGTCACAACAAAAAGCAAATCGAAACGTGAAAGAAGTGAATCAGGAAGGGCGATGTTCTTGTGAGGGTCTTTATGAGGGTCGTATTGTCCGTAGATAGGATTAGCGGCTGCCAAAACACTGCAACGAGCGTTCAAGCTTGTGTGAATGCCAGCTTTGGCAATAGTGACCGTCTGCTGTTCCATCACCTCGTGAATAGCCACTCGATCCACGTCACTCATCTTGTCGAATTCATCAATACAGACAACACCGCGGTCACCCAGGACCATCGCACCGGCCTCCAAACGACGCTCCCCAGTCTCCTTATCAGAGGTGACAGCGGCTGTCAGACCGACTCCCGAAGAGCCCCGACCTGTGGTTGCGATTGCGAGAGGTGCTGTATTCAAGACGAAACGAAGAAGTTGCGATTTGGCGGTCGATGGATCACCGACCATGAGGATATTGATGTCACCACGCAAATGCGTGCCGTTATCGAGATTCTTCTCCATTCCACCCAAGAGCATCAGCAAGATCGCTTTCTTGATATAATCATGTCCGTATATGCTAGGTGCAAGAGAGTTGGAGAGCAGCTCGAATACGTTCTTCTTTTTGGCGACTTTGTTGATGTTTCGAATGTCGGTGTCCGTGATAGTGGCTTGAGCAATGCCTCCACCAGACTTTGAAGACAGTTGAATAATATTGTTGGCCATAACGACCGTGCGAAAAGTCGAAGACCCAGAGCTGGCATTTCGATTTCCCAAAGAGCGGTAAATTCCCACCAGCTGAATCCGGTCTCCAGGTTTGGCACTGTCCACCAGATCATCGTCCAAGATTACGTCGACACTCCGCGGAAGCTGGCCCGCTGGAGCTCTCTCAGGCATTTCTTGGATGGAAATGGTTTGGTGATCCAAGTATGTCGAGTACCCGTACTCTGTGATCAACTAGAAAGCGAAAACGAAATCATCAGCGATACCAGTCCAGTTAAGGCTCTTCCTTCGATGGCATACCGGATTCTTCTCATCGTCTTCTTGGGGATAGACATTCATGTTGGTAATTCCAGTAGTTGTCATTGTCTGATCTCTATACCGCCTCGCAACGAATCGGTCTTTCCGCTCATTGTAGTGCACACTTTGGATGACTTTTGGGCGAACCAGAGAGCATTTTGTGACGATACCCTCGAGAGAGATCATCCTGTTCAAGTGAGAAGATCCCAGAGTTCTGGGATTGCAAGAAAATTCTCCGAAAGCGCCAACGTAAGCACAGTAGTAATTCTGAATTTCATCAGCAAAGATGCCGCGTGTCCAGAAATCTTCGTTGGATTTTGCATACCACATCGTCGGCTGTTTCCCTGGAAGGTCTGTTCGGCAATGTCTTGATAACCTCCTTCAAAGCCCTGTCGAAAGCAAGAGAGTAATCGAACGGGGAGGTAAGAAGGCTAGAGAAAGCGTCAGCAACATGATCCTAGCGATGCTGCGAACTGTGCTGAACTCACCCATCTGCCAATTCGCGGTTGTGTGCTCTGATCTCATCGATGCTTACCTGCGTGCCTATTAGTTCTTTGTATCGACTTTGTAACTTTACATATAGCATACTGTCAAGCGACGCAGTCCCCGGTTCAGCATCAGCACAATATCGGCTCGGTAGCTGTTCGCTCGTCAGAACCATCACGTCTCAGCAATGGAGGCTACTTGTGAATCTCAACGGACCTTCGCGCGCGGGCATCGCCTATTAGGACCTCTAGTCAGAAATTTACTTCATGAAGCATGTATGTTGAAAACTCACTTGGATCGAGAAATTCGACTGCAGCTCTCACTCGATCCTGACCGGCCTCATCGCGGAGTTGGACCCCATCCATGACGAAGGATGTCCACGACTTTGGATCTATGTGATAGAGGTAATCAATTGGTTTGGTCAGAGACTTAAGTAACGAGATTTATTTCGTTGGCACTGCAATTCAGTCTCATACAAGGACGGTAATGGGGATGTTCAAATTGTTCCTTGAATGGTTGTTAGCGGAGGGATCTTTCTTCAAGAAACACGACACCCAAATCGGGCATAATTGGAACGCGTCTTTTCAACTCTAACGCGTCGCGGAATGGTCGCTTAATGACTCAGCGGGACCATACTATCACGTGATTATGTCCACATTCTCCCAAACTGGCATCCTTCCTTCGTATAGTAGCCCGATATTATTAGTCATTATCAGAAGTCATATTATACAAATGTCCAAATGTGGATCTATAGATCTATAGGTAGTAATATACAATCATAGGTTCTGATATACAATATTGACCAAAGCGGATATGTTAAAGAATCCTATGCATCCTGCGTCATACCGCTGTTGTGTAGCTCTTGCTCTGGCTGGCCTTGATGCCCACTAGGTGGCTCTTCTTGTTCTCGCCCGTCTGCTGCTTCTGGCGCATCTTCGTCAGGGTATGCCAAATCGTCCATCAAGGCAGACATGTCCGTTTCATCGCATTCGTCCACTGAAACGCGGTGTTCATTGTCCAGCAATGCTTCGCTCGCCTCTAGCAGAGCGCGCCTGGATCCAAGGAGCGCTTCTGCCTCGATATCGAACTGGTCCTGCGGATCTATGCTCTTGGTGTCAGGTGTGGACACGTCTTCAGGGAGAGATTCCGTCTTGACAGCAGGAGCGCTTGTGCCATCGAGTGCTTCTTCGTGGATCACACCTGGCTGGGACCGCGCGCTGGCCGAAGCATTTTCCTCTTGGTTTGCTTCCATCGCTGACTGCTCAACAGCTGTTGGAGACCTCGGTTTGCCACCAACACCAAGGATACCGCCGGTCCACACAAAATGATCACGATCTCGAGAGTCTCCCTTCTTGTCGCCTTGCTCCTGACGACGCCGAAGTAACACACCTTGGAACTTCTCACGAAGGTACGGCATGTCCGCAATGGCTGCAATAGTATTAGGCGCAACTTTGTAGAGAGTCCCCACCTCCAATCCTCCGTCAAAGATACTCCTCTCCCGGAACGCTTGTAACGCGGACGCCAGATAGACCATCGAGACATATGTAGGTTGCATGAAGTCAGGCTGAATTTTGCTCCAGTAGCGTCGAGATTCTTTGCCGAGCATGTTAGGAGGTTTCGCACGTCTCGGGTTCTCCATGACATCAATGGTTGAAGGCACGCCAGGTGGTCTCACTCCGTAACCCCGGCGAAGATTATTCCATCCAGGAAAATTAGGCATGAACTTGCGCTCAAAGACAGTGAACGCCTCAACCTGGTCAGAAGGCTTGTCAGAAGAAGCCAGCATCTGCACGTATGTGGACCAGTTGAAAGTTGTCAGAGGAAAACCTGCTTTCTGTACTTCTGCTACGACTTGAGGTATCTTCCAAGTCTCGTTCCGGTACGCCAATGATCGCATGTACAAGGAGAGGGGTCGCGAGAGCAGGAATCGACATGCAGGCAAAATTGAGGGCGGCTTTAAAGCAAGTATGTCCGGCTTGTCCGAGCTTAGAAGAACATCCTTGTGGGAGTTGACAGGGCTCGGGATTGGATAATCCGGTTGCTCAGCCTCTTCAGCACGTAGCAAGCGATCAGACAGCCATTCATCAAGGTCAGGCTGAGTAGCCATCTTGACGACACGGGGAAACGTAATTTTCCAACATTCTTCAACCTTTTTATACTGCTCTGACTTCAAATAAGTAAGCATCAGTGCAGAAACGAGACGGAGAGGCGCCACATCATAGGCGGGCCGTTCATGAGTGGGAGATTTTCTATTGCGGAGGAATTGATCGAAGAGCTCTTTGACCCTGTGAAAGACTCCCCGGGTGCCATATGCTGTGATGAGGTATTCATAGTACATAGCAGGGAAGGCTTGGGTGATGGGTAGTCTGCCCGCGCCGGGCAATGGTTCTTTTGACGCCATATTGGTTTTGTCGAAATCGGCGATTGTTTCGGCAAGGAATCTTTCCGCGTTCTCTAAGCGAACATTGGCACCACTGACTGCCCGTCCACCAGTTTTGATAAGTTCCAAATCACGTTGCAGCTGATTCTTTAGAACGAGAAGCCGCGAAGTGAATCCAGGACGCTTGAAACGTTCTTTGATCTCGCGAAAAATGATGTGGACCATGTCCCGGTTCCGCTCTTTCACATAGCCATACAAGATGATGGCATAGTGAAATTCTGTGGCATACATGTGATTGCTTCGATGAAGTGTTCTGAGAATTCGGCGCGCGGGGTCGGTCTGCCCTCGGAGCACCAAGCTGAGCATGAGAGCCGCATATGTCATAGAGTCAGGCTGCACTCCAGCAGAATCCATGCGGGAACGTATTCTTGAAATAGACTCCAAGTCCATGCGAAATGCATAGTTCCAAAGCAGCACATTCCACATCCTCACTCGAGACCCTTTGACATCCAGACCAAGGCAGGTCTCAGCAACACTCTCAGCTTTTTCAAGCTCTCGATTGTTACAATAGGCTTCAACGATTGTATCCAGTAATGGCGTAGTGATCCGCACAGGGCTTCTCTTCGCTAATTCGAGCAACTGACGGACAGTGTCAATATCCCCTCTGTTTGCACAGAGTCCCATCAACGCTCCGAAAGTATGAGAGTTAGGCTGGACACCCTCCTCCAGCATTTTGTCAAAAGTAGCGAAGGCTCCTCCGAAGTCATCTGCATTGGTATAGGCAGTGAGGAGGATGTTCCAACATACAGTGTTCTGCTTCAGACCAAATTCCTTTGATATTCTCTCGAATTGGCGACGCGTCGCCGTTACATCGCCAACCCTGGCATGGACGTAGAGGAGCGGGGTCAAAAGCCTTCGACTCGAGGGTTTTCCGTGATGAATCACAAGCTGCTCAAAGAGGCTGTTGGTATTTTCCACATCTCCGGCTCGGGAAAACGCAACGAGCGCATTTTTGTATGCGTCAATGGATGGCTGGCCGTAGAAATGGGCATATTCATCCAGGAAATAATGTATCCCAGTGGTGATTTCGAAATGGGCCAAAGACCGCAAAAATGCGCCCAGAAGGTCTGCTGGAGGCACTTCCTGGTCCATCTGCCAGCGAAGATTACGATACACCACAATTGACTTCGTGAATATAGAGCGAACGTCGGAGGACTGGAGAGTCCGAATCAGACGGAAATAGTGCTCCGCCGTGAGAAACCCCAGTAGATTGTACTCCTTTAATAGGAGAAGGAGATTTTCTGTCGATACATCCGCCGCGACTCGGGAATTTGAAAAAGCATAGTCCAGTAGAAAGTGGACAAGACCAGTCCAGGACCTCGAGGTCTCCTGACTCCGCAATACCTTAGCGAGATCGAAAAGCTTCATCGGAAGGCTAGAGTCATCCAGCTCAGAAGCGACCGCACTCAGCAACGCCTTCTCCGAGGATGGCGGCCGCGCGCTCCAAAACTTCTCAGCAGAGTCCCATTTTCCTTTATTGACAAAATGCGAAAAAGCGAGGGCCCAACAAGAAACATCTCCGCCCGTGGCTTTTGCGTCTCTGCAAACTCTGTTTATCTCATCAGGCTTCCCGATAGCCAAGTAAGACTTTGCCAAGTACAGAGAATCTTCGGCGGTACGTTCACGAACAGGGATTCTCCGATAGACCCACTGAGCCCGTAGGTTGTTGCGGAGCACTGATGATCTACTCAGGTGAGCCAACAAAGCCGCACTCACATCTTTCGGTCGGCGAGCTGTCTCATAAAGCTCCCACGCCCTGTCATAGTATCCATAGATACCGGGTTTACTTTCATTGAGAATTGACACAAGCTCTTGCTTGGCTTGTCTTCGTTCGAGTTCCTTCGCCCTCTTCTCCTCAAGATCCACAGGTTTATCTGGAAAGACGGGCTTGTAGAGGCTCGCAGCCACCGATGTGTAAGCCCTGGTGAGAGCAGGTATCAGCTTCTTCTTGCGTCGCAGGGCAAGTCTCCGGGGCGGGCGTAACAAGAGCGACGCAGCAAATTCCTGGGTACGTGGAGGATACAGGAAATCGAGAACAGGGTTCCATGTATCGGCAGTTGCTTGACTCGCCTTCCAAGAGACAGAGCTTATCGAATCCTGGTGGCCTGATGTTTTAGAGGGCGAGTGTGACAGAGGTACAGCCTCCGCAGTTGTCCCATTGCCCTGCGTGAAGTGAGGATACCAAGATCTCCGACCCCGGAGTGCCCCCTTGGAATCCCGGAAGAAACGCCGACCTGCGTTCTCAAGGCATCCGGCAGCCCGTTCCAGCATTACCCTGAAAAATCGCGGTGCCAAACCCTGAAATCACCGATTCTCAACTGCAGAGCGTAACATATCTGTATCAATCCCTTCAAGAAGCCGAGGGAAACGACAAGACAGCCGATGTTTCGAGTCTTCGCAAAGCTCCCAGCTGAACGATAGTATTCCAGAATGATTGAACGAGTGCAGGAAGGTCAAAAAATTGCCACCGAGGAGGCTCCGGAGTCAAAAGAGAAAGCAATCAATTCTTTATCGGAAACTTCAATCGATTCTGTTGTAGCAAGAGGCAGGTTTAGACTACTCTGTAAGTGATATGATGTGATGCTTGCAGCAGACGAAATTTTGACGGGTCGGGCATATGAGCTTAGACGATGCAGCAAAAGATGTTCCCGCAAAATGAGCCGGGCATTCGTTTGGCCGAGATCTGACCACGCCCGCCTACCCACCCGCACTTTGGACTATCCACGTTGATTCCAAGCGACCACAATTCCCGATCCCCTCCGTTTGTGTGGTTGCCTGCTTTTCAGTGAATATGGAAATTACGGATTTCATTTTCAAACAGAGGGAGGACGTCCTCCTCGCCGGAGACTACAACGCTTACCGGGCGCACACAACCCGCAGGTTGCACAAACTCCGCAAGAAGCTCGGTCAGACTACTCCTAAAGGTCGTAAATATACTGCCAAACCTCCCGTTAGTGCAGAGGATATTAGCAGTAATGCAGCGTACGTGTCCTCCAATATGCCATGATGTAGGTAAAGAAATAATGCTGAGACATACTGACGGTTCTGTCCTCAAGATATGTACATGTCCTTCTTCTCAGCTCTGAGCGAGCTTGGGCACAAGCAATGCACATGAAATCCACGCATTCAGCCGATCCCTCAGCGAAAGGAATTGCAGGTTCAGCCAGGCGTCATATTGTGTCTCGTCTGCATAAGGCATCCGGCTACGCTCAGCAATTGGTCCTTCTGTTGGAGGACCAAACAACTTCCGGTGCTACTAATACCGATATCCTTGAAGCCCGTGCTTACCTTGCTTCACTTTTGGGGGCCCTATATTTGGAGAAGCGGAAATGGGAACAATGCATTCAGAGCTATGCCGTCTCGAGGATTATCTACACGACTCTTGGTCAAGAGGACAGAAAAGATGCATTTCGGGATCTTCTCACTGGCACTGTTGATCCCAGTATCAGATACGCAGCCTATCAGATGAAGCTTCCTCGATCAAGGCCTCTGTCCTCTTTAGCGATCCAGTACTTCCCATCAGATGTTAACATCAGGTCGGAAGTGCAAAGAGTGGATCCCGATTGTCTCAAGGAGGATAGTGCAGGGACGAGAAAGACTGCCGACGGAGCGATCCAGCAACTACCTGAGAATATCACTTGGAGGTCGCGGACTGTTACTCTGGAAGATGCCGCAATCTCGCAGGCTCTTGCTTCTGCAGCTGCGGCAGAGTCGCGTCTCAAGTCTTGGCTTGCAGATGTGGAAGGGAAGTCGGCTTCATCAAAAGAGAAAGCTGCCGCCTATGACAGTGTTATTATTGCCAGCCAGGATGCAGTCGACGCTACTAAGACTGCTATTGATGATCTAGCTAATGAAGGGGTGGAGCCTAGCGATAAGAGAATGCAAAGCTTGCAGATCACTCGTACCGCGGTCAACTATGCCCTGGTGGGATGGAGAATCGGACGTAACCGAGTTTTGTGCGGTGCTAACGACGGCATGACCTTTGAAACTGACAACGCCGAGGGCCTCAAAAGGGGAAAGGGCGCGAGTCGGGAGGAGTCGACTGGGAAGAAATTGACAAGGCTACGCGAAAAGGTTGTACTATATGACTCTATTTTGCAGAGCATCGAGTTCATCCTGGAGTTACCTGGTGTTGCTGCGGACTCCACCTTTGTGCAAGAGCTGGAAGCGAAACGCTGCTACTTCCGTGCTTTGAGGTACGAATATCCAGTTTTGCTGGCCGTTACAATTCAGTCTAACTGACAACGCCACAGATGTTTGTCTATTGCACGGTCTCATTGCCACCTTGGAAACCCGAAGAACGCTCTTGCACTCTACTCACAATCGCTGCAGCTCACTACCCAGTCGACGGTGTCTGATCAGTCGTCTCAATTGTCAAACGAGCCTTTAAGGCTGGATGTCTCGCGCAGCCAGGTTCAAGCTCTCGGATCGATTTTGCAAGGTCTTGTCGCACAGTACCGTGGTCTCGTCACTTTGGAGAAGATGGCAGCCGAAGGACCTCAGGCGGGAAATCAGCGCCCTGTGATAGAGCGCCTGCACGAGTTTTCCGGTGATAAAGTGGATTTGAGTAACCTCGTCCCATATCCGCCTAAAATGCAGCCCATTCCGGTCAAGCCACTGTTCCTCGATGTGGCATGGAATTACATCGACTATCCTCGAGAAGGTGCACACGCTCAGGAAGTGGCCCAAGGCCCCATGGAAACAGGAACGGAGGAGAAGAAGGGAGGACGACGTGGCTGGTTCGGGTTTGGGCGCTGATATAAGGGCTCACTTGCTGGATATCGTTGTTTTCTTCGGCACTTGATCATCGGTGCTTAGAAGAAAACCTAGATACTATGTGCATAGTCATCAGTTCAATGAGGATTTGAAATGATGAAATCCATGCAGCGACCAATATTGAGATGAGATGCTATCATGGAAGTCGAGAAATCTGCCGTATGAAGTACCGATGTTACTTAAAACACTTCGCTATGCATTATTGCCCCGGAAAGTTACAGTAGAAAGTGAGGCTCTCAGCTGATGCCTTAGGTGTCTTTGAAGTAATTCTATATCAAAGAGGGAAACGATCTGTTGGACACGTGCCCCGGAAGCATAACAGCCGGATCAGCTGTCGAACCCTCGAGTGAACTTTGACCCGAATGTAGCCCACAAATACTGCCTTCTGCAAGGGGCTTAGAAGTGGATTCCATTGGACCTACCTCATTGCTATGCATGGGTGTCGATTGGAGGAAATCTCCTGGCTGTACTACCCATCTAAGTACCTAGAGTCCTAGATATGGCAACTGAAACTTCTACGGAAACTTTACACCTGATTCATTATTGCACTTAAGGGTGATCCTTGTCCGCACTTGTGTCAGTCCTGTATTTATTGATCTGTGTCATGAAGTACCATCCTTACTGTTGGATGTTCCTTAAGTCAATTTACGCTTATGGTTTTTCGAACAACGGTCAGGCTTCTCAAACAGCCTTGCCTTCGTCAAATCCATTGATCTCCGGGTTCTGTCTACGTAGATAAGCTTTGCTACCTTAGTTTGACGTGGATTTCAATGCAACTCAATTTGTATTGTTACCTACTATGGGTTTCTGTGGCACGTGCTCTAACCCGTTATATCAACTCAAAAGTGCGTTGAAGGCCAATCCCATTTTCAAAACAGCAAGATCCTCCTCACCTAACTTACGATGTGAATGTACTTGGTTGTAGAGAGCGAAGAAGCAGGGCCAAGGGCATAGGGTGCTTACCGCCGTCACTGTATGCTTAAGGCTAACTCTCGGACCTCCGCAGTTTGTATAGTACCTGCGTACAGATTTTGAAATACGATGCCTATACGCCGCACTAGTATTGACCTGATATTGTAGGTAAGGTACTATTGGTTCCTTGAAAACGCATCGTCTTGGCGTGATTCGCCAACGGGACGGGGGACTTTGGTCTTCCGGTCTCACAGACATCGTATTTTTTATGATTGGTTTGCTGATCATTTACACTCTCAGGGGTAAAGCAGAAAAAGTAAAAATGAACAAAATGATCATTTGATGCTGGCTACCTCGTTTTCGACGAGGTCCCTCGCTTTTATCGACGAGGTTAATGATCCATACGAGGTACTCCGTAGGTTCTTTTCGTATTTTTGATATTTTCAATCATCTACTCCGTACCAAGATATCAGACTCGTCCAAAGGAAACTGCATATCTGGTCGCTTAGGCCTCGCCGTACCGGGAACCGTCCTATCCGCGGTGTCTAATTTCCCTAGCATACTAATTGGAATTATTTCTCCCCTCCCGCGCATTTATTAATAATTTATGAGAACTGCGTCTCCCTGAATTTTTGGGTGTGAAGCCATCTCCCTCCTCCATCCTTCCTCTACCGCGTGCTATTAGACATGGCCAACGTCAACGGGAGCTTTGTCTCCCCTTCGGCTGATGCCACGATCTCTCCTCAGCTCTTCTACAACGCCGACTTTCTCCCTGCAGTTCTCAATGGTTTCACTTTCTGGAAGGCTCTGGCGACTTTGTTCTTCGCAGCTGTTATCTATGACCAGCGTAAGCAGGATCCGATCCGTCTCTTCTCTGTTGCAACGAGACGGGCGCATGACGTTCTGGACACAATGACTGATTTTCTCTGGATACAGTGCGATACTTTTATCTCAAGGGCTCCCTTGTTGGGCCAACCTTCAAATTGCCTTTCATGGGGCCTTTCCTCCAGTCTGTGAACCCCAAGTTTCACGAATACAAGGCAAAATGGGACAGCGGCGAGTTGAGCTGCGTTTCCGTCTTCCACAAGTAAGATATCACCCTGAATGGGAAATTATGAAAATACTTTCTCTCCATTTCCTGTGGCTTGTTGCTGACAGCTTCGCCTTGTAGGTTCGTCGTCATTGCGTCCACTCGCGACATGTCGCGCAAGATCTTTAATTCACCAGCTTACGTCAAGCCTTGCGTGGTAGACATCGCGCACAAGCTCCTGGGCCCGGACAACTGGGTGTTTCTGGATGGCAAGGAGCACGTCGAATTCCGAAAGGGATTGAACGGTCTCTTCACCCGCTCGGCTCTGTCATCCTACCTCCCCGTTATG
Organism: Aspergillus pseudoviridinutans; assembly: GCF_018340605.1. NCBI lineage: Eukaryota > Fungi > Ascomycota > Eurotiomycetes > Eurotiales > Aspergillaceae > Aspergillus > Aspergillus pseudoviridinutans. The sequence goes on along the minus strand of NW_025091282.1, from coordinate 3,727,058 downwards.
GAAGAATGTTACAACAAGTACTACAAGCATTTCCTGGAGAAGTCCAAGGCCAACGATTACAAGCCCGAGCCTTGGATGCCCGAGTTCCGTGAGCTCATGTGTGCAGTCTCTTGCCGCACCTTCGTCGGCCACTATATGACTGACGCGGCCATCAAGAAGATTGCGGATGACTACTACATGATTACGGCCGCTTTGGAGCTGGTCAACTTCCCTTTCATCCTCCCCTTCACCAAGGCCTGGTACGGAAAGAAGGCGTCGGATATGGTTCTAGAGGAGTTTTCCAACTGTGCTGCCAAGAGCAAGGCTCATATGGCTGCCGGTGGAGAAATCACCTGTATCATGGACGCCTGGGTCAAGGCACAGCAGGATTCTGCCAAATACAACGAGAAGATTGCCAAGGGACTCCCCGTGGAAGACTCCGAAAAGCCTTCTCACTTGCTCCGTGAGTTTACCGACTACGAGATCGCCCAGACTGTTTTCACTTTGTTGTTCGCATCGCAAGACGCCACCAGTGCGGCTTGCACCTGGTTGTTCCAGCTCGTGGCGGATCGTCCCGACGTTCTTGACAAGATCCGGGAAGAGAACTTGCGCGTGCGCAATGGCAATATCAATGCTCCTCTCACTATGGATCTGGTCGACGAGATGAAGTACACTCGTGCTGTCGTTAGGGAGACTCTGCGTTACCGCCCGCCCGTTATCATGGTTCCCTACTTGGTCAAGAAGGATTTCCCCATTACCGACTCCATCACCGTCTCGAAGGGCTCAATGATCATTCCATCGGTGTGGCCTGCCACCCACGACCCAGAGGCATATCCTAATCCCGACTCCTTCGACCCGGACCGCTGGATCACCGGTGATGCCGAAAAGCAAGCCAAGAACTTTTTGGTTTTCGGTACCGGTCCCCACTATTGCCTGGGTCAAACATATGCTCAGCTGAACTTGATTGCAATGATTGGAAAGGCCAGTCTGGAAATGGATTGGAAGCACGCCCCCACTCCTCAGTCTGAGGACATCAAGGTGTTTGCCACTATTTTCCCTGAGGTATGATCTTCATCCACTTTTCTGTCTGCTATGCACTCTAACTCTGTTTTAGGATGATTGCCACCTCACATTCCGTCCTCGTGCGTGATCTCTCATCTCTCAAGCGATCTAGCCTTGACGTGTCGGTCGAAGCCGTAAGCAACACTGCATTCGTTTGCATCTGCGAAGCATGAACGGCCAATTGACGATCATCTGGCGTCTGTTTCTATCCTGGAGATAGAGTGATGAGGACATTTTTCTTCCATTCAATTGTTCTATTATTCCATACAAAAGTCACTGGGTCTATCAAATTGCGGAAGAATGGCGGGAATGGAGATGTTCAGCATTCTTCTTGACGAACCATGCTTATCCCAGGGCTCAAGAAGTCCCGAAGGTATATGATATGACGCGATTCATGCAGAATCGCCTGCTTCAGTCAGAAAGCTGAGGCAATGGCATGTTTAGATTATGCTACTTAATAATATTAATTATCCAGATTCTTCGTTCTTGTCATTTTTGGTTCCGAGCACTCTCGCGCTCAAGGCGTATTTGATTGTAAATAGATTTTATCTACATATGTATAGGTTTCTATTGTCAATGCTGATTGTCTTTTTCAGACCAACCACCAAATTCAGTAGCCTGTTTAGCATGATAGGTGCCTTGGATGATGAGCTGTGCGGCGAGTTACAAGCGACAGGCATTGGTCGATTCAATATCGAAGCAAGTGCACAGGAAGTCTCCAATGCTAAGTTAAACCTACTATTTTGGTACTGCTGCTAGCTTAGACGTTCGTCCATCCACCTTTCGTCCTACGTACACTTTACGTTGGTGTTAGTAGCCTCGGGTAGCAGTTGTGCTGACAGTATATATCTTCATTTGCGTACTACATATGAATTCAATGCCGTCGACAATGATGACATCCAGGAATCCTGCCACAAGACAATACAAACACTCACCCCGGGAAGTAACGATTATAAAGACTGGAATCAAAACAAATGCTGTTTTACATCCTACTACTTCCCTACAACAATTCATCTGAGCCGAGCGAGATTCTGGGTCTGAATCGGAAGGCGGTGATCTTGCCGACGATTGACATCACCGACCGAAGCCGCCGCAAGAGACCCGAGCTACACAGGCCTACATCAATCAGATAGCTTCATCTTACACATCCGGATATCTATCTCCGCGAGTCAGCTTGGGAGTCAGTTGATTGTCCGTTCGGTAAGCTTATATTTATTTGTCTGTGATTCCTCTTCTGGGTGTGCAACAATCCCCAAGCGAGGAACCACCCCAGAGAACTTCTCTATCAGCGCAGAGAGCCACCGCTAACAGCCATCTCAAGACAAGAGATCACTACGATCATGGCCTCGGTACTCTCAATGCGGCGTCCCATCGCCGCTCTCGCAGCACGTACTGCAAAGCAAACCCCACAGAAAGCTACCCCCCACGCCGCCGTAACGACCTTTCTGTCGTCACCAGCCCGCCCCCGAACCTACTCTACAGCGCCGAGGCCTCAAACCGCAAGGCTCGCGCTCGCATCGAGCAATAAGATCCAGCAGCATCTCCCACACCGGCAGCAGACAATTCGCCGCATCAACCAAGCTACAGCCCAGCCGCCCCGAAGCTGGAAGTTCGAAGACGTATGCCCTCCCCCACCTCAACAACCGCTGCACCACCAGACTCAACGCTAACAATGACTTGTACATGCGCTACAGATCAACGCCGCCCTCCCATCCGACCCTAACGGACCCCCATCACCCCCAGCAAGCCCGCAAAGGAAACTCATCCTCGTGGACGTCCGCGAGCCGGTGGAACTCACCTCCACCGGCATCATCCCCACCGCCGTAGCCGTCCCACTAGCCTCGCAGCCCGATGCGCTCTTTCTGACGCCGGACGAGTTCGAGACCCGCTTTGGATTCCCTAAGCCTGGGATCCAGGAAGAGGGGGATATCGTCTTCTACTGCAAGGCGGGCGTGAGGGCGAACACGGCGGCGCAGCTGGCGGTGCAGGCGGGGTATAACCCGGACAGAATTGGCGTGTATGAGGGGAGTTGGTTGGACTGGGCTGATAAGGGAGGGAGAGTGGAGAAGTGGGAGGGGCCCGAACATGAGTAGGGTGTAGTATGTAGTAGTAGACTGTAGTGATGCCGATGTACTTTGGCTTATCCTGTCAAGATACTGTATATAGTGGTTCTGATGAGCTGTCTACCAAGCTGCGATTGATCACTGACTAGATATTGTTGCAATGTAGGCCCTAGGAGGGATTGTCGATCTACTTTCGAAAGATACGTCCTATGCACTTTTTGATACTATGGATAAGATAAATGGAGCGGGATTCATTCAAAAAGGAAATATCATTATAACAGAAACATGGCAAGATACAGACCACATAAACTCATGTCATATACAGGCATATATTGCTTTTGGGCAATCAATGCCGTCGTCTTTCTTCATGCAAGTCTAGCACTTTTTGACTTTTTTTCTTCCTGCGGAGATCATCGCGCTTTGTTGATGAGGTAAAATCAAAGCCTCCCAGATTGAGGAAGCAAATGCTATTTGTCACAAGTACAAATAGCCTCCTTTGAAATACCACCCCGAAACATGCTGCCTACAATGATGCCGTCTGTGCCCGTAGTTGCCATCTCACCATGCCTGATAACCTCAAGCAATCAGGAGTATGTGCGGATTGTGGGCTTCCAGCAGGAGACCGTCACGCCTTGGACGAATTGAATCAAGGAATGTCAAACACGGGCTTGAGCTTCTTGATAAGAGCCCATTCCTCCATCGATACGTCGGAACGGTAGAACTCCTTGAGGGTGTCGATACTGGCACGGGAAATGTGCGAGTAGAGGGTGTCCTTCTCTTCCAACTGACGGCCGTACATAGGCTGGTTGGCTCCTTCGATCTTGACAGCGACGGAAGGCTGGCCCTTCTTACAAACCTGGATAGGCTTGTGGTCACGCTCAATAGACACACTGCATGGACTTGATTAGCAAATAGAGTTGTCAAATCAGGGTCAAAGTAAACTTACACTCTGCCGAGATCGATGATCTCCTTAGCACCGGTTGTGGGGTTGGTCTTCACAGCGGAAATTGGCGTGTGCATTCTCAAGCTACCTTCAATAACATCCAGACCAATGACAATGGGGTCCTTCTTGTTGAAGACAGCAACGGGCCTGAGCACACAAGGGAAGACAGCGAGGAGCTTGCTCTCTTCCTTTCTCTTCTCCGTCAACTCGGCCATGTGCTTGGTGAAGTCATCAAACAGGTGGTAGATAATGTCGGCCGTGAAGATCTTGACGCCGACTTCTTCGGCGTACGCAGCCGCTTCCTTGTCAACCTTGACATCGAAGCAAAGCATGACAGCGTACTCCTTTGCCTTTTCCAACATGGTACCACACATCATCACATCACGCTTGTAGACAGGACCGATGGAAATGTTGGCAACAGGGATCTTGGAGACACGCAGGAACTCGAGCAGAGCCTCGAGAGAACCAAGGGTAGAAGCCTGGACACTGACACCACGCTGGTCACGGGAAACCTTGCTCAGCAGGTTCTCCAGATCGGACATGACTTCTTCCTCGATATCCTCCTCGTCGTCATCAGGTCCAACAACCATCAACCGCGAACCTGCGATGGCATGCTCGAGGTCGTTCGCAGCGATCTTGACACCAAGAGCGGCCTTGACCTCCTTGTTGTGAACATACTGCGACTTGAGACGGAGTTCCTTAAGGGGAGCTGGTGTCAGCAATGCTCGAATATTGGTCGCTATAGGGCCGTTTAGACCGCAGAGCACGATCCGATCACCCTCGCGGAGGATACCGTTCGAAAGAACAACATCAATGGTGGTACCAAGACCCTCAATAACCTTGACCTCGAGAACAGTACACTCAACTTCGGACAGGTACATGAGCGAGTTGGTCATACGCTCCTGAGTCAGGGTGGTCAAGAGCTTCAACATGTCGGGGATACCTTCACCGGTGTGAGCGGAAGTGGGAACCAAGGAGACATTGCGGGCCATGGACTTGTTCTCGTAGAAGAGCTCGGCGTTGAAACCTTGCTCGGCGAAGAGAACCTTTGTGCGCTCAAGACGGGTGCGGAATTCGTTCTGGACACCCTTGCTCTGCATGGCTAAACTGTCCTGGAAGCCGTTGTTGTCGATCTTCTTCCAGCCATAGAGACGGTCAATCTTGTTCAGGGCAACAATGAAAGGAGTCTTGCGATCCCGAAGCAATCTCATGGACTCCAAAGTCTGAGGCTCGAGACCGTGCATGATATCGACCACCAGAATTGCGATATTACAGAGAGATGAACCTCTCGAACGCAAGTTGGAGAAAGACTCGTGACCAGGGGTATCGATGACCAGCAAACCGGGAATCTTGAACTCAAACTTGCCGTCCTTGTTCACCACAGCGGTCTTCTGGCGCAAAGCGTCCACGGGGAAGTATGTAGCACCAATCTGCTGGGTAATACCACCAGCTTCGCCCTCTTGCACGTTCGTCTGTCGGATCTTATCCAGTAACTTGGTTTTACCGGTATCGACGTGTCCAAGAATACAGCAAATAGGAGAACGCAGATTGTCCTTCGAACGTGCGGCCAATGCTTCCTCATGCTGTTTCTTCCTCCGCTCGGCAGCTTCGGCCTTTCTTTGAGCAATAGCCTTCTGCGTCGCAGACTGCTCCTCATCTTCTGACTCAGATTCCGAATCTTCATCCGAATCTTCTTCGGATTCGGACTCATCCACCTCGGCCTTCTTTTGGGGTGCAGCCGCGGGCTTGGCTGCGCCGTTTGTGGCCGGCTTCCCCTCCTCGTCCTCAGAAGGAGCATCCCAGCTGTCCTTCACGTCTTCTTCGGCCTCAGCAGCCTTCTCCCAGTCATCCACTTCGCTCTCCTCGTCAGCAGCAGCAGCGGCGGCGGCGGCGGCAGCAGCCTCGGCCTCAGCCTTAGCCTTCTTCTCTTCTTCCTCCTTCCTGCGCCGTTCCTCCTCCTCACGTTGAGCGCGAGCACGGGCAGCAGCAGCTTCAAGGTCCTCCTCTTGCTTCTTGGGGCCCTTGCGCTTCCTGTTGTCGTACACGGGTTTCTTCTTCTCGACTCCCGGCTCCTCGAGACCAGCAACCTTACCCACACCGGCTGCAAGCATCTGCTTCATGCGAAGTTCATTGCGCTCCTTTGCTTCCCTCTGGGCCTTGGTGAGAAGCTTGCCTTCTCTTCGGAGCTGCTCCTTCTTTTCCCTCTCCTTCTCCTTCTTCCGCTGGCGAGCTTCTTCCCTCTTCTTCTCTTCCTCTGCTTCGCGGCGCAGTCTCTCCTCCTCCGCGGCCCTTTCTTCAGCTAGACGTCGCTCTTCCTCTTCACGTTGTTTCCGGAGAGCCTCCTGTTGCTTCTGAATAGCGGCCAGATGGGCGGGGAGCTTCTTCTTCTTGCCAGGCGCCTCAGGAGCGGCGGCAGCAGGTGTCGGAGCAGCAGCGGCGGGTGCAGCCTCTTCTTTCTTCTCAGCCTTGGCAGGCTCGGCCTTGGGCTCGGGAGCAGTAGACTTCTTCTTCATGGCCTATACAGATATTCTAGATCAGCACCGTACCAACACACCTTGCAAGGGGACAACGGTGCACCAGACACATCACATACCTGCTCCCTCTTACGCTGCTTCTCTCTCTCCTTCTTTTCCCTCTCCTTCTCCTTCTTACTCTTCACGCGGATCTCGCCATCGCCTTCGGGTGAAGCCGGGGCCGGAGGTGTAGCCTTAGCAGGCTTCTGGTTCTTCTTTCCGGCGAAAACATCCTCCTCGTCGAATGTACCTTCCTCAGGCTGCTTGCTGGAGAAATCGGCATCCCCATTCGCCTGCTCTGTCGCATCCTCGCCCTCGACGAAATCGTTGATCGGCTTGCCCTTTTTGGCCTTCTTGTTCTTGTTCTTTCTCAGAGCAGCGAGGAGACCGCCACCCATGCCATCCTCTTCGGGAGCGGCGTCCGCAGGAGTCTCCTCCGTAGGCTGCTCACTGACGGGGGCAATGCTTTCTCCCAGCTCGGCCTCCCAGTCGTCATCCTGCTTTCTGTTTCCCTTCTTCTTTGGCGCCATTTTCTAGGTTGCAACGATAGGACCGATCGGTGTAGTGAATGAGATAATCGATCAAAATCACCTAAAGACCTAAAATGTTAGTATAAAGGCGATCCTCTTCGTTGCAATAATCGTAGACGAGCTGTGGCGGGCACACGAACAATGTCGAAGTCTTCGGGCTACGATCTGCGGCAACCGATAGAATCTGATCAAGAGGAGCGGCGGCGAAAAAGATGGCCGGCCTGAAAATCTCCTCAACGATAGAAATGGAAAAGAGAGACGGTGAGAAAGGTACAGAAAACCACTTTTTCCCCCCTCTTCTGGTGGTTGATAAGACTCGAGCGGCGGTCGGTGCTCTTGGAGAAATACTAATAAGAATTTTGGGTTGGTTTGGTGGGGACTCCAGTTATGCGAGCCGATTCGCCGCCAGTTGGTGGCACGACACTGCCATTACTCTGTTACTCGCCACCATCAAAAGACAGCCAGCAGAGTACCTATAGTTACACTTTGTCTCTGAAAGTTCGAGTCTCCTTTATTTAAGACTAATACGATTTGACATACTCAGGACTAGTTTTCTAAGGGTAATAAGTTGGAATCTATCTATGATCTTCATACATCAAACCATGAGAATGCGTTCATTGCTACTAATACACAAGAAGACGATTAGCGCTCTCCTCTCAACAATTCAAGAAAGATCATAGCTGCATGCATTGAATCTGCCGTCTGTCATATTCAGAACTCCACATGAAGGGCCTTCTCCAACCATCTCATGACCTTTTCGACTTGGTCAGGGGATTCTCCCAGCAGATTGTTGGACAGCTCGGTGAATAGCTCCAGAGTGGCTTGAGCAGTGCCGTTTTCTGGAAAGGCTGCGTCTTCAAAGTCCCGGGTCGTCAACATTTTTGTTAAATAATCCGAACCACGCATCACGAGGCGATTCAGTATGTCGCCGTCGATGTGCATGTGTGAAGGCTGGGGCTCTGCGACACCACTCGTCGCCGGGTTGCGCCTTCGTTTCCTTTTGGGTGTGAAAGGGCATAGTATTGGATCTCTGATACAGAGATTCTGAAGCAGACGTAGGAAGCGCCACTCTTTCTCTTTTAGGGGTAAAAACCGGTATGCTATCCCGTTCATAGCGGTGCCATAGTACACTTGGGATGAGGGAGAGAATGGAGATGGTTCAGATCCTGAGATGAGCTTCATCACGGATGAGGGAAGATGTGCTTCACACAGCGCAACTGGCATCATCTTGTCGTTGTCCGTAATGCCATTCTCTGAAAGTATACTGACACGGCCGCCTCTGCTACTGGTGATCGTCAAATTAGACTCACCACCAATGTGAATATGAGAGAGTCCGTCATGCTTCTGACGATCGTACGCATGGAGCAGCAACTTGTCTTCGGAGGATTTGAGCACCATCAGCGACTCCCTCGATGTCGACATGTATACGTAGGGTTCATGGCAGCTTAAGGAAATCGCTGGGGAAAGCATTGGGTACCTCGCTGCTCGAACACGACGTGTCTGTGACAGCTTGGGCTCCAATGGCACGATCTCATGACCCGTCGAGACCATCAATGTGAAGTCACCGTATGGAGCAATCGCGTAAACAGGGCTCTCAAATTTATGGATATATTTCACGGAGCATTCAATCCTCGAGGAATCGGACGGGTTGCGGGACGCTTGTAGAAAAATGACTCGTCCCCGTTCTTGCTGTTGTTTTCTAGCTGTTCCGATGACAATGAAGTGGTATTCTTCATCGCCTTTCTTAGGTGTCCATTCCAAGATACAACTGATCTTTTCTCCAGCCGCTCCGTGAGGTCTCCACGCCGAATAACCGTCTTCAGAGATGTCAACGGACTTTAAGACCCCGTGTTGCGTATCCGGCTCCACGAACTCAATGAAAGGCCGGGCCAGTCTTCTGATTGGATCAGATTCCGTATCGAGTTCAGTCCGAGTGTACGCGACTATCAGGCTTCGCAGATAGTTGGAATAAGCTAACTTGCTCGCGCTTCCTGGTAGATCAATCCTTCGAGGCACTGTCTTCGCTGCGTGATCCAGCGTGCAAATCAAAAGCTGACCGTCAGCGATGCAGAACAAGGTGTCGGATTCGCCATCGATGTTCGGATCAATGATCTTTGCCATGGCAAAACTGTGGACATTGCCTGGATGATACGCAGGCTACAAAATGTCAGGAGAAGCAGTGAGATTTGAAGACGGAAATGGAGACCTACGTTATTCTGATCGGTGACCCATATCCTCTGCATGTGAAGATTAGGGTCTAATACGCCGTCTTTCCGTGGACACGACGCTTGCCAGAACCCACGTCCACAGGTCAACAAAGCGAAGTGTCCCCTACTTTGTATCTTGACAGAAGTATCCCCAATTCGACGCGGGCTCGCTTGTTTGACCCCTAGAAAGAAAGATACACCTATCAGCAAAGCTCTGAGATTTTAATGTCAGATTCAGCATACCAATTGCACATTTCTTGTCACCAGGGTCTAACGTCATCTCAAACGGGACCAGAATACCACTTCTTAACCCACAGAGTATTGTGTATTTCTGGGAAGGCCCACCGGTGTCAGTGGCGACCACAGCAAGGCTTTCAATTGCTTTCGACAGATCGTCTCCGTTTCCCACCTCAGTGGAGACTTCGGACAGGAGCATGGGCGAGTCTTCGAAGCTGTAGATCAAGACTTTTCCATTGCCTGTGCCAACAAATATGAGAGTAAAGGTACCCAGAACCTCAACGAGAATGCAAACAGGCTCATAGGGTAATTGTAAAGGCTGACCAATCTCGGACAAGTGAAGCTGATCCTGGGAAATGTTAATGCTCCTGAGAGAGAGATGCATCTCATGTTGTGTTCGCACAGCAGACACAATTAATGATGCCGAGCTGTGGACGGCAGCAACAGCAACACTTTGGTCAGCGCCAAACTCGAAGCGAGCCCTCAGAGTGGTCTCATTCGCTGTACCGAGAAGAATCGCCTTCTCAGTAATTTGGACGATTACGCCGGAGCTGGTGCATCCGGCTGCCAGGGTCTGGGCACTAAAGTCCAGCCCAGAATCTGCTTCGTCTATAGCAGACATCTCTTCTCCGAAGTCCGCAGACAGATACAGAAGAATAGAGGAGACAGGATCGGAGATTAATATGTAAACACCTCCATTTATATCATCCGACATTGTCCAAATATCCCTCGTGCTTGACAATTCTTCAAGGGAGACGACCAAGCCAATCTGTGCCTCCAAGCCATGCCGGAGTTCGAATATTGCACCTCGCCCATAGGAGGACGCGGAGCACACGAATAATCGGTCTCTGGCTGTGTCTGAGGCTGATGAGTCTTGGTCAGAGCCCACAATGACGGAATCCGTAACTGGGGACCAGTTGATGAATTTTTGGACACATCGAGGTTGGTCACGAGCCTTTTGAACAAAAAGGCCGCCGTCTCCTGTGGTCCCAGCGGCCAAAAGGAGGTCTCCACCTTCATGACCAATATCGAGGATATCAAATGCAGCATCGACGTCGCAGCAGAGTTGTCCCAGATGTGCTTGATTTTCCAGTTCCCCTTCGTTGCCGATCCCCAAATAAAAGACCCTACCATCCTCACGGCAAAGGTAGATATCGTCGTGTCTTTGGTTATATGACCAATTGCGCAATGGCCTTGCCCAACGCGTCCAAAGGGGTGCTTTTTTAGATTCGCGATCAGGCACAGGGAGAGGGTATCGACTGGCCTGTCTTCGTGGGTCAAGCCTATTCTTGTATACAGCCATCGAAGTCGTTGTGATCAGCATAAAGGAGGACGTCTTGGTCAATGGAATCAACATTGTGGGTAACGTGTCTTCAGGAGGAAGAAACCTCTTTGTAATCCTTGGAGACACTTGTCGTATCGTCTCGTCTGCGTGCCATTCATAGCAGATAGCTTGCGTCACCTGATCCTGTGAAACCAAGAGCAGAAGGATGACTTTATCACCATCTTCCGATTTCGGGTACAAAAACTCCATGAACAGGATGTCGCCTTCTACCCGGAAGAAGCGTTCCTATAAAAGTGATACTGTGGTGAGTATCCGGGATGAATATCGAGCGCTGGGTTGAGGTACATACCTCTGTGATCGGATCCAATTCACTCGAAGCCATCTGTGACTGGAGAACTGGAGGCTTCTTCAACATGAATACTCCAAAATAATCGGCCGAAGCACTAACTGCTACCGCGCGGGACCTTTTCAATTCATTAGATGGGTGATTGCAAGTTTGTGATAAGTCTTACCGCGGCTCCACAGCGATGTTCCGGCCATATCTCTCGAATGTACTGACATCATTTGGTAAAGGTCGATGATGGTGAATGAAGTGGCCTCTCGTTGACGAGAAATAAAGAAAGACTAGTTCTCTCGATGCAAGACTGAGAACCAGTATTTGTGGTGGGAGCTCTTGCCGCGATCCAGGATCCGTGACAGCTGCTTTGCTGGCTGCCAGCTTCATCTGGGCCTCCCAAGGTAATTCTGTGCTCACATTAATGACCTTCGCTGCCATGATGTAGGCATCGAAATCAGATTTTGAGTTGACGCCCTCCAAGTGGACGCCCGATAGCGCTTCTTTGATTTGGATGTGCCTTTCGCCAACAAAGACAACATCATTTTGGTGCTTGCTTCTCAAGCGCGCTGGCAGAATCAATTGGATGATTGGGCTGGAGACCAGCGTCTGAGAGAGCAACCCAACCATGGGTTTCGTAGTTGATGGCCCCTCTTGCTCTATATCCATTTGATCCATATCCTGTCGCTTTCCAGGCGCATCGAAACCTCGATCAGACAGTGGACGGGACATGGTGACTCGACAAAATCTCCAACGAACAACAATGCTGGCAATAATATGGAGGTGAATGGAAGACTCTCACGGAAATCTAAGCCTTGCACAGAATTCAGAAGTCAAGTAGGCGCCTTTGTTCACGACCCAGAGTAGTCTCAGCACATGGTCCCATTTTGAGTCCGCTAGAGGAGCTTGGAGTAGTCACAGTATGGCAATTCCGCAACTTGTGGAGTAAGCAAATAACTTTGGTCATGGAGCAGAATAATCATCGCCAAGCAGCAGCCCACATAGGTTATTTTATCTGAGCGACAAGTCAGTAAGACATCCGCCAGGTGAGGAGGGGCAATTACCGACGGACAAAAACACTTACAGTATAGCAAAACTATAAGAGCTATGTGTGTTTAACAATAACGCCCTTCACTTTTCCTTTCGGATCCTAAGTCAGAACGATGAATTCGACCAGGAAAGTTTGACGAAAGCTCTTGGAACGGACTGCAGCTGTGACTCAGATGATGCTCGCAGCAATTCAATTGCCACTATTAATTTGTCGAAGAATAGTCAGTATCTTATTCTATGCCCCTCCTTGTAGTGCACCACTATTATGGCTGGTGCGGAGGAGCCCGGCGTTTCTGCTCTTTCCACAGCTAAGCCACAGTCCAACTCGTGATAGCATAGACCAGAACCAATGCCAATATCTCCTTAGATGGGAGATATAATAGGAGATTCACGGTTTCACCCTCGTCAGAGCTCAGCAATATGTAACTGTTCCCTTCCCTCCTTCGGGCGGTGGATGGTTCAATCAAATCACGGGACATCTGATGATGGTGGCCTGAGGCCGGAGGTTTGCCATTTCTGGCTTTGCGCATCAACTTAGGAAACTCGGCTCCTACATTGATTACTGCCTTCAGATGCGCGCTTGGTGCTGTTCACCATCCTATAGACAGATCGCTGGTGTTGATCAGGAATTACAAAAGTAAATATCCTCGCCTGTGGCAATGTTCCGTTTTCAATTCAGGAGGCTCATCTTTATTGCGTAATACCCAGCCTGTCTTAATCCTCCAGGCAGAACACTACGAGAAGAGTGCCCTTCTCATTATCTTGGCAGGAATTTGCTGCCACAGGCCTATCCCAATCTGTTGAGAGATGAGATTTGGTGCCTCGTGTTAAGGAGCGAGCTCTCGTCCATCCATTTGCCAAAATGAATGACCCTTCCACTACACAGCCAGAAGGGCCCTTGGACGAAAAACAAGAGATATCTAGAAACAATTCCCAAGAAAAGTTGTTGGACCCAGACAATGAGGATATCGCTCGGTCCAAGAAAGAGGAAGCGATCCGAAAAGCATGCGATTTACGTGATTTAGATGCTCTCGTCTCGTATGCGACCTCACAGGGCGGTCTCTTGAACGATGACCTCAGGCGATCAGCTTGTAAGTTGCCAATGAACAGATAGAAAATATCTTGGGTAACATCAATCTAGGGCCCATTTTTCTTCGAAGCGATAGAGATGTACAAGACTCGGATTTCGCATCCTGGGAAGACCTGCCTTCGCATGGAGATGAAGACCAAGTCCAACTGGACGTAAATCGGTCATTTGTGTACTATCCTCAATGTACAGCTCTCAGGACCTGCAAATGCTCGCTATCATTGGCTGAACATATTTATAGGCGCTGAGGATGAACTGCTGCTGAAGAAGGACGAATTATCCATTCTCATCAGGAGAGTACTTCGGAAGTACCCGATGCTTTGTTACTTCCAGGGGTACCATGATATCGTGCAGGTACTGCTTCTGGTGCTTGGTGAAAAGGAGGCAGTCCCAGCAGTGACAAATATCTCTTTGTTTCGAATCCGGGACTATATGCTGCCGTCTCTCTCCCCTGCGCTGAAGCATTTGCAACTTATTCCAGCGATTATCGAGAAAGCTGATCCGGCCTTGCGGGAGCATCTCGGAGGCATAAAACCATTCTTTGCCCTTGCGGCAACACTCACACTGTATGCCCATGATATCCAGGAGTACAGCGACATTGCACGACTGTTTGACTTCCTCCTGGCTACGGAGCCTGTCGTTTCTATCTACCTCTTCGCAGCGATTATACTCTCACGCAAGAAGGAGCTACTGGAGATTCCTGCAGACGAACCTGAGATGTTGCATTTTACTCTTTCAAAATTACCACACCCTCTTGATTTGGATAGCCTCATATCTAGCGCCGTGCGACTGTTCTACGATTACCCACCTGAGCTTTTGCCTTTCGGGGCTTGGAAGAGGATATCTAAGCACAGTGTGCTCAAATCTTCACGGGACCCCTTCAATAAGCAAACCAGAGACGAAGCTATACGACTGTTCGAGAAACAAATACGACAGCTGCACAATGAGGAACTAAGAGAAAAGGCCCTCACCTTCTTATGGCATAACAGGAGGACCATCGGGTCGGTGGCAGTCGCCATCTTTATTGGAGCGATGTCTATCTGGATCCGGAAGAGAGGGCTGGATACACCCCTGTGGTCGTATTTCGTTGGATTGAAAACGACTTTCCGCAAGTGGCTTCCCATGATTTCGATGTGACTGCGCTTCCAACATGGTGCCGATAAGATACGGCAGATGTGAGACATGAAGAGCGCCAACACCTGTGAAAATGTGCGAGTATGTACACTAGTACCATTAATCAAAAATAATCTTGCTCAATATATCAAATCGTCAAGGCTCATTTCTGCGCCCAAGACTATCTAGGTCGCATAGTGCTGATATTCTAGCATAACTTCGCATACGTAAGGTGTCTCCACAGTAGCTAGTGGCTGGTGTGTGGCTTTATCAATAGTGCCGTGACAGCTGATGTGTACTCTAATTTCCCGCACCTCTCTCTTCGTGATCAACAACAGCTCATTATAAGAACAGGAAGCCGATATGGCAAACAGGGGATATGATGTCGTTGTAGATGTCGACGCTGAGGTAAACAATTCATTTTAAATGCTCATATCTTAGCGAACACTTGGTCTAATGTTGCTCTAGGGAGACCTCGGTCATACCGACCTCCAGGAAGACCTCGAATTCCACTCATCCAGTAGGTCCAATTCACAAGCAACTCTGTTTTGCCATCTTTCAAGTACTGATTGTTATAACTTCAATTAACAGACTTTGAAAACGATCCGCGAAGCGCAAAAGCCCAGCAAGATTCCGCTCCTTTCCTCGGCGCAGGCACCTCCCGCGGCCGCGACAGATCCCCCGGCGGCACACCCTCCAAGCATGCCTGGTGGTCCATCCATTACTACTCGCAGTTCTTCGATGTCGATACAAACGAGGTATTCCGGCGGTGTGTGTCGGCGCTGTACCCACGTACCAACTTCCTCGACGTTCTGGAAGGTAACGCGGACCTGTACGGTCCGTTCTGGATCGCAACAACGGTAGTCGTCATCCTCTTCCTAACCGGCACGATCTCGCAATGGCTCTCGAACAACAACGACAAGCATTTCGAATACGATTTTACCCTTCTTTCCGGTGCTGCGGGGTTGGTTTACGGGTACACGGGCGTCATCCCCATCGCTCTGTGGGGTGCGTTGCGCTGGTTCGGTAGCTCCACCGCGGACTTGATCGAATGTTGGGCATTGTATGGATATTCAAATCTGATTTGGATCGCTGTCGCGCTGGTGAGCTGGAGCCCTCTCACTGCGCTCAACTGGGCTCTTGTGGGGGTTGGCTTCGGCTGGACGGTCTTCTTCCTGCTTCGGAACTTGTACCCTGTTCTGAGTGCTACGGATGCGAAGACGAGCAAGATTCTCTTGATCTTGGTCATTGTTCTCCATGCGGGTTTCGCGATTGCTATCAAGATCTTGTTCTTTGCGTAAGTCGGGTTGTTTTGGCTCAACTGATCATTTTACTAACGATGTGCAGGCATGCAAGCCCCGTTTCCAAGAAGAACAAGGACCACGATGATGACGACCATGATGACAAGAGACGGATGTTCTGATGTGAGAGGGCCGAATGTGTTCGATTTTACAATGGTTATCTGGTGTCCTTTGAGGCTCGATGTTGGCTCAGGCAGCACAGCGTCGTTCACCTGGGTGTTTTCTGTACCTCAAGTCTCATATATCTCTGCATGGTTTCTTTTTCAACGCAAATTTGTACTCGTATTTCCCGCGGCATAGGATCGAGAGAGCAAAATTGAATTTTACAGATGTTCGATTGCGCAACTTCTTTCGAGAGGGGTCAACTAAAATATGTGACTTCGGCTATAATGTTTCATCATTCCAACGCCTTTTAAAACCTCCCATGCAGCAATCACGTCATATCTCCGAGCATCTCTTTCCCCCAGCAACGCAGAAAAACCGTAACAAGATAGAAATCGTTTACTTGAGCTTCTTCTTGGGGCGCAGCTGGTTGGTGTGACCGCACTTCTTCTTACGGCAGTTGGTGGCACGGGGAGGAAGACGGGCCTATTCAGAGATCAAGTTAGCAAAGTCTTCAAGGCGAGGGTCCCCTGTAGGTCGGGTCGAGCGATCGGGACAAAGACGTACGTAGCACTTGCGGCAGATGGACTTCTCGCAGTTGTACTTGGAAGCGAGAGCCTTGAGGGAGGGCTCAATGATACCACCACGCAGACGGAGGACGAGGTGGAGAGTGGACTCCTAAATGTGTGCAAAAGCCCGGTCAGCCCAACATATCCTTCTCAATAACCATATATCCCCCGTAACAATCCAATCATCCCGTAGCGCAGACGTTCCCTGCCGGAGAATCCGGAAACCAAGTCCAGCAATCCAGCGAACAACCCGCATCATCCGAGAATACC
This sequence comes from Aspergillus pseudoviridinutans, assembly GCF_018340605.1. NCBI lineage: Eukaryota > Fungi > Ascomycota > Eurotiomycetes > Eurotiales > Aspergillaceae > Aspergillus > Aspergillus pseudoviridinutans. The sequence goes on along the minus strand of NW_025091282.1, from coordinate 3,710,413 downwards.
CCACGTGTATAATGAAACGAAACCCAAGCGTCGTCCGATAGAGAATTCGCGTACCTTCTGGATGTTGTAGTCGCTCAGGGTGCGGCCATCCTCAAGCTGCTTACCAGCGAAGATCAGGCGCTGCTGGTCAGGGGGGATACCCTCCTTGTCCTGGATCTTGGCCTTGACGTTGTCGATGGTGTCGCTCGACTCAACGTCGAGGGTAATGGTCTTACCCGTCAGGGTCTTGACGAAACTATTGATCGAAACTTGTCAGTCATGGCTTTTCCGGATGTTCCGCGTAGATCGAGTCGATGAATGGGATGAGGTTGGGCAAATGGGCACTGGTTTGGTCGGAACGGCTCAGGAAGACCTACATCTGCACTGTAAAATCGCAGAAAAAAGATCATGTTAGCTCGCAATCCATAGGTCAAATAGATAGCGTAGAAGGGCATGATGCTGTACGTACTGGTTGCGATTTTTCGTTGTTGCTGGCTGACGATCGCTGTATCCTCGTTCGTAGAAGGCAATGTCAATTTGAGGATTTCTCGCTTAGTCTAGGTGGACCGACACCGTGATACCCTAAACCCTAATGCCTATTTTCGTCATCACCTCTAGTAGCCGCCCTTCGGCAAGTGCCACTTTCCCGTTTCGGGTTATCTCCGCAATTTCCATACTTCGAAAGTCCCAACTAACATACCTGCCTAGAACCTGCCTAGGACTTGCCTACGTTGCTGGATGCTCATCGAATGTTCAGTGACTGAATTTGTTGTAGCTCAAATCGCTGACTTCCTTCCTCCAAGAAAAGCACTCACTTTCCCCGGTAAGGGCCTGAGGCACAGTATGGCTTAATACTTAGCTAGGAATTGCTATCTAGCATATCTCAAGTCAGGACTCATCACTCAAACCAGACATATCCTCATCCTCCATGGCTTCCAAATCTTCTGTGCCCGCTTCGTCAGTCACGTCCATTTCCGTTGGATCTCCATGATGCTCAATCCTTCTTTTATCGTCCAACCACCGAGAGATTTTGATCTCAGTCTGCGATACAGCTCTAACGAGTGTGGACAAAGAGACCCCTGCTACTTTAGCAGCAGTTTCGTAGAAAGATCTTGCCATCTCTGGGAGATCGGACTCGGTTCGGTAACGTGGATACGATGAACCCGGGCGAGCCACGTCGGCTTTAGGATCAGAAATAGCTTTCCTTGGTTTCAGTTGGCTCGTAACTGTCTGCAGCATAGCATGCATAGCTTCATCATCTCCTTCTGTGGAGTCGTCAACAGCCTGGCCTTCTGGGGCTGTCGGACCAATGGGGAAGAAGTCTGCTAATGGATTCAAGACTTCCTGGGGATTAGCGTTCGTCAAACCTCGCAGGACGGAGTTGCAAGGGACCCTTTACCTCTGCTCTGATCGAGCCAACTGGTCTCGTACCAGTCCATGTATTCATCCAATTGGGCCGGAGTCATGTTGAAGACGTCTTTCTCAGTGACAAGTATCTCATTCCCCTTTCCGATTCTGCCCCCAGCCGTTTCTCGTCGGTCGAAGTGTCTTTGAACTTGTGCCCAAAGTTTCCAGTCGAGCACCTGTGCGCTGGGTTCCCGCGTGGATACGGGGTACCTCTTGATGTCGTCAAATGGAAAGAACAATTTAGTAGAAATAACAATAAGTGTAATAAGCTGGACTTCAGGCAGATGAAGTGGCCGACTTCTACCGGGGACGCTCGTTGGAAACTCAAATGTGAAGCCCACGAGACTTTGGAGCTTTTTAACAGCGGGGTATACCTCGACTGCACGAAAGTTAGAAGATTGCGAACTGAGAAATAACAAGCATGAACAACTCGAACCTGGTAGCGCGAGACGTTTGATATAGCGATATAACACAGCCGGTGTGTTCAGGGCAGGGAATTGGACGCCAAACTTGATGTGGTACAAGAGCGATAGCTCCAAGGTCGCTTTGTGAAGATGCTCGGCCTTTATCAATCTCTATCCAAGGGTCAGTACTGAGAGAGTCGGCCTCATAAAGGTAGAAGCTTACAGTAGTCTCCAAGAGAGCGATGTACTCCTGGGGTAGTTTATCCCTCATCTCCCGTGGGATTGATCTGAGAACTCTGATGAAAGGAATATCTTCTCGCATAAGCATCCTGGAGAGTCCCAAGTCAGATGCTCATTCTCGTTCTTATGAACGGTAAGGAAGATTTACCGATGAAATTCTCCAATAGTGACAGGCAGCCTCATGAGCAGGCAGCCCAAATAACACAGCCCGATTGTGTCAATCAATCTGGGCCATTGAGTCGCTCTCCCACTGAGCTTGAATGCTCCCTCGGGCTCATCAAGCGTCGTGGCAGGCTGTGAACTGAATAGTTCAGGTTCTCTATCATCTTCAGCAGGGTCGTTGAGTCGCTCTGACAGGCTTTCCAAACGAAGAGCCCAAAGATCTCGGACCACAACCTGAATTCAACGGTCAGACATTTATCAGGGATGATGGCTGGGTGAATCATGGGTAATTCTACTTACCTCAAGCTGCGCTGGAAAGCCTCGTCCTTGAACCAACGCGTGACATTGTTTCCACAGAATCAATTGATAAATCTGCAAGAAAAGGGTGTACGCCTGTCGACCACGATACGCTAGCACACCCTTAACAAATGTACAATCTTCTCAGACATGGTTATCGGATGCTCACTCTTATGGCCTTTTTCAGCTACAGCCTTCTTTACGCGACTTGTCTTGCCCTGAGTGCCGAAATCGTCGGGATCTTCCTCCACTTGTAAACCCTGCAGAAAAAATTAACCATCAGAACTTAGAAAGTTCTAGTGTGATGCGTTTGAAGAAGGCGGGGTTGGGCTGCTTTGGCCGTACCTCCTGCTGATGACCCCGCCTGCAAAACCAGAGACCGTTGTCTAGATAATACCGAGTCTCACGGCACCCGTCCTGCCCACAAACCCCTCGGGTGGTGTACTCCATCCAGGGCGGCTGTGTTCATTCTTGAATGGTCTGGTGGGGTGGAAGAGTAGAGAGAGAAGTCCTCAGGATTTGGTTCGGTCCATAGGTACTTCTACCAGAGAAGAAATTTTTGATACCTCATATCTTGGTCAACTGGTCAGAACCATTTAATTTGACAACCTAGAAATATCTCAATAATTTTTCTGGTAAAGGATATCCACCCTACAGCTCAAACAGAGAAAAATGGCCTGAAATCCGAAAGAGAGAATTACACAGAGCTACGCGTATGACAATGATTGTCCTGATTAGGCTTGTAAATTTTTTTGATCGTCAAACTATCGTAAGTGTAGGACCGCTTCCTGGCAGAGGGCACGTGATGCTGTCAACTTAAAGCAATTCCTTTTGCTGGTGCAGCGTACATCCAAGGCTATATTGGCGGACATAAGTCAAGCAACAGACATGCCATAAATCGCCCAAAACGTCGATTCATCCATGAACTTAAGGACATACATAAAAAGGAGACCCCTGGAGACACAATGGCCGACGGAGTAAGAAGAGGCCCATAAGTGTTGGGATCATTTATTTGGGAGCCTCCTTGACATCCATGCAGGCCTGCTCGCCCATGGCAGTGAGGATGGTGACGTCTAGGGTATCCCACGTCAGTAAAACAATCCAAGACTCAAGGCGCAATGCCGGGCACTTACTGCAGTCCTTGCCCTCATCGGTGAACATCTTGTTGATTCTGTCACCAACCTCACCCTCGGGGACCTTGACATCGTCCTTGGTGTTACCGTTCTCGTCCATAAGGGAGAGGAAACCGTCGTCAGTGACATCAAGCTGCAAAGCAAATCAGTAAGTCATCTGGAGGTGAAAATTGACCTGGCTTTGGCAGGTTGACTTACGAGCTGGTATTCACGACGGGTGACGTTGGGAACGTCCATGTTGTGGGTGGAGGGAGAAAGATCTTCCAACTTCTTGCCGGTGAAGATATCGATGGCGACGATGTGAACCTTGGCGTGACCGTGCTTGCCAGTCTTGGAGGTGGACATTTCAACGATCTTGCAGGGACGACCCTTGATGACAACGTGACCGTTCTTTCTCAGAGCGGAGCACTGCATGGGGAAGGTCGCGGACGCACCAGCGTCGGCAGACTCGAAGGTCTCATGCTGAAAGAAACAAATGTCAGTTGATATTGTCTAGTTTGAATGAGATGGTAGTTGAAAACAGTCGTTGCTTGGTCGCTCCATAATTGAGGTATGAAGCAGAAGAGGGGACATGTGCATGGATGCGGGGCTGCCTGAGAGTAGGAACGCAGCAAGTACACAGTGAATCAAGACTTAGTCATACCTCGTCAGCCATGGTGAATGTGTATAAGGGTGAATGAGAATGGAGGATTAATGAGAGTAGAACAGGACGAAACCTGATTTGTTTTTCTTTTAAGATAGAGGGGGATAGGGAAGAAGAAAGGGAAGAGGAAAAAGTTTCGAGAGGGTTTAGAGGAGACGGTGGAGGAATGGGCGAAAAGAAATCGACAAATCGCCTGCGAAAAAAATGGTAGTTTTGTTGTGGCGGGGTTTTCCTGTGTCGCTAGTCCCTAAACCGGTTTAGCCTCGGACATGCTGCACTTGTGGTCTCTGGCCCCAACTGTAGCATCTCGACCTGCCCATAAACAGCTGGTGATAGGAAGCCTGATAACAGATGGCGTAGAATGTTGTGCATGCCAGTCTTCTAATCTTGGAGAGACTGTTGAGATATGCCTCTATGTCTGTAAGCTGTCAGTTCTGAATTGACTGAGCTGCTGAAGATATTAGGGATCAATTGCATTGCATGCCTCCAGTGCGGAGAGCCTGGCAGGCATAGATCTATAAACTCCGCAGACAACCTTCGCTTGACTTCAATGAGGGCTGTGATCTTCTCAATATCCGCACGCTCTTCCGTGCCTGCTTCGCAAGATGTGGCTTGATCGCATATCAGGCCACTCCACCCCCGCCGGTGTCCCTTTCGATAGTCGCAGCAATTCACCTGCTCCCCGACGATCTTCCTCCCTACTGTCGCCTGCTCCACCGAACAACCGTCCGAGTCAGAACCGGCAAGGCTCCTCGTTATCCGTTCTGCTGACACCAAGTGACTCGACCACCTCTCTGCCGGCAACCGCACGCGGAGTCAATGGCTCGGTTCTCAAGCAAGGCGCTGCAAGGTCCCGTCCTTCTGACGTAGCTGATCCGCTCGAGGTGCTGAAGGACATTATTGGAAAGCAAAAGGGCGACGTAGAGACAAACGAGTGTCTGAAGACGTCAGCCCCTGAAGCAAAGCCGTTGCACTTGGTTGAGTCGATAGACTTCGGAGACCTTAGTCTTGAGGAGTTCGTATCTCAAGTAGGCGAGCCACGGAGAGCTACGTCTACTGATGTCGGTGCACAGACGCTCCAGCAATTTGAGAAGGAAAGAGATAAGTATCAGGAATTACATGCTGCCATCACAAGTTGTGATGATGTCTCAAAATCGGTTGAGATGTATCTGAGTGACTTCCAAAGTGAGCTTGGTGCTGTTTCGGCTGAGATAGAGACTCTCCAGACTCGGTCTGTACAGTTGAATGCGATGCTGGAGAACCGGCGCAAAGTAGAGCAACTTCTTGGACCTGCCGTTGAGGAAATCAGTATCTCGCCGAGAGCTGTTCGATTGATTGCCGAGGGACCCATTGACGAGAATTGGGTCAAAGCCCTGAATGAGATCGAAGCACGCATGACGAGTATAGAAGCCAAGGTTTCTGGTAGCAGTAGCACAAAAGCAATTGAAGATGTGCGACCGCTTCTGAACGATATCAAGAACAAAGTCAGTATCTTTCTATGGGCCCAGACTTCGAGTCCGTGCTGACGAGAGTGACAGGCAGTGGAAAGGATCCGGGACTACCTAGTATCCCAGATCAGAGCATTGCGTTCTCCAAACATCAATGCTCAAATTATCCAGCAGCAACGCTTGGTCAAGTTTAAAGACTTGTACAGTTATATCTCCCGAGCTCACCCTCAGCTTACGGGAGAGATTACGCAAGCATACATTAACACTATGCGCTGGTACTATCTCTCCCATTTCACTCGCTATCTGCAAGCTCTTGAAAAGATCAAAGTCTATCCGAGTGATAGGAACGATATACTGGGGGGAGACTCTTCCGCGCCGAAGACAGGTTCGTTATGTTTGTCCAGTTGCTCTTCTCTGCAGTCAAGGCTTATATTTCATAGGGCATATCATCTCCTCAGGTCGCTCTGGGTCCGCTGCGCATGACCCATTTTCGCTGGGGAGACGTATTGACATAGTTCGGACTAGTAACCACATGGCCTTGTCAGCATATCTCGCTGAAGAAGATAAGGCGTTCCATGGAATTGAAGTTCCTTTCAGAAACTTCAACCTGGCTCTGGTGGACAATATATCGGCTGAATATTCTTTCATGACAGAGATGTTTTCCACTTTGTCCTTCCACCAGATTTCTCGGAAGGCGGTTGAGATATTCGAACCTGTTTTCGCTGTGGGGCAAGGTCTAACAAAACAATTGATCGAGAACTCTACAGACTCATTGGGGGTGCTGATCTGTGTGCGATTGAACCAGCAAGCGGCGTTCGAACTGCAACGGCGGAAAGTGCCTGTTGCCGATTCCTATATCAACGGAACCAACATGCAGCTTTGGCCCCGATTCCAAGTTATTATGGACCTTCACCGGGAATCCTTGAAGCGAGTGGCGTCCAACACCGGTCGCAGTGCTGTTTCTGCCCTGTCATTAGCTGGAGGCGATGACTTGACCCAATCTTCAGCCCCCCACTTTCTCACACAGCGGTTTGGTCAACTCCTGCACGGGATATTAGTGCTGAGCAGCGATGCCGGGGATGACGAACCTGTCGCAAACAGTTTGAAGCGATTGACCGCTGAATTCGATGGCCTGCTGACCAAACTTAGTCGCAGCGGGGGTGACGCAAAGAGAAGGGAGAAATTTTTGTTCAATAACTATTCTTTGATTTTGACCATCATCAGTGTAAGCTGGATCATTAACCCCCCAGATGCGTCTGAAGTCTGACATGAGCACAGGATACCCAAGGCAAATTAGCAACAGAACAGAAACAGGTATGCAGCTTCCGAGAATGAATTTGGACATCGCTGACTCTTATAGCACCTGGATGAGATGCTCAAGAACGTTGGAAAACGGGGCTAGAGCTTATGAGTGTGAATTACACATGCCTATATAGAGTGGGTTGTACGATATCTTCATAGCGAAATGGCATATTTGTACATGAATATTTTCATAAGGTCTGACCGTTGACCTGCAACTACCGGCATTGCATGCTAGGAATGCAAATTAACTAACAACTAGAKCGTAGCTAATAAGTGCTCATCGTAGAGTGTATGTTTGAAGCCTCTAAATACTCATGAGGGCTGCGAGAGCAAGACTCGGGTAATGGAGTCTTATCGCGGCCTTATCGGCCATCGGCCTCATCCCGATTTCACTTCGGTTATTACGTCTGAGCCATGATTTATCTCTCAATCGTGTGAAATTCAGAGGGCATCACTTTGCACATACCCTGAAACAAGAGCACAGTCTCAGTACAGCCACAGCGATGGCTACGCGCGCTTGCATCGCTGTATCCAGGCCATTCCTCGCACGGCGCAACTTCTCAAGCACGCGGGCGTCCAGCGCAGACGTCACACATGCGGTAAAGCCCCTCCCAAGCCTTTCATTCATCTTAATGACAAAATACTCATTGACAACAAGGTGATTGGAGCTGGTGTTGTAGGTCTTGCGATCGCGCGGCAATTGGCGTCGAGACAGGATACATCGACTATTCTCTTGGAGCGGCATGATGCAGTGGGGACCGAGACGAGCAGTCGCAATTCCGAGGTGATTGATCCCTGCTGCTCTTACTTCTACGCATATGGACTAACACGATCACTGAATGATCAGGTCATCCACGCGGGGATATACTACGGGACGGACTCCCTCAAAGCGAAACTCTGCATCCGCGGCAAGCAAATGATGTACGACCTCTGCGCAAAACAAGGCATCCCACACCGCAACACGAAGAAATGGATCGTCGCACAGAACGAGGAACAATGGGCCGCCGCTCTCGGAACACACAAGCTCGCGCAGACCCTCGGCGTACCGACGCGGCTCGTCGGCCGCGAGGAGGCCCGGCGGCGGGAACCCGAGGTCCAAGCTGTAGCGGGGATCGTGGAGAGCGAGACGACGGGCATCGTCGACAGCCACGCGCTCATGACGTACCTGCAGGGCGACTTCGAGGACCGCGGCGGGGACTGTGCGTTTCTGACGAACGTGACGGGGATCGAGGCGCTGGATGGCGGTCGCGACGGGTACAGGATCACGGCTGTGTCGGCGGACGGGGCGGAGACGTCCATAACGGCGGAGACGCTCATCAATAGTGCGGGGAATGGGGCTTGCGCGATCAATAACATGGTCCTGCCGCGCGAGCGGCACCGCACGCCGTTCTACGCCAAGGGCACGTACTTCTCGTACTCGGCTTCGTTCCCCAAGACTTCCGTGCTGGTCTACCCTGCTACACTGCCGGGCCATGGAGGGCTGGGGACGCATCTGACGCTGGACCTGGGGGGACGGATCCGCTTCGGACCAGATGTCGAGTGGGTGGATGATCCGACGGACCTGAAGCCCAGTCCGGCGAGGCTGCAGCAAGCCCTTCCGGAGATCAAGGCGTACCTGCCCCGTGTTGACCCGGATGCCATCAGTCTGGATTACTGCGGCATCCGGCCGAAGCTGGGCCGCGGCGGCGCCGTCAACACGGGCAAAGGGTTCCAGGACTTTGTCATTCAGGAGGAGGAGGGTTTTCCGGGCTTCATCAATCTACTAGGGATCGAGAGTCCGGGGTTGACGAGCTCGCTTGCCATTGCGGAGATGGTCGAGGGTCTTCTCTATAAGTGAAGAGTGACCTCGAAACTGGTTTTTGAGCGTTGTTGGTACTATACCCGCTGTGTGTGCACATATTACTTTATATACAGGACGACAAATAGACATATAAATGGACTTGGAAGACTTTTACACTACTGCAGTACCGTATGTAGAATACGGACACCATTCTCCATTCTGCCGGAAGCTCATTCACAAGAAAAGAATACTCCTCTAGATGATGAAATGTCAACACATATTCAGTGCACGGGTAAACAATCTTACCATAAACCAAATTTCAAGCTTATCTCCCGTCCCATCCCCTTTCCCCGGTTCCTGACGTCAAAGATATGGGCCAGACCAAGGGCGGAGATAGCTATTCCCCACGGCCGACAAAATGGCTCACTGTGAAGATTGAGTTTCCCAGTGGTTTTATGGGTCGCTCCGTATCAATTGGAATATCGATCATCCGATGCAATGAGAGTACACCATTGATATGGTTACATCATGGATAACGTGTTGCTCGGCCCTATAGGAGATACATACCCCATGTGGTAGGAGATTGCCACGGGGCTTATGGGTATTAATATTGCCTATGTTGGCGGTTATAAGTGTAGACAACGTTTTATGCAGGCATCTATACATCTGTCGATCGCTTAGTAGTGTCAGCGTAAACGTTGACTTGATTCATTTCATTCTCTTGCCTGTGGCATCTACTCTCTCTTTCTCTCATTGAGAAACGTGGAAATGGCTGAAGTGCATGGTCGTCGAGACCCCAAGGTCCACAAGAAGACACAATCGCATTCACAATCACGAGCCTCAACTCCCACTCCTTCACACTATCGACGCAAGGCCAACGCCCACACCGCCTCTCAGAAATACAACCGCTGCTGGGACTGGATCGTCGTCGGCGGCAACTGCCACTACGCCAAAAACCGCTCCACTTTCACCTCCTACCGCCGCGCGCCAGGCAAGATCGGCCGGTCGCGCGTCCTGGGCATCGGCACAGTCGAGCTCCAGGTCCAGCGCGGACCTCGTGATCCTCGGTCTAACAAGCTTGTCCTGGAAGATGTGTGGCACATGCCTGATGCGCGGTGCAACGGGCTGAGCGTCTCCAAGTATACTGAGACCAATGAACCGTTGTCGGTTAAGTCCGAGGGCGCACATGTTGAGGCGAAGAGTGACAGAGACGGGGAGGCAGTGTGGTTCGGAGATTCCTATTGTGGTTGTCCGAGGGTGGTGTTGACCGGTGATCCAAAGGGAGATTCGTATCTCCGCGATGGGCAAATGCATATGCTGAGCGTCATTGCTTCGCCGGAGGAGTTGGATAAGCTGTGGAGCCGGGTTTGGCAGTGGTGATGGTCTTGTTTTCACCCTCGTAGGAGCTTGTAAATAACGAAATAATATAGACGTACAGGTGCCAATCAATCGCTGGGATCATGAACTCAAAAGGCTTCCCCATACGTTATCTTAGAGGTCATTAAACACGAAGAAGCGCTTCGCTGTCAATGGTCATCGTAGCATAATCATAATACATGTCTTCAATAGATCTTGAAGTTAACGAAGGTGCTGTCAATAACGAAGCTGCTGAATAAGGGGCACCGACGCAAGTCTTCCAGCGAGGTGGACAGAACCGTGGAGTCATTTCGTGGACAATTGCCAGATAGAGCTGACGAATAAGTTCGTAAGAACCTCGCATCAAAGATCCAGGCATAGCCAGAGTGATCAATAACTGGATATCCCCTGATCAGACATGCAGAGTCCAATTGATAGCCCTTTGAAGCGCAGTCGACAAGACCTCATTCCATATCCATAAGGACATCGCTCATTATGTGAAGGACATGAGAGAACTTTCGGACGCTCCATCTCCCAGAGCCTTTCAGGAGCCCCGCGTAGTCCAGTAGTATGCGCCGCGCAGATTGATAGCCTCCTTGCACTGGGATTCCGCGAAGGTACAATGTACCGCCATTACGAATGAAATTGACTGTCGAATTGTCCGAAGCGGTGAATGTATGGTTACCGCGAGGTTCCATAAAGCTGGTGAAACCCTCTCGTCCCACTTGCTGCCAGTCAATGTCGTCCAGGAGTTCCACGGAAATGCATCCGGCAGTTGTCTCTGGCGGACGTGGCGCCATGAATGTATACAGTCCTAGTACGAGCGCCGCAGTGAAGAGTGCGAGCACCGAGTGGAACATGGTGTAATCTGATGCTTTGCGGTTGACCATGGCTTTGTATATTTGGGCGGCGTGCAGACACGCCCTTCGGGCTGCTGGTGTCTGAGACCACACGGCGATATCATCGAGGGCTTTCCGGGCTGGCAGAGGACCTGACCGACCCGCAGCCAGTTCGAATATCTGGATGTCCGCAGTGAGTGTCATGCACATATTGTGCCACATGACTAGGGCATTCGGATTAAGTCGTTCCAGGGCCTCCCTATATTTATCAGCTATTTGCAGCTGAAGCGTTGGGAGGCATCTTGCACGGCCGTCCATAGCGTAGGTATGGCAGGGCGCGAACGGGTAATTTGCTCGGTTGRACAATAGGCGGTGGTAAGCCTCACAGAGCCGGAGTTGAACCATGGCCAACACGCCGTGCATGCACAAACCGTCGACCGAGCTATCTAGCGTTGGAAGATCGACATTTTCCGATGGAGCAACCACAGTCGGCATCAAAATTCGCTTGCCGATGCGAATAAGCTGCATCCAATGCATGGCATTTTTCGCGTCAAAGATCGCTCCGTCACACGGTAAAATAAACTGTATTGCGTCTGGTACAATTATGGGGCTCGTTGATAAGAAGGATGAGTACCAGGAGTCGAGCATCAGAAGTCCGATGATAAGTCTGCACACTGAGTCAGCAGGAGCTGGGCTCCTTTTCCACAGTTGAGATACGCACCTCTTCACGGACTCGACTTTGCTCCATGCTTTCCATCTTGCATCAACATCGGGAATTGCCTCATAGAGACTCATGTCGAGAATTTGTCCTTCCGTTGCAGCGAACAACCCATGTCTTTGCGCAGTCTGATGGCGGTTGGCATTTATCGCTTTCATATAATGAGACAGGTGAGGATTAGACCTACAGTCATAAGGTTGATATACAGCATTTGGCTTTTAGCAATGTGCTCCTTTTCCTGTGGAGGAATCAGCAGAATTCAACGGACTCAGTGGTGGAAACTCTACCCCGGTCATTGCCGCCAAATTGAGGAAAAGAAAGGCCGCGGCAAAAGTAGACACGGTACCGACAGGGGTCTCACTTCCTGCTGCGCATTTGGCCAATTCTCCGGTGATCTTGTCAAGCACCAACTGGCAAACACAAAAACTTAGCAATATCACTTGACGATCAGCCATTTGGACTTACGTTGAAATTCTTGGAGACAAATGATGTTGTCCCTTTTGTACCCAGAATGATCATACCAATCATACACATGACATAGAGCACTGGTGAACGAGTCCTCTTTGCAGAGAATGTAGGCATATGAATGAACGGTATTAGCGGTTGAAAATTGCGAAAGTACAAGTCGAGTGCCATATCCAGGATTTCAGCTGGAGGGAAGGCTTGCGGAGAACCAAAAGGTGCCTCAGACATGCGTGAAGCGGTCGAAGCGTCATTTGACGTGCTAAGTCGAGCCTGGCCAAAGGTGGCCAGAAGATTCTGCCTGCATTCCTCATCGAGCCCGTACCTCAAATCTCCTGAGAGCCCAGACGGGCTATTGAAGGGTTGTCCTGAGTACACCCCGAGGATATTCTCTAGGGAAGAGGTGGCTACATCCCGCCACAGCGTGTTCATCAGGCGCCCGGTGTTGTTTGCTGGGGTGAGCCAGTACCGCTGTACTCTGGCAAATCTCTCACTGGGAATGTTGCTCGGAGATTGGATTCTTGGGTTTTCAACCGGATGACCACTCTGCCGCGCTCTAGGCGACGCTGATGTCTGGTCATCCACGAGACCCACACTGGCGTCGCGCATGAGGTCTATCGGGCTAGGGTTTGAGGCGGTGTCGCCCCGGGGTTCCAGCCAGAATTGAAGGATGTCATTCGGCACTGGGCCGAATACGGGCGCTCTGTACGGGGACGGCTCGGTTGCGGTGACATCACCCCACCCGAGGTAGGCCTGCTGGTGATCCATCACCATGGGGTTGAGCTGGGGTTGAGACCGAGCCTGGTGAGCAGATATGTCGGCCAGGCAATTAAGAGACGATGACGGAAGCCCATCCGGCGTTGTAAGGGAGATTTCGCGCGGTATAAACGGCAAGATTTGGGCCTGCTGTGCGCCTACCTGGTTGATGCTCGGGATGAATTGGCCGTTGTCGTTGATACGCGAGTGTTGTTGATCATACGCTTGACTAGATGAAGTATGATGCTGGTCACTCTTCACCACACCGTTGGTTGCGTTTGACGACGCAGCATTGTGGCCTTTTGCATGGCGACTCAAGACATCACTGCAGGGGAGTTATTAGCGTCTTCAATTTCCTGATCCAGTAGGACCTTATATAGAGCGCAGATATGACACGTGCATGACCCACCTTCGAGAGAATCGTTTGTGGCAGACATTACATTCGTAAGGCTTTTCCTTGGTGTCTGTCCACAGAGCCATTAGAATCAATTGCCTCAGTACTGATAGATAGATCTACTGACGAGACCGTTCGTGACGCTTGAAATGTTCCGTCTTCTTGAACCGACGGTCACAGATGTTACACTTCTTCAAAACCATGATGGTTCTCGCGGGGACCGCGAGGGGATAAATAAGGATGACTTGGATGCCTAAGAGTAATGCTACATTATCGAAGACTGATGAAGGTGGGAAACTGCAGGGGGATGGAGAACAGGAAACTCTCCGAGTGAAACCAAGATCTTCGAAGTTTGGCCAGTCCGTGACTGACCTAAGGATCCTTCGGGTGCCTTAAGATCCTTAGGTAATGGCCGACAGTGAGGGGGATCGCTCTGTGATTTGTTGCGTGTCCCGTTTGCTCACGTTATGACCGATCCGGTTAGTTGGTGTTGCTGTTTTGTCAGGTGGTCTCGACTCTGGTAATGTCGTCTAGCTGCAGTATTCTCGCTTCTGACTTGTGCATTCCTCTCTCAGTCAGTCAGGGGACGACTTATTAACGAATCGCTATCATATTCTTTCCCATCCTAATGATTAATGTGATGAGTTGTTGTTCTTCTTCTTCCGTCTCGGAGAACAGCCGAATGAGAAAAAGTATATTATTTGTTGGGGCTGACTGCTGCCCCATGGGGTATTTTTCCTCCTGATACGAACGACCCAGGGTTCGCAATACTGGCCACGACCAACCATTGAATTAATTATTAGTATGACACAGGGTCAAGAGCATAACAATTATGCTCCCATGGGTCTTAATGATGCGAGTGGGGTCGCTTGTTGAACGGCAGTCGTGGAGACTTCAGTTCCCGAATCATCGACCTGACTGACTCTCACCAACAATAATCGTACGGTTTCCATACCAATTGCTGACAAGTCGCACGTATTCTCACAGGAGGTGGGATTGTGGACTCTCAAATCTCTCAAGTCATGGCAAGAATGTCCCTGTCAGTTGGCGCTTGCTCTGTCTGGACGCCTCGTTTTGCAGTGCCCTCGTGCGAGTTATCTGCCTCCTTCTTTCGCTGTACAGGACGAGGATTCGGCACTCATGATAGCTGAATTGGATGACTGAATCATCAGATTCCAGCTTTGCCGCAAATCCATCAAGCTGGTCGATTTTTAACAGAGCTCTCTGGTAATCCATGGCAGGCCTGAAGGAAATACTGCATGGAAAGCAACATGAGTTTTGGCATCAAGACAAAGCTGATGAAGGCTCTACCATCAACGACCCGATGACTCTGTCTGAATCTGTCAAATGTCAACTTTCAAGTTCCTGAATAGGGAGAAACTGCAATGGAGAGCCCATAAGCTCGCAGCGAACCGCCCACCGTTGGAAATAGCTGCACTGATGGGTGATTTTGTGAGTAACCTGCTGCTGCCTTTCTTCACTTGTGTGGGAACAATGTCCTTTTGAATCCTCTTGAAGGAAAAGCACCGAAGGAACTAGATCCATGTCCATGTGGCGATTATACTGTATACGAATGTGGGGCATCAACACGAGTTGCCAAAGCTTGCCCCACGCTGAGATCTGTATGTGGAGGATCTGATGCGGATTGATCGGCTTCTATTGATGGACATCTAGACAGTCGGTTGATCGAACAGGTATGAGACGGCCTTGTAGTCATCGAAGTGACTGGCCAGAAATCTGTATTATTTTGAGTTCTCTATGCTCATGA
Source organism: Aspergillus pseudoviridinutans (assembly GCF_018340605.1). Lineage (NCBI taxonomy): Eukaryota > Fungi > Ascomycota > Eurotiomycetes > Eurotiales > Aspergillaceae > Aspergillus > Aspergillus pseudoviridinutans. Next base: position 3,695,325 of record NW_025091282.1, on the reverse strand, counting down.
TAATACAATTGACGCTTCACAACCAGAACCAGTATAGAAGAACTCTGCCGATAAGCTATTACATTTACAGCTTCTAACTCAGGAAGATAAAATTTCTGTCCAGACTTGAAGATGATTCGCATCTTCCTTGTGTTGAAGTTCCTTTCTATTGTGTACAGAAAGCAGTAGTTCGACAGCAGCCTGGGAGCCTCAGGCCGGCAAACCCCGCAGCCGAGATCTCATTGTCCTTTGCCGATGTGGATCCCGAGTCGGAAGAGAACTTGCAGACATTACAGGATATTATGGATTCCACACATTTCGTAAAGTTAGGCAAAGAAGCGTTTAACTGACGACAAGGACTCTTCTCTTTCTGAAGGGAAACCTCTACTTAACCTTCATTCTCGTCTATGGGAATTCAATAAGGAACAATAATTCCCATAGCTCCAGTTGAAGACCCCGTGGCCCCGCAGGTGGTTTGAACGCTTTCCCACATACGGAGTATACTCCCATTGACACCTGTAAATTACCGATGCCAGCGGTACGCAGTCGGTACCTTACTATCGGGGTGAGACCGGCTTCGGAAGGCGGCAAAACAGTACTACTGTACCCGCCATACTAACTAAGGTAGTAGTCTAGTACTGACAGGCGGATAATCGCTTTGTCGGCAGGTTTGGCGTCAACTGCTAGCCGATGCTTTGCTCTCTCTCTTCCTTACGTCTGTTCTCCAATAGAAGCTCCATAATCCTCAGTTAATCAGTTAATAATATGCCTACGGAACATACCGATCAGCTTCCCCAGCTGCCCCAGAGCCGGCGGCGTTTCTTTTTCGTCGTCGGCTTCTTTTCTTGCCCGTCTTTTCTCTTATTTCTCTCCCTTCCCTTCCTTTAAGATCTACCTATCCTTTCCTCAGTTTGACTCATTCAATTGAGCAACTGATCTAGGTCCGACCATGTCGCGACCTCTTCCTGCGGTGTTCCGCCCCATCTTGGGGCGGCGGAATTTCTCTGTCTCCGCCAACAAGAGAGCCATCGACAAAGTATGCGCGTCGGCTCAGGAGGCCATCAAGGACATGAAGGGTTCCTCTACTGTGCTGTGCGGTGGTTTTGGTTTCTCCGGAGTCGCCAATACCCTGATCAATGCTGTGCGTGATCGTCCCGATATCAAGAATCTGACTGTCGTCTCCAACAATGCTGGAATGCCTGGTGCTGGTTTGGGTATGTTATTCGCCATCATGAAGCAATTCGCTAAGGGAAACGATGGTGCTGACATTCTCAGGCCAACTCCTCGAGTCTGGTCAAATTACCAAAATGATTGCTTCGTTCATCGGTGAAAACAAGGTCTTTGAAAAGATGTACCTGAACGGCGACCTCGCTCTGGAACTTACCCCTCAAGGCACTATTGCTGAGAAGTGTGCGGCTGGTGCAGCTGGTATCCCTGCTTTCTACACTCCTGCGGCTTATGGAACAATTGGTAGGTTTTGCTCTACGTGGTCTAAGGACGTAGCTGACAATAGCAGTCCAAACTGGTGAACTTCCTGTCCGTTACAACAAAGATGGCACCGTCAAGGAATACTCGAAACCCAAGGAAGTCCGGCAGTTCAACGGCAAGAACTACCTCCTGGAAGAATCGATTTTCGGCGACTACGCTTTGATCCGTGTCCACAAGGCCGACAAGCTTGGTAACTGCCAGTTCCGCAAGGCCATGAACAACTTCAACGAGGCCATGGCTAAGAACGCCAAGTACACTATCGTCGAGGCCGACCACATTGTCGAGGTTGGCGAGCTGTCTCCCGAGGAAATTCACCTGCAAGGCATCTACGTCAACAAGGTCATTCAGAGCACGGAAAAGACCATGATCGAGAAGCTCACATTCGCCAAGGATCCTAGCGAGATGCTCCAGGCTGGTACGCATGCTTCTAACACCTGATGCTATATCTCCCCTGCTGACTGCTCCAGGATCCGGCGAGGCCACCGCTCGTCGCGAACGCATCGTCAAGCGTGCCGCCAAGGAATTGAAGGATGGCATGTACGTCAACCTCGGTATTGGTATCCCCCTGATCGCCCCCGCCTACCTCCCCGAAGGCGTCGAAGTCGTCCTCCAGGCCGAGAACGGCATCCTTGGTCTGGGCCCCTACCCCAAGCCCGGCGAAGAGGATCCCGATCTGATTAACCCGGGCAAGGAAACCGTCACCCTGAGCTCCGGCGCCTCCGTCTTCGGCTCCCACGAGAGTTTCGGTATGATCCGCGCTGGCCGCATCGATCTCACCATGCTCGGCGCCCTGCAGGTCAGCCAATACGGTGATCTGGCGAACTTCATGCTCCCCGGTAAGGTCAAGGGTGTCGGTGGCGCCATGGACCTCGTCGCCAACCCCGAGAAGACCAAGGTGGTCGTCACCATGGAACACACCGACAAGAAGGGCAACCCTAAGATCCTGCCTGAGTGCAGCTTCCCTCTCACCGGTCCTCGCTGTGTTTGGAAGATTATCACCGACCTGGCCGTCTTCGATGTCAGCCCAACGGAAGGTCTGACCCTGGCCGAGACCGCCGAGGGCGTGACCGTCGAGGAGATCCGCAGCAAGACTGCCGCTCCGTTCAAGGTCGCTGACAACCTGGGAACGTTTTAAATGATGCATGCATGATCCATTACCTGTAATTTAGAATTTATATCCATAGAGTTGAACGTCAGGATACCTGTCTCATCTAGTGCATGTGTAGTGCCATCAGTAGTGATCAGGTACTGAAGTCCGGATGACTAGGCACTGTTTCAAAAGGACACCAAGGTGTGTCGCAAGGATATAGTATTCTCCAAAGACAATGGAATAGAGATATCTGTACCGTTCATCATGCTGTTCCACCTGTCAAGCCATAAGTGTTAAGTGTTTGGAACCACTCAACAATACAAAGTAATTACAGGATCTACCACAGTTGCCATCTGATTACTAGACGCACTAGACGCCTGTGAACTACTAGAGCACATTTCACAAGACACCCATCTATTTATAAACTGGCGCATATGACCACAATTGCGAAGAATTTCATCAAATACCAGTAGACTAAAGACATGTCCGGACGACGTACTCCTTCTACATCCACGAGAGATCCAACCTTTGCCCCGAAGAGAACCAACCGTACCTCATCTTAGATGGTAAATGCAGGGTCATCAATAGCTTCAACGATATCATGCTATTTGGGTTTATGAAGCGAGGAATCCCATTTGGGGCTGCCGTAACAAGGCTGCTGGCTGTATCTCGCCATCGCTCCAGACCTAAAAGCACGAACCAATCGTCAAGCAACCGCAGGAAGTTGCGGAAAACGGGTGTGTATAAGGTGTCGGCGGTGAATTCAGGATGGCTTTTGACATCAAGGAGCAGGCGGGTCGCAGGCAACCCCCACGGATACAGCGCTGGGTTATTATCTTTGACCATTCTCTTTCCGCCCGGTTGTAACGAGAGAGCGTGCCGGGTTTCCACTGGTGGTCGAATAGGTTCGCCTGGATTTCCACGGACAATTTTTATCACACCTTTAAGCGCGTAAATGCGCAGCATCATGAACTGCTTTTGCGTCACCTCGGAGGCTGACTTGAACGTCTCCTGGGGCTGAAGGATTGCTTCAGTGGTAGTTAGCTGTGAGATTCTTTCGTCATTTCATGGCTAGAAACTTACCTGCGCCTCTGCCATCATCGAGATACTCTGCAGTATCATCTGGGATCTCCCCGGGATAGCCAGTGTCTCGTGAAGAACAGTCCCACCCAACTGTCTGTCTTCGGATTGCTGCTCCACGTTCTGATAACAGATTCCTCGGCTGTTAGGCTGTCTTTAGAGCCGGACCCAGCGTGTTCAAAAAGATAACCTGTTGTGGTGCCAAATTGGAGATAGCTTCTGGCTCTCTCATGTATCTCTTTGCTTTGAAGCTCTTGAGTGGCTCCAGACCCTGCACTTAGTTATCCAGTGGGTTGACGAGTAACGGCAGCAGAGCCGACACGAGGGCAGTAGCTCCAACTCCGGTCATAATTTTGCCATGATGGATCGCCAATAACACTTAATGTTTCAAGACCTGCCCAATGCTCCGACGGGTCGCAGTCCTTTTAACCGGTGATTACGTGGAGCGGTTTATGAGCTTCTCTATGATTGCGAAGGCCTTAGTATGTTCGACGAGGTCATCCGTAGCTTCGACAATCCCCCAGGAGTGGATCAGTTCGAACTTCGGGCAGCCAGCACCGAGGGATTCAGCAAATCATGGAGCTGGGCGGCCAACCGTGCCAGGGCCTTCATCACATTGTTACACTCGATCCATCTGGAGATGGAATGTTTCTGGAACAATGCCCAGGCCTTCTGTGGCTCCCGCTGGGCGAGTCGGTGGACCCCAGGATATTCCCCCAGCTCGTCCAAACTGGGTCAAATCCATGCTCTTCGAGATCATCGATGTTTCTATAGCGTCCCCCCCTGGCGGCTATAGAAATAAAAGATGTCGGGTTGGATAACTGTGCACGCTTCTCACTGGAATCCTCTGAGTGCTTAGTGAGGACTATATGCGTAAGTAGCATCTCCTCCAATAAATCCACAGTCAAGACCACTTGGATTCGGCGCAGGCACGTACTGCCTGCCGCAAGGGGAGGGCCTTGAGCATGTTATTGCACTCCAACCACCTGGATATCGTATGCTCTTGGAAGATGGACCACACCTTCTGGCTGCTTCGCTGCCCGAGGTGGTGGGCGCGTCCCACCGCCTGAAAAAGCGTATTGAGATTCAGKGGCGGCTCGAGGAGGATCACGCGGCTTCACTCCACGTGGAGGTTGAGGCCATGGGCCCCTGGTAAACTCAGTGGCCGCCTCACGGCGGGCCGCCTCTCCCATCTGGGCGCGGATCGTAACATATGAGATGCTAATCGCATCCAAAAACATCTCCGTGATTCACATTACCATTGGCCAGTGGGTAAATACCAAAAACCGGGGTTGCTCCCGCTCGGTTCCCGCCATAGGCCCTCTTGTTGGAAAATGCGCAAGAGGTATCTGAGCTTCACACAGTCTGCTAAGAGGTAATGTGCCACCCCTACCCGGGTTACAGGCACCATGTTCCTCACGCCGGGGGTCATTCTCCACCAAAAATCCGCGAACCCTCGGTCTCCCCTGTCCACGATCTCCCCGCGCTCCTAGCCTTCTGCAAACAGAGTCGGTCATTTTAGGGCCGTTAGACGCCATGGTCCGTATGTCCGCGTCCGGTAATATCAGTCTGATATGAAGGTATAGTGCTGCAATCTTCTCTGAAGTTTACTATGCTGTGTGCGGCCGATGTGCCAGCTCCCTCTGTAGGATTCCTCGGAGGGATGCCGCAGAACATGACTGAGAATGTCGCAATGATTGAGTACTCTTACACTTCGACCTGGCAGCATCACCAGGAAATCGATTAGTGGCTCCATTGCGCTATGCTCTTTTTCAACGCCACCCAAAGGGCATTTCCTTGGGATGTTAGGGCTGCTTTCTCAGGCTGGGTCATCCTTTGTTGAAAGCTGCCTTTGTTGCAGACCTGGGGAAGGACATAGGTTGTCTTCTATTCCACTTCCAGTGTCTCTCTATGGAAGTCCTTGACGGTGGGACTGTCAGCGCAAGCATTTCGAGGCTCGCAGGGTAAGAAGTCGAGGGTCTACTTACAAACAGCTGAGAATACTTCAGACCGCGAGCAGGTGATTTTCAGTCAGGTCGTCGAGGCAGACGGAGCCAAGATAATCGTAGGTATGCTTGGATATATGTCCAAGCCAGTCAAACAGCTCTACTTAAGAGATAGCATTGTAAAATCAACAAGAGCCAATGAAAATGAAAGACAGAAGAAGTAAAATGCTGGTGGAAAGGGTAAAGACAGTATTACTATCCGATGTGAATGGCATCAGATATACTAAAACATTTAGTTATGAATGAACATCTTAGAAAGGAGAGAAAGAAGCAAGCTGGTGAAGGAATGAAAACAAGCATTCAGGAGGAGGATTCACTTCCAGATGGATGCCCATTCTGACGAGCATCCTGGGCTTATTTATGTTCATGATTCATCCCATACAGGTCTAGACACATTGAGAAGGGAAAGGGTTTTTGCGCATCCGAGCAGACGACCTGCAATGTCGACCAGGATCTCTGCTTCTTTCCATGGCTCAAATAGGAAGACATGAGCTATCCGAGACAGTTTTTGCATTATGTTTCGGGAAGCCCCCAATAGACGGTGTCGATCTTATGAGAAGATGCTTTATGCTATCATGTAGGTACTCTGCAAGAACAACGTGTATCAAGGAATATTAGTCTCTCTAATTGTTTGTCATGCAGCTGCTCAAGCCTATCAGCAGGCATCTTCGTTGTCGCCCAAATCTAGCGGAATCACTTATGCTTAGACAGCAGCTTAGGTTCTCCATGTCAGATAAGCAAGATAGGAACATAGTCATTTGGTATCGCTCTTCAATAGAGATACGAAGAGGGAATAAACAGCCCCTGTCCGGTGCAGTTATCCCAGCACAAAATTATGGCCTTTCCTCTTCAATACCATGGTGAGGTATGTGTGGGATAGAATACAGGGCCGAAGGGCCGAGCGTTTTTGTTGTTCATGATGTGGTGCCATTCATGCATTTCTTAGCGCGTTCTCCATGTATTTGATCCGATTGGTCCGAATTGAACCGCTTGCCCAACTGGTCAGTACGACCAGCAGAAAATGGTACGTATCTTTTAAGGTTGTATCCGCTGCTAGCTAGCATATCCGCCATACTTAAACATCACCTGCCGAGGCAGATACACAACTAAGGGTGGGTAGTAAGCCACCTAACACTGTCAAAGCTGAAGCGCTGGCTGAGAATTGTAACTTGACGCGTAAGGAGAAGACAAGAAAGCTTCTCAGCTTTATTCCTGATATCAACTGTCAATTGACCCGGTCAAAATGAGTGGGCCTGACGGCCCAGTACTACAGCTCCCCAGTGGTGTTGATCCTCAAAAGCCACTTGACCTCTTTAATCTCTTCTTTACTGATGGAATTTGGGATACTATTGCACGAAATACCAACGCCTACGCCGAGATCAAGCGCGTCTCGCTTCCCGACCAGGCTCGACCTTGGGCCCCTACGGAAGCGAATGAGATAAGGGTCTTTGTTGGGGTGCTCATCTATATGGGAATCTGGAAGGAACATTCTACTGAGTGGTATTGGCGCACAGAGAAAGATGCACACCTTGGCCCGCTGCATCCAATACGGGAATATATGAGCCTTATACGATTCCAGCAGCTCAAGCGATACTTACAAATATCACCGCATACGCCGGACCCTCCGGACAATGAGCCTCGAGGTGAGGCCGAGGGAGCCGATTGCGATATCGAAGCTCTGTGGGGGAAGCTTGAGCCGCTGATTTCAGAATTCCGATCTGCCTGTGAGAGATATCGCCAGCCCTCAACGAACATCTCGATTGATCAGTTAATTGCACCGCGCTCTGGACGATCAAATCACACATACAAAATGCAAGGCCATATGCGATATTTTGATATTGCATATCAGCTTCGCGCAAGCCATGAAGCTCATCATCAGCCTTGGAGTGCTTGGTGGTCACTTTTCTTATCGGCCATTGATGCCGCTGTGGTTAATGCCTGGCAAATCAGCCGTATACATGCACAGCACTCAAAACAACGGAAAACTACGCAGCTTCAATTCCGACGGCAGCTTTTCCAGGCTTTATTCCAGTATCGAAGGGTGCCAACATACCAGCCCAAGCGCAAGGCTGCGCGTGTCCATCTTCCAGATATCCGATTGGATAGTTCTCTCGAGCATGAGGTGGAGCGGAGGCCAGACAAGCAGACAAGGTGTACTTGGTGTCTCCATATAAACTATATGCGGCAGCGAGGTCCCGTCTGTCTACCGATATTGCGGGCTAGCCTCACCAGCTGGAATTGTAAGGCCTGCAAGGTGCCTCTCTGCCCGCCTCATTTAGGACGTACTTGCTGCTGGGATTTCCATAGTTGGGTTGAGTGAAAGTTGAGTTGAATCTCGTTATGACCAATTCAGCAGCATAGGTCATTGGACCGAAAGGCTTGGCCCAATGCGACGACGGCAGGTATTGCCGATTCGACAGGACTGATGACAGTCAGTATCCAGGGTCTTCATTTTCAGCCCAATATTCTGTATGATTTCTGATGGAATCAATTTCAGAAGAGGAAGCAGTCGACATGGATTGTACTGCAGCACTGTCACTCCGCAGGTTGCGTTGTGCAACTGTAGCTCAGGTTCCGTCAACCACGAGCCACACTTAAAAAGTCGACTGCGAGTGCAAACTCCACGATTACCATCAACATGCTGCAGCTCAAATCGCATCATCATCAGCAGCCGATCATGGGATAAGACGTTCTCGGCAGCTGGAATGTCAATTTCATCTGAATATGGGCCAACCCCCTGTCCAAGGTTACATCACAAAAGTACTGTACATCTCCTCCCTGCTTCTGCTTCAAGGGCATGGCATGACTTCTGCAGTACCACAACGGAGTCGCCCCTCGTCACACATGAAGAATATGCACTTAAAACTGGCAACCTAAAGCGATTGACATTTACCAGCATCATGTCGAGAACTCAGCCAGCCTCCTCGCTCTGGCATGACCCCTCCAGCTGCCGCTCCACAGCAAACTCACTTCGAGCCCAGCTAGCCATCTGAACAGCAGAACAGTCTCGCTCGATTCCAATGTCCAGACCATATTATGTCTCAGCCACGGCGGGGGACCGAAATATCCTTGCTCGAGACAGCTGAGCAGCAGCTGAAGAAACATCTCCAAGTCCCGATGCCTCCGTCCTGTGCGATGAACAATCTATAAATACGGCTCAATCCCTGGCAATTATGACTTTGATCAGATTACTACAGCACAGCAAGAGATGAACTTCGTCATGCAGACCAAACCCGTTTCGTTAAAAGCCATCTGGCATCTCGTTCTTCCGCTGCTGGCTACCTCGGCCACAGCAGCCCCATACCAAACCCGCATCCTCGAGACTGGTACCACCTTTGTCTCTCCAGACCCCTATGGGCCCTGGTCCTTGACTCCCTCCTTTGCCAACAGACCGGGTCCAGACCTGGGCTATATCAAAACCAGTAACACTGGCACCGGCAGGGTGGAAGTCCACCTCGCCTCCAGGGCCTCCAACTACCAGACCCGCACTCTGGAAGTCGGCACGACCTTCTGGCCCGAAGACAATGGCGTCTGGCAGCTGATTGACGCAGACGGTGATGGCCGAGATGACCTCGTCTACATCAAGACCCGGAACACAGGCACCGGCCGAGTGGAAGTGCACATTGCCTCGGCGGCGTCCAACTTTCAGACCCGCATTAAGGAAGTCGGCACGACTTTCTTGCCTGAAGATAACGGGACGTGGCAGATGGCCGACTTTAACGGCGATGGTATCCTTGACCTGATCTACATCAAGACTCGAAACACCGGGACCGGACGGGTGGAGGTACATGTTGCCTCTGGCGCATCCAACTATCAGACTCGCGTCCAGGAAGTCGGCACGACCTTCTACCCTGAGGACAATGGAGTGTGGCAGATGGTTGATTTCAATAGAGATAGGAAGCTGGACCTGGTGTATATCAAGACCAGGAACACGGGAACTGGCCGTGTGGAGGTCCATGTCGCGTCTGGGGCGTCGACATATCAGACCCGTGTCCAGGAGGTGGGCACCACGTTCTATCCCGAGGACGATGGGTTCTGGCAGATGATTGATTTCAATAAGGATGGGGTGCTAGATTTGGCGTTCATCAAGACACAGAATACGGGGACCGGGCGGATTGAGGTCCACGTTGCAAGTGGCACAAACTGAGCACCTGTATAGGTACACCGACAGCCTCTACATCACTAACTCTCCTCTTCAAGCATCACAAGGATCAAACTCAAATTAAAATTCACATTCATCGTGTAAACTAAACTCTTGTGCAAACGCCCATCGAGAACAGCGCGCGGACGCCCTCCCTTCCCTCCTTCAGCTCGTGATCCCTGCCCCAGCACCAACCCTAAGACTTCTAGGCCTCTGGCACAAACACTGCAAGCCATCGCCCAATAATTCACCTATACGCCGAGTAGTCGGTCCGTGAGCGCTAGACGAAATTGTTATTCGCGGATAGTTCTGCACATCAATCTTAGATCAAGGGTTATGCAGAATGTGTTGGCAAGGCGGGGTGAGGGTCTTCAGAATAGATATCCTCAACCATTCGCTTGTACTCATGAGCATCAACATCAAGCATCGAGTATCAGCACACACATACATAATATCCAAAAGAATACTTCTGATAGTACAGAATGTCTGCCACAGTAACATCAACATCAACATCAAAAACCACCCTGCTCACCCCCCCGCGTCCTCTCCGTCTCCAAATCCTCCTCCCACTCCATCGCCAAAACCCCCGTCCCATCCATCACCCTCATCCCCAACCACGGCGTCGACGGCGACTGCCACGCGGGGCAAACAAGCCAGCACCGAGCCCAGCAGCAGCGCACCCCCAATCTCAGACAAGTGCATCTTGTCCCCGTCGAGACACTCCGCGAGCTCTCGGGTAGATTTTCCGCTGCTGCTGCGGGCCGCAACGCAAAACCCCTCTCGGCTGGCGAGATCGGCGAGAATATCACTACTGAGGGGGTGGAGCTATCGACGCTCCCGCTGGGGACGGAGCTGCATTTCCTTGGTGGTGAAGGTGAGGAGGCTGTTGTTGTATTGACGGGTGTCCGGGAGCCAGGGCCGGGGATGGATAAGTGTCGACCTGGACTGAAGGATGTGTGTGTGGTGCGTGATGGAGGCCGGGTGGTTAAGAGGTTGGCTGGGGTGATGGGGACGGTTAAGAAAGGGGGGATGCTCAGGCCGGGGATGGGGATTAAGATCGTTAAGCCGGCGAGTGTGCGGTCGTTGCCTGTTGTGTAGCAGTGATTTTGCTGAGCTGTTTTCATGTGGTGTATCCAGCTCGACTATGTTGTACCTCCCCGTAATTCCGTTCTTAATGCGTATGCGCATCAAGGTGGATTGACGTAGGATCGCCCCAGTGTAGAGTATGTGTCTGGGTACTACCCCGGCATTATCCTGGACCTTTGGCATTTTTGATGACACACGTTATGAATGAAAGATCAAGTATCTACCAGAGGAATTGCTGCTGGAAAGCTACCGAGGGCGCTTCACTCCAAAGGCTTGGGCCGGGGGGAGTACCGGCGGGTAAAGACCGAGTATCTTCTAACCGGGTAGACTCCAACGGCGACGGTATATAGATGGATCCCCTTGCTGTCGGCGATTTTCTCAATTCGTTGGATGAGTCGTAACCATTCTCCCATGGAGCACGCTGGTACATATCCTTGCCGCGGATCACTTGAGTGGACTTCAGTCCGAATTCGTGTGCGCTTGTACCCCGTTCATAAGCAGGTACAGGTTGTTCTGTTCGCTGACGCTCAGACGGAACTGGACTATTTTCGTCAGCTTCGACTTCCGATTGCGCAGAAACTTCGGTGCGTCTCGACGGCGACGCTCTGGTTTCTGTCGAACAACCTCGCTGCCACTCTCGAAGATCACGAGCCGTACGCAATGGATATCGCCTCCAATATTGCACATCGTTCTTCCCCGAACGCAGAAAGGGTGACTGGTCGCCTTCAACAGCAATCACTAACTGCTCGTCGCTCATGTGGGCCAGCAATCTCAATATTACGTGTTCTGTCTCATGCAGGCGGTGCTCGAGCGCTTCAATATAGCCCTTCGCGGGTCCTCTGGCTTGGTGAGACTTGTACAATCTACCTTGAGGATCAGGAAACCAACCGTTTGAGCTGCTCAGGCCAGTCACACTGCCGATGGGATTGGAGGCATTGAGTACATATTGGTCTTGGCAGTCAGCAAGCCTGCCTTGAATCATTAGGACAACTTACCTGTTGCCGCTGCACTTCAATCCTGTCAGCAAGATGATATCAGTGAACGAAGAGGCACTCACTTTCTGCTTCCGGGACCGGCAGGAATTACAGGCAACTGTGATCCGAGATGTTTTGGAGCCTTTGCTGCTTTTACTGGTAGACATGTTAACAGTAGAATCTACTGATTTGGGAACAATGATGAACCTGATCTCTTGACAGAGTGTATGATGCCTTTCCATCCTAATCGGGACAAGTGCGGGATTATCTACAGGCTAAAGGTTTAACCGATGGTTCTCTCCACCACAACAGCAGCAGCCGGTTTGCATGGTAGTACTATGAAAACGTCACATCTCTGGGAAATGTAACAAATGTAACTGCAAGGATGAAATTTCAGGCGCAATACGTTCATCTCTTTCGACTGAGCTGCCCTGTCTACCCGAAAGCCATGACCGGTATATATAGAGGGTGCAGGCTTATTTGGTCCGAATCACTCTTATCGCTACGAACACATTGTTCAGGGAACAAAATAAAATCAAAATGGCAGCTACAGTTCCAACTACGTACCGTATCGCGTCTATTCCAGGCGATGGTATTGGCACAGAAGTTGTTGAAGCGACGATCCAGGTCGTCAAGAAGCTCTGCCAAAAGTTGAGAACATTCGACATTGACTTCAATCACATCCCATGGGGCACGCAATACTACAAGGCACATGGTCGGTATGCATCAGAAGACTGTCTGGACACACTACGACAGTTTGATGCAGTACTGTTCGGCGCTGTGGGCGCTCCAGGTATGATTGTCTTGCCTGATCGACTTTGGCACAAGCAGCAACTGATAGCAGTCTAGATGTTCCTGACCACATCTCGCTTTGGGGTCTTTTGTTAGCAATTCGAGGGCCTTTGCAGTTGTACGCCAATGTCCGCCCGGTGCGCACCTTTCCTGGTACAAAATGTCCGCTAAATGCCGCGACAAACGGCATCGACTGGGTTCTCGTACGCGAAAACTCAGAGGGCGAATATTCTGGCCAGGGCGGGCGCAGTCACGTCGGTCAGCCGTGGGAGGCCGCGACGGAGGTTGCCATCTTCACCCGGGTTGGAGTTGAAAGAATCATGAGATTTGCGTTCGAAACAGCACGCTCAAGACCTCGTCGTCACTTGACAGTGGTCACTAAAAGCAACTCGATGCGCAATGGCATGGTCTTGTGGGATCAAGTGGCCGCAGAGGTCGCCAGGGACTTCCCTGATGTCACCTGGGACAAGATGCTAGTGGATGCTATGACGGTCCGCATGGTGGCCAAACCCGACTCCCTGGACACTATCGTCGGTACCAACCTGCACATGGATATTCTGTCAGACTTGGCTGCCGCGCTGGCAGGATCAATTGGAGTCGCTCCCTCTAGCAATCTAGACCCAACAAGGAAGAATCCGTCCTTGTTTGAACCCGTGCATGGAAGCGCTTTCGACATCACTGGCAAGGGAGTAGCCAATCCTGTAGCCACGTTCTGGTCGGCTGCAGAGATGCTTTCTTGGCTAGGCGAGAAGGACGCTGCAAAGCAGCTGATGGGATGTGTTGAACGGGTGTGCGCTGCTGGAGTTCTGACTCCAGATCTTGGAGGGACCGCAAATACTCAAGGGGTTGTGGAAGCCGTATGCGCAGAAATTGAGCGCTTGGTTCTGCGACATGATTGATTATATCAAGATATAGAATTTTTGACTTTCTTTTTGATAAAGTTCACCGATGCATACTCTCACCCACGGCTCATTGGCAGTAGCTCTAGTCACCCGCGTCACGCGCCTACTTTACTTGATCTCCCCAAAGCAGTTGAGATTTCCCTTTCTTTTCTTTCCATCGCAATGGTTCCATGGTCTTCCATTTCATTGTCGTAGTGATGCCGTGCAAGTTGCCGGCTGCTAGCGGTTGGCAGCGGGTATCTTTCCCGAACGACGTCAACTTCCGACGATAAACGGCATTTACGGCATTCTTTTCCCCTTGGACCATCGGATCCTTCCACAATAGCCGTTGTTATGATCGCTGTCTCTTATTCGGATTGGCCCTTGAAGCTGGCCCACGGTATCGGAATGCGTTCATCTCTACCGCGATGGGTCAAATAGCAGCTCTCCCGTCGCTCCATAAATACCGTCGTTATGCTGAGATCCGGACTAGGGTAGACTGACCCTTTAACTCCATACAACAGATCTACTCCCACCATGGCTCCAGCTCAGATAGACGAGGGTCTCCGACAGACTGCCATTACAGGTGATGAAACCTATGTCAAGTCTGTCGCCAAGTCAACACCATCTCGGTTCTCCTCCCTGTCCGTACCGCCCGTCGATGAGCCGTTCACACTTCAAGCCGAATATCTCAGTGACCGTCACCCTGACAAGGTCAATCTAGGCCTCGGCGTGTATCGCACAGACGATGGCGATCCATGGCCCCTAAGCGTGGTGGAACAAGCCGAGGCGCAGCTCTTCCATGCGAACAACGTCGCCAGACACGAGTACCTGACCATCCAGGGCGACGTCAAGTTTTTAGCTCTAGCACGGGACCTAGTCTTTGGGTTTGGAAAGTCCGCAACTAACGAGCAGGCCGCTGCGCAAGACCGCATTGCCTCGATTCAGACGATCTCGGGGACAGGTGCAAACAGATTAGGTGCGGATTTTCTCGCGCGCACCATCAGGCCTTCTTGCGTTTGGATTCCAGATCCCACCTGGGCCAACCACTACACGATTTGGKAGCTCGTCGGTGTCGAGGTCCGGACGTATCCGTACTATGACCACGAGGGCAAATGCTTTGATTATGAGCGCACAACGCGGCTGCTTTCCGCGCAGGCGAAGAAGGGCGATGTCGTGATCCTTCATGCCTGCGCACATAATCCCACCGGCGCTGATCCCAGCAAGGAGCAGTGGCGTAAACTCGCCGTGCTCTGCCAGCAAAAAGGTCTGGTGCCGTTCTTTGACCTGGCGTACCAGGGGTTCGCTTCAGGAAGCCTCGACGAGGATGCATGGGCCATCAGGCACTTCATGAACTGCAAGCCTGAGCTGGAGTTCTGTGTTGCGCAGTCCTTTTCGAAAAATTTCGGTCTCTATGGACAGCGCACTGGCGCCCTGCATGTGGTGACGAGTTCGAGCTCGGGGACTTTGCCGCAGGTTGTGTTGGCGAATCTGTCGCATCTTGTTCGTGGAGAGTACTCCATGGCTCCCCGAGGCGGATCCGAGATTGTCAGGACCGTTCTCAGCGATGAGCGCTTGAGAGAGCAATGGTATGAAGACCTGAAGCACATGAGCGGGCGGATCAAGCAGATGCGCCAGGCATTATACGACGAGTTGATTCGACTGGAAACACCAGGCACTTGGAATCACGTTCTAGAACAGGTAGGCATTATTTCTTCCTGAGACCAGGCTTGAATGTATTTGCTAACAGTATTAGATTGGCATGTTCACGTACACCGGGTTGACAGAGACTCAAGTTCTCGCGATTCGACGACGACATCACATCTACATGATGAAGTCAGGACGTATCTCCATGTCTGGCTGTAAGTGTCTGTCCCCTTCGCTGAATTCTCTCACAACACTGACAGTCTCGATAGTGAACACGAAAAACGTCCGCTACGTTGCCAAAGCAATTGATGATATTGTACGAACCGTGGCATGACCTTTCCTTTATATTTGATGGCTATCTTTCATCTTGATACCTGTATATATGTACTTCTGGCGGTATATATACTTTGACCTTTGGCAAGATAGAACAATGTGATCAGTTCCAAGTAATGCATGTCTTCTGAAGCTATTCCCAATGCTCCGCGTCACCAACACCGATCGACTCAAGTGTCCGAAAACATGAGAATCAGGCCAGTAAGCTCAATCAATAATAGAGATCCTCTACATTTTTCATCTTCAGACATGCAAGAGGCGAGCAAGGATCGAGCAATGTGTGATGACTAAGCAGGCGTTGGTGGGTAAAGAGAAACTAAACTGGTAAGAGCAGCAACCTTTGCTTGTCCATCAACCGAGGAGCATCACAACTTGATTCAGGAAAATCTATCTAGGGCTCGTCGAGGCACCATGTCCCCGCCAGGATGGACTCTTCGGATCTCACCCCTGGCCCGTCGGAGATTGGTTCCCTGACAGCGCACTCGAACGAAGAGAGCCAGTTTGTTGGCAGTTCCAGCGGCGTCTATTTCATCAACACCGTTCGACGTGCATTCTCCAAGGACTTGGATCCGTCCAAAATAAGTTTGCCTCTGCCGGAAGACACGCTTGTAGGCAGCGATCAGTCGCATGTTGATCAGTCCCCGTCTACTGCCCGTTCTCCGTCTGTCTCCGGGCCGTCTGCCTCTTTTTGTAAGTGGCAGTATGATTCGGAAATCGCTCATGAGCTCGGCAAGGCTCCGCCGCTGGACATGGCGAGGGAACTCATGATGGTCTACTTCAAAGTGTGGCATCCCCTGTTCCCGTTTCTACATGGCCCCAGCTTCCTGCGGGCGATGGAGTTGCTTTACTCAGACTCGCACGGGACCGAAGGGCATACGCGTGCGAATATCCCGTCCACATCTCCCGACCACCGGAACGCGTGTTGGACAACAATCTTTCAGTGCGTGTTCAATCTCGCAAGCCATCTGCGACCCGATCTGGCCCTTCCGCCGGAATCCAGAATCAAGTCCCCAGGGAGCATGCATTCCTTGCTCGCTATTCTAACGCGCAGGCAGGATCTCCCGTCCCTGCAGGCTCTTCTCGCGGCGCAGTTGTACCTGGTGGCTAAGATGTCTCTTCGGACGGCGTCCACGGTAGGCGGCTGTATCCTCCGGTCTATGCTGCACGCGGGTCTCCATCGATGCCCGTTCCGCTACAAAGAGCTTTCGACTCACGACCGGCAGTTGCGCAAGAGGATTTTCTGGTGCGCGTATGCTATCGACCGGTACCTGAGCCAGGCTCTGGGATTGCCTCTCGGTATACAAGATTCGGACGTTGACGTCTGCGCTCCAGGAGCCCACGAGTTGCATTTGCCCGGGCTGCACAAGGGCCTGGACACGAGTGACGGCTCTACGCCGCGCATTGCGGCAGACAGTCCCGAAAATGGGGCACAAGCTTCATCCACAGCTGCACAGATTGAGCTCACCAACCCTCAGCATCCCGCACAACACCGACACAGCGGCATCGTAGACACCGGTGAACAACATCAAAGAGAGATAGCTTTCATTAGCTACGTCGAATCCGGCAAACTGACCGGCCGCGCGCTAGAGCTCTTCCACAAGTCCATACTCGTCCGCTCCGTTCGCCGCAGCTCCGTCCTCATCCTCGTCACAGACGTGCACAAATGGTGGAACAGTCTTCCCCCAGCCCTCCAAGGCAACCCGGCCAGTATCAACAACTCCACATCACCGCACGACGAACCCTTCCACTTCGGCCCCTTCTTCACAGTCCTCTACCACCACCTCATCCTCCTCATCAACCGTCCCTCCCTCTCCCTTCCCCCCTCAACGCCCGAATTCAACTCCGGCCTGCAAACCTGCATTGGCGCCGCAAGGGGCATCCTCTCCGCGCTCCGCGCCCAGATCGACGCAAAGCAGGCCCTCTTCTGGCCGGGCTTTCTCTCGGCAGCCTGGATGGCAGGTCTGGTCCTCGCCTTTGCCTGCCAGCTCAGACAGTACATTTGGTCAAAGGGATCTGTGTAAGTTGCCCTCTTCGTAGCTAGTACGCACACACATGTATGATGTATATTCAGACTAATATCACACAACCAGCGAAATAACCGAGTGCCTCACCTTCCTCCGAATCATGTCCGCGCACTGGGACACAGCGAAACACTGCCACCGAGCGCTGAGCCTCCTCGCCGAGAACATCCGGCACGCCTTTACCTCTGCACAACAGCCGCGAAGCTCGGACTCGAAGGGCATCGATTCCTCCTCGCGCGAAGAGCCTTCTTCACCAAGCGCAAGCAAGAGACGGAGACTCTCCTCCTATGATCCTTCCGTCCCTCTTCCGAGTGCCAGTGTCATTGCGGAGTCGATAGCCGGCCAAGATCTGGGTCCGCTGAATGCACCCGGGTCGGGAGATGGCCCACTGGATCTCACTACGAACACTCCGAATGGTATCGAGTCGGATTACCTCGGCCTACCTGATTTTGACCTGAACACGGCGGATTTGCTCCAGGGAGCGAACTTTGACTATCTACTTGATATGTTCGGGCAGCAGTATCCAAGTTTTTGAAATCTACCTGTCATCTGTTTTGTCTCTTGGGCTCATACCTCTGGTGATTCTCAGACGATGTGACTTGGACTGTAGATACAAGTGTTACACCATGTTGCTAAATCCTACACTACGGTATTGAGGAGAGCCAAATCCCGTGAGGAAGTCATAAGTCTATATTACACTCGTGTCAAATAAGAAAGATACGAGAGTAGCCATGTTAATCGGGATAGGAAGAGAAAAGACGTCACAACTTCCTCCCTTTAACAGCAACTGAAAAACCCATGGTGTCCGAACAAACTTTTCTCCGACCCGAGCACGGCTAGAAATTCAATTTGCCTTTCGCCATCTGCTGATATGAAACAAGACCGGCTCCTGCAGCAGCCATTGCCKGCTCTTAACCAAACAGGATAGACGAAGCACATGTAGCTACGGGACCCGGCAAAACAGCATGTCGATTGCAACACAGGCACGTGACACCACCAGCA
This sequence comes from Aspergillus pseudoviridinutans, assembly GCF_018340605.1. Lineage (NCBI taxonomy): Eukaryota > Fungi > Ascomycota > Eurotiomycetes > Eurotiales > Aspergillaceae > Aspergillus > Aspergillus pseudoviridinutans. Next base: position 3,676,805 of record NW_025091282.1, on the reverse strand, counting down.
AAAAAAATACTTTTCGAAACAGGAGGGATATCAGGACCGGGAGGGAAAAAAAGAAAGGTTAAAAAAAAAAAAAAAAGAAGTTTGAAGGTAAAAAGGAAAAAAGAGGTGTAGGAGTAGAGGGAGAATCGTTAATTCGAGAAAAGAGAAAGGTAGGTCATCAAAAATAGACGTGAATCAAAATCTCAGAGTTGGGAGGACCAGCTCAGCATCAGATACCAAGACACGTAGTCTACGACTTGTTCTCTTCCGTAGCAGTCTCAGCGGTATCCTCCTTGGGCTTGGCAGACTCAGCAGGAGCCTCGCCCTCACCCTTGTTCTTCATGTACTCGTCGTAAACGCTAAGGGCCTCGTCGACCTTGGCGCGAAGGGCTTCTTCATCATCAAGGCTAGAGAAAAAAAAAAAGACGTTAGCACGTGCTTGGACGAGGCTGACTTGAAAGAGAGAAACTTACAGGCCAAGCAATTCAGTGTTGTCCATCTCCAGAAGCATACCAGTGATCTTGCCAGCCAGCTCTGGCTGCTGAGCTTGAATCTTGGGGTAGAGAGCCTCACCCAGCATCTGCTTCTGCTGAGGAGGGGGGACAGCATTGAGAGTCTGGGCAGTGAGACCACCAGTGGCGGGAACCTCCTCGCGACCGGCGGCGGGCGGAGCAGCGGCGGGCTGACCGCGACCACCCTGAGGACGGGGGCCTCCCTGAACAGGGGCACCACGGCCCTGTCCGTAACCGGGACCACGCATACCCTGACCCATGGGCATTCCGGGCACCTGACCGCGGCCACCAGCACCGCGTCCGAACTGTACCTGAGCCATCTGAGGGTAACCCATACCGTTAGGAATGCCGCCGGGGCCCTGCATGGCGCCCATGGGGATGCCTTGGAAGTTGGGAGGAATCTGCTGGTTGGGGCCCATGCCACGTCCACCCTGCTGACCAGGGAAGGGACCGGGGTACTGGCCGGGGCGTCCGCCAGGGATGCCCATCACCATACCGGGCTGGGGAGCGAAAGGCATGCCACCGCGCTGACCAGCGGGGATGAAGCCCTGCTGACCGGGACCGTAGAAGACAGCGGGCTGCATGTACTGCATTTAGAGTTAGCAACTGGGTTCCATTTTACGAGCAAATGTCCAATAATGCGAAAGTTAGGGATACATACCGGCTGGGGCATACCAGCGGCAGCGGCGGCCTGCTGCTGACGGATGGTGTTGCGAGCCTGGATGCTAGCCTCGAGCTGGCTTCTGCGGACATCCTTGCGCTGGGCAAGAGCCACATACAGAGGCTTGCCGTTGACCATTCTCTGGTTCATCTCGGTGACGGCCTTGGAGGCCTCATCGGGGCTGCTGAAGCAGACGAAACCGAAACCCTTGCTCTTTCCAAGAAGCTTCTTATCGGTCTTCTTGGATTCCTCCTCGGACTCCTTGGCTTTCTCCTCGGTCTGCTCCTCACCCTCCTTCTCGTTCTCCTTGTTCGACTCCTTCTCCTTCTCGGACTCGGAGGTCTCGCCGGGGGCGAGAGTGTCACGCATGACCTTGGCGGAGGTGATGGTGCCGAAGGGGCTGAAGAGCTCGCGCAGCTTCTCGTCATCAACGTCATCAGTGAGGTTCTTCACGTAGAGGTTGACACCCTGGTACTTGGAGGCCTTCTCCAAGCGAGCGGCCTCGTACTGCTTGCGTAGCTCCTCCTCACGCTCGTGCTTCTTCTGGGCACGGCCAACGTAGAGCTTCTGGCCCTTGATCTCCTTGTCGTTCATCTCTTCGACGGCGGCCTGCGCGCTTTCGTGGGTGGAGAAGTTCACGAAACCGAAACCACGGCTCTTACCCTCCTGGTCACGGCTCAGAGTGGCGGAGGTGATCTCACCGAACGTCTCGAACATCTTGCGGAACTCCTCATCGGTGACTTCCGGGTCAATGTTCTTGATGTAGACGTTGGTGAAGTTGGCCTTCATCTCCTCGAACTTGCTCTGACGGTCTTTCTTGGAGATGTGGTGACCGACGAACACCTTCTTGTCGTTGAGCAGCATGCCGTTGACATGCTTGATCGCGTTGTTGGCGGCCTCGGCGGTCTCGTAGTGGACGAAACCATATCCCTTGGAGTTACCAAACTCATCCTGAGCGACCTTGCAGCTCAGAATGTTTCCAAAGGCGGCAAAGGTGTCGTGGAGAGCCTTGTTGTCGATCGCAGCGTCCAGGTTCTTGATGAAGACGTTGCCTTGGCCAGTCTTGCGCAGAGCGGGGTCACGCTGGGACCACATGATACGGCAGGGCTTGCCCTTGATCAGGGTGTAGTTCAGGTCCTCGAGGGCGCGCTCGCCATCGGCAGTGTTGTTGTAGTTGACGTAGGCATATCCGAGAGAGCGTCTGGTAACGGCGTCACGGCAGACACGGATGGAGGCGACCTGACCAATGGAGGAAAAGAGCTCGTAGAGCATAGCCTCGGTGACGGAGGGATCGAGTTCACCGACATAGAGGGAAGCAGAGTGGGGCTGGTTGGCGCTGGGGGTAGCAGAGGGGGAGGCGCTCTCAACAGCGGTAACCTCAGGAGCGCTGGTAGCAGCGGGGTTGGTGGCCTCGGGGGTGCCGTTGACAGTGTTGTCAGCGGCGGGGGTGGTAGAGACTTCGGCAGACATTTTGATTTTCTTTTTCTAAAGAAGTAGACTGTTAGCGAGCAGCAACACTGGGATGTGACCAGAGCCAGAAGTTTGAAGAAAGCGATGAAGGATGATGGAGGCAAAAAGCTTCGAAGCTCTCGGCCTCAGTCTGAGCCAGTCAATCCACGATGACAGTAACAACGTCCTGCAAGGTCTGGGACTCAAACAGAGACAATAGCAGAAGACCGATACAGGTGTTATCACCAAGCACAAGGGTGTGCGCTTCGTGCGCTGGAGTAGCAGAGCACGGTGACTTGCTTCGAGCAACTGGGCAAAAATCACAAGCTCGTGGGGAAGGCCGGGCAATTAAATGCAACACACAGTCAAAACGTACAATGTATATGAAATCGGCTAGCGAGATCGGGAGGTGTTTGATGGAGACGGACGAGGTGAAGTGACGCGATCACGAGGGATGAAGAAAAGGCGGCGGACGAGGAAATTCTTCCACACACAGAGACACACCGCACAGTTTGAGATGGGTGGAAAAGAGTTCGACTGAGATAGTCAACCTTTTTTTATACGATTTTCCGGGTTTTTTTTAGGAGTTTTTTATTTTCTCTCTTTCGATGGATTCGAAAAAGGAGAAACTAAAGGACCTTTTTTTTTAAAGGAAGAAGAAGAAGAAAGAAGAAGAGTTGCTGGTGATGCAGCAGAAAAGGTGAAATGAGAGAGGAGGGGAGAAAAGAGAGAAAAAGGGAAAGAGCGAAAGACAGAGGGCAAAAAAAAGTGGATTATTGGTGACGAACTTTTTTTTTTCTTTCTGCCTTTTTTCCCTTTGAATTTTGGCGTTGAATTTTTCTTTCCTTCTGGAAAATTCAAAGGTACTGAACCACGCTAGTCTATTTACGGTAATCTCCCCTCGCCGCTCCAATGGCCTGACTTGAGCGGCGACTATGATAAGAGACGACCATGTACACAACAACAATGACGAAAGGTTTAGGGTTGTTGAAGCATGTCCCATGAGTGTAAAAAGAGTAAAGGTTGTTACTGACATCAAATGGGAGGAACGTATCGGCAAAAATGTCGAAACCCGAGCCACCCCCTCAAAGATGAAAGCTCATCAAAGAAAACAACACAACAAGGATAAAGCCCTAGGACGCCTCAGCTATGCAACCCAGAACATTAATGGGACTCTCTTGAATAGAATGTCTATCAGCAAAACAAGCAATGGCAACCAACAGCCAACCATATCACTGACCCAATCTCAGCTGAGGTCAAAGCCAGCCCCCGAGTTGATGGCGTAAAGCAGCTTTTCCCGTAGAACTTTAGCATTTGTATACCGTGGCAGCTTGAGCAGGTTTACGCAGGTGCTAGTGCTGGGCAATCGGTCCTGGTCTTCACTGGAGTCGCGAATGCTGAATCGCGGATTGAGATGGCTAAACCCTAGCAACGGTGCTCGAGGGGTCGATGTCACGAATCGCAGCACTTTTTGCCTTTCCTCATTTGACATCGCCTCCATGACCTGCCAGAAAAGCTTGACGGTCGGATGCTCTTCCTTGTCGTCGCCGATGGTATACACCCCTCCGTAAAGTGTATTGCGTCTCAGGTCCGAGACGTCGATGTCTCCAGACTCCCCACTGACCAAGGTTTGCAACTCCGATTGATTGAACATCGACAACCAAGACGGCTGAATGATGTGTCCAAGGCCTTGCAGGAATGCATTTGTCTGCAATGCAGGCTGTACCTGCAGACGATATCGAGCAATGTAAGAGATATAAACGAGACGATTCTGGTTGGTCACTGGAATGTCAGATCCGTTACTTTTCAAATCTCGAGTGACGGTGCGAGTGCCTCCGTTCGGAAGTGGTATGGTGTCGGTGACGGTGAAGTTCAACGCAAAGTCTTCCACATCCCCGATGTAGTTTTTCAGTTGCAGCTGCAGCGAAAAAAAGAAAGATTAGCACATAACCACCTCACTCAAATAAGGACATTAGTTCACTCACCAATCCTTGGTACAACCCCTGGTCAAGATCCTTCAGGTCGTTCAGATTTGCGCGATACGCCGTTTCCCTCTGCGCTGATCCTGCGCCCCCAGTCAAGGCCCATTTCAGGAGGAAGAAGGGCGCAAAGTTCACATCGACCAGTATCCCCTCATACAAGCACTTTCCGATAATCCGACCCAGGAATTCATACCGTCTAAGCAAATCCCGAACCTGCTCGTTCCATTCCGGGCTGTTCTCAACGAACCCGAGCTGCCGCAGAACTTCTCGTCGTTGCTCAACAGCGGCAGGGTTGGGGTAGAGCAAGTGTTGATCGTTTTCTTCGAAGAGCTTTGGCTCGCTTCCAGACTTGAAAGCCTCATTAGTAACACTCGTAAGGAATTCTTTGGTTACCCCCCCGCCGTCGATCCCGGCCTCCACTGTGTTGAACTTGTCAATGAAGCTAATCTGAATCGGCTCCTTCAAGCCTTCACCCAACTCGTAGAATTGGTCAAATGCGTCCTCGAATACGCTCTCCCGCCGAATATTTGCATGATGACGACTCAAGATATCCTGCGCTGCAGGCCGACCATCGATCATGCGGCCCATGGACGCTTGAGCCACGGACATCCGCCATGCATCCGGGTCTATATATCCTTGTCTTCGGCGCATCTGATCGCGATAGATGAATTCTCGAAAAATCTGTACTCTGGTCGCAAAGGGAATAAAGAAAGGCATGTTCCTTAGAATCTCGAGCCTGGGAGCGACGGCTTCAAGCTGCTTTCTGCGAGCGGCCTGTTGCTGGCGCCGCCTAAGTGCCTCGATACGGCGAGTTTGCTGAGCACGACCGGTCCCGATAAGACCCAGGGGCTCGTATTCGTCATCTCTCATCCAAGCATTCTGATGATCCTCCTCCTCGTCCTCATCTTGGAGTTGATGGCGATTCTCCTCTTCCGCTACAACTGCCGGTATGAAGCCTTCCATGTCGAAGCGGTTGGTCATCAACCAATGTCCATCAGGAAGGAACTTGCGTCTTGAATCGCGCTCATGAATCATTCTCAAAAGACCAGTTACAAGACCCTTGAAATAGTCAAGCGGAATTCCAGTAACTCCTGGGAGACCCTTCTCCTTGTTCCGCATCTCAAGGTCCTTGACACTGGTGATGGCATCAGAAGACGAGATGGCACCAGTGAAGTAGCTTTGAATTCCTCCGGCCGTCTGAGGCGCCTCGCGCTCATCATTCAGGTCCGCGGAGTTCCAGTAGAGTGTGAACGCGAGATTCTTGAGAAAAACAGTCATATCTTTGATGTCCTTCAAGGGCAGAGCGCTCTCCTTGGTCCACGAAACTCTCGAGTTTGACGAAGCGGTGAAGGAAGATTGGCTGGAAAAGAATTCTTCGTCGTCCATCACTTTCAGAACAAAGGTGTAGAGTTCCAGAAAGAGCAGAATAATGGTCCATTCCTCGTCTCTCTCGGCTTGGGTCATTGACAACCCAGACTCCTTAGCCTCATCGGCCGGCTTCAAGAAGGGAAGCACTTTGGTGGAGTCTTGACTGATCTTGTTAAAGATTCTGCTAGATCGAGACGCATGCCAAAAGTATTTAATTGCTGGAATTCGAGAACCTGGATGATCTGCCCCTTGGTCCCCGGATGTAGCCGATCCCAAGTATAGCCACATACGAATGTCGTCTCCCCGGCGCGGAAACACTCTCAKGAGGGTGAGAGCATAGGTGGCCAGAATTTTTGCCTCTTTAGACGCATCCGACTCAGAGTCGGCCAGGTCACCTTGGGAGAGATGCGTTGACTGGAGTTGTGACAGAAGTCCTGTAATCCTACTTTGGTTGACAAGGCTAGAAATCTGTTCCTTGACAAAGGGGTGCAATGGTGTCTCCTCCGTGTCATCATGGTCGATCACGTCATCTACCTCCAGTCGCCGCGAGAGATGCACGGCTGTGGAATTCAAGAGTTCTGATACGATCTTCACGAACTCCGGTTCCGGTGCTTGCTGCCCAGCCTGAGTCCCCATCGCATATTGGTGAAAGTAGATGATGTATGCAAGGAGCCAGAGACGTGCGTCCAGATCCGTGACACTCTGAGGACGTTCTCGAAATCGGGACTGCAAAGGCCCCAAGGCAGAAAGCAACAATTTGTAATTTATGTTGCCCGCTAATTGATCGAGCGTTCCAAGATAAGCCGGCAAGTCTGGGATGGTGAGGTAACTCCTGGCAAACCACTCATAAGCAGTGAGAGTCTCAGAAGTGATCGGTCGCAGCAAAGCGAGGACGCTCTGAGCAAGGCTCTCCTGAGATACATGACATCGTTGGGATAACGATTCTATGTTCCTTGTGATCATTGCCATAACAGAATAATAGTCTTCAGCTAGCCGTGCTATCTGCTTAGGGATCAAGTTCGTGAGGAAGACCAGCAAGTCGACAAGATGAGGAACCGCAAAATCAGGCACGATAGAAGACAAGGCGGAGCGCAATACCCGTAGTGTCGTCTTCGCAAGACGCCAGAGTGGAGTTGTCCATTCGCCTTCGGTCGCTATCGTAGGTACCTCATGCAGGGTCATCTGAAAGGCATTGGCATAGTACACCAGACGGACAATGTCACTGGTATTCCATGGTTCCACAAACTGCACGAGAAGCCGCAACTGTGAAAGGCACTCGGCCGCTGTTCCATATCTTAGAGACGGGTGCAGGAAAGCGTCAGGCTGCCTAGTCTTATCCTCAAAAGGCAGAGAAGTCCCTGTCCTCTGCCTCTCAGCAGTATCCCATTCTGTCCGCCACGTATTGTGAGTGAGCTTCCTGCTCCGGTAGCCCCGCCATGTCCGCTGTATCTTCCGTATTGCTCCCAGACGCTCTCTCTCCTGCTGCCTCAGTAGCCGCTCCTGTTGTGCGATGGCAAGGGTATTCTGCGCGCTCGGTCCCTGAGGAGGATGTCGGCCGGAAGGGTAGGCAGCGAAAGGATTGGTATTACGGCCTCCGAGGTTGACCTGCCGCGGACGGCGAGAGTTTCCGGTGAAAGACTGGAACATACCGATTGTCGTCTTGCTGGTCTCCAGCTCCTGGCTAACAAGACCTGGTCGTCCACGGTTTGCGAGGTCACTGCAGATGATGGATTTAAGACGGAAGTGACTTCCATGCCTTCGCCCGAGCGATGCTGGGATTGTCTGGAGAAATATGGTGAGTGAGATGGAGACGGCTCGGGGCTATGACATATACAGCTCAGCGGCCCGTTGTGTTAGGGGCACGCACCATGTGCCCGATCTTAAGCTCTACCACCACTGCCAAGGCGGGAAAGAGTTAAATGCCACGCATCAGAACATTGCCAAAGGTCACCTCAGCAGATTGGTTTCTTATATTCGAAATATTTCTATCTTTGGGTTAGGGACCAGTTCCTTGACCTACTGTATCGATATTTGGCCGATTTCCTTGGTACTTGTTGGTATTGTGTGTTGGTTGCGAAATCTAGCTGGTATAACAATGAACCGTAGACATGTCTTTTAAGATGCCAAAAACCAAAATTGCGCCGTTTAACGAAGTAAACACCCAAGAAAATGCTGAATCGTCCACTGCAATAGCCACCACTCATGTAGCTGGCGATGATATCGTGAACCACTGCAGACTCGGCCGCGATGCAGCAGGAACCAACGCTCATACTGTACATATAATACACTCGTAGACCGGGGACCGCGGATGTATCGGACTTGAGGATATCGACAACGCCGCGATTCGTAGCCGGTCAACCATCATCCTCCTCCAAGTTGCCTCAATAGAACCGATTGAAAGATATAATATGACTCGACACCGTAATCCAAGCGATCATTGACGGGAGGCCGCCTCGCTCGCCGCTGGTTCTTGCAGGGAAGCCGCCTCGCTTGCCGCTGATTCTTGCTCGAGTCGCTCCTGTTCCAGCACTTCTTGACCATTATCCGAAGCCCACATGTCAAGATAGTCTTTCGCACCGAACGCTCGCTCGACGATAACCGTTCTACCGTTCTTCTCAATCTCTCTCGTGTACTTGCCCTTTGTCGGGGCCATGCGTTTCGTCACAAATGGCGTGAGCTGGTTCGCGAATGTTAGATCAGATGCTAGGAGCCGGGTTTTCGTGGCTAATCTTGAGCAACGCACCTTGAAATCAGCCAGGTTTTCAGGGACGACATATGTGCGGACTTTCTTCCAATTGATCACATAAGAGCCATTCTTCGCGAAGTAACCCATAGATCCGGTCCGGTTTCCCTTGTAGTAACCGCCATTGACCTGCTTGGTGGTCAGGCGCAATCGCGCCATCATCGGTTGCGAAGGCTTGAACATTGCCATAGTGTGAGATGCGGCGCTCCAGTTATGCGATAAATGCAGCCGTCGAGGATGTACCGTCTCGTCCAGTCGTCGGAGTTGAGAAAAGGTCGTGCAAGTCGGGCGGCGCTACTTAGCTCCGCCGCGCCGAGAACTTTTTTTCCGCTGCCCGCAAGATTAGTTTAAAAATTATTTTTATGGAGTTGACCAGTCCTGCGCTCCGCACTCGTTTTGGGGACTGAGTAGCCACATTCTCAGGCTCTCATATCTACTTATTGATTTTGGTCTTGAGTATCGTGGTTTCCATTTCTCTACCGTGAAGATTACACCATGCCTCGCAGACAAACTCAGTTGCGGGGTCCGAAGGACCAGTCTTCCAAAAAGTCGGCCCCAAAAAAGAACACCGGAAAAAAGGCACTGAATGCGCTCTCGATCGCAGAAAGCCAAGTCACCGATAAACTAGGAGTAAGGCGCAACCGTTTAGGCCAGATCCATGACCCCTCCAAGCGCAAATGGAACAACAACCGTGATATGGATGACTCGGATGGCCCCGATAACAAGCGTCGTCGATTCGGGGGCGATGATGAATCAGAACTGAGCAGTAACGCCGGCAGTGACGGAGAAGGGCACAGGTGGAGATTGGGTCAAGTTGACAGCGATGACGACGAAGAGTTGGACAGTGACGAGGCCTTGGGCTCAAGCGACGAAGAACGCTTTGAGGGCTTTACGTTTCGCGGAAGCTCAACAACCAATGCCGGATCGAAGCCGAAGGCGAAGAAATCCAAACGCGTGCGCGAAATCAACCTGGACGAGGATGTCGAGGAATCAGAGGAGGAAGACGAAGATCTGGACGAAGACGATGACGACCTTGGAGAGGATGCCATCGATCTTACTACTGCCTGGGATCTAAACACAGCTGATGAGGAGAAGGCAAAGGCCGCAGCATCTAAAAAGAAGCAGGCTGAACCGGATGAGTCTGAGGAATATGACTCGGGCAGCGAAGAGAGCGACGATGAATCCGACGAGGAAAGCGGGCTATCGATGTCAGATGACGAGGCCAACGAAGCAGATGAGCATGGTCTTTCAAAACTACAGAGCTTCGTCAATGCATTGGAGCCAGAATCCACGAATAAGCCAACTCGGAGAACAGGAGGCGCACAAGAACACGCCAAGCCTACGGAATACGGACTGACTTCGTCACGAAAGCTTACAGTCGCCGACCTCTTGCCTTCCATTACGGACTCCCGCCTAAAGAGCTCGTTAAAGCATGTCGACGCGGCCCCATCTTCTCACAAACAGTCATCTGGAGTACCTKGTAAACTGGACGCCCCCCTGGCGAAACGTCAACAAGATCGGCTGGACCGAGCAGCAGCATACGAAAAGAGCAAAGAGACATTGAACCGCTGGCTCGAGACTGTCAAGGCTAATCGAAGAGCGGAACACCTGATGTTCCCTCTACCTGATCCCGACGCCCAGCAAACACATAGAATCGGCCCTACCAAGCCGCAGACGGATCTCGAAGCTACGATTCAAAATATTTTAGTTGAAAGTGGTCTTGCGGATCCGAGCGGCAAATCGACTGAGGAGCAGGTCCAGGAATTTGAGGAGCTGCAGGCACGAAAGTTGCCCATTGAGGAAATTAGAGCCCGTAGGGCAGAGTTGCGCAAGCAACGCGATTTGCTATTCCGAGAAGAAGTACGGGCCAAGCGGATCAAGAAGATCAAAAGCAAGTCGTATCGCCGCGTGCACCGCAAGGAGCGTGAGCGTCTAGAGCAGCAGGAAAGACAAGCTCTTCTGGAAGCTGGCGTGGACTTGGAGGAGGAAGATCGAGAGACGAATGAGCGCCGCCGAGCCGAGGCTAGAATGGGCGCCAAACATAAGGATAGCAAGTGGGCAAAGAGCCTCAAGCAGACTGGCCGTACCGCTTGGGACGAAGACGCTCGACGCGGTGCAGCAGAACAGGCCCTGAAGGAAGAAGAGCTGCGGAGGCGAATTGAAGGGAAGAGTGTTTCTCGGGCGGATGAGGATTACCTGGGTTCCTCCAGTTCAGAGTCGGAAGAAGAAGATCCTTGGGCAGAAGATGCTGGCTCGGATGCTGAGAAGCAGAAACTACGCAAGAAACTTGAGGGGCTTGAGGGGGATGATGTGGATGCCTCGGAGATAACTGGTCCACATGCTAAACTTTTCTCCATGAAATTTATGCAGAACGCAGAGGCCGCACGCAAAGCACAAAATGATGCTGAAATTCGACGACTCAACCGAGAACTCCGCGGCGAAGAAGAGTCGCAGTCTGAAGCAGAGTCTGAGGTTGGTCGCCGTAAATTCGGCCACTCTCAGGATGATAAACCCGGCAAGGACAAGAAACAAAAGCCGTTGCCCAAGAATGAGTTTGAGGAGGCACCAGGTTCCGATGATGAGGCCGACGCCGCGGCTAATCAAGAGGTCGACATCGTCGTCAATCAGTCGGACAAGAAGAAATTATCTGAGCGCCCGGGGAAAAAACAGGCTGCGCGGCCATCTGGTGGCGCACCTGAGCAAAAGGAGACCACTACAGAAGAGGAGAATCCTTGGCTGGTGCAGACAAAACGAAACAACCGTCGCGCGACAGCGGATGATTCGCAGCAGACTATCGATGTCACTCTTGGCGCTGAGACTGTCGAGGCGCCTAAGAAACAGAAGGATCAGTCGACTATCAGCTCTAAGAAAGGGCAAGCCGAGGACGACGATGGCAGCGATGACGAAGACAGTGTGCCAGTCCTGCTCAAGAATCATGATCTTGTGAAGAGAGCGTTCGCCGGAGATGAGGTGGTACAAGAGTTCGAGCAAGATAAACTCCAAACCATCGAAGAGGAGGGTGACAAGATTATCGATGAGACCCTTCCTGGATGGGGCAGCTGGACCGGTGATGGAGTCAGCAAGAGGGAGCAAAGGCGACAGAAGAAGGTCTTGACCAAGGTTGAAGGTGTCAAGCCTGAGAACCGAAAGGATGCAAAGCTTTCTCGGGTCATCATCAACGAGAAACGCATCAGGAAGGTAAGCGATTTCTGTTCCCACCGATGCACGAGTGATTGAATACTGATCTCTTCTAGAACACCAAGTATATGGCGACTCAGCTTCCTCATCCTTTCGAAACCAAGGCACAGTACGAAAGATCATTGCGTCTCCCCATCGGCCCTGAATGGTCTACCAAGGAGACATTGCAAAACGCAACCAAGCCTCGCGTGATGATCAAACAGGGCATCATCAAGCCAATGGAGAAGCCCATTATCTAAGGCATTTCTTTTTGGACCATGTATATTTGTGTGTTTTATGGTTGTGGTGCTCCTGCTGCGTAGGGTGCTATATCACGCTGGATTGTGTCACAATACCAACCTGTCAAAAAAAGTGGGGTAATGAACGGCGTTCCTGGAGCGTATTGGAACAGAGATATTGACCTTCCTAAAATCATCTGTACTTCCCGCAAATAGTAGCTCAATCACAATCTGCATGATAGTTTTTGCATGCGCAAGCAAAGGGCAGAGGTAGATGATCAGGTCGGGTGAGCGATGACGGGCTGGCTGTAGCACAAGCAGCACGAGCTCACTTCCCCAGCAATTGCAACCTCAACCCTTTGATGTATCCTTTCCTTTGAGCCTCTGTTGATGGCATCCCAAAGGAAGCGGCCATGTGGCCTCTGTGATTATCGAGAACCTGGCATATACTCGATGACCAGTTTATGAGGGTATTTTCACCTGACTGATTACACCATTAGCCATGAGGTTGTCTGAGCACCGACTGTTCAGCATGGTGGAGGGTGCGGATAACCTTTGATCCAACTACACATCTACCTTAGCCCTAGCGAAATCTTTGACAAAATTGACCATCAATATGGATCTCAAACTCTCTTTATTTCCAATCCGTACGGGCCTCTCAAGTGCGGCTTACGTTGGCGTATGGATCTGCCCGCAAGATTTGACTATTCAGCTGCCTGCCCTGCTCCACACMCTTCCTGCCCAGAATGGATTCGACAGCTCCAATTACATCTTCCAACTTCAATCATTCTATCCTCCTTTTCATCGTTCGCGTCACCCGGTTGGATCATTTACATCCTGTAAGTAAGTCATCCATCTCTCATACCAGTGTGCGGAGAACGATTTGCGGCTAGAATGCCTCTCTGGCAACCCTCAATGCTTGTACGCGGATCACCATAATAAAGCATTCCAGTGCCCTCGTTCCTGCATTGTTTTGCCCTTTCGGGTCCACCACGCATACTGCTAATCACACATTGAGTCCAATCAATTGACTGACAGTCTGTTTAGATCTACATCCGTGTCATCTTCCACTGTCTGTCTTCTAGACAAAGTTTGGGTCATCTGGTAACCCTTGACGGGGAACAGCCTACTTCGGCCTGGTGAGATTCTCGCTAGTCGTGACTGGAATTTGAAATTTTGATATCTGTGAGCAATGTTTTCCTTTATCTGGGCCTTCTGGGCCTCTTCTGCCCTTCTGTTTTCTTTCGCGACTCTCCCCTCAAGTTGTCTGGCCTATCCCAAGAGGAAGCGTACTCGACGTATACGCTATGTGCCACGAATCGGGTTGAATACACTCATTTTCATCACACTCCTTTTTCTCTCGTTGCAAGGCATATTCCCTATCACCTCTCCTTTACTTCAACGAGGCATTCAAACTGTCCTTCTGCGTTTTGTGCATTCACTCTTTTGAAGCTCCGGAGCGGCGCTCTGCGGCCTGGTTCACCTGGGACAAAGGCTCCTATTCAATTCTTTTTTTGCGACACTAAATCAATATACGTAACTTCTTGTATCGTTGTCTTGCGCTTCTTTGAGGTCGTGAGATAACTGGCCCTTCGATATCTGTCACCACGAGCAAGCCAGAAGGATGGTCGCGGCAACCATGTGGCGCTCTACAGTCATGCTGACCTGGCTGTTGGCCTCAGAGACAGTACATTCCCTACCTTGGCCGGTCGAGCCGACCAGTACCATTGAGTTCAGGACTCAATATCCTCCCAAGACTCAGGAGGCTAGAGTGCTCGTACCCGAGACGCGCGGAGTAAGTTCATGGATATCCCGTCCGTGGCTGTCACTTACCCTCAAATAGTTCTATCCAACGAGTTTGGAACGCGAAGGTCGCTTGGCAGAGCAGCCCTTCCCTACTGACTTAAAAGTGGGCCATCTATTGGACCCGTTGCTGCATCCTCCAGGTGGTTCCAAATCCGGTGTGCTGGACTTGTTATTATCGGGCCTACTGCCGCAAACTCATCACGTTCCCACTAAGCGTCCGACTACACATCTCCCAGTTGTGACCTCATCTTCACCCTCAGAGGCCTCAAGCTCGGGCGAGACACTGCCACTAATCACCAGCCCGCCGGTGGTGCCAACTGCCGGCTCAAGCTTGACTACAGCCCACGAAGAAGCTTCAGACACGATTGTCAGTCAGAATACTGGCTCCACTACGCCAGGTTATCCATCTCAAGACGGTAACCCGTCTAGCTCTTCGGAACCAGGTTAGTCTGAGATTGCAGATGCACATAAGCTTGATTCTGACTCAATTTTAGCCAGTGAAACTTCGTCTCCTGTGGAAACCCAGGCGACAAGTTCCGCAACGTCAGACAACCCAGTTCACCAGAGTCAGTCATCCAGTGAGCCGGTATCAGGTGAGTTTACCATCGGCAACACCACGGATTTGTTGACTGATGAGATATGAGTAGCTCCCAGTACCCCCATGGCAGGCGGTCAAGATGTCTTTGTACCAGTGTCGACTGGTCCAATTCCCAACACGATTGACTCGAGAAACGATCATCCCGTACCTAAGAATGGAATCGTAAGCTCCCGAGACCTGTTATTTTGAAGGCATTGGCTAATCCATACAGGTCGACACGGACGCTCCTGTTGAGACGAACAAGTTCTATTGTGGGCTTTTCTTGGGAACGCAAACCAACAACACTTTTACGCACCCCTACAGCATTGCTTGGGTGAAGGGAAGTGGAACGCCGCAAAGCTATGGCATGGCGATCTCCCATGTCGAGAGTAACGTAATCGCGCAGGGGCCGGTCAACCAAGCAATTCCCGGTGGCCCCATATCATATTATGTCAATGCGATCGGCATCCGTTCCGTTATCCTGTCAGCAAGTGAACTGGGGGCATCTACTGTACTCACCACTGAAAATCCGCTGCCCTTCTCGGCCAACGCGGTGCTACGACCTTCTGCTGGCTCATCCCAGAGCATCACTTTTCCTGTAGTGCAGGGCATGGGATTTGTGACTGGCATTTACAGCAACTTGCAGCCTAAGATCCAGAGTGGTGTCTTCTTCAACAGAATGGTAACTGCCGGATCGCCACGTGCTGGTATATTCAAATACAGCCTATTCCTTGAGGATGGAACATCATGGCTTCTCTACGCAACGCCTGACGACGGGGCGGATCCAGAGCTACGGTTGGTGTCAAACAGCGAGATTAGTGGGCCCGCCGGCTGGTCGGGCACGATCCAGGTGGCCAAGAACCCGGCCGGCACATCTGGCGAGAAGTTCTACGATAACTCTTCAGGTGTTTATGCTGTCGAGGGCGCGGTTATGGGCTCAGTGTCAGAGAGTACTGGAACGTACAACCTGATGTGGGCTAAGGCAGGAAAGGATGCGCAAAACACCCCTTTGCTGATGTTTGCTCTCCCACATCATATGGAATCGTTCGACGCCAGTACGCAAAGCCGAGCGACGAATATCACGCTTAGAACCACCACCAAAGGCCAGGCAACCGCCGTCATTGGGGAATATTGGACAATGGTTGAACCTGAGCTCCCCATTTCCATGGGGTTTGCCCCATGGTCGGTTTCGGGAGGCAGCATTGACAGAATATCGCCCGCAGCCCAGGAGGTCATCCTGGCTGCAGCTCCCACAGAACTCCAACAAGATATGGACGCTCAGACCAATCTCAATAGCATGTATTTCAGCGGCAAGGCTCTGAGCAAGTTTGCTACCCTTGTGTATACCGTTGACAAACTGGGGGGTAACAGCACTCTTGCGGCCGAGGGCCTTGCGCGATTGAAGAACTCCTTTGCCCGTTTCATCGACAACAAGCAACAGTTTCCCCTTGTCTACGACAATGTCTGGAAAGGAGTGGTATCCTCTGCCAGCTATGCCTCTGGTGACGTGGGCGCTGATTTTGGGAATACGCTTTACAACGACCATCATTTCCACTACGGATACTTCATCCATGCTGCTGCAATCATAGGATCCATGGATCCTCAATGGCTTCAAACAAGCAAAGATTGGGTCAATATGCTTGTCCGTGATGCCGGAAACTCGGCCGGAGATGATCCGCTCTTTCCGTTCTCGCGCGGGTTCGACTGGTTCCACGGCCATTCTTGGGCAAAGGGTCTTTTCGAGTCCTTTGATGGCAAAGACGAGGAGTCGACGTCGGAAGATGCGATGTTTGCGTACGCTCTGAAGATGTGGGGAAAGACTATTGGGGATGTTAGTATGGAGGCGCGAGGCAACTTGATGCTGGGCATCCTGCGCCGAAGCCTCCGGAATTACTTTTTGATGGAAAGCGACAACAAGAACCAGCCGGCGAACTTCGTTGCCAACAAGGTTACAGGCATAGTAAGTCAAGCATTGTTACCGTATGTCTTGTGGGGTTAGTCTCCAACTGACAATTTACTCCAGTTGTTCGAAAACAAGGTGGACCATACTACTTACTTTGGCAACAATCTGGAGTTTATTCAGGGGTATGAGCTTTTGTGCCCTTCATTGTCATTGGCAATATCGAGACCTGCATTGCTGATTCGTGACATAGGATCCATATGCTACCCCTCCTCCCGTCTTCTGCGTTTGTTCGCAGCAAGGAGTTTGTGAAGGAGGAATGGGATGCCATGTTTGCAAGCAATGGCCCCGCGCCAGCCGAGAACGTGGTAGGCGGATGGAAGGGCGTACTGTACGCCAATCTCGCACTGGTGGACCCAGCCGCTTCGTGGAACTTCTTCACTCAGCCCAACTTCGACTACAGCTGGATTGACGGGGGAGCCAGCCGGACGTGGTACCTTGCCTATGCAGCAGGTGAGTATATCGACTGAAAGTAAGCCGAGACGTTTGCTGACACGTACTAGGACTCGGTGCTGTGCCATCCTAACTTCTCCGCAACTTCGGGCGGTTTATGTCACTTGGCATCCAGTCTACATGAAGCATACGCGTGAGTCTTATTGCGGAGGAATTCGTTGTATCTTATGACTTATTTAGTGATCGCATGAACGCTTTCTGCGCACATGTATCTATGGACTATATGAGAGCTGGATGTTCGGGGATACTCTAATACTAACTAATGTGATAATTGAACGTGTCAGACTAGCCTTGGTGACGTTGAGAAACTTTGATGTGCTTCTATAGTGGCTTGGGCCATTGAATCGGACGTCAGCCTCTGCTATCCAAGAGCTTCTTACTCCGTAGAGACTGTAGATAGATCGCGTGGCTGAGCAGGTCATGGTTGGATCTGCATCTGATAACGCCCGCATACAGCGACTTGCAAGGGGTGGTGACGGACGAGTGAACCGAACCAATCTGGGCCAGTTGCGCAGGTCTCCAGATCACAGCACATGATAAGCAATCCCTTTACAGAATAGGTAGGCAGATAAATGGTTGCGCTTAGCATGAGTGAGTTGTGAAGCCACATGATGTAGGTATACTTTCCGGGTGCATTGCGGAGTGCAGATAGGACTGTTGGCACTAGGTGCATCAA
This sequence comes from Aspergillus pseudoviridinutans, assembly GCF_018340605.1. Lineage (NCBI taxonomy): Eukaryota > Fungi > Ascomycota > Eurotiomycetes > Eurotiales > Aspergillaceae > Aspergillus > Aspergillus pseudoviridinutans. The sequence goes on along the minus strand of NW_025091282.1, from coordinate 3,659,223 downwards.
TCATCAGACATGTGTTGATTACCCCGTACGGTCCACGGATACAGCCCCACCGAGTATTATTCTCACGTTGTGTAGGTAGACTGTATAATCAGAGCTATTAATTCTCTTTTAATCTGTCGGAGGGTTTAATATAATCCTAATCGCTTCGGAGACGGAGCTAATGAGATTCATCACGTTGCTCCATCCCATAGTGGTACGACTAAGAAAGATAGTGCAGGCGCTATGATCGATGATTTTACTACGTATTGCGTGGTGGGTCGAATTGTGGCAGTGCATCTTGGCGTGATTTTTCCATGGAAAATCTGTGGATGGACTGACTCCTCCTCCCCTGGACTCTAAAATGAAATGCATTTGAGATATTCCGTGTTGAGACGAGTCTGGTGGATTCCCTCTATGTAAGGGGTCTTTGCAATTGGTATTAGATATCTATGGTAGTCTATGCGAAGAATGAATGCTTTATTAAAAGTCTATAACTTAGTCTGACTGCTTGATGTTCAACTGCAATGAGAGTTAAGCTAGTGGCTGGAGCTATTGCAGATGCCCCACTGTAAAGCATCATTTTGGCGCCGAGTTCAACATCATCACCGACATCATCATTGCATACATCCAGAGAGGTACCTGGTTGATATACTGATTCAAGATCATCCAATTGATACTCCGTAGACTTGGTAATTCTACAATTGAGGCCCACGTTTCCGGGTCAGTAGTGATCAACGTCATCCTCTCTAGTAGAAAGCGGCATCTTCTCTAAAGAGGCATTGCTGCCAGCGCCAATTTCCAATCCTGCGCGCATCTGGGCAACCAAGCAGTGACTGTGCCGAGACTGTTAGCTTCAGGTATCTAGCCTCTTCTCCTGTTCAAGGGTAAGCTCACCTTAAACTCCTGCTCCTTTGAAGATCAATGCATCAGCTTTGAGGCTGTGCACTGCGGACTCTGCTCACTGCATGTCACTCTGCTTGATGCCCTCCCCCATATCCTTTAGCTTGAAAGCTCGACTGACAGAACAATCCTAGCCCATGATCATCTCGATTGGTTCGCGTGAGCGTTAATATAATCCTTTCTCATTCATCAACGAAAAGTGGACATTCCCCTCTGCGACAAGACCACTGCGGTTGTCTTGGTTCGCCAATCCTCTTGCGAACCAAGAGCTAAGGTACCTAACTGACTTTGCGGTTTCACCCTGGTTCCATGATTTTTCTCTCGTCGGGGCCCAAGATTCCAGACCAGAACGGACTATCAGATTCAATCCTAGACTGACCGGCTAGTATCCTACATATTTCAGGATTAACCCACTTTTTCCCTCCGGTCCTATCGCGGTTCCCTGGTCGTTTCCCGCGCCACTGTCGGATCCCAATGTGTAGGTGCCACACTATCATCACCTCCGCCGTCACTGCTACTGCTACTTCGCAGTAGTATTATACTTTTTCCTTTTTTCTCTCATGACCTTCCATTATTCATTCCTTCATTTTCCCTCTTTAATCATACGGAGAATCTTCCGTCTATTTTCATAGATTTCTTTTCTTTGCCAAGTCTCTTTTGTCCTCTCTCGCCTATCAAGCGGTCTTTCTTTTAATTCTTGAACAATCATTTCTCTGCGGAGATAGTGAGACGAAACTGAGAAGAAATTTGGCTAATCGGATGTGTCGAATCTGGTACAGCATCGAAGAATTTCCGTTCAGCCTTCCGAAGGTACTCGTGGGGCCCCAAAAGACGCAGTATGACCGGCTTCTCTTCTTCTCCAAACGGGGTTGGGGAGCCCACTGAGCGCGATGCTCTGATCAATGATATTCCCCGCATCAACTCAGGCCTTAGCCAGCATCGGCGCCACAATCGTGCACGACGCTGGCTGAACATCCCAGCGCACGTCGTGTACTTGACCTGGCAGATCCTCGTGCGGGACTACGTCAACGTGCTGCTCGTGTTTGTTCCTCTAGGTATCATCTCTGGTGCGCTTCACTGGGACAGCACGGCTGTCTTCTCGTTGAACTTCCTCGCGATCATCCCATTGGCGTCTCTGCTGAGCTTTGCGACGGAGGAACTGGCGGCTACTATGGGGCAGGCATTGGGTGGACTGATGAATGCTACTTTTGGAAATGCCGTTGAACTGATTGTGGGTCTATTCGTTTGATTTATTTATGCTTGACTATAGCTGACTTTGAGGACCATGGTAGGTCAGCATCATCGCCTTGAAGGACAACCAGATTCGTGTCGTCCAGGCAAGTATGCTGGGTAGTATCCTGTCGAACATACTACTTGTGCTCGGATGCTGTTTCTTCATTGGCGGGCTCCGGTATTCCGAGCAGACATTCAACAGTATTGGCGCGTCCACCATGTCGTCCATGATGACGGTTGCGTCTGCTTCGTTGATCATTCCAGCCACCCTCTACGCCTCTCTGTCACCCTCCCACTCCAAAGCTACGACGGATAATAATATCCTCATTCTTTCGCACGGTACCGCCATCATCCTCCTGGTTCTATACGTCATGTACCTGTACTTCCAGCTCAGGACGCATACAGAGCTGTTTGAGGAGGTTCCGGACGGGCTGGGACCCGATGCAGAGAATCAGGCGGACCATGAAGAAGAGGAGCATATTCTGAGCCCATTGACCGCCACCATCACTCTGGTTATCGTCACAGTTCTTGTCGCCATCTGCGCCGACTACCTGGTTGGAAGCATCGACAGCATTGTGGAGAAGACGGGCATGACCAGGACCTTCATCGGTCTTATCTTGATTCCCATTGTTGGAAATGCTGCGGAGCATGTGACCGCCGTCGTCGTCGCCTGGAAAGGGAAGATGGATCTGGCTATCGGCGTAGCCATCGGCAGCAGCTTGCAGATAGCATTGTTCGTGACACCGTTCCTTGTCATCATGGGCTGGATCCTGAACGTTGAGATGACTCTCAACTTCCACATCTTTGAAACTGTCGCGTTCTTCATCTCTAGCTTGGTTGTGACCTTCCTCATTCAGGATGGCAGGTCGAATTATCTCGAGGGTGGGCTTTGCTTGGGAATGTAAGTTTGTCCGCTCTCCTCCCGATCAATGAGCCATGTTCTAACTTTCCGCCCCATAGGTATCTGATCCTAGCGCTAGCGTTCTACGTGTACCCAGATGATCCCGTTGGCGATGCTCTTGTTGCCAATTGAGCGACCAGTCCCTCTGCCGAGCTTTCAGGCCAGGAATCCAGTATTGATGTCCTTGGTTCTGACATTGACTTGACTTTGACTCGACCCTCACTCTCTCTAACCTTTGTGCTAAACTACTCCTTTCCCTATCGCACTAGCTGGGTAAAATACTGCTGGCCGGGGGTTCTGTATTTGCTGTACAGACGCACAATAGTGGGTTTTGTTACTCGGCCCCTGCATTGTCTTTCTTCGACGTTCTCCTAATGTGGTATACTTGGGATAGCGAAATGGCAGGTCTGTCCTGGATGCCACCGTTTTTATGTAAATAGCTACATCCTAAACCGTGTTCAAGTAAAAACCGGCCGCAAACACTCTTAAAGAACTGTAGCCCATCTCATCTGAAATATTGAATGACTTCATGTTCGAATCGGAGTCTTGGCGTAGATGACTAAGCGATTGTGGAGAGGAAAATCGTTCTTCGCGGCTCCGACGAAGCCAAGGACGGAGGAGGGCAATTGAACACTCTTCCTCCAAATACGGTCTGTCGATTCAGGCATCGAGGAGAATCAACATGCCGCCTCGTATCAATCTTTTCACAGTGGGCAAGGCCTTGCCTGCCTTTCGCCCATCCACCTCATCCGCGGTCAGCTCACGGTTCAGTATCAACCGGCCTCATGCCGCATCGACCGTACAAGCACAGAGACGATGGAACTCGTCGAAATCAGAGAAGGAGGACGAATTGAATGGGTTAAAAGGGCCTACGGAGGATCCGTTGCCTCACGTCAGCGAGGAGGCCGCGCAAATGGACAAGATCCTGCACGGAGGGAAGTACGAGGCTGCTGCGAGCCCGGAGTTGGAGCAGGGGACTCCTGTCGCTGAGGTAGGTTTCTTCTTTTTTATCGATACTCTACGTTGCGGAATGCTGATTTTCCTGTTGGGATAGATCCTGCAGCGCGATAAAGACGCCCTGAAGCACATGCCTAAGGTCATGCAAGACCAACTGAAGCGATCGTCTGGCAACCGGTCCTTCTCGACCTTCACACGCCGCTACCAGCCGGACCTACAGGGTCAGGACCTGGCCGATCCCTCGGCGGCCGTTGTCGCCAATATGATCAACCAGGTTAACCAGGAGGTCGCGGAGCTGCACCCCGGACTGAAGTTCCCGGCTCCCGAGAGTCTCCCCAAGACGGAGAATTTCCGCGAGAGATATGATTCTTTGCTGGAGCAGTTTACGAAATTGCTTATGCGGGATGGGAAGTTGAGCAAGGCACAGAAGGTGTGTGCATCGCTCGAAACTTGGCGGGTTGTGACTGGTGCTAATCTAGTTGTCTTCGCAGAACATGTCCTTCATTCTTGACCACCTTCGAACTGCCCCTCCCCCCCAACCGCACCCGAAGCGCCCCCTCCTCCCCGGTCCTCCCGGCCCGCAACTACCTCTGAACCCCGTCCTCTACCTCACCTTGATCGTTGACTCGGTCGCCCCGCTGATCAAGATCCGTCAGCAGAAGGGTATTGCCGGTGGTGGTGCCGCAGTGCAGATTCCCGTTCCTCTGATGCAGAGACAGCGGCGGCGGACGGCCATCAGATGGATCATTGATGCCTCTGATAAGCGTCGGGACAGCAGTTTCGCTCAGCGAGTAGCTAACGAGCTGGTCGCTGTGGCGGAAGGTCGTAGTGGTGTGTGGGATCGGAGGGAAGCGGTGCACAAGCTTGGTATTGCGGGTCGTTCGAATCTTGGTCTGGTCACTCAGCGCAGGTAAATAGTGATATCTATTCATTCATTCATTGTATTTTAGGCTATCAGCAATTGTAACTTATCTCTTCCTCATCTCGTATCTCCGACTGTGGATGACTAAATCCCGGCTATCCCCGATCAGGCAATTATGTGTTTTCTGCAAGGCACCCTGACAGCCTAAATGTAGTTATTATACTATATCGACCAGGATTATGCTCAAGATATCGCCATCTGACCATTCCCATCTTTTGTCCGTCAAAGTCATGAGATGAGTGCACACCATATACTGACGCCAAATCCCTAAATCCTCAACCCCTCCACGCCGGTTTGTCCTTCGTCCAACGAGGCAACCACTCATATCGCCCGCACGGCTGCTCTGCGGGGACTCGACCCAGCCCCGACGCCGCAGTCCAGCTCCAGCTCCCTACCACTAACAGCCCATCATCACTAGGCCTAGTCCAAACTTCGGAGTCTTTCCTTTTTTCTTCTCAAAATTTCCTCCAGTCGAAACCGTGTCGTCGAATGCTGTTGGGCGCACCGTGGCACGCATCGCATCTGCGACCGGTGCCTACGAAGACAAACACGACGGCCACGACCAAGGCTTTGAGCTCGAAGACTTTCACACCCGGAGTCGCTACCCGCTTGTAACACGCGAACGCACTAGCTCCACCCATCTTCTTTCCACCGAGTCGGACTCGCACGCACAGGCAGAGGCACAGGCAGAAGCGAGTGAGAAGTACTCGCAGCCGGGCGAAAAGAGCGGTCAAGGCTACAGAGCGACCTACCTCAGGCTCCGGTTTTGGGTAGAGGCTCTCCGACGCCGACAGGCTCAGGCTTCAGCAAAGGAAAGTGCGGGGGAACAAAGGAAAGCAAAGATGAAGTTCTCGCATAGTATTCAGTTCAATGCGGTGCCGGATTGGAGTGCTTATTACATTGCGTATAGTAATTTGAAGAAATTGTGAGATTTTGTTTACTTTTTCTTGGGGACTGTGGATTTGCTAATGCTAATGCGTATAGGATATATTCCCTCGAGCAGCATGCTCGGAGAGGAAACGGACAGGTACAATCGGATGTCGAGTCCGCGCCGCTTTTAAGTGAGACACCCTCGCCCGAGGCGGTGTTCCGGCGGGCTCTGAACGCAGAGCTGGAGAAGATATGTACTTTCTACGAAGTCAAGGAGTCGGAGATACTCAAGGAGGTGGAGGATGTTGTCCGCGATGCCGAGGAGTACACGTCCAAGACGGACGGGGCGGACGTGGACCCCATGAGTGACGCCATGATCAAGTCGCGGAGGATGAGCTCTAGCTCTCACACGCGCCCGCGCACCGGCAGCTCATACCGCGATTTGCCGTCAGAGGAGAGTCTGGATGACGATGATGGAGCGGACAGCGATGACGAGCATCATCCGCTGGCCGGGCACAGAACGGTGCCGTTGACGGCTCGGTCGCGCTCGGACGTGAGCGATGCGAGATTCATGGCTGACTCGACGTTTCTGGGGTTTGTTCGGCGAGGGAGCGCTGGGCATGATGAGCATTTCAAGGATCCGCGGTTTCTGGACCTGTACAACGAGGGCTTGTCGCTGAAGCAGCGGGCCGTGAATGTCTATGTCTCGCTGTGCGGCCTCAAGTCGTACATCCAGCTGAACAAGACTGGATTCTCGAAGGCTTTGAAAAAGTTCGACAAGATCCTCGACTGCAATTTGCGGCGGGAGTACATGAGCTCCACCGTTTCTCCAGCCTATCCTTTTACGGATTCGACCATGAAGAAGATTGAGGACGTGATCGCCCGGGTCGAGCAGCTCTACGCGGACGTGATTACGGGTGGCGACCTGCCGCTGGCCAAACGGGAGCTGCGACTGCATCTGAGAGAGCACGTTGTCTGGGAGCGGAATACAGTCTGGCGAGAGATGATTGGCATTGAGCGCAAGGCCCAGGCCGCGAACGTTGGTATCCGTCGGACACTGCTGGGAATTGATGAGGACCCGGCTGCCGCACGACGACAGGGTGATGAGCAGGAGGCTGCAGCCAAAGAGTTCGATACGCCGTTTGGTCGCTATAGCGTGCCGGAGTGGCTCTGCAGTTTGAGTTTCGGGACTCTGATTGTCATTCTGACGGTGTTTATCGTCTTGCTCTATGCTCCGATTATGGATAAACCGGAGCAGCAGAACTGCCTTGCAATGCTTGTGTTTGTCAGTCTGTTGTGGGCCACAGAGGTCATTCCCCTCTTCGTGACGTCCCTTTTGATACCCTTCCTGGTCGTCATGTTGCGCATTATGAAGTCCGCGGAGAAGCCGTACCAGCGTCTGGGACCGAAGGACGCCACGAGCGCGGCTTTCAGCGCGATGTGGACGCCGGTGATCATGCTCTTACTGGGAGGATTCACCATCGCCGCCGCATTGTCCAAGTACGACATTGCTCGTCGGATGGCCATGTTTGTGCTCAGCAGAGCCGGATCCAATCCGAAAGTTGTTCTGCTGACCAACATGTTTGTGAGCATGTTTCTTAGTATGTGGATTAGCAATGTGGCCTCGCCTGTTCTTTGCTACTCCATTATCCAGGTATGTCCCCTTTTTTCCGGGGGTGATTTTTTGTTTGGATGCATGCTAACCTTTCAGCCCCTACTACGTAATCTCGCTCCTGACTCCGACTTTGCCAAAGCCCTTGTGCTGGGTATTGCGTTGGCTGCCAATGTTGGAGGCGCCGCGTCGCCGATTGCGTCGCCCCAGAATATCATCGCGCTGCAGAACATGTACCCGAGTATCAGCTGGGGGACGTGGTTCTTTGTTTCGCTGCCCGTCTGCATCATTTCGATTCTTTTGATTTGGCTCCTCTTGCTGGCCACGTTCCCCACCCGGGGCACAGCCATTGTGCCGATTCGACCGGTCAAGGACCGATTTTCGGGAGTGCAGTACTTTGTCACGATTGTGACGCTGTCCACCATCGGGTTGTGGTGTGCCAGCCATCAGCTCGAGCACGTCTTTGGCGATATGGGCGTGATCGCCATCATCCCGATGGTGCTGTTCTTTGGAACGGGGATCCTGAACAAGGAGGACTTCAACAACTTCTTGTGGACGATTATCATCTTAGCTGCCGGAGGTCTGTGTCTCGGCAAAGCGGTGACCTCGTCCGGGCTGTTGCACACGATCGCCAAGACAATCACCGCGCGCGTCGACCACTTCAGTCTGTACGGGGTTCTGATCGTGTTTTCGGCGCTGATCCTGGTCATGGCGACGTTCATCTCGCACACGGTTGCAGCGCTGATCATGCTGCCGCTGGTTCGCCAGATTGGCGTGACCATGGACGACCCGCATCCGAACTTGCTGGTGATGGCGAGTGCGTTGATGTGTTCGGTGGCCATGGCATTGCCGACCAGCGGGTTTCCCAATATGAGTATGCAGGCCTTTTCCCTTTTTCCTCAGTTGAGAATGTCAGCTAACATGTACAGCTGCTATTATGACCGAGGTCCCGCAGACGGGTCAACGGTACCTCCACGTGCGGCATTTCTTCACTCGCGGTATCCCGGCAAGTTTGATTTCGTGGGCGGTAATTGTGACGATTGGGTATGGATTGATGTATATTGCGGGATTGTAGGGAGTCTTAGATGGTAGAGTGTATACAGGTTAGCTAGAGTATCTACGAATGTTGTCTTGGAATAGTCAATGGTCATGTAATGTCATTAGTCATGTAGGTATAGTAAGCTAAGCTACAGTACAGGCAGCTGAATATATAAGAGGATAGGATAGAAACAAGCTCCAGCAAAGTAATCATCAAGACAAGACGACACAATCATAACAGTCTAGGTTTTGCATCCAGCGACAACCACGAGAAGAAGAAATCAGTTCCTGAGAAGACGTTAGCATCCACACTCATCGGGTAAATGGAAAGGGAAAAGGGAGACATACAATAATCCCAATGTCAGATCACCATGAATCTTCGCCTTGAGCTGCACCTCAATATCTAGATTCAGATCCAGCCGCAGCCGCAACTGCTCGTCCCGTCCATCTTCTTTATCTTCTTTATTCCCGCCCAGGAGCCCGCCCACGGCCTTGCCCGCTGATCCAGTCACCCCGTTCAGCGCGTTCCCAGCCGTGTTCTGCACGAGATCGCCGACCTGGTTCACGCCGCCGAGGCCGCCGAGCGGGCCGCCGTCTTGTTGCTGCTGTTGCTGCTGCATCTGGGGACGCTGTCTGCGGCGGCGGGGCTTCTCCATTGCGTTGTTGTCCATTTCGGGGCGGGGGATGCTTTCTGTGTCTGAGTCGGGGCGGTAGCGCTGAGGTTTTCTTCGGCGGGGGCGAGGTTGTGGTTCTGGTTCTTGTTCTTGTTGTTGTTCTTGGTCTTGTTCGGTGGCTTCGCCGTTGGCGTTGTTGTTGTTAGTATCTTCTTGAGGTTCTTCCTTGGTGTCTTCTGGAGGATCCTCTTTGTTCTCTTGTTCTGGTTCTTGTTCTTGTGCTTGTTCAGGCTGAGGCTGAGGCTCCTCCTGCTGCTGCTGCTGCTGCTGCTTCTTCTTGCCTAGCTTTGGAGGCTTCTTTGTTGGTGTCTGGGTGTCTGTCTTGGGGGTGGGGGGTGCACCCTCTTCTGTGTGGGTTGGGTTCGGAGTCGGACTAGAAGGACGACTGGTGTTTTCCTGATCGGACATGGTGGAAGAAAGAGAAAGAGACTAAGATTGTGGGAGGATGGAGGGGATGACTGTGTTTATACTCTTGTCCCTGTCTTGGTCTGAGGGTCGTTTATATGGATGAGATGATTGGGACAGTGGATGGCTAGTAGTGGAGGGGGGAAACAGGGCAGCCCGCCTCGTACGTCAGTCGATTGACATGAGAGGCAGAGAGACCTGGTTCGGCGTCATCTTGGACTGAGATAGATTGGTAGATTGGATGGACATTACACACATTACACACCACAGGTTTTGGCTCTCCTATGGATACAGAAGGCACGGAACAAGAGATGGCTCAGTATGACGTCTAGATGCAGGGTTGTACAATGTACGTACTAGCTACTCCAGGCTAGTTAGTAGTGTCTGGAGTAGCGCCAGATGTCAGGATGGATAAAGTCAAGCGAATCAATAGAGGGACGCTCGGAGAATTTTGGCACGGGATAGTGTGGTTGGCTGCTCCACTTGGTGCTATTATTATATTAATTATGATTATTATGGTTACCATAACGGATATCTGAAGCGTACAATGACGCCACTCGACGTCAGGCCTCATCTACCTACGGTTACTGTAGTACGCGTACTATACTCAGGTACCTCTGTAGAGGTGAATTGACGGCAGACTCAGCCGTGGATATTTCGGAAATGACAATACTTTGTACCAGAGGACAGATCGAGTGGTACCGAGCACGCGAAGATTCGTCTCCTGTCATAACAAGTTTGACCTTTTCTGGTCCATGGATACATCGATACCAGCGGAGTCCCCTATACAGAAGAGTGGGCGGATCCCGTTTCATATCATAGTAAAGTAATTATTACCTATCAAGTCATAGGTACTTACTATGTATAAATGAGTGCAGCATCCAATTATATTATGAAACCGACAGGATAACGATGCCGTAACGTCATGGGCGGCACATCCAAGGGCCCGACCCCATCGCGTAGGTGGCTGCTCGGGTCCGATCAAGTATCACCGCATATCCTTATGATGATGACGATGCGTGGTGTAGGGTTGTCTATGCGTAGACTGGTTTGTTCGAGTAACATACTATTTTCTTCTTCCTTATTAACTGTTGACTAAAGTCATTCTGTCTTTTCATTCTGTTTCCACCTTGACTGTCTTGATTGTGACTATATACTTGACTGTGACTATATACATCTCCTGCCTCAGAAAATATACACAATGGCCACCGCAGAGAAAACAAAAGAACAGCAAAAACAACCCACCATCCAGCAAGACGATTACTCGGATGACTACTCAGATGACTACTCCGATGAAGACTACCAAACCGACGACTACGAGGTCTCCGGCGATGAAGCAGAGGATCCCAAAGCTCAGGCGAAACGTCGTCAGCGCCAACAACAACAACAGAGCAGAAAACAAGACGCCGTAGAAGAAGCAGATGATGACGAGGACTACTCCGACGAAGATGACTATTACTCTGATGAATATGACGACGATGATGATTACGATAACCAAGTCGCCTCCGGCAAGGCAATGCAACCCTACCAACCCGCCGGCGGCAACCAATCCCTCTCCCAGAACGGGTCGATGAACGTCGTACCGCAAGAGAAGCAGGGCTCGAGTCTGGACGATGAAGAAGGCATGAAGCTCAAGCTGGAGTTAAACCTCGAGATCGAGGTCGAGCTCAAGGCTCATATCCACGGTGATCTGACGCTTGCTTTGATGTATGTTCCCCCCTTGCCCCCTCCCTATTACCTGCTTTCATTCGCTCAATTCGAATAGGAGTTGACGCTCGATGCAGTGCATAATTGTTCTTGCCGAGACAGCTCGCAGCTGTACTGCCTTGTCATCCTCACGAGCCATGATGATCCGTCACGATTGAATAGCTTTACTTTGTCATGTTGTCAATAGAGTCTGGTTACCCTTTTAATACTCAGCGTGATCCTTGTGTTGAACTGGTGTCACTATGGATGTTTATGAAATCTTAGCGTATGTGTCAACTGAATAAAGTATGGGATTGCAATGTCTTCCAAAGTAGTCGCCGTTGTCTGAGAGGTAGTACACGGAAGAAAGTCCTGATCGACAGACAGTAGGATGATGCGACATTGAAATCAGTAACCTTTTCATCCATGAGTACAATGAATTGCTCCAGTAAGCTCGAACATCCCGAAAGAGATTTGAGAAAATCGAAGGTTTACACTTGAAGCTCGTAGTATGGTTTGCGTCTAAATATATGTCAACGCCCGTCACTCACGTGACGTATATATTGGTATCGCTTCTTGCGACAGCTCTTAATATTCAATTGACCAGAGATCTATTCCAAACGGACTCTTTGAGGTCTGTTAATGGTGCAACCGTGCAAATTTCAAACCTGACCCTAGGTAAGTGCTACACATGAATCAACAAACGGCAGTCAATCTCAGCCGAGGTTCGCTTGCTGATCGTCAGTTAAGAGTCTACTCCGTACAATATAAGGAGTCAACCATCAACACCTCACCCACGAAGTAAACCCAGCAATAAGCCTCAGATTCAGAGACGAAAATGGCACCCGATACAACCAACAAATCCTTCATCATCAAGCACATGAACAGCAGCCATGCCGACTCGCTCTCTCTCTACCTACGCGCATACTGCGGCGTCTCCGCCCACTACGCCCAACCCGCCGTGCTCCAAGACATCTCCCTCTCCGACCTCCTTATCACCGCAAAAGGAACCCGCTACAGCGTCCCGATCAACCCACCCATGGCCTCCTTTTCCGAAACCCGCGCCCGCGTCGTCGCCATGCACAAGGACTCCCTTCAGCGCCTCGGCCTCTCCGACATTACCATCCGCGAGTACCGGCCCCCGCACGGGCTCCAGATCGTCTCGCTAGCTATGATTGTTGCTACGCTGGTCGTGTTTAGTCGGCGGAGCAATTTCCTGCCGGGGAGTGTGTTCTACGAGATGACGGGGTTGGACCGGTATCCGGTGCTTACGCGGTTCTGCTACAATGTTGCGCCGGTGGTGGTTGGGTTGTTGTTAGGCGTGCATTTGGTGGAGGTGACGCTGTTGGCGGTTAAGAGGTTGCGGCCGCATGGGGTGCGGGTTGCGTCTGGGTTGTGGTTTGCGTGGATTGTGTCGAATTTTGTGGAGGGGTTGCCGGTGTGGCGGAGATTTGATGAGATGGTGAGGGAGGAGCGGATGAAGAGGGAGCGGAAGAGTGATTGATACCAGAGGATGTACTGTAGTCTATTATTGTACGGAGTAGCTCAACATAATTTCCCATCTATTCTCCCTCACTAGTACCTCTTCAGTAGTAGTGTTTTAAGAGTGGAGTTATGTTAAAGGTGCAGTCACGTGTCCACCACATCGGGCTAGCGCGCACTTTGGGGTAGGGCAAGAATCGACAAGCGAGCCAAGAGCCAGTGAGCCACACTGCGAAATTCCCGAGCGTCGACGACCAGCAACATCAACTCCACGACAACCCAACGACCCTTGCCCGCTGCGTTCCTGGTGAAGGGCTGCAGAGTTAGAGGTGAGTTTCAACCTGCTGCTTGCTTGCATTCTCTCTTTCAATTTCTTCCGGCTTTTCGAGTTGTCGGTCGTGGTGTATCGTGAAAATTCGTCGGCAGTTTGCGGTCAAAATTGAGTCGGAAGAAGGCAACAAAAGACAACGGATACATCAAGGAAGTCAAGGACAGCGATCTTGGTTTTTTCTTCTGCTTGGTTCGACGACTGTTGGTTCGACACTGTTGGTTTGACGACTCTTTCGAGCACACGATATCGGGACTTCTACGAGCGCACGGAGGAAATTGAAAGACCGGACGCAAAGTTTTCGATTGCAATCAGGGCTTTGACTGACCTGATTCTGCGATAGTTCCCTACATCAACCGCAAACATGGGTATCTCACGCGACTCCCGCCACAAGCGTTCGGCCACCGGTGCGAAGAGGGCCACCTACCGCAAGAAGAGGTATGACTCCCGAGTCATCCTTTTTTTTTTGACATCTCTGACGAATAATGCAGGGCGTTCGAGAAGGGTCGCCAGCCCGCCAACACCCGTATCGGTGCTAAGAGAATCCACCTTGTCCGCACCCGTGGTGGTAACCGCAAGTTCCGTGCCCTCCGTCTCGAGTCGGGCAACTTCTCGTGGGGTTCCGAGGGCATTTCCCGCAAGACCCGTGTCATCGTTGTGGCCTACCACCCCTCCAACAACGAACTGGTCCGCACCAACACCCTGACCAAGTCCGCCGTCGTTCAGATTGATGCCGCTCCCTTCAGACAATGGTACGAGGCTCACTACGGCCAGCCCATCGGCCGGAGACGCCAGCAGAAGGCCGCCGAGACCACCACCGAGAAGAAGAGCAACAGCGTCGTGAAGAAGCAGGCCGCTCGCTTCGCCGACCACGGCAAGGTCGAGTCCGCCATCGAGAAGCAGTTCGAGTCCGGTCGTCTGTACGCCGTCATCGCCTCCCGCCCCGGCCAGAGCGGTCGTGTCGACGGTTACATCCTGGAGGGTGATGAGCTGGCTTTCTACCAGCGTGCTATCCGCAAGTAAAAGAAAAAATTTATTTGGGGTATTGCGCTTGCGTGTCGTGTAAAAGGGTGGTTTCGGAGTTTCAGCAATGTTTTCCAGAAAATATCATGATCTGGGCATCGGCATATGCAATGTCTGTAGAGCTCTGAGCTGTCAATCAATGGGATGATCCTTACGTTATTTCTCGCATGATAGTTTAATGATCGGTTTAGTAGACTTCCATCTGACGTACAGCCCAGGCAGCCAGAATGATTCCGCCCCATGCACTTTGACCTACCAACAACCATCGTCACTCTACAACTACACCAACATCTACACACTCTCAAACTAACTACAAATCTACACCCCAAATGGAAAATAAAACAATAAAAACCCGCCTCCTCCTAATCTCAGACACCCACTCCAAACCCCCTCACCTCCCCCCCTCCCCGCACCCCTACCGCCATCCCCTCCCAAAAGCCAACATCCTCATCCACGCAGGCGACCTCACAACAATCGGCAGCCTCACCGAACACAAAACCACCCTATCCGTCCTCCAAGCCGCAGACGCAGAACTCAAGCTCGTCATCGCAGGGAACCACGACATCACCCTCGACGAGGAATACTACGCCGCCCTCCCCACAAGCAGTTTCAGAACCCGCGGCGGACGCGAAGATGTCTCCGCTGTAAAGCAGCTCTATTGCAGCGATGAAGCCCACGCTGCGGGGATACGGTACTTGGACGAGGGAATGCATAATTTTACGCTGAGTACCGGTGCGACGCTGAGCGTGTATGCCTCGCCGTATACGCCTGCGTTTTGTGGGTGGGCGTTTGCGTATCCGCGTGGGAAGGATAGATTCAACCCCCCTCCTGCGGAAGCAACTGAGGCAAATGTGGCAGATGCAGCAGGAGGGGCAGGCGTAGTCCCCGACTTCCCAGCTGTGGATATCATGATCACGCATGGCCCGCCGGCGGGGGTGCTTGATACTGTGGTTAACGGGGGGAGTGTAGGGTGCGAGGGGCTGTTTGCGGCTGTGAAGCGGGCGCGGCCGCGGATGCATGTCTTTGGGCATATACATGAGGGGTATGGTGCGCTGCGAGGGGAGTGGGGGACGGATATGACGTTGGGAGGGACGAGGGTGGTGTGCGATGAGGACAGGGTGCGCGAGGAGGGAGGGGCGTATGTGGATGTTAGCGCCGACTCGGGGCGGCCGCTGCGGTTTGGGGAGGAGACGCTGTTTGTGAATGCGAGTGTGCTGAATGAAAGGTATAGAGCTGTGAATGCACCGTGGGTGGTGGATCTGGATTTACCGGTTGCTTCGTAGGCAGCCCCCGTTGTGTATATCTACGAGTACAGGTTGTCTACAGCAGAAGCAGCCAGGTGAGACAATCCATTATTTTGCTATAAATTTTGCAGAGGTATCTAGGGAAGGTATCAATCATGACAAACAAAAGACGAAGACAAGTATATCCACGTAGAAAAGGTAGAAAGAATGATCTCAGCTGCGTATAAAGTAACGCTCAATGCAGATTGCATGCTGATGCTGGAACAGAAGAAAAGGAGCAATGTCCAGACATTAATGATAAAAGGAATGATTATTCTTCATGAAGGACGCCATTTGTCTCGGGTCTAATCTCCAGACGACTGGTCTTACGACCCACTCCCTTGAAGAGGCTCAACCTCTTCATCACAGAGTCGCGGACGCCTCCGCTGTGAGACTGGCTATATGAATGGCCGCCGGGCGATCCGACCTGGCTCCGGTCGGGAGACCGTACCGAGTGGTTGTCTCTGACAGAAGTGGCTCTGACCACCCCTCCTCCCTTGATGCTGGTGACGGAATCGTCCACAGACGGCCTGTGGTGTTGGGACCCGCTTCGACTGCGGTTGTCCTGCGAGCGAGAACCGCTTCTCGACCGCTGTTCTTGTACTTCCTCCGTAGAGGCGGCAATGGATGAGCTGCGCTTGTGGACCATCTCCCCAAAAAAGCTCCGGCGTTTCGTATGAGTCCCGGACTGAGCGGTGGTTCGACTGTGGATCGTTGCAGTATCGTCGTCATGCTGTTTGTCTTCCGTCTTCATGTCAATCACTGTGGCCACTGACCCGTTCGGTGCGTGGTTCGCTCGTTTGAAAGGGTTCATAATGCTGATCCGTTGGCCAACGGACGGTTTCTCCGAAGGCTTGCGCGCGTGGTTGCGCGGACTGATAGAGCGCGACTGCGACTGCTTTTGCCGGCTTTCTGCGGAAACCGGAGACTGGCGTTGAGTTGCCGGCGACTCGACCACTGCAGGACTAAGCGAGGCGAGTTCCGGCGCAAAGGCTTCCTCGAATTGACGCATGAGCTCGGCTTGCGTGGCCTGGTGCGCCGGACGGGCATACAACGCAAGAGCATGTTTAATGGCCAAGGCATGGTCGATGAGAGCCACGGCCAGAGCATTCTTCATCGGGTCAGCCGACTCCTCGGCCTTTTCATTCTCGTCCTCGTCAGCTTCCGCCAAGAATTGTCGATAGAGAGCCACGCAACTGGCCGAGGAAGAGTTGAGATCAAGCAGCTGCTGCAGCGCCTCCGTCAGACTAGACAGGCCCGCATCTTCGCCCGAGGCAGCTCGTCGCTCGAGCAACGACAGTTCCTGCGTCTTACGCCACGTTCGCTCGACGGCCGTCTGCAGCGGCGACAGCGCAACCTCCTCCACGGCGACAATCTCACTCCGGCGGAGGATATTCGGGAACGGCTCGGCAGTCGTAAAGATCGTCTTTTCCACCCATTGCCCCTGCACATCCGTGCCGCGGACGTGTCTCTTCAACGTCGAAGAGAACTGAGAAGGTTCTGAGATCAAAAGATGATCCCTAACGGCCTGTGGAATTTTCGATCGTTGGTAGACCGGATGCGTCATATCCCGGTGCGCGCTGACGGAGGTGATCTGTAAGAATTGACCCTCGTAGTCTTGCACCTCGCCAGAAGTGACAATCTGCGCCGCAGGATGCTCTCGCTGCATTCGATCAACAAAGCTAGCCATTCTTTCATTTGGCGCGCCCTCGAAGATGAATTCCTTGTCCCTCAAGGTAGGAGGGAACCCGAGCCCCTTGTAGACCACACGGAAATAGCGAGGGAACTGCTTCTCCTCCTTGGCGATGGATTCGTGAATCTTGGCCATCGAGCTTTGCGCGCGCGAAAGCTTAGCAAAATCCATCACCGTATGCTCGTACTGCTCCGCAAGCTCTTTGTAGCAGACCAGCGCATGAGCCCAGGCCCTGGAATCCTCGAAATGCTGAATGATGGCAAAGTACAGCGATTCCTTGCGTTCGAACGACGTCTGCTCGGGGAACGGAGGGTCAAGCACCTCGGGAATTACTCGCCTCGGGTCCCAATCGTAGAGATCAGCGTGGAACTGGAGGGCAAGACCGGCTTCGGTGAAGTTGCCCGCGGCCGCCTGCACGTCCGCTAATTCATGGACGTAGCGAATGAAGATGTCTTCCCGGCCCATATCTTTCATGTATTCCATCAACCTCAATGTATGCATACTTTCGGCCATCGAGCCGCTCTGTGATGCGACAAACAGATCCAAAAGTTCGTCGACCGTCGCGATGAGACCTTTGACAGCCTCGGAGAGGTCCTCGTCAAAGGCAGCGCAGCCCTCAAAGTATCCAAGAAGTTCACTGACGAACAGCTTCTGGATAATGCTCTCATTCATCTTCTTTGTTTTAAAGAGATGGTCCAGGCTGGATATGATTTCAGTTTCGATGATGGAAAGCTCTTGGTTCAGACCCCATTCGCTTAGAATCATGGTCCGTAAGATTTCCACCGCGACATGCCGTAATCCCTCGTGTACACTGAGGCAGAGTCCGATGATAGGAGCCACGAGGCCAGGCACATATTGAACCTGGTAGCCGCCAAGCTTGCGCAGCCCATACCGCTCCCTGTCGTCATCTGTCGTTTCCCAACCGATGGCCTCCCAGCTGGAGCGCAGTAGCTCCGCGCCCTGCTCGCGAACGTCGCCTGCGATCTTCCAAACGGCCCGTCGTTTCTGCTCGGGGAATGTTTCCAAGGCCAGTGCATCGCTAGACACAACTTTGAGTAAAGTCATGAAAAAGCTCTCCCATAACCTCGTGTCAAAACTCTCTGCATCTTCCGGCGTGGGCAGAAACTTGCGGATCAGTAGTGTAGCGAGATATTCTAGGCTCTTTACAGTAGCTCGGTGATTATACACATGCACACTGAACCAAGTCTCGGGATACGCTTCGCAGTTCAAAATCGAATTGTGAACCTCGAACGCTTGTGAAATAAACGTAGCGAGCTCCGGACCCTTGAGTGACGGCTTCTTCGGCTTGGGGATCGTTGCCGTTGCAGCCATAATCGCCGACAATTCGACCAGCGCCTCATCGAATTTCTGGCTGGTTTTGGAGGCCTTGACCTGGAATGGGAACGACTTGCTGAAGAGAAGAGACAGATAGCTGGTTTCCTCCACGCCATCCGGTATGATGGAATAGTACGACGAGACGATCTTTGGCATGAAACCGTACAACAACGGATCTGGCTGCTTCAAAAGCTGTGCCACGATCGCGCAACTCAACCGGACCTGATCGCGATATTGGTCGGTGATGGATCCGGCGGCTCCCCAGTACGGTTCCAGCCAACCAACGCAACTGGAGATCAAAGTCCGTCTTTCGTCTCCGGATTCGAATATCTCCAGTTGCGTGTAGTGCTGGATCAGAATCAACTTGTACAGCACCAGAAGGCCCTTGACATCGCTGCAAGAGTCCATAAAGCTGAGCGCAATCATAATGATCTCATCTTTGCCAATGACTTTGGACAACTCCGGAAGCCACGTGTGGAAATGCTGCACGACAAGCGTCTTGCTGCCAACCATGGCGGGTGACGGATTCCTCATGAGGACTTCCAGCGATTTGAAGATGGTATGCAAGTCCCGGTTGAAAGTGGACTGGACGCGAGTGATGCCGATGCCTTCCTCCTTGGCCTTTTGCTGCTGCCTGGCATTGATGATGAATTTGAGGACATGTCGACCGACCTTGAACGTGGCACGCAGACTCCGTGACTGTTGGACATCTCCACTAGCCTGAAGGAGACGGAGATAGCTTCGCATCAGGCAGGGGGTAGCAAAGGGGAAGTTAAATTGCTTGTCAGCATAGTGGTCAACCAGCGGGCCGAGGTTGAACCGTCGATCATGGACGATACCAAGTACTGTCACAAGATTGTTGAATATCAGGTCTTCATACTCCTCATTTCCGGCATTTTCCACCAGGATCCCAAATAGCGCATCAAACACACTGCTCAGCTGCTTGACGATCTCAATCTCAGGCACAAACAGAACCCTCTTCAAGGTATCCAAGACCTCATCTACCGGCCGGTCCTTCCAGTGCAGCAAACTCAGAATTACCTGGTCCTGGGAGTATTCAGTGCTACACAGGTAAGTCTCCAAGCGCAGGGTGGCCAGCGGCCCAGTAATCGCTTCATCCTTGGCCGATTCGTTCTTTCCGAGTGAGCTCCACGGGAGGGACAGGTAGGCACCCTTGCCGTTCTCGATGCTGGACGTGTGCTTGTCGTACGCATGCAGCAGCAGAGAATGAGGACCGTCTCGGATGAATGCCTGATTGTCCCACAATGGCATCCATGCCAGGGCGAAAGGAAACTCGGGAGCGTCCGCAATGCTCATGATCAAATGAGCCCCTGGTATGTCCTCTGTAGGCACGTTCAGACGGATCGTCTGGTTCCAGTGCGTGCCCCGTTCCGTAATCGTAGTCCGCCATGCTGTGTGTGCTACGTTGTTGGACGAGGGGAAGACGCATTTCTCAACTCGGGACCCTGAGGCCGCCCGCACCTCGAGGGTCAATTGCAGGTTGCGAAGCCCCGTAGTTGTCGGCACCGGCAGCTGGCCCGCCTGGGGATGTGACAGGAGAGCTTCGGGGGGGAAGGTAGCGTGAGAAATGGTCACATAAATGTCGGACCGAGGTTTCGATGGCGCTTGAGAGAAGCCGATCCGCTTCGTTTGGACCACATTGTGCATAATGGTTGGGTTCTTTCGGACCAGGGCATCGGAATCCGAGTCCACGAATGGATACATATGTAGATGTATGCGAGCCGCGCGCTCAGATCTCACGTATTTCCCGCTCGGGCTTGGGAGCAGCGTGCGTACCAACCCGTCAAATCCATCAACATGGCCCTCGCCCTCTTCAAACCACGATGATGGAGACCAGATGTTGACAACCTGCTCAGCGTCTTTTTCTTGCCGAAGGATCTGCGATACTTCCAGAAGTCCAACCCCGAGAGTGCGCAGCGTTGTGGATGACTTTGGAGATTGGATATCCGCTCGGTCTTTAGTACTGGAAGAACTCTCGGAAGACTGGGGCGGGCCCGCGGAGCTTTCCTTCCCTGGCTCGGCGCTCTGAAGGCCGCGCGGCTTGGTGCTCCAGATCATACTGCGGCGAGTTCTGAGGCTACTCTTGCCTGGCTGGCCGGCGGAAGTTGGCGATTTCGCAGCGGAGGAATTACCTCGAGAGATTGACGGCCTGGACTGCAGAGGGGCGCCTACTGCCGGCGTCTCTGGCACACGCACCTCAACAACAAGATATAGTTTCGGACCGTTGGCCGAGCCATCCCCAATGTCCGTGGCGCATAAATCGGTAAAGAGTGTTTTCAACTTGCTGCTCTGGCCCATGCTGGCAAAGGACTCCGGAGACGGAATCTCTAGCAGGTATGTTTCCGATAGGGGCTTAGGGGCGGCGCCACCATCGGCTTGGGAGCAGAGATGAACGGCGAGAGTGACTGGACCCGGGGAGTTACCGGAGACGGCATTGACCTCGAGGAGGAGATGATGTAGTGAGGCAGTATCAGAGTGCTGCGTGGGATTCTCGTCCAGCATGCTCATTTCGGATTGGAGCTTGGTCAATTGGACAGCAGAATCCTCGCCCGTCAATAACCGGCCTCTCTGCTCAGGGTCTCGCACGATCACCTCCCCTCCCAGCATCTTGTTACCGCGGACAAGCTTCCAGACCACTTCCTGTCGCAATGCCTCCTTCTCATATGCAGTCAACACATCGTGCAACAGCTGCCTCCGCGCGAAGTCCAGTTCTCGGACCAGGTTGTACATCTCTTCCACCACGTCATATTGACGCGCCAATAATAATTCATGGAGATTCGTCGAATGCCATTCGCGCAAACATGATGCGATCTCGTCGACCAGCGGCTCCGACAACGAGGTAGGGGTCTCGTCACCGATCTTGAGCATTGGAACCGGGGCCGCTGGCTTGGGCGCATTCGGATCGCGAGGGGTCAGGGTCACTGGCGTCACCGGCGTATGAGGAAGCGAGGGTGTCTGGATGATGTGGTTGATGGAGGCCGGACTTGCTTGACCGTCCTCGAGTCTCTGGATAAAGATCTGCGAGGGTTTGAGCTTCTTGGCAATGATGACATCCGATACCTCACCGGCCAAATTCTCATCATCTTGCGAGTATGCGACGCTGCTTCTGGCGTCTAACACCGGATCATCTGCTCCTCGGTCGACACTCAATCGATCGCCATTCGTCAGCGCTTTCTGCCCGTCGCCGTCGCCGAGCACTTCCCGAATCTCAACACAATTTCGAGGAAAGATGCCGGAGAACACCCTGGCTTCGAGAGTTTGACCCTTGGTGCTTGTCAGACCCGCCAAGATCGATGGCGGAGCGACCAGGTACCCGCGACACCATTCTCCATTGACGCCGCCCTGCTCGATTATGTATAGTTCATCGCCAAGCTCTAGCGGCAGATCGGCCGCTGTCGACGGCTGGAAAGGATATATGGCAACGGCGAAGGCAATCCGAGGCAGAGGCCGCCAGGGCATATCTGCTATAAAACGAGCGACACAGGGCAAGCCCCGCAGTGGTCTTCAACGGCCGTCGAGAAATGAGGGGCAGTGCGCCAATCGATGGGAACGAGCAACGGACCGGAATCTGAGAGTGTGATATCTTGCCGATCGAAGGAATGAGGGGCTGCTACATGCGAGTGTTTGCTTCTAGGGATATGTATGGACGGTTAGTGAGGCGTGGAATGTGCGATTCCTCGAAGCGAACACTAGATACCAGAATTTGTGTGTGATCGACACGGCTTTAGTAGAGACGTATGAGATTTTAAGGAGAGTTGATTTGCCAATCTGAGGACTGGAGGGACATCAGGTAACGGAAGATGTCAATGTGCGTCGTTAAATCAGAAAAGAGCGTCGGTGACAGCGGATCATGATCTCGATGGCTGGAGACGATAGTGCAACAGGAAACCTAGAATTGTAAACAAATTCAGTATCAGCATTGAGATAGCAAAACGTCAGTCTGCTTTCTTCTTTTCCTTTTCCCCTCTCCTTTGAGTTTAAATTTCTCCGCCTTGACCCCCCTTGATAGCGGTGGATGCATTAATTATTGCGCTGTGGAGAACCAGAAAGTTCCCCTTGCCAGAGAAATGTGGAGAAAATCGCCGTTCGAAGGGGGGAAAGGGAGAATTGAAGGAGATGGCGGGGTGCTTACCAATTGAGAGAATGGCAGGAACAGGCAGAAAGAGTTCAATAATAGATATAAGAGAGAGTGAGAAGGCGAAAGGGAGAAAGGTTAGTAGAGAAGCGATCACAATGGAAGATTGAAGCTACGAAAAAGGGTCCCGACTTCAAAGTTCCAGGCACCCAGGCAGGAAATTTACTGATCGTCACACTGGATGGCCTGAACACACAAACCTACTACTACTAAACTATCTGCTAGTCTGGAGGCTGGATTCTTCGGAATATGAAGCCTATTTTCATTCAGTAGATATAACTGTCTATGCTGAATTGCAACTATCGGACTTATTTATGCTGATGCTTTCAGTATCCCGAGTCTCACGAACGACGATCGAGTCCAGCTACCCCTACCCCAGCCTTTATATTCTCCCTTGATCGAGATTGACACGATCAAGCCATGCATCTCTATCGCACGTTCTGCTAATCCACATCTGCGATAGTCCTGTATGATGGATCTGAACTCTCTGGTTTTGTTACTCGTCATCTCACCAGCGGATAAAAAAGAAAAAGAGTTTGCTCCAACCACGGCGCAGCATCGGCCCCTGAACCAGATCCGATGGCACCTATATCTTGTAAAATGGATACATCACTATCAGCAGTGTCAATACCTCTTCTAACAATGATATTAAGGTGGTCGCCTCTTTACTCCATCCTCGGTGTGCACTTTCCCTTCAGCCAACCAGTGATAAAACAGTAGTGCAGATCATCAGACACTACCTGAGTCTTGGGTACGGTCCATGGGTCTAGGACTCGTCCTGAAACACGCTCGACTCCTTCAACGAACATGTTCGTGGTCTCKGAGATTGACTATTGATAACCCTAAAATGCTCCTCATTTGGAGACAGACACTGTATTGCTTAGAATCTCAAGATTACCTATTGGCATTTACATCAGTCGGCCTTAGTACATGACCTCTCGTACGGCACGTGGGCGGCCTGGCAGATATATATATTTACCCAGTGGAGACTACCTGAAGAGGAGTCAACCATAAGAAAGCAAAACAACTTATCGGTAAACGCTCTCAGTCAATGGACAAGAATTCAAGTGACGAAGACGCTCGGCTCTTTACTAATAATTTGCTAAACAACCTCTCTAGATGACAGCCTGCAAAGCTGGTCGCGGTTGAGCTTTTGTTGGCTGACTTCCCGCCACTCACTCTGGCTCTCGTACCCACACCAGCACACTCCAACCTGGTGGATGGCTTTCCTAACGTTTCAGCCACATAGATTCCGTTTTCATCTTTGCGATGGTCCTCGAGAAAAGAAAGCACATCTGTCTTTTCTAATCAAGTGCCTACAGGCTCTCAATCTTCTACGTCGATGGTTGGCAAAAAGCCTGCACGCATCAAGCGCAAGAGCTTGTTTGGACCCTTTCTGAAGGATACTTGCTAGGTATACGGAAGGGGTCCTTCCAGTAAGATCTGAAACGGATCAACTGCTGGATGCGTCATGAGGAGTGACTTTGACCCTGGTGTCACTTTGTCGTTGTGCCATATTTCCTGACAGCTAACACCCCTGGTTGTTAAGCCAAGCAGCACAATTGTCTCCAGAGGATACGATAAGCCTCTAATGCGCGCCGAGGACTTGAAAAAGGAATTAAACATTATATACCATTAGCAAACTAGACCGGCAAGGCCACCACAAGTCCGCGGCCGTAGCCCAGAGGTGATATCATCCGTGTCGCTTGCCAAATGAGCTGAACTAGCAATCTGAATCACCCCAGGAACCAGGTCCACCCCAAGAACCGACGTGGAGCAATCTCTCTAGGCATTCATGGGTACGTCTTGCCCTCTTCGCACACCTGCTTGAAAACCTCCTCTGTGTGTTGCACCACCTTCTCCACCGCGCCCTGTCCCCTCGTCCTCTCTATCTTCTTGTTTGGCGGAAACACCTCACCGTCCCAGTTCAGCCAGTAGCAACCACTCCCCTTCGTCCCATCGCTGCCAACAGCGATATCCCCTTCCTTCCCCTCTCCCTCAGCTTTCGGAGGATACCTCCCACTCGTCGCCGCGAACAAATGCCTCTCCCCACTCTCATCGAGCGGGACCATAAATGGCCTCAATAGGGGCGTCAGTACAGCCGACAGTACTCGTCCAGCTGGCAGTTCACGCATCACGCCCGTAGCCACTCCAGAGGGGTACGCATGGACAAAGGAGGTATGCGGGTAACGCTGCGCCGTGTTTTCCAGGAAAAAATCACTCATCAGACTGGCATGCCAACTGCATTTTTTCAGGTTAAAGGTGTGCTTCAGACTAAGGTCAGAGAAGTCGAGCGTGCCAGCGCCGCCGGCGCGGACGGAGACTATTGGGTCTAGGACGGAGACTACGCGGGATAGTTTGGCGCTGGCGTCGACAGAGGGGCCTTCAGCGGCTGCGCTCAAAAGAGGAAGCAAGTTGGTGATGAATCGCATCCGCGCGTAGTAATGCAGCACGAATTTTCGGTCCAGGCCTTCGGCGGTCTCGTCCCGGCCTTTCAGCGTCAAATATCCGGGTGTCATGAAAAGCAGGTTAATTGATTTTTCTCTTTCTGCGATCTCGGCGCACACGCTGTCGACATTTTTGAGAAGGGATATGTCGGCTTGCAGAAAGGTTGGCTGGGCGGAGGGGTTGATGCTTTTCATGGACGCTATGGCAGCATCGGCAGCGGACTGGCTACGGCCGATGAGGTAGATTTTGGGCGATGCGGTGTGACGGCTGAGGGCGAGGGCCGTGGAGAGGGCGATACCAGAGGTACCGCCAACTGGGAGGGTGTTAGTGATTGTTTCATCGTAGAGTGTGGAATGTTGGAGCAGATTGAACTTACCAAACACCGCGACGAGACCTGAGGCCAGGGATGTCAGAGCCGCATTGTGGGCTTGGACGGCGTGAAGGTTTACCATTTTTACTTCGACCGCTGGCAGCTGGCCTGCGAGTGTAAAATTCCTTATTGCGATGAACACTTGACGCAGAAAGAGGAAATGAACCGGAAAAGTAGACTACAATGTTCGGAGAGATGAACTATCCGATAGCCAGCTGCACGTTGGCAACTGAAATGAGGTTAGCAACAAAGTGGGCGTGGACTGCGGATCCCTAAGGATGAGGAGAGGTACTTGCACGTTGATGTTCTAGCCCCAAAAAAAGCTCAAACCCGACTGTGCAGCTGTCCAGACTATATGCAGC
This sequence comes from Aspergillus pseudoviridinutans, assembly GCF_018340605.1. Classification (NCBI taxonomy): domain Eukaryota; kingdom Fungi; phylum Ascomycota; class Eurotiomycetes; order Eurotiales; family Aspergillaceae; genus Aspergillus; species Aspergillus pseudoviridinutans. Next base: position 3,633,566 of record NW_025091282.1, on the reverse strand, counting down.
ACAGTAGGCAAAAATAAGGATCTTGATCTTTCACTAAACGTGCCAAACAGATGAAAGAGATGATTTGCCTCATTGTGAAGTGTCAAGGGGTACGACTGACGGGAAGTATGCAGTGGCTGACGTGAACCACCAGGAGATGGCTGATGATAGGGGGAAGCTTATCAAAACCGAAAACAACTTCAGTCAGCCAAAACTCGGAGTGAAGAAAGCCAGAGGCCGAGGAGTAGGCAACATGATGCTTTCTCGGATAATAAAGCTCACTCGTAGGATCCTCTGCTCCTGGCACTGGCACGGTAGTGGCGCAGCCAAACTACCTAGTTCTATCAGCGTGAAAGCACTTGGTCTATAGAATTAGTATGTCCTTCTCCAGCTCGCCGAGCCGTATCTCCGCCTGCGCGAGGCTCGCGCTCAGCGTCTCCCCCAGAACTTCGCCCCCGGTGCTGTTCACATCCGCCAACAGTTCCATCACTGCCCGTAACTGGAGGAAGATGAGCACGCGGACCAGGTGCTCCCATTCCTGCGGCGAGCTAATCTCATAGTCGCCTACGAGGAGTTTCCGCCAGTCGGTGGATATGCTGCAATCAGCACGATCGGCATCGGCGTCGCCATTGTCGTTGACCAGCGACGAAGACGGGGATGGTAGCCGTACCTGTACCTGCGCGTCTTTCACCCGATACAGCCCCACAATACGTCCACAGGCCGCAACGAGCTTCTCGAGCATAAAAACCAGCAGCACGAGGGTCTCCCGCCTAGCCATGCACCCGCTGCACTTGAGCTGCGAGCGGCAGCGCGTGATGACTTCCTTCTGGTACGCGGTGATGGAGTCCAATTCGGCGCGGTGGCCGGCGGTGCAGCTGGCTTCCAAGTCCTCGACGGCGAAGACGATGGCGGCCAGGCATTGGCATGGCCCGGATGCGGTAGAGGCGGAGGTGCGTAGGGCTGTGGGCATCGCGATGCAGATGTCGAAGAGGGATGGGTCTGGGTGGGCGGCTGGAGGGGGGTAGTGTTGGATCTTGTCTTCTGAGCTGAGGGGCGGGGAGAGGAGAGTTGCTGACATTGACATCCTGGGCTCCGGTTCCGGCTCTGTCTCTGCCTTGGGTTCCATCTTCGTGCTGGGGAAGATGGTGGAGAAGAGGGTTAAGCTGGTGTCCTCACCGTGTCGATCGCTCGGTTCATGGTCAAAGTCGGCGAGGAGGGATATGTCAAAGATGCCGTCCAGCAGTGATTGTTGTCCTCGCTCGCTATCGTTATTATCCGCTATACTTGGCGCTGCAGCAGGAGATGGCTTGTCCTCGTCCTTGTCTGTGCCTGTGCCTTTAGAGGTCGACGACAGTGACGATGGCAGCTGCTCACGCGGCGCATGCTTTACTCTGTGCTTTCCACGCTGCCTGCCGCGACTGAACGTGCACGTCTTCCCCTGGCGCGTGCATCGGATGCAACCCTCGTTATCGGGTTTCCTGCATTTGACCTACATGTTGTAAGGTAGCCAGCTGTCAGTACGATCACCAGAGTATGACACGATTACATACCTTTCTGGCCCGGCACTGATCGCAGGCTGGATTCTTTTCTGGATTCGAGGAGCCATGTGGCCACTCGATGAACTCGGTCTCTTTGCTATGAGGGTTCCAATGCAGAGTCCCGAACATGATGCAGTGGATGTCAAGGGAGGGTAAGTTGCTACACCGGAGGGCAGGGAGGAGGGGTGCCTGTATATTTGATTCTGATCTTTTGTTTGCTCTTGGCCGAATGCATTCTACATTCGTTACTCAGACCCAGGTTCATGGATCTACCTCATCTGCCAGTATGAAGCCGTTGAGTGGGAGACTAGGGCATAGACCAATTGGAACACCATATCGCAGCATATCGTCTGCTACTATATTCCATATCCATATCCGTATCATGATAATGGATTGCAACTGTCTTTGCATCAGCTGTCGATCAATTGTTTGTCGTGGTAGGAAGTGTGGCTGACGAACTCGTAGGTTTATCATTTCAAATCGAACCAATAGTCAGGGAGTTCAGCCCAGGCACGCCTATATCTAGTAGAGGTACTACAACGATGAGACTATATGCATTAGCTTAACTGAGCATATCTACTACGCTAGTGCAAGACAATTTAAGATCCCTAAATACTCGATAGCTGATCTACGAACGTAGACTGGGCTCTTAAACACATATCTCCTCTCAGACTTGTACATACCTCTGGCAGTGGCAGTGGCAGTAGAAAGACAGAGGTATCCATGTCTCCAAACAAGACTGCAGACTGCGACTGCAACTCCTGGTGCATTTCCCAACCATACGACAGAGTCCAGTACATTGGTGCGGCCTACATGGTCTCCATCCCATCTCAGTCCATCCCTCTCCTCCTGGCCTTCGGACAGGTATGCGGTCAGCACGAGCACGAACACAAGCACAAGCTCGAGTAGGCCTTGAAAATTTGACAGACAGACAGATATACAGACAGCTGATAGTTCGCATACATCAATCACACCGCGCACGGAGTAACTGTTCGCCGTACCTCGACGACTTCTCTATCTTGCTGTAAGCCTGTAAATGCAGACAGACGCAAAAGCAGGCCAGTTCCCAAGACGACAGGACAGCAGAGAAAGGAGGTCATTGCCAATTGGGCAATGAAGTCGCAAATCAACAGTGAGTCTGACTTTGGATGTGCAGCTGGACTACTGCCTGAGAAAAAGCACAAAGCCTTGTTGTCCTGACGCTACGCCTACGCCTTTTGTGGCGTTGAATGAAGGTAATGGCTATTGTCATTCAGGCGGCATTACACGCACTATAAGATAGGCTGGTGTATGCCAATCAATCCTACTCTGGTCCTATTCAGGTGTATTGAGTTTGGTTTGATGTCGTAGTTTGATTGGCTCATGTAGAATAATCACAGTTGATGGCGGCTGGCTGTGATGCTTTTTAAGTCTATTGTTTAGTGCCGACTCGTAATCAGTCAATATACAAGTCCAAACTGCTACATATAATACTGTTCTTTCTCTTAGCTTCGGTGGTGGATCCTGGGAAGAAAGTACAAAGCCCTTCTCTCGCGTACATCGCTGATCGCACAGTCGGAGTGACAGTATACAAGTACAGAAGTTCGTCAAATTAGGCTAGCTTGAAGACAATCCATCGAATGCTGTATCCAAATACGCCCTAGTTCTATTGTCGTCAATGTCAATGCTTCATAAATCCTCCCTGCTCCCAGAACAACGCAAACAAGGAAGCGGCTGAGAAGCAATACAACAGAAAGACAAGAAACGATGCTACCGGTTGAACATGACAATGGCATCCTCCTTTCGCCATTCCAGCTCAAGTTGCCCTTCGTAGACTGCATCCAACACGTGTCGCGTCCGATCATACGCTTCCTCATACCGCCGTTCGCACGCTCGAAGTACTTTTAAGACCAGGCTGCGACTGAGCCCCGGATCATCTGCATCTCCAAAGTGCTTGTCCACTCGTTTCTTCAACAATTCAATTCCGCGCCGAATCTCTTTGCCATCATACATCGCCAACACCTTCTTGGCAACGGACCGGGAGTGGCTGGGTCGGCTCGCGATGTCCGCTGGGTTACCCCCCGCGGCCATCAGCCCTTCAGCCGAATCAATAAACTCCAGCAGCTTACCCAGTGGTCGATGGATCACCAGGTCCAGGTAGAGCTTCAGGTGTTCCTCGTAATCTTGGTGCGCTCGATCGCGCCACCGCTCCAGGACAGGGAGGCCGCGCACATCCACCTCTTCAATGTAGTGGTTCATATTCTCAATGAGAAGGATATGGTAGTTCAGCACTTCCTTGTCTTCGGGGTCACCCCCACTAGCACCCACTCCGGTCGGTGCTTCCTTGGCAATAAATTTCAGAGACTCCCACATAGCTCGGTTGATCCGATCATAAGCCTCATTGACACTGACCCGAATGTCAAAGAACTCCTGGTTCGGCTGAGAGAGCATATTCTCAACCGCCGCAGAGAAGTTAGGGAAGACGCGCATGAACGAGATGACCCCCTTCCGTTTGTTGACCTTGACCTTGGTGTCCTCGATTCCCCGGATTTGTTCGTCAACGAAGCGATTAAACAGGCCATTCAGACGGGAATGCAGCTTCTGCAGGCAGCGAATAATGAACTCCTGGTTGGTGTCATCAAAGTCCGACATGGCCTTTTCCAGAGCAGACAGAATCCCAATTCCTTGCCTATGTACGTGTTAGCTTGCATATCGTGGTGATTCTTATAGAATTCATGTGGCTTACAGAGGATCCGGTTGGAGGGCCCAGTCCACAAGGTTCTGCATGTCCGTCGACCAGAACGAGTAGAGCTCGTCCATGATCTGCTCCACTTTCCTAGCCATCCCCCGGTCGGGATCATGCGGCTGCCTGGCGCTGAAATCAGGAAGTGGTCGCTCATCGGGGTTGCCAGAGGCCACGAAGTCGGAAAACTCGATGTTGATCAAGGAGCTCAAGTGGAAGAAATGAACAATAAAGTTCTGCTCTTCAGAGATCATCTTCAGCGTTTCCTGAAGTGTGCCGGCAAAGACTTCGCAGGGCTCCAGTCTCCCATGCTGTTTCTCACCAGGGGTAAGCCGCAGACCCGCTGCGGCCCTGATCGTTTTGCCCCGTCGCACCGTCAACTTACGTGCTGCCATTGTAATGCCCTCGCTTTCCTTTTCTTTCTCCTGGTGGGTGAAGAGGAGCTCCTGTTCTTCCCCACTAGGTTTTCTGCAGGCTCTCTTCCACGCCAGGTTGTTGTCCCGGAATTCGTTCTGATAAGGCAGTTTGGCTTGTTGTTCGTAGAGATTCATCAGTCCATGCCACTCGGACCCGCTAACCTCTCGGGCAAAAAGCATCAAAGCGTTGTACATCCATAACTCTTGACGGAAATACGCTCGAGCATCGCTATCCAACTTGAGAGGATCCTTGGGGCCATTCGCTGCAGCATCGACCCTCTTCTGCTCGGCCACCTTATAGGCAATAGCCATGAACTGACGGAGTCGTTGCAGGAACATTCGAGACTCTGCTCGGTATTCCTCCTTTTTCTCTTTGATGGCACGCATCTGTCCTATTTCCGTGTCGGCATACACCCCCACGCTCCCTTGCTCCCCAGCAGCATCAGTCAACCGTTTCTTGTTCTGCCATATATCGGGATCAATCATCAGCATGGCTTTATATAGCGTCGATAGAACCGCCTCGATCTCTCTCAAACCATCTGGATTGCTGAGCGACGATTCTTTGAGTGGCTGCAAGTCAACGACAGAGATAGAAAGGGTCTTCAAAAGGTTTTGAAGCTCATTGTGAAGCAGTTTCTGGTTGGCAGTCTGCACCTGCAAACCTTGAGATTGCGTCTCGATATACGACACATCTTCGTGCAATGTCTGTACAATATGATTAGAAGGGGAAGAAACAAGAGTCACGGCGAAGACTTACGTTGAGTTCATGTGAGTACAGAGTCAGTAGGCCGTCCAGCTCTTCGCACTCTTCAATAGTCTTGTCAATTAACTTTGCCAGTTGGTCTACCTTGCCTTCCTGCTGTTCGAGGTTACCAAGCCAGCTTGTGGCCTCGACGCGCCCGATCTCACGACGAATATCTGCCTCGAGATCCTCAATCTTCTTGTCATCGCTCAAACGTCCATTCCAGCCAAGATCAGTCAAAATATCATCAAAGTCTGTACCCCGTCCTTCCAGGATATTCGAGTCAATCCCCAGCGCCTGACAATACTTTATAGTGTTGTCTTCGCGACGCCTACGACGGCCATTCGGTGACGGAGAGACGGACCTTGCTCTTTCATCCGCGACAGCCTTTACTTCATCTCTGGCGGTATCTCTAGCTTCGTCCTGAGTTTCAACAGCGATCCTTGCAGTTTCAGCCGCTGGAGGTTGTGTAACCTCGACCGTGGGAGGCTGCAATGCGGTAGGAGCCACAGGAGAGGGCGCTTCTTTGATCGGAGACGGGAGGGCAGGGGGTGTCTCTTTCTCGGGCGAGCCAGACGCAGTCGCAGGCGTGAGCTCAGTTGCAACCCGAAGCGAGGGTGCGGGAACGACGCCGGTGATCCCGTCCGGTTCATCTGACATACTTTGCTGTTTCTTCGCTGCGGCCAGTAGTCTCTCACCAGCACCACCAGGTCGAGGTTTGAACGCGCCGTAGGCAGTGGCGGCTTTGCGGAACGCACCCGCAATGTCTTTGCTTGGTTTCTTCTTGATCATCGGGCCCAGTCCCGGGCGGTGTGCATCTGACTCTTCTTCAACAGACTTGAAAGATTCCGGAGAGCTGACCGGGGGTGGACTTGGTAGCCTCTCCCGTGGTGGCTCGCTCGCCTCAGCTGCGGGTAGAGGAGTCACGGATGGTGCTGTTTCCTGAGGTGCAGCGGCCACAGATGGTGTAGGTACATTGTTGCTTCTCGAAGAAGCTGGTCTCAGTGCAGGTGGTATGTCGGGAGAGTGCATCTTGACGGGAGCGGCTGGTGTATCAATGACCTGAGATATCTGCGTCTCTGGAATTGACAGTGTTCCCCTGCTCTCGCCCAAAGACTTATTTGCTTCCATGCTGCTTGCCGCGGTCCGCATAACATCGGGGTTCTCGGCAGACACAGACACAGCCGTGCTAGGACGAGCGTCCTTATCGCGTTCAGTCTCGTGCAGACTCGAGCTTAAGTTCTCGGTCCGAGGCGCAGGTCTGGGTTCTAGGCCAGCTTTTCCGTCTTGTGGCAAGGGTGACGGTCGACGGTCTGGGCTAAGATCTGCTTGGCTGCTTGGTGTATGTGACACTGGCTTAAACGCAGCCAGACTATCAGGAATCTCTTTGGTTCTTGGTTCCAGTGGCGGTAGTACGGGTGCCTTGGGCAGACGTTCATTTGACCGCGGAGGAGGTTCATCTCGCGGGTCAGGGGGAACTGCTCCCGGCGGTTGCGGAGTTTGGCCCAACGGTGAAGGAGCAGGCACTCTTCCCGACTGGCTTGTGGACGGCCTTTGCATCTGATCTCGACTTCTTTGCGCTCGTAGAGCGTGCTCTTCAGAAGGCTGTCGTCTGAACTCACGGGAAACATCGCGCGGGCCATCGCGGCTGGGGGCGCGACCAGTGTATGGCGACTGAGGCCGGCTGCCCTGCGAAGAGGGAGAGCGAGTAGCAGGTCCTTGACCCATGCCTCGCGAGCCCGGAGGAGCAGGAGAAGGGCTTCCAACGAGCAATTGCCTCTCGCGATCATCAAACCCAATGAGGTTCGGTACTTTTCCGCCGGTGTATTTCCGATAGATCTTTACGAGACTGCCGATGAAAAAATCTTTTTCCTTGGAACTCCTAGCATGCCAGTAGTACGGTTTCCCCACATTTACTACAAAGCCGACGGTAGCAGCCCATTGTTTGTGTTGTTGTTCCAGTGGCGTTGACGGGACAAAGCCGGTATATGACTGAATCGAGGACAAATCGTCGAGCATCCATGTCTTCCCGATAGAAAATGTGCCATCGTTGTTCTCTCGAGCTTTATGCATGCGCACTCTTCCTGATCTCCTAACAGCGACGATAATAACTCGAGGCTTTTTGTTCTCAGGCGGTGAATTGGGAGGAGCAGGGGTCGACGGATGCGCGGCGTCTTCTATAATGCGAACATGGGTTATGTACGATTCAACCACTGTTGCCGTAGAGTTGGTCAGCCTGAATGTCCAGAGTGCTGTTTGTAGGAGAAATTCCCATATCTCGGCGCAAGGTTATCGCTTTAGAGTTACAGGAAAGCAGCAGGCTTGTAAAAACCCCCGAATTCCCTTCTCAGTCGCCGTAGTCTGCCCCAACAAGCAAATTGGAGCGGAACGTAAAGGAGCAAAGAAATGTATACGTACAAGAGCCATCGCTGTCCTTCTTCGAGAAACAGCTTTGAATGATTCGTCTCTTTTCGTCTTCGAACTTCTCCGCCCGCGACATTGTTGCCTCACCGGGCCCACTGAAACCGCCATTGCGACCGTCGCCCATCCGGCGTGGCTCTCGATGCGGAGGGACGTCACTGGGTGCAGGCACCCGAGACCGATCACGACTGCTCATGGCTAGTTCTTTGCGCCTTCAGAACTTCGATCACTCGTGGGGTATGATTTGAGGATTAGACGAACATGGTCGGAGGATAGGGGAGGGCAACTCGGGAATGACGCGCCCTATAGGAGGAAAAAAGCTCAAACTAGGGAGGCCGAGAGGCTTGAGATGCGATACAGACCATTGAAGACAACCGAGGGAGTTGGTCGCAAGCGCAAGCTAGCTTGATGAGAGCGTTGTCGAGTACACAGGCACGGAGGAGCAAAGCAGCGAATTAGCTCATCAGTCACTGGAGTTGGGTCACTTGCGGACACTAGTCAGTTAAAGTGGGCGGAGAGCTGTTGCTGAAGTATGTTGGGTGGGTAATGACTGTCTGGCGGTTTCCATTGAATCAAGAGGTCGAGATCGACCTATTATTGTTTTGAATGTTGATTCTCGCTCAAAGAATAATGACTGTTCTCAATCCCATTGTCATGGTCTACTGCTGGACCTACAGAGGTACCTTGTTGTGATTTGGTAATCCATCCTCGGTATACATCATGTCACGGGGAACCACGTGAGTTGGCATCGGGGCTAGACCAAAAAAGGATAGCCAATGGCCAGACTGACTTTGCTGACCGCCCTGGTTGCCGTTTTTCTGCCCAATTTTTTTAAACCTTTTTTTTCTCCGAGTGAAGACCAAAAACACCAGTTGGAGTTCTTTGTTGTCTCTTGCTCGAGGCGAAGCAATCTGAGGCTTTGGTCAAAATGGCGGCACAGAAAGTGAAGAAAGTGTCCTCAAAGGCGCCCATTGAGAAGCCGAAGGTAACCAACTATTGTCACTCGCAAGCATGTATACTGAACCCGTGCACTGACGAGATTCTGATTCCATAGGCCAAAACTGCCGCTCCTCCACCAGAGTTAATTGCGTCGATTGCCGCTTTCTTGTCTCAATCTGGCTTCAAAAGTACAAGCGAGGCTCTTGCCAAGGAGCAGTCTAAGAAGTCGATCGCCAGGGCCGACTCGAAGGATGTCCCCTCACTGCTGGACATCTTCCAGAGCTGGCAAGACCGGAAGAGCGAGAGCAACTCCGACAGCGACAGCAGCTCGAGCAGCAGTGAGGGTGAGTCTAGTGACTCTGATGTTGAGATGAATGACGCGCCGAAAATGCAAAGGAAGGAATCTAGAGAATCCTCTCCTTCCTCGTCTTCCTCTTCCTCTTCCTCTTCGAGCTCTGACAGCGATGCCGATGACGAAGAGGATGACGATGCCGTCCCAGCGCCTGCTCCAGCGCCGAAGACCACCGGCACCAAGCGCAAGGCGGAATCGAGCTCATCCGAATCGTCTTCGGAATCAGAATCCGAAGACGAGGCTCCGAAGACCAAGAAGGCCAAGCTCTCGACTAAGTCAGACTCATCCTCATCTTCGTCCGAGTCGTCGGATTCGGAGGACGAGGAATCTGACTCCTCCGCCAGTGAGAGCAGCGGTTCATCTTCTGATTCCGACTCCGACTCCGAGTCCTCCGACAGTGAGAGCGGTTCTTCATCTGGTTCCAGCTCAGACTCCGACTCCGACTCCTCGTCTGAATCCGAGGAGGAACCCGCCAAGAAGGCTGCTAAGAAGGTCCTGAAGACTGCTGCCAAGACACCCTTGCCTGAATCAAGCTCAAGCTCGTCCAGCGACTCTGATTCATCCTCCTCCGACGAGTCTTCTTCCGATGAGGATCAGAATAGCGGCAGCCGCAGCTCCTCGTCCTCGCAGAACTCCTCTAGCAGCAGCAAAACTGTCCAACCCTCTGATTCCGATGCGAAGGAGTCCGTGAACAAGACCACGAAGCAGATTCAAGAGACCAGCTCTTCCAGCGCCAGCCCCGCTCCCGGAAATGACCCAGCTCAAAAGAAGAAGCACACTGGAGCTCGTCCCACACCTCTCGCTGTTCTTAGTGAACTGCCACATGACCACCCCTCGAACGAGTACATCCCATACGCCTACGCCGAAAAGGCATGGAAGGATCTGTCTATAACTCGCGGCAAGGGCTTCACAAAAGAGAAGAACAAGAAGAAGCGTGGCTCCTACCGCGGCGGCCCCATTGACATCTCCGGAGGCAAGTCCTTCAAGTTTGAGGACTAAGGCATCTTCTGTCCCTTCAAAGCCGCTCATTTCCACCAGAGCAATAGAATTGTAGACGAGACTTGCGTGTTATTTTCAACGTGCATTCGTGACTTTTTCTTTTCCAAAAGTTCTGTTCTAGATGAGACTAGATCGAGAAGTAATCCTGGGGATTCTGCCATACTTTTCATGTTCCTTTAACAAGCAGGGCGCTAATGGAGCTGGAGAAAATATTTCTTATTTTATTTCTATTCTTCCTAGATCTAGTGACAATGTGCATTGTTCCTTTTAGAGTCTACTTTTTGGGAGGAATCCTCTCCCATCCTACACATAAAACCCTCCGCTTGGTCTTGCAACCTAATGTAGATTGCCGATCGAGACGGGGTCACGGCACTCACGTAGCCCGATCCGACCGTCTCCAGGCACCCGGTGGTCCTAACCGCTGCCATCTTCTGTCCCAACCAGTATTCTTCTCATGTTCAATATCCTCGGGTTCAATCCGCGCAAAGGGCTGCTGAGTCCTCAACTTGGACGCACTGGTTGAATCCCGACGTTCGTAGCCAGAAAGCTCTATGATCCGATCCGCTAGAGTCGCAGGACGAGTTACATCTGAGTACAAGCCGAAATAATCTCGATACCATGCTTGGGAGGGGCCCGTCAAATCATCCGACGAGGCGAAGTCGAGCCGCATCACCCCGTCAACGATGCCGGTGTAAATGGTTGACGAGGAGGGCGAGGGGGAGGACATGGTGTAGATTGGTCCGCGATATTGACGATCTACGCGTGAGCGTGCTGCTTTCGAGTTCCAGCGGACGGAAGGGGATGTTGTAAGGAAGATCGAGAAATCTTTGCGCGGACAGGTCACAGTGTTTTGGAACCCGCTGAGGTAAGGAGTGGAGCCGTTAGAGGACCGGCGAAGGTCATTTGGAGGAGAAGGAATTTGTGTATTCTTGTGGCTGTAGGCGCTTTGCATCCGAAGGTCATAAATCTTGACCACGGCGTCTCCGCCTGCGCCTGCTAGAAAACGATCCTGGCCGAATGGGTGTATACAATAAATAGGATTCGTATCGATTGTGTCACGGTAGGTATACTCGAAAGGCTGGTGCGAGCGTAGATCGTGAAGTCTAGTTGTGAAAGTTAGCCATCATGCAAACGACCGAGAAACATAAGGGAAATTAGTACCTGATGCAGCGGTCACCCCAGGCAGCAAGGAATACTTGGCCAGAGGATTCTCTGGTGAACTGAGCAGTGAGAGGTGCGATTGCGCTCACGTTGGCCTTTCGACGGAGGCCGATACTTTCCCCTATATCCAAGGAGGTGACGCTGATCTCGCGGTTCACCGATAGTCGTTCTTTAGAAATCGTGGTGATAGTTAAGGAATTCTCCTGGCGTCCCGTTCCATACGCAATACACTCAGGCGACAAGAACTTGGAATACTTGTTACGTGCCGTGCCGTCTGGAGTGATTTTGCAATCCGCAAACGACTCAACTTCGGCTTCTCCCGTTGTGGTCTGATAGAAGACGATGGATCCATTGTTCAAATGGGCCGCCAGAATAGGCTCTGCACCTCCACTCAACTCTGTGCGCTCAAGCCCATGGCCATTGGTCAAGAAACGTTGGTAGTATTTGTGAGACGCTGTGTCCGGCGAAATCGCAACATGGCATAGGTCGCCGTTCAGACGACCAAATATTATGTGCTCGTCGCCTGCCTTTCTGCTATGATGCTCTTGTTTGAGGAGATGTACGCCACAAATGTCATGGTAGCTGCTGATCTTCGTCTCCACGTCGTTAAAAATGAACCACTTCTCTCCGGCGCGATACGTGGGCTGCCGAATCCGTAAAACTAACTCATCCGCGGCGCCCCAGACGAGCACCTCCTTCCTTTCCGACCAGGAACCACCTGGCCAAGATTCATATGAATCAATCGAGGGACGGTACCCGTGCGTAGGGTTGTCCTGCCGGGTGCCCCGATGGGATCCAACCTTCACCGCATCGCGTGGGGGGAGGACGAAGCGACAAAGCAGTCCAAGTCTGTCCAATGCTCGAGCGCGCGCCGTGAGCGCCTGAGTTGCATCCTTCCAAAAAGGAGGCGTATCAACGAAGGGGAAACGATTCTTGAAATGTCCATGGAATACCCGCCAGTCCTCAGCAGCGATGACCTTGTGCAGGCGTTGGCATGTCTGAGCGAGGGCGGCCAATGAGCTGGCAGACGGAAGATATGTTGCTATCACGTATATTATGTCCGACGGTAAATCAGACAGCAGCATTTCGAAGTCGATTTCAGCACAGACTTTCTATCAAATCAAGCAGTGTATGTAGAGGACGTAAGGAAAGAGGTTGATTCTTCAAAATACTTTAGCATGTTTTGCTTTGTAGAGGATTCCAAGACGTTTGTGATATCAGCAGAAAAGCATACCTATAGTGTTTTCAAGAGAAAGGTCTATATACTGTTATAAATTTCTCTCATCATTATGTTTCCATAGCGATCCAGAGCATTTTCTGTGGATTTGCATTGGGCTGTCAAGGCCCATCAGTCACCGCGGCGATAGTGGTTATGTTGAGGAGTCATGGCTTGACTCATGCAGCAACACTTATTATTTAGTAGAAACTCAGATAAACCATAGAGGAATATGAACATCGGTTGCTTTTATGAACGGCAAAGTGCTGTAGCTCTTCAATATTTAGAACCAAGCCTGACGTAAGGGCCTAAGCAACTAAGAAAATCAGTAAATACATTGTGTGCCTCCTTATGTCATCATCGGTGCCTTTGTCCGCTAGTGATTCCTTATCGCCTTATCAGCCTGCCTTATCTCTGTGTGCTCATGCGGGGGCGTTGGAGTACTCCAACGGTCCAACCCCATGTTCGGTCGCATTTGTATCCACTCGTTTAGTATTCATTACTAAAAGTCCAAGATATACTTCATTGAGTCACAACTGTAGGGCTCGAATCTCTCTTCGCCGTTTAGGGATTCTGCTTCTGCGCCAGTAGAGTTCCTCATGCGGGGTTGCGTATATGGTATCCTCATAAGGTAGGTCCACCCTGTTATAGCAGTCCCTGCCGTCCGACTAGTTCTAAGTGAAGTCAACTGAAAGACATATCTAGGCGTATAACTGTCTGCTGATAAGTTGGTGTGTGAACTTCTTTACTGCCATCCTGGTTGATGCGGCATTCTGAGAACCCCAGTTAACCTGAGTTGGCTTGTTATTTCAACTAAATTCGCGGCGATGGCGGTCTCTATATACACATCGCTATCCATTGTGGTTTTGCTACTCTTTGTAGCATACAAAACAATTGTGTATCCAGTCTTTCTATCACCGCTTTCAAAGATACCGAATGCACATTGGTCATCCCCGATCTCACCTGCTTGGATACTCTGGAAGCGTTTTAGAAGCCAGAACAATCGAACTATTCAAGCGGCTCATGAAAGACTCGGGTCCATTGTGCGATTGGGTCCCTCTGAAATCTCGATAAATTGCGTTGAGGGGGGTATCAAGACTGTGTACACCGGAGGCTTCGAGAAGCATGAGTGGTATCCTCGGGTCTTCGGATCGTTTGGGTAAGAGACCCCAGAAAGTAGCAAGGTGAAACTTCTGACTGAAGCACGACACGTAGAACCGTCAGCATGTTCACCATGACTGGAAGCAAAGATCACTCGGTTCGCAAGAGGATGCTGTCCAACATCTACAGCAAGTCGTTTCTACAATCGTCACCTCATATGCGTCTCATCTCGAGAACTATAGTATATGATCGTCTTCTCCCAATTCTATCCGAAGCAGCCACGTCAAACTCACCCGTTGATGTTCATGACCTCAACCAGGGACTGACAATGGACTTCGTATCTGCATATCTATACGGCGTCACAAACGGCACCAATTTCCTTCAGGACGCGCCTTATAGACAAAGGATGCTCTATTTATACCAGAGCAGGAAGCCCTTTGAGTTCTATTACCAGGAGGTCCCTAACATTCTTTCTTGGACAAAGTCTTTGGGTATCCGCTTGATACCAAAGTATTGCGACAAGGCCAACGAGATACTCGACTCTTGGGGGCTGGGACTGTGCGATAAAGCAGAGGAATCGCTGAAGTCGACCAGACTCGAAGATGAGCCGGCCGTGTATAAACAACTCAAGCAGGTGATATCGAAGCACCTTCCAGCAAACAAAGATGACGTGGAATACGCGCAGATCCTCGAGCAGCAGCGGCTTGATATTGCCTGCGAGATGTACGACCACCTAACGGCGGGTCATGAAACCAGCGCCGTCGCTCTTACATATCTTCTTTGGGAACTCTCAAAGCGCCCTGGTTTACAGGACGCCCTTCGGGAAGAACTTTCCACCCTTGAACCAAGGATTATCTTCCCTCGCCCGTCCGAATCCGCGGAGTTGCCTCCGGCAAAGTCAATTGACTCCTTGCCGCTGCTTGAAGCAATCGTCACGGAGACGCTGCGCCTTCATGCTCCAATCCCAGGAATCCAACCTCGAGTCACGCCGTATCCGTCGTGTACTCTGGTGGGATACAACAACATCCCTCCCAATACTAGGGTCAATGCCCAAGCTTATTCCCTCCACCGCAATCCAGAGGTGTTCCCAGACCCTGAGACCTGGGAACCTAAACGGTGGCTGAAAGACGTCAATACTCCTTCTGAATTGGAGGAGAGAAGGCGATGGTTCTGGGCTTTCGGAAGTGGGGGAAGAATGTGTGTAGGCAGTAACTTGGCCTTGCAAGGTAAGGCAGCATTTTCGGCTCAAAAAAGTCTCTAGCTGACATGACTGCAGAAATGAAGTTAGTGGTAGCTGCTGTTTATACTAATTTTAAAACTTCAATCGTCAATGACGATAACATGGAAGCGATTGATGCATACACGGTGAAGCCAACAGGAGAGAAGCTAATCCTCAGATTTGAACTAGTTGAATGATAGCGTCAAGTTGAATTTGCGAGCAAGATTGAATTTCACCATGCTATTCTATATTCAACCTATTAATCACGTCTGCGTGCCAAACATTAAATTGAAACAATACAGCTTCATACAGAGTAACATGCCTTATAAAATCCCCCGCACGATCACCCGCTATGGTCCAGTGTGGCATTATTCCAGTTTTCAGCTTCGAACTTCTGAAATGGATGGCGGAGCCAGCCGAAATCTATCTGGCGTCATTTACAAGTTTCTTTGCGTCCCGAAGAGGAACTGCTTTTATACCGCTGTTATGCAGCCACCTTAGGCTGTGTTGTAGAAGGTCAGTCGAAGCATAGGAGGCATATAGCAGTATAAACTGTAAAACGACAAGATCTGATGACAAACAAGGTATATGAGTTGACAGATTAATGTACAGATAACATATACAAACTCCCACATCCCCTGATATAAAAGCACAGCTTTAAGTTGTCATTGCCGTAAATCGAACCCAAACTCCAGTGATAGATATGTTTTGATTTTGCCCGTTAAGCACGACTCAGTCCATAACCCGGGGCTCTCCGGAGCTCTGTAATTCTGTCAAGCCACCGCCAACGAAATCGAGCCTGGGGCCAGAGGTTGTGTAACCGGTGCGATATGTGCGACAGGGAGTGTAAAATCGCAATGAGTGGGACGAGCTGATTTATCCAAGTCGACCCTTCTTCTTCTGAGGTCCGACGACCTTGGGATACATTCTCATAAGATGGTAGTTGATGGTGTTCTTCTTGTTGCCCTTGGGTTTCTGCAAGAGGAGACTTGTTGTCAGCATTGAACATCGAACACAATGGAGGACGAAGTAGAGATAGAAACTATGGTTAACGTACCGGTCCATCCATGCATTGTCTCAATTGTTGCTCCAAAGCTGCGCAGCCCTCCACAGAGCCTCCAGAAGATGCCCAGCAGCCTATCATGCGACAGTTAGATCTTGATTCGAGGTGCAGAGTTCAATTCGCACATGATTGGCAAGGAAGGATCATGAAGCTGCATAGAAACCATGACAATTGCAATAAGTAGATGAGAAACATACTCAGCATAGACGACATGATCGTCACGCAGGGATTCTGCTCATGTTGATTCGGACGCCGAACCCGCAGATGAGGGATGGTCTGCAGGCGCACGGGGTTGAGGCGAGTCGAGACGCCCTTGGGAGGCATTCTGACAGTCGAATGGAGACAATATTCTCTCAGACTGTTGCACTCGAAGAGCTGAAAAGCAAAAGCAGCAGCGTAGTTCGAACCCTCAGCCAAGAACCCTTCAACCTTGCAACGTCAAGAAATTGTCGGGAAACTTTCGGAGGTGCCAAGACTTTCGGTGGCTGCGGCGGAATGGCGAGTGGCTGACATAAACACTGCTGGAGTATGAAGACGATAAGCCCGAAGAGCCTCTGCATTGCAGAAGTTCTCAAGCTCTCTTCTCCAACTCCGTTGAAAAGCTCGTTGTGGTTATTAGACCCTTTATAGATATGAGCATAAGACATACGACTATAATCAAAAGTACTACGTCGTTATACCGACCCACCAGACAAATTCACAGACCTTTCTCTACAGCGAGCAGGAGGCAAAATGCGGGCTCTCAGACGAACCCAAGCAGTGATGCATCGCATTCACAGGATAGCCCTGAAGAAGAAAGCGCCATGCAAAGAAGGTTATCCGAGATGACCGAGCAAGCTATGCTGGAAGGAGGTCGGTCAGCGCGAAGGAACATGGAGCAGGCGGGGTTCTCGGAAGATCTCAAGAAGCAGCTACAGGAACGAATAGCGGCAACTGCGTTCAAAAACGAGTATTCTGCAGCTCATTCAGTCGTCGATATGCCGGTAAGTTGATACAGAGCGGCAGTTCATACTACAGGCTTTGGCTGACCAATTGAAGGAAAGTGCAGGTCAGGGTACTCGAGACATCGCCGGAGCTGCTCCCTGGACAGGGACGGAAAGCCTCCACGACGCCACCCTGCGCATGTTAGATAGTTCAAAGAAGCCGATGCGGGTCCCTTACAAGATTCCTCAGCCTACTCCAGTTGATATGCGCATTAGCCCCAAACCCTCAAAATCCCCGGGTCTCCGGATCGCCGATGCGAAAGAGCGCAGCGCCACCTATACCTTGAGTCAAAGTCCGGGGATATCGGGAGACGAGCGTGAAGCCATACGAAGGGAGATGAGCGAGAGATTCACCGCTGGTGCGCGGCCGATGCCGATGACCCTACAAGGATTGTCATCTCTTGCAAACGAACGGATAGAGGACGCAATTGCGCGTGGACAGTTCAACAATATCAAGCGAGGCAAAGGCGTAAACGTCCAGTCGGATCATAATGCAAATAGCGCGTTCATCGACACCACCGAGTATTTCATGAACAAGATCATCCAGAAGCAGGAGATTGTACCACCATGGATCGAGAAGCAACAGGAGCTAGCGAGGGAGGTCGATAGGTTCCGAGAACGTTTGAGGGTTGAATGGAGACGACATGCAGCAAGGTTGATCGCTAGCAAGGGAGGGTCTCTAGAAGCTCAGATGAGACGTGCTCAGGCTTATGCGGCAGCTGAAGCTCGACTGGCGGAGAGAACCAAGATTGAGGAAGCGTTCCGGGATACAGAAGGTACTGCATCCTCTACAACAGCAGATGAAATCACAAAGACTGAAACGACCTCGAACTCCGACGAGAATCAGCTACCGCACTTTTCGCCCCTACGTGATCCACAGTACCTCTCAACCGAGCGTTCGTATCACGAGCTTCAAATCAAGCACATTAATACCTTGACTCGGTCGTACAACCTTCAAGCACCACCCGTCGCCCAAAAGCCGTATCTCAATCTGGAACGGGAGCTAAATAATTGCTATGCGGATGTCGCGCCAAGTTTGGCGGAGGAGATCAAACGCAGAGCTACGGAAAGAGTCAGCACTCGTGTGCCGACAGCAAAGTCAAGCACCAATAAGGTGCTTAGTACCTTCAGTACTGCTCAGGCTTCCCGTGTCTACGACGAAGACGCGTCCAAAGGCTACGGATTCAAGGATCTCTGGCGCGACCTGTTCTCAAAAAAGAACGAAAGGTAAGCCAGGTCTACATATTGTCTGGGACATGTTATGTGCGATATGAGTGAAATACGCCTAGGGCTGGATCCATCGTGCTACTTTTATCGATTCTGGCCAGAGTGATGGAACATTCATGCTCAGTAATGTTTCTTTTAAGAATACTGCCAAGGGATAATGCGCTGCGCACACGTCTAGGAAACGCAGAAGAACAGACGCTTCATCTCAAAAATGATAACAAGTCATGTCACATGAGAGAATGTTGAAACCTCAAGGTCGGCGCTGTCTTTCGAGCCACGACACCAGAATTGCAGGAAGCTGTTTCTCTATGATCCCGTTCGACACGTTCTGGGATTCTTCCACTGTTGAACGACGGGCATCCCGCAAGTCAAGCCAGAGTAGGGTTACTGCCTTTACAGAGTAGAAAAGGCCAACGCAACCTACGGCTATCCAGAGAACCTCCAATATCTGAAACTTGGCGCTCTTAGGTGCAAAGACAAAACGAATGAGTGTCCAAACGTGGAATTGCAAGATGGCGATGACCAAAGAGACTGCGAGCGCCATTGTTGCAATGCCAGCGCGTGTGGCGAATCGTCTCTTTTGTTCTCTGCGTCTTGCGATGTCTGCTTGCCAACAGTAGGATGCTKTATGCCTTCGGACGAAGATCGGGAGATATATGGCCACCATAAAGAGGGACGACAGAACAGACACAGCGACAATCAAACTGACCCGAGAAAGATGGAAAGGGGGGCCGCTGTCTGGCGCGGCTCTTTTCGACATTTGTTGATGCTCATCGTCACCTGGCGACAATGACTCGATGGCTGATAACGCTCGTCTTTTCAGAGGAATTATGAAGTTATGCCATGGAATCTTAGGCCAACCTCCAATTGGCCATGCAGCCTGTGCCAGGTCGGAGTCTCCGAATGGGAGACGGGAGATGAGCTCTACATCTCCGACCCAGATCTCATTGATTCCATTCCCCTTTTCATAGTAGTGATCTGATTTGACACCGTGGATCGAGGAGACTTTGTTTCCCATAGTGGCAGGGGACGAACGAGAGTGCGAGTCTAACATATAAAGAATGCTAGTGACCAAGTAACGCTTAAGAGGTCCTGTTGCTAACGAACGATCCGACTGATTCCATTGCAAGGAGGAGGCAAGTATATGTCTGCAACCAAGGGGGTAGCTCTCCATGAAGCACAATAGCTATGCAATACATCGCTGTTTCCTAGTCGAGTAATTCATACAGTATCACGGCAGTTATGCCTCAGGCAAGAACGGAAGCTTTGACCATGAACTACTAGCCCATATGGATTAGCGGCTATTTCATAGTTCTCTCTATCCTGGAGACATTGGACTTGATGCCTAAGGCAAATATCTAGATACAGGTACTGTAGGTAGGTACGTTCTTTCGAAAGCCACGATACCAGGCTCTACAATAATCCGGTTATCTTTGTAACATCGACTCTTCTATTCCGTCTTTTCGGTAAAAGTGGAATGGCAGCCTGTAACTAGCATAGTCACGTTGCTCGATCATCCCTAGGGAGTGTCTTCATGGCCAACGATAGGATGTGATGGCGTGCCGGGTGTGCATGCCGGCGCGTATTTGCACCAACCGCCGTCGTCGGTTGCGTCGTCTCAAAGGTGTCACAGTCTTCTTCAAACCTTCTACCAGTAAATCCTGCAGGTTCCGCAGCCTCTTTCTTCAGTCTTCACATTATCACATCCAATAAGTCGGCAATATATCCACTATCCCCCCTCTCATTCAAGGATGTGTGCCATTTTGTCTGTTTCCGTAAGGGATTTGCGGGCTCATTCGCAATCACTCGATATGTATACTGATCATACTTAATTGCTTGTTCTCTGGCGGATACGAAAGATGATGCCCTTCTTGATGTTGCTCCTTTTCACTCTTTGTCATATTGTTACTGCTGGCTCAGTATCCTTTGGAGATCTGACCTTGAACCTCGACCTGGATCGTCGTGGTATTGCTTTGTCCACGGAACCTCCCGTGGATCAGTCCCTACTGGCAATTCAGATAGGAGGCATTGTTGGAGCATACGTGATCTTCGTCGCCATACTTTTGACTCTGTTGCTCTTTGTGGGACGACGACTGCGAAGAGCGGTACAAGCATCGAACTACACGCTACACGTTGAGATGATGAAACCTACCAAGCAAGCCGTCAGCATGGATCCCAGTCCTATCACTCCAATCTCAGCTCGTCTTCCAAGTCCAACTGGACAAAACGGCTTCAGCAGGTCCTGGGGCAGCTTAGCTAACGGTCCAAGATCCCACGTCTCCGGCAATGGCAGCGCTGCTACGATTGATGAATCCGTGGTTGCCATCGATCGGCGCAGGGCTCAAGAGGAAATGGAAATGCTCTATGCGGCAGTCATGGAGCACGACGCACAGCGGGCGGCCGGGATAGACACCTCGAAGCAAGAATGGGAAGTTCAATCGCCAGACAGTGTGCACACCAATCCGTTCACAGATCGTTCCTCGCGGACATCAGAAAGGCCTTCGATCTCACAGATGAAGCCCCCCATGAGCCCAAAGAGCTCGAGGCTATCAAAGATATCATCCCTGTCCTTGTTCAATTCAAACCCGCGTCCGCCGGCGAAAGCGAGCAAGCTTCGTTCTCCTCGATTGCCTCTACGCAATTTGTCCATATCCTCACCCGTGGGCTCTCCCGATTTAACCGCGCCGACCTCTTATGGCGAGGACCAAATGCCGTTAACTCCTCGCCTCTACAACCCGGCTCCTCCGCCAGCACCCCCAATAACAATCAGTCAGGCGTCTAGTCAGGTGTCTCTAGGGAAGCCCCCTGGACGAGCTCCTGCCCCAGCTCCACTGAGCCTATCTACAGCGAGCCACGGCTCGTCTTCCCTCCCATTCCGTGATGCATTTCCCCTGCAGAGTGCTCCTCCGACCAAGACAACGGTCATAGAACGTCCTTTAAAACCACTAAACGGTCCTCGGACGGGGTTGCCGACACCTTACAGTCCATATATGCCCTTCACCCCTGTTACTCCACTCACACCTAGCCGTATCGTGACCAAGCGACAGCGGAAACGAGAGACTAAGGAGAACGGCTTGCGGGTCTTGAACGAGGATGATATAGTGAAGGACGACGGGGATATGTGGGGATACTGATCAGATTGTCTGGTTCAAGTCTTTTTGTTGGTGTTTTTGGCAATATTTGTGGCAGTCCGATATTCCATAGCGGACTGTCATGGGGATTAGATACGGATGCGTCACTGAGATGGGATCTGGTGTTTTTGCTTTGGTTATCTGCGTGTTTATCATTTGGGAGGTAACCTGACTAAATGGAAGAAGTTTTGTATTTGCATATTTGCACCCTATGAATCGATACGAGGGGTAGTAAGCATCTGGGTGAGGACGGTATTTATCATGTAGTTGATATAGCAGTGTACATGCATATGCAGATATTTCTAGAAGGACAAATGACAAATAGTTCCAAAATGTTGTTGATGCTCATCATGGAACTTATGCGATAATTATGTACGTATGGTATGAACCTAAAGAAAGATAATCGTCGTCAATCATCATGTCACACTTACAGTAAACACCGGCATCCAGCCCCGCCCTATCTCCAAAGTCCGAGCTGAGCCAAGGCTTGACCTCCGTCATCTGTTCTGGATAACGCGAGAATCTCCGACCGGTTGCGGGCTTACAGACCTTGGATCCCACCCAAATGCGGGTCACAGAATGGGCAAATCGCCCATCATGTACGGAGTTACGGTCTTGCGTATCCTTTGCGCGATTATTTATTATTGTGGGCGTACCAGACTACTTTGGTAGTCTATTTATTTATCGAAGCAAGTCGAAAAGGTGGATGACTGTTCCTTTGCCTTAGTCAGGCTGACGCTCACTTCGTATCACTCATCATCTCTTCGTCCTCAATAACGCTCTTGGTCTTCTTCTTGTGTTACTAGCATTTTCTCCTAGTCAGTCTGCTTGATCAACATCTCCTCCTTATGCCGCTGACCATCCTCTCCCAAGCGCAGCTTCGCTCGCTGCTGCTTTCTCTGAACCGCGATGAGGTGTCCTCGCTACAACAAAGCCTTGCCCAGGCCTTACTAGAATACTCGACCGGAAGCCAAGAACAGGGTTGTGCCGCGACGTACCAACCTCTCAGAACCGCTATCACCCGGCAGAATGGCTGCACGACACTGTTCATGCCCGCCAGTACCGGCCGAACGATCGGCATGAAGATGATTTCTCTACAAGACGGAGGTGCTGCAGGATGTGCTGTGGAAGGGGCTTTTGAAATTCCCGAGGGAATGAAGACTGCTTCAAGGTCGCGGTCGGCGGGCCCAAGGAGCTCCATGACGTCGCTGTCGTCTGAAATGAGTGATCTGTCTATATCATCACAGGAAGAAGGATCGACGAGTTCATCTAGCAGCCGATCGCTCAAGTCTGGCACTGTGAATCGTCAATCAGTTGGCTCCAGCATCTCCAAGACGCTAGGTGCATGGCCCGGAGCCGGTTCTCGAGACACCTCGCCGCAGGGCACTGTGACGTTGCTGGGCGCCGACAGCATGCCGTTCGGGCTGATCAATGCTCATGAACTCACGCCGTTTCGGACGGCCCTGGCCACGATGATGATTTTCAACAAGCGCAAGAGAGTGCGCACTGTGGTGGTTTTCGGAGCGGGTAAACAGGCTTACTGGCACATTCGGTTGGCTCTGACGCTGCGTGCGGCGGATATCAAGCGGGTCGTTATCGTCAATCGATCATTTGAACGGGCAGCCAGGCTTCTCAAGGATATCTACTCTCCTGAGAACTCAAGCTGGCGCGGTGACGTGAAATTCTCCGCTGTCAGTACTGATTTCGGCGAGTACGACCGTATCATCCACGATGCTATCCATAAATCAGACGCGATCTTTTGCTGTACTCCGTCGATCGGGCCGCTTTTCCCCCCTGAGCTTCTCACCTCCCGCGAAGGTCGCCGAAAGGGTCGATTCATTAGCGCCATTGGGTCGTACAAACCTCACATGACCGAGCTGCATCCAGACATTCTGCGCGAAGAGGTGATCGCGCACCATTCCGGTCGGCATTTCCACAAACACGTTAAACGTAGTGGTGTCGTGGTCGTCGACAGTCTCGAAGCTGCTCTGAAGGAGGCCGGAGAATTGATCCAGGCGGGCATCAAGCCGAACCAGGTTGTTGAGCTGGGAGAGCTCCTGATGGTACGGGACGCATCGCGAAAGGACAACAACCAGGACGGGGAAGACACCAAGAGCCTGCGCGAGTGGGTTGAACGAGGCAATGTCATCTACAAGAGCGTAGGCCTGGGCTTGATGGACCTGGTGACTGGAGGCGATCTCGTCCAGATGGCTCGGACGAGAAATGTGGGAACCAGCGTGGAGGACTTTTAGACTCTATGATTCTGAAGTGTCGAATCTTTGCTGTATTTTAAAGGACCTGTTTCGCTTTCTATACCCTTCAATCGATTTGACTATGGCTGCAAGAATCTGCGGGCCCCTGCCACGTAGTATGATATCAAAGGAAGATCATAATCCCCTCGATAGTAGCACATTCAACGCAATACTCAATGCCGACAGTAAGACCGAATAGATTATTCAACGACTAAGACGACATGAATTCCTTGTGTACCTCTCTAAGATGGAGATGTCCACAGTCAACATGCCGAGGGCGATAAGATTGATAACGGGAGCGGGTCCCTTCGTCATCGATGAGCGGCAAAGACAGGAAAGTCATCCCACTTCCACTGTGGGATTTCCGTCGGCTCATGTATCCACCCTCGTCTCCATATTCTATTTAATCTTTTCTCCTCATGTTTGCCTGATCCTCTGAGCCCTGCGTCTTTTCGTCTTTCCCTCCTCCAAACAATAGGCCGTCCGCCCTCCCTCACCATGCGTAACGCTATCTGCCGTTTGCCCAACGGCCAAAGCTACACGGTGACGCCTGTGTTTGGCGGCGTCAACTTCAAATCCAATGACATGCACTTGAAAGACTCCACAATTCCTCCCGGGTGGACAATTGTTCTCTATACCAACCAAAACACTGAGCAGGCCACGCAGGATCCCGTGCCCCCGGAAGAAGAGCGCGGTCGCTCCCGATATGCACCGGGAGAGGCAGAGGAGAAGCAACGCACCGCTCGCTTCACAACACCAACATTGTCCGATGACTGTTTTTACATTTCGTTTATCGTCAATCCGCCCAGTACTGACTTCAAACCTCCTACCTCTCCGACTCGTCAGATTGCGATGATGATCTGGGTGAGCCTGTACTGGTACTTCCACGAGCCCGAGCCAGACCTCCACTTGCAGACGGACGCTGCAGCTCGTACACCGCTCACAGGCAAACCGAAGGGAGAATGGCGCATTCATCTCAAGAGAGAGGGGATCTTCAAGGGACGCAACCTGCTGCAGAAGCTGGAGCGCATGGGACTCATTGCATCGGAGGAATCTTCCGTTGGGCTTGAGCCAAGCGAGACGCGAGAATCCGGGGCCTGGTCACGGATGTTCGTGAGCCGACGCAGTTTCTGGCAGATTGACCCCCGCCTGTTTGTCTTCACCCTGGTCCCTGCAAACCCACTGCAATCTGCCCCGGCATCGCCTTTTCTCTCTCCCAGATTTGCGTCACCATCGCGCGAGAGCCCGCTGTCAACTGAGTCTCCGGCTTCCCCTGCGGGGAAGGACTTCCCACTACACTTGCCCAATGAGGGCCCGTTTGCTTCTAGCAGTCACCTTCCGACATACTTTCCTCCGCCACCAACTCAGTACACGTTCACAAACGGGCTACGGCACCCCGTCAGACCTAAGCCGCCCCATCAGGGAGAAGTGTTCTACATCCGGTTCATTCCCAGCGTCGGGCAATACCTGTCATTCCGCGTACCGATTCTATCCTCGTCTGCGATGCGCGATCGGGGCCATGGTCATAGTCACTCGATGAGCAACATTGAGCAACCTCAGAAGAACACGCCGTCTGACCTAGACCTGCTGCACAAGTGGATGAATGACCCGCGCGTGAATGCAGCCTGGGGAGAGGGCGGTCCGATCTCAAAACAGGAGGAATTCCTTCGCAATAATCTTACCAGCCGTCACAGCTTTCCCGTCATTGGATGCTGGGACGGCAAGCCGTTTGGGTACTTTGAAATCTACTGGGTCAAGGAGGATCGCTTGGGACCGCTTATCGGAGGGGCGGACAATTACGACCGGGGAATTCACTTACTGGTGGGAGAGCAGGAATACCGTGGGTCGCACCGGGTCGCCATCTGGCTCAGTGCATTGGTCCATTACTGCTGGCTTGCGGATCCGCGCACGCAGACAGTCATGCTGGAGCCACGGGTGGATAATGAGAAGTAAGCTTCAATCCCATTTCCTGGGCTGCAAGAGCTTTGCTGACATGCAACAGGGTCATTCAATACCTTCAAAACTCGGGATTCTACAAAGAAGGAGAGGTTACTTTTCCCCACAAGCAGTCAGCTTTGATGAAGATCAAACGCGACTCTTGGGAGAGCCCAGTTCTATAGACATCCCATATCTGTCCTTTGATTCCATTCATCACTTTTATATCTTGGTCTTTGTAAATACCCCGGCATCTTACAGCATATTTGGCATGGCGTGGGCCTGTTTGCTTTCTGTTTGCATCATACATACGCCTTTGCTTCATGCGTGGAGGGATTGCCACAGCAGTGAATGCTAGGATTATCTACATTCACTTCAGGTTGACGAATTCGGAAGATCCCGCAGCATATAAACCGCCCTAACCTCTCCCAATCTTGAATCTTTTCCTAGGGCTTATTTACATATAGATAACAAGACGGCCCATTCCAGAGTATTCACATGTGAGATAAACATGGCTTGCTTCTCACCTTCACATTTTACTACTGGTCCTTCATCATTTCTTCTTCCACTGCCACCAAAATCTTCATAGTAGAATGATCTATTTGGCACAATCAGGTAGCATCTAATACAAGGCTATCCCTTCGGCAGTGCTTTTCTTTTTCTTCGCGGCCGTAGTTAACGACCGCGAAGCAGCCTTCGGACCCGGAAGATTCGGATTGTCTCTGGTATGTCGTTAGTTCAAAGGCTCTCATATTCGCATGGCTAACGTCTTGCCAGGCAGGTCTTCCCAGGACTCCAGTACATTATTACTGCTACTGCTCCAATGCCACCTTCTTCCCGGAGTTCTGATTCTATTGATATTGCCGGCTATCAAATTTGTTCAGGGCTGCATTCTTCAAATAATATCGATTTAACGCCCTGTATACCGGTCTCATCAACGCTTCCCTGCCCATACGGTGGTTCCCAACAGGCAGACGACATGATCAAACCTGCCGGCCACTCAGTGAACACCCTCATCATTGAATCTGGCCGGTCCGAGTCTCGAAACCGCTTAAGAGACGATATGAATTTGTGGCTTGTCGCGTTTATCGTCTTCCTACCATGCCTGACAGGACTAAGCACCAGCACGCCGGTCGAGTGTTTTGCCCTCAATAGAAGTGGCTCGTCGGCGGCGATGGTGCTGTCAAGGCAGTCGTCAAATCTCGAGAATACAGTATCGCTGAACAAGCCCACTAATTCAAAATGAGTCCGGTGATCCGATATGTGCTTAGGGTAGACAAACACCGCCAGTGGAGAACGCAGAATACTACACCCTGGACGGTTCAGCGATCTCGACGTTGCGTCCGGACCTGGCCATGGAGACCTTGAAACCGAAGCCCGTTGACTGACTCAACGACCAGGTTGAGAATTCCATACATGTCCACAGACCTTGGGTTCATAATGAGGCTAATGCAGCTGAAAATGCCCTTATACTCATACTCATCAACACACATCAACACAAACCGTACAATCTATGATCCTTCTAGTGTTGGTCAGACCGGTCCTCTGTCATTTCGGGTACTCGAACATGTACTCATGCTGAGTCCCAGGATACTCCTGAAGAAGCCTCGGACGTCGCATCACAATTACCCCTCCAGATAGAAAAATCAACCGGTACGTGACTTGCTATGGCCTAGCCCTTCGGAAAATCTTCAGTCGCCCCTATCACGATCCGCTCGATCTTGGAGCCTCGAATACAAGTTGGTGAAGAACTCCCCCGCATTCGTACAGACATTCGTAGTTGGCTTTCTTAACCTGCGCTCCTCGGCTGTTCTTTCGTGAGGTCGGCCGAATCAATGGCCCATTGCGCGTTCCTGAGGGACATGGCCCGTCACAGCAGCGGCTGTTAGGAGATCTGCATTGACTCCAATCTGCGCATGAGATGTCTGGAGTCATCTTTAATAATCACCAGGCAGGCGCTGGTGGCTGTCTGCACCCCAGCAAGTGCACTCGTCTGGAAATGGACATTATCATAGTCTCGTACAACTTCTTGAGCGGTCTCTATCGCGCTATAGAGCAATACAAACACAGCTTTCGTCGGTTCACCGAGGGGGATGGCCTCTTTCAGAACCTATCTGCGCTCTTCCCTTTCTGGTCTTGTTGGGATCAGATGTTCCAGGCGGTCTGCCTGAAGATGTCTTACGGTGATGCCGGGACGGAGTTACTGAACGAGATTGAAAATCTTTACTTCTGTTATAAGAGCAAGGACCTGGATTGGAAAACCTGTCGCAGTGGCCGCTTGGGGTACACACAGAATGGACAGGCAGCAGTTACCGGTTAAGGGGCGCGGTTTGGGTTCAATAAGCTTGACGCTCAGACATATGGAAAAGGCTCTCAGTGCGACTTCTATCTTGGCAAGAATGCTGAGTGGGACAGCGAGTTTGATATGTATGTCCTTTCTTCTCTTTCGAACTTCGTTCTTGGCTGATTTAAGTAGTCCTATGCTCCAACGGGGTGGTCTTCGGGCCATCGAGGATGGTCTTCCCGTTAAGTACTGGCCAATCGGCACCAGGGCTGCAGGTGAGAAACCTGCGCAGCCACCAGCTTCGCGCGCTGAGATCCCAAATAAGATGCGTGCTCCGGCAGCCGTTGTCTCCTCTCCTGCTGCCAGGAAGAGCGGCTATGTCAAACGAGGCCCAGCTACTTATGCTGCGAATCACAAAATATGGCAGCACAGCAGACGTAACCGATGCTCTCCCAATGATAGCAGCAAAGATACAGTGACCCTTGGCCCTTGGCCTTTACGAACCATACTCGCCTGAAAATAGTTCGTTTCCTAGAAAGCTCTCCCGGAAGGACTTCGACACAGATGACAAAGGACGCTTGGTATCCGGGGCACCCGAACAAAGTCTTTCTCCAGATTGGAGACTACCCCAATCAAGAAAATCGTCCAGTCGTAACCTCGACGAAGCCGAGCTTTATCAGCTGGGAGGAGTACGTGACTCTCCTTGGCCACGGGCTGATCTACGAGCACGAGTACGTGGCGGGGCTGATGAAGTCCCTTGCGGACTCTCGCAACCCTGAAAGTGATTGAGATACCACGGGCGGGCTCACGTCAGTATATTGGATTCCTTGAACTCCCCGATGAGTTCTGCCTCGACCTAAGCCTGGTGACGCGATGAAGGTGAACTTCAATGTTGAAGAGCCAGAATCGCGTATCGACTGGCATGCGTGTAGTGGACTCGGCCAATTGCCCCTCCGAAGGCCGTCACAATTCTCCTGACTCGACCCTGGGACAAGGAGACGCTGGAATGGTGGGGGCGCTCACACAACAATCCTTAACACAACTGATAAGAGGACACCATACAAGAAGTATGTGCTCTACCGAGACCTCGTAGCCGTTCCACCACTAATATCTAAACAGGAACATCGGCGATCTCGCCATAGCCTCGAGTCAGGTTAACTCGAGGCTGCCGGACAAGTCCATGTAGGTAGCACTAATATTCGCAATACAACTCAGCTTCAGCTTCTGTCAGAGCTTCCGTCTGATTGGGACAATATTTCAGAATGGCATGAGATCCCGGATTCACTCGTTGAATGGATTCAACAACAGGCTGGCCTTCAGATTGACCAGGAGCCGATTTCATCCAAGGACGAGCTTCTGACAGCATTCTACCTTTTATCGCCTGTCAATTACGGGCAGTCTCACGAGCCCCTTATGCGTGCGCTTCGACAACGATCTAGAACCCTCGGTAATTAAGAAAGAACGCGATCACTATTGAGAAGTGGGAGTCAATCAACTATCCGACAAGAGGAGATCGAGCGAAAAGGGTACCTGAGGCGGTTCAAGGTGGTTATGTCCAAGTACAGTGATGATGCGCTAGTCCGTATCACTGGGGCTCCCCTGGTCGTGCAGGAAGCTCTCAAGAGTCTAAACCAGCATTCTACTAAGCTCTCCGCAGGTCAGCCAATATATCTCGTTGAAGCATGTGGCCAGGAGAGACTTTGATCTCATTGAGGCCAACCGTCACGAGCGTGGGAGTGCTGTCCGGCTCACCTACTTTCCGGACATCTAAACCCTTACCGTTAAAGTCCCATCTCGTGAACACGAAATAGCTCCCGCAGATATCGACCAGCTTCTAACCCGCAAGTTGGCCACTCCTCAGGAAGAAGGTTCCAAAGCTCACTAAAATCGGGCAGCCTATACCTGCAAAATCGTCGGCCGATAGCCAACAATGCTCTTCTTTCCTGAGAAAGAAGACTTCCAAGGACGTAATGTCTCTAGTTTCTGCTGGTGCCCCTGGCGGTGACAGCCAGGCGCACCTCGACTGGCGCGTGGTGCGCCTCCTCTGCCACCTTTCGTTTAGCCCCCTGCTTGACGATTACTACAGCGAGCGGATGACGAGGCAGACACCATGGCTGCCGCGATCGCGAAGAGCATGGAGCGGGGAGGCCGAGGTTTCAGTGACTTGTAGTGGCGGACGACAGAGGGGACCCGCAATATGAATGCCGCTGGCTGCAGCAGGCGCACTATTTGATGGCCGATGCCATTGTCAGGGGATTTTTACATTCGCCACAACGCTGGCGGTACTTCCGAAACATGCTGAACCAATTTCGAATATGGGATGACCCGGCTGACGCTGAACAACACGCACGAATACATTCTGGGGCTCCGGCAACCGTGTCCGAACCTGATGTACTTACTGGGGCCATCTACAGTAATTGCATCCCATGCTATCATCTCCTTCGCGACAGGAACAATTTCCCAATTGATCGCTGTACTATCCCGTGGGCGATAAAGTTTATTGTATCTAAGTGGGTGAGCATATCAACGGCCCTATATATGACGCGATTTTTAATGAGGTAGAATACTGTGGCTGTTGCCCTTGGTGATTCTTTTGCTGGTCCTCTACTTGTGATGCAGTGACAGTGGGTATCATGGACCAGTCTCTCAGCCCTAATATCCGCGATGCAGCAAATTTTGGTATCTTTGATGTCAATGCGCGGATCTTAAAACTTCTTATACAGAAGATAGAAGTTAAAGAGTTGGAGGTTCTGCAGTCGTAATATGGTACAGGTATCTAAGCAGAGAAATATCATACAGCCATTATCAAGTCCCTCAATCGGTAGCCCTCGACAGACCATCATGGCGACGGGTTACGGTGCGGAGATTCCCAAAAGGAAGGACATCCCCGATCCTCTTAGCGCCCGTGAAGAGCATGCAGAGGCGATCAATGCCGCAGCCCCAGCCACCGGTAGAAGGGAGCCCCCACTCCAACGCTTCAAGGTAGCTCTCATCAATCTCCGCGGGCTCATCGGTGCCTTTATTGTAGCGGACTTGATCCTCGAATTTCCGTCTTTGCTCAAATGGAGAGTTCTCCTCTTCGTAGGTATTAACGATCTCCCGTCCGTCGATGAAGAGCTCCGCGCGCGCCGCGACACGCTGCTTATTGGAGGGGTGGATGAAGGACTTTGACAGTGGGGAGAGACACTCGGGAGGGTTGATGATAAAGGTCGGGTTGATGCAATCGGGTTCAAGGTAGGTGCTGCAGAGCTCGTCCAGAAGACGGGGCAGAGTGGGATCCTTGGGAATAGGAAGGGAAAGATCTCTGAACAGCTGATTGATTTGGTCTAGGGCATCTGGCGTGGTGAGGTCGGGGAGTTTACGACCGATCTTGTCTTCAATGCCGGTGGTAAAATCTACTCGACGGAAGGGAGCCGAGAAGTCGACTTCTGGTGGTTTCAGACTAGCGTTCTTGTTGAACTCTTGAATATGTGCCGCCATGCCTGATAGGAGGTTCTCTGTAATGGACATCAGATCTTCCAGGTTGGCGTATGCATGGTAGAATTCACATGTTGTGAATTCGGGATTATGAGTTTTGTCCAGGCCTGTCCCAGCATGTCAGTCAGTCATCTCAAGACTTCGAACTACGATCAAGCATGGACCTTGACTTACCTTCGTTCCGAAATGATGGGCCAATCTCGAACACTTTGTCGAACCCACCGACGACTAAGCGCTTCAGCCATAGCTCTGGCGCGATTCTCAGAGACAGCTGCCTGTCGGGAAATTCGGTAGCAGAAGTTTGAAACGGGCGGGCTATCGCTCCGCCAGCTATCGAGCCAATGATAGGAGTGCTGACTTCCATAAACGATCTGTCGAGAAAGAACTGTCGCAGAAACTGGATGATAGCTGATCGCGCTCGGATAATATCGGCCGCCTTCCGGTCGGCAAGGAACTGGACATGGCGTGGATACGGAGATGTCTCATGCTCCTCGGCGTCGACGGGGACATCGTGCAGGCAAGGCGACAGCAGCCGAGGAAGCTCAGTTGCAAGAAGAGTGAGCTCTCCGGTTCCTGTGCGGTGAGGTTTACCTGTTACGGCTATGGAAGATCGTTCAGTCTCGGGTAGTCATGCTGGGGATGGCTATATGGCACAACATACAGAAAGCATCGCCGCGGCGAAGGAGGCGGTAGAATCTCTTGAACGAATCGGGGGCTACTCCGTCCAGCTTGCGAATGTTGCACATGACCTGGACCTTGTACCCATCCTGGAAGATATCGAAGAATATCAATTTGCTCCCGGCCAGTCTATAGGCACGAATTCTTCCTACAAATCTAAGTACAGAGGACAACCGAGTAGGGCCAGAACAGCGGCAACCTACCATTGACAACGACAGTGTCATCTTCTACTGTTTGGTTGCTGGCAAGGTGGCTATATCGATCACGAAATGCCGCACAGCTCAGCGACCGATTGTCACTTGGGAGACGGGGATATGGGTCAGAACAGGCATTTTTGACCTCCTCAAGCCGGAGTCTGAATGCTTTATCGGGGGAGGCTGCGCTGCTGCTATGCCTTGTACGTATAGATGAAGATGAGACCGGTTTGATTGTTCCAAGTAAACTATCTGCTATGCGAGAAGTACGATGGTTACTGGAAGTAAACGGCGATCCTGCACTGATAAATTGCTCGTATTAGCCAACCAACTCAAGCAATACAATGCTCTTCTCGGAAGAAAATATATGAATGGGCATTGAATCAGGTAAAAGAAATGACTCCGGTGCGATCAAGTGCTTGAAACAAGCATCATCTGCAGCGGTTCTGGAAAGGAATGTTTGTCTCATCATTCAATTGATGGGGAAATAGTCAAGAAAGAAAGAAAATAAGCTTCTTACCTAAATCGGGAACTCTTGGAGCAGAATTGTGAAGCCCACCGGGGGCGAATTGAGTGCATATTAAAGAGAAAAACTACAGTCACATCACGGTAAGGATGGGAAAGAGAAGAGAAGAAAATTGTGGTCACTGAGAAGGTCATGAATTTATGGAAGGCGGTGGGAAAAAACGGTCCTAGCTCCCGGCCTCATAGCAGCAACTCCGTCCGGGCCGCAATATCATACATATCTCATCAGAATCAATTTGAGCTACCATTCATCACCAGACTCCACGTCCTACATAGTCAGTACAATAGCTCGCTTTCTGATCCAGACGTTATTGACGATTGCTAACCGCTTCACAGATATCCGATCACATAACTCGGTCAATCTTCTTCCATAAAATTCCATCACCATGTCTTTCCTCTTCGGTGGTCCCCCCAAGATGTCCTCGGCAGAGAAGATCGCTGCCGCAGAGACAGAAGTCGAGATGGTCTCCGATATGTTCAACCGGTAAGACGCATCAGTCTCTTCCTTAGCTATACCACTGCCCACGACAGTACCGTGGCCTTACTCTCATCCCGCATTTTATAACCAGTCTAACGCCATATTCAATCTCAGTCTCACCGAGTCCTGCCAGAAGAAGTGCATTCCCAACGACTACCGCGAAGGCGACCTGAACAAGGGCGAGTCTGTCTGCCTCGACCGCTGCGTCTCCAAGTTCTTCGAAGTCAACATCAAGGTCAGTGAGAAGATGCAGGGCGAGGCGGCCCAGAAGCAGGGCGCTCCTGGATTCGGCATGTAAAAAAGATACGCGGGCTTTACTCGCTGGTCTTGTCTGGAAAGGGCATGTTGCACGCATCGACCGATTTGTTTGGAACCGGTGGTCTTACAACCTCTTCCTGTTTCGCCGGGAGGTCATATTTTCATGCTGGGCGTGGATTCTCTCAACATTTTGCTTGCTTGCGATCGCACGGATTCAGGATGATATCCATGTTGAGTTTGCCATGAAGACTCTTACTCAATAGGATACGAGATTCACTCGGCTCTGGCAGTTTTCTATTATGGAGACGCTCTGGTCGCGTTCTCGACCATTACTGTCTTTGTTTTCGAGTCGTGCCTTTTTGCAGTGCGTCTGATATGGACACCGAGCCTCTATTCACACTATGTACACTAGAATTGGTATATAAAAATACAGGGATATCACGCTTAACACGAAAGATATGAAAGGATCGAAGCATATCACCTAGAAGACATTCCAATAAATCTCCCCAACCGCGACAACCACGAATTGCTCTGCTTCTCATCCTCCCTCTTGATCAGTCCTTTCATCCTGGTTTCGAGCTCCAACACATGTCGCTCGAATTCCGCCAGGCCGCTCTCCACATCTTCAACTTTGGACTCGAGGACATTGAGCTCATAATCCAGCTTGGCTCCCATCATCTCGACGCGTTTCATAGTATCAATAAGGTAGGTGTGCTCCTCCGTCAGCAACTCGCTGGAGCGTTCCCTCATTTGCTGATATTTCTCAGCCTGCTCTAGGTAGATCGAGTTGAAATTCTCGTGTGACTCATAGAGCTTCCGGTTCAATTCGTCCACCGAGTTCACTTGTCTTTCTACCCAAGGAACTGTGTGATGGCTCAGCTCCTCGATTCTGGAATTAAACATTCGTACGTCAGAGGCCAGCGTATCTTCAAGCGCAACGGCTTGCTCTAGAGTGGCATCTGGCTTAGGCTGCAGGGCTTCTCGGCCTCCCAGGCTTTCCCAGCCAAGTACCACGTCTTCAACAATACTGAAGGACAGGTGGCGAGGCCAACCATTGCTTCTACGTTCCGAGTCATCTGTCGTGGTGAAATCTATGCAACTCTGCGGTCGGTGCAATAACATCAGATCGAATCGAGAATTTTCGTCCGGACTAATAGATGCGTCGGTCGATCGTGTCCTGGATCGCCCTAGATCCGACTCGTCCTCTTCCAGCTGACTTGTCGAAGCTTTTCGCGCTGAATCGGTTTCCTCATTATCTCGAGGAGAATCAACTTTGATTTTCGGAGGTTTCAATTCGGAGACTGTCAGACCACCAGTACTCGCTGGTGGCTCTGCCTTTGTTGCGTCAAACTGTCTCTGGTCATGAGGCTCAGAAATGCTTTCCTGATCGGTCTGGGTACCATCAGCCTCTGTTTTTAGCACAGGCATCTCCGCATCGCTTTCGATAGCTGGCATGTAAGCCGCATCATTCATTAACTCCGCCCCATCTTTCATCTGCTTGTGGTGCTGAGATCGAAGGCTGGGCAGTCCAACCGCTTCTTTGAATCTCCCAAAGCCGATTCGTGCGTCTGACACCTTGCCGCTAACACCCCTCCGAACCATGCGACTCAGGTTCTGATCCTTTTCGTCCGGGGCGGCCCTCGTTTCAGACTGCCTCCACGGACGGTCTGAACCTTGCAAGGATCGGTCACCAGCCAGATCTTCGTGCGAATGGCGTTTGCGGCTCGTCCACACATAGTTGCCCTGTTCATCCCTGTTGAACATCATTTCCGCAGCAGGCGAATCATGAGCGAAGCCATCACCCAGCCCACTCTTACGTGGCTTCCCCCTCCACAACCACTTTGCTCTCTCACCGGTCACTAGCGATGCGAAATTGTCCAGCTCCAGTGTCTCAATATCGGCGATGCCACCCTTTTCCCGACCCCGTACCATACCCATGACCATCTCACCCCCATGCCCGCTCAGTTCGGCCATCGTAGACTTGACAGCGTCAGTCCATCCTTCTGCATTTGCCGCCTTGGCAGTTACCCGGTGAAGCCGGTCGAGAGTTTGCCGGTCCAGTCTGCGTGTCCGTTCCATCTTCTGCGACTTCTGAAAGCTCTCAATTGCCCTCTTAAGACTGCGTAAATCGAAGGCGTCCTTCCCGACCGGGGCACCGAAGGCGTGAAGTCGATTTCGAGCTCCCATGAAGGTGCCCAACAAAGCGGCTACAGTTGTTGGTCCCAGTACGCCGTCACTTGGCTCTAGGTTGTACAAATCAATCCCGAACTCGGTCCACCAATCATTGAGTGCGGTCTCGGTGACATCGCAAAGCAGCCCGTCCACGTATTCGGGTGCCAATAGGCCAAACATTGTCAGCGCGATCTGGCATTGTTTAACCAGCTCGATTACAGCACTATACACAGGTACTCGCTCGCTTGTCCGATAGAGTTGGTAAAACTTTGCCACGGTCGCAGGTGAAGGGGGCTGTAGCTTTAAGCCGGCCCGGCCGGCGCAGGAAAGCCGTTTCAGGTTTTCATTGGCAATAAAATCGTCCTTGTGTCGGAGTACGTCACCATCGGGGACTGGGATAACGGTGAGCGCAGACGGAAACGAGCTTAGGTCAGTTACCATGACGGTGCCCAGAGGTGTGTCTTTTGTTCGTGCATGACATTGCGTGACGGCGTTGAAGTACAGTTTCAAACGCGGAGACCAGATGTTTTCGTCAGTTGGGACGCTGAGGACTCCAACCACGACCTTGTGCGAAGGATCGCCCGTGTACGTCGTAATTACAAATGTTGGGTGTACCCTTGAACAAGCCCATTGCTCAACAATGTATATCTCGTAACCCTGCAGGGCGAGGCGTCGATGCAGCACAATTGTCGCAGGGTCCTCCTCCAGGTACCGAAGGGCTACAGGATCGGTGAACACGAGTTTCTGATGCCCGTGCGGCGGTGATACCTCCATGAGTCCGTTCGTATGTGAGGAGGGACTCTCGTGAGCGTTGATGGAAGGTTTCATAGGATCACGTCGGTTCGCCACGGGAGGCGCAGCCTGTGCGCTGGTAACAGCCGGTGGCATTCTGTAAGCGTGATAGCTATCGCATTAGTGGTAAAGACTGTGTCATATCCGGAGCTGCTTGCTGCTGCCTTCAAATCAATTGTCGATGTAACGTGGTCAAATTACTGAGACCAAGCTCAGAAATGAGGGGATAAATGTTGACCCTCCTGGGGTCTCCTAGCTTTTGTTGGCCTCGCAAGGGAGGAACTTGACATATCCGGAGTAGATACTGAGCATATGTAATCTCAGACAGAGGGTGTAGAAATTCTATAGATTTGCCGTAACATCGTCAGAAGAAGAAGTTCAAATACGGAGCCTAGAGAGGAGTTGCCTGGAAGACAATTGACCGCAACTATACAGCGACGTCACAGGATCCTGGAAGCGGTGAGTCGGCTACAGAGAATGTGCCTGCCCCTGATTAAAATTACTAAACTGCCCAAGTCTACCTTTTTAGAGTACTCCAAACCAAGATCTGGAATCGCGTCTGCCTTACGGAGTTACTCAATAATAATAATACTGGAAGCTGAAGAACAGGATGGACACTGCTGTCTTGTTGGAATGCGAAAGACAGCTCCCCAGTCCAAGAGGCGTGGCGGGCGATGTGTTCAGCCACTATCGAGTGCCTCAGTTTCATATATCGCTAACAAAATACCCTTCAGGGGTCCTTCGTACATTTTTTACGAGGTAATACATTTTCTATTCTGGGCTTACGACGGCGATCGATCTAATCGGTAAATCTCTTCTCCACAGGCCTCCGCAAGGGAAGCAAACAGTGATGAAAAGAAGACCAATGTTTCGAGCATCTGACAAGCAGAAAACTCAAAAACTGACACCAAGACATGGAGCCAGGGCAACTCTTTTTTTTCAAAAATTCCCAGTCGATCCGAAGACCAACTGAAGCGGTCAACTAGGTAGTTTTCAACTAGCAAAAACACGGTCTCGGATGTCTCCTCACTGACACGTGTAAAACCCGTGCACCAGGATGGAGAAAAAAAGAAGAAAAGGTTCAAAGAGACGGGGGGCAGTGGCAGGTTATATACCTTTGCCAAGACCTACTACTTGCGCTAGCGTAAGCGAGGCTTTCCCCTTAGGTGTCCATGAATACGATTGGCAGTATTCCTCTTGCTACGGTACCAAGCATTTTACGTAAGCAATCAAGTATTCGCGATCCTCTGTAGAGACGTACGGAGAAGGAAACACAATAATGATTAGAGCAAGGTCTTTGCGACATTAGACCCAAATATAGACTCCAAGAGATGATGGGAATATTTGGAGGAGCGAACCTTTTCGCTTTTAAAGTACTTCTTTAGTGTTCGAAGTTGTCTTTGCTAGGGAGCTATGCATTAAAGCGGACTACCACCACTCCGCATGGGGGGGCATTTTGCAACGGTTCTCTAGTGGTACTCCGTACTATTAGTCGGAATAGGAAATGCTCTAGCGTCTATTGTTTCGGATATGAGTAGAAGACTACTCCAATTATTTTGAAATAACAGTATCAGGTCTCAGATCCATTTGATTCACTTCCTGAAACCCTACAGCATCATACCATGGCCTTAGGTATCTAAATAATACCCCCGAAAGAGGGGTAAAAGAGCATTATTGGAGAACACGT
Source organism: Aspergillus pseudoviridinutans (assembly GCF_018340605.1). Taxonomy (NCBI): domain Eukaryota; kingdom Fungi; phylum Ascomycota; class Eurotiomycetes; order Eurotiales; family Aspergillaceae; genus Aspergillus; species Aspergillus pseudoviridinutans. Next base: position 3,595,625 of record NW_025091282.1, on the reverse strand, counting down.
GATGTCCCACGTCCCATGTCGTAATGGAACTGTCGGTCGCCGATAGCTTATCGAACCTCAACTCAACTCCACCTGACTTTGTCGGTCCTGATTTTCGATTCTGCCCTCTCAGAGGCTGTCCTTACATCGCCCAAAGTCATCAGCTGGGCACTATCCGAGTCACCCATATGGCTATCGCTGTCGTGGTGCTAGAATAGCGGAACTCACTCTACTCCGCTTCAAGCGCCATCTCCGAGTCACCCCAGAGTCGTCATGGACCTTGTCCGGAAGGAGCATGAACGGCTCGCTAAGAGGCTGAAGGCTTCTCAGAATATTAAGAATGTACAAGACACGATAGATCTAATTCAAGCAGCGCGCGAGACTATCGCCTCTGGTTCGTTCCTCTTCGTCGGTTTCGCGGCCATTTTGGTCGTTTGGCGGTGTTCATTGACTGATCATTGCATAGACCCAGGTCAAGCATCCATAACTCTAGCAAAGCTCCAGAATTCCGTCAAATCATCATTCGACTCGATCAATGACAATCTCAAAGAACACCACAGCGCTCTAAACAAGTACAGCAAAGCTCTAGATAAGGTCTTGTCTCCGAGTTATTCCAGCATACCTGGTATTCTCGAAACTGACACTGTGTGTAGCTCTTCAGAGATAAACCACTTCCAAGTACCGAGCATGATGCGTTATCATCTCGAGAGTATCTCATCAACCGCGCGATTGCGATGCACCTGTTACGAGAGGGACAGTTCTCTGTAGCCGCGACCTTCCTTTCCGAAATAGCCGAAAAGAAAGCTTCGAGTCAAGAGAACGATATGGATACGGATGGCCCAGACAACGCCACGAGTCTTCTCGATATCGACGATGTTCCTTCGGGTGAAGTGCGGAAACAATTTGCCATGATGTATCACATACTACAGGAGATGAAGGAGAAAAATAACCTGCTTCCGGCTATACAGTGGTCAAGGGACAACAAAGAAGCTCTGGAGGCACGAGGCAGTAACCTTGAATTCGAACTGTGCCGGTTACAGTTCGTCTGGCTCTTTCATGGCGGACAGGGCCCTGCTGTCGCGGGTCCACAAGCTGCATTAGAGTACGCCAGGCGCGAATTCCATGTTTTTCTMCCCAGGTACTTGGTGGAGATTCAGCAGCTGATGGGGGCAATGGCCTTTGCTCCAAACCTCCAAGAGTCGCCTTATCGGAATATCTTCGACAATCCGTCGGCATGGTCTGATGTGGCGCAATCTTTCACTCGGGAGTTCTGCTCACTGCTGGGTCTGTCTGCCGATTCGCCACTCTACATAGCCGCTACTGCTGGTGCGATAGCACTACCCACTCTGTTGAAATTGCAGACAATTATGAAAGCAAAGAGGACAGAGTGGACCACGCAAAACGAACTTCCGGTAAGTCGAGTCGCGGCAGTCCGCGTCACCCGATCATGTGTAGGGACTTCTAACTGACATACCTTATTCAGGTCGAAATTCCACTGCCACCCTCTTACCTCTTCCATTCGATCTTCGTCTGTCCAGTATCCAAGGAACAGTCTACGGACGAGAACCCCCCAATGATGATGCCTTGCGGTCATGTTATTGCAGAGGAGTCGTTGAAACGAATTTGCAAAGGCACAAGATTCAAGTGTCCTTATTGTCCCAATGAGAGTCATCCGCGAGAGGCAAGGAAGGTCTTCCTGTGAAGAAGGGGTACATCCAACATCCGCCTGGAACAACAACTCGGCTTGATGGAGAATGTGGAGGAGTCTTAGGAATCCTGATTTTCTATTTTTCTTTTCTGTTTGTCAACTATGTCAGGATGGTGGCGTTTTCGGTGTCAAGGTCATGAGGGCATGCGGGAAGTCATATATGTGTATATTCTCCAGATAATCCCAGCTTGGTTTAAGTCTAACCGCAAGCCCTTGCATATTCGATTCCCAGGAAGCTGAAGACATTCCTTTCAAGATATATACCCCACATATGGGTGGGTGTTATCAAACCTGGATGAGATCGCGTAGCCACCGGAAGATAATGTGCTATTTGTCTGTTTCACCCGCTAGAACCCCTCATTCTATTAGGTAGAAAGAGTCCTCTAGGCCAGGATAATGCTTGCTCTCAAGAATGATGTATCAACTTTTCCATTGTTGTCTTAATCAAGGAATCCAATGAATTTCCCGAGGCGATCCGAGTGCCCCACCCTCCTTTACCTATTTCTGACATCTAATTGGACAAGCAGAATCCCGTGACTGCGCGATCATTTGGCGATGCATTCAAAAACCACTTTACGCGTGCAATACCGGTCTTTACGCGCCTGCAGTTGGTCCTTCGAACAGGGACATTTGTGATAGATGCACAAAGAAAGGTCCAACAATGTTGACTGGTGTCTTAAGAATTGTAGATGTCTAAATCACTCAGCAGCACAGAGAACATAAAAGAAACCGGTTTCCAACGACAGTTGAGTCTTGGGCTTCTTGCTCTGTGGATCGCCTGTTTTCGACAGTATCAGTATCATCCCCTTGATCGTCGTACTTACAGACGCAGGTACAGATACAAGCATGCGTCAGCTGTCTCACCATTGACCAAGTAATTGCAGCTTTAGTCCATCAACCCCTGAGACCCTACCATTTTCTTCCAGCTCGATTGACTCGCTCAGCCCATCTTGAACGATGTTGACCCAACAGCAGAGCAGTAGCAGCCAAAACATGCTTTCCATCAGACGCCCATCCCAGAGTCCCACCGACAGCTTATCCTCGCGATATCGCGCTGGAAAAGCGACAGCGTCCCACCGAGTGAAGAAGCCCGTCCGCGACTCTCCTAGTACTCCATCGCGACGTCTCGACCGACGCCAGAGAACAGGCAGTTCCCCAGACAAGAAGTAAAACCACTCTCCTTTCCATCGCAGTCAGTTGAATGCTAAGCTAACGACGCCAGCTCGTCAAGTACATCAATAGTCACCATCTCCGTCGGCCCAGAACAGCGCCTCTTCGCCGCCCACGAAGACACCCTCTGCACATCCCCATTCTTTGCAGCCGCCTGCTGCCGAGCGCAATCGCAATCGCCATCGCCATCGCCAGGATCGCCTCACAAGCGCATCAGCATCTCCTTGCCGGACGAGCAGCCTGAGATCCTATCCTGCATCCTCGAATACCTCTACAAGGGCGACTACACGCCCCGAGCCATCTACAACCGGCACCGCGATACATGGGAGCTCGAGAACACCGGCCTCGACACAGACGGCCAAACCACCAACGCGACCATTTTCCACCAGGCTACTGGCTCAGTGATTCTGAGAGATACAGCCGTTTAGTAGGTCTGCTCTTTAACCCCCGACTCAACCAGACGACTAACATCGCGGCTTAACAGCTGCGCCGCGCAAAAGTACGGCCTCGAGCCCTTGAAGCGCCTTGCCTTGCGGAAGCAGGGCCTCCACTCCGGTATCCAGTGCAGTACCATCCTGAGCAGCGCTCGCTACGCCTACGCCAACACCTCGGATAACGAGTCGAAACTGCGCGCTCATTATCTGGCCCTGATTATCCGGAGCCGGTCGACGTTCAAGCGGAGCGGGACTATGCAAATGGAGATGGAGAAGGGTGGGAAGTTATTCTTCGACTTGTTTGTCGCGATGTGTAATCATATGGTGTGTACTGTCCTCTCTGCGGTCTTTTGTATGGATGGAGCTGACTTTTGTCTTTTGCTTAGGATGATCTCACAACTGCTAAGCCTTCTCTTGCTTAGTTCCAAATCCTAATTATCTATCGACTTATTAGTCCCTTTCAAATCCAGACTGCTTGTCGCGCCTTTCTACTATACCCTTCTTTCTATTTCAATTTGTTTTTCGCGCCTTGAAGGCCACAGTGTACAGTAACTTTGTTTCATGCCACTTCTATAAAAAGCGAAGAAAATGCGGTATCCTCTCAACTTAGTCAATGCCTTCTAATATGTGCATGCAAAGATTTGGAGTACAGGCGTCATGGATAGATGCTCTTGTTCATAATCTCATGTCTAAGTCATACAATGATGATGTAGGCTTCGCCATAAACTGTCTTCCGCTGATGTATGTCAATTACCGAACAATCCTGTCGGACCCATGCGGCAGGAAGTGCAGCCTGGTTGATATTCACCTTTTCCTTGAGGTGACCATCCTGCCGTGGCTATGTAATACAACTTAGTTGTAGATGATAGCCTATTGTGTCGCATAGGATGGCTATTCATGCAGCGTAAAGGATATCGTAGAGATAGGCTGTATATATACAGCTTAAGGCTTTCGTCGGTGGCAAGCACTTGGATGCCGTGAGTTTCAGATCCTGTCGGGCGACCTCAAATTCGGGTCTAGCCCGGCTCTGGCTCAAGCGCAGCTTAAATCGTATGCTTGAATGGTGTAGTGGAGTACTTAGACACCGGTTCCTGGGAAGGCGGTACCACCCTTGCTCAACACGACCATGCCTCGCTCCCGGGCAATGTAACCCTTCATAAGTCCCTAGCAACATTCAATCAGTCTGTGAGCGCTCCATGTGACGAATAAGAATGGCATACCTTGTATATGAGGTTAGATAGTAGGCACTCAACCTCATCAATGTCTACCCGGGACCTGTCATCCGCATGCGTGCCGATCCTCAGCGCTGCTGCGAACTCGGTAACCGGAACACGAGTTCGGCGAATGGGAGGCTGGCCGTCCTTGGATTCCTCGAACCCTCCAGCGATGAAAACCTTTCGGAACAGATTTCGAAGAGCAATATCGCGTCCTCTTTCGAGCGGTAGATAGATGCGCCTCTTGACGAATTCCTCTTCTCCGGCGCACATGGCTGTGTCAAATCCAACCAAATCCCCCTTTCGTATATATTCGCACAAGGGGCGGAACAGTTTCTCCAATCTGGGAAAGGGTGCGAGAAGTTTTTGGGATGGTAAAGTATGGGTTGTGACGAGGTGGCAGGGGACAAGATATGTGAGGATCAGCCTGCACAAATTAGCGAGAGTATAGAGACATGCGCTAATATTCACGTACTCTCGGTTTTTGAATGCGCCCTTGTGGCACATTTTCCACGCATATGACAGGTGTTCTTCCGCCTGCGGAAGGTCATCAGAATAATGGTTTTTGATATTAATGGAGATTTGTCCATGATCGTCTTACCTCCGCGTAATTCTCGTCTAGAAAGTGAATAACACCGACATAGTACTTAAATGTGACTATGTGGGACTTGGGGAAAGCTTCTAGCTCAGGGAGATCGGCGGATGAAGCGCTAAGAGCGCGGAGAAGGTTCTTTGAGAGTCCGACTGAGTTGAGCTAGGTTTGTCAGACGACGTTCAGGAACGGAAAGGGCTTCAAACGTACTTTGAAGTATGTCTTGAACAAAAGATTTGTGGTGTTGTAGATACCCCATTTCCGGGATTCTTCAATCGGCGCCCTTGAATCGTACTCAGTAATTTGCGAAAAGGAATGTAGAGGGCCAGTGCAACTACACACCTGTCGCTCAGACAAAGAGTAAACATCCGATTGATTATCCGGGCGGCCTCCTCGAGCTTCGCACTCTTCTCGAAGTCCGCAGCGACATCATCTTGGAGCTGGTCACCAAAACCCATGGCTGCTTTAGAGGAAATCTCGGCATCTGCTTTGATCGCAAACACCCTCAAGTATTTCCCCACCACATAGAGACACGGGACCGTCCATGCTTGAAGCCCGAAGTTCGTGTAGCCTCTGATAAGAGCATTTGCCACATGTTTCCAAGTATCAAAGACCTTGACCCAGCTGGCCGACGGGTTGTACTCCTCGAACTTGATGATCTCCCCTACAGCCTTCCAATATGCTGCGAAGATGTCAACCCAGCCATTCTGCTCTTGTTTTGGGAGTTTCACGCCGTTTGCTTGGAAGAGCGAATAACGCAGATCTGCCGAAATATGTTCAGAGTCAGAAAAGTTGTAGAATGACAGCAGGCGATCGGGGCTTTCGGAGGTTGCGATGGGCGTAAGAGCTGCTGCCAAACGAGGACCAGACCCGTTCTTCTGGCCTTCCTTAAAGTCTGTAAAGACAGACGCCATGGCAGACGGTGTGTTGTAACCAGAGTCCTAGATTGTCGTATCGAAGCGTCAGTGCTTTACAATCTTAGAAAGATCTTCACCAAACAACCCGGACAATCTATGGAGCTAGGCTCTGGTGTCATCATCCATTTCCTGCCTTCTCCATCGACGGTCGCGAACATGATTGGGGGTTAGGTGGGGAACAACAGCGCGCAGCCGTGGATTCCTGAGGCCCTTATCAGCCGCTGTGGCTGAGCACCCATATCGGGTATAGCGCCGGAGTCAAGCCTCAGCTGCCCGGTCGCTTAGGCGAAGGGCGGCAGCCCTAACTCAACAAGTTTCACAAATCCTCATTTTCGACCAGACCAGCCGGCACACCTATCTCGACAGTCAACCACAACAGAGTCGACAAAAGTGAGCACCACCCTCGTTGTCTACCTTTTTGTCGTTTGCATTTGATACTAACCACATTTCCAGATGGGTGAGTGATATTTTCCCTCGATAACTCGCAAAATTTCCCCGTCGGATCGGTTGCAATGGTTTCCTGCGAACGTCGAACGACACAATTTCGAAGAATGGGCACTGGACGACAATGACAACGGAGGGATACATCGATAGAAGGAGGGAAGTGCGCAAGATCTTTTGGGAATACGGAATGAGACTGTTCATTGAAGAAGGAGGTCGAGTTGAACTGCGGTCGCACATTGTCGAAATTTTTCCAGATGCAGACATGAACATACGCGCCATCGACCATGACGTTCGCACGGAAATCAATGCAACGATAACAGACTTTTTTTTATTCGGATTCGGATATACTTGAACGAACAGTCACTGACTGGTGTGTCTCACAGGGCGTCTCACCGAGTACCAGGTCATCGGGCGTCACCTGCCCACCGAGGCTAACCCCACGCCCAAGCTGTACCGTATGCGCATCTTCGCGCCCAACACCGTTGTGGCCAAGTCGCGCTTCTGGTACTTCTTGACCCAGCTCCGTAAGGTCAAGAAGGCCAACGGTGAGATCGTCAGCCTCAACGTGGTATGTCTACTATGGGAAAGGATTCTTCGGTCAAGATGAGGTCGACTGACTTGGTCTCTTTTCTTGTTTGCTAGATCCACGAGAAGCGCCCTCTCAAGGTCAAGAACTTTGGTATCTGGCTCCGCTACGACTCTCGCTCCGGTACCCACAACATGTACAAGGAGTTCCGTGAGATGAGCCGGACCGACGCTGTTGAGGCCCTCTACCAGGACATGGCTGCTCGTCACCGTGCCCGCTTCGGCTCCATCCACGTATGTTGAAGCGCATTCCTGCACAAACGTTCCTCATGAGATCTAACGAACTGCATCCAGATCCTCAAGGTTGTCGAGATCGAGAAGGCCGACACCATCCGCCGCCCCTACATCAAGCAGCTCCTCCAGAAGAACCTCAAGTTCCCTCTTCCCCACCGCTCCGCCAAGCCTKCTGGCAAGAAGGTCTTTGCCTACTCGAGACCCTCTACCTTCGCTTAGATATGACGTTTTGGGTTATGGGAGATGGAGTGTGCGGATCAATGACTATGTTATGGCCATAGCATGCAAGAAGGACACGGATCACGCGGAGAACAAGGCGTGTATCTACCGCCCAGAAGATGGGACGGATGTTTTTGATGTCTCTTTAGTCCTCTGCAGCGACCCTTGCAAGTTATTTATCAAAAAAAATTACCGGGGTTCTTTTCTTTTTTAATACCATGGTTCTATCTGAGAGGTAGTCCGCGTAGAATGTCTCTGATGCGTCTCTGCATGCAGTAACATACTACAGGCAGGGTGAAACCGGTAAGATCTCGGCAATTGAGTGGGTGATGGATATTTGCACGATGTTTTAACACCACACATGTGGTGATGGTCGGGCTATTCCGTAGAGATCTAACTTCACCGTTCGAGTCGGATCAGCGCAATTGACGACAGCCGATGCCACAAACTGTCGGTATATAGCCGTCCAAGGTCATCTCTCTGTAAAGACCACAACTATAGCGTTTACATGGAACAAATACTCGGCTTAGCATACAAGGGCATTCATTACCTATCTAGAGAGGTACTTGTGAAAACCCCGGTCAATTACTAATGATCACGAATACCGTACGGTTCAGGTACAGGTATTGCGTCATGCGGACCAGTAAGACGGACAGTGGGAGACTCCGGGCAGCGAGGACCTAACTCCGTAGGTACCTATCCACGGGAGTACTAAACATCCGCCCGCTCCTCTTGTTTCTCTTCCGGTTTGGGTTATCCTTCAATTGACTATCAGCTTGTGTCAATTACATACACAATGTTTGCGCGTCAATCTCTTCGCTTTGCTCAGCCCTTGAAGCAGGTAAATAAAATGGCTCCGAACAATTTTGGGTCTTGGTTCTAGGACCGGAGGGAGGACATCGGCTGACTGACGCGGTCGCAGGGCTTCCGCAAATACTCCACGGAGGCACCCTCCAAGGGCAAGTCTTCTCTAACTCCCGTCTACATCGCAGTCGGTCTCACTGGTCTCGGTGTGGGATTGTACCGGTACTACTCTACCAGCCCGGAGGCTCCCCCTGCCGAGCGCCCGAAGGTTTTTACCGGTGGTGACCAGGGTTGGATTGATCTCAAGCTGGCTGAGGTCGAGAGACTGAGCCCCAACACCAAGAGATTCCGTTTTGAGTTTCCTGACAAGGAGGCTGTCTCTGGTCTTCATGTCGCATGTGGGTAGACTCGTTCCTGGAATCGTTGGGTGGTCTCGTAGCTGATTGTCGCCGTTTAGCTGCCCTGTTGACCAAGTTCAAACCCCACGACGCCGAGAAGCCTGTCATCCGTCCCTACACACCCGTGAGCGATGAAGGTACGCGCCCTCTTTTAGTATATACCCCGCAGTAATTGATTATCTTTGCAGAGCAACCCGGCTACCTCGACCTCGTCGTCAAGGTCTACCCCAACGGCCCCATGTCCGAGCACCTGCACAGCATGAACGTCGACCAACGCCTGCAGTTCAAGGGACCCATCCCCAAGTACCCCTGGGAGGCCAACAAGCACAAGCACATCTGCCTGATCGCCGGTGGCACTGGTATCACCCCCATGTACCAGCTGGCTCGCAAGATTTTCAAGGATCCCGAGGACCAGACCAAGGTCACCCTTGTCTTCGGCAACGTCAGTGAGGAGGACATTCTCCTGAAGAAGGAGTTCGAGGAGCTGGAGAACACCTACCCCCGCCGCTTCCGGGCCTTCTACTTGCTGGACAACCCTCCCCAGGAGTGGACCGGCGGCAAGGGCTACGTCACCAAGGAGCTCCTGAAGACTGTCCTTCCCGAGCCCAAGGAGGAGAACATCAAGATCTTTGTGTGTGGACCTCCCGCCATGTACAAGGCCATCAGCGGACCCAAGGTCAGCCCCAAGGACCAGGGTGAGCTGACTGGTATCCTTGCGGAGCTGGGATACAGCAAGGAGCAGGTCTTCAAGTTCTAAGCAGCGCGCTTCGCTTAGCGTTTGTACAAAGGGCATGTCTGATCATATTGAACAGTCTTGTAGAAGTACCCTGTATCGAATGGGGTGTTAGAACTCGAATATCAAGATTTTTACATCAACATCCACATTATCATATGCTGAACACCGGGAAATTCCACGGGTCAAAGACTTCTCTGACGTCCAGAACCGTGGACTCGTATTTATGGACTCGAAGCAACGCTATAGCATAGATAAAAGCAGTTAATCTTCCGCTGTGAAAGCTCAGCCATACCTGTGAGTAAAACCGCGACTAGGTACCTTGCCACTAACACTAAATGCGCCACGACTCACACCTATCGCATCACTCAGAACACTGTGCATTATTCTTGGATATTAACAGGGTGCTCTATACTATCTGGTGTGATGGACACTATTGAAACCTGAATGGCCTTATGGCTAATGGCAGATGGCAGATGGGATATATATTTTGCGGCCTGGCATTACATATACGGCCATTTACGCGCAATCACAAAATTATAGGCAAGATTTTTTTGAACATGATATTGATCAATTATAGTCAAAATAAATCTATATAGCTATGCGATCATCACTACCAAGTAAGAGTGTAACGAAAATATAAATCTACTAGTCAACTACCTGCAGAAACAACCCCGCTTCTTCAGAGTCCAGTGTAGGCCCACGAAGCGGTCAGTAGGTAGCTGTCGCGCAAGGCAGCCTGCAAGAGTGAGTGACTACTGACTACGGGGTAGTCAGAGTGGAGTCTTCAGAGAGCCTGAGTTTCAAGTCTGACGAGCGGGAGCAGGGTTGTCATTTTAGCGCTTGGAGGGAGTCCGGGAAGCGCCGTAACTCTGTTGTCTAAAGCAGGAGGGAACCTCCTGGAGGATTAAGAGCTGGTCTTCTGCTTGGAGGCTGCAGTAGGTTGGGACTTGCATTATTATTTAGCGCGCGTGGTGCGGCGGAGAAGAAGAAATTATGGAGGGGATGTATCACAAGTTGGGGATGGGTTTGTTATTGAGTGCCTACTGCCTAGTTGGATATCCGAACCTCAAAGGCCGAAACTGGGGGACTTGGGAACTGGATTGCAGGGTAGATAAGGCACTGCTAGGAAGGCTGGTCAAAATTGATGTTGAGAACCACCAACAGACAGACCGGTCGCATGGAGCTGGAAGATAAAGAGGAAAAGGATCATGGAAGCCCAGCGGGTTCAAGGGGGGAAGCCTGCAGGGGTAGTTGTCTAGTTACTTGTAGCATCATGCCACCGTGTTTAAGAATGGCCGTAGATCGGGCGAAGCTCTGGCCTGCAATAGCTGTAGCTGGGAGTTAGGCGCCCGGGAGCCAGGTCAGTAAGTAGCAGAAGCGCCCAAGCCTGAGCTTAGGGGAAGGCAACCCCGAAGATGAGACCTTGGGCTCTTAGGTACGGTAGTAGCCGTGAGTGCCCCCAGACTAGGGGCTACTGGCAAAGGGGCTCGCACAGAGCAGGCAGCGCCCACCCACGGCCTACTGAAGCACTACCAGACCTTACTACTACCAGTACCAAGCCAAAACAAAGGAGCCGAAGCTGAAGCTGAATGATGGTCTGCCCCTAAGCCTAAAGCAGCGACCTCTGGGCCCAGCGCTGCCCGCGGCCACTATTTAGGGCGCCGTGCTCCCGCCTCCCACCGCGCCCAACCCCGCCAGATTCGAAAATTTATTTTCTCCTCTCCATCTCTCTTTTGCCTCCCAGACACAACAGCACCAGCACCAGCACCAGCCTCCCTACCAATCAATATCTGCAGTTTTTTGGACTGCTGTTTCTTTTTATCATGTCGCGCAAGGACGACGCCAAAGGCCATGATGGCCAAGTCACTGTCAATGTTGATGACTTCACCAGAACCCGTGAAAGTGTAAGTTATCTCTTGTGTTTCTTCAGAAAACGGTTTCGCGAAGTTGCAGCGGCCCCCCCGAAAATTGGTGGTGGTTTCGGCGTACCACGGCCGGCCACCCCAGCACCTGCCCACGCCGACCGACGCGTCAGTAAACAAACCACCTGCACACACTCCCTATCCTCCTACCAACTTGCCTATAAAATTACATATGCACTGAGCGCGGGGCAAAACTTACTTGCCCTTGACTTGCTTAATTGATTTTTAATTCTCGCTATGCTGTTCCCTTTCCGTTGCCTTGGCCTATTCATTCATGTTCGGCTATAGCTTGGTGCGGCCTTTCCGGCCTTCCGCCAGGCGCCCCTATCCTCATCCTCCCAGGCTCTAGCGCGTACCTAAGTCTTGTCACATACTATGTTGCTGTCGCCTCGAGAGTCTACCAATCCTTGTAACTACAGCCCCACTAATACTTTTTCAGGTTCTTGTCAGCTTGTCTAATCTTCAGGCTGCGGTCTCCGATCTGACTCGCGCCTATATCAACCATACCAACACTGTGTTGAACCCTAGTCTCTCTACACTAGACTTGGGCCACGCCAGCAACATTACTGCTGCGCTCCTGGAGAATGGATTGCTGGGTGCGCGCTCCAGCAGCCCTGGCGCCAAGTCTGAGGTTGGCGAGAAGAAGAAGCGCAAGCGCGCTCCTCCTGACCCGAACGCACCCAAGCGTGCGCTGACCCCTTACTTCCTGTACATGCAACATAACCGCCCCCTCATTGCGCAGGAATTGGGCCCCAGCGCTAGGCCCAAGGATGTCTCCGACGAGGGCACTCGTCGCTGGGCGGAGATGCCCGAGGCGCAGAAAGAGGTATGCCCTATGATTCCTTACGAATGATGTGGTAGTGCCTCCTAACAGCATCGACAGGTTTGGAAGAAGCTTTATGCCGATAACCTGGCCGTCTACAAAGAAAAGGTCAAGGCCTACAAGGCTGGTAAGCCCTGGACTGAGGATGACAACACCAAGGCGGCCAGCCAGCTCCAGCAGGACATTGCTGGCGCATCTGCCTCGGGTGGTGAAGAGTCCGAGGAGGAGCAGGAGGAAGAAGCTGAGGAGGAGGAGTCCGAAGAGTCCTCCCCTGAGCCGGTCAAGGAGCCCACTCCGCCTCGTAGCAACAAGCGCCGCCGCAGCGAGGTGAAGACCCCATTGAAGAAGAATGAATCCCCCGAGAAGAAGAAGCGCACCTCTGCGCGCAAGGGCACTGAAAAGGACAAGGAGGAGGAACCACCCGCCTCGACTCGCAAGGCTGCTGGCGCCGACGCCAACGCCAAGCGGACCAAGAAGAAGCGCAAGAGCGAGGTTGGCGGCGATGAGTAAATTAGGAACAGATCTTGATTGTTCATAGTTGTCTGTGCGCGTATACGGTGCTTGAATGGATATACAGTTCGGATTGTTGTGCATCTACTGGTTGATAGTTTGTTGCTATGTTGTCTTGAATCCAAAAGTGCTCTACAACCATCTTGGTGTTTGACAATCAACTATTGTTTGTATTCAGGAAGAGATTGAGCTAAGATATTCCAGAGTTAGATACGAATAAGGAGTTCCAGTCGAGATTCCGTGCATGCTAACAGAAACAGGGATTCATTCGTCAGGAATAGCACATATGCTGCACATATGCATCAGGTTAGCAGGACTGGCAGGACTGGGGAGAGAAAGCTAAGAAAGCCATGCAGGATCAATCATCCGTTGGTTATTGGTGTGAATATATGGAACGTTTAAGGAACGACAGGTCCTCCGTCGTCTGAGGCAAGGAGAATTGCCTGTTAGTAACAAAATGAAGGCCAACTGCCATAGGCCGAGCAGCCCTTATCGCGGCCTTATCTCATCCCCACTCCGCACTTTCAGTCTCCCTAAGGCCGTGACAGTCTGGAGTCTGGAGTCTGGTGACTGGACGGGCTGCATGAATGTTTTAAATCCCATCAAGTGCCCCTCTTCTTGTCTGTTTTTGTTTCTCTATGTTTTGCCAATGCTCAGAGATTCTTCAGTTCTTTCTCCCTAGTATATAGTGATACCCTTTCCTCATCGCCTTGCACTTGGCTGCGGCGGTTGTGCCCTTGTGATTCGCCGGCCAAGACATCGCCTTCTCCCCCGCCCACTAGCTACTGCACTGTTTACCATGCACCTAATTCCCAAGGAGGTACGTGACAGCCTGACAGGGGCTTGCTACGGACGCAACATCCACCATTGAGTCCCCACTGACAATTTTGCACTCGCAGCTGGACAAGCTCGTCATCTCGCAATTGGGATTTCTCGCCCAGCGTCGTCTTGCACGTGGTGTGCGACTCAATCATGCAGAGGCAGCGGTATGTATTTCCCTCTATTCTCATTGCGCGATACCTGGGTAGGTAGGTTTATCAAAGCTAACACGCTTTTCAGGCTCTTATTTCGTCGAATTTGCAAGAGGTATATTCCCAATCCCAGCTGGATACCATCGCGCTTACACGCAGCAGCTGATTCGCGATGGCCACTACTCGGTGGCCGATCTCATGTCCATCGGCAAAACGATGCTCGGCCGTCGCCACGTCCTACCCTCCGTCGTACATACACTCGTCGAGCTTCAGGTCGAAGGAACCTTCCCCACTGGCACGTACCTCGTGACAGTCCACCATCCCATCAGCAGCGATGACGGCGACCTGGAGAAAGCGTTGTATGGCAGCTTCCTTCCCATTCCGCCATCGGATACGTTCCCAGATCCGAACCCGGACGACTACCTCCCGGAGAAGATGCCTGGTGCTGTCCTGCCGGTGAAGAACGAACGGATTACTCTGAACGATGGCCGCAAGCGCATCAGGCTGAAGGTGATGAGCAAGGGCGATCGCCCGATCCAGGTTCGTTCGGTGCCTTTGAGACTTATGCGCGCACAAGGATGCTGACTGGGTCTAGGTCGGCTCTCACTACCACTTCATCGAGACCAACCCCCAGCTTCATTTTGACCGTCTGCGGGCCTACGGATACCGGCTCGATATCCCCGCTGGGACTTCGGTACGCTTCGAACCCGGCGACACCAAGACGGTCACGCTGGTTGAGATTGCAGGGAATCGCATTATCAAGGGAGGCAACTTTATTGCCTCGGGAAAGGTTGATATCAGTCGAGCCGAGCAGATCATGCAGCGTTTGCAGGTTGAGGGTTTCGCTCATGTCCCTGAACCCGCACCGGCCGCGGACAGTGCGCTGATCGCGCCTTTCACGATGGACCGAGAAGCTTATGCGCGGATGTTTGGACCCACCACCGGGGACCTGGTCAGACTAGGGCTGACCAACCTTTGGGTTCGGGTGGAAAAGGACTGTACGGTTTATGGAGACGAGTGCGCGTTCGGCGGCGGCAAGACCCTGCGCGAGGGCATGGGCCAGTCCTCGGAGAGGTCCGAAGCCGAGTGTCTGGACACCGTCATTACGAATGCGCTGATCATCGATTGGAGCGGAATCTACAAGGCTGACATTGGTATCAAGAATGGGCTGATCTCTGCTATCGGCAAGGCTGGCAACCCGGATATGATGGACGGGGTGCATCCGAACATGATTGTGGGATCATCGACAGATGTCATTGCTGGAGAAAACAAGATCGTAACGGCCGGTGGATTCGATACCCACATTCACTTTATCTGCCCTCAGCAGGTGGACGAAGCGCTTGCTTCTGGTATCACTACGTTTTTGGGCGGCGGGACCGGTCCGTCAACGGGCACGAACGCGACGACCTGCACGCCTGGACCCACGCACATGCGCCAGATGATCCAGGCGTGCGACAGTCTCCCGATCAACGTCGGCATCACCGGCAAGGGCAATGACTGCGGTGGCAAGAGTATCGAGGAACAGATCCGTGCCGGAGCGGCCGGCTTGAAGTTGCACGAAGATTGGGGATCAACCCCCGCGGCCATCGACACCTGCCTGGACGTGTGCGACAAATTCGACGTTCAATGCATGATCCACACCGACACGCTGAACGAATCCGGCTTCGTGGAGCAGACCGTCAAGTCTTTCAAGAACCGCACCATCCACACCTACCACACGGAGGGAGCCGGCGGTGGCCACGCACCAGATATCATCTCCGTCGTGGAGCATCCCAACGTGCTGCCCAGTAGCACCAACCCGACGCGCCCCTTCACCATGAACACCCTGGACGAGCACCTGGACATGCTGATGGTCTGCCACCATCTGTCCAAGAACATCCCCGAGGACGTTGCCTTCGCCGAGTCCCGGATCCGCGCCGAGACCATCGCCGCCGAGGACGTCCTCCACGACCTGGGCGCCATCAGCATGATGTCCTCAGACTCCCAGGCCATGGGCCGCTGCGGCGAAGTGATCCTGCGCACCTGGAACACCGCGCACAAGAACAAGGCGCAGCGCGGGCCCCTCAAGGAAGACGAGGGCACCGGCGCGGACAACTTCCGCGTCAAACGCTACATCAGCAAGTACACCATCAACCCGGCCATCGCGCAGGGCATGTCGCACCTGATCGGAAGCGTCGAGGTCGGCAAGCTCGCCGACCTAGTCATCTGGCACCCCAGCACCTTCGGCACCAAACCCGCCCAGATCCTGAAAAGCGGCATGATCGTCGCCTCGCAGATGGTGCGTATAAGTGTCCCCCTTTTTGTCTGGGCCCGTCATCTTACTAACGAGCACAGGGCGACCCCAACGGCTCCATCCCGACCATCCAACCGGTCATCATGCGTCGGCAGTTCGGCGTAAGCTCTCCCTCTTTTTCTCACTCGATCATTAAATCATTACTAACTAGTTCAGGCCTTCGTCCCAAGCACATCCATCATGTGGGTCTCGCAGGCCTCCATCGACGACGGCATCGTCCAGTCCTACGGCCTCAAGAAACGCGTCGAGGCCGTCAGGAACTGCCGCAATGTCGGCAAGAAGGACATGAAGTTTAATGATGTCATGCCCAAGATGCGGGTTGATCCGGAGAGCTACGTCGTCGAGGCGGACGGGGTGCTCTGCGAGGCGGAGCCGGCGGACGTGTTGCCCTTGACGCAGGATTACTTCGTTTACTAGGTGGTGCACTTGGCTTGGATTGTTGTTTATATACCAGCATTTATTTTGTTAGCATCAGCGTATGAGTATGATACCGATACGGACGAATAATGAATCACGTTATATATAGTCACATGTTTCCTAGCAGTTATCAACACTGCTATGGTATTATATGGAAACGAAACGGTGATGACTACAGTTCAGTCTCCTCCATGCTGTGGTTATCCCCTGCAGAAACAAGCCCCATACTAGCCCATGCGTCGTAGCTATCCGCCCGCGCAGCGAGATATGCCGCGCGACGCGCACGAGACGAGCCCGACCTGTTCAAGGTCCGGGGTAGGTTTGTCGCTCCCTCCGAGCGCGGTATGTCGACGTCCGCATCGCCGGGGCCGTCCTGCTGGAGAGGACCGAGCGTTTGATCCTGCGAGGCAAATGCGGACGAGGAGATGGAAAGTGTGTTTGTTGCTTGGCTGTTGGGTATATCATTTTCATTATCGTTATCGTCTTCATTGTCAGTATCATAATGCAAATTCTCTTGCGTCGGTGTGCGTGTTTCATCGCCTGTTTCAGAGCTCTCCCCCTGCTGTAGGTGGAATCCATCTTCGTCCGCTGTGGGCCAGGAGGATGGAAGCGCGCCCAGGTCTATCTCCGGGTGGTAGGGTCTCTCTGCGTGAAGGAAGTGCCAGGCGCGACGGATCTCGTTGCGTTTCGCTTTTGCTGTTTCTGGGCTGGATTTGGGAATTGGGAGCGGTCGGGGCGAGGGCTTTTTTGGGTTGGGGTTTGTGGCGGTGTCAGGGGCGGTTTCAAGAGAGGAGGGGAGGATAGTCGTTCGGCAAGGGTGTGTCTGGACTTGAGACACGCTGGTGTTAGGCATCACAGCAGGACTGCGGTCGATGCTAGCGTCCATGCTGATGGATTGCTGTGTGGACTGCGTTGAGTCATCATCGTAGCGGACTCTTTTCCTAGACCGCAATTCCTCGTCGTTGCCGATGGTGTCGCGCATGTACTGGTCGTGGGCGAATTCTTGTCCAGAACACAAGTGACCGAACAAGCTGCGCATGGATACGTCTTCGTCCCATTCCAGAGCGTCGACGGTGCAGGGGTAGACGTCCCTGGGTTTGAATGCGGAGACTAGCTCGCATAATTCTTCGTAGGAGGAATGGCGCGAGTATGGAAAGTACTAGATCTTGTCAGCTGAGACTTCTAGATTTCGAGAAAGGATCCATACTATAGTTTTCGGCAGACGATTCCCTGAGGTATCTCGTAGCGCTGATACTTTCACATCGTTCGACCACAATTCCTTGTCGGATCGGCCACGACCAAGGATTTGCACGAGCTCCTGCAGTGGTATGTCGGAAACATCCTTCATGCCATAACTGTCCAGGGAAAGCGCTTTGTTCTTTGACTCGAAAGCTTCGGTCAAGGCCTCTCTCGTCCGTGAGAGCGTTTTAGGGTCGCGGATCTGCTCCAAACACAGACTCTCCAGTTGTTCCAGTGACGACTGGTCTGGCAGTTCAAGCTCATGGGTCTGATAAAGATCGCCGCCTCCCCCTCCTGCTCCGAGCTCAGGCACTCTTGTGCCGTCCTCCATTCGTGCGACAATCGGCATAATGTAGACGGTCCGCTTTGAGCGAACCGAAGAGCAGTGTACTCCAGGCTCGCAGCTATGGACACGAGAGTTTTCGTCTTCGCTCAGGCAACCGGGCACAAATCGGTTTCCAAGCTCGAAACCGCAAAGAGCAGGGGCCTCATTGATAGCTCTTCGTGAGTTCGAAATAAGTGACCTATACAGGCCAATCTGGTATCGATCAACATGGACCTGCCAAGTCAGTACAAAGCATCTATAGATGGATGTGCGTCACACACCTTGGTGT
Organism: Aspergillus pseudoviridinutans; assembly: GCF_018340605.1. Taxonomy (NCBI): domain Eukaryota; kingdom Fungi; phylum Ascomycota; class Eurotiomycetes; order Eurotiales; family Aspergillaceae; genus Aspergillus; species Aspergillus pseudoviridinutans. The sequence goes on along the minus strand of NW_025091282.1, from coordinate 3,577,402 downwards.
TCAGAAGAGCGGAAAGTGCAATCCAGACGTCTTCGTAGCCAAACGTCCATGCTCGAAAGTAGAAGATGGTCTCCTTTGGGTACGCTTCCACCTTCTGCAGAAGCTCTCTCAGCCCTTCGGCTTTCGACGGAAAGCTTCGACAGACATGATCAACGCGAGCAAACGTGGTGTCGAGATATATCTTGTCGAGCTTCTTGCTCCCTAGTGTGTACGGAATGAGGACCGGATGCCGGACAAGGCTGCCGACCCACCAACGCTCAGCTATTGTATTTTATCAGTATGTAAAACCAGAGTATGCAAAAGGACCGTACAGCGAATATCACCGGTGTAGAGCACCGCCTTGCCGTCACCTTCGATCAGGAACATCACTGCACCAGCACAGTGGTTCGCGTCCAGGAGGGTGACTCTGATCGACAGTAATGGTGTCAACTCAATTTCAGTCGGCGTGTCCAAGGGAATCGGCCGCTAGGCATGTGAGTGACAGCCACCTGGGGGAAAAAGCGAAGAGCACTCACCAGAAGCTTGGTCAAATGCTTGTAGTGCAGTCTGCGGGACTCCAGAATCCCTTTGCTGAAGTTCATCCGGTGGGGATACTTTTCAATGCGCAAAAGCAATTCTCGAGTTGCGGCAGAACAGTAGATAAAAGGAGCCCGGAAGGACTCGAGGCCTTGCAGATGGTCACTGTGCACATGGCTAAGAAAACATGCGAGTGGAGGCGGCCGTTCGGGATTCTTTCGAAAGTAGTCGACTACATTATATTCAGCTCAGTATGCTGAAATCACTGACAGAGAAAATCTCGGCTCACTTTGTATGTAAGGAAATTCTGTACAGCTGTTAGATAATCTGCTATGAGCTTTTCTGCGTGGTGGCCATACCTTGAACTATCCCGTCGAAGGTCGACATCTGGTGTTGACGAGTGCTATTGTTCTTGTTTTTATGAGAAACATGACCAAAAGGAAGACTTGCAACTGATCCTGAAATGATATCAAGGGTTATTTGATACAAAACAGATGGTCGTGAAGGATGAAGTAGACGACAAGATTCCTTCTCGAAAAGGGCATCATCACGTGACTTAATCCAACAAAGTGCCTGCAGTTGAGGGCACTTTGTTGTCAGAGAGGATTTTTGCCTTCAATCTTCATCATATCCGCTCGATCTAGACTATCTACCTCAATTTAGAACAGCGGGAATATGCACAGCCAGTAAGCCTCGTCTTCTTACGGGTAAAGAACGTCTGATCGGATACGAACCGGCTTGTCAACGCCGGTTTGTACAACACCAGCATCCGCATCAGCTCCTTACTACGTTGATGGTCTATCTAACAATGCTGTACTAATACCTGGAACATCTGCCAACCAGGACCCTACATGGGTAGCGGCAGGAAGCCCAAAGGAATAAGTCCGACCATCGACCAAGTGGCCATGCAGATACAACATGGTGAGGCGAGTGGACGATAGACCCGCTCGCCAACACAGTCAAGCCCAGGAAAACAGAACCACAGCTCCATTCTCAGGGTGATTGGGGATAGAATCATCTAACAAGATCAGACTTGTCCTCTTTTTCATGGATTCTGCGCCCTCACTAGATGGATCCATCAAGGTTTGCAGCAATCATGACGCCGGTTTATGACGGAAAGAAGTGCCCTCGTTGGCCCACAGCGTTGTTCTCCTCTCCTCCGAACTCCACGCAGGTTTCCCTTTTCCTTCTGATGCGCTGGTCAGTTGCATGCGTGTCAGCAGACAAATAGTCGTATCATCATAATTGTTAGTCTACTATTTGTTGTCATCGTCGCTGAGAAAATAATCGCCGACATCCAAATATAAAAAAGTTTGCTCTCTTCCTCCCCTTCTCCGTTCTCTCTTCTCTTGTTTCAAACTCTTTTCTTCGGTTCAATTCCATTCTCTTGATTCGCTAGGGCAATAAAAGGCCCTCCTGAGGCTGATCTAGTTGCGAATCATGATGTATTCCTCCTGTTAGAAGCCGGCTGATCTAGACTCGAGGCCTGGACCGTATTTGAAGCCAAGGCTTCTCTACGGGCTAAGGATCCTTTTCAATTTATCATCAGGAGTTCTCCTTTCAGTACTCCGTACTCGAGTTGATATTCAGGGAGACAGGATACTCGACAGAGAAGTCAAAGGAAAGACCAATACTCTTGTGGTCTTACACCGTCATCAGCGTCATCGTCATCGTCCCCGCTATCCGTTGTTGAGATTTGTTACGATAACCACCGCAAATAGTATCAAACTCCACACTCGACCCGAGGGACGGTCTGGTCTATATCAGCTCTACCTTATTATCGACTATTGTTTACAAACTTCCCCTTTTTTTTCGTCTCTATTTTACCAACCTCACGCCTAAATCGCCCATCATTTGCAGTTCTCCCGTACGCTCTGCGTAGCCTCGGCGCATTCCCTATGCATACTAACATCCGTGCATATTGCTCCCCTTGCTGATCTCTCTTCTCCTTGCAAGTTGCGATAATTTATGAAGCGTGATCTGAAAACAATTCCAGCTCATTCACTTTCCTTTACAGTCCAACTTCCAACTGCTCCGACTCCTTACTCATTTGCCTGTCCATCTTGTGTATATCTGCAACTGTTGGTATCAGATCTGGGATTGCCTCCTTTCTCCTCATCTGGTCGCTCACCGCTCCTCTTTCTCCGCACTGTTTAGTTGGGGATTCTTATTTGGTCAACCTGACTGGCTATCTTACCCAAGAGTCTCAACTACCTCAACATCATACCACCGCAGCCTCATCAACCATGCATAAACCTTCCCTAGCTCAAATTGTGCACAGCGCAATTTTTCCACGCCCCCGTACCAGTGATCCGGCCACTTTTTCTGCTCACATCACTCGCAATCTTGTCCCAGAAGTTCGGATAGAGACATCCACTTTCTATGGATCCCTGGACAGCATCGAAGCCCAATATCCGGGCCTTGACTATTCCTATGGGCCCCACCGCATGAGACTGAGCCGATTCCCATGGCATCGAAAGCTATTCAAGGTCTTTGACGAACTTGGTCTGACCGAAGCTGAAATCTCATCGCTCTGTAGATGGGAGGGAACGAAATCCGCGCGCGAACGGTACGAGAAGGAAGAGGGCATCAAGGTGCGAGACACAACTGCCGAAGCCATCCGACCGGCAACACCGTCCCCGCGACCCTCTGTTGAGATCCATTTCAACGGCGGCTCAGATACGGCCAAGGAACCTGAGGTGAAGATAGACGAACCGTTCGAGGATGTCATCAACACTGGCCACGCCGTTGTCAACCGTGGAATTGACCGTTTGCCGCAAGTACACAAAGTGGAGGAGGACTCTAGCGACGAGGAGATGGAAAGCTGTGGGGTGGAATTGAACCATCGTCTACTGGCGGCTACTGCAGCCCGAGAACAAGGTGCCAATGTCCCACTCGACGAGGACTGGGAGCAGTGGCTGAAGGAGGTCGGCGAACGCGGAAGTTACGCAGACCTGATCAATGCCATCAGAACGGGCCAGCCGTTGAACTTTTTGTCCCACATGGCTACTCCACTGGCCCAGTTGCGTCGGACAGGCATCACACAAGTCCCGCCATCACTCCCAGACCGTTTCATGACTCCGGCGCCGCCCAGGGTGCTTTCTTCAAACGTTGGCATTCAGCGCCCTCCCAACCCTCCAGGAACTGCACGATAAGAAAAGGCAGCTTACTGGTCTTTGCTTTGTTCTTACCTCATTTGCGTTACAGATATTGCTAGCGAGCAGGTTTCGATTCGGGTGGTGCATTTACGGCGCTTTCACAGCTGTCTCTCGTCTTTTTGTCATCTTCGGGCGTTTCCTAATAGTCCCCTTTTCTGCTGCTGATAGATCGATCTCTTTGTCTTTGTAGTCGTCTCCGATGCTCTTCTAATACCCCTCAAGTCTTTGTCCGTTTGGGATTGCTTTGTTCCAGCGTCGCAAAAATACTGGCCTTTTCTAATTTGATAATGGTGTGAAATATCTTCAGTTGCATTTGAACCAGACACTGGACAGCAAACACGGTAGAATGTCAAATCAGAATTGATAATAAGGATGAAGGCATTCGCTATTTCTTTTCAACGGCTTAAAAAGCGCTGGTTGGGCGGGCAATGCGGAGTACCAAAGATTCTATGTCGGTTTATCTTTGAGCCTGCTTGGAGCTATGCTTTCTCCGTGTCTAGGCTCCCCGCAGCCTTTAAGTGCGACATCATCCACCGGACCCATAGCACCGTGAACACCTTGATGGACCATTGTCATGCATGGATGAATCTATGATATTGGCATAGGAAAATGATGTGATCATGCTTCCAGCTACCTAGCTGATCTTCAATCCAATGACGTTGACAACTGCGGTCCCGCACCCTGTTCTTCATAGCTTCAACTCATCATGATCAGGGCCATATTCTACAGCAAATTTGACACCCAAGAGGGTAATTAAATAATCCATCTACCCCATAACCAAGATCTACGAAAGACTGACCGTTGTAGGCCCCAAGGTTGTCCACCAAGTCCCCGATGGAGCCATCGTACCCTCTGCGACCGCCCCCTCGCAACCTCTTTTCTTGACCTTTTCCGACATCTCCTTCTTCGTGATCCCCCGGCAAGAGCTATGCGGCAATCTGATTCAGGTGTGCACAAATGGATACCGGATATTGGGCTATCCGATCTGCATGAAATCGCTCCGGTACGACCGCAATGAATTCATCTTCAACTTCTGCCTGGTGCTGGCCGAGGAGGAGGACTTCAGCTCGTACAAAAGCGTGGTGCAGAAGCTTGCGGATCTGATGCATGGACTGGAAGAGCAGAATGGATTCTTGTCTAGGGACCATTCGAAAAGTGGAGAGGGGAAGGTATACAGTTTGTGCGAGACATTGATGGAGGATTTGAATAACTATTGCGAGTGCATGATTCCAATCGGTACGCTGCCTTCTTCGCGAGACTGGGGGAGGCCCGATCGCTGACGATCCATGCAGATGAACTGAACACGCTGAATATCAAGCTGTTCCCTGTATACCCAGCTCCTCCACAGGTCCGAGCCTGGCAGGTCCCTCTTTTCACGGTCCGATACCAGACGTTTATGGATGAGAATTGGGATCTGACCATGCAACGGGTACGCCTTCAACATCTACGACGTCTGGAATGAAGCTAACCCAGGATAGATTGTGCCTCATATCAATGGCGTCAACAGCATCCGCATCATCTCCATCCTAGCAGATACTGACTTCTCCCTCACCTGTCGCGCGATCCGCCATCTCCTCTACTACGGCTGCCTGTTCCTGCTGGACATCTTCTCCTTCTCCGCAATCTACGCGCCCACCGCCCAATTCAGTTCCACCATCGCCTCCGACGAAGAAATGCAGCGCGAATGCGCCCGCTACGTCAACACGCTCTTCGCTCCATCCCTGGCCGTCCACGGGAGCACCGGTGCCGCCACCGCACCGTCCGCCTCGAACTCCGCCCTCTCGCCCGCCGCCCACGGCCTCACAAACGCCCACGTTTCCGGCATCCCAGGCAACCTCGTCGGCCTTGCCAAATACGACCCGGACACCGTATGGCCCCCGGTAGCCGACTACCGCGACCGCCGAAGCACAAGCCGAACACCCAGTCCAAGCTCGAGCTACCGCTCCAGCACCACAACACCTTCCATCTCAACCATCCTCCCTGACGACCACGACCCCACGCAGCCCCCACCTCCGCCGGAAATGGTGGATGGCGTGGGCATCGTCGAGCTCTACGCGAGCCTCAAGCAAGGGCAGAGCGTGCGACAATGGTACGCCCAGAACAGCCGCAAGCTAGCCCACATCGACATTCGCCGCTTCATCACCTTTGGTATTATCAAGGGGTTTCTATACCGCGTCCACAAGTACGCCTACGCGACGGGCCAGCCCGCCCCGCAGCTGAAGTCCTCCCAGCATTACCACCACTCGCATTCGCAGCCGCCATCGGGACCCTCGTCCCGAGGGCCGGGAACAGGGACAAATAGTCCCTATGCGTCGAGTGTGGGCGATGACGCGGCACCGATTGCCCAGCAGCAACATCATCATCATCATCATCATCATCATAACTACTCTGGACAGCGTGGGGATGACGGCAGGGAGCATGCAACCTCTGTTCATAGCGGGAGTCGCTCCGCGGTCGTCTTTGACGACGAGGACGAGGAGGAGTTCGTTGATAATAAGACGTTATCTAAATATCTGGACGGCATGCATTGTTTTGATCAGATTTGTACTGAGCTGGAGATTAGTGAGAAGGACCTAACGGCGGCCCTGAAGAGATACCCGGGAGAGGTCTTGATTATACACCGATGACGTTCTATATGCTACGAGAATAACTGATACCCATTTACGATGATCTAAAAGTCACAGTGCTTGGGACGAGAAGCAGATGTAGATTATTCCACCAGGGAAATAAATTTCATTAGTCATTCGTCTGGTCGCCAGCAAAAAGCCCAAACCAAGTCACAACCGCCGTTGCTTTGCCAAGTCCCCACAGGGGACAGGGCACTTGGCAGTCGCCGACATTGGCGAGGGTTGCTGCGTCCTTGACGCAGGAGATCGTAAACCAGCGCTATCAAGCGCGGAAAAAAAAAAGAAACCAGTACTCTTTCCCAAGCCCCTCCCAACGCCGCCATTGTACAGGGGTATGTGGTAATACACAAAAAGAAAAGTAAAAAAAAAAAAAGGAAAAACAACCGACCAAAGCAAGGACCGAGCACAGGAGTGCCGGTCTGCCGGCACGATTTGGGGAAAACCAGCCGGCAGACCTACTCCTGCTCCTCGTCCCAGCCCTCGAGCTCGGCCTTCTCGTATTCGGCCATGATGGCCGGTTCGAAAATGGTCTCGTCCTTGCCGGGGACCGAGGTTTTCGAGTCCTTGAAGATGGGCCCGATGCACTCCTCCCAGCGCTTGCGCCTGTCCATGAGGGTCCGAGCCACGTCGCCAATGGCAGGCCGGCTCACACCTGCAGCGACGTGGCTGCCACCGCCGGCTCCGCCAGGCCGGTGCTTAGCCTGGGAGCCTTTCTTGCTCTTACCCAGAGTGCGGGTGCGCTTGAGATAAGCCTGCTGAACCTGGGAGTCGAGGTCATCGTGGATGGTGGTATATTCCTGGTGTGCCATGCGTTCACGAGCGATATCTAGGAGCCGCGCCTTGCGGGCATTGTTGGTAATCATTTGCTTCTTGAGTTCACTCTGGAGCAGACGCAAACGCTGTGCAATATCGTCGTCGTAATGAGCATCGTAGTCAGGGTTGTCATCCTCGCCGAGAAAGCCAATGTGGCGGAGCTCTGCTTTGAGACGCTCATCAAGCTGAGCATGGTCGAGCTTGGCTGCGGGGACCTTGAAGCCGCTAGGAGAAGCATCGGGGAAAGAAGTCGCGGACAGAAGTGGCTTGCTCTCTGATTCACCAGCTGGCTGATCGATATCCATGGAATCTCCGGTAAAGAAGTTACTGGTGGAAGCCTCTCCATTGGCAGCACCAGTTGCGGAGTTTTCGTCAGGGTCTGTACGGTGTTCATAGCGAAGAAGGGAATAGAGGCGGCTGACCAAGGGTCCGACGGAGACCTTGTCAGTTTCAACAGTCTCGTCAGTGACCTGATCGATGTTGCCCCGTCCCTGGTTCAGGGGAAGACGTTCGCGATCGCCGTTGGCTTGATCGATGTTCATCAGTCCATCCTCTTCGGCCCAAATCTCGGTGTAGTGCTTCTTGCCGCGAGGAGGCATAATAAAAGGAGTAGTGCGATCACCCTGTTGGATTGTTAGCTAACGTGAAAACTGCCTTTCGGAATGCCAGTGAACTAACCTTTTCTTTCAAGAACGCAATGTCCTCCTCGGTCAGAGGACGCACGTAAGGTTCGATGTAAGAGAGGAAAGTGTTGGCGCTGACTTGATTAGTAGGTTTGGCATTGCTGAAATCCTTGTCTGGAGGAATGCCAGCCATCATGTGGCTCAGATCACTCTTTGGGAAACGGTTGACGCAATAGATCTCCTTCTTCTCCTCATCTGTCATATCAGGAGTGACATCGCGAATGTGGTAGATGGTGGGATCATCGAATTTGAGCGGGTTCGGACCAAACACCTGAACCTGAGGGATGGCCGGAGCGGGTTCAGGCTGGTGCTCATCGCTCTCGTCCTCGGAGGGAGACTCGGCAGTAGCGGAAGCTTCGCCAGCAGTAGCAGTGTGTTTGGGAGAAGTCAGAGACGAGGGAGAAGTGGGAGAGGTGACTTCAGAAGCCATATTCTTCGACTTCTTGGAGGCTGGGGAAGCGGCTAGGTTTGGCTCATTAGCTGGATCCATGTTGGAAGCTGAAGTCCAAGACAGGACGAAAGACGAGAGAGATGTAGAAAGAATGACATGGAAGGGGAGAAGTTGAAGGAGTTTGTGTCGTTATGAAAGGTGAAGTTCAGGTGAGAGAGATGGGCAGGGACGGGTCATCGTGTGAATGTCTCAAAAAAAAGGGCATAACAAAACGAACCTCCTTCGACCTTTGTCTCGGCGCCGTCCTGGCGGGCGATGTCATGAGCACCATGTGCCAACGGACGGTCCTCCTTTGTGCTTCCTCCACGCTCCCTACGCTTCTTCAATTTTCCTCCCTTAGAGGCTCTGATAGGTTCCTCTTCCTCATCGTCGACATCACGCTTCACCTTGGATGCGGACTCGCGGTCGTATGTTTCCTGGTCTTCAACAACCTCTTTGCGCTTCTGCGAGAGCTCTCTAATACCGGCATCGCAGGCATCAACACGAGCCTCTGCTAGCTGACTGAGAGTCTTGAGGTGTTCCATCAACGACTCGAGAGACTTGGAATCCGGGATCGGGCCAACCCCGCTCATACGGTCGAGGATTTCGCCATATTGGATAGTGCCCGGAATGAGAAGTTTCGAGACGTCAACATCGAGGTAACTGGACTGGACTCCCACGGATGTTGCACCAGCACTGAAGCTTGAGTTGGGGGTGGTGTTGCGGCTTCGCGAGGGACGAGCTTCGCGGCCTTTGCCTTTGCCTTTGTTGGCACCTGGCATTTTGAGACAGTTAAAGTACGTGAATTCCAAGTGATGAATGCTATGAGAGGAAGGATTTAGGTGAGAAATTGAGAGGGCATGAGTGATGGTGTGAGGGTAGGGATTCAGAGGCACAACTCGTCACTGAAGTGGTATTATCTTGCTCAAAGACCAATGGTCCAGAGCTTGATAAGTTCTTGATGACTATCTGCCCTCTAGAGCATACTAAATGCAAGATTTGCAGAGAAAACGGTTGAGGGGCGAGAGTGTGGTGTTAGTGGGATGTTTACAGGAGCTGATCGTTATCGCAGTGATGATGGAGACCAATGCACGTGATACTCATCACGTGAAGATACGGCCTTCAGTGCTTCCGCTTTGGGGTGATAAGAGTCACAGGCCAAGAAATTCACGGTTTCTACAACATCTCAGGGGTACAGATATTCACCTTACGGACTTAATTGTCCTTCTTTGGTGCTGAGTGTGATAGGACATGATCTATGGACTCGAGTCTTGCCTTAATGTGGAGATGTGTGGATTGATCTATCATCTATCGACAGTGCTCCGTACTGACGGTATCCTTCCTTGCAGGAGCTCCACTTGTCGATCAGCGTGGGATGGAGCACAGACAGCTTGCCTAGGATAAGACCAGATGATGGACATGAATGAAGATTCTGCTGATGATACCGTGGCAGACAGTACAATCTGCAGGGACAGGCATACTGTGAATCCTTCTCTTCGAATTCCTCACATTTTTGTTCAAAATCGGGTGCTCGATGTATGGCCAGTCCCCGCAAACGTCATCAGAGTCTGACTGCAAACGGCATTTCCATCTTCGATCAAGGAGATGAATCAGAATCTGCATGCTGGCAACAGGAAGAAGAAAAAGAAAAAAGAACTTAGGCCAAAATGACAAGGTGGATAGGATGGGTCCTGTCCCCGTACGGTGCCTGAGAAGAAGATGTTATTGGCATGATCGTCGATTTCGGCACTACCTATTATTTATCTATCACCTGCAACTATTGAGAACAACCTTTTGACCTTTTCCCTCCTCCCTTTACATCTCTGTATTTTGCTTTTGCATTTTCCTGATTGAAAAAGCTATGCATATGCATTACAACATCTTGGCATACTATTAATCGAGCGAAATGTTGTCTTCTACTCGGTCTTGACCTTTCATATTCTTGAACGCCATTCATTGATGCTGAGAGGCAGCGGTGTTGGTATATTGCAACCATGTGTATGATTCCTCATCCTCACCTTCAGATTGTGCACTGTGCCTATTTTTCTTTGCAATTCATCTATACCTCTGGTGTAGCCATGCGCTTTAGACAGTGGCTTGTTGTTGGGAATTGGGCTGACCATGTCTGATCATTAGCCGCCCAATCGCTAGCCACGGCTCCGATGTTTTTCGAAGGATCTGGGAGAGTAACGAATGCAACTCGAGCAATCAATGTATGTTTCACCAGTGGTACAGGTCAATCGTGAATCAATGTCAGCAAATGGGTTGCCCGCTTACATTGCGGCTACCAACAGGACAGCGAGAGCCTCCGTGTAGTGCTTGACGGGACAGTCCAGACGCTATCTACTCAAAATGCACCAGGCAAGGGTCCAATAAGAGGACTACTCTTTGTCCCTAGCCTTGACCCTCAGGATCCATGCAACAATGCCACCGCATCGCTTGTGCCGTCCAATTCGACTCGCCATAGCCATGTCGCTCCGTTGAACTTCCCCAACATCGGCTTAGCGCCGTGGGTATCTATCAATTGTACCAAGTCATTTCTTAATGCGTCGCGACAGCAGGACGTGGAAGCGCTGATCTTCTTTCTACCTTCAACCAACGATTCGAAGCCGCCCGCGCCGGAGGATCCTATCTGGGATCTGGGTGATGCTGGAGCATGGAAGAATCAGAACAACTATCCGGTCTATGCGATCCCCGGTCCTGCTGGGGAGACACTCATGCGCCAGCTGTCGTGGTACTCTGAAAATGCGACATTGGTCGGATTTGATACGGGTAGCAATCTAAATGAGTCTTCTGCCCTGGCGCAGGATCAGCATGAGATTGTTCGATTGTTTGCTCTCTTAGATTTTGGTAAGACGACCCATAGTTCCCAGCGAATACTGCTATGCGGAATCCGTTTGGCTGACTTTGCTCTGTCTCTTCCGCAGCGGAGGATCATCGAAACATGCCCAGTCTCTGGGGGTTCATCCTCGCAATTTTGGGGATGGTACTGGTTCTCAGTATCATCATCCTCATATGTTATCAATTGGTGCAGAAGAGACGCCGACAAGCCCTCGAGCGTCGCATCGCTGCCGGCGAAGTGGATATTGAAAATTTCGGGCTACATCAAATCAGGGTTTCGCGGGAGGTTCTTGATCAAATACCCACCTACGTCTACCCCTCTGTCAACATTCCCTCAAAAGCGTCTTTGAAAGGCAGCCCTAGTCCAACCCAGGTCACGCTAGATACAAGTTCGATACGATCTGTTGACCACAAAGAGCCTCGTCTAGTCTACAAGGAGACAGATATGCAAGCAAGCAGTTCCACCATCAGACTACCGGAAACTGCAATTACCTGTGAGAGCAGCAGACCTCCCTCCGTGCGAGAGTGCAGCGACTCTTCCAGCAGGTCACAGCCCACCTGTGCAATCTGTCTTGATGACTTTGTCTCGGGAACAACGATTGTGCGGGAACTGCCATGCGGCCATATCTTCCATCCGAGTTGCATAGACGTTTCGCTTACACAGATAAGTAGTCTTTGCCCGCTGTGTAAGAAAAGCGTCCTACCGGCGGAATACTACTCGACGCCTTCGGACGATATGGTAGTCCATCGGGATTACGTCGTGACTGAGCATTGACTGCCGGATTCTACTCGATTGGGGATATATTGTACGGTGTTGCGGTGGGATGATACCCTTGGTTTATGATAATACTTCAGGTTTATTTTAGTTCTTGCTCATCATATAGATGATAATGCATACAGATAAACAAACCAGACCATTCCAAAGCGTCTCTTGGCCCGACAAAGTCCTTCACCACATTATTCGAGGTGTAATATGAACATTAAGGCGCAGTCACGCTCAATCTCGAATGAGTCTAGGCCTGTCCTCCCCAGCAGATAACAATGTCGCGCTCGTAGAACTGTAGCACGCATTCTCGCGTCATCTGCTCAAGGGCCTTTCGCTGGGAATTCCGGAAATGCAACTGTTTACTGCGTCTCAATCTCAAACGCAGGTAATCGATCTTCATAGGTTCGCCCGCCAATCTACCAACATCGACATCAGCATTAGCCAGACTCAAAAAGGAAAAAGGAATAGGCAAAAACCTACCAAGCAAACTTATCATGCTTCCCCTTAACCCTCACATCGAGCACCTCCTCGTGGAAATTCCCTTCCCTCCTCGCCCTCTTCAACCTCTTCACCTCATGCTCCTCCAGCCGTCTCCCCACAATCCCCTCCAACTCCTTCCGACTAATCTTCTCCCTCGCCTTAGTCTCCTTGCTCGCTTTGATCCGCGGCTTGAACCGCGCCTGCATGCGGATCCGCAGCGTCGTCTCAAACCCGAGACTGCTCGCGTCGCCGCGCACCTCGATCACGCGCCCGCTCGCCTTGCTGCTCGACGTAGCCTCCCGCACACACACAAACGCCTCCTTATCGCCTCCGCCGGTCTGCAGCGCAAACGTACCCGGGACATCGGTCGAGGGGAGCGCAAGGAACGATTCGTAGTGCGAGATGGCGGACGCGGAGGCGCTCAGGATGCCGTAGGTATCGCAGCTTAGGTATCTGTCGCCATCCGTTATCAGCATTTCCCCTTCCCTTTCAAGGAATCTCCCAGACGGGGCCGACGTACTTCCCATGATGCCCCTTGAAACTCAACGACTCCGTCCCCGCCACCTTCGTCGCAACCCACACCTGCCGCACATCATGCGGCTCCGCCGTCGAGGCATCCCCCTCAATCAGATTCTCCAGCTCGCTGGCAAACACCTTGCCGTTCGCATCGCTCGCGATACACGTTGGCGGGTCGGACGGCAGAACGAGCACCACCGGGCCTGCGATATCCGACGGCGCGTCGGCCGACACCCAGCTTTGGTCTTCGGCGCTGTCTTCGAGGTGCTGGGTTTCCTCTGCGGGGGTCCTTGTGCTTGGGCTTGTGCCTGTGCCTGTGTCCGCGCCGAATTTCGATTCCGTGGAGGCGTATTCGCGGTGTTTGCGCTTTTTGGGCTTGTCGCCTTTGAAGGTTAGGGGTTTGACCATTTTTCTCTTCTTTTCTTTTTCGTTTCCGGGTCGGGTTGACGACAAGTTCGGACGTGTGGTGGGGAGTTGTGAGCGTTGGAGGATTATTGGAGGTGGAGCGGAGTGGATTGGGATGCAGTCCTTTACAACAGTGGTTTTTGCTTTCCTGAGTTCAATTTTAGACCTTACAACTTATGAATTGCTAATTACAGAAGTTAACTTGAACAGACTTAATTTGCATCAAATCTTTAGTAATTTAAGGGTAATGTATTGTTGCATGGAGTAGTGGTAGGCCAATCCGGAGATACGTCACTGCTACCTTGGGGACTGATGGTACCAACAAGTCACCTCCCTCAAGGTCCTCGCTCGCCTACAGATATAACCAGGCCGGCCCTCCCATGAACCTAGGCCAGTACTTTGCAAGTACTGGAGATAATTCTCTTTCTATTATTCAGGGAATAATATCATCACATATGTCATAAATCATTACATGAAGTATGTTCAAAACTTGGTTCTGATCCAATCCAAGATTTTGTCTGACCCCAACCCAAGTCTATCCCATCAACCCTCTAGTCGAAGACAATGGCAGCCTTGATTGCGGACTTGTTTCTCATCGACTCCAGGCACTGCTCCCACTCTTCGATCTTGAAGACCTTGTTCACGATGCCGTTGACCTTGACCTTGCCCGAGTCAAGGTAGTCGATGGCAGCAGGGAACTTGTACACCTCAGAGAAACTGCCGACAATGTTGATCTCGTCACCGACTAACGTGTTTGTCAGCAAACACTCGGTGGAAACAATGGGAAGAAAAACTTACAGATCTTGGCAGGGGGCCACGAGACACGGTCCTTGTTGGCGTACACACCGTACACGACGAGCTTACCGCCGCGGCGGACATAGTTGATGGAGTCATTGAGGATGTTGAGGTTACCAGTGGCCTCGACAACGATGTCAAAGCCGTAGGGGTTCTCCGACTTGAGCTTCTCGAACTGAGCGGAGGGGTCCTTGCGGGAGAGGGCGACGTATTCGTCACCGGCACCGAGGTTCTTGGCCAGTTCCATCTTGAGACCCTCAGGAGCAACAACGGTAACCTTGCATCCACCGTTCAGACGGAGCATCTGAGCAAGGATCTACGCACAGTCAGTTTCCAGTCATGTTACAGAGCTACCAGACCTGAAACCACGTACCAGACCAGTGGGACCAGCACCGAACAGCAGAACAGAAGAGCCCATCTTGGGAGCAATCTTGTCCAGACCGTGGGCGGCGCAGGAAGCAGGCTCGAGGAGAGTGGCGTCGACATCGGAGAGGTTCTTGATCTTGAAGACTCTCTTGGCTACAGTCCGGTATGGTTAGTTGCAAGACACTGTGGTTGGGTCGAGGCTCTACAACATACCAGGATAGGCACAGTACTCGGCAAAACCACCGTTCATGGTGACACCATGAGCCTCAAAGTGCTCGCAGAACAGCTCATCACCGCGACGGCAGTAGAAGCACTCGCCGCAGAGCTCAGAGTTATCGGCAACAACACGCTCACCAATCTCGAAACCCTTGACCTTGGAGCCGACAGCAGCGACAACGCCAACAGTCTCATGGCCTGCCGCGGTTAGTCTAATGTTCGAGAACGACGGCGATTGTCGAGGGAGCATCAGGCATACCAGGAACCAGGGGGAACTTGGCAATGAATTCACCCTCGTGGATGTGCAGATCGGTACCGCAGACACCGCAAGCCTTGACCTTGATCTATACATGCATTATGGGTCAGCCATCCGATTCTGAGGTGTGCAGAATATTTATTGGGTCGACTACATACCAAGACATCGTTCTCACGGAGAGTGGGCAGAGGGACCTGGACAACGCTGTGGACCTCAGGCTTCTCATATCTGAGAGCCTTCATGGTCTGAGGAAGATTGGATCCCATTGCGATTGATGTGAGGTGGAATGAAGCCTTGCGATCTATAACACTCGACAGTCAATATCAGATACTCAAGGCAAAGCTCGACGAAGAGAACAAAAAGAAGCAAGTCGAACTTACCGAGAAAGGAAGATAAGGGAAGCAGGAAAGAATGCGAAGAGGATGAAGATGAAGAAGAGGAAGATGGAGAGAAGATGAGGAAGAAAAGAGAAGACAAGGAGGAAAGACAAGCCTACTTATGATTTCGTTTCAAGGATCCAAATCCCAAACCGTGAAGGAGGGGAACTGAGGGGGAACAGCAAAAGCTAACCTCAGGCATGCACTTCCCGGTGCCAATGAAGTCAGACTGTCCATCTTTTCCTCCATTCATTCATCTACTTAACCAGGGCAGGTCAAGCACAAACTGTATCGGAATCAGCCATCGACGGAAGCTGGTCCTAGGCTCGGGACACTACGCTCCATCGCAGTGGGTCTAGCACAAACAGCCCAGAGTTCCACTGTCAGGTGATGTCCTTGTGCTCCCAGCCCGATTCCCCGAAGCTACTCCGTACTGGCAAAAAGAATAATCTTTCTGCCTTTTAGTTTAATTATTCACGCGGGTGGTGATCTTTATTTTCACGTTGACCAATTCAATTTCTATCCGCGATATCAATTGACTATGCACGTCAGGTCGAAAGTCGATCAATTGAATACCAGACAGTGGCCGACGTGTACAGTGAACCGTGTCCCAGTGGACCATACCCAAATTACACGCCATCGGTATTCCCGATACGATATCTCCATCTGGACTCTTCACAGAGCAAACCTTCACAAAACATCACGGCACACAGGAAGCAAGTGGATAAAATGACTTCACCTGGGGAGTATAGCTCCATTTTAGCACTTGACCCCTGGAATCCATCTAGACACTAACCATCACACCCAATTTTTCTTTCTTCTCTTCCCAAAGCTACAAGAGTACAAACAGTGGAAATCAATTCCTCGGTGGCAGAGCTCCCGTATCCGCAATGACGTTTCTCCCCCACAGACTCTCCTAGAATGTCCCCGTTTTGGCCCCGCTATGACCTCGTCATAGGCAAACAGGTTGGTTGTCGCTGTCAGAGAGCATATTGTCGTTCCTGACTAGATAGAAAGTAGATAGGAAGTAAACAACAATAATAATATGGCGGTATGATTCAAGTGCCACTCTCAACGAGTCAACCTCCAAGAACAAAAACAAATACTGTCAGACAATAGTACCTTCCGCATGCACAACCGAGTCTGCTCTGTTTCCCCCCAGGGTCTAGACTACCTTAAGGTACCTGTACTCCATACGTCCACAAGGATATCACACCGCTTCTCCACAACAGCTGTCTACTGCGCTACTGTACTGTATGTGGGATGCTGACACTGACTGACTGCGACAATGCACATGCATACCCCAAACAGTAAAGGCACTGATCCTTTGTCGGATATCAACTCTTCCTATTGTCTTTGTTTATTTCTGCCCCGGGAACCCCGAAAGTCAATGGCTCGGCTGCTCTATCGCTAGTGTCCCATGACCTGAGAACAGATCGAATCCTTACACCGATTAAGTATGAATAGATGACCTGGATCTTCCCTCTTCGGACGTATCGACTGTCAACGGTGAGATTTTCAGGTCTAGAACTCTTCTAATCCCACGCCAATCTGGGGGTGCTCAATAATGAGACCAATAGACACGTCTCAACACTTTTTGATACGAGTCTCTTTGCTTTTCTTCGAGTCTGGCGTCATGTGACAGACTAGAACAGCGACGACTGAGACAGGTATGAGTAGACAGATGGAAAAGTACGAACATTAGAGATATAGCGGCTACCGCTCACCGGAGACATATGACATCCCTCAACTAAAAATGGCATTGACAAGGATCATAATCAGCTCCTTACAGGGTTACCTGCCCCTGAGGTGTGTATACAAGGTATCTATTCGGAGTTTCTCACAATATACTCTATCACTTCAGTCCAAACCCTTCGCTGTTCCCCACTGCTTCCCAGAGCATCCGCTCCAGTTTCTCCCGAGTGGGATATTGGTACAGGMCTAGCGTGTTAAAACACGTTCGTGCGATTGGATACCGCGACGCATCGTCTCCGAGGCATGCCAGCCGGATCGTAAGACTTGTCGCCCCCATGGCCGGTATTCGGTCACTGCCTGTGATGAACGAAAGAATCTTCCTCTGCGCCTGGGGGTCGGTATTCTCAAAAAATTCCCAGAACCACCGCACAACCGGAATGTTCTCCGGCCGGGGATGTGACCAATTGTCGTATGTCGCAACCGCTCGAAGCGAGGCAACGTCCAGTGCGTCGTCCGAGCCGCGAACAAGTAACTCGATCTCTTCGGGTCGGAACAGCGAGAGCGCGTTGCCGCCACATACGGTAAAGAATCCCCTTTTGAAGGGCTCAAATTGTCGAGTGACTGCTGTGTCTAGCATGTAGTGAACATACAAATCCACAAACTCCCGTCGATTCGCATTAGTGACCGGCCTCGTTTCGCCTCCAGGGCAGAGAGGCACCGCAACAGCCTCGCCATAGCGATCGACGTGGGCCACAAAGTCGTAACAGAATGTATCGGCAACATCTCCATCAAACTCCAAAAGAGCCCGAAGGCCTTTGGCGAGTGCAGGACGGTATTCTGCCAGGTCATCCAAAGTACACCTGTAGTTCGACCGGGCACTCGATGGTTGCGGCCCGCTGGTCTGCGGAGCAGCAGCCAACAGCTTTTTGAAGGCAAACGGTGGAAGAGCAATGTCTAGGATCGTTGAATTGTATATAGCCAGTCCAAGAAGCACGCCGACCAAGAAAAACTGTTCAGATGATTCGAAGCAATAAGGATTAAAATAGCAGAATCGGGAGTCCTCGTCGTATAGAAAGAGTCCTGTATCAATCAGCTTGAGCTCTCTTTCGTTTTGGCGCCGTCGACATACCGTGATGAGGGTCAAAAATTTCCCGAACAAGCAGAAGAAACCATTCTTTGCGAAGTCCTCCCGCATCAACACCCTCTTCGCCAACGAACTCAATGCGGAGGCCCTTTTTTATCTCTTCTTGGTTAGAACCCACCACTTCACTGACACTTCGTAGACTGTCGTCAACCAGACAATCTCGCCGGACCTTCAATACAAGATACTGACTTATCGCCTTTCGACTCAGTATACTATTGAAGAATGCCTCCCGAGCTTTGACTTCCATCTGGCGACGAGCGTCATGTTCCATTATATGTATTTTCGCCCAAATACTGAGGAAATAAGGATATTGACAAAACGAGAACTTGGCCAGTTTTGACTCCCAGGCTTCGAAATCCGCCACGAGGTCGGAATAATCCAGGAGTGTATTATAGAAGGCGCTAATTGGGATCTTGTGTCCTCGGCGAGGCCCCGCAGCTCTATTTGTCGAGGACCTTGCTTCCTGGCCAAATGCTGCATCTGGCTTCCGAGCAACACTCGTATCGTTTGCCGTAAATAGCAGAGACATCACCCTTGCGGCCGCCCGGATCTGCCAATCATCACCGTACACCACGGGCTTATTCCGCTTGTCTTTTGCTGGCTTGCTGGGACTTCTACCATTAATGGCAGCGTGCAGTTCCGCAGGAGTATTCCCAGCTGCACTACTGAAACTGGGTACCAGACTGTTATCATTTTCGATAGCCTCGCTGCGTTTCCGTCCTTGCTGCCGACTAAGACGGTAAGTAACGAAGCTGCCCACCAGGTCCACTATTTTCTCAAACTGTCCAGTAGGAAGGCGTGAAAACCAGGAGACGAGATAGTGATGGCAATCATTGGGTAAGTGTGCCATTAAGCCCAGTATGCGCTTGACGATGCCAAAATGATGGCCTGGAGGCCCACTGCGAGGCGCAGAAGGCCCCAATTGTTCTTTGCGAGAAGGTCTAGCATCACGGGGCGGTATCCTCTCACCACTTTCCTTTGGATGGGACGGCCGCCTGCCACCTTGGGATTGGGTGAGATTGACAGGTCGCAAGGAAGAACTTGATGGGTAGATCAACGGATTTGCGAGGAGTATGAGAAGGAACCGTATCTCTTCTGGTCTGTGTAGTGGTCGTCGTGGCCGCTTGACCAGATTTTCCGTCGCTTTGAGAAAGGTTCTGTGAAGATGTAGACGTGATTCTGTAATATCTCTCTCAATCGTACACATGTCCACAGAGTCCCATAACTTGCTCCGCCCGTGACCTTCTTGGCCGCGCTCATCAACAGGCCTCATGGCTGTCCAGCGCTCGACCCATGACGAACCAGCCGTCATGATCAGATGATGCCACTCTGCCAATTGAGACCAGTTGATCCGCGGACTCCTAGAGGTAACTGCTTTCGAATGATTTGAAGATTTCCCTTTCGAATGTGAATGGCCGAGGCCATAGTTTGGGTCCCCGTCATTCATCCACCAAGAAGAGTTTTCGGCTAGGTCTCCAATCAGAAGGGTCTTTGCATCGATCTCAAATGCTGGATGCGCATGAGAGAGCGCATCATTGCTCTCCACGTTCGGTTTTGGAGGGCTATGATCGGGACTGGCGTTCTCAGCCAGTAAGGGAGGTTGTGCTGTACTAAAGGACGCATTCAAAATGTCGCATCCTTTAAATGAAGCTAGTATGTACTCTTCTAGGGGCTTGAAGATGTAAGGGTGGCTATGTTGATCCTTGATGTCCCGCTCACACGACCTTCCTGATTCGCGAGGCAAGCGTTGGCCTTTGGGCAGAATGTGCACGTCTGAATTGTTGCGGCTACGTAGCCGAGGATCCCTAACGTCCGTATGTGGCGCCAAGGAACTCGCTGTAGGCTTCAAAGACTTTGAGGCTCCGTTGAACCAGTCTGGTTTCCCGGGTTTACTGGACGCAGACGAACTGCGCGCTCGGACATCCACGCGCGGCTCGGACAGTAAACCCGAACCATGGTCATATGTATGCACACGATTTTCATCCTGCCCTATAGCCGAGGGTTTTTCAGACCGATTTCCACCCGATGTGAAGGCTTGAGGCAGAGGCGCGTCTAAAAGCCGTCGCAGATAGGATGAAACGCAATTATCAATTATGGACCGTGTCCGTTCCACGGAGAGAGGAACCGCTAGATCTGTAAGTTAGCCCCAGATCAACGGTAAGAGCTCCTAGGTAAAGTCGGCACACCTTTTCTCGGTAAGGACAGACCAGGCTTCCCATCCTTCCCCGTGCTCCCTTGACTCCCCAAATCCTTCGAAGTGTACGGCTCCAGATCATTTACAGTCAAGCACTCCGTGCACCGAAAAACCTTTAACCCTCGCGGCCACCGAACAGTAGAGTTGCACGTCATGCATTTCCCTGTTGAGATCGCCTCACCACCTGGCAATGGGCGTGAAGAGGCTTTCCTGGGGCTACTTGAAAGCACATCGGGCAGATTGGTCACCTCAACGTCATCATCGTCGGAGTCAGAGTCTAAGAAACCCGGGTTCGGGTTGCGTCTCTTGCCGCCAAAGGCGGAGGGAAACGGGTGACTGACCGAACGAGAATGACCTCGATGGTGGGGAGGCGAGGTCGCCGGGTTGCCGGTCATTGTCGGCGGGATGGGGACATCGCGCTGAATGTGGCGTGGTGCACTCCTCTCCGCTGAAGAAGAATGAAGGGCGGCGTTTGGATAGACGGCGGAGTTCAGAGTTGGAGGATGAGGCTGGTTATACGCGGACCGCGACGGCATATGGGCGCATTAGCTTGTGTATATCTCGTGACTGTCTGAGCTGGAACAACTCCAGGTGTAGATTAAGTGCTTCGTAGACTAGAAGCAGACGCGGTTAATTCAGGCCTGGTTAAACTAGGTATCGCACGAGTGTCGTCTGATCAACGGCAGTATGTGCAGGAACCACAGAGAAGCTTGTTAGAGATAGAAAGGAGGCAACGTAGGTACTAGGTTTATAGGAGTTGGAGGTATGAAGGAGGTTTAAACTGGGTCGGATCCTGCCGAAAAAAAAACCTGGAACAGATCGACTGAACCAAGCGACCTCAGGAACCAAAAAGGGAACCAAAGAAGAAGCCGCAATTGATGCAACTCTAATGATGATGATGATGATAGTGGTGGATGATTGATGAGTAAGAGAGCGATTAGTCAGGGGCAGTGATAGAAAACGGTTAATACCGTATTAATGTCACCATCAGCGTCTTTGAAGCTAGAAGAGTCGGAACTTCAGCCACAGTGAACCAGTATCAACTTAAATATCAGTTTCAAGAGATCTCTTAAGACCATCAAAGAGTAATAGGCATTCTGKAAGTGTGAGAAAGAAACCGGGACGAAAGAAATTATCGAACTGATGATGTCTTACAACTCTTGCGACAGCCTACCTCGGCGTCGCCCTACTGGACCACCGCTATGGGGTCGACCCGCGTTTTAGGCGCTGGCCTTGGATGTGACGCTAGGATGTCACGAACTGCTGCTATTTTGGGCGCTGAAGCTCTGACTAGTCTCACAATCTCTGACAAGTTCGTAACTTGTGCTAAGTGGTATCTTAGTGAACCAAAGACCATGTTCCAGATTGCTGCAACATCAGCATTTCCGAACGTCTTCCACTTGCGGCTATTCAGCATCAAACCGGTAATTGACAACCCCCCGCAGTGGATATCATTTGCAACAGGTCGCGGATCAACGTTCGTCTACATTCAGCCTACCAGTCCACTACAAGCTGCAGGGAGCGTCCTGAAGAAAGAAAAGAGTCGTCGTACTTCGTTAAGGGAATCATAGAAAGAAACAGAGAGAGAAAGGTTTTTGCTAACATCCGATCCGAAAGATCTGTTGCATTAGGCTCGCACCCTGATGATTCAATGACAAAGTCACAGAAGCGAGTTTTTGTCGGAATAAACACATCCTCGAAGAGAGAAATTTTCCATAACCACCAACCCCCATGAACACCCAACGGTCTACATCTAACGGTATCTCCAGTAGCTCTGGGTGTTGTGGATCTTCCAGGTGTGGCGACGGCCAGCACGGGTGTTGTTGTAGCGGTGGCCCTTGTTGATACCACGGGACTTCTTGCCGGTGGCAGTGAGACCACGGCTCTCGCGGTGCTGTACAGGAAATGTTAGCAAGGGTAGCGTAAATCTCCCAGAATCGTGCCGAGTCGCACGAGAATTGTAGACGAACCTTGTGGACAGCGTTGCAGATCCAGTTGATGCGGGGATCGCGGCGGATAGCCTTGTGCTGGGGGTCAACGAGGATGACCTCGAAGTACTTGTAGGTGGAGTCCTGGTTGATCCAGTAGGAGTTCAGGACACGCAAGTTGGCGCAGCGGCGGCCGACACGCTCCTCAGCGGTGGCACGCAGAGCACGCTGGTACTTGAGCTGGTTAACACCCATGTTGGTGGGCTTGCCTGTAATGCGAACACACAATTAGTCCAATCTCCTCACATCGAGGAAATCCTGAATTTGCAAAACATACCGTAGGTAGCACCCTTGGGCACAGGCCTCTTACGGCCACCACGTCTCACACGGACACGGTAGACAACATAACCCTGCTTGGCCTTGTAGCCGAGACGACGAGCCTTGTCGGGGCGAGAAGGACGGGAAGCACGGTGGATAGCGTTCAGTTGACGGAGCTATATTGATGCACTCTCAGCAAAGTTCAACGAGTGTATAGCAAGACAACACAAGTCCAAATATAACTTGTCTTGTGTGCCACATCCACATCATCCGCCGGCGGGAAAGAAAAGCAAGCTTTGTGAGCGAAATTTGCGATCTCCGAAGCCGAGCCCAGCAACACCCAGAATCAAAAAAATTCTCTTTTTTCGAGGGTATCCTATGGCAAAGCAAACGAGGTCTTCTCCCTCCCGGCGGGATGTCAAATGTTCGAAATTGAGGGGGGGATTCTCACCTCCCAGCAACGGACACGCAGCAGGAAGCGAATCACGTCGGACTGCTTCTTCTTTTGGATCTCTTCCACGTACTTGAGGGCACCCATCTGGAATCAATCAGCTTTGATGAATCGGAGAATTGCGAAGAGATTGAATCGGATTATTCGAATCAATTCGAGCCAAATTCTATCGCAAATTGAGGGACGCGAATACGTACCTTGTCGGCGTGGCAGGTCGTCGGTTGTCGTCGATGTCGCTCTGGAAAGATTGAAGGAAAGATGATCTCTTCTGTGAGGGTGTTGTGTGTGGGACGCTAGCAAATTAGGCGAGCGCGAGCCTAACCGCATCCACCAACCAGCTTTGACGCTAACCCTTGTTTATGCCTAAGGTGTCAACAGCGGATCAAAAATCCTCCTTTTCCTTATTAGGTTTGGTCAACCGACACTTGGTCCAGCCCTAAGGCCGCAAGGCAACAACAGCTTGGTGTGGTTTGGGCACGTGCCCCATCTCTGCCGTACTACGAACGCAAGGAGAGGTGAAGTTTATCAGCTTGCAAGCATAAACAATTTTATTTCTTGTCTAAATGTAGAGTTCAATTTTAAAACCAGTAGTAAGAAAATTTCAATATCCTTCGTTTCTCAGTTTCGACAAGGGAAAGGGAAAAGAAAAGTCTCTCAACTGTTCCAACCCTGCAAACCACCACAACTGCACCAAAGTCATTCATAACTGTCATTGTGGCACCGAGTACAAAACAGGACAGTAGTATGGCAATGAACGTGAGATAGCACGCAAGAAGCACGTGTATGTAAGATCGTAGAAGGAAACGAAGAAGAGAACAAAGTGCAAGTGCTGATGTACAGCTGCTTGAGCGTGGTCAAAAAAGTGACCAGAGGAAAGCCATGAATTCATGAGTTGAGGTCTATTAGGTATCAGCATAGCGACAGATCGTAAATCTTTTAGCAGATCCGTCACACAAGTTTTCTAGAACGTTGAAAGAAAATGGCAGAAACCGACGAGGTCGAAAAGGAACGACTGGGGAAATGGGAATCACTGCATAAAGAACACTTTCGGAGGTTGAAACCCAACAGGACATGGAGACGGAGAAGAAAAGTACAGCGTGCATGGTCATTTCACTGATTCAACAGCGAACATCATGTACAGGAGACAGCGATACCTTGAGCCAAGGGTACGATGGCTCTCGTTCAAGATCCAAGTGACAGGCCCTGGAACCGGGTGGTCCAGTCATTTGGTGCATTGTGAATTCGAGAGGGACCAACGCCAACGCCAGGACTATGCGCGGCATAGTCAACATAGCCAGTGTCCAGGGTGCTACCATAAGCGTTTGGCGGGTATGCAGAGAAGGGATCGGCACTGGGTGCGAGTTCACCAAGGCTGGAATCAGGCTGTCGGGCACCCTGGGAAAAAGACTGATAAGGATCTGTGTAGGTGCTGCGGAGGGGCGCGCCCTTATTGCCGATTGTGTCTCTGCCAACATCTATGCCGTCTCGAGCTCCGCCGTACACTCTGCCTTCGGCATTTCCAACACCTCCCGGCGGCGGCAAGCCAGCATTTGGCGGGGTCACAAAGGATGCTGGATTGATTGCCGACATCCAGATCCTGGTCTTGTAGATCTTAAAAAGATCAGTCACAAGAGAATTGAAATTGATGTATGAATCCGCAAAGTAATAGAAAGTGAGTTTCTTCCAATCCCTGTTGTCGCAGTTAGTACCATGAATTCGATGGCCCGGACGTAATCCTTACATTTGAAATTCGGCATCAAGAATCTCCATGTTGAGTCTGTGCTCGGCAACTTTCTGCTGACAGACCCGCTTTGCTTTCGCCTCGTTGCCCTCTTTGTCGCGGAGCGTCAGGATCTCGTGGTTCTGGGCAAGTCTCTTGATGAGTTTAGGCTTGATATCTCCTGCTAAATCCTGCACACCATGCGGACCATGAGGACCCATGCCACCGATAGTGCTTCTTCCGCTCAAGGCTGGAACACTCCCCGCCACGTTCGCGGCTCCGTTCTGGCCTTGCCGAGAGAACATCATCAGCCATTTGTAGTGTTCCTCTGCATACTGCTGTTTCAGCTCCCGAGCTCTCTGCAAGGATACATTCGCATGCTGGATAGTGCCTAAATCTGTGCCACGATCCGCTTCAACAATAACCAAGTCACCGGGTTTCACCTGCAAACCAGTGTCTTCTTGAATGTAGAAAACGTCGGCACGGTGGCACTTGAAAGTCACGATATACAGAAGCTGATTCTGATGGCCATGTGCAAGACCGGACTGGTGGCGGCCGTAAGCGTTTGGCATCGTATAAGCCTGGTGAAGCGAAGTAGGAACTGCAGAGGGTCCTTCGGCAACACGTAGAGCTTGGTCGCGAGCAAAGTAGGATTCTGCAAATTGACGAGCTCGTAAATATTCCATTTCCATTTCATGTTCCTCGGGACGAGAAGCCATATGCAAACGGTGATACTCACGATTCTGGCTCTGGGCATTTGAAAGGGAACCATCACTGATATTCACAAGATGGTCCTCCCGATCTCCCAATCCAGCCCGGGAGGTGGCCGCTGCTTGAGAGTCGCCAGAAATAGAAGCGTGCCGAACGGGAATATCTGCGAAAGAGTGTCGCCTGCTCTGAGGAATATCGGCGAGGCTGCCAAATCCGAGGGAAGTCTGCCAATTGGCCTTACGAATACTTTCCAGCGCACGGTTCTCAAGGGGGGTGAGAGTGGAAGGCAGCTGCTTCTCGAGGTTACCCGAATGCTCGGAAAACCTCCTACGCAGACTGCTGTGGATGTTGCTATAACCGGGTATATTGCCCACTTCATCGAGATCCTCCACAGCAAGATCTGTCTCCTCGGGGACGCTTCCACGAATCCGGTGGAGGTTGCGCAAGTTGCTACCAGCTGCATATCCACTGGCCGTGGACGCGGAAGACATGGCGCGATCTCTCAGTCTGTTATCCAGTTGACCTGCAGCCTGACGCAGAATTGCATTCTCCCGCGAGAGTTGCTCGATTGTGCGGGCCTGATTCGCCGAATAAGCGTTGTTACTACCGTCGGAACTGTTACCGCTACCGCCATCGTCATCGTCCTCACGAACACGACCGAGAGTGGCAGGGTCATGACCAAGTTCTCCAAGGAGGCTTGGCCGAGACGATCGGTGTTGCAGAGCGGAGTATTGTCCAGCATTCCGAGCCCGCCCACCTGGGTACGGCGCCGTCGACTTATTAGCCATCGTGTTCAAGTACTCTGGATCCATCTGTCCCACGGAGTACGACTGTGAACGATATGTCTTGGGAGTGGGGTGAAGCGGGATAGAGAACGGGATCGCCGACTCTCCAGATGTAGTGCGGGCAGTAGGACTCAACAACTCATCAGCAAAATAGTTGTTAGCAGCAGATGCGTTGGACATCGTAGGCGACGGGACAATCTCTGAGAGTCGGGGTGGCGGCTCTTTTCTGGACTCAGAATTCCAAATGCCTGTGCCCCATGTGAACGAGCTGTTTCCTACGTGGTTCCAGTTCATTGGGCTGCTCAATCCAGGACTTGTCCCGGAAGGCCATCCGGTGTGGTCGGTTGCGGGACTGGTCGGGTTAGAGGCACCGGTGCCTGACATCAACGAACCAGTAGTCAGAGACACCTTTCGGGGCATATTGAGGGGAATCTCGTTCAGCCATGAAGTACGGCGAGTAGGCTTGGGCGCAGAGACAGGTGCAGACGTCGACGGCAAATGCGAGTGCTCTCCGTCGTCATCTGAGGATGCCAAAGCATCCGAATCGGGCGTCGAGCGACGGACTCCAGGATGGGTTTTTTCAAGCCTAGCTGACGCATTACTGGACACTGCTGGCGTGTCGGCAGATTTGGATTCCTGCGTGGACTTTTCAGAGGGTGCGGCCATATTGTCTTGTTGTCTTATAAGCCCAGCCTATCCCAAAGCGAAGATTGTGAGAAAGGTCTTGAATCACTGGCAACAGCGCGGTCGTGACTGAGACACTAGGGACTAAAACAAGCAAGTCAGTATGAGTCTAGAGAAAGCTAGCAAGTAGACGAGATCAGCAGGAGCCCAACGGCGGTGATCCAGAATGGAGCCTGACTAAACACTTCGGGCCGGACAGCAACACCAGATATAATGAAGAAAGTTTACACAGACGGGTTGAGTAGAATACACCACCGAGGCTGAGTAACGAGTGAAGATGGAATGAGGTCTTTCACATTAAAGGTAAGGGATATCAACTCACTGGTATCTGATAAAGATGATGCTTGGATGCAGTGACAGAGGGAGGGGAGTGATCTTGATTCTATCAACACCACTCTGTGTGCAACGCCGAGAAGTAAAGCTGCACAAGGTATTCACTAGAACAAGATAAGAACCAGACCAACTCTCGTATGGTCAACCTCAAGAGAATGAATCAAATAAGAGGGTAATTTGCAAATGTGCTTAAGGGACGTTGACCCTAAGAAGGAGCTTCGGTGACCTTAGCAGAATATGAGCTTGTTGCATGATAAGTTAGTTCAAGGTTGCACCAGTGAATTGAAGTGAATGAAAATGAGATGGAGCAGACGCATAGCATGAAGATAAATTTTTAAGTCAGATACGCAAAGAATGGCAGGGTAAATAGCAGGCAGATGCACGGAATAATGTCTATACTGAGCGATATCAAGGGAAGTAGCTTGAGGTGGCGATATTGAAAGCTATGGAAGGTTCAACACCAAAGGACCTCGAAAGCTGGGGCCGCCCAAATATGATATGGACCAGTCGGCCCAGATCAAGCAACAGCCAATGAGATCTGACTTTCAAGGGTCTGTGGCGATTTCTGGCACCTGTCGCCCCAAGGAACAGTACGATGGTAGCTTTCGACCCACTGACTGCAATTTCAAGGATGAGAAGTAGAAACAGAAAAGGAGGTCTCGGCTTGCGTAGTCAATGTGGTCGACCATTTGATTGCGACACACTGAAGTTGGGATGTAGTAAATCGTGGTTGCAGCACCACCAGGCGAAGATATAGACAACCCAGAAGAAGCCACGATTGACAGAATCATGCCGCATGAAAATGGTTGACATTTTTGTGGGGATTGCGGGGTGTAAAATGGGGTAAAACATGACACAAAGACTCAACACATACCGTAGAAAGTAACAATGTACAATTCTCCCTTTTAACGCAGAATCCTTTATGGACGGGGGTATCACTGGCACTTCTCAACGAATACAAAAGGCAGAATAATTTCGTGAACAAGTCTGTGCGAGCGTCCCTGAGGTATGAGCAAGCTCCCGATGTATCAAGATGTCGGAGACTTACCAGTCTAGAGTAAAACGATCCCTTTATTTTCTATCCAAAGCCAAACAAAGCCAATCCCCCGATTATGAAAGAACGTTGTTTTCCGTGATCGAACTGAAATGAGCAAGGTGATGAGAGAAGCGACCAGGCTTCCGGTTTAAACGAGCAAAGAAGTTTGCGGCGAAGGCGTTGCGCGAATGATGGGATCTCGGTTGTAGATCGTCCTTAGATGCTTGCCTGGAAACACAGGGGCTTTTCTCCTTCTGGTATTTCGTTATTTTCTTTTTTTCCTTTTTTTAATTTCTCACACTTTCTGGTCGGACTGAAATTTGTCCACAGAATCTATGAAGTAGTCGGATCGAAATCGCGACAGGGTCGATGTCACACTTGGCGCAGTGTTGGATATTAAAGATGCGATGCGAGGGTGGTAGCGTGACCTCAAATGACGTTGTGGAAGCACTCTTGACGCCTGAACTGTGGGCAGATCTGCTTAGGAGCAGCGCATCTTGGAAGGATTCAAGTATGAGGGTTTGCGATCGCCTATTGACGAAGCTATTTCCGTTGCGATTAGATGCGACACAGATGATAGCGGTTACGAAAAGAAAAAGTAAAAAGACAAATTGGTGATCTTACTGCTGTGTCGCGGAGGGGAATGCGTTAAGGCGGAGAGGAAAAGCGGCGCAGGTATCGCGAGGACGGGTTGTGGTGACTGTCGGAAACGTAGCTGAGTTGGAAATGTCAATTCGACCGGCGTAGTCGCTCTAGAATGCGGTAGCCGATGCAGGGGATTGAGAGTTACGTTGCTTGGTGTCCCAGGTCGAGAAGGGGATATTAAAGGAGGGGAGGAAGAATGAGAACGGCATAGGACATATGATGTAGAAGGGGGATGGGGAAAAGGGAGAAGAAGATATTAAAGGAACACGACCGAGAGACAGAGCAGGAAGAAGAATCGAAAGGAAAAAGAGGAGTAAGGTTGTACACCCCAGTCAAGTTGCAAGTCTAAGGGAGGTACTAAGTCATCCAAAAGTAGAAGAACCTAAAGGAAGGTAACTTAATGTAAGTAAACTAATAAACCTCAGGCCACTTTTGGGCTTTTTGGGTTTGAGGGTGACAAGAGGACTAGATCGAGCCACGGGTCGGGGCACCGAAAAGTGGCGCAAGATTGATCTTGGGACCCCATTAAGTACAGCTCTCCTACCTACTTTAGACAATAACTTGGGGCTATATCGGTCCCCTCAATGGAGTCTGCTCTTTCCGAGCTAAGTCGGTGCAGACTGTATTGTTTCTTTGTTACTGAAGATGATTCTATGATATCGTATAAACTGACTACCCTGGACTCAGTCTAGATAGTCCATGGTCCAGATTTATATGCTGTATTAATAGGAAGAGGCGACAGCCGACCGATTACCTTTCCAATCCAATCAATCTACTGACAGGAGATTTCGGGTGAGATTGCAGTAGACTGACCAACTCACCAATGGCTGCAACAATATTGTCAATATTAATAAATTGCTTGGATCTAGTAGAATCACGATATTATCTTCTGTTGCCGTACTTGATTGACTGTTGATTGATAGCGCTAGTCAGTCTGAGTAGGTACCTAGTAGTATGATGGTGGCAGGAGTAGGAAAACGGTCGACCACTGGATGGCATTTTCTCAAGCGGGTCCTGGCGGGTCTCTGGAGGTCAAGTTGACGATCGCCCGGCGGTACGAAGTTACCAACGGCGCATTGGGAGAAAGACGATCCAGTCGCCATTGGCTTGGTCTCAATGATGCTCGGTTGTAAGGTGATGTTCTTACGACAGCCATAGACGGGAGACGAGCGGGGTTGACAGCTGATGCTCTATCTCTTTTCCCTTACGAAAAAGGAAGATTCTAGATTCAACAATAATATAATGTTCTCCGTATTCCTCGACCAAACTAGCTAATGCTGGCGTTTACGTCAAGAACTCAAGGGTTGGAAGCATATGGATGGATAGTGCAGTGCATTGGGCTAATTTCGAAGAATGCGGAGACAGCTGCTAGACTAGCCGATGAAAGTTGTGCTTGGGTTGGTCACGTTCATTGTCATTTTCCTACCAAGACTGGCAAGTATATCAATGCCGACCAATTGCATTGAGACCAGTATTAATTAATATGTCTAGGAGGACAAGGGACCAGAAATGTTGAGAGTTTCTACCTTCATTCCATCTTCCAACGCTTATGGGGGTTGGAAAATATGTACTTAGGTAGTACCTTACATATATAGGGAAGGCTGGGTTCAGAATCAGGTACTCCGTAATACTGTTCTTTTCTGTAGTTGAGGCTAAGTCGTCATTTTTTGAGGTTGCAGAAATTATTTCCTTAACGCGATGTAGATACTCGTCAACGTCATTCTCTCATGGATGTTAGGTTACACTCGGACCTCCATTTAGCTGGTCGAAGGAGCAAACATCTCTGTACAATGCGGAGTGGAGTCCCTTAGACAGCAACCTGAGACACCCAGGGCAAGGCACAATTCAAAATCTCCTCATTCCTCGACATAAATAGGTATGAAGCACCCATCTTCATATCTGAAGACGAACTACATTCGTCCATCGTCACGTCGACTACTACTGCATGCAATTTGCCAACACCATTGTTGTGCGGGGGAGAGCAATGGCCATCGACTTATTTACAGCCGAGCCTGAGTGCCTGAGTATTTAGACGCCGATTTGTCGTTGGTGCTTCAGTGTGGCCCACTTGCCCCCCTCTTATGCTGCAGGATCGTCTCTTGAAATTATTGCGGAGAGAGCTTTCCCGCACATTGGACCCATCCAGCCATCACCCAGGCCCGTACAGACTACAGCACCCAAGCCCGTAGATAGTCCACAATGAATCGGCGCCCCCTCCATCTGTGATCTCTGAAAAATGCCTGCTTCTTGGCCGTCCATGTCCCTACCTAGCCCGTGTCAACTGACTGCTGTCAGACAATACTAGTACCTGAACAGATTACTGGTCATTGGTGGTAACGTGCACCTCATATTCAATGTAAGCATCATAGGGTAAGGTAGTAGACCTCGACAATTCCGGATAGGTCTCTAATACGGTGGAAAGCAAGCAGATTCAGCTTTCATCCATGGTTACAAGCTACTCAGACCCCTTCCTCGCCCCTCGTTGACAGTGGCGAATGATACGCTGTAATGGGGCTCAACAATACCCGCGGATCAACGTCGTGACGTTGATTGTCGCACTTGGCCTACGGAGTATAGTAGCGTGCGCACCTACCTTTTCTATCCTTTCCTTACCGAGAAATATAGTAGTCTTAAATCTAGTAGTGCTTCGTACGGTGGATGATAGGAATTGAACACTCGTAATTCACCCCCGCGAGATTCGCTCAGTCGAAATGAGGATGGAAGACAGAGCTGTCTTATTATCGACATGGCAATACAAAGCATCCAGCACGTAGGTAAAAAAGAGCCATCTGACAGTTGATAACTCTAAACGGAACCATGTACACCGCACTCGTCCTCCATCTCCAGCAGCGAATTGCGGCTCACCCCGAGATTCCGGCCCCAAGTCCCGGTCGCAAGGTCAGGCAGTAGTATTTTGCTCACAGTGACAGCACGAATGTCAGTCCATGTGTGGCTCAGCTCTACTTATGAACTGGATTGAGACCAGAACCTTGGTCCAGCCGCTCCGGCCGAAAAAAGCACTCTGCTACATTTGATGAAAACTTTAGGTTATACCGTCTCTCGAATAGATTTGCTCCATCAAGTTCTAAGTTCTTTGTGCTCTTGCAACCCCGCTGTAAATTGTCTAGCGCTTAGGCATGAACTATCTTAGGTCGCTTATCATAGCGAGGAACATATGCATATTGCTCTCAGTTAACGCAAAAGCTTGCCCCCAATAGTTTTCAATATATTAAGGCAAGTGCGGGCTCCAGAGTCAGGTGGCGACTACGGCTGCATATGAGGAGTCGGTGCCTAGGTACACCTTAGCCGTTCATCCAAAACTAGTAGGTCCTCGGTGCGGCACAGTAGACCGAAACTATATACTTCCTTCTGTTTGGTTCTCGTCTAGGTAGCTTTCATAGCTGGTGCCTATGAGCAAATGAACGGGCATCAAACCCGATCACCAAACACCCTGATATGAGAGCCCTACATGTATGTACTTTGTAGCATCACCTGATAGTACCTCACCTGATGTATTACCCACTCGACGTCCATTGTCTAGAGAGGTAGATCCTCTTGAATCAACGTTCCTCGTGACTCTGATACAAGTTCTTTGTCGTGGTACATGTATAAGGTTATGACGCGAATTAAAGGTATCACACCCTTTTCCCACTTGGGTTGATTGGCCACAGTGATTATGGGCAAATACATCCATGGGTTTCCAAGCTTCGAACCCTGAAGACTTATCTTGGCTGCAAGGTAGTCAAGGACTAGTGGTCAAACGTCAAAATGCTTGCAAGCCACTTGCATAGATCTTTGATATATGGCAGATGTATATCTCTGTATTGTACAAGCTGGCCCGGAGAAAGACGACTGTGGACTGTCAAGCCAGTAGGAAGGGCTTTCTTTTCCCATGCAATAATCGTCGATAGACAGCCCTAGCCTGTATATCGGAACCTTGAAGAAGCATAAACAGCGATAGGTGCCTACGGTGCCGAATCCAGGGTCCCTTTGCCTCCCGTAGAAGCTGTAGCCTGGGGGCCCTTCTGCTGACGTAACTTCTCCTCAAACTTGGCGAATTCATGCATGGAGATTTCCTCCTCTTCATCCAAGACTTGCTCAACTCCCTGGACCTCCTCGATCTGTTCATGACAAAGAACGTTAGTGCCAGCCAGACATGGGAGGAGGATGAACATACATAGTGCATCAGCATTGACTCAATGCCATTCTTCAACGTCACAGTGCTCGAATCGCAAGTTCGGCACGCGCCACGTAGCTTCAATTTCACAATGCCGTTCTCAAAGCCCCGGAGCTCAATATCACCGCCATCCTCCTGAATCGCAGGCCGGATTCTCGTTTCCAGAAGTTCCTTGATCATGCTAACAACTTCGTCGTCCTCCTCATTGAAGCTGAGAGATTCCTCCATACCGCCCTCCTGCGCATTTTCTCCTGTCTTCTCTACAGTATTGACAATCGCCTCCCCGGACGTGACAGCCTGCGTGATAAGGCTGAAGACCTCGGGCTTGATGTGCGCCCAGTTCGCATCGCTGGATTTACTCACGGTGATGAAGTCCGGACCGTAGAACACTGATGTCACGCCATCGACGTTGAACAGGTTCGCTGCTAGCGGGGAAGGATGAGGGGGCGCAAGGGTCGACCGAGGAGAAAGATACTCGAGGAAAGACGTTGGAAACTCCTCCGGGAGGACGCGGTGATTGGGAATGAACTTCAATGCCTGTCAGGTAGTATATCATTAGTGATCTACATACAGCCAATCGTCCATGATGATTGGGACGCTTTATCTCACATCAGGATTTGGCGTGTTTTCGGTCTGGATAAAAATCGTGCGCTTCGTAACGGGCAACGGTCCGTTCACCCGGGTTTGGGCAGCAGGCCTATGATGAGGGCGCAAAGTCGGCCGGCGACGAGTCTCAGAGGCCGTGATGGCAGGCAGCCGGGCGGAGTTATGGATGCTCTTGTACGATCCGAGTGCTGGTCGGATGCCTTGCGACTGGACGGCGGCAGATTTCGGCGAGAACCGCGCGTCCAAAAGAGCCCTTCTGAGCATATTTGTCGACGTGCGGCTGACAGACATGTTCTGAGAAATCCTTCAGTGGTACCTGGATATGCCTGGAAGAAAGACACTCTATATTGGAAAAGAAGAACTGATAATTGTTGTCTGGAGTGGAATACTACTTCCCCGAATCCCATTTTCAATTTAGCTCTGACGCAATCTAAGGTCACATGACTCTCGGGAATGGGTGCCAATTCCCGTTGATGACAAATCCGGCATAGAAGAAACAGCCCAATAGGACAAACAATTCGACATCCATCAAACAAGTGCTTCATTTCATACCTCTGGCGAGATTTCAGGCACTTGAGTCCCAGGGCCGACCATTACCCATTCTTACACAAGTCGAGGCAACTTTCGAGTCCTTTCATGATGCTTGCCGAGCACTGTGCAGACGAAATTTGACTCTTAGGATCTATTGCCTAGAGCCAGACATGAAGACCTTGGGACCCCAGATGCTCCCAGATCCTCCCAGATCCTCTCAGTCAGAACACACAATCTTCTGTGTCCGTGAGTTGTTCCAGAAATACGAATGGTGTCGAAGAGTATTCATACTTTCCCCTCAAGTCGGGCTTGGTATCGTCTTATTCTTGAGACATGGTTTGAGCAAGATACCATTCTTCGATATCTCGCATCCCAAACCCCAGTCGCCGAAAATGACATTTGGACAAAAGCATGTAGTCTAGTTTGCTGTCCTCTGCGCTGTACATGGCATTGCCATAAAGATCTGCGCTGTACAAGAGTAAGCAATCGTCCTCCTACTTTAGTGATGAAAGCCGAGGGAAGTGAGATAATGGATCCGTCGAGCGATGGACTACTCCAAGCGATGTCTGGCAGCGTTCGAGGGGATTCTTTCCAATCTTATCCTGAATAATGTGATGGAGGCGCATGCAGGAGGTAAGCAGTCGAGCTCTGATCTCAGATCGGACATTCAAACGAGGTATGTCACATTCACTCCGTATCTATTGACGAGACGTGCTCGTGCTCTCTGCAGCTGCATTCGGTCCACGGGCGAGTTTCTCTTCATTTCGCCCATCCAGTCGGTAGAGTTGTGGTTGAATACCTTCATCCTGACATAGCCAGTGCAGACGTGACCTTTTTG
Organism: Aspergillus pseudoviridinutans; assembly: GCF_018340605.1. Taxonomy (NCBI): domain Eukaryota; kingdom Fungi; phylum Ascomycota; class Eurotiomycetes; order Eurotiales; family Aspergillaceae; genus Aspergillus; species Aspergillus pseudoviridinutans. The sequence goes on along the minus strand of NW_025091282.1, from coordinate 3,542,361 downwards.
ATACAACTAAGGCATTACGGCTTCGTTGCGTCGCATGTAAAAATTCATACTAGTTAATCTACACCACTACCCTATAATCCAAGTTGTACTTCACGACGTCGACATGTATTCCATCCAGTTAATATGAATGGAGCGCCATCCATTATCGTCACTMCGTATACAACCCCGATTGTTAGAGATGGTAGATGAGTCCACCACTAAGCTCATTGAAAATCATAAACTTTCTGTCTCAGCTGATAATCCCGAAGATGAGCGTTTACTTCTCTACAGTGTGCAATTATCGAACAGAATAATGGTATTATATTTGGGCCGTGTCGCCATTAGTGGCGACGAATCATGTGATCTGAATTTCGTTGGATGATTCCTGGATCCTGAGGCATCTACGATTTTTGATTCTGCGGCGACGGCGAAGACACCGAAGGTATTTTTGAAGATCTTCCCATCAGCTTTCACTATCCGTTTGTTAATGTGTTTGCTCTGGCTTAAGGGTACTTTTTTCATTGTCTTCTGCCATCTGACTGTAGCTGCAAAAGCTACAAATCATGGTTGACGAAGTTTGATCGCAGCTCAGCTGGCTCGCAGTCTCAAGCTGGCAAAAAGATGCCTGGAACTTGCGAAGTTTGCGTTTCGGAACCCTCGAAGTACAAATGCCCTACCTGTGGGCTTTTGAGGTAAGCTTTATTTCGCTACCTCAATACGCCTGCCTTGTTCTCACCCACTGTCTACAGTTGCTCGCTCGCCTGTACTCAGTCCCATAAGATTTACTGTGCACCCAAACCCCAGGCGCCGGAGCCGACCATCGCGACGGATGCCATTCAAACCACGCCTAACGTCACCGGCGAGAAGGAAGCCAACGAGAGCTCGAACGCACAAGCAAACCGGAATGCATACAGCGTGGAAGCATTAGCGTCCTCCCCCCAGATCAAAGACCTACTTGCTCAGAGTCCTCAGCTTCGCGATTGCCTACACGATATCTACAAGATTACTCTGGAAGAGGAGTGGATAGAACAGGGACCTGCGGGGCGATCACGACCCTACCATAGGGGACGAGGAGGTTACCGCAATCGAGGCTCGTGGACCCGGGAGAAGGGTTTCAACCGAGGTTTGGGCAAGGTTAGAAAATTGAGGGAGAGATGCGAAGAAGGATTGGAGACCGGAAAGCATGCAGAGGCGTTTATGAAGTTTATGGGTCTGATTAAAGGTGAAAACCAGCACCAGCCGCCCTCATGAATTCCCTCCTCTGCGAGAAGAGGAGTGAAAATCTCATCCTAMATGGCTTGGAAGATCACATAGCCAAACGCAGCTATGTTGCTACACTATTGGAAATATTCGCGATAGCGGACTGCAGAGCAGTTATGATCAGGGAAGGACAATGGCAATGTTGAGCGTCAATGGGCAATATATGAGAGATGCCTCCCCATAGCTTGGGTAGATATATTTTGGTGTTTTGTTATCAGCTGAAACACAAACTACTTAAAAGAGCTTTAGATAGATATTCCGCTCTCACTTGAGCAATGCTGAACATCGTACAAGGACAAAGTGACATGAAGTGGCGACCCTTTTCATTTTCCTTCTGCTCCATATTCCCCGCCTAATACCACCTTTGAAGGTCAGTTCCCAATGAGATATTCCCACCCGGATTCAGGCTATGTCCTGGACCATAGCAGAATGCGGGGGGCTGTGATAGCTGGAAAGGACCCGACCGGCCGAAACACCGTCGATCTGATGCCCGCAGCTCGAATTACAGGCGAGTCGAGGTATTCGGCCGGACGAATCCATGGGACGCTTCTGGGGATGCGTGTGATTTATCGGACTCGAAGCGATAATGATCAACCCTGTCACTCAAAAATGAGGCTTGGAACACATGAAGCCGAGCTCCCAACGGTGATTGAATGGTTAGGTACGTCTATTAGACGCCTGGCCACAGTGGAGCCCGAATCAGGCTGCGTGACGGGCTTCAGAACCCGCTGCTCCAGATCTTATCCTCAAGATGGGGCTTTCCATGTTTGTCCATGGGCTGAGTCTTTTGATTTTGTCTCTTGAACACTTCGTGGTATTGCACAATACTTGACTTCCAAGGTTGGGGTGTAAAATTATGGCTCAACCCCCTGCGCGCCATTCGCTCTAGGATTGAGAGGCGGTTCTCAAGGCAAGATCACTGCCAAGTGCGAAGAGTCAGCTCTAATGTCAATGCAGATGTCTTTCCTCTGTGGATGCGAGCGAAACGGATCCGGACCAATCCATGATTTCTGGCCTGTTAGCCATGTTCTTAGTTTGGATTTAGTTCAATATATCAGCAGGTCCACTACAAGTCTACAACACTAGCGACGCTCGTACCATTCCTGCGACAAATGAAATGGAAGGCGTACGAACGGCGGTGCTTTTATCTAACTACTTAGCTCATTTAGCTACATTTAGCTACCTGGGCAGCTTACTCCAAGTACACCGTTTTTACTACTTCTAACCCTAAATGAGGTTGCTGTTTGGGGCGTTGGTGTCCTTGTTTAAGCGAATAATATACTGTCCAGTCTGCTTTCAACTCTTGGGCGATATAACAAGTCTCGTCACGGGGCATCAATCGTAGGCATGACATTCTCTATAGCTGATCTCTATAGCTGAATAAAAGATGGTCACTAATCTAACTGGTGCACATCTCTCGACTGAACAACGAATGGTGTACAGATTTGGACGTCTTGGTACAATAGTAGACTGACTCCTTTTCTGATTCGGAAAGGCTATTGAGCCACCTTCAAGTGCTGTGTCTCTATTGTACCACTTTGTAGACGACCATTGCTCCGATTCGTCCGGGATCCTCCATCCATCGTCAGCTGTGAACCATAAGATTCTATTGCCGTCCTGTTGTCTCTTTTTTATGGTCTTCTCATCACTGTCTTATTCTTGTGAACATCAAAGCTCTGGCCGTCAATTATCCAATCCCGAATTGCACAGTGGAGGCTTCTGTCTGCCTACCTCCACAGATTGAAGATCCCGCCGCCTTTTTTTCGGCCGCAGTCACGCGAAATCGTGGAGCCTGGATACGATTTAGTTCTAGCTGCCGTCTTGCTTTTATTATATTTTAAGACCAAGTGATTCAACATGTCTCCCTCTCGATTCTATTGAGATTACTCATACTCTTACCTATTTATCCTCTATATGTTGAGCGTCTGGCAACCCACCTCAACCTCCGACATTTGTACCGAAGAGTGATCTTCCTCTTTGTTCCAGACAAATCCATCCTTTCTTTCCGCCTTTGTGGGCAGTGCAAACCGCCTTCGATCTGATCTGCAAGGGCAAATTGAGTTCAATCGTATTGCGCTCTTCGAATTGGAGGGCGTTCATGTGAGCTTATCCTCAAAGTTCTTTCGACAATACGACGGGTTTTACTAATTTTGTCTCTTCATCAGCGTGATTCGTATTTGACCATCGATCATTCCGTCAGCGGAAAGAGTGAATAAGAGGAGACAGCTGAGAAGAGACCGTGACTCGAATCTATTCAGAGGAATCAATCAATCAGTATCGACCCACCATCCTACTCAAAGCGACAATGGATGAGCTGTCGTGTCTACATCAGTCACTCGCCTAGCAATATCGGATTTTGCGCTATCGCATGTTGACGTCTCCGCTGGCCCCTTCCACTCGCCGCGATCGTCCAACTTCTGCACCAAAACGACTCTATGATGACCTTCGAGCAACCGCGACGAGAGCGGTCCTCTAGCGACAGAGCTCAGCCTGCACCCTTCCCGCAGAGGCCAGGTCTCTCGGGCAGAACAATTTCCGCACCGGCCGGAGGTCTGCATAAGCTTGATTCTTCCAGAATGGCAACCGACACACGGAGTAAAGTCGAGAGCCCTCTCATAGAGGAGGAGGAACATGTTCTCTCAAGGAGTGACACCGGCTTATTGTCGATGCATGATGGTAACGGGGTAAGTTCTATCCGCGGGCATTGTGATCTGACGGAGGTTGTAGTAAACGGCTAACCACTGATTTCCGCTATAGATATCTCAGAAGCCGAACTTCCCACACCTTACGATCGCCGTTGTTGGCCAAGAGAAAGCCGGCAAATCCACATTCATCCGGAGCGCTCTAGACATGAAGAACCCGCTATCCTCACGATCGACAACAAAGAAAATGTCATTAGATGGCACTGTTTACCTTGTTCGATTTGTGGAGATTTCGACCAAAGAAATAACAATCGGAAGCAATGGAGACCTCCAGTGGCCTCGGATTGGCACCGATGCCACTTCGCCAAAAGTTATTGACGGAGTACTCGTTCTTCACGACGTGACCCAACCCGCAAGCTTCTCAGAATTGACAGGCTTACTTGGTATGTTTCACATAGTACTCCCGCTTGCTTCAGACTCACAATTCTCGAAAAAGGTATATGATTGCTAATGGCTCCTTTGCTTAGACACTTTGTCCGCGTCATCTTTGCCGTTTCTTCTAATTGCGAGTAAATGTGATGTTCGAAGGCACGATAGATTCGTTGAGCCTGCTTTGGGCAACTACGAGATCCATCGGATGTCCTCCGAATCTCCAAAGTCGCAGAAGTCGTGCATTGCCATGCTTCTGCGATCTGTCGTCAGCAAAAAATATGGTGAGTGTCAATCAGGCGGATGGCAACATTTCCCTCTAGCCCTACGACTCCGTGCCCAACAGAATCACTACCCCTCAAACAGCAAAAGCTTTCCCCCTATACCCCTATTGTTCCACCATTTTGATTGGAGCTTCCTGGGCGTTTCGCAACAAAACCTGGGACGAATAAACAACCAACCCCTTTTGGGMCGGTTGTTATCGCGCTAATTCGCGGCACGGCCTGAGTTAGCGTTCGCTCACCCTTTTGCCCTTTTGAAAAGAAAGCGACCTGTCATTTATCTATCTACTGGTGGAAACCTACATAAATTTCACAGCTACTGCGCTCTGCCGGCTATATCTTAATTTGAATGCTAACTGTGATCCTCAGCATTCACCGATCTTTCCCACAACCAGTCCGACCAGGGAACCTCTTGCGACGCCTCGTACCGACCGCGCTCGCAAGACCGCCACCATACTCGTGCCAACTCCGAAACACCTACAGCCTTCTTCAACGGAGCCGCGGGCGGCTCAAACTCCACGAGTGTGTTTGAATCAGGAGTCGATGGGTACGGCGACGACCTGTATCCCGTCGACCGGACCGACTCACCCAACCTGGCTTCCAATCCGCACAATTCGAGATATGGCCGGAGCAACTCGTTTCCGGTGCGACCGCACACCCCTCCCTCCGGAGCCACGTTGAACTTGCACAGGCCATCAGCGTCAGGAGAGTCATCTCCAGCCAAGGACCGCAATCGCCAGCATCGGCTCCATTCTGCTTGGCGAAACAGTGGCGGCTCGGACGCCTTTAATAGCTTCTTGGAGACGGAAGATGAAATTGACGCGTCGCGTAGCGCCCCGTCAAGTCCTGGTGGCAGCAGCAAGGACAAATCAACAAACGATGGAAGTTCGAATGACACCGGTTACACATTTGACGAGTTAGTTGATCGGCTTGTGGCGCAGCCGATGTCGAAGCAAGACTCGAAGTTCTCGTCTATCTTCCTGTGCCTGTATCGCAAGTTTGCGGCACCTGCCAGTCTACTCAACGCGCTGATACATCGGTTTGAACGAAATGAGAAAAATATCACTGACCAGCTGACCCGCATTGCTGATCAGTTGAGACTGCTCAACGTGATGGCACAGTGGGTATCGGAGTACCCCGGCGACTTGGCATATCCAAAAACCCGGAAGCGGATCCTGGATTTTGTATCAACGTTGGAGAAGAGTCATTTTTACATGTTTGCCGCCAAAGAGATTGGATCGTATCTCGAAGTGAACACGGAAGATGATGATGTTGGGTGGCCATTCAAAGACGGCGACGTGGAGGAATTCGATGACCAGGAAACTTTCTACGTCAATTCCGGCCGGAGCTCTCCTTCCATGTTCCTGGGGGGGCCTACCTCAGGAGAAGATGAAGGTGAGGAAGAGGAGGAGGACCCCATCTACAACATGAGCGCTCTAGATCTGAGCGAGGGCCCGCCAGAGCAGAGCACAAGGTTCTCTGGAGGGTTATCGGGTACTTCGACGGTGGACAAGCCCGGCACGATTTCGAGCCAATCGTTCACGAGCTTGAGCATTGAAGCTGCGCAAAGAGAGTCCGAGCACCTGGAGCTGACACCTAGCGTGCCACTGACCAAGATACAATGGCGGCAATTCATGGAGATACCCGACGAAGATTTTGCACGCGAGTTAACACGAATTGACTGGATCATGTTCAACTCGTTTCGACCTCGGGACCTTGTACGGCATGTCAGTATTTCAGGCCCCGACAAAGATAAGATTCAGAGCTTGAAGCATGTCAATCGCATGATCAAGCAATTCAACCATATCGCGTTTTTCGTGGCTAGTATGATCCTTCTTCGGGATAAGCCGAAGCACCGGGCAAGGGCCCTGGAGAAGTTTATGAACATTGCACAGGTAAGATTAATCGTGAACGAGGAAATGGAAATATCTAACTCTAATTGAAGAAACTGCGACGGTTGAATAACTACAACTCCCTGGGCGCACTAATTRCCGGTATCAATGGAACTCCAGTACATCGGCTGTCTCAGACGCGGGAGCTGGTCCCAGTCCAAGTACAGAAGGACTTCATGAGGCTTGTGATTCTCATGGGGACGCAGAAGAGCCATTTTGCATATCGCTTAGCCTGGGACAATTCATTCTCGGAGCGAATTCCGTTTCTCCCACTCCATCGCCGTGATTTGGTGTCGGCCGAGGAAGGGAATAAGACCTTCGTCGGAGACAACCGGTCTCGGATCAACTGGAAGAAATTCGAGGTGATGGGAGAAGTTATTCTGGGCATCCAGCGCAGCCAGAAGACCCCGTATGCTCATATTAATCGGTATGAGGACGTGCAGCGGTTGGTCCTGGATATCAAGCTTTCTGGAGATGAAGAGGTTCGTACAAAACCAACAAACAGTGATTCCATTGGCTAATATGAATAGGACTTGTATGCACGCAGTGTACAGGTTGAACCATCCACGGGCGTCGACACAGGACGCAAGAAATTCGGCTGGCTGCGGTCTTGACCGGATTAGAGCACATCCTCAGAAAGATAACTTTGACCGACTTCTACTCTTGCATACGACCTACCAACCGCGCCTACCTCCTAACTACAAGCACGACTCATGCATCACTCTACATATATTTTCTATACTTCCTACACCCTGACGTGACATGCCTTCTGATGATTGACTGACGAGATGGTCAAATGACGGTTCAAGTGGTGATAACCACTTGGTGTACATATACGAAACATACATAGTTAAATAATTAACATAATAATCAACGTGATGCCTTATGCAGCGCATCTTTTCATCTCCTCAGGTGCTCTCTACTTTGTAGTATCTCCATGAAGCCACCGATAAGATCACGTGATAAAGCCGCTCTCCGAAATATCCTACTCTGTAGATCTATGAGAGTGATGATCACTCTCTCACCCTCCTCCACCCCAACGAAAAACAAACCCCGTTCTCATACAAACTCAAAATCAAGAAAAAAAAAAAGAAGATGACACCACACGTCCGCTCCACCTACCGCGCCATCCTCCGCGAACTCCCCCGCCGCAGCCTCTCCAACCCAACGCCCCTCCAGCAACGCATCCGCGAAGCCTTCCGCACAGGCACAAGTGCAGGCGCAGGCGAACAATCTCCCACAGCGGCAGATCCACACTTCGAGCAGCGGGTACAAGAGGCTGAGCAGATGGCGCAGTATGCTCGTGCGCAGAGGACGTATGCTGCTCTTGTGGAGCGGTATAACCCCGGCATGACGATGACGGAGAAGGAGAAGATCCGGTTGACTGCTAGACGGGTGGGATTTGATTTGCCGGTTGCGGAGCAGGGTGGGAAGGAGTAGAAACCACAGTTGTTGTTATTCTTGTGCGAGAGGATGGGATGGGACGGAATGTCTATGAATCCGGAATGGAAATCGGGCTACGATGAGATTGGATTCGGGTATATAGGGGGAAGTGCGTGAATGGATAGAGACTGATTTGATTGTATTATAGCATTACGGGAGTTACGGCATGACCTGTACAGGACTGTGTTTGGCATATATTCAATTGCATCGATCTGGGTTCTTTATCTCTCGCGCAATCTGGGGTCGGGTTCGCGGCGGTTGCGTCATGCAAGCACGTCTATTCATGCGTCTGGTGTGCTGATGCTGACGAGCCGCGCGGAGTCTTGCCTGGTCTATCGATCGATACGATCGATCTTTGGCCTGGGGGACGGATCAGGGCCTGAGTCCTGATGGGGAGGGGTGCGCTATCGCAGAGCGCGTAGCAGGTTGTCAAGTAGGGCATTGAATACTTCTCCCCTTGGCTTAGCTGGTCGTCAACTGGATTTGCTCCATCTGTCTCATGAGCGTAGAGCTGCTTTCTTCGTCCTCGATCCCGACTCCCACTTCAATCGCGGTCTTGGGCCGGTTCTTGTTCAGCCCGTCCAGGAGCATGCACGCTTTGCAGATCTTCTGGCTCGAGATGTATCCGCAGCGCTCGCACTTGCCCATTGTTTGACTCTTGATCGCTTTCGGGTTATTTGCTTTGCCGCTCTTTCTCTTGGGGGCAACTGGGAGCTTGATCTCGGTCTCTCTAGACTGAGCGGCGTCATCTTCAGCGAGCTTCTTCTCCATCTCCGCCATTTCGCCACCACTCGATCGACCGTTTTGACTACCACAGCCACCCGCCGATTCATCATCCTCTGCAGGAGCAGTAGCAGTAGCAGCACCGGTACCGCCGCACTTCTTCCCGCTCGAACTAACCTCCAACGGCACCAGAGCAGCCATGTCCTCTCCGCTCTTGACAATATCCAAGATCGAGCTGGGGCGGATTTTCTCGAGATCTTTGATCAGTGTCCGGGCACTGCCTCGGAACGCTTCAGGCGAGTAGATACACTCAGTGCTGAAATAATCCAGCTTTTTGTGGTGCGCGTACAGCACGATCTCCTTCTCGTACGCATACTTGAGTGGTTTGCTGCGCTTGATATCCGACGCCGCCGAGTCCGTCACGATACTGGTCCCCCGCGATAAACGAGGCAGATCCCCTCGCAGTAGATTCATCATGACCGTCTCTGCTACATCGTCCGCGTTATGTCCCGTGACAACATGCTTGATACCCAGTCGCGCGGCGCCCCGGTCGAGCGCTTGTCGCCGGAACACCCCGCAGTAGGTGCAGTTGCCTTTCTTCCCGACCTGCTCGACGACCTGATCCATCGTCCATCCGTACAACTCGCTGTACCCGACGATTTCCAGCGGCATATCGTACTGGACCGCGTTGCGCTTGACCGTCTCCAGACTATCGTCGCGATAGCCCTTGATACCCTCGTCGATGGAAAGCAGACATAATTCTAGGCCGTAATTGTAGCGCTCGTTGAGAGTTTTGAGGACTGAGGCAAGGACTGTGCTATCCTTGCCTCCACTGGCGCCGATAGCGACCCGTTCGCCGGGGTAAAAGAGAGAGGAGGAGGTGATTGTCTCGTGGACTTCAGTCTCGAAAACTTCGAGGAAGCAGGCGCGGCATAGCTTGTGCCGGTTCTTCGGACGGATAATAACGGCTCTAGTTTCTTTGCAGTTAAAACACAGCGTTGGAGGCATTTTGGGGGGAGATCTTGAGGGAAAAGACCGAATAATGGAGAGGAAGAATTTCTTGACCCCGCGATAATAAATTATCAGTATTGATCGATTAATAGATCTTTTGATAGGCGGACTCTTAGTGTTTGTTCCGTTTGCATTATGCTTTGTCACCGGAAGAGAGTCTAGATAACAAAAATCAAAACAGTCCGATTTGCAAGCAGCTGCGGCGGTCATAAGAATATTATATCCTATCTATACAGCATTACCATAATCTATAATCACAGGCACAATATAATATTACAGTACAATATCCCGTATCTCCAATCTCTGGTTGTGTATCGTCCAGTTCATCGCGCGATTAAAACTTCCGGTGCAGCAGATTCATGATCATTTCGCGGCCTGTGACTCTCGTCGTGGCCCACAGGGTAGGGAAATCAAGGGTGCTGGAGAAAGTATCGGCGTAACCGAAGAAAAGCATGGGAGGGATCCAACCACGGGCGTACTCGAGGGCAAAGCAGGACTGCTCCATCTTGTACTGCTTGACCTCGCCGCGGCGGAGATGGTGCACGCTGCCAGCGGGGTAGACCTCGGGCTCGAAAGTGCCGGGAACGAAAGCGACCTGGGTTCCCTGGAGGATGTTGAAGTAGTCATCTGCGGTGTGGCGGCCGGTGTGGCCCTCGGTGCCAATCGCGGTGCCTGTCTTAATTAGAACTGCTCGGAAGGGGAAAAGGAGAAAATGTGAGAGGAAATACCGAAGATAATCAAGTATTCGGTGATACCTAAATCATGATTAGAAGGAATCTTTTGGTGAAGACTGGCCAGCTGGGAGCCATTGAACAATCTTACTAGCATGAATGATGTACATGGCACCCATAGCACCACCAGCATTGTTGAAGATCCATTCCTCGTCCTTGTTCAGGTGGTTTCCGGGGATTTTCTGGTCCAGCTCGGCGACAATGAAGTCAACCATCGCACGGGTGTCGTTGCCATGAGCCTGGACGGCGCGCTGGGAGAGGTCGTGCAATTGTTCGGGATTGAAGATGTAGAATTGCTCAAGACGAGCATCGAGGTAGCTGTACAGCGCAGCGAAGATGGCCACGAAGGCCGCAAGGAAACCGAGTTTGCGCATGGAGAAACAGCAGCCGCCGCAGGAACTCTTGCGGGAGGAATTTGATTGTTGGGAGGAGGATTTAGAGGGCATGGTGGAGGAGGTCGTGTAGAGCAAAAGATCAAGACAATTGAGAGACTAACAATTGACAGTTGACAGATCTTGGGGCGAAAAAGAAGCTTAACAGGAGTAATAGGGATTATCAGTCTAGGCAGAAAAAAATATGGTGGAGTCCGCGGTCCCCGCGTAGATTTGGCTGATCGCGCAGTAGTCTAATCCCCTGGTTAGTTGAATGAGTTCCCCTGGCGTCGGGCCTGTTTGTTTTCCTCTTTTCTTGGCACTGGAGGTTGGAGCATCTCAGGCCACCACGGGTAGAGAGATCCGGAAGAGGCATCGGATTATTAGTTTCGAAATCTGCAATCGATTGAGCATCATCATTATTATTATTCAGTCATGAAGTCAAGGTGCTTTTGTTGATGGTTGTCGGCGCATTGCGTTGAGTGTTGAGACTGCTCTGTTATGTCAGCAAACCAGTTGCCTCTCTGACTTTGGACTGTTGACGTGATGGTCCCTTATCGATGCCATCTAGGATCCAAGTCATTGTATGCATTAACCTAGAGAGCGTATGGATCGGTATTTCTGACTGAGCATATCCGTTCTCTTTATCTTCATATGGTTGCAATGAAGGTGAGTATGTCTGCACCATGGGACAATGCTTCAGAGCATAAGCTGGAAAGACCTGGGCAACACCCAGTCTCAAGAGGACTAATGGCGATAGACGTAGCTCTTACGGCTGCATAGACGCATTTCAGATATCAGAATCTGGAATTATGAACTCTCCTTTAATGATGGTGAAAGGACTGCCTGGATTTCTTCCGTTCCGTGATTCCGGTCAACTACGCTATATTCATAGTGCCGTACCGCTAGGTACTCTACATCAATAGGATGAAACCGCCAGTTGCTTATGGGGCTGTATTAATTCGGAACTTCTCCTGAGGAGAAGTCGACTCTTCAGTCAACACACCGCCAGAAACTCCGGTCAATAGAGAATGGATTGCAGGAAAAACTTCCAACAGACTGTCGATCTCCCTTTAGATGAAACGGGCATATTTTCGTCCACGTCGGGAATTCAAGCTGCTAGTGGTCACCAGCACAAGTCAACCACAACATCAACGGATTTTCTGAATCCTGCAGAGTTGAGTCTTTAGCTTCGAAAAAGCTACTAGCATCGCTCTGTGACGAGAGAGCAACGCTCCTGGATCTGGAGTGCAGAATGCGGGGTCCACTTACGTATGTCAATCTATTTCCACGCAGCCATATCCTCATCCACAATGCTTCTTTCTTTCTACATGCGCTCGAAATAGAAGTGATTTCCACCAATATCCTCACTGCTCCCGGAGACAATTGTCGTTTTGGTCGATCATTCCGTGTTTTCGTCGTCTCGGATTGTTTCATTCGTCGGGAATTGTCCGGGTAAAATGGACCATTCCGTGACCTTTAGAGCCATATGTGGGGAGCAGCCACTGTGGGTGTCTCAAGTTGAAGCTTGGGTATAGATTGATCCACCAGTCAATGGGATCGCCCTGTCCGCCGAGTGAGTCGTGAAGATTGAGGGTGATGATCATGGCATCAAAGAGGTTAAGCGTCGAAGATGCAGGCCTTGGGTAAAGACCCGAACATACCCCAGGGGCCGGTTCAGGAGAGGGAGTTCAGGAAACTATAAGAGTCAGAGGGCCTCATGTCAATTCGATCTGCTCTCTGTCAGTCAACAGATCATCCTCGCAAGAACTTGAACGATTATTCAGAATGAAGTTCAGCCTCTCTCTCGCCCTCTCGCTCGCCGCAGCGACTGCCCAGGCAGCCACCCAGTTCTGCGATCAATGGGGCTCAGTCACCGAGGGCAGCTATATTCTTTACAATAACCTTTGGGGTGAGGCCCAGGCCACCTCTGGCTCCCAGTGCACCACCTTTGAATCTCTTTCGGGCAGCACTATCGTCTGGAACACCAAGTGGTCTTGGTCCGGTGGCCAGGGCCAGGTGAAGAGCTTCGCCAATGCCGCTCTTCAGTTCACCCCCAAGACCCTGAGCAGTGTCAAGAGCATTGCCTCGACTTGGAAGTGGAGGTAGGCGCTTTTTACGGATTCTCTGTGGCTGTGAAGCTGACGATGACAGCTACTCTGGCTCCTCCATTGTCGCCGATGTCGCCTACGACATGTTCCTCAGCTCGTCGGCCAGCGGCAGCCACAGCTACGAGATCATGGTCTGGCTAGGTGCTCTGGGCGGCGCCGGTCCCATTTCCTCGACGGGCTCGCCCATCGCCACGCCTACCATCGATGGCGTCAAGTGGAAGCTGTATCTCGGCCCGAACGGCTCGATGCAGGTGTACAGCTTCGTGGCCGAGTCGACTACGGAGAGCTTCTCCGGTGACCTGCTCAACTTCTTCAAGTACCTAGAGAGCAACCAGGGACTGTCCAGCAGCCTGTACCTGGTCGACGTGCAAGCCGGTACCGAGCCCTTCAGCGGAAGCAATGCCGTTTTCACGGTGTCCGACTACTCTGTCAGTGTTGCCTAAATGTTCTATTAAAGGCAGCGTCTACCTTTGTGTATATTTAAATAATCCACTCGCTTTTTATCAATCAATTCATTGGAACCAGACAAAATCCAAACATAGAAGTTTCACTACGCGCCCTCGTTTCAAACGGCGACTGCATCATAAGGCGCCTGCCACAGTCTAGCGTCGACACATTCGTTTCAGATGCAGTCAGGCCTCAAAGTACCTATGTGCCTCATTCTCAGCTCCCAAGTAGCAAGCCAGCGGTTCCTGAGTCGCCTTCTCTATAATTTGACCCAATCGCCCTGTCGAAGCATGTTGGACATCAACGTCTTCCAAGAATAACCGGATCCACAATAAGAACTTGACACATTATGAACCGGGATCCATTTGTATATATAGAAACTGACGCACCACGCCGAGACGAAAGAACATGCGCTTAAGCGCCCCACGAACACCCCTGCGTCGGGCGCTTACGACACTACCTCAATTACTGTACCTCGTCCATGAACTACAGATACCTGCAGGAACGACAATAGTAGCAAGAGGAGCAGCAAGGGCGAGCCATTGATTACTAGATAGTACTCGTGCTCTGAACTTGGAGTTGCAGATAGATTCCTGTCATGTGTATTGTTCCTTGCGAGACGACCTTTGCGTCGTAGAATTGTGGCGGGCAGGACCAGAGGATGCAATTAAGGGGAGGGGAATGTAGGAACTAAGGAAGGTACTTTCTTGCTAGTCTAATATCCATTATTACAAAGAATTACTTGGTGACTATGATCCAGGTTCGTAGGAGGGAATATGCTCCTTGACACGAGTGTAGTCGGGGGTTTTTCGCCGGGGATGACGCCTGGAGGGGTACAGCCTACGACAGGAGGAGTGTTTGTCACTTGTCAATCAAGGTCTGAGGTCTCATGAGATGGTAGTATTTGGTCGTTGAAAGAGAATCTGGACGCATAGATGATATCATGTATTGATTCCAGTCCGTTCTCTGACTGTGATTATGTCTGGAGTGCAGACTGCAGAAGTCGTGTACTACTCTGCCAAAGAATGAGTGGCGCCTGCAACTATTTCCGGATTCGACTCCTGTCATGAATTCATGAATTCAGCTGAAGCGAGGAGAAGCTCCTAGAGTGTTCAAGAGAGGAGCAGAAACAGTTGGATTCCAGACTGAACGCCTGTGTCAAGCAAGTCAATGAATGGGATAGACATGGCGAACAGTCACGCAGACGCGTTGCGAGGATTCCTGGCCGGAACAGGAGCGCGTTTCGCCCCAGAAAAAGGTTTCAGTGCAGCGTAGAGGCTGAGGAATAGATGGATATTTGCCTTGCTAAAAGACAATAAACGTATGGCAGTGTTTGAGGGACAAATGGGAAGGGAGCAATGATTCGTTGGCGATGCTCTGTATTTCTCCTGCCACTGGATTTTCCACGATGCATGATGGAGTTATGTAGATCTAATATGCCCCCTCGCTTTCTTGACTACAGTACGGAGTACAACAATCAAATGAAGCGTAATTAGTATCTTCAATACTACCATAAGGTACCTGTGTAGAATATCTATAATTAATTTTCAGATTATCCATAATGCATTCTGATTTGTTCTTGTGCTGGATAGGGCTTGTACCAATCATCGCGTGCAGTCGAATCGCGCGCCAAAGGGACAGTCCAACCTCTGACCCTTGAAGAATCAGTCAATCAACGACAGTCAATCAGTCACTGGAATCCAGCGTTTGAGATGATCCTCGATTTCATTCGGTCCGCTCCTGTCCTATTCCCCCCATCGAGCCCGGGATGATACCAGGTTACCTAGTGCTTTACCAGTTATCCCTGTGGACGCTCCTGCTGGCTGAAATGTCCTTGCAGCTGTCCAGCCGCCCTGCACCACCACCTTAATTGCAAACATACCGACCCATTGATGGATGAACGATGGCGATCAATCAGAATCCAGACTATGTGGACGATGATGAAGCTACATTCATGAGTTCTTATAAAGTACATCAGGTGGCCGCCTTCGCTGGATTCTTCACGCGGTCGTCCACATGCTCAGTCTCGCCATTTCTCTTTCCAGTCTGATCTTCCTTTCTTTTTACGCTTCTCTTGCAGTAGTAATCATTAATTGATTTGCTTTTGATTATTATAATCAGCCCTATCCACTTTCGCTGCATTTGCATTGTCTTGGTGTTACTTCACTGGGCTATACATTCACTCCATATCCACCTCCAGAGCCGACGTCTTCTCCGTCCGGATCGACGCTCAATACGAACTTCAAATCAAACTCGTTAAGCCAGTTTCGTACTCAGCTTGTCACTGAAGATCTATTTCAGGCTCAGCGCTGCTTTCCTGCTCCCAAGATCGCCAGTCCCAGAGCACTCCCGACAGGTTGACACGACAACCTTATCCTCTCTCTCAGCATTCCAGAACCACATTATTCCTGCTGGACGGGAATTTGATTCATTTTTAAAACATCGCTGTCCGTCCTGTGTCAGCTCGTCGCCAGAAATCTCCTTCTGTCCTTTTCCCCTATCTCTCGCTTTGCTTTTTTATTCCCTTGCCACCAGAGAGATACTCCGCCCCCAAACAAAGACCATTGTCAACATTCCTTTTCAGCTCTTCTCGCCCCATTCACTATCGGAAAGAGAACGAGCAAAATCAAGACAAATACGAGATACTACTTTTATCTCTTCAATTTTGGGTGTTGACGTTTCCCAATAATAGGCATCAACCTCGTCCTTGGGAGTAAGTATACTCTCTATACTCCCGTCGCTCACATCAACACAAACACCAACAATTACACCACCACCACAACAGCATCATCATGGATGCTCCTGTGGCTCTCAATCGAGCCGCTCTTAATGAGTTTGTCACCCGCCCGGTATCACGAGAGATGGTAGCCTATCTGGCTCAGCAAGCCTCCCTGGTCATCCGCTGCGAGTCGCATGTGACCTCTGCCGTTAGCCGTCATGGCCAGCCTACGCCCCCAAGCACGCCTCCACTGGATGGCTTGCCTCCGCTGCCATCACTCGAGACGTTCATCGTCTCGCTCGTCACTCGGTCTCAGGTGCAGGTTCCTACGCTGATGACCTCCTTGGTCTACCTGGCTCGACTGCGGGCCCGCTTGCCGCCTGTCGCCAAGGGCATGCGTTGCACTGTCCATCGGATCTTTCTTGCATCGCTCATCCTGGCTGCAAAGAACCTGAATGACTCGAGCCCAAAGAACAAGCATTGGGCCCGCTACACGGCCGTCAAGGGCTACGATGGCTTCTCCTTCTCGCTGCCAGAGGTGAACCTGATGGAACGCCAGTTGCTGTTTCTTCTCGACTGGGACACTCGGGTTACGGAAGACGACCTTTTCCTACATCTTGAGCCCTTCATAGCTCCTATTCGCCAGCAATTCGAGGCGCAAGAGCGCGAGGCAGAGCTGAGACGCCAGCAACTGCAACAGCAACAGCACTACCGCGAATGGCGCCGCCTCCATGCATCGGCAGAGCTCCTTGCTAGCCGTCTGCGTCGCCAGAAGGTCGAGGGCCGTGCAGACTCTCGCCGCAGCATGGTAGAGGGCGGCTCGCCTCGCAAGCGTCTTCCCAGCCACGTCTCCTCGTCCAGCCTGGGGGGCTCCCCGCAGTCCATCGACGGTGAGCGGTACACTCCCTACAATCCTCACCACCACCAGCGGCTTCGCACGTCACCATACCGGTCTGGCCGATCTATCTCTCCGCCATCCGTCAGCGATGTCCCCTGCCTCTCTCGCGCAGAGACTTTCAATTCATTGAGCTCCCGTTCCTCCAGTGTTGCTCCCAGCTCGCGCGGCACTCCAGCCAGCATCAGCACCTCCTGCTCTTCGACCAGCATGGACGAAGTCATCGTAGCGGAAGCTGTCAGCAGTCCTTCTACTTCCAGTCTGGGCTACAGCTATGTCAACATCCCCGCAATCCAGGCAGACGGAAAGCAGTCCTTTAACGACTTCCACGAACATCGTCACCCCCAGCAGCCCAACAAGAAGATGAGGACGGCCAGCAACAACGGCAGCACCGGCTTTGTCGCCCGATTCCTGGCTTCTGCCGCAGGCTACCACATGGGTGGTCGTCACGGGCGTGTCTAATTTTATTCTTTCTTCACCAATCAGTCGAGCAGGTCTCGACTCTATCAAGAAACCATAATCGGAAATACCCACTAGAGCTTCGTTCTCTCCTACTGTCGTTGTTCCCTTCTCACTTGCCTCCTTTCGTTTAAAATTCTCTATCGCTAGAATACCCAGTTTCCATCTCCTTCGTTACACTCATACCATACTTGACTTTCTGCATTGCATAATGGTTATGGTTATGGCTATGGTACGGCGTCATCTTTTGCATGTTATGGCTGGGATATGCCTCTCTTTTTCTTCTTCACATTTAGGATAACGCCACAAGAATAAACCCAATTAGACAGGATAGCTTTCTGACACTTGGCAAGCATGTATGTATGTTTATGTTTACTATGGTTGGCATGAAAGGGATGGATACCACGCAGTAGCCAGTACTTAATTAATATTCTGATTGATCCTGACTTATCAATGCCAGATGCTTATTCTGAACTGTACTTTAATTGAAAGTAGCGAGAAAAATTTGAAAAAGAAGCTTATACCCCCACTAGCCAAGCTCACCAGGTACATCAGTGCTTCTGGTACTCTTGATGATGTCCTTTGCAGGTCCACCCGAAACTCTTGCGCGTATGTGATTGCCTCTGGGTGGTCAGGGTGGACCGTGCCAATGATCCATGGTGATGCTTGATGCGTTTTGCTGATGATCAAGTTGATTATCAACTTATCCTTTGCGACATGGCCTTAGGCTTTTAAGTCTTCTGCAGTCAGTGGCCATGTGAAAATGGTATTATCTTCCAATTAATTGGTATGAACAGTATCATACTCCCAGTTCTGTTCCTCTGGCGTTTCGCCATTTCGCCATTTCCGCAGTGCGTCCTCCCTTTGTTGATATAGGCGGTTGTACATATCAACAGCACCTGTAATCTCCTCTCTGCCGTTCAGCGGCGTATTGCCATTGCCAGAGCCACGAACCGACCAGAAGTATCCCTTCGGAGTTAAATTATCTACCCGCAAATAGCCTTTTCCTCGTCGACGTCTTCGAGCTATTCCTTAAGTTGTTACTCCTTGTCAACTCGAACAAGGTAGACGAGATGTCCAACTAAGCGCTGTTTCTAACGATGCCGCAGTTTTGCCCTCGCTTGTGGGTGCAGATGGACCCTATTTCAGTTGTGACAGTCCAAGAAATCGGCTGGCTGCATATGTGCGTGCTGGTCTGCTGTCGCAGCATGTCCGCAAATCGCGAGGATAAGAGCGTGGATGTCGGTTGCGTCTTGGTAGGACGCTAGGTTTTTCTTTGCTGGACTGAGAGTTGGAGTTTTGTTGATACGGTTGGTATCTTGCGACGACGGGGTGGGGATTGGCTGGGAGAAGAAGGTATATTCGCCCATGTATTCTGGCTCTCAGCTACTCGACTGATTCCTGTGCCACAAGGATTTGAGTCGAGGATGAGGACGGAATTGTTCGTAAATTCTGTACTAAGATGAACATAAGATAACACGCTCTGCTCCAGATTCCCTTCCACTTTTCGAGAACGAGATTCCTTCAAAGTCATAAGCAGACCCATCAAAGCAGAGTGTCTTTCAACTTTAGCGCGTTCCTCATCACCATCATCAGTTTCCCTGGGGCTTGCCGTTGTTCTGGAGCGTTTCTCGACTTCGCCAGCAGGCCGAGCACTTGGAAAACCGTGTTGATGTTCAACGATGGCTCCATTAAGACGACGCGGTTGCACTGCCCGTGCAGATGAATGTCATGTGTAGATGTTGGGCAATCGGGCCATTGTCGTAGTTGCTGGGGTCTAACGCAGAGCATAGCAATGAGCAGAGCAGATCATGTCAAGTTGCATATGCAGTCTTCAATGGACCATCGTAACAGGGCTACGTAGTTCTGCGTGCATATAATTCCGATCCTGCGGGAGCCGAACAACCCTGGGGAGAAAGTTACTGCAAACTGAGCGTTTCTCCTCGTGAGCAGCCACCGTTGGCTTTTACAGGCTTGTAGTGGCCTCTATCCAGTGGACAACTCGGTCCACCTGGATTCAACCACGATGCTCGATGTTCGCTTCTCAATACCACGATGTGGGCACAAACCTCGACACTTGGTAGTCGTCTCAGGAAAGGAGACCGCTTCTTGCTGGCAAAATGGGTTTCCCGCTGCATCGCGGGCATAAAACTCTGCCTTGCCAGTGACTTCATTGGTTCTACCCTTCAGGATCAGGACTATTTTGACATGTGGACGACCTCCCATCATCCACAGTCTCATGTCCTCAACAAGCCACCTGTGTGACTCAGGCCAGCCAAGTTCCTTGATAGGTTGGTACTGGTTGTCTGGCGTCATACAAATGTCTGGGATCTTTCGTGAGTTTGTATAAGGCTCATGGAATCCATTGAATATAACCATAACCTGAATTTCAATGCGAGTAGGCTCTCGGTCCCAGGTGGACCGGCAGGGACGTATAGGCAGCGCAATAATGCATTAGTATGTTGCTCCCAGGTGGTATCTGACCTCCTTTTTTCACCCAGACTGATTCAACCTCAGGTTTATGCGGTTTGTCAACATGGCAGAGGTATCGACGGTCTCAACGCTGGTAGAAGGAGACTCTGTAACAAAAGCAGGGTTCTCTGGGACAGGAGTGGAAATGCTCGTAGTAGCAGCAGTATTCACAGGAGGGGTTGCAGCAACAGGACCAGCAACAGTACCAGCGACAGGACCAGTAACAGGATCAGCGACAGCATCAGCAACAGCATCGGCAACAGGAACCGGCAACAGGAACCGGCAACAGGATTGGCCGCAGCCGGAGCCGCGGCGGCGGGTTGGTGGAGGTGCTAAACATGTCAGTTCAACCTTCATTCAAATAGTAGGTTACTTACGTTGCGCATGCCACCTCCGTCACCACGACCGCCGCGAGCACGAGTCCGAGCTCTCGTTCTTTTATGCTGAAAGGCCTTAGTAAATACAGCAAGATGGACTAGTTGCAGCCATAACATACAGCAGACAGCACACCGTATAGCTGAAGTCCGGCTTGTACATGGATGCCGACTTCTACTGACGGGGGATCGGTTGGGAAAGCGGCCCCATACTGGCCACAGGTAGCACCGGTTGAATATTTGTAGGCCAGAGACTTTGGTGCAAGCGGGAGGCATGGGCGTGTCATGCATTATCGGTTCAATAAGTTTCCAGTTGTCGTAGACATGTTTCCTGTTCATATCAAAGCATTTCTCGACATGGTAGTCATAGACAAAACAGGGTTTCTTTTGTCCCAGCCAGTGACTCGTCCAATGGCGTCAACAAAACTCTTCCACGCTCCTTTGCAGCGGCTGCAGTAGTCCAGAAATCTGGCATCCGCAAGTCAGGCTTTGCGTCCCGTATTCAAACGACTCCAGCCGATTTGTTGCCGGTAGTCAGTTAAATGCATTAAGGGAGTCCGTCTAGACATGAGGTCCATACTCAAGCATCTAGCTGGCCATTGTCATCAGCTTCATTCAAGCTCTTGATGGCTCATGCGACGTAGGCCGTTGCTTGCAATCAAGTCAAGAACAGCCATAGGTTATGTCGGCGTAGACATATTATATGCCTTAAATCATAGCAATCAGCTATAGAAGCATCTGTAATTGGCCCTGTTGTACTGCAATTGGAAAAGAATGCAGATTCTATATAGAAGAGAGGTGGTTGGATATCAGGAAGATGGGGAATCATGGGGGAGAAGCATCTTTATATACCATCAGCCTGCCAGATTTTTGACCTTCTATTAAGTTCTAATCAAAGAAGGAGTGAATGGCAAGATGCCTCTTACTTCACTGACAAGTATCTTTGTCACTGTTCTGAGCTGCTGCCAGAGTGGTGTGAATATCTTCTACAGCCTTTATATTTAGTATCAAAAGCAAAGAAGACAATCGATAAGAGATAAAGCCGACGATAGCCTGATCGGCGATACCCAAACGGGACAATCTCCCAGAAATGGGGACGGAAGTCGCCGTTGACCACACAATGTAACGCTAGAAAGTGGGGAGAGAGAGGGGGGAGCCAAACAACATGGCCGTTTATTTCTCTTGTTCTGCTTCTCCTTCTGGGACCTGACTGCTGCAGTGATCTGCTCGAATTCTACTCTTAACTAGCCAAAGATGGGTGCAACCGACGTGCCACAGGCCCAAGCGGTCACAGTGAGTCTCCAGGAACTTGTCAATGGTGAGTGGATCGATCAATGAGCATGCTGCAAAGAAAGCTGCTGCTTCAGCGTAATGGAATCCGAAGCTGATACTTATTTTCATGGTCTTAGGCACGGTCTCTTTCGAAACCCTGACGGAAGCCTTTGGCCCATCCTCGCTGGGAATCATCGTCGTCAAAGATCTGGATGCGGCATTTACTCGCCTCCGCGCTCAGGTTCTCTCCAACGCTTCCTACCTCGCGGCGCTTCCAAACGATGAACTAGGTCCGTCCGACTTGCACCCTCGTATCTACAGACTCCAATTGACAGACAATAGAATCCCTCACCAGCCCCGCAGCCAAATACCTCGTCGGCTGGTCCTGCGGCAAAGAAACCCTCCGGTCCGGCCACTTCGACACCCTCAAAGGCTCCTACTACGTCAACTGCGCCTTCTACCAGAACCCCGACCTCCAAGGCGCCCCCGCAGACAACTTCCCAGATCTCTCCGAATACACTGCCCCCAACATCTGGCCACCAGCAGACCGTCTCCCGACCTTCCGCCGCAGCCTCGAGGAGCTCTGCACGCTCATCATCGACACGGCCGCGCTCGTCGCCCGCGCCTGCGACCGCTACGCCCTCGCCAACATCGACGGCTACAAGGAAGGATACCTCGAGCACGTGGTGAAGACCAGTCTGACGACTAAGGCCAGGCTGCTGCATTACTTCCCTACCGACCCTGCCGCGGCCGCTACCGCCGACGACGCAGAAGACGATGATGACTGGTGCGCGACACACCTCGACCACGGCTGTCTCACCGGTCTGACGTCCGCCATGTTCGTCGATGAGGCGGCTGATCCCCCTTCGTTGGCGGACGCCTCGACACCACTGACGGAACTGCCCCAGTCGCCGGACCCCAAGGCGGGCCTGTACATCCAGTCTCGCACGGGCCAGGTCGTCAAGGTGAATATCCCCAAGGACTGTCTGGCTTTCCAGACTGGGGAGGCGCTGCAGCTCATCACGCGCGGAAAGTTCCGTGCTGTGCCGCATTTCGTGAAGGGGGCCAGGCCGTCGGGTGGAGCGAGGATCGCTCGCAATACGTTGGCGGTGTTTACGCAGCCGAATCTGGAGGAAGAGGTAGAGCCTGGGAAGACCTTTGCGGAGTTTGCCAGGGAGGTGGTGAGTAGAACTTATTAGTTGTATATACAAGCCTTTTTGCCGCAGGTCACAAGATTGACCGGTGCAAAGGTACATACGGTAGGATCTTGTCGCAGTATATACCGTGTCAAGGCCGACAGGCCGTTATTTGTTTCAATCTCAATCTATCAAATAAATAGTACCAATCATTGGTATCTAGCCATCAAAGATCATGCTTTGGCCGCTTCGCCGTATGCTCATCGTTCCCAGGCGCGTAGTCTCCACCTTCCGTTTCCTCAGTCCCTCCTCGTAGGTCCTCCAAACGCAGAGTAAAATCCTCCTCATCCTCGGGCGACTCTTCCTCGCCTTCATCTTCAGTATTCAGTCGAGTCTGGACATTGCTCTCGTCCGCCGAGCTGACATTATTGCTCACGTCCGTAATGGCCGCCCCCAGACCAGTGCTAACCAGCTTGCTCGTCTTGCGCACCTCCCCAAACGCTGATCGCGCTTTGTGGCTCGGTCGACCGAGCTCGCCCGGGATCTTGGCCTCTCTGAAATCAGCCGCAGTGGCCCTGCCGTCGATGACCTTGAGATTGGCCCGCCACATCTTCACATCGCGGATTTCACTGTAATGGCCGACGTCTTCGCCGTTCAGCGTCTCGACCGCCAGAGTTTGCGTTCTGAAGTCGCCCCAGAACCAGTCTTTGCCTTCCGGGATGCGCTCATCCGCTTGCCGAGAGTACTCTCGTCCGCTCAGCACGCCGTGCAGATCCCGGCCCAGTGAGAGACTACCAAACAGTAGCCGCATGGCATCGGGTTCGTAGCACCGCCCGATGACCATCCCCTGGGAGATATCTACCGTCTTACCGCCGTTGAGACTGTACCAGTCGCCGTACCCGCTCATGCCGATGTACTGGAAGACGCTGAGAACTTCTTCGGGAGATAGCGGCTTGGGCGGATGCATCGGGTTCCCTATCGCCGCTCGCTGGCGGTTATTTGTGTAGACTTTGCCTCCAATGCGCACCTGATATCTCTCTGCGAGCTGGTCTGATTTGATGTCATCAGTGCATTGGATTAAATCGAGCCGGATCTCGTCGATCACCATGACGTCCGTAACTGCTTTTTGGCCGCTACTGAGCGAATAGCCCACCGGTTTCAAGCGAACGGCATCTCCTACAATGAGAAGTTCCGCCCCAATGAATATGCCCATACAGTAGATGGAGGCATTCGGCCACCTTCCTCGAAAATGAAATTTCTCAAGCAGGCTGAATGACGACATAACGGTCATGGCGTACTCGATTGAAGGATGCAATTCATCCCGGGGCATATTCTGCAAAAAGAGCTCGAACGCATTGAATGGCTTGATACATTTCAAGTGAATGTACTTGTACTGCAGTGAGTAGCTCTTGTCCGGGCTGTTGGGATCGGGGAACGTCTCGACACGGAACCCAGAATAATTCACTGCCCACCCCTTATCAGCCGTCTCGACTAGATCCTGCAGCACCGTGTCTTCCTCTGGGACCTGGCCGACGATACCCGCTCGCCACTCAGGAACACCCATGAACCGATCAAGCGCCGGGTCGTACATCTCAACGCGCGTGTGTTCTGGGTTCCAGGCCAACTCGCCCTCAAAATTAGGAACCCAGAGCACAATTTCACCAGCACGAGGAACATAGGAAKGCTGCATTGTTATTTTTTGCAGATACTCCCCCAGGCCAGGTCTTTCAGACTTCCAGTCCATGCTTAAAGGTTCTGAGATGGGCTCATCTAATTCATCCCTATCCTTGAGTTTCATTACGGCCATCTTGAAGACGTCTGGTGTCCCTTCCCGGTCAACGATAGGGTTCAACGGTGGCCTTCCGGGCGGCCGGCCCAGTCGACCAAGCGGCCTTCCAGGAGGTCGACCAGGTGGTCTCCCTGGCGGTCTACCAGGTTTCCCGGGACCAGGAGTACTGAGTGACCCGGTTGGTCGCCCTGGACCTCTTGCGGGCAGGCCATCTATGAGAGACTGTCAGTTCTAACGGTACTTGCGAGCGAGTAACACCAGGAAAACAACCTTTGATCCGCTGATTCCTCTTTGCCAATTTCTCGCAAAGAACGCAGGGGCACGGTTCTTTCCCGCCCTTCATCAGGTATAAAAAGTGTGGAAAGAACTGGATTGTTGAAGGGAAGTACTGCCCAAGTGGGTGTCCCCAGAGGAACCGGTCACGCTGTGCCGTCGATCAGTATGTAGCTCTGAAATAAAAAGCCTTCAGTAGCAAGACCTACGATGTCTGGATTTGTCCCACGCGGTCTGTCAAAGACGGCATAGCCTTCTGGCAGACTGTCTATGACATAATTTGCTCCTTGGTTCATGGTTAGTAAAATTCTTGGACTCTACTTGATATGAAGCACAGAAGAACAAAGAAAGGAGACAACTCGCGAATGGCCATTAGTGTTGGCTAGATTCCTACAACGAATCCAATTGACTGCTCGCGACCCGTCCATATCCGATGAAGAAATTGAACAAGATGTTGAGATAAAATGGTTCATGAATTGATTCCAAGCAAGCATTGAATCCTCTTACTCGGACAAGTACTCCTGCAACGCCAGAAGCAGACAACACGGAACTTCGAGCGTAGTACAGAAGAAAAATCAAATCCGATCCTCAACGAGAACAATAATGCGAATGAAGAATTAGAAATCAGTACGTACCCTCTTCATAAGCCCCTGTCTCCTTCAGCCACATGATGGCCAGCTTCTCACGATACCATGTATCGTCCGGCATCCCGAATCGGGGCTCTGTAGGCCAAGTAGACGGGTCGCCATCACTGAATGACCGATCAATGGGGATAGTGATCGTATCTACATCCTCTTCTGAGGTTTGCGAGTGTGGAGACGTTGACATGACTATGCCGACGGAATTATAGATAGACCAAAGAAGTAGTTTAAGTGGTCGAGAGGTTGAGTTGCGGGAAGCAAGAGCTAAGAGGATGATCGTAACATGTTGGGAGTGATAGAAAAGAGGTTTCTCTGCACTTCACTTTCTAGACAATTTGATGAAAAAGTGAAAGATAGTATGGCATTCTCCAAACCCTTTTTCCTGGTGTCTGGAAGCCCGTGCGATTGCTGTTGAATTAGAGGTCGATAGAGGTTTGAGTTGTACTTGAGGATTTCAACGCGGTCGTACGTCAAATAGCGTGAGGCGGCCCGCTCGCTTGTGGACTACTCGCCTCGAGGGACGAACTTAGGGAAGATATTAACAGCAAAGTACTATGCTTTCTTGTTCTATTTTGAGGCTTGCTGCACTTAAAGGAAGTTACTCGGTGATCATTGAGCATATCAAATAAGCAATAATTAGGGAGGCGCGCGGTGCTTATATATGACGCGTGCAAGCCACCTCCCTGCACAATGGTCTAATCAGTCGGACCTGTGTTTGAGGAGCTCAATTTGGAAGACCTGTCTGTCTCTCGATGCGACTTAACTTGAGAACCTATATACTTGAAACCCTTATTTATCATACCACGTGGTTGCAAGCATCATCTGAATGTTCTGAATGATGATATTGCGGCCCTCCCAAACATGGCGTTTCACCTCATAACGTGGAGAAGCCGGAACACCATCAATCTCTTTAAGACCTCATGGCGGTATTTTAAATGGGCGTCGTTCTAGATCAAACACTGAGCCTGGCTGCCTTTGGCGATCCCCAATGCTCATGTATGGGATCACTGGGATGGCTCTGATATCCGCAACGGTATCAAGGAGGATGTGCTAAAGAATAATCGACTTCTCGGCAGTCTGCAGCCCTCAAAGCCTTTGGCGATCTATTTACAAGTGGTCAGATGAGATGCAGACCCGAACCCGGAGGTTTTACTTGAATGACGGTGGCCTTGGCAGACTGCTGGTTCCCAATGTCACTCCCCCCGTATCTGACTCGCAGCCTGTTGTGACTAGCAGAGGGATTCAACCAGCGAAAGGGGATTTGTGATGCTGGCACATGATGGTCTGTGGGAGCTTCTGAGCAATGATGAAGCTGTCGCATAATGGGACGGTGGATAGATCAGCAGGAGGATATCGGCCCTGGTAAGGGCAAGGGAGAATGTGGGAAGTACATGCCAGTCAGCAGCAAGGGCTCCGCAGGGCTAAAGCGCCAGGCCATGGGGCTCGGGTTCCAATCATTCAGAAGACAGATTTGTGCTGGAAGATAGGAACACTGCTACTCATCTGCTGCGGAACGCGCTGGGCGGTTGGCTTCATGATGGTCAGATGTTGTTTGCCATGCTCACTCTTTCATATCCGCTTAGCAGGAGGTATTTGAGACGATCTCACATCGTGGTTATTTTCTTTGCTGATGCCCGGAAAGTTCTGCAACGAAAAGGAGTTAGGTAGCACACGTCTATATTGTTAGACCTTGACGAGCCTAGATCCACATGTAGATACAATATTGAGCACCTCGTAACCTGTAACCCGGATACACCACACGCGTAGTATCTCTTGCAATAATCACCTATTCCTGTGCCTTGCCGATGTTGTCCTCTTCTGTTGCTTCCTTCGATACTTCAGCCGCAGTTTCTTCGTTTCCAAGTTCGTACGGGGGTGGAGCAAGCTCTCCCTCCTCGCTCCAAACCTTATGCAGCTCCTTTTCAATTTCTTCACGGCGTTGCTTCCACTCGTCAACCTTGTCCAGCCGCTTGCGGAGCTCTTGGATCTCCTTCTCAACACCCAGCTTTTCCTTCTCCGTGCCGATTCTGTCAAACTCCCACTGTTCCCCTTCTGCGCCTAGACCCAGTGTGAGGCTGAACGTGTGATACTTCTTCAAGGACGCGCGAGTCGAAATCGTGATCAGAGTGATACCTCTGTCCTTGGCCTGTTCATACAGCACGCCCTCGACGTCGGACGAAACTGCCGAGGTTCCTTCATCAAGGAACGCATAGCGAGGCTCATGGTAGAACAGTCTCGCCATGGCCATGCGTTGCTTTTCGCCACCGCTGAGCACGTCCTTCCACTCTTTGCGAGCGTTCCAGCCACCTTCACGGGCGGGCAGGTATCCCAGACGAGCATCTTCCAAGATCTTTTGAAGTTCAGCATCTGTTTTACCCGCCTCGCGCATGTCAATCTCGGTGTGAGGGTAAATGACTTGATCTCGCAAAGTCCCCACGCTGAGATAGGGCCGCTGAGGGAGGAACATGATGCCGTCAAGCCCAAATCCCCGGGGCCGACTGACCAGCCCACGGTAGACCGGCCACAGACCCGCAACAATCCGAGCAATCGCCGATTTACCTACTCCATTCGGCCCTGAAATAAGGAGGTGCTCACCGGAATGCACGATAAAGGACAGCGATTCAATCAACTCATCTCCGCCTCGAGGATAAAGAGCCGGTGCGATGATTGGCACTTGTTCCAGCCGCACTCCGTCGAATCCGTTGTGGATGGTTCCCTGTGCATCTGCCAGAGAGTATAGTTCCGCATGAGAGCCACGTGGAGGGTAGTAGGCATTTGCATGAACTCGGTGAAGTGTGGAGATCAGTGTATAGACCCGCGACGTGTAGCCGGCCAACTCCGAAATGTCCTTGATGCTGTACATCATGCGGCCACCGGCATCAGCCAATGAAAGCATCAGACGCTTGTTTGTGATGAACTCCTTCATGCGGCCCCGTTCGCGACCAGTCTCTTCGTAGGCATCTGCCAGCTCCAAAGCACCGCCTGCACCTCCCCACGCGGGAAGGAAGACCGGCAAAGACGTGATTAGATATCCAAAAGCCGACCAGGCGTATTTCAGAATGACGTCCTCAAGCATGTTGTAGCGGATCTTGAGGCTATAGATACCTTCCATCCACCGCTGCAGGTCTTTAAAGCTCCGAAGAAGAAATACTCGCTCAATATCTGCGCCACCGTAGAATGAAATCTCCTCGGCATTGGCCAGCAACCTGGAATGCAGACCTCTAAAGTCTCCTTCCTTTTTGCCCTCGACAGCCTTGAGCTTCCCAAAAGGCGGAGACAGCTTGCGAAGTATCACTGCCGTACTGAAATAACCGGTGAGGATGCCACTAAGAGCCAGAGGTCCTAGGGAGCGGTACAGCTGATAGTTGAAGACGAACAAATCCACTAATGGCTTTCCCATAGAGGAGTAAAGTGCTGCAGCTGCCGAGCAGAAGAGTGTGAGGTCCTGCGTGATAAACTGGTCTGCTCCTTGATCGATACCACCATCCAAGTTCAACAATTTGTAATAGTTGTTGTCTGTGATGTAGAGATCGTGAATATACCTCGTGAGCCGTGTCCTAAAAGCGATGGAGACTTTCGACTGAAGGAACTTGATCATGGCGTTGGTATAAGAGGCGAGAGTACCGATACCACACCATTTCACGAGACCCCACATGAAGGCTCGCCCCTTACCCGCGACGAGGTCTCGGACAATTGCACCGTCCAGTCTTGCGATCAGCAACGACAAGTATGTTCTTAATAGCAGGAATACACCGTGACCCATCAGTAGCCCCGTCTCTTTGCTACTCCACCGAGGAACCATGATACTCCACAGACTGAGGAACTGGTGTAAAAATGCCAGATTCAGTCCTGGCTTTGTTGTTGGTGGAGGAATCATCGAGCCGGATTCCTCGTCACTTCCCCGAGCTGACGCTGGTGGGTTCAGAAACAGCCTCCTGTGTGCATCGAACGTCGTAGGCTTCGTCGGATGGATTCTGACTTTTGAGGTCATCGAGCCCTTGTACGGCACATAAATCGTACGAGATCCATCCTTGCCCCTGATCCTGGAATTCCGACGCAGTAACCTCCTACCCTGCGCACGCTCCTTCACCTTTCGCTGATACCAGTTATATCCTCCATATCCACTTCCTATGATCGAGAACAGAAGTGCTAGCGTTGCGATTAATCTGGAAGTTTTCGATGTCTGCCTGAGTCGAGTCCGTATGAGGTTGACGTAATGAGTGTACAACGCAACGAGAGGGTCTTCTCGAGCTCGGAGCGTCGACTGAGCGGCCATCGTGCTTGAAATAGTGCACCAACCCCCTTCTGTTTGTACCGGTGACCGTTCTTCGTCGGTCGGATTTCCTTTGCGGGAGCCAACACACCTATGTCAAGGCGTCGCAGGCCATGAGGGGAGGGCGCCTACAGTTTAGACGCGCTGGGTGATGTAGTAAGAATAGAAAGAAAGACAGATTTCATGAATGTCGAAGTCAGAGAAAGAGGTCTCTTCAGGGAATCTTTCCAGTTGACTACGAGATACGATATGGCCAGCAGTAGTCTCGATGGTTGATGCTGTTGTCAGCAGTTGGTGCTAAGTAGTGCGGCTTCCATCTGCATGTGAAGACCTCGGGCCAAAGAATGCGGAGTGGCAGTTCCACAGCTGGCCTCACGTGCGGAGCCCCCGGATTCTTTCTCTTGGTAGCTGAGCTGTCGATATCATTTTGCAATTGGCATTTAGGTTTCTGTAGATATAGTTGATAGAAGCTAAATTCAGGAACAGTCAAATATCCTGATCGGAGGCAAAAGCTGCCCATCTGCCATGCGATTGCATCCGAATTTATGGCTGCTGGGAGACCCAAGGCTATCTACTAGAAGACCACAACTGGGCAATCTGTATACTACTTCTGTCAATCAGTCGATCTTCGAAGCTGGGTTCCCCAAACGTTTAGCAGACTAAACCGGAGGAACCCACCGAATTTCGAATCATCTCAAAATCTGCGAGAGAGACCATCTTCTGGAATGCCCTACATCCCTCTCATCATATTCCATCTCACTATCATCTGATAGAACTCGACGGACCCACGCAGTTAACGAGTTCATTTCAGCCCCTAATAGTCAGCCGAGTGTTGCAGAAAGACGGAAGCTGCTTCTGATTCTTCAGTAATGATAGCCTAAAGCCCATCTCGGATTAATCTACAGAAGAGCAAATGCAACGTCGATGGATGGCGAGGTGCAGTGCGCCCAAATGGTCCCAACCACTATCACTGAGAAGGGTAGGACTAAAGAGGAACAAAGAATCGGATTTGAGGATTCTGAAAATGCCGATAAACAATGCACTGAAAAATCGCTGATCAGAGAAGACCTAAAAAGACAAAATGACATGATCATTCAGGTCTCCGTCGTGGACTGAGAAACTGTCCATTCCAAAGCGAGGATTTGGCGCCTGCTTATGGACTATGGAGAACTAAGGTGGAGATGATGGGCAGGGATCTTGGGAGAAACCGTCAAATTAGATCTCAGGACATCAACGGAGACTACTAGAAGATATTCTTCATGGTCTCCACTATCCAAGATGCCTTTCGCCAGTGGATGAATCAGTTCAGTAGTCGCCTTCTCATCTCCCTGTCAGTCACACTTGATTTATCTGAGTCTGAGTACGTGCGTCAGTAATAATACTATGCGGTTTGCGACAGTAGGGTGGGAAAGAAATCCTCCATGACTTGGTCATGAGAGACAAAAGAATGCGGCACTTGGGAAGGGGTGGCACAACAATGCGGAAACACAAATCACTACTTTAGGCGTGAGAATACATAGTATCAGATAGAACTAATATTGACATCTGAGAGGCTACATGCTTGTTCCCAGACATTGAATTGGGATATTCACCGAGTAAATTCACCAATACTACCTAGAAAATCAGCCTGTTAAGTATACCAGGGGTTACCTCTCACTGAGACCTTTGAAGAGGGGAATCGACTCGCTAGAAACCTATGAACAATGGCAAACAAGCAATGAGGCATGGCAACTTTGGTGTCCTACCCAATTTAGTACTATGCCTTCAGACATACTTCCCGTCAAGCTGCGCGAGAACTGCAACCCAACTCTACCTAGCTGGTTTGCATGATGAAAATAGTGCGTAAGACGCATTACAGATTTACAGGGAAAGTCGATCCATCTTCCCGCTTGATCTGATACCATTATGATTGGCTCAGATTATATAGTGGGCAATAATAGTAGTAATCTGCAGCCCTGCATCAGTGCATCAGTGCATCCCCCCAAAGATCCGGAGTCCAGACCAATGTAGCTTGTATTTTCTTTCTGTTCCTCCCCATCGCAGACTAGGCGCACGGCACCTCTTCCCAACTTTCCCCTCTCTTGGGCTTCTCCTCGCACGTTTTCCTCTCAGTCTCTCCCCTTTCCCACCTCCCGGACAGAGGTTGGCTAGCCAGTCAAGGAGCTGAAATACAGCCATCCCCCCGAACATTCCCATTATGGGCTTCGTTTTGGCTGATCCTACCAGTTAACATCTTTTGTTTCGTGCCATTGTAACATATTATTGAGTAACAGGTCCATTAAGGTCATAATTTAGCTATTAAGCGCACGAACCCACCTACTCAGAGGAAAATCCATTGCTGCAGATCCGATAACTCTCTGTCCGAATAAATGATCTTGTTTTCTTCCTGGCCTGCCTGAGCAAATGGACAGCCTATCTTAGCCACTTTAAGCAAATTTCCGAAATCACCCAACCTACAGCCGCTGCGGTCAAGTGGTACCTCTTATTTGCGGTCCTGTATCGCTTCCTCCCCCTAACACGACCCTGGTTTGGTCTTGCAAGCCACGTGACTTCCCCGGCCCATTCGAGGTTGAATTTCATCCATCACCCATCGGCCTACGTCCTATCATACCATCCCAGATTGAAGCTGGAGCGCCTTTCTCTCTTCTTCCTCGCTAGTTGTGTGTTTTCCTGTGACTCCACAGGGTGGATCGAGTGGTTTTGCGACTCGCAACTCTTCCTGCCACGGCCTTTCTTAGTAGTGCTGCACACTAGCCTCATTTAAGGCGGTAGTCCCGACCTGGAAGCTAAGCACTTCACCTCTCCGACTACTCGATCCAGGAGGCTGTGACTTTACATCTCTCGAGCCGCGTTGCCCCTTCTCGGCGGAACCCTGGTGGTCATCAAGTGTGTGTTTCGACATAACACATCGCCGTCATATCTCCTACGCCTCTTGAATTTTGTTATTGTTGATTCCGTGAATCTCGCTCTGCTAGCCTCCAGATGCTCGGAGGGAGCTCCGAGCGAGATTCTCCGCCCAACACATCCAGTAAACCCACAGGAGAAGTGCCGATGCCTGTCAACACGGGCAACACCGACTCAGGTAAGAGCAATCTGTTTGTTGCTGCTGTCATATTCCATCACTGCAGATCGTCGCAGACCGATCACAAGAGTTGCTAACGCTGTTCCGATCAGGTCCTGGATCGTCGCTTCAGGACAATGCCAAAGACTCAGATGCCTCTCCTCAGTCGAAACCGTTAGAGCCTACTGAGCCTGCTTCTGCGCCCATCCCATCGACTCAGGCCCTCGGGAGCCCCAATCCCCCGACAAATACGAGCGATCCGTCCAAGCAGCAACATTTGCTGGTCCCAAGTCAATCACGTTCATCGTCGAAGGCGGATGGTCAATCAACATTAGACAATAGACAGGATGCCGCGCATGATGATTCGGAAAACACGCTACGAGGTTCGAGAAGAAGTATCTTAAAGGGGCGGAGGGACAGAAGCAGAGGGAGTAGCAAGAGATCTTGGCGGCCATCTCAGGGGCCAACAGGTATGGGTGAGCAAAAGACAGCGACTGACACTGAGGCGCGGGACAATCCCAAACCAGAAACCAAGCCCAAGGTTTCGCTCAGGTTGTTCGCCTTTCTAAGTTGCTGCTCGTCATCTGGTGTCGATCCGGATGACTCTGCCATTCCCCCGAAGAAGACTGCCCGGCGACCTTCGGTTCCTGCAACCCAGCCTACACCGGAGAAAGCGGATCTCGATGCCAATCGTTCAAGTCGGACGGAATCTGAAGAAGCAAAACTCTTTGGAGAAGAGAAGCCGAACTTGACTGTGACTTCAAATCAACCTTCCAAGGAGGAGGATAAAAAAGCCAGTGCCTCCGAGGAAGCCGCTCAACTCGGTGGCAACCTATCAGCTTCTGATAAATTCAAGTCCAGCCATGAACCATCCTCTCAGTATGGCCAGGTTGATACTACCCGCTCTGATGCCCCTCAGAATGCTCAAATCCCAGTCATAGTGGCAACTGAGACAGAGGAGGCCAACGATCTCGCGATCAAACCGGAAGAGCCTGCGACGTCACTGCCACTGCACGTCGTTAAGGACAGCTCAGGCTCTAACGAAGCGCAACCAACTTCCTCTGCAGTTGAATACAACGACGTAAAGTCATCGCACGAAGAAGAAACTAGTCTGCCAGCCGAAATTCCTCTCCCTCCCCCTCCGCAAGTTCCTATGGGAAAACAAATACAAATCGCGACTCCCGAAAGACCCCAGCAATGGCTTCTACCCCCTCCCTTGCCACATTTGCGGAACCGGAAATGCCTGGTCCTTGACTTGGACGAAACGCTGGTCCACAGTAGCTTCAAGGTAATTCGCCAGCCTCTAAGCCCTTTCACGTAGTGAGCTGCATGTTTCTGACACACCACCACAGGTTCTCGAGCGTGCCGATTTCACAATCCCTGTGGAGATCGAAGGCCAGTACCACAACATCTACGTGATCAAACGACCTGGAGTCGATCAATTCATGAAGCGTGTTGGAGAATTGTACGAGGTGGTTGTCTTTACTGCCTCTGTTTCTAAGGTGAGCTTTCCTATCCCATTACCATTTCCTGGACGATTTCTGATTTGGATGAAAGTACGGCGATCCTCTACTGGATCAACTTGACATCCATAATGTTGTTCACCACAGGCTCTTTAGAGACAGTTGCTACAACCATCAAGGTAATTATGTCAAGGTCAGTAGCCCCCTTTTGCAGCGAAGATCATGATGAGAGCAAGCCATTGATATCTCTACTATAGGACCTCTCACAGGTTGGCCGTGACCTTCGAGAGACGATCATCATCGACAATTCTCCAACTTCATACATTTTCCACCCTCAACACGCGATACCCATCAGCAGCTGGTTCTCTGACGCCCACGATAACGAGCTTCTCGACTTGATTCCTGTCCTCGAAGACCTTGCCGGCGCACAAGTAAAAGATGTCAGCCTGGTCCTCGACGTTGCGATGTAATCTCTGTAACTTTATTTCTTCCCGGCATTTTCCCCATCGAGCTACAGTCTCGATCTTTTACGTGATTGCAAAGAGAACGGCTCCCTCGGAACCGATTTCAGTTGTTCGAAACATACGGAGGCGCGTCTTTCGTCATTCAAGCACTACCAAGATCAGCAGGAGAAGAGGAGAAAAGTGAAAGCATCTTTTACCAGAATCTGTGAGGGTCACAGCTGATGTTTAAATCTACCATAATCACTTCTTCTGACGTTTTGCCCTACCCCATTCTTCTATTCTCCCTTCCTGTGACCCATATAGACATGTGGGACCAGCGTTTTGGTTTCGCCTGTCTGTGATTTTCTAGACTGAGTCTTACCTATTCATCATCCATCCTATTTCTTTGTTCCAACATCCTCTCTGATCATGTCTCCTTTCCCTCTGCACTCCAAGCGAGCACATTCCATATTCCCCCCAGTTTCGTTCCCCTTCTCCCCTGTTCTTTTCATTGATTTGTTGCCGTGTGAGACTCTCTTGCATCAAGCAGGCGTCTATCTTGGCTTGTAGCCGAAGACTAGGTCTCATATACATGCTCCTGCGTCGTCAACATTCTCTCTGTTCCAAATCCCTGTGCTTCATTCCCACCATCAACGTCCCTCCAGAGCGCACGCCGCTGTCCAGTCCGTCGATACCTTTCTTTTTTGTTTTGTGATTACCCCTTCAACGCCAGCGTCCTCTTGTCATTCTTCAGCCCTGATTCGTTTCTTGAAACTCTGCCTAAGAAGCAGCATCTCCATAAAGGTCCCCAGTGTGCAGGTCACTGTCCCTGGTATTTCGCAGAGCATACCGTTGGTTCTACATTTGGCGCAGAATTGTGACCTGTTAATGTATATGTACCTCTTGGCTCCGGCGCATGTGCTGTATATAAAAGCTCTTCCCCGAATACAGCTTGAACCATGTCCCGATGGCAATGCCCTAAAGAAAACATAGGCAAAGTAATTGCGAAGCTCATTTTCAGAATTAATTGATTGCATCTAATTTTTCTAATAACATGGACATGATGCTGGCGGATAGTCCCTTGCTCTTCTAACAGAAGGCGGACGGGGAAATACGGCCCAGTGATGACTAGCGAAGAATAACCATCATCATCACCTGCACGCCACCACTATGGTACCAAAGATTTTCACGTTCAGGATACAGAGCTTCTTTCTTTTTAATGTGGCTTCAGCCATCTCAATGCCCAAATAACTGCGCTCTGCGAATTCCTTCTAGACCTTCTATAAACGTGTTCACCCACCCGTTTCCGCCCCTCTTTACGTAGAAGAGCTCCCCCGCACTCCCGTTACGCGTTCCTCGGAGCCGTCTACCAAAAAAAATCTCCGTCTGAGCTCACAAACAGTTTGCAACGATGAAAGACAGTAAAGGCTGGGATGGAAAGCTGAGAGTCGAGCCTAAGGCTACGATCACGAATCCAGAGGCCCTGGAGGATCCAAATTACTCGGATTCCGATGCGCCGCCGGTTGAGGAGATTGAGGCTGATGAGGGTAGGTCAATTTCCCTGTCTAAGACGTACCGGAGCATTGGCTGCAGTTGCGTCACAGACTGATATTTGACTGTCGCCGCGATTCGGGGGAACCTCGAATGGCTAATTGTTGGCAGATCTGCTTGAGGATGAGGATCGAGAGACGCAAGTATGTTTTCGTCTACAACAGGGTCCTAGTTTGGGAACTCGGGGCTCATGGCATTCTAGGAAATCGACCTCGTACATTTTCGCATCACTTCGATCCCAGCTTTGCGACTAGAACGATTCCCCAAGCTCCAGGTATGTTGGCCCGCACCAGCCCATGCGGCTTCCAAGGCTAACGGTATGATTCCTGTAGAGAATATGCCTCCGACAGAACCAGATTACTCGCATCGACTTCCCCTCCGAAATCGCGCCCACGCTGATCGAACTCGATCTCTACGATAACCTCATTTCGCACGTCAAGGGTCTCGATGAGTTCCGGGACCTGACGAGTCTAGACCTGAGCTTCAACAAGATCAAGCACATCAAGAATATCTCGCATTTGGTGAATCTGACAGATCTGTACTTTGTTCAGAACAGGATATCCAAGATTGAGGGGTTGGAGGGCTTGACGAAGTTGCGGAATCTAGAGCTGGGGGCGAACAGGATTAGGGTGCGTGAATTTTTAATGGCACGAAGGAGAACTGGGCTGAATGCAGCAGGAAATCGAGAATCTTGATACCCTAACCTCGTTGGAGGAGATCTGGCTTGGGAAGAACAAGATTACAGAAATGAAGGTTCGTCTCTTAGTTTGCCATATTCCCGACCAGGCTAACTCGACCCAGAACTTCGACGCGCTGTCGAACCTCCGCATCATCTCCATCCAGTCGAATCGACTCACCAGCATTACTGGCCTCTCCTCGCTCAAGAACCTCGAAGAACTCTACCTATCCCATAACGCCATCACCGACCTCAGCGGACTCGAGTCCAATACCTCGTTGCGCGTCCTGGATTTCTCCAATAATCAAGTTTCGAAGCTGGAACACATCTCCCATCTGAAGAATCTGGAGGAGCTGTGGGCGTCCAACAACGAACTCTCGAGCTTTGAGGAGGTGGAGCGCGAGTTGAAAGATAAAGAGAAGCTGCAGACGGTATATTTTGAAGGGAACCCATTGCAGACCAAGGGGCCGGCGGTGTATCGAAACAAGGTGCGGTTGGCGCTGCCGCAAGTTATGCAGATTGATGCGAGTAAGTTCACTTCCATGGCTGTTCAGGCCTAGGATAGGCTGCTAACGATTTCTAGCCTTTATCCGGCTCGGGTGATGTTGTATGGCAAGGTATACATTGATAATGATTATGATAACAATGCATTTGTGGGCTGGATCGCCCAAATTCCCTTCCGTCTAGACTATGCAGCTATAGGAGGCTTCTCTATGTAGAAATAGGGTATGACACATTCACGGTCAATACCATATGGTTGGCTCTACCAACCGTATTCCTAAGTCTTGCAGAAATCGGCTCACAGGGTAGTTGCGTATGGCCTCGTGTGGACGTACTGTATGTCCTCCGCGAGCAATATCCGGCCATGAACGCGGTGTATACACGTCCTGGTCATCTCAGTGACTGCCGACCGACTCGGCCTGTTTTGCAACAGCCTGGAGTCGGCGCAAAAGCATCCACACCCACGGTGACGCGGTGAAGTCTCTGCATGCTTCTTTGACCATGTAGAGACCAAAAGTCGATTCGAAGCTCTGGTCGCACACTCATCCACTCATCGTTCCCCCAACCTATTCACTCCAGGCTCAGTCCGATTCCCACTCCCATCTTCCTCCTGCACATGCCCCTCCTTCCCGTCTTCTAGAATATTCTCCCCAAGACCCTCCCGATACAATCTCATCAACGACGTCGCGCCCAACCGCTTATTCTCCTTCATCATCTGCCTCTTCACCCGGAACGGCTCATGCCGCTTCCGACTCATCGTCTCGTCCGCCAGTTCCTTCAGCGGGATCCCCGTCTTCACAAGATCCCGGTACTGGTACGTCGAGTCGTAGACGCGGAAGGTCCCGTGAAAGGGGTTCCGCTGGAGCGCAGACTCGTGGTTATGCCGGGACGCGAGGATCTCGCATCTCAGGAACTCTGGTCTGGATCTTGCGTCTGGTTTTCTGGCACTTAATGGTGGCGCTGACTCGGACTGAGCGTCGTGGTTATGGGTATAGGCAGGGTCAGTGTTGGGGAGGCGGAGGGTTAGCGGGGAGGAGGAGACGGCTTGTTTTGCGGCGTCGGGGGAGTCGAAGATGGCGAGGATGGGGCGCGTGGGTGCTTTGGAGGTGTTGGTTGTGTCGTACTTATTTTACTCCTTTGTCAGTTTGAAGAGCGGGTTGGAGGGGGAGAAGAGTATGTACCTTGAGATTTCGGAATGTGACTACTTCGCCGAACTTTTGTAGAGCGCTTAGGATCAGTTTGCTTTCGGCGAGCGAGATGGGGCTGGGATTTGCGACGATGTGGATTGCCTGCGAGGCGAGGCGCCCGGCAGGAGAGGGCATTGTGTTTGGGAAGATGATTCTGTTGTATGCATTGATTTGTCGCGGATCAAGGTAGAAGTGGTGATGGTGAAGGCCGATGATGCTGTCTCGGCGTGTTGTCGCTCCGATAGCCGATCTACTTATGGAGTATTAAACATGCAGCCTTTCACTGTTCTTCTGGCTAGAATATGATGCTACTGGGATATTCTGTATGAGTTTCATGCGATCTATTCATGAATGCATGTATCGAGGTCATAACTATATACTGGAAAAAAAAATATGGTATTTTACTTTAAGCATAGGACATCAATCATCATCCACCAACGGACCGAAACAGCTATTTCGCTATTTCCCGCCTGCAGTTCTGCGGTACCACTCAGACCACCGGAATCTATCMCTGGGTCTAGAAGATGGGAGCATAGAAGCCGTACTAAAAAGGAAACGAGTCAGTGATTTGAATGGCATAAAGACGGCTAGGCTGAACTTACAGCAAGAGGGTCGTTGAATCTGAGGTTCCGGTTCAGGGAGCTGATGGCCTCAATCTCGCTGGCCGCAAGATCCCAGCCGGTGACCTCGAGGTTCTGAGCCAAACGGGCGGGGTCGTTGCTCTTGGGAATGACGGCAATGTTGCGTTGTGTAGCCCAGCGCAGCAGGACCTGAGCGGGAGTCTTGCCGTGCTTCTGAGCGATACCCGTGACAAGGTCGTGGTCGAACAGCTTGGGAGTCTCATGAGCATCCTTCATGTCCAGCTCGACGAAGCTCAGGGGACCGAACGACGAGTACGCGGTCACGGCGATGCCCTCCTTCTGGGCATAGGTGACCAGGCGCTCCTGGGTGAGGTAAGGGTGGTGCTCGATCTGGAGGGTGGCAGGGCGGATACGAGCGTAGCGCAGCAGGTCCATCAGCAACTGGGAGCTAAAGTTGCTGACACCGATGCTGCGGGCGAGCTTCTTGTCGACCAGCGACTCCATGGCGGTCCAGGTCTCCTGAATGGAGGCATTGCTGAACTCCAACTTGTTGTTCTCGGACAGCCACCCGGGAGGGTACCGGACGGCAGGATCGACATACTTTAGGGCAATGGGGAAGTGGACAATAAACAGGTCGAAGTAGTCAATGCCCCAGTCGGCCAGCTGCTTGCGGCAGATGGGCTCGACGCGCTCACCGTCGTGGAAGCTGTTCCAGAGCTTGGACACAATGAAGAGCTCTTCACGCTTCACAATGCCTTCCTGAATGGCACGGGCAACACCCTTGCCAGCCTCGACCTCGTTGCCGTAATCTGCGACGGTCAGGACTCTGTCGGTCTGTCTTTCGGTGGAGATCGAGAACATGAGGTTTACTCACCGCAGGCGCCGTCGAAGAGGCGGTAACCAGCCTTGATGGCATGGTAGATCTGGTCGGCGCAAGTCTCATTGTTGACCTTCCAGAGGCCAAAGCCCACGAGGGGCATGTCATAACCGCTGTTGAGCTTAACGGATGGGGTAGTCATTGTGAATATTTTGATTCCCACAGAATTGAATCCCTTTTGACTCTGAGACGGATAAGAAAACTCTCAGAAGAAGCTCTTACAGGCAATCGAGCGCAAGAAGACGCAGAACTTACAGGAAAGAAGAGCGGTTAGCTGGCGGATATTATTCTTCTCAAGTAGTAGGAGGGGGAGGGGCAGCAGATAAAGGGCACGCGCGCATCATGGACAATAATCATCTCCAAATTTCTCTGGCCGGGCCACTTGCTGCTCCATACCAACCCCATCTGGGATAAAACCGGCAGGGGGAATTGCGCTGGGAAAGCCAATGAGGCGTCGACAAATCTGGAGGTTGAGGCTAAAGTGTGTTGGCAGGTGGGATGGTTAATACCGGCTAAATGACTTGTTTCTGCCGCCGGCTGAATTCGACCGAAAAAAAAGTATCTCCTCCAGCAGATAGAGAGAGGGACCAAGTTACCACGGATCCCGTCGGAGCGAAATTGCCTACGGAGTAGATAGTCCCGAAATCTTCGCTCTGAAGCATCCATAATCTAGTAGAGTTCAGAAAATCCACCTGTAGTATTCCGGCAAAAAGTGAGGGCCGATATCGAATGATTCCCCCACAATCCATCTACACCGCAAGGACCATATCAGGCGTAGAAGCAAAAGGAAATGGTGCCATTATTATTACTAGAAAGATTATGATACATCGAAGGACTTTGAGAATAAGAGAGAGAATGAGAAAACATATTAAGTACTCCGAAAAGTGAACACCAGCCCCTGGAGGAAACGACCCAAGCCCAACAGCAATGCTGCGCTAAGATCTCAATATAAAAGACACCGAAGTAGAGGAAGAGATGAAACGAGGAGAGACGAAAATGGTATCTGAACACACTTTTGGCAATATGATTACCATTAAGAATAGAAAGAGTTTCCAATGAATATAGTTTAGTCCTTCATTGGACCGCCTCAGCGGCATTGGTATCTGTATAGGCGGCACTGGCATGATCGGGTCCTGCCCCATTCATGCCAGGATCGTCAGGCATGCTGCCCACGATCTTGTCCATCAGGTCATCCGGTCCCATCAAGCCCTCGAAGCCGTTTGGTGGGTGCGGCTCGCGGGGGGCCGACGTCTGATGGTCGTGGTGATGGTACGGAAGATGCGTGTAGTTGTTGGGGCCAACGTCGCTTGGAATGGTCGTCGAAGGAATTGAAGGGCCCCATGCGCTCTGGCTATGTCCGATTTCGTCCATTGACTGCGACCCAGAACCAAAGATATTGTTCAAAACATTGCTACTGTCGTGGACGCTAACTCCGTGTTGCTGAGAGGGCACGTAGTGGTTGTCGTGGCTCAAGGTGTACCCAGCAAGATTATGGTGCGACAGGGACATGTCATGAACATTGAGCATCACAGGTCCGCCGCTGGAGGCATTGAGATTTGATGGCTGACTGGTCTCCTGCTGCGGCATGCCTGAGAAGGAATCCAGGATGGAAGTTACAGCAGTTCTATCCTGTAATCCATCTTCGGGTTTGGTGACTGAGTTCAAGAAATCAAAGGAGCCTGTCGGATGATACATATTGGACATGTTCTCATGCGGTGGCGGGTACAAAGGCCAATGCGGTTGAGAAGTTCCTGTGTGGTGCAACATGTCGTGAGCTTGAGGCGCGTGATACACGTTCGGGGGCTGT
Source organism: Aspergillus pseudoviridinutans (assembly GCF_018340605.1). Lineage (NCBI taxonomy): Eukaryota > Fungi > Ascomycota > Eurotiomycetes > Eurotiales > Aspergillaceae > Aspergillus > Aspergillus pseudoviridinutans. Next base: position 3,500,591 of record NW_025091282.1, on the reverse strand, counting down.
GGTTTCAGTAAAATCGAATCGAGAGACAATGGGGGCAGGTCAATCCCCGTGGCCGGCTTGGGACTATTCATTATCGTTCGGTCGGGTGGAGGAATCAGCTTCCTCCAGGTTGTCAACCCAATCTCGTTATGTCGAGTCTGCCGGAACTTCCACAGTAGGATTGCCATCCTCTTTCTGCCATCGTTGGGATGGCCAGAGCCCTGATGAGAGACTCGCCGCGAGTTTTGAGGGACCGCTCGAATCTCTTGGACCGCGGACAGAGAGCGGAAGTACTTTCTGATAGGGTCATCCGCATTCTGGTGCTGTCCTGATTTTTCGGCCATTTGCTTGTCCTGCGTGAGTTCCGTGAATAGTTTCGCCCACCACGACGACTCAAATGGGGGTTTCACTTTGGACAGTGGTCTGGCAAGGTTGTGATCGGTCTTCAACGCCTGATGGCCATCTTCATAGATGTATGTGCTACATTTCCAATTGTCCATCTGACTGAGTACCGTGGCATCAGTCATGCCGGGAGGTGCAAAGTCTATATCCAACTGAATTCCCAGCTTGGAACCGGGCGGAGGGAAATCATTCATCAGCTTCAGGCTTGCTTCGAGCAGAATGATCTCGCAGTCCAAGGGGCCGTCCAGCTCCTCCATCACGGAGTTCAGATGAGGGAAAGTAGTTCGCCAGTCCCTGACGTTCTCCAGGGGCATAGGGGGAGCGACAGGGTGGTATTGGTCTCCTTGAAGGCATGTGTACACATGGAAGGCTTTGTCGACCTGGTTCGCCTGCTGAGGCGCGCTCACCCACATGTCAAAATTGAAGCCATGGATCGTATCGGTACTCCGTTCATGCAAGTTCGAGCCCAGTGTGAAATGGGGCGGAGGAAGCTCCCCAACGTAGGGCTGCACTGGCCTCAGATGATCATGGTAAGCCGCGTGCATGTGCCCACCATAGTGACTGGGCAGAGGATGGTCCAGCGAAGTTCTCCATTTAGGACCAACTGACTGATGTTGATTGCTTGAACGGTCCGCCGGTTGCTCTCGAACGAGTCTCTCCCCTGAATATTCTCATGTTAACGTAAGTCGTCGAATGGTAGAATGAGGATTCACTTGGAGCAAGTGGCCTTACAATCGGGATCACCCTTGAGAAAGGAGTCGAGAACCTGCAAGTGACTTGAAACTTGCTTTCTTGTCCTCTTCTTGCCGGTCATCTTGTAGATATACTCTGCAATAAGTTCGTTTCGGCCATACGACTTTCCTCGTTCAGACCACTTTCTTCTACCCATGGGTGGGTTTGCCTCCAGCGCTAAACAGTGTTACCACATACAGTACAAAAAATCGATGTTAATAGCAGATCGTCAGTTACCTTGCTGGAAAGCGTCCTCGAGCTCATCAGACCAGACCGGTTCCCCATCCTTGCCAGTGTCCCGCCGAGGCCGTGCCCGATACTCCAAATACTTTTGAGATTTGAGGTAGCTTCTTCCCCTACGAGCGCCAGCATGGTTCGGACCGAGTGATTGAACACGTCGAAGCTTTTTCGCTTGAACTCGAGCGTTTAGGATGTGGTGAGGATGCAGACTGGTAGCCGTGGGCATGGGATGAGGGTGCACAGGGGCATGGGAATATTTATAGGCCAGATGCTGTAGATGGTCATCACGACCAGTCACCCCAGTGTGAAGGATAGCGTCTGAGTACGACTGTACATTGCCCGAGGTGTTCTGGAGAGCTCGATCCGTATGGTGTCCGATGTTCTCCAGACTTGACTGATGCTGAGGCGCAATACACTCGGGCTGCCAGTCAGTAGCCATCGGGGGTGGACACCAACAAAGGGCTCTTGGGAAAGAATGACAGATTCCAAAGAGAAGGGTGTGATAAGGCCCGCGAAATGCTTACTGCCTGGCTAAGAACGCAGCAGTCACCAAGCAGCGATCAAGAACGCAGATGATGGGAAGAGAATGTAAGAACCTGGGAAAGAGAATGTGGGTGCGAACAACAAGATGTTTATAGGGAAGCATCTTCCCTTGACGCCGGGAGGGTTATCAAAGCCCTAGTATCTACATTGCTCGACCGTGCTGCTTGTTTGGTAGTAGCCCTTCGAGCGCACCCTCGGTCGTTCAAGGCGGCCTTTTGCCCTGCACTTCACGCGTTCAAACAAGGTGACGAGGAGAGTAGGGCAGCGGCCGCCTTGCTGCAACAAATCAGGAGTGAGGAAGAAGCATAAGTTGGAGAAGGGAAAAATAAGGGGACGCAAGGGGCGCTCAGAGAGGACACGATCCACTGAGCACCTGCTCGGGGATTTTGATGCTGCGCACATTCAAAACTGGCTGTCGCTGTTCAAGCAGGTACGAATGAGCCAGGTCCAGTTGAGAGGTGGCAAAGACTCAAGAATGCAAGACGTTGGACAACATAACTGAGGAATGTCGAAGCTCTTTACTAAAAGGACATGAAGAATGTAGGTCAGAACGCAGGGCAGACAGCTCTCCTCCGATTCTGCCGTGCAGGTATCCCAGGATAGAAACTAAGCGTATATACAACACGGAAATATCCAGGGTGAACGTGACTCGCGATATCCAAGTAAGTGGGATAGAAAGAAGAGGCTCAATTAAGATGCACGAGGTGCTTGATGCACTCTGCACGACGCGTATGTACGTACTGACGGCTACAGGAACGTGTCGGCCGGGCCTGCTTGCTTCCGTGCCTCGACTTCCGCTCAAGCAAGGGATGATATCAAAGAAGTAGTCGTCGTTGCAGTAATGGTCCCTATACACAGGGAGAAGGGCTTTTAGGTCTCCTCGTCCTCCTGTGCCCCTACAGTGAACTTTTTGCGCCCGGTTCCTGTGAGCTTTTGCAGTTTGACCCTGTCCAGCTGCTCCCCTACTTTCTTCTCGATCTGCTCGATCTCTTGTTCTGGATCGATGGCCTCCTCGTTTGCGAATTCCAATACCAATCTTCTACCCAGGAGATGCGTATTCTTGAGCGCGTCCATGGCATTTTCCGCTTCGCGAGCGCTTACGAAGTCAGCAAAACCGAAACCACGAGCAGACCGGTCAAACTTCTTAGGAACCCGCACAGAGCGTAGCTGCCCATAGGCTCCAAAGAGCGACCTGACATCTTTCTTGGTTGCTTGGAATGGTAAGTTCTTGATGATGATTTTCGTGCGACGCGCCGCAATTTTCTTTGCTGTATCCTCGCGTCTTCTCTCCTCGGCAGCATCCATGGCCTTGTTAGATGCCCTTACTACCAACTCATGTTGATCGAGCTTGTAGCCATTCATTGCAGCAAGAGCAGCCTGCGCCTGAKCTTTCGTCTTGAAGTCGACAAAGCCAAAGCCCATGCTAAGTGTCTGCCCAGGTCGTTTAGGATCAGGCTTGGTTTTGATCCTGGCCGAAACAAAGCCGTCCAATGGCTTGAACAACTCCGTGAACTTTTCATTGGTCGTAGAGAAGTTAAGGTTCTTTACGAAGAGAGTCGATGTGACCACAGGTACGTCCACATCGTCAGCTGCGAAAGTGTCGGCTGTCGAGAAGCCTTGGGACACAGCCTTGGTCTCGAGTACGGAAGTCTGCGGCGCACTTGTCGCATCGAAGAGATTCGCAGGGGCCTTTTCTAAAAAGAGGATAGAGTCTCCCACTTTTCGGTATGCAAGGCCTTTAAAAGCTTTCTGCGCTTCGTCTGGTCTAGCGAATTCAACAATCGCTATTGTACCACTTGGGGGCATTAGTAGTCTTGTGATCTGGCCGTATGGCTCAAATAACTTTCTCAAATCGTCAACCTTGACGCCATACGAGAAGTTTTTTACTAAAATGGCAGTATTGCCTCGCTCCCGCTGCTTGAACGCGTCGAGATTGACACCGTTCGCTGTGAAGTAGGCTTTGGTTTCCTGAATGACATGCGTCTCAGCATGCGCTTGCTTCACGGCGGCATCTGCCGAGGTGGGATCTAGAAGGTCAGCTTTGGAGACACCAAGTCGTTCGGCCACGGAGGACATGACTGCGTCAGTCTATAAATATCGTGTTAGCCGGCTCATAGATATAGCGACTACTCGAATCTGAACTCACATTCATGTATAATGAATTCCAGCTGAATGTGGACGAAGAAACCTCCAGCTTTCGCTTGATCTGCTTTTGTTTCTTAAGGGGCAATTTCGACAGTTCATGTTCGTCGATTTTGTAAGTCTTCTTCGCAGCAGCCGGCAAGATGTGCATTAACCGGCCTTGAAAGTGCTTTCCATCCAACTCTTTATAGGCCTGGACGGCTGCATCAGGCTCGATGTACTGAACGTAGGCGAATCCCTTGCTGGTGGTAGACCGAGTGTCAAAGGCAACGTGAATCTGCAACCATTAGCGAGAGTTCGTTATGGGTGCTCTTTTTGTGTGTCAAAGAGGTAGAAATGTGTTCAGTCGAGGTTGCTCTTCAGATATCCAAGAAGCATCTACTAAAATCTCTTGTCCTGTTCGCATCATGTGCTTTTGCATCAGATGTCCCTATCAGGAAGATCATCATTCGAGCAACTCTCTAACCGGAGAAGGGGGCGGAGGGCAGTGAGAAATGAAAGGGATAAAACGAACCTCTTCAACTTTGCCAAACTTGGAAAACACGGGCTCCAAATCTGATTCACTGGCATCGTAGGGTAGGTTTCGGACAAATAACCGCGAGGAGAGACGTATATTTTCAATATTTGTGTCAACCTCTTCTTCCTCCGTCGATGACTCGACAGAAGTCTTGCCATCATAGGAGTGTTGAACGTCGGTTTTCGAGACAGTCGCTGGCTGCGGCGACGGGTCGGGTTTTCGCTGGGCTGTAGAGTCGAACTCAGCCTGCTCGTCCTCGTCAAGAAGACCTAGAAGACGACTCGTCTTCGAACGAAGCCAATCGGCATCCGACACTGGCTCTGGCTCTTCTTGTGTGGGGGAAATAGCTTCACCCTGATCATCTGCATTTGTTCTCTCGTGCTCTCCATCAGTCTTGTCCAAGACCATTGGCTCAGGTTCTCGGCCATGGGCCACCTGTGGTATGTCGTCCACTCTCGCTTTCTTCCGCTGCTTGAGAGAATGCTCCTCGACTTGTTCAGTCGTATCATCGCGCTGGTCTTCCCGGTGGTCACTTGTCGCTGTTTGGTTTTGAACTGTGTTGAGAAAGTCTTCACCATTGGCCCACGTCTTAGTCTTCGAGGGACGCTCTATTACGGAAAGATACTCTTGCAATTGGGAATCCTTCTGGGTGTTATCCCCGTCCCTCTTACGTTTGAGTGTGTTTCCTGCGCCTGAGTCATCTGAGGCTGATTGTTTCTTGTGTTTCTCTGCCTTTTTGACAGGCTCAGAGTCAATCTACAATAGTTCTGGTCAGTCTCAAGACCAACTTTGCAGGAAGTCAGCGGGCGAAGACGAAAATGACAGCAGAACATCGGGCCAAAATCAGGATTGTTCGCAAGAAATGACATACCGGCTTAGCAATCTCTACTGAGATCTTGGACATCTTGACATATGTTTTATTGAAGTAAGAAGCCGCTTGTTGGGCTGCCTCAGGGCTTTTGAAGCCGACGAAGCCAATCCTGCGCTTGGGAAGTACATGAGCGTCTGTGATCTGGAAGCGGCTTGAAAAATGCTTCCTTAGTTGATCATTTGTAAATGTCGGCGGAAGGCCAGACACGAACACTCTTGTGTTCTCCATGATTGTGTCTCGTGGGTGTAGAGTTGTCCGCAGACTATCAAGTGGGAGCCCAAAAAAAAATTTTGGTTGATGCTTCCTTATAGTGCTAAGGCGGTGAGGAAATTGTGGGCATGGCCCGTGCACCTCCATCAACGCGGTGGTTGTCGCATCAATGTTTGGGCATCTAATAATGACGATGTTTATAGTCTGAAGATTTATTCTCAATTCACATTTCATCTTTCGGACCTTAAGATAATTTTCTTCTCAATCTATATCTATTGTCTCTATCTGCACCTCCTAGTCGCCCTATCTCTACTAGAAGCATGGCCACCGAAAAGAAGGAGAAGCTGGAGCGTAAGTGTCGCGGTGCTGTCAATCATTACGAGCGCAACTGAAAGTCTTCCACAGCCCAGATCAAGTCCGTCGATATGGTAAGGGAGCAGTTATTTCAGTCACGAAGCAGGTACTCATTTCGTTCAATAGACGGAGGAGATGCAGCAAGAGGCTGTTGAAGTTGGTATGATCTCTCTTATCTTTCAGGAGAGTTCGGCAGCTGACCTTTCTAGCCACTGAGGCGATGGAGAAATATCACATTGAGAAGGTTTGCATACGATTTGGGTTACTTGTTGTCCTTTAGGATACTTACCGTTATCAGGACATTGCCCAGTACATCAAGAGAGAAGTGCGCTCTATCCGTCCGAGATGTCATGGGTCGATTGGCTGACTCGCAATTTGGCAGTTTGATTCGCGCAAGGGAGCGACATGGCATTGCGTTGTAGGAAGAAACTTTGGCAGTTTCGTTACACATGGTACGCATTGGGGTCTCATCCGCTCCGAATAGCAACTAATCTCATTCCAGAGACGAAGCACTTCATCTACTTCTACCTCGGACACTGCGCCATCCTCCTCTTCAAGACACAATAGAATCATACATTACGTTCACTTCCTACTTTTCGGATGGAGAGTCGGCTTACGAACCCCTTTTCGGTCGAAAGGTGGTAACCCCGGAGTTGACCCTTCGAGAACAGTCACAGACGGAAGGGTGGTGCGCTGCTGCTGGACACAACAGACCGCGGTTGCTGCTGGACAAGTCCAATGTGTCTTGATGATACAGTCCTCGGCAGCACGCTGCATGAATGACTTCGCCTGCTTACCTTGAGCGACTTTAACCGTTTGTTTTCTTGTGAAATTTTTGAGATAGAAGTACAATTTTGTTTGGAAGACATGTGCAAACCTGGTCTGGTGGCTTGGCTATCATGTTTACCACGAATCCCAGAAGAAATCGGCCGTACAATCCTACATGACAATAGACCTTGGTAGGATCCTGTGTCACACTTGATTGGCCAATTATTATTACTGTGCCTGCGTCTGATGGGCAAAAATGTAGAAGGATTCTTTAGACTTCTGATCAACACATGTTCTGTTTCGCATCTGAAAACAAACGCCAAGTGCTAAGCCACGGCGCCACACGTCACCTGATACCCGCTGCCTTGGCCCCTAGACCATCTTCTATTTAAGAGTCCCAGTTTGAGGCCTCTTATCTTATACTCCGGGACCGTCTTATGCTAGTATCTGGAATACTCAATAGACAATAACTCTGGGGGCTTTGTGACTTGAAAAATTCAGCATGGCGATTTGCATCACATTTGGAACACATGGTAAGGTCTTCGCCCAACAACAACAAAACACAACTATGTCCTCCACAATATATTGCGGCTATCCAAGCTACATAGCAATGCTTGTCCGCGATCTCAAATATATGCGTACTACCTTCGCTCATGCTGCTAACGCTGAGTCACAGAATTCACCTCGATGCTCGAAGGGTACGAGAATGTCAGAGCATATTGTTACAACTGTGAGTACTGATTGAGGTCAAATGAGATGTACCTGAAGCGTGAAACGGGGATGTACTGATTCCAACTTGTGTAGGCCAACACTGGAACGGACACTGTATAACTCGGTGGTATGTCATGAAACCAGAATCGCATTACGGAAGATTTGCTAACGAAGTATACTTCAGGCCGTGGTTTACCGTTTGCTTCATTGTATGACCTTGCAAGCTTATAGACGCCACATAAAAGCCGAAGCTAATATCCGCGATTTTAGCCCTGTATCCCTCTCGCAACGCACAAGTACAAGGTGAGTTTTCCCCTCGAGATGCACGTCCACGGGATTCTAAGATTTGACAGGAAGTAACGTGCTACACGTGTCGATTTACTCAAGACCTGCGGTAAGGCTGCCACGTTTCCCTCAAGATTGGCGCCGGAAATCTCCCTTTCTCTCTCTAACAATCTACAGCGATCGACCTGATATCACGCCCAATACAAGACCTCCGCAAGGCATACCGCCAGGTCCTGCACCACCGCCACAGGCATACTATGCTGCTGGCGCTGCTGGCGCTGCTGGCGGCGGGTATCCGCAGCAGGGCTACCCACCCCAGGGACCGGGGCAGGGACAACCCCAGGCACCACCGCCGCAGAATTACAGCTATAAATGATGAGCTGAGACTGGGTGATTTGTTGTTGTTTTTTATGATGTCTATCGTGCTTCGTGAATGGAATTTGGCTCGTTGCGTTCAGTAAATATACCACAGTCGAAGAGCATGCAAGTGTTGCTAGAATTATATGCCAACGGTACGGTGATTAATGAAATTAATATTATCTATTTAAGATAACAAATGGGGTATAAATCGAGCATGACAAAATGAGATCTCAAATATCCCAACACAAAGGCAATAATCAGACATCACTTCGTATCTTCCGTCGTCAGAATAGTTCCACGAAAGGTAGCTTCAGGCGCTTGTCTTTGGTTCCATCTTCTCTGTCGGTGTAGCAACACCAGAAGAAGTATCTTCGTGCTCTCGTGATTTCTCGCCAACAAGGGCAGGCCTCTTCCCTGTGAGATCGAGGGCCATGAGTCTGACGACCCGAATGATACTTTGACGACCTTCCCAGAGAGGGAAAATGACTACGCCAAACGTAGTGCAGAAAAGCCAGATCAGACCAACTACCACCCAGCCGGTGAAGAATTTCCTGCTGAAAACGTATGAAGTGCCATACATGGGGATTGGCCACAACAGCAGAAAGCAGATCACCATGCCGACGGTCAGCGTACGAGAGTAGAGAGCCGCCTTGTTGAGTTTGCGCTGTTCCTCTTCCTCTGCTTCTGCGTCGCGGACGTCAAGCTCACCAGGAATCAGTTCGATGTCGACGTGCGCGGCCGCTGCAACATCTGCATCGTCGACTTTGCGAATAGAGCGCATCGACTCGTAGTCATAGTTCTGAGCGCCAAAAAGGTATGTCAGAACCGGCGAGAAGATGATCGGGCTGAGCAGAGCCGCGACGTTACCGGCAAGCATAGGGTAGCTATTATTTTCGAATTAGCAAATGGGGGCAAACTGCCAGAGGCCAATACAAAACTCACTTCGCCCCAGTACTTGCGACGGAGAGTACACCAAATTCCTTCTTGGCGGTCACGAGCCAGGCAATAAGTGACACAGCAAGTCCAAGAACTGGTGAGCAGGCAGCAGCAACCCAATTTTGTTGCTTCCAGACAAGAGTCATGGCTCCGGGAAACACCGCAGAGGAGATGATGACACCCATGAGCAAGTACAGATAGCCCATACCAATTCCGGCGTAGTAGAGCCCCGTCGCAAATCCAGCCATGATGAGAGCGAATGCGATACAAGACATGTGAGAGACCCATACTAATCTCTTGCCCTTGGCGGCAGGGTTGATGTACGCTTGATAGACATCGTAAGTGACGATAGAGGAGACGGCAATCAACTGAGCTGAGAACGCCGAAGTAACTGCCATAAATACCATCAGGGTCGTGCATACAGCTCCGCTGTAGCCCAGAAGCTTGACAGCAGCAAATGGCAGTACAAGGCCAGCGGTGACATCGTCGGGATTAATTCTTTGGCCCCCCTCGAGGGCAAGTGCAGAGATGCCCATGGTGGTCGCGCATAGCCAGGGTATAGCAAACCAGCACAGACCTCCAATAACATATCCGGGGAAAGCGTGTACAGGACTTGCCGCAATGGCTGGAAGCAATTAGTATCCCCATGAGACAGTGGTTCTTTCGAGGGTAGAATAGACGCACCTTTATTGTAGTATCCATTGTCAAGGAACACAGTGCTATTTACAGTCATCAGCAATCTGGCCTGAAGCCCGAGTTATGCATGCTACGAACCCAAAGTTACCTGCAAACCATCTGTCAGAGTTTATGTTTCCGCACAGGGCAGTCTAGGGGTACATACCGACAAGATTGATCACCCAGAATATACCTCCTTCCTTGGATCTCATTGTAAGGTAACTGCCTTGAGCGTTGCCTTCCACTGGATGAAGCTCAGAGGCTGCAACCAGTGCATCATACACTTTGCCAGGGGACCCCAGCTCCGCATTCGTTGCATAGGCGGAGAACGCGAAGATGAAGATAACAACGATAATGACCACAGTGTGCATGTAGTCAGTGATAAATGTTGCTTTGATACCACCGAAAAGCGTGTAGAGCACAACACCTATGGGGAGCAGGAAACAGGCTGCAGCTGTGTGAACCCCAGTCAAAGAAGTTAAAACAGCGGAACCGCCAGTGAGTAACATGGCAGTGACGAGGATATTGGTCATGAGGCAGAATACAATGAACACTAGATGCACTGCAGTTCCATATCGCGCGCGGAGAGCTTCCAGGAAGGTATGGGCGTTGGGCGCTCGTCTTTTGAGCTCGATAGCGAGTGTCGCAAACAATATAATCTGAACACAAGCACCTATTCCCGGTCAATATCTATAAAGATGTGGCATCACTCAAAGTCATGATTTGCCCTTAGGACTAACCTGAAGCATAGAAGAAGGGCCCCGAGACACCGTACTGGTAAGCCACAGCTGAAGATTGTAGAAGGGTAGCTGCCCAAGTCCAACTACTGACAACAGCTGCGGCGACCAAACCCGATTTTACAGACCGTCCGGCGGTTGAGAACATTTCAGACGTCTGGACTTCATGCTGATATCTATAATTCAATCCATTATTAGCATAACATCGGGTCAAGGTAGAGGCATTGCATCGGGTACCACGTATGCCACGATGGGAATGGACATTGGAAGCTCTTACCTCCTCAAAGCCCAAGTAATGAAGATCATCACCAACGCAAAAGCCAAACCCAATCCAATAATGATGCCATAGCCAAACCCTTGCGAAAGGGGGGCAACAAACTTGACCTCCTCTGAGGACATGTTTGACAGCCCGTAATTGCCACTCAATGCAAAGTAAGAGAGTAGTGTAAATCGACTTGTATAAGGTGGTGCAGCTTGTACCGAGATTCCACGTGGATTACCAGGCTGGTAATCACCAGTAGATCTGTGGAGTCTGCTGTTTATCTGGACCAGAACCCCAGAGCAGGAGGCAACTTCCATACATATAGCCGTTACTGCAGACTGCATATCACTGGAGATCCAACTAATTCTCCGAATTCGCAGACATCATGCTGATCAGCGTTATGCTTCATCTTCAGATAGGAAATACGAGCCACTCGTGACTCCACGATAAGAGCATATTCTCGTAATGAGCATGCCTCAGGACCCTGGACAGCGACGTCCTATCAATCTCATCCTGATGTAGGGCCACAGGGCCACGGGCACATGGCGCCAATTGTGTTGCTAGTGCTCCTTCTTGCTTCAGTTCCTGTTTTCGAAATAGTGGTCTGTGCATTTACGGAGGATGGAAGTAGGTTATCTCTAACAGCTCCAGTTTGAACGTCATCATTGGCGGACGTTGTTTTCGTAGCTCATCCTTATCAATGCAAGATAGATCGACGCGAATGGCGATTGGTTGCGGAAGCAGTGTTTTTGATAAGGCGGCCTTTCGCCCCCGGTCTCCTTAGATAGGTATCATGATAGTGGAGTGGTTGACTGAGTAGTTATGTAAACAGTTAGTAACATCGTTTTGACCTGAGTTGGCAATGCATTACTCAAGACCCGCGATTACCTAGTAGGGTCGAGAAGCGCGATGACCAGCGCAACTTCTATGGGCTAGTGTAAGTTTCCAGTGAGTCTCGACGCAGCGCGGAGCTGGCCGATGCCAATAGACTGGAGGAAGCTAATGTTCGTTCCATCGAGATCTTCTATAATCAGTGAAAGACCCGAGACTCAGATCATGTACCATGGTCAGAACTAGAGCGCTGAATAGAGTAATGCTCGAGTGTGGAGTAGCAACTCGGGGGTGTCATTGTCTTATAAATTCAAAGAAGGCTGAATTATATCAGCCAGTCCGATATGGTGTAACGGCTAACATCGCCGTCTTTCACACGGCAGCTCGGGGTTCGACTCCCCGTATCGGAGCTTAATCTCAAAATTTTTTAATTTTTTGTCTCTCTTTTCTTCCTCAGAGATAGTTGGTTTATATAGTCAAAAGTTTCGCTCCCTTACAAATTGTCCGATATGGTGTAATGGCTAACATCGCCGTCTTTCACACGGCAGCTCGGGGTTCGATTCCCCGTATCGGAGTCACCAAATTCCTTAACTTTTTTATCTCCAATTCTTTTTGTTCTCGCTGCACCTATTACTCTGTTGGTGGCCTTTGACAACACTGTTCAGTTCCTGGACAATATACTTGTCACACTGTCCTTTCTTCTCACCTAGAGCCTGTCTTTTGGTCTGACTCCTGAAGAGGCCCCGCCATCCCTTTACTGTGCGATGAGAAATACAAAAGCGGTGGACGGCTGGGTGACAACCACAGCCACAGCCACCTCGATCCCCAACAAACAGTTAGATATACTTGTGGGTGAGCTGCACTGGGGATGGCTGGCTGTAGGAATATTGTCAGTCTGTGGCTTTTGACTGAGTGGCTCAGTCAACCTTAAATATTAGTATTATCAACTATTATTATCATCAACTGGGCCTCTAGCCCCTGTCCCAAGCCCGGAGAGTCTAGGTGTGAACTCGGAGAGCAGCTCAGTTTGCAGCTTCACTGCACATGATTGTTCTACTGATGGTTCTACGCGAGTACTCAATCGCACGAAGAGACCGGGGATTACTATTGTCCTGAAGAGAGAAAAGTTTTGGATTCCCGTGTCCACAACGAAGAATTGTGCAGGCCTTCTCCGGCCCCCTGTGTCAGGATGTTTAATTAATAACAATAATAATAACGAGCTGACTGAACTGCCACCATCTGGGGGATCGGTAGGGCAAAGGACGCAGGGTGAGGACCGAAAAATGCGTACTTCAATGACGCCATGAAGAACAAAAGAAGATGAATCCTAATGTAATCGATCTTCAAGCAGGTCTAGGCCTCGAGTCGATGCTAGTGGCATCAATTTGCGAATCGCGAAGATTGTGGGAGATGAAAATCGTTATGGCAAGACCGCAGTCTCGCATGATTCGCATCTGCTGTGTAGGGGATATTAATAGTAAAATCGGCATACGGCTTTCCCTTTTCTGCTCGGAATTGGAAGTGATCATCCTCCCTTAATTGTCAACGGAACATACGGATAACGGGGCGTTGATACAGCCTGTCTATGGGTAGTGCTGTGTGGTACTATCCATGACAGATTTTGGAATCATTCATGCAAAACAAACCTGTCAAGTACATAGCATGACTACCTAGAATTATTGTACATAGAAATGTCTTCTGAACCACGGATGGGCATAATTTTTCAAGCCGGTTAAAGCCACAATTCAAAATCTCGCCGAGAGTTCCAAGCCCGTCGTAAGCAGAGGCTAGAATAATAATGGAGCTGTCACTGTCGTTCTACGAGACTACGACAGGCAGAATTTGGATGAGCGGGCCCACCAGAATCGATTAGTTTTCAATTGTAAGCAATTTTGTTTAATTGTTTTGGTACGGCTAGTAGGTTTTTCTCCATATCTCCAGGCACGGAAGACTTGCCATTCGAGGCTGCGATGGAAAATTTGGTCCCCTAGCTACTGTACAGACCTCTTGGCGGTCGCTAGTCGTGAAAGATTAAGAGCGCTCATATTCTTGTCAACGACTCAACGTTCAATTTGGAGGATAATTTAAGCATCGCAAGCTCATCGACTCATAACAACAATGGAGACCTTTGACTATTCTTCCTATCCATGAATGTAGATGAATGACAATAGAATACTCGAAGCATTTAGATAGTTGATAGAATAAAATATTATTAACCATGGCTCCCTGCTCAATTATATGGGAAGTGCCGGTCTGGACTCGTGAACTATCTGCTGAACCCTGGATCAATTCAAGCAATCTCCAACCAGATCGCATTAATATTATTATTATCACTGCTCACTCCATTTCGAACCAACTCAAAAATCATTGTAAAATAATAATCATTCTTTTTCAGCATTCTTCCGTACCACAGTCTGCCAAAACCCACAAATCCACAGGACCACCCGTAAAGTGAGGTACGTACCTAGTTGCCGGAAGACACCTACCACTGGGTACAGGACAGGACTATGTACTGTTATCGTTCAGGCCACACCTTTCTCTCTTCATCTTATTCCACTCTTTGGACAACTTGCGTCGTTCATTGTTTTTTTTTATTTTTTTTTATCACAAGCTTCATAGATCTTGCTCTTCAACCAGCCAATTGCAATTGTCTTTCGTTGATCCTTTCTTTCGTTTCTGTTATACATCCGATACTCCATCCATTCCACGCCCTTTCTCCTTTGCGCGATTTTGTGGCTAGAGGCCAGCCGCACACTCGTGATTCCCTACATGTGCTCAGCCTTAGACTGKTCTCGAAGTGATTGATCGGAGCGACTGTTCCAGTCCCCGCCTGATAGACGACGTTTCACGCGGCTTGGCAACAACACTCTTCTTCTGGGGAGAGAAAACAAGGCCCTTCTTCGTATTCTTCACCACCCAGTCCTTTCGTTCACTCTGTCGACACCTGTCTCTCCCTCCCCTTCATCCAGATCGACGCTCGGCCGAAGGCTTGCCGGGGCTTGCCTGTCCGTATAGACAAACCCTCGGTACTTTCCATAACCAAAACTCCGAACGTGACCTCCTGATTCTGCCAACGTCTTGTCGAACAGTCAGGTCAACAAACCGGCAAAGGCCACCACGACGTCTTTCTATCCTCTCCCTTGACCCTCTTTATTCGTACCATCAACAGTCTCAGGCAGCATCCACGCCGCCGCTAGGTGGTTGAACCGTCATATTGTATCTTGCGACCGAAACTCCGGCGGACTCGAGCTCCGTCACGGAGCACTTCGTCAAAATTTACGCACACAATTCGCGAGCCTCTCTTTTCGGGGGGTCATTCGATCCCTCGTTTAGACGAGGTCCTGGAGGCTTCCGTTCACGAGAGGGCTACACGAATGTGACGCCAAAACCCCCCAAGCGCAAAATGTATATCCCAAATTCGATGTGGACGTGGTCCTTTGTCATCGTCACTTTCATCCAGACTGTCATAACTMTAGCACTAGAATGGTATGTGGGCCCGGATGTCTATAAATCTCCATTACGCTGTTAATGCTAACGCATGGTGGTCTAGTTACATTTTCGCCAACTACCAGAGCCAGCTTAAAAAGGAAGCCGAGGTTGTCACCGCATCAAAAACAATCCCTATTTTCTTAGCGCTCTACAGCTTTGGATTCCTATATGAGTTGGTGCTTGTATACGATGCCTTGCGGATGAAGAACACGATTCAGGTCATTGGTTTATGTCTTTGCAACATTGGACTCTTGATCTACGGGGCAGTGCAGGTTCAGCAGGTGAGGGACGCTGTCTCCATTCTGACCGACAATACGGCTATCAATGTCGACGTATGGGGAGAAACCGAGCCTTTTTTGATCATCATTCCATGCGTCGTGGCAATGGGTACAATTCTCATGATGATGGTTGCATGGAAACTTTATGATGAATTTGCATGGTCGATCTACAAGCATATCAGTGCTGATCTGCGAATGAAGCGTCGCTTTCTCACATACCAGGTTTGTGACTCCTACTCACAGAATGAAGATCAAGAAAAAACGTGAGGATTTACCAATGGCCAGATCTATGTCGCACTTCTCAAATTTGATTTTTTCTTCTTCCTCGGGTTCACGGTGCAGTTCGTCGTTATCGTCACCGATAAAGCCGACATTGAGTTCTCTCTGACCCTAGCTGCTATACCTGTGACGATCTTAATTCTGATTTGCGCGGCGATATTTGTTCGACGTGAGAGCTCAGTCGGAATGATCATCATCATCGTATGTTTCCCGCTTCCGCAACCTATATTGCTGTTTCTGACCATAACTAGCTTCTTTACTTTGCAGCTATGGCCTATTTCCTATTCAAGCTTGTGCGCATGTACCAACCACAGACTTACGCGAACTATCTGCCAGCCCGGCGGTCACTCACATTCTTTGCTGTTATCACGATTGTTCTCATCATCTTGACTATCATCAACGCTTCCATGTGCATGCACAATTTCCACAAGGGTCTGAAACCCCATATCAACAAGAGAAAGTCGAGCAAGGAGGCGGAGAAGACCACCGAGCTGTCCTCGAATGTGGCTGGCGCGATACCCAATCGAATGATGATTGATTGAGCATTGCTGTTTTGCTCCTCACGACGGAATTCAATTGAATTGGGAAAAAAAAGGGAGGGCTGAAAGAAACGAAAGTGCAAATACGCGACTCTTCGCTTCTTTATTCCGTATATTAGAACGGAAACCGCGAGTACGCGGTAGTACTCGATCAATACCTCGCTTACGGGCTCTTTGGGTACTGACAATGGGGCATGTTTTTGGAACCTTCGATATGATACCTTACCTGCGTTTATTAGGCTGCCTGACGACTATTTCGACCTCCTGAAGTTTGGTTGAGCGATTTTTATTCAATCATATTCAGTCACTTCCCGTTTCGTCCCTTACTCTGCTTCCTATTCCTTGATGGCACAATGGCGTTCATTTGATGACTGTTTCTATTCCCCTTCAGGTTCTGGTATATCACGAATGTGCATCTACTCTGGCGTGTATTGTAACTACTTTAAACTCAAATATAACATAGTTATCATATATCAAAAATTTTGAAGTGTTAAACAGAATAAGTCCTAGCTAGCTTTGGTCGATTCTCAGCTCTGGTTCGTCATGAGTGATGATCAGAGCACTACTGCAGATTGGCTTCATTCGAATGGTATGCGACAGCTCTTATTAACACAATGAGAACTACACATTACTACTGAAATCTACGGAGCACCTAGCCACCTCTCATTCATTGATGTTGATTGCCAAAGTCTCAGCTTTTATCAGTTCAGGGGTCAGAAAGTGGAGAGCGGATATGATTGGGTCACATGAAGCTGGGGTAAGTCTAAGGTACCTAAGGTAAAGCACGTAACCATACGTTACCATACCCGACTGGCTGGAAATCGTGATCGTGGCCTCTATTCTGGCAACTCGCGACCTCACCTCACATACCCTCTGCCAGCTAATTCATCTCCCAGTTCGGTTTTCTTCTTTCGCCTGTCACCACAAATTTTTTATTCCTTCTATTAGTCCTTGCTTTATTTCACAGTCTAGTTTTTTTCATCGCCTTCATTGATTTTCTTCTCCTCCCCTTTCCTCATTCAATTGCTCAAGATGGTGAGTTCCTCTTTCGATTGTCGTTCCTTGAGAAGCAGCGCTATGTGCTCTGCGGACGGAAGCTCCAACTGCTCATTTCAAACCGCCACCTACATTGAATCGAAGGTTGACCATAGTCGTGCAACTGTTCCAGGCCTCTGCTCGTGCTGCTTCTCCCTTGACCTCCGGTGCTGAGTCCGGCCCTGACACCAAGTCTTCTGGCGCCGGTGCTGGGGCTTCCGCCACTGGCTCTGTCAACCGTCCTTCTTCTCCTACTCCTCCCGGTGGTCCCAGAGCTGCTTTGCGTCGCCGCGCGGCCGCAGACCACAAGGAATCTCTCCGCAATGCTAGGCCCAGCTCTACCCGTGCCGCTGGTGCGGGTGGTTCCTCCGGTACTATGCTCAAGCTCTACACCGACGAGAGCCCTGGTCTGAGGGTCGACCCTGTTGTCGTTCTAGTGCTCAGCTTGGGTTTCATTTTCTCCGTTGTCGGTCTTCACGGTATGTGTGGTGTGCGTTCCGAAAGCTCAGCCAATGCTCTAATACTCGTTGCTATTGCAGTCATCGCCAAGATCACCCGCAAGTTCTCCTCGTGAGCTGCTGAAATGCGTCATTTCGTCTAGTCCTCGCGATCATGGCTTCTTTGGTCAAATCCTTACATGAATGGAGTCGCCAGATGAGACAGTGGTTAATATGCACCGTCCTCTTCCTGTCAGATGTTAAGAACATTGAGAACTTGGAAGCGAGGATGATAGGCGTGGTCGTATATTCAGTTCCTTCGATGTTTTCCCTTCAATCATATACCCCTTGGTGTCACTTTTCCCTGTACCGGTGCATATCGAAGATTCGAGAGCGGCATGATCTGAAAACAGCATGCCTCCTCGCACAGGCGAGTTGAGAGTGCTTGAGTTCAAACCTATCTGCAGCATAGGTTAATGCCACTATGATATTGCCGTTGGAATCCACAATGACCTCATAAGCGTTTTGAGGGAGAGCTCAGAGAAAATGAATGGAAACATTTGTACATTATTTTATGCTTTTTAGCTGGTGGTGCTTGCAAGTCAGTCAATTATCATGGTCCTGCTAAAGCTCTTTTCCCTATCATTATGGCGTGAACTAGTCAATAGCGCCACATTGGCGTAGCATACAACAGACCTGGGACAGTTACCAGCATGTCGCCGCCAATTTACCTTGACCGATTGCCAGAAACAACCATAAAAAGTTGAAATTGAAAAAGCTCACCGGTCCTCAAAGATGCAATACCCGTACAGCTTGTTATTAAGTCAAGAATGAGCGAGCAAAAATAGCTAAAAAAGATTATGAGCTCCGATACGGGGAGTCGAACCCCGAGCTGCCGTGTGAAAGACGGCGATGTTAGCCGTTACACCATATCGGATGATGTTGAGAATCTTGCTACGATTAGAATTTATGAGCCGGCTATCTTTATTAAGAGCCTCGGTCAATGCTCGCTGCCTACTCTTTTCGACGGATATCAAGATGAAATCTATCACATGAGAAAATGCCATTATACACAACCAATACAGCATACGCATTTCACATCGACCCTTTTTCCTCGCTTGCTCGAACCTACTAGTAAGTCTCCCACTTCGATCAGGGAGCCGATTAGTAATCCAACGCTGTCCACCCACCAGGCAGGCGGTGAGTCACCAAATCCCACCACCATAAAACCACAACAATAAATTTCCCTCTCTCTTCCCTCTCTTCTTTCCCCCCTCAAGCGCCACCCCAACCAATGCTGCGTTTCTTTGCTACACACGACGAGGCGCAAGCCGCGTCCCCTCGCGTGATCCCAGCATCATCGAGGGCCCCGCAAATGAGAAATTCGGAGGAATCTTCACCTTACCCAGTAACCCGCCCTCTGTGCCTCGCGGTCCAGAGGGCCGGTACTGCCCGCGAGGGCCTGGTGTGAAGCACCTGCAATCGGCATCAGAAACATCGGGGCCGGATCCTACTCTGTAGGGTTCGGGTTTCCCCATGGGAGAGTCGTTGCGAAGATTGTGTGTTATGACACTTTAGTGCAATACGCAGCATGCGCCGTCCTTTCCGGCCAGAAATGGTTGGTTTGGGGGGCGTATCATTCGATTCCGATTATTCTGGTTGGGGTGGCGCTTCATCTTTTTTCCCTTTCAGGTCAGTTTGTAATTTTTTATTCCCTTCCTGTCCGTGTGGTTTGGTGGTTTGGGACTGGAAAGAACTTGTTTTGCCCCTGCTAATGAGTTAGGGGTTGGCCTTTTGGGCTTGATAGGGTTGCTGTCGTGTCATGTAGGGGGAAGGCGTAATCTGGACGCTGTTGGTACCCTTGGAGCTTGTGCTAGTAGCACGGATGGAAATGTGGCCTAGTGCTGTATTATGTGGTGTATTGTGGAATGAGAATGGATTCTGGTCTCTCCAAATTGTACACAACTTCGTAGTCACTGAACTGAAAGTAGTCGTGCTCAGGTAGCCCTGTGGCTACTCGATGGTCATAGTAGCTGGCCCTCTCAAGAAATCCGCGAGTCCTTTCATACATACTTACAATTCTGGATCGCCGACCCTCGAGGTGAATTATCGAATGTGATTTCCGTAGTTGTCCTATCCGGCTAATGTTCATGGGATATTTTGAATACCAGGAAAAATAGAAAGAAATGTTCGTTGCCACCGTTATGCTCCCTCTTCATGTCATAGTAACACCCCCTTCGCCTTTCCCGCCTCATTCGCTTGAACCTCTTACTCCTCGTCTCCGATCTATTCGGGGTGAAAGTTAACATCAAGGCATCGGAATCGACGGGTAAGGAAGATCATACCTTAGGAGCGAGATAGAATCTCAGGTGGCCGCTTCCCAGCCCGTACTCAACAAGTAGAGGCACCTCCTGTGATAGGCAGAGAGTAACCTGGCTCGACAGCGATGTAGCCTTGCAGAAGTTGACGAGGTACTTAAGGGAAAAGGTGAGAGCAACAGGCTCGCTAAGGGCAATCGAAACGTTCTGCTCCGGCTTGTCGACGCTGGTGTGTTGACGGATTGTAACCGAGCCACTGCCGATGTCTCCCTGGCATGAGAACTTGACACCTTCCTTTGTAGCCTCAATGACGACTATCACAGGTCAGTAAGAAAATTGCCAATGACAGCATCCCATAACGCACCAGACTCAGAAAGCGCATTCAAATCTCTGCAGATCCGCTGGAATTCTGCCGACGGCATCTCCACCGTGGCGGCATACTCTGTCTCTGGGATGGCCAGGTGCTCTTGGTCAATGTCCATCAACTTGATATCATACTCGCTTATTCGGTCGGTCTCGGCGCTCTCAAACATGAGGTTCACGGCATCAGGCGAGTCGTCCGCCTTGAGTGTGAGGATGTCTTCGTTCTGAGCGGCACGCAGAACCTTGGTCAAGGAAACCAGGTTGATACCAAGGGCAATGTTGCGGTCGCAGCGGTAGGGCGAGAAACCCTCAGCCTTGAGAAGCATGGAAACTAGAGCTACGTGAGAGTTGTCCATGGCCTGAAGGGCGATTCCCGAGTCATTGCAGTCGAAGTTGCAGTCCTGTACGAGATCTTTGATAGCGTCGACGACCTGGACAGGGCGCGAATCAGGTCAGTCATGAAGCCGACAGGCAAACCCGAAATTGAGGGCTCACGTACGCGCTTGAGAAGGCTTGCTTGTTCTAGTCGCGCTTCCAACACTGGGATGACGGTCAGAGGATATTCATTGAAACAATTGGACAAGAACTGCCTACTTTTGATTATGTGTGTCTGGACGTCGAAATCGATATAGACCAAAACGTGATGTGAAAGTGAAGCGGGATGTCAAATGACAATGATTCTGAAGACAATATTGTCAATTGTTAGCTGTTGTAGTGCGAGAAATTTTGAAGGATAGGAGGACTTGCAGGAGAATGGAGGTGTGAAGCTAGAATGGCTCTGGTCAGAGGCTGGAGAGCGAGAGTGAGGTTCTAAAGTGCTGTAAATTCGCGTTCGAGGTTTAGTGGGGAATCAGACGCGTTCACGGGTCGCGCGTCATTATGCGTGGTTGGCCTTGGGCTGATATGAACAATTGTGGTTAGACTCATCCGAGCCTAAGGCAGCAGCATCGTTGCCTTGTCCCCAGAGAATCAGAGAGA
The DNA here is from genome assembly GCF_018340605.1 of Aspergillus pseudoviridinutans. Classification (NCBI taxonomy): domain Eukaryota; kingdom Fungi; phylum Ascomycota; class Eurotiomycetes; order Eurotiales; family Aspergillaceae; genus Aspergillus; species Aspergillus pseudoviridinutans. Next base: position 3,479,320 of record NW_025091282.1, on the reverse strand, counting down.
GACTTCAAACTTTCTTGTATTCCAAGATTAATCTCAAATTATAACTATTTACAGCTCAATTTATAAATAGGAAATTACTCAGAGGGCGCCAATCTCGTAGACGCAATTGCCTAAAGTCAAAGCCAAGGAGATAGAAGCGTTCAAAAAGCGCAAGACCAACCAAAGACCAGTGGTTAAGTATGCTGTACAGTGGAATGGACACAGAAAAGCATTAATGTAGAGAAGGAACGTAAGAAGGAAGGAAAGCACAGAACACCAGTGACGCCAATCCGCTCTATTTGCAATGGGTATCAGCCTGCAGAGTTGTTTGGTCAATGCTCGCTCACAGTCAGTGTAAAACATGAATGCCGAAGGATATTATATACTCGTTTGCGGACGGAGAATATCCGGATGGGAGGCAAGTCGAGAAAGAGGGAAGGGAAAAGAATGATAGAATGACAGGTGTGGGTCAGATACTCGTGACCCTCTTTGAAGCTGTCGCTCGAGGTCTTTGCTTGATGACCATTTCGAGCTCTTTCAGCATGCTGGTATTCGCGTCCGCTCGTTCGCGTGCAGCAGCCTGTTTCGCCCGGTCTTCCTTGACACGGGCAATGCGCTCTTCCCTCGTCAGAGACGCCCTTTTATTGCGGGACGGGAGAACTATCGATTCGAATATCTCCTCGTCGTCGTCGACACTCTGGATAATGCTCGGATCTGGCTTGATATCGCCATTCAGAGCCCGGAGCGCATCTGCTGGGCTTCCCTCTACCGCGGTGGCACCGCCAAGGCTGGGTGTTGGGGACAATGGTAGCTTCATCCCGCTGGGCGGGCGCGACATATGATCTACCGAGGATCGCTTGTCAATGCTGCTCATCAGAGCAATTTTGCCAGCCTCCCATTCCTGAAGAAGGCCTCTGATGTCCGTTCCAATTGATTCGTATTGGGCAAGAAGGGTTGCTTCGAGTTCTTCCGTGTCGGTAGGCTCTGAAGTGGCAGTGGACAGCTCTCTGATCAGATGCATTTTCGCGTGAAGGGCGCGGATGCCTTGAGTAAGCGTATTGAGCTTTCGAAATTGAGAGCGAAGATTCTCCCTGTTAGGAGAGGCCGTAGGCAGCGGCGAAGGAGGAATCACGTCCCCTTAAGAACAGAGTCAGTGACGGATGGGATAATACTCTACATTGAGGTGAAACTCACGGTCATCTTCATTGAGAATGCTAGCCATCTTGCGGGTATTCACTCCCGTGACTTGGGCAAGATCTCGCATCTGCTCAATAGCCGTGCTCCATCTTACGATGTCGGATCCGCCACCATCGGCGCCCAGGGCTAGGAGACAGCAAAGAATGCTCTTTCTCACGTTGTATAGCCTTCCGAAAAGGGTGCGAAGCGCGCGCAGTGAGTATTGGTCTTCTGTTTCCCGTTCAGCCAAGGCGGCCTCGGCTTCGGTGAGCTCTTCTAGTGAGACATCGTAAATGTCGTGGTACTTGGCGAGATTGTCATTGTCTGTCAGTGGTTGCAATATGTGCTGAGCCTGTAGGTAACGCTGCAACATTGAGTAAAAGCACTCGGACACGGTCCGACGCAGTCTCAGACATCTTCGTGTCTGCGCTTGATCCTCAAGTCTACTTACAGGAGGCAAGGGCGTGCTTCTGGTGCTGGGGTTAGATTTCTCGGCCTTCATAGCGCTTGATAATCCAAGATCGAGTGCCAACTTACATGCGATAACCCCGTGAGACCAGCTCAACCTCCTGTATGAAAACGACCGACGCCGAAGCAGCGGAATCGAATGACTGCGCATTGCTTATGAATACTACAGCCGCATCAACAGCCTGATGCCGCAGGTACTTGAGCCACTGGCGTCTGGCAAAAGCATAGAACAGAACCCCAAGCACTGGGACAAGAACCAGAAGTACACCGACTTTCCGAGGGTTGAATCCGGACCCCGTCCGCGATCGGCTCCAGTGTAACAGCCAGGCGATTGAGAAGGACGTTGATGCTGTGACAACGGCACCCTGCACGCCAAAGGTTGTGGAAAGTGATGGAAGGTCAACGGGATTCGAGTTCGATAGTATGTCTGCGGCTGACGTATACGAGGGTGCACTGTGTTCATTCAACAACTGCGATGCGACGATAACGTATCCAAACTGCTCTAGGAATCTTTCATTGTCACTCCGTCCAACGCGTGAGTTCAGGGCGGTCTATTCAAAAGAAAGCTTATCAGCCAGAGTTCCGGCCGCAGCTGATAGGGTAACATTGGTTGGAGTCCATACTGCACAGGCATTGTAGAGTTTACCCAAGACTGCCCTCTGGCGCGAGGATTTCAGTTCCAGGGGTTTGGGTAGCTTGTTTCGGATGCGCTCTTGGAATTTTGAAGTGCCCCGCGGAGCAAAGTTTGATGCTGTTGAGTCGAAGGGATCATCCTCGCTCTTTGTTTCCTGGACCGGCCAGTCTGGATCGTGTTCACCTTCCCCTGAACGGCCAACGATATCATCATTTACTATGAACCTATGCACGGCTCTCCGCGGAGACATACCTCTCAGATATTCCGCCAACGGCGAGTTCTCATAAACCAGGGCTTCCATGACCTGCAATCATTCCGGGATGTACGTTGGTAGAGGAGAGGGGATCGTGGCGGGACGAAGCGGATAGTAAGGTGGTCGTTGAGGAGCGGCGGATTTTGGAGGTTACATCAACTCAACAAATGCTAAATAAATGTAGAGACTGGTGAGACGAGATCGACGGAAATTATTCGTCGGCCATCTCCACGGCGATCTCACGGCGAGGTGTGCAATGCTTGAGGAGAAGGACGTCAACGATAGCGTAGTTATTCCGTTGGCGGCAAGTGGAGGAGTAAGCAGGAAGGGAGCACGCGACTTTTAGGGAGACAATCAGAGAGCAACTAGCGCATCACATGGATTGTCTATAAAATCAAGCGAAAAAGTAGATAGTTAGTAATTCATGAAATGACTGCCCCGGTCGATATGCAAGGTACAGGAGAGTAAGAGAGCAAGAAGAGAGGGCCACGTTGAAGATCAAGCTGGGTTCATGCGTCTGGGCCTCTCTGGGGATGGAGAGGGCTTTGGCTTTCGTCGAATCGGAGTTCTCATACCACGAGGCCGTTTGGCTTTAACTTGCTAGTCCTCTGTAGCATAATGCTGACCCACCAGAGATAGTCAGGGACGAAAACTCGAATAGATGAGGAGGCGAACAATGTCTATTGGGTGAGATATATTAACGTTGTTGGAGAAAGGAGGATGGTCCAATCTGATTCTACAGAAGCCCGTATGATCATTACACTCATATGACAATGCTCAAGTGACGCCAGATTAGACCGAGGTTCCACCCTCTTACCCAGGCTGCAAATCCCCTTCAAATGTCAACCTCGGACTAAGGACTACAGCGGAAATCCTGATGGATTACCAGCAGGGTCTGTTTTTGGGCCCGCGGTTTCACGATCATATTAGATCATGGCCTTTTGACAAGGACAAGTGGGTACGACGTTCTGATGAATAATAACTGCTGCTGTTCAAATCAAGTCTATCAGGGAAGATTGAGCCTCTGTCGGTGCTAACCCGCATCTATCCATTCTGATAAAAGTGAGGAACTTCACAGAGGGCCTGACACTCTCGATCGTCTTTGTCTTTTATTTCCAATCTCAAACGCGTTGTCACCGTGGGTGTTGTCCTATTTCGGCTGCCAAGGTAGATCTCCAGGAACAGTCTCTACAATACACCTGTCAGTAGCAGTGGACTGCATCAGCTTACCGTTTTCGGATAACATGACGGTGTATGAAAAGCTCTCCCCAATGACTAGATGCAGATACATTGACGCCAGGCCGCGTTGCGCCATAGTGCCTTAGGTACGTTGTGTTTACTCCGTATACTTTGCTTTCTAAGCTGGATGCTCGTATGAGCACACAGTACCGGTTTCAAGTGGTAAGCCCCAACTTCCTATATGCTTAGAGATGGTATGGTGTTTTAAGAGGATTGGGAATATTTCGCACTACGTTCGGCATATATCGAAGTTAGCCTCACATGCTCTTCATCCGCTCGAGGGACGATCGTATAGGGTATCTTCAGCAGAGCCATCTTCCATTATGCTCGAGCCCGGCACGAAAATTAGCAGGCTTTGAGATGCCATCAGGTTGAAAGCCAAGAAATCGGCGAGAGCTCTGTGCCAATGAAGCTCACATTCTGCTAGGCGCCTCTCACAGTTGCTTGCAACAGCCAACTGCCTCAGGACGCTGTTCCTAAGCGAGCAGTAACCCAGTTATTGCAACCGTACTTGGCCGGCGGTAACTTTGATCGAGCAAGCCTGCAGCTTTCTGGACACGTGCCGGCTGGCGATGTCGCTGACAAGGTCTGATAACGCCCGCCTTAGGAAGTCTAAGCGTATCCGGCCTCAGCATAGAAACCAGAGCACTCGAGATCTGTCTTTCTTGCGTAGTTAAGTTCTCTCTCATGTTCGCTGATCCGTTGATGGTCATGGGAGAACGGCTCAGAGTAGAGCTAGTTCATTACGACAAGCATTCACGCGTGGAAATGATGAGATCCTGTATGCTGAACTGCTTGAATACCTACAACCGCTGTCTAACCGAAGAAACAAAGTGGAAGTCGGTCTCGTTGCCTCAAAACTTAGGTACGATTTTGTTACCTGGGCAACCGCTTCCCGTCAACAGTCCAGGCCTCGCGTTTCCATACATTATTTCGTTCCTTGAACTACCTTAATTTTTGACCATATATCTTTAGCCCTATTCCTTATGAGCAGCAATTTGTTATCGGGTTTTGAATTATTGAGTGTCTCTTGTCGCGTCTGTTAGATCTCTTGTTATCATCTTTCCTACCAAGTTCGACGCTCAACCCGCCTCGATTAAGTACGATCTGTGAAAAGTGTCAAGCGCACTAAGTGATAAGCTTCTTTAGATCAGATATTGGTTACATTCTCTAAGGCTATCTGATGGCTTAATTTCAGAACAACAACCATCATGTCTAGTCTATTGCACGAAGTCGGAACTCCTTGCCCGTTAAAGTCAAGGAATTCGAGAAACAGTGATACAATTCATACATTTGATAATTCGTGGGAAGGGAGCTTGGAATGTGGTGACGACACTAACAGCCTCGATTTCACCACAGCGATCAAAAACAATACCTTGATTGCAGTCAAGCCCAAGCGAAGGGTGAAGACAGGAACGTCGTTCACAATTCACGATGACAAAAACGAGAGACCTACACACGCAGTGCCGAAATGCAAAAGAGATAGCACAATCACAGCTAGAATTACAGGCCGCAAATCCTCATTGCTTGCCCAACCAGCCCATAGATTCCGCCCGAAAGCCAGCTTCGCCTCGAGTTCGCCAGCCAAACCACAGAGCCAGAAAGCAGAAGTCAAGCAGCAAAGACAGAACATAGATGCCGGCGCAGAGACAAACAGGTCGCTCCTAATGCGAATCAATGGCGGAGGAGACGAAAATCAACATAAAGATAAACTGAAACGAGATGTGCGCCGCAATACGGTCTTCATTCCCCCGGACGATACCACGGTCGCCAGCGTGTTTATGAGGATGTTCAGTCCGCTCAAGTCCGACAACCTCAATCTTTATGTTCCAGAGGACACGGAGATCAACAGCCTGGAGTCACAAATTGCGCGGAAGCGACAAGTGAAGAGAGCAATGGCCTCAGGTCAAAAGACTCCGCTACAACCAAGTCTTCAAGTCGCGCAAGGAAGCGCCATAAACGTCGATATCGCTGGCAAGAATACTGGGAAGGAGAATATCCCTCCGGGGGCAATGCTCTTCAATTCCAATGAGAAAGGTTTCTGGAAATCGAATACGGAAGAAAAACTAAACTCAAAATCTCCCAGAGCTATATCAGACAAAGCTCGTCCTTTTGCAGACTCTATGCCAAAGCCACTGGCGAAGGTGTCCACCAGTCAAGAGCTAAGGAGATCAGTGCTCAGAGAGAAACGGCATAATGCTAGGGCATCTGTGAACAGCATCGGCAGCAAAATGGACGGTGTCGTCAGAAGCAACTCGAGACTTGAAGGCGCCGTTCTGTCCACTTCCAGAAGCACACCCATTCCGGATGCGCTCAAACAGTCCAAAGCATTTAAAAGTAACACCTCACTAATCAGGAAAGAGGCTACGATGAAGGACTTTGCACTCATATCCGACGATATTGCCAACCCAGCGATGTATGAGGACTATTGGCTTGCACATCAGGAGATAGTAATTACTCAGTTAGCCAACCGGTTATTCGATCAAACGGACGGTCACATGAGATATGATGACCATGCAGCACGCAGGCACGAGCTTCTTCAGCTGTATCAAAGCGGTCCTTTTGTTGAACTTCATAAGCGATTTCAAGCGTCGTTGACCTATGGCTCTCTCAGTATGCCAAAAGATGCTCTAACACAAACAATGCGTCTGAGACATGACTTGGGTATGAAGCGGAAGTTTTTGGATATTTGGTTGGAAACGTACGACCTTCGAGCACTGAGAGCGGCTGCCGAGACCGTTACCGGAAGAAGAGTTGAGAATGAGACCCTCGATGGAGATTTCCATCATTCCTCGGTCGAAACCACCGCAGATAAGGAAAAAATTCTCAGACGAAAACTGGGACGGTTCTTGGATGTCTTCTTGGTACAAAATAGAGATATGGATCGTGATGCGCAGGATCTTAGCCATGCAGGCTCAGATATGATGTCCCAAGCATACCGCCGTACAGTCCTCCGGAGTATCATGATGGTTATACTTTTGGACAAGGCGAGATCGTGTCCAGGAACAATGCTTCCAAGTTGCCTTTTTAGGTCCTCCTCGTCTTTCAAGTCTTCCGCAGCGGTTATGCAAGCACTGGCCCGTCTTCTACTGCCAGCATCGGGTGACATTTTGAAATCACTCAAACATTTGGACTGTCACATGTCATATGAACAGCACCAACTGCAAGAGTACGAGTATCAAATGAGTAATCTTGCGGTTGACCTGAGGGATGGTGTGAGATTGACTAGGATTGTGGAATTACTACTTTATCCATCAGCAGGGGCCGTAGGGGAATCGGTGCCGCTGCTGGACAATGATCAATGGCCGCTATCAAGACGTTTAAAGTTCCCCTGCTCGAGCCGCACGGTGAAGAAGTTCAATGTACAGATTGCTTTGGATGCCTTAAAGTTGACAAGAGGTGCTGCGCCGCTTGTTTGTGACCTGCACGCCGAAGACATAGTTAATGGCCATCGCGAGAAGACGATTGCCTTGCTATGGGGGTTGGTCAGCAGATGGGGTCTTTCGGAGCTCATCGACTGGGATGATCTGAGGAAAGAGATTGACAGACTTAGGCAGAAAGCTACATCACAGCTCGGATACGCACAGGTCAACGATGCAAATTTGATTAAGGAGAAGAGTTCTAATGACGGGATGGAAGACGATGAAGCTGTTCTATTGCTCAAGGAATGGGCAACCATCTTGGCGCATCTGAGTGGCCTCCGGTTGGAGAATCTCAGCACAAGCTTTGCGGATGGAAAGATCTACGAGGCTATAGTGAACGAATACGAAGACTATATCTTGGGCAATGCCGCGTCAAGTCCCGACCAAAAGGCAACTACATTGGCAACCCGTTTACGAGCACTTGGCTGCAATTCTCAGTTTGGTGAGTTCATCTCTAGATTGTAGCCCAGGGTAACGGCTAACCGATGATTAATAGCAAACCTCGTTTCTCCTGGCAATTCCCACAAGGCACACATCTTCGACAGCAGTTTCACAGTTGGAGCGCTCGCCTTCCTCTGCTCTCGTCTATTTTCGTCAACCAAACGAGCTCGAGCTGCTATAGTGCTCCAAAGTGCATGGCGACGCGTCCTCGCAAGCCGAGAAGCTCACCGACGAACTTTGGTGAGGAATCTGGCAATGCAATGCGCAGCGGTCGTGCAGACAAGGGATCGGCTGCTTCGGGCCAAAGCTAATATTCTGCGATGGTGGAGGAGAATGAAAAGGCAAAGGCAGCAACGCAGCAAGATGGGCAGTCGATTAGAGAGGCGTCTCCAGGCAGCGACACGGGCGCCTCAACGTGGCCATGGAAGGACGCGTGTCTAGCAACGGCACGGGAGCATAGACTTCAAAGCCATTTCCGCTAGTGGGAGTTTTGGTATCCTTAGGGGGTCACGAAATATTTTTTCCTGCATATGCTTTGGGCGTCTGTCGATCTGGCATTGGCAGATGAATTTCCTATACAGCACTTTGTTGGAGTTTGTTCTATATTATGGGTAGTGTATGAAACTAGTACCCTGTTCTAGCGATACTTGACGCATCCACGATGATCCAGTGACTTGAAACAAGAATATATCAACGCATCCAATACCATCAGCTACTACAAACAACCAACCCAAGCCTAAATCATGATGCCTAGCGAACGTATCCGACTACGTACCCATCTGAAGTATAATTAGAAACCCAGCCCTGCGATGATCATCATGATAACATGCTGACGAGGCTGGTGAACCTATATCTAGTAAACGTAGTATGATCGTTTGTGTGCACCTCTGTGAATGTGCATGGCTGGGGACGGATCATCGCCGCAATGCCCAAGCCCGAGATGCGCATCCGGAACCTATGATGTCACAACTGTCAAAGCATCTCACATCTGACAATAACAGACCAAACCGACGTTTCCGATGAATACTACGTACAGTTGTAATGTGGGGTTTACCTAGTAGATTCCGTGCCTGGTTATCTCCGTTGCCTTTGATTGCTGGAAGATTGGAGGTGTGTGTCATAGAATGGATGAGGTGTTTGTTCGGACTGATGCAAATATATTATAGTTGTCTTACCACTCGAGTTAGTTTACACTGGGTCTCTCCGACATGGCAGTTAGTAATTGGCAATTGAGCATGACGTATAAGTCTATCGAATGATGGATGCGAATGGAAATCCATTAGTGATGGAGATATAGGCTGTACTGTAGGTATCTAGTGCCTGGTGGAAAGGTGCAGAAGGTGATATCGCTTCGGCGTCCGAAATTAGCCGACGTAGAGATGCTGGATGATCTAGGATGCGAGATGACCACTGCAAAATGTAATTTGATACCTGGCGTTTGTGGTCTTCTAGTATGATCTTTCCTGTCGTCTGGATTGGGTTAGTCTACTCCGTGCTACGGTAGGTGCCATTTCGTGCTATTACTATCGAGTATTTTGCATGGTTATAGCATATTGCATGAAAAGAATATCTACCTTGTATCCCGTATGTATTCATCCCAACAATGTATTCTGCTGTCTGCTTCTTTACACAATAAATTATCGGTCGAAGCTGCACGACAAATAGCATAAATTGCCTTTGGGTTGATGTTAGTTCTGCCTGATCAACAGTCCTAGTGATCGCAAGTCAATGTACCAAGGCTAGGTAGTACTGGAGAACTTGGCGATACGTATCCTGTAAGCTCGATCGCCCATCATTGGGGGTCAATCATGAGATCAATACTTTCTTCCGAATTTGGAAGTATGAATCAGTCCTCATCAGTCCTCTCGATGCCAAGCGACAAATATCGTATTGGCATTGGCTCATAGCAGTAGGGGAAACGGTCGATTGCAGCCTCGATATACACGTAGTATCACTATCGATGATCGACATGATCTACCGCTAGCACTATCAGTTGTCGGCTGTCTCAAACCCTCAACACGAGCCTATTACTTAGGGAGAAAGGGCGCACGATATCTGCGCCGCCTGCGCCCCCTCCCGAAGGTGAGCTGGCAGACAGGGCGCAGAAAACCACATATGTAGAATGTGCAATACTTGGCAGAGCGCTTGGCAAGCAGAGTAACTTGAGTATGGAACGGTCGGTCGACGGTAACACTGGAGGAAATAAGGGGGTGGCTCAAGAAGGAGGAAAAAAGCAATGTTTGTCTGGTGTCGGCTGTCTGTCCGCGCTCCCAATGACACTGATACCTTAGCCATCCACAAGTCACGAGATCGCGGAGGAGGTAAGTAGCCCACACATTGTTGCAAATATTTCGTAAGTAAACGATCATCAACCGGATACCAATATTATTCAATAGAGCATCATCAAGATGGGGCGTCGGTATGACTTATCGTCTTGGCGGAGGTAAAGCAGCATCGCCAAGTGCTGCTGTGGAATGAAAAGGGGAGTAAGGACTTTCAAGGAGGACATCCCTTTAAGCATATCCTGCTGACCTCCGACTTCCCAAAAGGGAAGATGCACAGAGGACCAACATAACTGTGCATTGTGTATTGATCTTGGCGGTTCTTGGCGGAGCTCTTGGCTGCTTCATCAAGTATGCAGTGTCTCCCTTGTATTTGGAATTCGTCCGGTGGAATGGGTTGTGCGGACAATCAGGAGATCGCGATGATGTGCGAGGTTGACTTGGTTTGGCTGTAGTCCGTATGCTAGTTCTGACGGTCTCCGTTCTCCGTACACTGTTGCCGTACAACTTCGGAGATCTATAGTTCTCACAAAGTCCGCAGAACGGTCGGGACCGTTGGGGTCCCTGTCTATCTGGAATGCTTCCAGGCCCATGACACTTCGGGCTGAGCCTGGCCAAAGCAAGGGCGAGTCCCATGTGTAACCTGTTACACTGCAGAGGTCATTGTGAAKGAATGTATTTCTCCGTGGTATGTACTAGAACATACGGTATGGTACGCTTGATACCGTACAGAATTCCAAGCCATACAGACCGTTTCAAAACAACTGCTCAATGTCAGTCCATATCGAGTTCAGCATCAGCAATATCGTGGGGGTTGTCGATGTTGGGAGGCATTACTTGAGGATGATAATGAGGGGTCAGAAGGTCCAAGGAACGAGATCAAAGCATTATTATAGCTTTTGACAGGCAACTGTACATAAACCCCGCATATGATCCTAGTAAGATCCCGTCTTGGTACTTTCTCGCTCGAGCCAGGTATTTATTACTTGTCGACCTTTGACGCTCTGCGATGATTTGACAATTGACGAACACCGAAACAGCCAAAGATAAAAGCTCATGCGTAGGAGGGGGAATACGACCCGAAGCTTTGGATCGAAGCAGCTGTCAGAGAAAGAATGCTGTCTGTGCCCTTCGATCAGTTCATTCAGTTGCAGCTTTGCTTCAGTTGGCGCGCAGTTAGTGTTTGTCTTACTACATTTGGCGACACTTGCATGCACCAAGAGCGCCTGAGCGAGAAGCAGTTGGCAAAGCTCAACGTGTTGGAGTGGAGAGCGCAACTCGCGAACTGGCTACTGACATAAATCCCTCATACAAATGTGCTCGCGGTCAATAAAGGGCCCCTGTCATTCGGCTTATCAAATGCTAGGCCGACGTCGGCCACCGAGACAAACAACGCCAGTACGATTAATTTATTCATCCATACGGACGGACTGTGGAGATATGGACTAATGCTACCTAATCCTCTAGGGTCATCATCCTCGGGTTGGTCTGCTGCATCATTCTTTGTACAATTCAGTAGCCTCCACTTACCCTGGGTCTTAAGTAGTTTGTCATTTGCCTTCTCGAATCCCAATAACTCAACTGGGGAAACCCGCAGTTCGCGATAGGATATCCCATATGCCACATATACTTAGCGGCGGGAAACCACGCTTGCGATATCCTTTTCCGATCCACCGGTGACCGAATGTGGAAGGGACAGGAGGACGGCGAGCATGAAGCAACGCGGCAGCCCTTCGCCTTCCATCGGCAAGGTCCCATCATCGGCAGGCTTTGGTGTGATGGCAGTTCCCAGGCGGCCACATGCCACTTGTCTTCGACCGGTATGATTGGGTCTCACTCGGGAGTTTCAGATGACTGAATTGATCTCACCCCAGAGTCAACTGCTGATCCATGTATTCAACACAAAGCGTGTAACAATGAGAGCGTCAAAGTTGCTTGAGATTCAGCATCAAGCTCCGCCATGATGCTTGTGTGCATGTCTGTCATGCACAATATCTCGTGTACGGCGTCGTCAGCTGTAGAGACAATCCCAAATCACTGGATGAATCTCACTCAGCATGGATATCCACGGTCGTATTGGAGCTGAGGTTGCAGGATACTTTCTCGTAAGGCTGAGCTTAGCTTCGCTCACCGTTCTTCGAAGAATATTATCCATACTTTCTCATCACGAGACATCTGACCACCTGATATCCTGAAATGCGTCTCAGTTGCTCGGATCCTGGAATCAGAAACAGCAGGGAGGAGGAAAGACTGTCAAATCGTCATCAGATTGGCTGCTGAGGGTGGATGAAAAACAACAACCGCAGTAGCAATCTCGCACAGGTCGGGGTATCCTTGATGTGTAGGAAGCTTGACCAAGACTTTGGCTGATGCGCTTTCGATGATTCGCAAACATGATCCGTAGCTTTCTGGTGGTCCCCGCTTTTTGAAGGCAATGAGGTTGGCGGACTGACCTTTTGGCGTTCAAAACTCACGAGCTCATCATCAATTACTTTTTTTACTTTCTCTGACCGCTTCTCTGGCGTCAACTTCGTGGTCCCATTTCGGGCTGAAATCGTCAACTCTCCAGCCAACGTCGCATATGTGGAGATTTGTGGGATGATCGAAGCATAAAGCGATGTATGGTCATCGGAGAGTTTTCAAAGAGATGGACACTTTGGGGAGAGATCGTGCTTAGGTTGATTTCTCATCGCTACGATACAGCGTCTTGAATGATGTTAAAAAAGCAACATTCTATTCGGAATGGACATGGATAGTGCGGTCGGCTTTCGGATTGGAGATGCATGTTTTTGAAACGAATGCTGTAATAGCCTAACAACATTGATTATGATGTTTGGAATACGCCGTACCAGATTACAAAGGAAATTAATCCAAAGTGTCGACAACAGAATATATCTTGAAACATTTACTGGATGATTATCTGGCAGTACGACGGAGTTATTACCTTAGTGATAATTATTCCACGCAAACAATACAGTATGACCAGTTGAGATCGGTATCTGCAAGCCGTTCCTAGACATCTGGTTGTTATTTCTGGCATTTTTGGCCCCTGCTGTGATCTTCGTGGATGTTGTACAGCCAAGATCGAACTATGATTTCCAAGTCTGTAGTAGCAGATAGTCACTTTTTCGGTATTTCGTCGATTTCTATTCTTGTGACCGTGATCTCACGTATATCCAAATTCCCAATTCCGTCATGATCTCAGACGGGAACCTACTTCCAAATTGAAAACCAGACTCAACACAGGGGGCTCTTGTCATTGGCTAGCTGCATATAGTCAGATTCGCGTTGAGGTCGACTGTAGCCCTGTCCTTAAGTTTGAATAGCGTCATGCGACAGGCAAAGCCGTGCACAGTAATTGCCCTCGTACTTCCGCCAAAAGGCGTTTCTCACAGGGGTCCAACCTTCCCAGAACCTTCGGTACATTAGGTAAGATTCTTTTGCAGCTGTTCTTTTTTATTTAACCCGCATGGCAGCACAACGTACAGAATAACAGTCATGCCTATCCTTGGATATCGCGTCTTCATAACTCTGCAAATAGTGAGTGTAACATACGTCAGAGAACCAAGACTAATGCCTTCCTAATTTGGACAGCTGGGAAGCCAGGCAAGGGAAAGGCTCGGCACAGGGCACGATAATGGTCCGGGACGACAAAGAATACCAAGCATAGGTGACTATTGTTAAGCAATGACACTGTGATTTAATCATGGTAGTAGCATGGACTTCTTATGCTAGTTCTATAGTGTAAAAGAAGTTAGGCACAGCGACAAATGCAGCAGCAATAAAGAAACCTAAATCATAGACCCAGGTTGTTAGAGATAGAAATATCAAAGAGGAAGCGCGTACAGCGCCTTTAATTATTATTTGTGCATCATCATTTGCTTCAGGGTAGTGACATCCACTTGAGCCAAAGTAGGTTCAGGATCAGGAACCATACAGAGTGCAGGTAATCTTAATTGCTAAACCCAGTGATGATAGCGCTGAACCACTCACTAGTTGGCTTTAGGTCGAGGTTAAGTAATACCACGTCGTAAGGGGACGATTTTCGCTGAGACCTGCCGTAGAGAGGTATTTGGCCCGTACAAGGACAGCCTCGGGGTGACTCCGGCGGTGTTGGTATTATTGCCCTTCGCCTCCCCTGTTGTGTGAGCCCTGGGTCAGTCTCTGCCGCCCTGTACTTACACAGGCGGTAGGGGAATTACGCCTTGCGGATCACCTAAGGGTACCCGGAAATGGCATAGTACTTCTTACTGTCGAAAAGGCGGACTTCAGCGAACGGTGGGCAGTCGGGCTGATTTTAGCCGGTGTTTGCTGGATGCTGATTAATCCGAGACTAAAAGGCTGCATTATGCAGTCAATGAGTAGTGACAGCAGCTCGTGCTGCTTTGCTAGTCCTGGCCTCGTGGGGGTAGAGAATAATATTTCGAATGTTTCGAAATTTAAAGTTGAGGTACAGGCTGGGATTTATCTCTGGGAAACTTCGTGTCGCACAGCAGAGGAGAAGCGAGACCATGATCATTGTGACATTTCCGTCTTTGTGGGTTTGAAGATTGCTTTGTGGGTTTCAGTTGTTTTCTGATTCTCTTATCATCGTTCACGAAATCTCTATCTTTGGTCATTTTGAGTATAGTTGAGCAAGGCTTAGTGCCTATACAAAATCCCTCATAGTCAAGGACTCGGCCGCCTCTTATGGAGTACCACTTCAACTGTACCAGTCATCATTATTATTCTCAATCTCGCTAAGATGTCCCACCATTTGATGAAACCACCTAGGTTTGTCACAGGGAGCATTTCAAAGAGAATGAAACCCAGAAACATTCATGGTCTTCCTCTACTTGATTCTTCAATCTTTTTGTGCGCCCGTATTTGGTACTCCATTATTGTCATCTAGTTGCCTCCGTTACTATTTAAAAAGAAGGTTGTAATAATTGCTCGTATTATACCCTCCAAGTACGGAGTACAGATCGTACATCGGCAATATTACCGTGTGACAATACATTTCAAGGTGAGTTAGCCGCAGGAACCGAAGCATGCAATGGGGTTGGTGGGAGCAATAGACACGGTGGGTCATGTCTTGGCGGGGTTGAGTTGGACTGAGCGTCAAGTGGCCGCCTGCAGAAGGAAAGAAGCCCAGGAGAAGATCACCAGAGGTGTCATAATTTGATTTTAATTTTCTGAATTTTTTTTTTTCCCCCCCCTTTCCTTTCTCGATAGTGGCGACCCACTACTACCTACCGTTCACCCCAATGACCAAATCAGCTTCCTAAACCTGGTGCCGCTCTCCCGCCCCGTCATAGAAAAAGCGATCGCCCCAGTAAATTCTCGTTCCCCTCCTTCGTAGGCTGGTAGAGTATTGTACTGCGACCCTAATTAATTATTGAATTATTTGAATTTTTATTACCTTTTACTTTTACTTTCTTTTTCGCCCTTTTTTTTTTTGTGCCGGACCTTTCCACTATTACTTGCATCTCCTACTACTCCTTAACATTCTTTCTTCCTCTCCATTTCCATCCACCTAGTACTGCCAACACATTGCGTTTCTGATTTCCTCGACGCGTCTCCTTCTGGCGCTCTCTTGAGCTGCCACTCTATTGAAGGGAGGGCTTGTACTACTGTACTTCTTGGCTACATACCTGACTTTCTTGGTCCTATCCTATTGTACCCTTCTTACACCTCCGCCCCCCCTCACATCATGCGTTGTATATCATGACAATCGTCGTCCTGCTGAGGACACCCTAATCTTCCGCCCTCTGGGTCGATCGGTGGTATCATTGATCGATATTGAGAGAGCGTCTTCTCTATTATCTATCTCATTGACAAGTTTAATTCTTCACTGAACTCGTCATTACCTCTCCGACCTTCCTATTCTACAACCTACCGCCGCCACTTATCCTCTCGAGTCATCGATATCGAACATACGACTATATCATTAACTACCTCTTCGACCTCAGTCACGATTCTAACCTAACAATCTACTCGAAGCGATGGCATACTTGCGCGGTGGTGATCGACCCTTTTCAATACACAAGGTTTTGAAGATGCTACTCTCGCCCCATCAGTCCAACAAGCCTGTTCAGCAAGATACAGATATGCTTGAGGACGTCGATGAGCCTCCTGATCACCATTTCTTGAATACCTCTCCAATGAACGCCGACGACGGTGTCGTCTACGTCAAGTCCCCTACAGCCATGAGTCGTGGCAAGGAATCACTCCTCACACGTGCCCTCAAGCACAGTCCCGAACTGGCTCCTGCCGACCACCAGGATCATCCATTCTACCGCTCGTACCACTCCGGCAACGTCAGCGGAATCTCGACCGCGGAGCTGACCAGCGACGGTGGACTCACGAGCCCATCGTTGTCTAACACCCCAAGCCCCCCGCTGTCTCCTCAACTCAACGGTAGATCTGAGTTGGATGCGGCGGAGTCCACTGTGGAGGCCAATCTTGGACGTAAGAGATGCATCAGCTTTGCGTGCGGGCGTAAGGCTGAGAAAACGAAACCTCAACAACCTACAGCACTGGAATCGACTGCCAATTCGACGCCAGCGGAGCCCCCCAAGCGGAAGACGGTGCTTACTTTTGTCTGCCCGGCAAGGGATTCCTGCTCGACAAGAGAACGGCCTCCTGTTCGCACGACAGCTCTTAGGTCGCGGCCCCGTGGATCCCCTGCCCCTGTCGCCCGCAAGGCGTCTCCGGAGAAAGATGCGTCTTTGCCGATTAAGTCACAGCAAGATGAGAAGCCGTCGGCATCAAACAGTCAAAGAGGTGTGCCTGTGAAGGGCCTCGGCAAATTTGAAGAGTCTGAGGCGACCCGGTTCCACGAATTTGCCAGCTCCGTTAGCGAGGATGATGAGTGGGTCACCAAGGTTGGTGAATTCACAGAGAAGATTACTATGAGCGATTGCATGAAAAAAGAAATCGCCATCAGAAAGCTCGGAGAAGAAGCGGAGGAAGAGGCGCTCGAGGAGGAAGACGAAGAGGAGTACGAGGACGACGCGGACTCGACCATCCATGACTTCTCTGATGCTGGCAATGAATCCGACAATGAGGCTGGCTTTGCCGATTCAGATGATGAGAGTGATGATGGTTCCGAGTATGGGTTCTGGGCTCCCACTTCGACCACTACTGCCGCCAGCCCTCAGATATTGGAGTCATCTCGCCAGCCGCTCGAACGTCGCGGCTCGAACACTTCTTTAGATTCTATGACTGACGATCCCCGCAAGAAATGGCCCCCAGCACTCGCGTGGAAGGCAAATGGCCGATCCCCTTTCAGACCTCCCCCGGTCAAGATGCGCCCTGGTACTCCTAATCTACCCGACAGCACGGACTTTGTGTGTGGCACATTGGACGAAGACCGTCCTTTGGAGGTTGCATATAAGTCCTGCATCGAGCAACGTCGCCTCTCCAAACAAGTCATCATTCCTCAAGATATTGATCCAAGCTTTCCTACATCAGACATTGATGATCAAGATGACCTGGAAGAGGATGAGGTGGAGCTGTCGTTTAGKGCTGATGAAGCAACTCGGGGAAGAACTGGTGGGGATTCCGTCCGTCAACATTCACCTCGGTTGTCTCCCAAGCGAATGATGTCCCCTCCCCCGCGCCGTGTTGGCCGCATGTCCCCGAGACGTCTTCGGTCCCCTCCACCGCCGGTCAAGATGGGACCTTCCCAAAGTGGCGATGGTGCCTCGGATGACCAACTTCCCTCTCGCCGCCCCCAAGGCGTCAACATCAGTGAATTGGTTCAACGCCCCCTCATGACTCGCACCAAGTCCCTGCCTCGAACTCCCAACCCTTTTTTCACCTCCCTCGACAAGGCTCATCGGTGGTCACCCATCGCCGACTTGAAAGAATCGCCAGAGCGTGAATCATCATGCAGTCGCGAGGTGCACACTAGAGGCCCAATCGACATTGTCGAGGGTCTGGAGAAGAAGCGTCAGAAGCGAAGGGAAAAGTTCTGGCGTCAACATTGCCGMAAAGCTGCCAAAGAGCAGATGGAGCGGCGACCAACCCCTGGAAAGGGAGCTGAACGGATGAAGGAGCTTGGCCTCGAAGTTGCTGAGAGGTTCAGAGCTTACGGTGTCGGCCAAGATGCCCAGCTCGTCCTATCTGTTTAGACCTTTCCTCCATCAGAAAAGGACCCTTTGTCTTCCTTGTACATACTTGAACATTCCTTGTCACTTCTTTCTCCCGAGGGGATACCCTTCACTCTTTTCGGCAGGCTACAGATTGAATCCCCTCGGTTGTCCTGTACTCTTTGCACAGCATCATCACTGCTTGGGAGGACATCAGTCTTGCATTTACAGGGAGATCACTTTTTTCTATTCGTGTTTGCTTCACCTATACATATTACCCTTTCCTTATCGGTTTAAACCATATTTTTACATTCCTTCACTGTTGTGGCCGGGGCCCTGTTTGAATTAGTTCTGCATGCTCGCGGTTCTGGAGGATACCCCCTGCTTTTGTTGCTGCGTTTGTAGGCAGGCCACAACATGACAAAGAAGACCAAACCAGTCCTTGCTGATGCGAAATATCAATGAAATCAAATAATTCAATCAAAATGCTTCCATATATGAATAGTAAAGTAATCTATTTGGTCATAGTTGTGCAAGAGGTCATGTGGTTGCAGGTTTAAAGTTGACCTTCCCGGCGGTTGCAGTTGGCTTAGCGCTCGGCTAAGCGTCCAGAGCTAGCGAATCGGTCAAAAGTCAACGTCAACTCATCGGGCAACCACAACCTGTCTTCTTCTGCACTTATCTCTGGCCCAGCCGCTCGCCACTGTTCTTCTGGCTTTCATCTTTCCCTTTGTCATCGTCAGCGATATTTTAATTCCTTTATATCTGAGGTCTGGACAGTTTCCGCCATGTGGATCATTAACTGGTGTAAGTGGTTCCCTGTTCCTTGTTTTGCCTTGCAATTCCGGATCCTCGAGACTTTGAAGTTCCGTCCTTGCATTCGCTTTTGGTATCATAAAAAGCTCTCTGGAGGACTTATCTGGCATCTTATATGCACTACTGGCCTGACTCCCGTCTGTTTCTGTCGCTAATGAGTCCTTTTTCTCTGTAGTCTACGATGTTCTGGCTTCCCTTGGTCTCCTCAACAAGCATGCCAAGCTTCTGTTCCTTGGCTTGGACAATGCCGGCAAAACCACCCTTTTGCACATGTTGAAGGTGAGCGCCCTCGAAGAACCTGGAAGCGCTGGATAGGTAGATGGGTGTATGCTGACTCTGCTTGTGCTTGATTTATAGAATGACCGTGTCGCGACCCTCCAGCCTACGGCGCACCCGAGTATGTCTATAACACGCCATGACTGGCGACGGGAAATGTGAGCAGGGAGCTGATATTGATGTTTCCAGCATCGGAGGAACTTGCCATCGGCAACAACCGATTCACAACGTTCGATCTGGGCGGTCACCAGCAGGGTGAGTAGAACTTTTCGGCCACGATTACGGCCATGCAGCAGAACTGGGAGGTGGGAGCTAGCAAGCTGACAATATGGATGTACAGCGCGCCGCCTGTGGAAAGACTACTTCCCCGAAGTCAGCGGGATTGTCTTCCTCGTTGACGCCAAGGACCACGAGCGTTTCCCCGAGTCCAAGGCCGAGCTCGACGCCCTCCTCGCCATGGAGGAGCTGGCCAAGGTGCCCTTCCTCATCCTCGGAAACAAGATCGATCACCCCGATGCTGTTAGCGAGGACGAGCTGAGACATCAGCTTGGTCTGTACCAGACCACGGGTAAGGGCAAGGTGCCGCTGGAGGGGATCCGGCCCATCGAGGTGTTTATGTGCAGTGTTGTTATGAGACAGGGTGAGTTTTCTTTTGACTTTTCGTCCCGGGTGTCTTTTACAGCTTCTGCGTTGCTCTTGGGAGTACAATGCTAATGTGGATGACGCCTACTAGGATACGGCGAAGGTATCAGGTGGCTGTCCCAATACGTCTAAACGATCAATCACAATCAACTCCATCCTTCCCCTCAGATTACTACCCATCACTACTTTGCTACCGGTCTATTGATAATGATGATGATGACGATGGAACTATGCCCCCTCCGTCCCTATCAGTCTATAGCCCTCACTTCCCACTCTGTCAAATGCAGATTCTAGCGATTAGTTCAAGTCACAAGTTCTTCATCTTTTAATATTATTTCTTAGCTCAAGCTACGTTTTGTACTGGCTGATAATCAACGAAAGAGAGATATACTGGGTGTAACTCAGGAACATCACCGTATGAATGACAAAAGTAGACCTGGAAATCCGACCTAACCTACAAACCCCAAACGCATTCGAGCGTCACCCACCAGATAAACGAGATGAAAAATGCATGTCCCGCGACCGCCAACCTTGTCCACCACCTTCGTCAAGTGCCTTATCATGTAACAGGCATCTAGCGGTCACTGTAGCGTATCCTTCATTCGCGTTGATCGTTATCAGGCGTCGCAACATGCAGATGCAGAGGAGCTAGACTTTGTAAAAAGAGAGCCGTGGCACAGTTCGGAAGACACGGACATGTCGTTGCTTATTCGGTTTGGCATTACACTCACAGGAAGATTGTTTGGAATGAAAAAAAGCAAACGGAGAACACCACAATGCAGCCCGTCGCTTCGCCTCCACCTGTCAAGATAGTCCCGAACAACGAAGAGGGTAACACAGAGAAAAGAGGAAAGAAAAATGAAGATAAACAGGGAAATGGATGAAATAAACGAAAAGAGAAGAAAGACAATAAGAAACAAAACCCCTACAAGGAGCAGAATGTACCTTCCATATAGAGATAAGGGAAAAAGTTCAGCGTAGAAGGAAACTGTAAGACCGGAGTCGCTGGAGTAGCGATGGAGGGAGAATATTGTGACGGTCCTGCATGTCGAGAGGTCTCTGGATGGCCTGGTGTATCCGCATTCGGTCGTCTTGAGGTATGTCTTCAGGGGTCGCTGTGGTAATTCGCTATGTCGTGTGTTGACGAATGTGGGATTGTAACGTTTTATCTCCGCCCGAACCTGCTGCACATGGAAAAGCTCGTATGATTTCTTACTTCTTCTTTGGTTTGCGCGGAGGAGTGATGGGCGCGCCTGAGCTCATGCCCCCGTAAACGTACTTTTGTTTCTTCTCTGCTGGTTTCAGAATCTAAAAAAAAAAGGCTATATTAGTAACTGGACCACAAGTCGACGCCAAAACTTAGGGCTCACAACATACCTGGAATGAACAAAGAAGGCTTTCGTCGACACTCATCATTGCACCCGCGTTGTCGAACTCTCCACAGTAGTTGGGAGCACTGAATAGCGTTACAAGCTGTCTCTTCGAGAAAAATTCGTAACCGTCCTCGACGACTTGGTGTGCACGGCATATCAGATCCATATCATGCTTCTGGAGGAAACGAGAAACGACGTCGGGACCGAATGTGAACGATACACCTCGGTCATTCTCGCTCCAGCCGGTGATATCTTTGTCGGGATCGGACCAGAGAAGATCGCAGAGAAGGCCGCAGTCAGGGATCTATCCCAGTTAGCAAAGCAAACCTGGAGCTGCGAGAGCCCGGCGGGACCCCTTTCGGCTGTTTCAAACATTACAGACAAAAAGGAATCCACAGAGGCCTGTAACGAGAAAAGGGACCCGGTCCGCGATATGAAGCTATGAAGGGGAGGGAAACTCACATCGGTAGGACGCATGACGCGCCGAATCTGTTCCATAGAGTTCAGATCGGGACTGAGACCACCATGCATGGTGAAGATCTTCTCGTCGATAATTGCCGCGATGGGCAAGCAGTTGAAACAATCAGTGAATGTCTTCCAGAGCTTAATGTTGTACCGCCGCTTGCACTCGTCATAGAAGCCATAGATACGGTTGATGGAGGCACATTCGTGGTTACCACGGAGAACAAAGAAGTTTTCAGGATATTTGATCTTGTACGCAAGGAGGAGGCAGATGGTCTCGAGTGACTGCTTGCCACGGTCGACGTAGTCTCCGAGGAAGAGGTAGTTGGCCTCAGGCGGGAAGCCACCGTATTCAAAAAGACGCAAGAGATCGTAATATTGGCCGTGAATATCACCACAGATCTGGCGAAGGCAAAATCAGTTTCGATCCGATGTGTAGGCAAGTATAGTCGCCAAGACGCAGCAATAGACCCAGGAACAGGCATCATCTTACCTTGATTGGCGCTTCCAGCTCCAACAGTATCGGCTGAGAGATGAAAATCTCCCTAGCCTTGGTGCAAAGATACCGAATCTCCGCTTCCAACAGCTGAACCTGCTTTCCAGGCCGGCTGCCCCTCACCTCCAGCAGTCTATCAATGATGTTGTCCAGGTCCACTTCTTGATCAGCCATGACGTGCTGATTCTCGAGACGAAAACGAAGTAAAAAGAATAATTAATACAAAGGCGTTGAACAATGAAAGGGAGAAAAGAAGGACGAAGGGAAGATGGTAGCTTCCGGAGCGCTCGGTACACCAATTTAGGCGGCGTCTATTAACTGTGATAGCAGAAAAGAGGTTAGAGCTAGCTGCTCGAATATCATGAACAGTGCGATCCAGACGCGTGATTCTATGCGCCCGGGAAATTTTTTTTCTCACCTCCCACCCTTGATATCGGGAAGAACGATGGGAACTGAGAGGAGTAGACGGCTTACCGAGATAGAATCTAGATTAAAATATAGACTCAAACGAGTTTGCAGCAGGCCAAATGGCCTTGGAGTGGTGAGGAGGTAGAGGATCTGGCAGCTATGCCAGATGGTGACGATTGTAGCAGCCCGCTCTGAGAATTATCCTTGACTAATGACGCGCGATGCAAAACGACGTGATGCGGCTCCCGCAAATTCTGAAAGAGAATAAGCGTCGAAGAAAAAGCCCGGTGTTGTTGGATGGGGTTGCTTTTGGACTGGGTGGGAAAAAAACGGGAAGCGTGTAACGGGAAAACAAGCGACGGAGCGGATTGGCTTGAGAGTGGGATGGGACTAGCAGGACGGATGAACGACGGGGATTCGACAAAGGCTTTCTTTTCCTTGTTCAATCTGCTGCTGTTGGTGAAGATGATAGTATTATTTTCAGAGGGTGAGAGCTTCGAAGGAATCGACGATCTTGGGTTGTGGTGGCGTGAGGGGGTGGAAGGGGAGGGGAGGAAAGATTGTTGGTCGGCAATCAAGGGATCTCAGGTCTTCTCTCTTGCTCTCTATCTCCCGTTCAAGCGGTCGAGGCGGAAGAATTTTTATTCCCCCTTTTGGATGGCGTCTTGATTCGAAAAGTCTTAGCTTTTTCTTTTCTTTCGCTGATCTCAAGGTGCTTCGGCCAGAGAAACTAAAACAATGTCAGAATGAGTCGTGATGCAGGCCAGAAAAGAGCATGGGCAAGGGAAAAGTAAAGGGAGAGAGGAGAGTTCTAGTTTTGGTGTTGCGGGTTGGGATTGGCGCGCGCATAAGGCGGCGTACCGTCTGTCCTCAGTGCAAGGTGAACGTTGAAGTAATCTACAAGGTGTCGGGTATCTATTCACCATGACAATGCTGCATTCCTAAAACGACTACCTTAGATATCTTTCTGTTATTCATGACTTTATTTCTATCTTTGCCTTAGATGCATATGCTGGACAACGACATCTCTATCTTTTCTTTATGACCAGTTTTTATCTCGGCTACACATCCAGCTCCAAAAATAGCGCTCAGGCATAGTGTGGTCCAAGTACGACAAACAAACTTTCTATATACTCCTCCCTCTGCAAGGAGTTTCTATTATGACTTATGGTCTGTTTGTGACGTGAAGCTTTAACTATTTGGTCAACTGTCCTCTCATTCCCTATCAAACCCTCCCAACTCCCTTCTCTTTCCAGCAGCCGAGCTACCACGACGTCTACACGCAAGCATCCTATCGGGAAGCCCCACCCCCGGTCTAGATGGAACATCAGCAACTCAGAGTCTATCCAGATTCCAGAGTCCAGAGCGTGGCACCGATTTCCATTCACAATCGTCCAAAAACGCGGGGGACATTACGTCTGATATAGTAACAGCCTCGAGAGCGGCCAAGGCGAATTGCATCTAACAAAACTAGTATCATCTGTTGCAGAAATATAATTCGTCATTGTTAAATTCATGTCTCATGCATTAGGCTCGAATCTCATCACTTGATCTTTGACAGGAAAAGTAACCGAAAGAAAAAACAAGATCGCAGGCAAGTATACATCGTGCAATGATAGACAACGACATCTCCATGAATGTAGATGGTAATCCTCACACAACGCATCATTAGGAGAACCGGAAAAACCACCTTTCAGGAAGACAAGGATGGGAGGGGGGAAAATAGGAAAGTCGAAGAAATATAACCACAAAATCTCGAAACAAAATCCGGTAACGCCTTGATACTAACTCCAGCTGCGCTTCATCAAAAGATACAATACAAGCGGTCTAAACAGGAAAGCGACTTCTTTCATGATGCCTCCCAAATGTCGGTCCATATAGAGTGTCGACTGCGGATAGAGAAATAAAGTTGTAAGGTAAAATCAGGGAGGTCGACAAGAAGAGGCGGAGAGGGAGCAAAAAGTGTTCAAACATCCAGCCCGCAATTTCGAAGTTTCAGGTAACGCCATAAACAATGCAGTTGAGCCATCAATTGCCAGAATGGCACACGCAGGCAGCCAGTCGTGACGGTGAGGCGCAAAATAACCAAGAATTTGACAACGCCGCAAACAAGGACCTGCTTATCATTTTCTCGAGATGCTCAGAGCCAAAAGGAAGGTCCGTCTGTCATGCTTCCAGATGTAACTAAGCCCCAAGACTCGTAGTCTTGCAGTTTTTAATCCGCACCAAATGACAACGAAGTCCGAAAATTCTGTCTTTTTGGTCTCATAAGTACTTTTGCTTTTCGTTCGATTGGTTTTTAATTGGCGTAAAGGGTGTGTCTCATCCATGTAACCAAAGCAGTGGTTGTTACAGACGTAATATCCATTCGTCGACTCAGGGGTTTCCACCACTGAGTATAGGTTGGTTAGCTGCCCTTGGGAAAGTTCCTGCAGTCAGCAGGTTGGATTCGCCAATGCTCGTCCCTGTACGAGGCATGCTGATGCTCTTATCCCGAGTACGGTCGCCCATCGTCGAGAGCCAGCTGCTACCAAACTCCTGCTTGAGAGCCTCCAACTTTCGCATGTAAAATTCTTCGTCGGCCTTCCAATCGGTGTTATGAGGCATGTTCTGCACAACGGAGGATCTTTTGACCTGCGACGAGGAGCTAGTGTCGACTACTCCGTCAGGGTGAGGTATGTTGGAGGGTTCGGCCTGGGGTCCACCATCAGATTTCCATTGACGGTCGGTAGGCGTCGAAACAAACGGATCAACGGGCAAGTGAACATGCTGCATGGGAGAAACAGAAGGCACCACCGCACCTGTATCGCCATTATCATCAGTGGGCTTATCCAACGAGATGTCAACAATTCTCCGCCGAGGACCCTGCTTTCGTCGACTAGAACCAATTCCCCGATCATTCTCTGGTGTGAGCGCTTGAGAAGACTTTGAAGCTGCAGCTCCCTGGGCGACATTCAGTGGCTTGCTAACGATAGCCACGGCCGAATGGTCCGCTGTAGCTGACCGTATGACTGGCGCGCTTTCAACCTCTGCAACCCGATCGACCAGCTGTTTCCTTTCTGTGTATCCCGGTCCCGAACCATCGATGATTATGTCTTCTGAGTAACCCGGAGTGCGGCGGAACAGATTGAAAATCACGACACGGTAGTTCGGATGCGTCTTGACGAATGGATTTCCAGACACCCAGATCTCCCGTATCTCAGGGAGATTGGTCAGTCTGGCAATCTCTGTAGGGTCGAAAAGGTTGTTGTCTCTAAGATCCAATCTCTCGAGCGAAGGCAGCCGCTCGATACCGGCAAGCGAACGGAGACGGTTGCCGCGAAGGTTCAGAGCAGTAATCGCAGGAAGGGGGTTCCGAGACAGAGAGTGAAGAGAGTCGATCATACAATGAGACAGATTGAGAGCCCTCAGAGCGACTAGAGAAGCCAAAGTGTCAGGGACTTCGGTGAAGAGGTTCGCCGACAGATCAAGAGAATGCAGGCTGTTGGCGACGGGTGCCAAGGCGGCCGCGGTGACAGAGGTCAGGGAGTTGTCAGGGAGGCCCAAATGCCGCAGGAATCGCCATTTCGACGGCGGAAGGATACCGGACGGCAAACTTGACGAGCTTCCGTTACGGTACCCTGAGTTTTCGCTGGAGTTCGAGCTACCCGACCCAGTACGCCTAATTCGCGAAGAAGTTCCCCGGTTGTGACGATGGCTCGAGTGCTTCGAACTGGTAGGGCGTGAGGGTGAAATGCTTCCAGTTCGTGCTCGGCCTGGGGTAGCGCCGTCAGAGCCTACTCGCATCATAGAAACGGCCTTGGGGCTTGTGCTTGTTCCAAACGCCGTCTCAATGACTGGTGAGCCGGGAGCGGAAACGGAGCCTGAGATATCAGGCTTGTGCACCTGTTGAGGATGAACATTTCCGTTCCAACCAAGAACTGGCGAGTGCTGAGCCTTCGACGACCGTCGTCGGCGTTTATCAATGTCATCAAGCACGATTCCGGTCAGCAGATCTGCCATGTCTTCGACGTTCGCCCTTTTTAAAGTCAATGTTCGCAACTGCTCAGATAGTCGGTCCCAGCCGAAAAATGAGCGGTAGTCTATATCAATAATCTCTAATACGCTCAAGTTTTTGAAAGAATGGAGAGGAACTGCAGTATCAAAGGGAAACTCCTCGTATCCGCGTATTAAGCGGGCGCGATGGTCTGGGGCTAGACGTAAACAGGGTATTTTGGTAAAAGCAGAGTACAGATATTTAAGATCAGCATCCAGAGCAGCTTTGGCTTTCTCGGACTTGGAAGCCGAATCCTTGGATCCCAGACCTATCGAGGACCAGAGAGCACTCATGCCAGACATGACACTACGGACACTTGACACAGAGTGAATGGAATCTCTGTCGCCTTTGGACCGTTGGGGTTTGTTCAGAAAAGAGACATAGGACTGCGATACGTCGTTATGGATATTCTCCAATCTAACGTTCATGGGTCCCACAGAGATGGAAAGGTCCTCGAAGCAGGAAAGGAGGTAGAATAGATGATGAGGGGTGAGGGTGAGTTTGGCGGGCTTGATGTTATGAGAGGCAAACCTCAATGGCCCAAAGGACAAGGCTGCCGCCAAGGTTGACGATGTCGAGCTTGAGGACAAGCCCGACTGAGTAGGTTGTGCATTTTTGTTGGTTTGGCGTCTTAGCTGCAGTGCATTTGCAAGAGCTTTCTCATGGGTGCGTACGAAGCTTGCGAGGTTCTAACCAAGGAAAAGTAAATAGGTTAGTACACGCCTATTTGCAGAGGAGCCAGGTACTTGATTTGAACTAACTTTGATGAAAAGCTGGCCATCTTCAGTGTTCAGCTTCTCCATTACGGAAGTTGCTTCGCCCAACAAGACGGTATCCAGTCAGGCGAACTCTGATGAAGGACGCTCAGGAGGTACTCGTAAGGCGAAAGACAGGAGTCGACATCTTGCTGACAACAAGCAGGAGGGAGATCGAAAAGTGAGATGAGCTGTTGATAGAAAATAAAGCCAGATTAGCAACAATTCACCCTTGATTTCCCGTGACCATCCACATCCTCCAAGGCTAATGGGTGGTGTATATGGTAAGAGAGAACGGCCCTGAACAAAGGGAGAAAAAGGAAGTAGGGGAGTACCTCGAAAAATATAGCGAGAGCCGGAATAGAAGGCTTGGACAAGTGTGATAAACCAACAAGTTCACAAGACCTTCCACCGCAACGAAAACCTTTCGTGATTGTTCTGGAGGGGGAGATAGAGGAAAAAGTTCTCCAATCCCAGCGTCGGTATGAGTTTGTCGCCTGGACAGACCCGAGAGAAGGGGGCTTGCTGAAGCAGTTGACGTCTCAAAGAATATGATCGAATTTGGGGATGGGCGGAAGATAGGACCAGGGGGTTGCTTTTTTTTCTGGAAGCTAATTTGCAAGTACCACAATCTAGTGTGAGCCTGCGAGGACGTGACTGGAGAGTGGGCGGAGATGGAGGTGCGCTGAATCAATCAGCTGAGGGGCTTAGGGGGAGTAAGCAGCAATGAAAGGTAAAGGATTTCGACGAAGTAAGATTGATATCCCACTACATTCGAATAGTGATTTTGGGACGATATCCAGAGAGAAATAAGGAGGAATTGAGGAGAGATGCATAAAACAGGACAGGATCAAGAGCGCAATATAATCCAGGAGGCAACGGGTAGGAAAAGACGGCAGGCGATGATTAGCATTATCATAATTATTATCTGTTATCGTATGAGTTTTGATTTTCCTCTGGGTCAGGGAGCCGCTGTACTGGGGCTGTTGTCAAGGTACCACACCCCGTACACGGTATGGTACGGTACGGTGGTGGAATATTTGGAGTACCTTAAGAGTTGTAGGCATACATTATTTCTTTCCCGCAGTGTTGTTCTACTCTTACATTATTCGAAATAATAATAATATCGTAATGTTATTCGTTGGTTTTAATATGCACTTTGCTCCTTTCAAACCGCGATTCATGTATAGATTCATCAGTGGCGACCTAATTTGGGGCAAGCGCAGACGTGGTTTGTCCAATGTCAACACCATTCTTTCCTGTGCCGCCCCTATCAAGTTGTGTAGTGATACTAATGTACAGAGTACCAAACGATAAATAAATTGAGCAAGCAGCTAAAATGTAGGTAGACAGGTACGTACTAACATATTTCGTGATCTCCAGCAGATTGCCAGTCTATGATACATTATCTTTCTATTTGCCCTGACATTGCACTCGAAAGTATCAAATAATGTATCATCCATATTATCGAACCTTTGGTACTGGCCAACCTTAGTTATTTTAACGTACCACCTAAAACGAGAGGAACCAGAAAGCATCATTCTTCGGGTCTGGGAAAATAGTGGGCTATCTCTCCGAATTCTTGAGGGAGCGGGTATCCCGATCGCCGACCTTGAATTCAAAACGTTATCAATTTCGATAACAAAGTCCAATTAAACAAGCAAACCTTCAAAGGGCACACTTTGTGTGTGTACACAAAATATGACGACTGCGGAGCTGATCATGAGTAATTATTCCAATCGCAGCCACATGATTCAACCTAGGCAAGCTCAACAAAATACTGGTCGGCTGAAAAGTATTTCGGCTTGCGTTATTGCTGTTACTAGTAGTCACTCCCGTTCCCCTACTGACCTCGATTTGGAGGTGGTATCGAATCCTAGCGTTCGCTTGACCCGTGCTCCTCTATGGTCCACATTTTACGATGCAACTGCGTCTGTGGTACTTGCGCGCCCCTCTGTGATTGGTTGGAGGGATCTCAGCGTGCAGCTGATAGCGCCCTGGCGGACATGCAAGTATATGCACAATGGACAAATCACAGGCGTGACCCAGTCACCTACATAACGCTTTACCAAGGAAGCTCTAGATAGGAATAGCAGGTAGGCAGTGAAGCAATTAGGACGGAATTAAAGAGTGCTAGAAGTGGCATCAGGGACAAGGGGGATCATGATAGGTACAGAATAAGAAAAACAAAGAAATCAGCCTACAGTAAGACCATACACTAGCGGCCTCATTTTGATGAGAATCAGAAACTTTGAAGCTACTCCGCATCCCGTACATCGATACCATATCAAGACACTATCAATCATGGAATTCCGTATCTGAAACTTTCCTTGGATTGCTCAGCATCGCAAATATCAGTGGGACTCGGACCTCGCATTGACCTTGAGATTTCTGAAAGGCTCAAGTGGTGCATTTAGTATTAAATTCTGCATTAATTTCTCCTTGTCTTTTCAATATCAAATGACCCGCTTGTGGCTGGGTGGTCATCTTGTCATCGGCCATAAAGATGCTTTGAACCCTTGTTGACTCAGATGCTTACCAAGTGAAGTTGTTAGTTCGAAAATCTCAAGATCACATTGCATTGCATATCCTCGATTTAGTACCAGGTACATTAGCTTTCCCTCCCTTGGTGTTGGGGAAAGCCTCATCATAGGTAAGCTGAAGATATAATTGTCCCCGCTGTCGGTCACACCGCTCATCATCACACCACTTTCCTACAACCATTCCACCCTCCTTGACTTAGAAGGCGGACACCATCAATTGTTTGATCCATGGTTCCTTGCCATCCTCTCCATAATGCCCGCCTTCTTATTGTCAGCTTCATACCATACGAAAGCCCACGTTGTTGTGATCGCCGGAAACGTCTTGCAAGAAGCTGTATTGGCCACAGCTCTCTAAGCTGACCGGTATCAAGACTTTTGTGTTCGTACGTGGATCAAAAACACTCATGAGCCTTTTAGAAAACAAACTGTTGCCGAAACTTCAGGTTGCTGGATGAACCGATCAAATGGTGTTTCAGAAGTGATGCATCCCTTGAGCTCCTTGCTTGGAGGGAAAAGTTTGGTGGTCCATTCATGAGAGCTGGTCATTGACAGCATGGTTTGCAAACGCGGAGTCAGTTGCAAGCGAATGCGAGGTATCGCTACAGCAGATGCACCTGTTGTGAGCGAATCTGGCGCATGGAGATATCCTACGAAAGTTTCTGCTAGATAGCTAAGTATGCTTCCACAAACACCAATAATTTTGGAGGATACGCGGCCTTCGCAGGTAGGTTACTGTCAACATTTCACATTACGGGAGTGCGGTGTTGAGCTCTTGTTTACGCGGACCCCTGGGCAACTGTGTTCTACGCAACGGGGAAAAAGTTCTTGGCGGGCAAAGATGCTTGGAGTTTTAAATCTCCTATTCGTTCTCCGATGTAGGAGCATTCTGCATGAAAGGTCAATATGCAGTAAGGGGAAATGATGAGGAAGAAATTTCAAGGCTTGGAAGACCAGCGCATAGCATTCTTTTCCCTTGGTGAATTCGTCGGGAAGTATTACAGCTATGACATATGACTGAAGCCCGTAACCCAAGTTGCTGAAACATCATCCCTTGAGCGGAGGAAATCCGTCCTACTACCCGCTCTGATGAAGAGAAACCGGGCCGGGCGTGGAGACTTGGATAGCATTTGCAACTACATAACTTACTATTTCAGGAAGGGAAGATCTGACGGCTTCCCTTTTTTCTTGTGGGCGGGTCGACTCTCCACTGCGGCCAACCGCCCGAATGATCAGCGATCCTTACGCGAGGAGCGATTCTCGTGCCAATCAAATCCACCGTGGCGATCATACGCACCGTGCATTGTGCACAGTGCGCCTCCAAGCGGTAACTCAGCAGACGGAGTAGTGCATACTATTCGACTATCCATAGGTCAACTCCCATGATGTATGAACGCAGCGCCAAGCAAAGATTCGGCGCCGACTAGTGGTAACGATGCCTACATATGTCTTCGTGCACATACCATCATACCAAGGCCGTGAAAAATGACCGATCTTCATGCACGAGTCAGAAAGAGGAAGACATCCGGCGTAACAGGCCGGATCACGAGTGCGATTGGGTGGTGCGGCCGTTCCATGGAGGGGAGGGCACAATTAAGATTAAGACCCATGCAGGCTGCTGTTTCTGGCAAGGTGATTGTCCTTTGTTTAGTAACAGTTCGGAAAATACGGAGTAGATTCCTCGAAAAAGGACAGTGCTTAACGGCGGCCGGGGTGTGAGGTAGTATTTCCCAACACCAAGCGGCTATCGCGCGTTAAGCGAATAAACTTGGTTGAATTACCTGATGTAAACAGAGTTACACTCTACGGACGAGAAAGCTGGATGACTGTATTGATTCCCTTTCTGAGAAGTCGAGCTTCGGCAGAGGACTTCTGGGTACTATTTGCCGGGCTTCAATATTTTGCGGATAGCATCATAGCTGAGTAAAAGCCAGGTGGAACAAATCAAGTGAATGACCTGGACGCTTTTCTTTTTCTGCCTCTGGAGGCCTCTCCAGTCTACGTTATAGGGGACCATTTACGGCCAGCATCCTGTGGAAGCGGCAACAAGCCGAGCACGCTAAGTCGAGCACGCTACTGCTGCATCTACCAAGGCACACATTAGCCCCAATTCCTTCCATCTCAAGTGGTGGTATCAATCGCCACCGCTGTTTCCTCAAGGAAGTCCATACCTACGTCAATAGGTAATTGTTGGCACACCGTATACTATTTCCCAACTTTATACCAGCGGGGTCGTGTCTGCAACGCTAGGCAGGATATCAAGCAGTAGCTGCAAATCATTCGCCTCGATGATGCTTGAGCCGAGCCAGTAAGCATAGCACATTCTTGGGCCGATCTTATCGGATCGAACCATCGCTATCTTCAGCGCATACATTGGTTCCTTCAGGGTATGCTTGTCGCCTTGCACTAGAGGGAGTCCCGCCAGTGAAAATTTCCTTTGTCCGGAGTACCGCATTTAGATATCCCGCAATGCTTGAGGATGATGTATGAGGCTTGCTTGATATTTCAGTCTTGCTGATCAATGTTCCTGACCCCGCTGAACTCTTCAAGAAGATTTCTTCCTCATTACTGAGTATTCTGCGTAGACTACGTAAACGCTGGTTATGTGGTTGAGATTTGGGCCGCTAATGCTGCGGTGCTTTGTTGATGCGGATGGCTCTCTTCTTCCGAATGGAGAGACCCCTCATGGGCGGTGTCATGTCCAAAACATAGCTATGTATCACCAATGGCTGACTGCAGCGCGCTCTTTGTTTGGTGTCGTAGGCTAAAACTGGGG
This sequence comes from Aspergillus pseudoviridinutans, assembly GCF_018340605.1. Taxonomy (NCBI): domain Eukaryota; kingdom Fungi; phylum Ascomycota; class Eurotiomycetes; order Eurotiales; family Aspergillaceae; genus Aspergillus; species Aspergillus pseudoviridinutans. Next base: position 3,446,771 of record NW_025091282.1, on the reverse strand, counting down.
TAACCAATGGTATGTATGCGACTGTCTGGCTGACTATCAATTAGGTAGTGGTCCGTTGCCGGGGTTTGTTTGATGATGTTTACGGAGTAGTACTCCCTTCACGCCACGCATTCTAAACCCAGCTAATCTGTTGCCTAGACATGCGCATTGCCTTGGATATCGCGTGGGCTGTGAATGTATGCGTGTACAGGACGCATTCCAATGTGCCCCAGATTAGAAGGTAAGATCCGGGGTAACTTGCGTGGAATGCATTGCCAAGTGTACACACACGTGATATAGGGGGGTATGCGCACCATGCTTTGGCTTCGAAGATCAAGAGCAATACGGGTAAAGATGTGTCAGGGTTGCGTTCTGCATTGCCGATCTATCAGCAACTTTGGCCATACAGATCAGACATGCGCAGCAAATGCTTTGATGGTGGCTAACATGGACCTGCTGAAGTCTCAAAAAAGTATCAAGTGTGTGTGAGGCAAAATCGGTCATCCTGGCAGTGACTGAGAGCAGTAGATGGCTGATCAAAATGCTAGCTATCCTGATTTCCCGTCACTAAGGTGTCCGTTGTTTGGAGCGTTCAGTTGGTGCTAGAGAGCGAATACAAGCTGCAGATAGCCTAGTAACCGCCCCTACGCAAAAAAAGAACATCTTCGACGTCGATACTCCGTAGGTACTCCGTCGTTTGGTCTACAGTTTCGGCCTGTCTTTATCTGAGCCCTTGCCCTCACCCCTGTAAGCGTTAAATTGACAGATCCGTGGTCCTGTGTTTTCGGACCGTCAGTGAGCGGGGTTTTATCAGAAGGTTATCTTCTTCCGCCTAGCTGATTAGTCATTTGATATGATTATCTGCACTAGTACAAGGAAAGCTTAGAGCTCATCAGCCACACCACTTACTAACCTGGAAATGGAATTGTGGCTTGCTTTGCTGATCCGTGGGGCGGTGATACCGTCTGACGTCGATGTCAGTTGGTTGTGGCTTGCAACAGGCTTGGAGACAACATCTTAGCAACGTCTCTTCTTCCTTCTACCTACCCATTATGAATGATTTCCAACAATGACATCGGATGAGAAGTCTGCAACTCGCGACATATACGATCCCAATACACTTCCCGACTATGACCGGGAGTTTATCAACCCGGATGACCTCCGGCAGTTCGAGAAGGCGCTGAATGCCCCCGAAGCCTCTCCTCTAGTTGCGCTCAATGACTGGCGTCCAGTGAATCAACGAGTTCGGAAAAGTCGTCGAACCAAACCGAGGAGAAGCAAAGATGAAACGCGAGAAGGTGTTCTCTACACGGTCTTGAAGTGGCCATTCCTATTCACGGTTTTCGCATGGATTACGGTCCTCGGCTTCACATATGCACTGACGCGCTTGTATATCTTCCTATATGAGCAATGTGTGACGTGGCGAGGCCAGAGGGAGCGACTCAGGAGGGAGCTCTCCATCCAGACGAACTATCAAGACTGGCTGAAAGCAGCACAGGCCCTCGATACTTACCTCGGAAATCTCAAGTGGAAGGAAACGGACGAATATGCTTACTACGACCATCTTACCATCAATAAAGTGGTTGCACAGCTGAAGCAAACTAGAAAGGCAGCCGAGACGGAGATGCAGAATGGACGCTCAGGCCTGAGTAATCCGCCTGCTGTCGAAGAGCTTTGCTTCCTGCTCGAAGCATGCGTGAAGAACAACTTCGCAGGCGTGGAAAATCCTCGACTGTACAGTGAAACATATTCAGGGACGAAAGATCTCGTGCAGGAGTACATTGATGAAGTCCACTCTTGTATCCGGCTAGTCCTGGATAGTAAACAGATCCCAAATGAGGACAAGTATCAGCATTTCAAGCATCTGGACACCAACTTCGGTCGCACGGCTCTCTGCCTATCTGGCGGTGCCACATTTGCCTATTACCATTTTGGTGTGATCCGGGCCCTGCTCGATAACGACGTCTTACCCGAGATCATTACAGGAACGTCAGGGGGAGCCTTGGTTGCCGCTCTAGTCGCTACTAGGACTGATGAGGAACTGAAACAGCTGCTCATCCCGGCTCTGGCTCATAGGATCAGGGCGTGTCATGAGGGCTTTACAACGTGGGTACGTCGTTGGTGGCGAACGGGGGCCAGGTTTGACACTCTGGATTGGGCTCGCCAGTGTAGCTGGTTTTGCAGGGGCTCGACGACATTCCGAGAAGCCTACGAGAGAACGGGGCGTATATTAAATGTTTCCTGTGTTCCGTCTGACCCTCATTCACCGACGATTCTTGCAAACTATCTCACCTCGCCTGATTGTGTCATCTGGAGCGCAGTCCTTGCGTCCGCAGCAGTTCCTGGTATTCTAAACCCGGTTGTTCTAATGACCAAGAAGCGTGATGGAACACTGGCTCCGTATTCTTTCGGACACAAGTGGAAGGACGGCAGTTTGCGGACGGATATACCTATCAAGGCTTTGAATCTGCATTTTAACGTAAATTTTACTATAGTATCACAGGTAAGTCCTGCTTGCATTGTGTCATTAGTAACATATTCTAACGAAGTCATTTGGATAGGTCAATCCGCATATCAACCTCTTCTTCTTCAATTCCCGAGGATCCGTCGGCCGGCCTGTCACGCATCGTAAAGGCCGCGGGTGGCGCGGAGGGTTTCTGGGGTCAGCGATTGAACAATATATCAAACTCGATATGAATAAATGGCTTAGAGTCCTCCGCCATCTCGAGCTCCTGCCTCGACCCATGGGCCAGGACTGGAGTGAGATCTGGCTGCAGAAATTTAGCGGCACCATCACGATCTGGCCTAAGAGCGTCCCCTCCGACTTCTACCACATACTATCGGACCCTAGTCCTGAGCGACTAGCACGCATGCTTCACGCGGGCAAGCAAAGCGCTTTCCCGAAGATTCAATTTATCAAGAACAGGCTCAAAATCGAAAACGCCATCATGCAGGGTCTGCAACTGTGTTCCCCGGGCGGAGGAAGGGTGATGTCACCGATCCTATCTCGCCGACGCCAGGACCGTGCACAGGAACATGCAGACCGGATGGTGGAGCGTCTCGACCAGAGCTTCCCGGAGCGCCAGTCGGATTACAAAGATGAGTCACATTACACGGAAGTCTCAGACAGCCTGTCTGCAAGTTCGTCTCGCCCACACACCCCAGACGCGCGACGAAGCAGCCTGTTCGAGGAAATGCGGCGCCAGTCAGCCGTGTTCTTCGACGATTCGGACATGTACGCCGATGAGGACTCAGTAGCCAAATAGAGTGCCCCTGTCTTCTGTCCTTCCATTCCATCATCGATTTCTGTTTCCGGATGCCTGCATGGATGGCTGGTGGCTAGTCGGCAACGGTGTTAGCGGCCGCCAGGTCACCATGCGTGGTCGATCTTCGGGAATCTTCGCGAAGGGAGAAGGGCTCCCGGTCGCATAGTGCCATTTCTTTTGAACATGTGGTGTGACGTTTTGGCGTATGACATACCCTCTAGAGTAGATCGATTTATTGTATTATTGTTTGCAATCATCACTTGATACCTTGCTGTCGTACTCATTAACATATCGTTTTTGATACTTGGTCCTAGTATGGAATTGAATTGTGTATATTGTCACATGTTATGTAGGAGCTTGAGAAATAGGTAGCTGGCGCAGCAGATAATGCTTCGTGGTAAGTAACAGTGGGCACCTGCAGGTAGAAGTACAAGGCAGATATTTATCTCGTACTTGGATATAAGCATGGACTGGGAAGATGTCGGTATTTCGCCAATTTTCATGAATAGCCCAATATCAGGCATATCGTATCAAAAAGATAGCATTGTTACAGTATCAAAACAGGCTCAAATCAGTGTATATCGCAGGCACAGGCGCCGACCTTAGTAGAGATATAATGTTCGTTGCGTCGTTCATAGTAACCAGTATAGTACAATTCGTTCATGGGTTTCGAAGCCGAGCATCATATAACCAAGAATTTACTCGTCACCTCCCGCGCTGACTCGAGGTCGCCGCTCAACGCGAAAACATTCTGTAGCGCAACGGCAGCTTCGCGCGAGAAGTCCTCCACGAACGGAATCCCAACTTGCCCAGCGTGGTCCGTATCCTCCATTACGACGTCGCTACCGTCCGCTGGGCCCGTGTTCGTGGTCAATGGCTGAGACACCTTACCCTGAGATTCCGTCTGGATCTGCTCCCCAAGCGCCAGGACACGCTGATAACCTTCGATGGCGAGATGCGCGAGGCCAAGTAGATGCCATACGCGCGCAAAGTTGAACTCCATTTCCTGCCGTTCCTGGAGGAGGCTTCCCTTTCGCTCGCGAACGCGACGGTATTCGTGCATGAATGAAAGACCCTGCATGATGAGGTAGTGGCGGTTGTCGGACTGACGTTTGAGCGAGTGGTGGATGTAGCAGAGGGCTATGGAGAGGAGGACAGCAGGGTTCTGGTCGTCGAGATCGTATGCGCGGAAAAAGTAGTTGAGAGCTGGGTAGAAACTGTTGCCGGAATATAGGATGTGGCCATATAGCACAAGCAGGGCAACGTCCAGTTGGTCAGCGGGAATGGCTTCGCCTGACTCGTCGCGTGTGGTAAGCGTCGCACGCTCCTTGTAGATTGACTCGCGAACTGCTTTGCTGGGTCTGGAGTCATTGGGGCCATCCGGGATGGAAAAGTCCATGGCCTTGATCTGCCGCAGCATGAATTTCATGTTCGGTGAGGAATGGAAGAGAGACCGGTGAGGGTCGCCGCAGAGACGGCTCAGCATGGAGAATAAGCGATATGTGTCTGTGACAAACTGATACTCTTTGATGAACCAGCGTGCTTCATTTGCAAGCGTTTCCTCGTCCTGCGCCCTCAAAGCACATGCTGTACGGGTCAGTATACCGTCAAGCGGCACCAAGGTGCGGGGGCTACTCACTAAACCAGCAGACGTGGATCAGGCGAGTGCAAGGTTTCGAGTGATACCAAATACTGGCATCTGCAGCGGCTGCAAGACTATCGTAGGCTTCGTCAGGCTCCCCTTGGCCTGAGACTACAAGAGCGTACTGCAGGAACAAGTCCAGCCACTCATCGAAGCTGATACCATGGTAGTCGGTCGGTACAGCATCCTGAAGAGGCTCTTCGGTAACTGTGCCTGTTATAAATGTAAGCTAAGCCGGACCATGTCATTTCGGAGCGCGTTTCTCTACATACCTAAAGATTCCTGAAGACGACTTGCCATTTCCTGCATCTCATCCATGAGAGTACGATTTTTATACTTTCCCGCCTTCCTTTGTGCTTCCCTTGAATAGCCGAGAAAGACGATGTTGCGTTGGAAAGGATAAAACACCTTATTGGAGCGAAACTCACGTAGCAAAGCATCCGCGATGTCAAGCCAGTCCTCGATGGCTTCGGCATTGCCCTCTTTGACCCTTGGGTGAATATCCAGCAACTTCCCATACAAAAATTGGACAAGCTCTGTCCTTTCTCCCTCCGCTTCTTGGATATTTCTCTTCGTAGCGCTTACGGAAGTGGTGGTAAGCGTCGGGGCCAGTCCTTCAGCATGTTCAGGCGGTACGGCAATTCTCAGACCTGGTAGTTCCGGATCGGTCTCGGTTCTGAACTCCAGCGCGAGCTGTTCCAACCGAGTATCCTTTCTCCGGCGATGAGTTCTGGTTTCCTGTCGCCCAAGCAGGACGGCTTCGTTGACGTACTTCAGCGCTTGTTCAGTCATTCCGATGCTCTCGTACAGCTTTGCGAGCTGTGCACGCGATTCTATGTTTCTTGCATCATATTCTGCCACCGTAAGATAGCAGTTCTCAGCTTCTTCAATGTTGCCCAACCGCATGAAGCAGTCTCCCATAGCCATGAAATAGCTGATGTCGGCATACTCGGTAGTCTGCTGGATTGGTGTATAATACCGCAGCGCGTCCCCCAACAAACCAACTTCCTTGAGCGCATCAGCAACCTCACGGAAGAGGTCGCCATAGTCATAGAGTCTAGCTCCTTCGGAGGTGTCTTCCGGGTTCAACCATGAGAAATGATGCTGTGACTTGGTCAGAATGATCTGAGATCAACAAGCGGCGTTAACCATCTGCACTTACAAGAGCTTCATCCTTGTGATCGTAGCCCATCCTCAGGCGAAATAGACCAAGCTTGATCCGAAGTTCAAGAGGAAGGCCCAACCCATACGAATCTCGCGGCCAACGTCCTGGAATATAACCGTCGACTTTGATGCGCCTAGGAGAATCGTTTGCATCCCATTCGCGGTCGTCTTCGTTGAAATTTTCCCACATGTTATCATCCCGGCGACCAAGAAGCCATCGCGAGACAGACTTAAGAGCTTTTAATCCTTCTTCATATCGTCCTAGATAGCTGAACAATTCGGCGTATATGTTGACATCAGACCAGGAAAAGTCGGGAACATCTTCCGGCTCAAAGGATTTGTAGTACTCAACGCTGTCCGTCCACTGATCTACAGCCTTCTGAATTTCGTTGAGATCAATGTAGGCTTCTGCCAAATTTCGTAAAGCCCTTGGATTATGCGGAAGTTCTTTGAGGATTCTTTCGTACTCGGTGACAGCCCGGCCGTTATGGCCCAACTCTCGATAGACTGCAGCTCTCTGAAACCTCGCATTGTAGTTCTTGGGTTCAATATCAATGACACGACTCAGGCAATAGATGACATCGCTCAGGGCTGCTGGGCGATCATCACCGGCTCGATCAAGTATCATTTGCGCTACCTTGAACCATACCGATGCATCCCTGGGTCGCGTATGAGCGCCGCTGAACAGCGCCGTTAGAGCTTTGTCCTTCTGGCCCTGCGCTAGGAAGATCTCCGACAGCAGCGAGTGGGCAGCAAACATCTCAGGGTTGATATGGATCGCCCGCTTCACAAGATCAATAGCGGTTTCATAGTCGCCATCGATAAAGGCCGAGGTAGCCTCCGAGTGTAGCATCTTGAATTCCGCACTGGGCTCCAGCGGCTTACGAGGTCCTCTCTTAATTCCTTTCCCACCACGGGCGCCCCATCGTCCAGAAAAGGGCCCCGTGCCTCTTCTGCGGCGTCGTCTCCGACCGACCGAATCATCATCGCCTTCCTCTGCCACATTCTCATCTACGTCTGAAGGCTCCTCTTCCCTGAAAAAAACGTCAGTAATCAGGGCCAAGGCGATTCAGATGAACAAACTGACGTTGAAGATTCTTCTGCTGAAAATTCATAAGTGGAGTCCTCTGCCGAGTCATCCATTTGCGAATACTCCTGTGCATCCTCCTCGTCCTCGTAATCCATAGCTTGCTGGCCAGGTAGCTGCGAGGCATTCCGCGAGAACAGATCCTTGTAAAGGCGAGGATCAATTACGGAATGGAGTGAGGATCCGCCCGCGACGGCTGGCTGAGTACCTTGCCAAGGGTACTGCATCGTCTCATCAATGTCAGGATAGGCGGGCTCCTGAGACTGAGGGGGCCGGTCGGACCCATTTCCATCACCGGGATATTCCATCTTCAAAGTGTCCGATATAAACTATCCACCTGGGTCTGTGACGTTGCAGAGAAAATCAAATAGATCGCAGTCCATGAACGCAGGAGAGTAGTGGTGATAAGCTCAGAGATGACCAGGTGCAGATTCCCACAAGCATACAGAATGCGAATGTATCACCAGGGGTAGACTAGACTGACACAGCATCACAAGGAGGTCTCAGAGCAACTCAACTACAGTGCTGGACGTATCTGATAGCATGTATCCAAGTGAGCCGAGTAGAGTACTGTCCCTTGTCTCCACATTCATTCAAGGCGCGTCAGACTCGTTTCGACGCAGACACTGCTGGTTGGTTTCCACGAGGTTGATTCGAAAGAGGATAAAAGGAAAGACAGAAAGGATCCTCATGAGCTTAATTCATAGCAACAGATCCCCACTATCTATAACATGCGAGCTGCTAACAGCAAGCGAGCGGTCTGATTGGGCAGGAGATTCCTCGGACTTCACCAGACTGATGAAACCACAGCAATGTAGATGATGGACTGCCGTGAAGAAGGTACAAAGTAAGTCTCAAAGAGATGAAAGAAATTCTGGATAGTCACAGGATCACAGCAGAAGAGATGGAAGCTTCCTTGCGTAGTCCCTCGGTGCTGTGACTAGCAGATGGCTGACCCAAGGAAAAAAAGCGACCAAAAGCGCCCAACCAGAAAAAGCCTCGACGTCTCCTCAAACTGGAAACTCTTCCTCTTCCTTTCTTCCTCTCTCTTCTTTTCCTCCATCTCTCTCCTTCTTCCATCCCTCTTCCATCCTCCATCATCTCTAGTCTCCTCCCTCTCCCTTTCACCCTTTTGTGCTTTTCTCACTTTCCTTTTTTCTTTTTCCTTTGATGATTCAGGTCTCTGCTTGTTGTGTTTGACACACTATTGCAGTTGGTCCTGACATCCTTTCGTTAAAAAAGAGACAAAAATATACCACGCGAAAAAAATTTCCAAACGGTAGCCTACTACTACAAAATCACCACTGACAGTATTCCGACTCTCGGTCCGCTACGCCTTGCACAACTCCTACCGACGACGACGATATCCCCGACGCGAGACCTCACACATCCTTGAACAAAATCCTTCGATACCCTTTCGGTTCGATCCGTAATCGGCAGAGTCTCGAATCAAGTAGTGCAGCCACTGGCTTGGTCTGTGCCCCGATCGTTGTCGCCTAGAGCTATCGCGGTTGGGTTTCTTCGCCATTGCAAAAACGTGTCTCCATCCTTAGAGAGATTCTCGGCGACCTTCTGTTGTATTGTGATACGGCCTCTTTTCCGTTGTCGTTCAAGTTTGGAGTTTCTTTCTCGCGCAAACTCAGCAGGTACTGCAGGTGTTTTGCAGTAATACTTCTTCTTCACGCACCAGTGCTGTAACAACTCAACCAAAAAGAATTACGCTATCACCGTGCGCGTCGATCATTCGATTGCCCTAATGGCTAGCCACATCATCGGCAACCGTAACAGCACTCCGGACGCCTCCAAGTCGTCCCTTCGTCCACCGTCGTCTTCTCGGAACCTAGGTTCTCACCAGCTACGCGCGTCGGCCGATATGTCAGGCTTCCCGTCTCCGCTGTCGTCTCGCAGCATCCGCCCGTCGTCGGAGGTGTACTTTAACCAGCAGTCTCAGGCTCAGAACAATGCGGAGGATCCATTGGATCGTGCAGCTCAGCAGTGGCTCGCCGATATCGATCAATACGAGACTACTCTGGAGGAGATGGCGGCTGCCACACTTGACCAGGACTTCAAGGATGAGTTGAGTGCTATCGAACAATGGTTCCGCGTCCTCAGTGAGGCCGAGAGAACCGCCGCTCTTTATGCTCTGCTGCAGCAGACAACGCAGGTGCAGATCCGATTCTTCATTCAGGTCCTGCAGCAGATGGCCAAAAGTCACCCAATGTCGGGGCTCTTGTCACCCGCCAATTTTGGTGAGAAGGGTATGTAGAGCTGCTTAGATCCCTGACCTATACTTGCGGCTGACCTGTTCCGTAGACGCAATGTCTAACCGGTTGAACGATGCGATGTCAAAGTTGAACATTGACAGCTCCCGCAACTCCTTGGGTCGCCCTCCGCCGTCCCCTGGTGCCAAGCGCAACTCGGGTTTGGACTCTTCGACCATTAATGCCATGTTCCCCGATGCGGCCGCGGCCATCGCCAAGAAGAAGGCCGAGTTCACGCAGCAAACCGGCAACGCTCCGCCTTCCAACCGCAATAGCGCTGTTTATGGCGACCGCTCCTCGTTTGTTGCACCGACAATCTCCGCCCCGGACAACACAGACAACCTGGGTCAGGCTCCCGCTTCGCCATGGGCTCAACGAGGTAATGAGCCTCAACCGCCTATTGCCCGGCCCAAGTCTTCATCTGGTCAGCAGCCGATGGGACAGTTCAGCCAGGCCTCGTCGGGCCTGCGTTCTCCGCTACCCACCCAGACGGCCACCATCCCCGCTCCTGAGATCGAGGCACCCCTGCTGTCGCCGTACAATGTTGGAAATGCCAGCTGGGCCTCCATGACCAACACTCCGATGACAGCGACCTTCGGTCAGCAGGTGCACCAACCGCCCAACTCGCAGGCCGATATGGTCGCGAATGCCACCGCGATGAAGCTGGCCGCTTTGTCGACGGTCAACAACCGCATCGCCCTGGATGATGCACGCAAGTACCGCCGTGCTCGCTCAAACGATGGACAGGGCAGATCTGCCAACACCAATGTCAACCAGACCATGGTGCAAGGCGGACTTGCAAGCCCCGGTCTTCCGGGAGCGAATCATCTAGTTGCGGGACAGCTTTTGAACGCCCAACAGTTAGCTGCGTTGCAAGCTCAACAGCAGGCGGCGATGGCGGGTCGACGGTCCCGCCCGACCTCCCCAGGCATTGCCATGCAGGGAGGCGCGCTTGGAGCAATGGGCTTCACCTCACCGCAAAACAATGGCTTCCTGGCTGCTTATGACCCGAACAATCCGTTACTGGGTAATGGATTGGGTGCTCTGGGTCTCAGCCAGTTCGGGCTCGGCGGTCATGAGGGCTACCTCTCTGATCATTCCGAAGTCACTCGTGGCCGCTCTCCCCGGGGCCGTCGTGGCAGCTCCAAGCCGCCAGAGGATCCTACCGACCCAAATCTTCTGAAGGATATTCCCAGCTGGCTGAGGTCTCTTCGCTTGCACAAGTACACGGATAACCTGAAGGACCTCAAGTGGACCGAGCTGATTGAACTCGATGACAAGGCTCTGGAGGATCGAGGTGTTAACGCTCTTGGCGCTCGGAACAAGATGCTCAAGGTTTGTCTCGCCCAACCCTTGAACTGACAGGATGTATTTACTGACGATCACAGGTGTTTGAGCAAGTCAAGGAGGCCAAGACCGAAGGAAAACTTGATAACATTGCGTGATGACACGGATTTATTTCTGTCATTTCTTTTTTCGTTCTAACATTCTCTCAACTGCATTAATTTGACTAGATTGACCTTGGCATAAGTGGCAGGATCCGACCTATGAGCGATCTCTTTGGAATGAGCTTTGGAAGGAGAGATGTATGTACTTTTTGTGACGTGCTTTTTGGCTTTACGCGGCCGATCAACGGATCAACAGAGCGTGCCGCATTTGAGAGGCCCGGTTGTGTCTCAAGTGCTGGCGATGTCTGGAAACGGGTTATGAAAGCAACGGGTCTGTCTGACCAGGATGTGCAGTGTTTGATTTACTACTGTTATGTTATGCACATAATCAATTAATATGACATGATTTGAGCAGTCCCTAGCAGTTATTACAAGCGTAATGGAGTGTGTGCAGTCAATTTCCTTAATCCGTAGGACCTAGGTAGGTAAGGTAGATGAGGTAACAAGCATTGTGATTGGCTGGTGGAGCTCTTCGACAGCGGTGTCAACCTCCGTGTATCAACTTACMAGATCCCCACCACTTTACCAGAGGTAGACACATCACTTTCGAACTCTCACTCATTACCATATTATATCCACATCATTATCAAAGATTCCACAACCAACAGCATACCAACACAAACTTGGATTGAGCACACACAAGACCACCACCTCGAAAGAAAGAACCAGAACCAGCACAGAAAATGCCTGCTACAAAACAAGAACTCTCCCTGCTAATCAACCCGCTCGTCCCGGAGTCCGTCCAACATAATAACAGAGTTAGACTCCCTTCACCCCCTTGTCTAACTGGCTGAATGGTAGTATTGACAGAAACAGGTCCTCTCCCAACTCCACTCCCTCACCTCCTTCCTTCTAGGCCTCACAGCCGGAATCCTCGCGCTGCAATCGGCCACCGGCTTCGCGTTTTATCTGCTCGGGACGGTGCTTGTATCGGGATTGTTTCATCTGCTCGTTCTCAGGAGGAGTGGTGGGAAGGGGGCCGGTGTGTTTTTCCCGGGTGCTGGGGGAGAGATTGCGGGAATTGATGGGAGGGGGTTCGTTAAGGGGAACGGAGGGAGGAGAGGCGCGTGGAGGGATGTGTGGCTTGGGGGCGGGGTGCTTGGGGAGGCACTCTCCGGGTTTATTCTTGGGTGGGCGGGTGTCGGGGGTGTTTTGAGGTGATGTCTTTCTCTTCTTTCTTGGATTGGATTGGATAGGGGTTGGATAGATGTGTGGTGGAGGGTTTGGATGAGGGTGTATTATTATTATTATCTGGAATGACAGTACATGCTATGCTACTCTATGATATGCTTGGCTCTGCGGGAGGGGATGGAGTTCGGTGTCCTCTTCTTGTCTTGGCTTGGGCTTGTTGGTGTGTTTGTATCTGTTTACGTTGCCCTGTCTGTGTCAGTATTTACTGTAAAAGGCGACGAGAAGGGCCAAAGGGAAGGGGAAAGGGAAGGTACCGTAAGTAATGCCCACAGGTACGGAACGTATATGACCTCGCTATGGCCGCCCTCGTCTGCTCCTTCGGTCCCGGTCCCAGCCTGCTTCTGACGCTGACGCGAACGCTCCGGCTTGATCCATACATTACCCATCACCAATCCCGTCGCAAGACTCAACCCGATGAGGGGCATGATAGCAATAAACGCCCACATGATCGCCTCCTTGCCCGCAGTTCGGATAGCCTCCTGCTCCGGTTCAGGCAGACCAGCAATGTACTCCAACGAAGACCCGTTGTGCACGTCCAGCCCGGCCATATCCCCGCTCCCGCTGCTCTTGTTCGAAAGCCGATTGTTGAAAACACTCCCCATAATCGTCAACCCCAGCGTTCCGCCAAACGGCAGCGCAAATCGCATCAGCGACATCGCCGGGGCGATCTTCTCAGGCCACACGCCTGCCGTGTGCAGGTTTATGGGCATGAGACGGAGCCCCGTGCCTGCGCCCGCGAGGACCATCATCCCGTTTATAAGGGTGGTGTTTTGCGTGCTGATGGCCCAGATGAGGACGGCGAAGGCGGTGGTTTCGGTGATTGTGCCCGTGTTGATGGTGAAGAACGTCTGGGCTGGGTAGACGTTGCAGAGGTAGACGGCGATGTAGACGCCGGCTTTTTCTGTTAGCTTTGATCCTGGAGTTAGAGTAGGGGGCATGAGAAAATACCTCCTAATCCTGGAATGTAGTAGAGCAGGTTGATACCTGCTGTCGAGGCAGGATAGGCTTCGACTAGGGTGAAGTATATGCCGATGAAATAGAAGATGGAGTACATAGCTGCAACGCCAAGCGTCAGTACCTGTGAACCATAGGAAACAAAAGATGAGATGAGTACCTGCTCCACTGGAAAGCTCCAAAACTGCAAGCCAAATCGTATCGCGTCTGGAGAACATGCTATACGGCAGCATGGGTACCTGCTTTGGGAACATCCGAGCAAACAATCTGCCTGGCTCGAGGAAGTACTCGTACACGAAAAACAGCACAAAGCACATGCCGCCCACAATCAGTGGCACTAGAACCTCGGGGGAAGACCAGGGATATGTCGGCCCTCCCCAGGCCGTGCCCAGGATGATGAGGCCGGCGCCGAAGATGAACAGGACTGCCCCGCCGATGTCCAGCGTTGCCAGGGCTGGAAGCACGGCAGACGTTCGCGAGCCTTTTTTGAAGACGGTTCCTTCGACAAGCTCATTGCGTAGGAGGACAAAGATCACGATATGCGATATAAAAGCAATCTATGAAGTACGTGGTTAGTTCCAAGATCAGATCCTGCCGTCGATGACCTGACTCACCGGTATGGGCACCAGAAAGCAGTACCTCCAATTGCTCTATTCTTATCAGTCAGAGGCCCGAAAATCCCAAGTCTCAGACTTACATCAGTCAAATACCTGTGCATCACCATCAGCATCAGCGTCACCATCATTAAGACTCTCCAGATGACTTACCCCCCAACAACCGGCCCAACCCCGTAGCCTAAACCCCCCACAAACACAAAAATCGAATTGTTCCTTGCATTTTCTCTCAGCGAAACGCGGTCCGCCAGGACAATCATAATGATATTCATGATCCCGGCCGAGCTCGTCCCCTGCAGCGCCCTCCCCAGCAAAAGCATCCCCCAGCTCTGCGCCGCCGCGCACAGCGTACTCCCCACCAGCATCAGGAACATGGCGAGCTGGAGTACCGCATGCCGACCGAATACGTCGGCAAGCTGTCCGAAGATAGGGATGAATGTTGTCGAAGTTAGTKTGAACGCGGTGACGATCCAGTTGAGTTCATCAAATTTGTCTGGTACAGGTGAGCACGTTGCGCAAGTGAGGATTAGGGCTACGGGAGAACGCACTGAAATGCGATGCGATGGATGGGACTGCCGTGGCAACGATCGTGAGATCTAGAGTGCTCAGGATATATGGGAGCGTCAAGCCACAGATGAGTTTCCATCTGTAGATGCGGTCTTGGCGTCGCTGCTGTTGGCAGAGGTGGCACGGGCCGTCATCTTCTGGGGATGACTGAGGGAGTATGTGCTTGTCCTCTGTCTTTATGGAGGTTTGCTCTGCAGACAAGCCATCGTCTGCTGCAGGAGCAGACTGGCTCGATCGTAAGCGGTGTTGGCAGAGAGGCTTTTTCTCTCCGCCAGACTTGGACCGTGTCCGTGTCTTGTTGTAGATGTGCTTAGCGGCTGCGAACATCGGATTGCAAGCACAGTTACTCTATGTCGATTTCTATCAAAAGAAGGAGAAGAGGTTGATATGATGAACAAGAAAGCAGAGGACATACATCATTTTATAGACGAGCACCTCTGTTGTTTCTGTCACCGGAGCCATTGTGTCGTGGGGTTTCTGTTCCCAAAGAGGCAACTCTCGTATTCTCGAAAGTAGAAGACCCTGGATTAACCGTCAGCCACACGAACAATTGAGTGTCTCTAACCACTAATCAGAATACCCTATTCTTGTCGAATCGGGCTTTATGGATCGACGGGTGTCATTAGCGCAGTCCAAGTGTCTCCTGTCCCGGTATGAAGGCCGGTGCACTGCCACAATGACGTTCCGCCGCAGATACGAGAAACAAAACGAAAAGTGGAAGTCTCAGGAGATAGTGTCTTCATTGACATGATATTATATCCAAGTATCCAATGATTCTATGACTATATACAAAGCCAGACTGTAGGGGTATACCTTGGGATATCCATCCCAGACAAAACTGAACTCGCTGATAACCAGAAACAGAACATGCGCGGTAAGGTAAAAATCCAGATACAGCTGCACGGCGTTCAACTCCAACCAGGGAGATCATTGACGGTGCAATAATCAAGCATCAGTCGTGGCATTCACCTCAGCAGGATCAACATGAAGGTCCTGCTCCGAGTTGGCCAATGCGCTCTGCAGTGCACTGGTCAGGTCGATATGGAAGAACGGCCGGTTCAGGCCCTGGACGAGCGCCACTTTACGGCGGTTCCGGTACGCCTTGCTCTCCGTCAGATCGCGCTGCAGTTTATCGTCATGAGTACTGCTGATGTCGGACGGGGTTTCAATGCTGTGGGTTTCGCGCTCCGTTGCATGCGAGTTGTCCTTGAGACCCTCTTCGATGTCACCGTTCTTCTGTTCCGCTTTGTGGGCCTGCTGGTTGTTCACGAGCTCGGCGAGCGCGGCGGCGGAGGACCTGCCCTCGATTTCGGCAACGCTAAAGATAGGCTTCCATCTGTGAAATCCATCTTCGGAGGCTGGAGTCGGGTAGCCGAAACCGGCGGCGGCCAGGGCTCGCTTGGTCCAGCGGTTGTTGATGTGGGCGAAATGCCATTGCACGGTCTGTGGAGCGGCATAGAGATCCAATTGGTTGCGCACATCGATCAGATTCTGTACGGAGGTCACATCCACGTTGTTGACGGACGAGAAATCAAGAATGACAGCGCGGAGGGTCGGCAGATGCGACCGGTCTTCTTCTTCCTTTCCACGGCGAGGACCAGGGTTGTTCCATGGCCGATCGCCAAGCTTGGTGTAGGAGAAGGGATTCGTACGACGGGTCTGCCGGAAGATTGTCTGGACAAGGTAGTCGGTGTAGTGGTTGCAGTTGGGGTAGTTGAATCCCTCGGAGAATCTGTAGATAAAGATGCCGGGATACGGCTGCTGCACTTCGACCTCAGGGTTAGTTCCATCGGCGTGGTCGATAGGGAGGAAGATAGAGCGTTGCAAGTTGCCCTTGCCATCGGCGGGAGTATATCCGTTGCCCGGTCCATACTTGCCATCACCTTGCACAAGATGGTCACCGATGACCGAGTGAATAGTGACCCTTCCCAGAAACTGGCCGCGAGCTTTCGCAACGCGGAACAGCAGAACGGCTGCGGAAACAGCGACAGTGCAGTAGATTCCAATCTCGATTGAGGTGAACACGGTGACAAACACACCGATAAAGAAGATGATCGCATCCAAGGGAGAGACGCGCCAAAACTGGTACACGGTGTTTGGAGGGGTAATGAGATCGCCCACCGCGTGGATGATGACACCCGCGAGGGATGCCTTGGGGATGTAGTAGAACATAGCCGGCAAGGCGTAGATGGCAAGCAGCACGACAACTGCGGTAATGCAGCCGGCCAAGGGAGTTCGCACTCCCGCCTTGGACTTGATGGCTGTTCGGGAAAAGGATCCAGTGGCGGGGTAGGCTCCTAAGAACGGGCCGAGCAGGTTTGTAACACCAATCGCAACCAGCTCCTGAGAGGGGTCTATGGTATAGTTGTTGACACGGCCGAACGACTTGGAGATGGCAATGTGCTCAATCAAAAGGACGATGACCGCGGCGGGAAGTTCACCGATAAACGTTTTAATGATTCTGGCATTGAGGACGGGGACAGCGGCATGCTGAAAGCCTCGGGGAACTTTTCCCAGAAGATTAAATGCAGCCTTCTTGCGGTGAATGTTCACCGCGGCGCTGATCATCGTGTAGAATAGGATCACGAAGACAGTGCGCAGCGTAGACAGGAAGAAGAAGGTCTTGGCGCGCTGAGGATAGCGCTTTGCGCCAAAGCTACAGGCAGAGCGGATGATATAAAGCATGGCCAAGGCAGTGAGACCCATCGCCGCATCCAGTCCGGCACTGGGAAGGTTCTTGAGGGTGTTGATGATGATATTGTAGGTTGCATCTCGGGTATTGAAGTTGGCAGTCTCGCCTAGTAGGTCTTTGACCTGACCGGAGCAGATATTGAGGGCTGATCCAGTCATGAAGGCAGAAATTGCAGGAAGTGGGATAAAGTCGACAATGAAACCGAGACGGAGGAGACCCATGAGGCAGACGATCCCACCACAGATGATAGCCATGGCGGATGCGATGGTATAAGCGTGCACATCCGGGATCTCTTTCTGAGCTTTGAGGACGATAGTTCCAACCAGCGTAGACATAACCGCAACGGGCTAAAAGCAATGTTAGCATACTAGTCTGCGGAGGGAACAAAAGGTAGAGTTACTCACCCCAATGGTAATATCCTTGGAAGTAGCAAAGAACCAGTAGATCAAGACACCCATAAATGAGGAATAGAGACCGAATTCAACAGGCAAGGCAGCAAGTTTCGCGTACGCCATACCCTGGGGAACGACCACGGCTCCAACAGTCACACCTGAGAATCGATTAGACAGAAGAATAGGGTTGAGGAGCAAGGAGGGATTGCTTACCAGCAACAAGGTCTCCCAAAAACCATTGCATATTGTACCTCGTGATCCAAGTCAAGAAAGGGAAAAGTCTGTAGAAGTAGTGGCCAATATCCTGCCAAGTTGGGCAGAGCTCTTTGAGCCATTCAGCCGAGGTCGGCTCCGGTTCGACGTAGGAATAGGTTTCCACGGTGCCAACGGAGAACGTGGACTCGCCCCGGGTTACCGGGTCAGCATTGGCACCAAGGGGGTCGCGATAGGGAAGCTTGATCCTTAAGCCTTTGGCCAGCCCGTGGCCAATTTTGGTTTTAAGATCGGCAGACATGATGGCTGTGTACGTAGACGAACGTCCGAATGGACCAGGAGATGTCTGGCGGAGAGGGTATAGTATGCCCAGACCTCAGCAGGGCTTGACGAGAAGGTTCGGCGAGCAGAGACCTTCAAATTTGAAACGGGTAGCCGTGTGCCACGGATGAGATTGGCTCAGTCGGTGTGTTGATGAGTGTATTCAAGCAGACTCCATAGCGTCGATGATAGATATATAAGACGGAAAGGCAAAGATCTAGAAAAGCCAAGAGCGATGTCGTGATCCGGAGATGAGAATGCGAATTGCTAGCTATCCGCAACGAATCAGCCCCCAAAGCTTAAGCTGGAAGTGATATTGTCCAGACTGATCAAAAGGCAACCAATATGAACAAGCAATCGAGGGAAATAAAATGATAGTGAGCGTGGGGGAGCTACTTTTTTGGTTGATAAAACAAGGAATCGTAGTGTGGCTTTAGGGAGAGAGCCAGCCGGGGAACGTCTTCTAGCCAGCGGAGGCGTTCGAACACGAACGAGAAAAAAGCAAACGGAGGTCAGGTAGAGGAGATAGATAGAGGAAGGGATGAAGATGGTTTAAAGCAGTAGAGCAAAAAGAAATAGGTGGAGGGTTTGCGTTGACGCCGTCAAGATGTAGATCCCTCATTGGGGGATGGACATGCGAGAACAGGGGAGAAAATCATTAATAATGACAGGATTACTTTTCCAGATTCTCAAATCAAGTCACGCTATTTCGGATCTTGAACAAGGAAGTAAGAATAATAATGGATACTTTTTTTAAACTAGATATTTTATGTACTCCATACCTAGATACGGAGGAGATACCTTTACGTATCTTGAAAATTAAGCCAAGAGCGCACGGCGACATGGGAACCATGAGACCCACATTGATCGGTGGCCAAAGCAAGACGAAAATACTTGTACCTCTGTAAGAGAGAGAAAATAGAGCCAAGGAAGTAATCAGGCCCGAATTTCGAAATTATCAATGCGTCAAATAGAAAAATGCGCCTCAACTCGCCAGATTACAGGTGCAGGCGTAAGAGCCACGTTTACCGCAGAGACAAAGGGAAATCTCTGTTTTTCGGAACACTGAAAGCTCTGAAAGCAGTGAAGCACTAGTATCTGGATAGATACTTGCAAGATGACGACGGGGCGGGTCCATGGTTTGCCATCAGGACCGCATCTAGAAGGACGATGATTATCTCCGCAGCATTTCCGCTCTCTGCAGAGTAAAGCTCCTGAAGGAATATTCGGGTACATCAAAGCTACTGAGCGAAGATATCCATGGCCCTCTATCCGAAAATTGTACTCCGTAATTGTTCTCCGTAACTGTACCAGCTGTTACAACCTAACGATCTCAACTATCCACTCAGTAAGATCTTCAACTCCAAAATACCGAAGTAGGAGTCGTTTAATGCCAAGAACAAGTGGGGACCTGGCGGCAGACTCTCCAGACTTGCGGACCTCACCGCTTTAAGTACAGCCAATCAAAACTACTGATGGGCAGACTGCGACATCATCCGCTGCAGATTTCCTCCAGACTCCACCAAGCTTAACCGCCAATAGGGATTCCGGCAGAACACGCCATCGCATGCATTGATGGTGAAAGCCCCTACCGGCTTGGAAGGTCCACGTGTGCCGTTGCGAGCATTCCTAAGGACGAAGGTGCGTAAGGCAGTGTCCAGTTTGACTAAAGGTGTCGACGCTACTCATCAAGCGTAATCTCGGGAGTCTAAATGTTTCAAGTTTAATTAAGAATAGTAACATGTCAATTAAAATACATGAAAATTCTGAAGAATATGAGCTGGAAAAGAGAATCGAAGACTGAAGAATACAAGAACTGTGGGGTATTTACAAGGAGATTGATAACTTGCCATCGAGAGCGTCTTCACTCTCAGGCTGTCAGCACTCTACAGTTGCTTTAACCTACCAATGCTTAGAGCATTGAGATCAGATCATTCGCATATGCAGACTGCAGGGCTCTAATCCTATTTAGCAACATGTGGCTTGGACTCTCGGCGACGAACCTCCTTCGGTCTTGCTGCACCCAACCCGTTTAAGCTCCGTCCTCCTACAGGCTAGGCTACCTTAGTTAGTTTACTTACAGGACAAGGCTGCAAGCACTCCCCATAGACATAGTCAGCATCACCGGAATGATCAAATTAAAAGCACTTTCAGTGGAGACCGATCCAGCAGCCAACTGCTGAAGGTCTGTCATGAACTCATGACACCGACATGTCTGGATCATCCAGTTCAGCTTCCAAAGTTGCCGAACACAGATGACTTTGACAGCTCCAATCCAAATGTAATCGAATAACGCAGGCAACTGCGGATAATCCGATAATTCTGAGTTTCTCAGAGTCAGACAACACCCAGACGCGCCAGAGTTATAACCCTGGTCTTCCCCACTCTGACACCATCGAGATCAAAATCGCATCATCTCCATCTTATCACAGCGCAGCATTTGACAACTCCTATTTGAATCAAGCTATCCCGTCAAGAGATCCTGCGACAATCAGGAATGAGGCCCAATCGCCCTAAACACTAATCTCTTGACTACGTGCCATCCTACCTAGGTACGAGACTCATCACATCTACCCGGCCACCTAATTTCAAAGCTGGATGGCTGTTTATCATACTTGGCAACCGCCGACGAAGTTATTCTGCTGGGTACGGAGCAGATTGGGAAATATCGCGTTGCCACTAAACACCGAAAGTCTGACGCCCTGGTTCGTGGCTTACTCCCTCTTAGCTCCTGTCACACAGCAGAGTCCGGTCGCCGCATGACTACTCCTGTAGCTAGAAGGCTTGCAATGATCGCTTCGAGGTACAGCCTCTCGCTTCTCATGGAAGGGCTGGGCTCATTTCCATCAAAACGAGGCCATGGCTCATTTACTTTTCCCTGGCTTGGACTGAACGCACCATCCAGCTCTGGCGGATGTGTGAGAAACAAGTAACCGCAAGCGAGACCGCGTGAGAATCTGGGCAGCATGTGCTCTGATACCGCGGATCAGTACCCAAGCTCACGGTTTGCCTCTGTGCTAACGTCCCGAGAACCTTTTGCCTTACATGAAAGTCTTACAGCACTTTCCCCCACACTGTACTTCTTGCATCTGAGCCGTTTTGTCCATGTGGCAAGCTGCAGGGCTACATCGTATTTGTCAATCGAGTTGGACATCGAAGTGCTCACCGGAGAGCATGTCGAGGCAACCAGGAAAACGTGGGACGCCACCCCGTTGTCCTTCTATCATGGTCAGCGTAAAGCATGTCCAAGTCAAATCCGCTGTGCTTGATCAAGCGACCACACTCACGGCGCTACCATGAATTTGATCACTAGTCGAGTCCGAATACTGACCCGTAGTCCGCTTTTGCTTGCGCCGAGCCACCCTCGGTCCATGAGGCAGTCATACGACTCTGCTCCAACGGCCGCTGAATGAGCCGGCTGCAACAATCTAGCTATCAGTCGAGAGCAGTTACTGTTCCTTTCTACCTCATTCAAGCTGAAATCTTCAATCTAGATTTGTCTGCTCCATTAAAAAAGCCATACGTCTCAAAATCTCGTTTCCTCCTTGGGCACTCATGCTCAATTGGCGTGGTATACCCAAATCGCCTCTCAAATGCCAGTCAAAGTTCGGAACGAAGAGAGATGGTTCAACCACAACCACCCATCCCAATAATCCACATGCTCCCAGCCCATCAATCAATCTTGCGCAATTCTACCTATAAGCTGCCTAGGTGCTCGAGGACCACCTCGTCTTCACTAACCTGAACTCCGACCCTAAAATCATACTAAGGGCCTTCCTTTTCCGAGTCAAGGATGGTAACCGTATCCCATCTCCATTCCAACAGCAAATCTCTGCGCAATGGGTTCAGAAAGCAAGGTAAGTACCGAAGTATATGCCGCCCTCCAAGTTGTAGAGTAACCCTGTTTGTCCCGACTACCTTTATCTCGAATGTCCAAAACGATGATGGGTGTAATGGTGACTGAAATCGGTCCAATGAGTGGAGTTTTAAGGGTCAATGTTTGTTTAATCGTCAGTTCTCCATGTGGCACAGCTCATTCTTAGTATGCAATTAGCGAAAGCCGAGCAATGAGTCTACCCCGGGTTATCAAATGGGTGAGTATTCTGCAAAAAGGCAATGGCGAGCGGCCAAGACTACGGAGTTCGTTGGAGCAGATATTCTTGAAGTTCAATACCCAATCCGCATTCAAGTCTATAGATGTGAAAGAAACACCATTCGCGGCATTCAAGCGAGCCGAAGCGACCGAATCTTCGATGAAACATCGTCATTCATCCTCATCATCTCATCAAAGTCAATGCTTCATCCCACAAAACAGAAAGGAAATCCTATGCAAGGGAATCTCAAGTATGATGAAAAAGTCAAACGAAAAAAGCGATCTCTCCATTGTCATCCCCCAGGTCTTCAGAGCGAACGCCATCGCAAAGCAAATCATTAAGTCAGAAACACAAAGGAACCGAATCGTACCAGGGACGGCTCCCCCACGTGGTATCATAAGCGACTCGCGTAAGTGCACCAGCACACATCAACTATATTAGCCACAACCATCTTCCCCAATGCCTTTTACTGCGAAGCACACTGCACCCGCTCAGCGCCAGGAGGAACATCATCGTCATCCTCGTCCATGGAGCTGGCGGCGCCATGAGCGCGTCTTTGAGAGCCCTCGCTGGCGTCAATGTCCTCCAGTTCGAAATCCTCAACCATCGAATCAGCCGGAGGCTGAGGCTGCTCCATACGAGGCGGCAGGACCTTCTCCAGGAGATCGAGGTTCTGGAGCTGATCCTTTTCAGGGAACTTGACGTCGAATTGGATGTACAGGTTACCGAAGTCGTGGTGGCGGTAAGAGGGCATACCCTGGCCCTTGATCACCTTGATGGCACCTAGAGGAGGTATTAGCTACAGCAACTCAACAAGGCTGAAGAATAAGTGCACAGAAACATACCAGGAGTGATGACCTCGCCGGCAGCGATGTTGACGGTCAACCACCGGTCATCAAGGTGCTCGATGTTGATAGTACCGCCGGCAAGAGCAGTCAGGAGGTCGATCTCAGCGTGGTAAAACAGATCGTCATCCTTGCGCTGGAAACGGGCATGGGGCTTCTGCTCAATCTCGAATACGACATCACCCGGTAGAACGCCAGGCATCTGGTCACCCTCGCCGCGGAACTCGATCTTGTGGCCGTTCTTGACACCCTTGTCGACGTGGACATGGAGCACCTTGCGCTCCACGACGGTCTTCTTACCATTGCAGCGCTTGCAACGGTCCTTCTCGCGGATGATCTCTCCCTCTCCGCTGCAGTCGGGACAAACGGTTTGGAATCGCTGGATCATGGGGCCCATCTGGCGCATCATCGTCTTCATACCGGAACCATTGCAGCCAGTGCAGGACTTGACGGCGCCTTCCTTACCACCACGGCCGTCACATCCGGGGCAAATGACGGACTTCTGCAACGCCAATTTTGAGACCTTGCCACGGTAGATATCCTCCAGGCTGACTTTGTGTACGTGGTGAATGGTACGGGCCTTCTTGGGGCCTTGATCCCGCATGCCACCGCCGAACATACCGCCGAACGCACCGCCGCCGCCGAAGAACTGAGCGAAGAGATCCTCGGCACCCATTCCTGGACCACCAGCACCGCCTTCAAGACCTTCTTCACCATATTGATCGTAAATCTGACGCTTCTGAGGATCCGAAAGAATTTCATAGGCACGGGACATTTCCTTGAACTTTTCGGCCGCTTCCGGATTGTTTGCATTCTTGTCTATAACAACGTCCTGTTAGACTCCAGATCCATCCGTTGCGAATATCACCGACAATGACATACCAGGGTGGTACTTGAGTGCACCCTTCTTGTAGGCGCTCTTCAGCTGAGCTTCAGAGGCTGTCTCGGGTACCTGACAATCAAACCGTCAATTCAACCCTGAAAATAACCTGAAAATAAAGATTTTAAGTGACTGATACTTACCCCCAGAGTGTCATAGAGCTTGGTATCCTTGACCATTGTGATATGGGTCTAAATGAGACTTGTTCGGAAAGATAGAACTAGCAACAAGAAAAAAACTTTTCGTCTAAGAAAAGACTGTCCGAAATCTGGACGGGTAGAAATGCGGAGGAGAAGAGAAGAGAGGAGAGAAGAGGTGTAGGAGAAATCGACCGGATCGTCAGATATCGAATTCAAAGGGTTTGAAGGTCGAACTGAGGTTGAGAGAAAGAATCTGGAGGTCTGACCCTTTCAAGATTATCAAGACAGGAGCGGCGACAGGCGGCTGTTCAGGCTGGAACCGTAACTTGTGAAATCTGATTACCAGGGCAGGCACCAAAGAACCACTTTTCTACGCGAAAGATGTTCTCTGATACGCCAGGCGTTTTCAAGATCCGCGTATCTAAAACGGAGATATGATATCTGGAAACTCCGAGGAGGTCGAGAGGAAGGGTTGAAGGGTATATCTAGTTGGTACGAGTCGCCTTAAAATGAGCAGGAACAGGTGATTACAGGCTCGCCTTTTCTTGCTTTTCAAGCAGGAAAGAATTCCCTTCATGCAAGCCTTACAAAGCTCCGAAAATGGTCGATACGACATTCTCGCTGCTTCGACTGACCCCGTCACAGGCTGAATCCATGGCCCGAGCGGGATTCTCTCAGTTTCGATGCAATTCCATGACCTTCCGTCCGCCTCGCAGCCTTTCCATGGCTGACTGGGGTTTTGTAATACGCTGTTTCTGACAACTATTTTCTATGGTCATTGCCGGCATTTTGCTGCGTAACAACTCTGTTTGAAAGTAATTTTCCGCTGTCTTCCACCAACCCTGTACATAACAATACAGCGCCGCGGAAGGACAATAGTCCGTATGAGCCCTGTCCAAGGCTCATTCTTAGATTGCTAATCTCTCCGCTTCAAATTTAAATGTCAATTTATAACAGTTCTGACCATTGGACAATTACATGAATCTTGCACTGTTTAATGGTGGAGGCGAATTTGTAAAGAGCCTTACCACCTACATCTTCTTTCCACGTATAGTTTGAACTCTGGTACCTTCGTTTAACTTTTCTTTCATCGGAGTAATCCGTACTGGGGCTCAGATGTGGCGGAAGTGTATGAATTGCCTCCGATTGTTATCGATAAGAGATAAGGGACAACCCCAGAAGGAAGGAGGGGATTTTCCGACCTGACATGCATTGATGCGATCGTGATCGTTGCCATTATTGTACCTACTCTACGAATGCGGACAGCTTGCACTTCACATCTAAGTAAATAATCTGGTAGTCGATACGGAAACTCGGACTCAAGCGAAACAAATCTGCTCGTGAGTCGTGAGTCTGATGCCATGAGAGCAATGCTCGTCGGCCTCGGAAGTTATCAACGACAAGCTGTACCGAGATAGTGGACCCGTCAAAACCCACCTCTGATATTGACTGCATAGTTATCTAGAATTCATCCTTCTTTTAGCAAACTCGTGTACTGAGCTTGCTTTCCTTGATACTCTGTACTCACATTGTACTCACATCTTGAAACTCTTCACAATGGAAACGGATGCCGGTTTCATCGCTGCCTTGGAGGAGGCAAAGAAAGGTGCCGCTGAAGGTGGAGTCCCAATCGGTGCAGCTCTGGTGTCCAAGGATGGCAAGATCCTTGGCCGTGGACACAATATGCGCGTTCAGAAAGGAAGCGCAACCTTGCATGTTAGTCCCAATTGATACAATTTACTTCTGTTTTGGATCGCTGTCGATCATTCCTGTACGCGCCGGCATTGCAATGGCACAAGCGAAGCTCACATTCAATTCATCGTAGGCCGAGATGTCAGCTCTCGAGAATTCTGGCCGTCTTCCCGCCTCCGCCTATGAGGGTGCGACTATGTACACCACGCTGTCACCATGCGACATGTGTACGGGTGCCTGCATACTTTACAAGGTTAAGCGGGTTGTCATCGGGGAGAACAAGAGCTTCATGGGCGGCGAGGAGTATCTTCTGAATCGGGGTAAAGAAGTGGTTGTGCTGGATAATGAGGAGTGCAAGCAATTGATGGAGAAGTTTATGAAGGAGAAGCCGGAGCTTTGGTACGTCTTCAGTCTCGACGCCGGTTTTCTTGCGCTCCATTCCCTCGCTACTCTTCTTGCGGTTACAGAGATTGACACTAATCATGTCGTTATAGGAATGAGGACATTGCTGTCTAAGCATACCGATATAGCAGTCTTTGAGAAAACGCCTTCGAATGGAGATGTGTACAAATGATATAGTGTAAATAGGCTAGATGCTCAATATGATGCTTTTTCATGCCTGGGCACAGGGTATATCGTCTGTCTATTCGGCCGTCAAGCGGTGAATCTCTTCGAAGAAGAATTTGAGATCGTCCGGTTGCACAAATGGAGTGATACCTGTTACCATTAGCGGTTGCATTGATGAAGTCCGTACAGGAGATGAGATTTTACCGTGACCCAGGTTGGCAATCCATCCTTGCTTGCCACCTTGGAAGCCCTTGACCATAACCTCGACGGCTTCGGTGATTGCTTCGCGACTACCGTAAAGTACGCCGGGGTCGGCATTGCCCTGGATCGTTACGCGGCCCTTGGCAATCTGCATCGCCTCAGCAGGATCGTGCAACCAGTCAAGACCGACAACATTATAGCCCGATTCGCAGAGATCTTCGAGAGCGTACCACGCCCCCTTGGCGAAGACGGTCATTGGCACGCGCTCCAGACCCATCGCGTCCAGTCTCTTGGGCAGGTTGGCAGAAATGTACCGCAGATACGGGAGAGAGAAGGTCTTGAAAGCCGCAGGGGACATTTCTCCAGCCCAGGAGTCAAACACCTGGACGAGCTGCGCTCCCGAGGCGACCTGGAGAGCCAGATATTCAACGCAGATCTCGGCAATCTTCTGCAGCAGTGCCTGCGACTCCTTCGGATACTTGTAGATCCACTTCTTGGACTGCACAAACAGCTTGGTCCCGCCTCCTTCAACCATGTAGCAGAGCAGAGTCCATGGCGCACCGCAGAAGCCAATCAGAGGCACACGGCCTTTCAACTTGTGCCGGGTAAGCGTGATGGCCTTGTACACATAGTCTAGCTCCTCCTTCACGTTGACCTCCTTCTGCATAACCTTCTCGTATTGTCCGTCATCTGGCGACATCAGAGGTTCAGGGAAGTGAGGTCCCTTCTTGTCCACCATCTCGACCTGCATGCCCATCGCCTGGGGGATGACAAGGATATCCGAGAAGATGATCGCAGCATCGATCAATCCGTCGTACCGATCCACGGGCTGGATGGTCAAGGTGGATGCAATCTCCGGATTCCGGCAGCATTCGAAAAAATCGCGGTTTCCTTTCGCTTCATGGTATTCGGGGAGGTAACGGCCAGCTATAGCATTGACTGCTTAGTACCAGAGACAGGCAAGGAGTAATGCAATGATAGGCTTCAATGATACACAAAGTAGGAAATTCGTTCAGGAACATACCTTGTCGCATAACCCATATTGGCGGACGCGGAACTCTCTCGCCTAAAGATCACGTCAGTCCCTTCAATTGTCTGCGCGCGGGATCTCGAGTCATCGTATACCTCTGGCGGCTCTGAGCAAAAGGTCGTTCTTCAAAGGCTCAAACTTCTCTTGCATTTTGAATATGAGTGGGAGTTATATTGTAAAATAAAAAGTGATCTGAGGCGGGGTGACATTTCACCTCGGGTTGCAGAGTGCGGGCCCAGCCGGCAGCCAGCCGCCATCGATCGATATCCTAGAGTGTATTTAAATCGGAGTATCAGAAGCTCTTACAACACTTGTCCTACGAAAAGAAAGCATGAAAACATGCTGAGACAACTCAGTATTTATGCAATATTCTATGCTAATTAAGATATTGTACATTTTATCTTCAACATTAGTCGTCGTCACCAAAGTTCTTTTTCCGCAGATTGCCCAAACTATACAACGAATCGTTCAACTCCTTCTTGTGCTTCTCTTCGAGGTCTGCTGATATCTCGGAAGTACCTTCGGAATTTATCTGTGCAGTGATCGCGTCTGATGTGGGCTCCCAATCAAGACCGTCTGACGCTGGCTTCAAGCGGAAAGCCTCAACCAGGGTCGACGGTGAGGGGGCAGCAGTTCTCCATTCTTGCGTGGACCCAGACTCCCGCACTGTGTCGATGGATACTACAATCGAGCTGCTCTCGGTGGGAACTGTTAGGTCAAGTACGTTGCCAGAAGCCTGGATGGAGTTCTGTGCTTTCAGCGAGCCATCAGACTCAAGCGTAAAGCAAAGAAGCTTTGAGGACCTGGAATGGATCATGAGTGTCATTCATGAAGTATTTCGTATGAGTGAACTTACCCGTCTAATGCAACGAGGATGACATTCGCATTCTCCTGAGAGTTTGCGGGCTTGGTAAGCGACAGCGCCCAGATACGACGTACAATAACTTCAGAGTCCGTGCCTTCTTCAACCAAGGGGGCTTTGTGTACGAGACGGCCCTCCTTCCATCTCCACACAATCAAGTGATCATCAGCTCCGCCTGAAACGAGATATTTCGGTGCCCATTCGGGAATGCACAGGCTACTAACGAACGAGGTGTGCCCCAGGCAGTAGTTCTCAATAATATGCGCTTGAGGAGGCCCGCGAGAAACCCGAATATGTTCATCGCGGTCAGCGGTCAAGATGTATGATCGCTTTCGACCCGAAGTTGCATCCAGTGGGATGGATACGTAGGCTAAGTCTGTGAGCATCGACACATGCCCGAGGATCAAATGAAGTTCAAAGGCAGACGTGGACTTTTCTTCGGCCGTCTTCTCTTTCTGGCCATAATGTCGCAACTGCTGTTCCAGCGATGCCAGGTTTCGCTTACTGTGGACAGTCAAAGTCGTTGCTGCTGGCTGATTCGGCTTGATTTTGCCATGGACTTTGGGCGCAATACTTGATTTTCCAGTATCGATCAGTGGTAAAGAATAGACATCCCCGAACTTATCCCCACACAGGATAGTTTTATCATCCTCAACCAAGGCGATCGCAGATGGACGCTTGGGCATATGTCTACCAGAACGTAAGCATTTCCCTTATATATTATAAAGAAATCGATAACGAACATACCTCTCGCTCAATTGCTTGAGATTGCCACCCTCTTCTAGCTCAAAGACCCGAAGACACTTGTCTTCACCAGTGACGGCAACCACATAGTTGCCGTCAGATGACACGGCCAAGATGGGGATCGTTGACCAAGTGGTTGAGGTTTCCGATTGTCCTCCTTTCGCTATCTGCTCCGGGACTGGAGACACCTTTCTCTTTTTAGCTGATGGCTCGTCTCCTTCAGAGCTTGGTGCTACACTGACTACTGTAGAATCTGCAGCATTGGCAGCCTCAGGCCAGATAGCAAGCTGTTTGCCGGTCTCAGCAGCGTATGTGTATATTTTCGAGCCAGCAGAAGCGACAAACAGATTGCGGAAACCAGCTGTTTGCCTCTCTACATATCTGATGCATTGAATCGGATGTTGGTAGTTGACCACCATATTGAGAGGTACAGGTCGTGCGATAATACACCCAAATATTTTGTAGATTTGACTAGATGATTGCTCAAGCACGACGACCAAAATCAKAGAAACAAATAGGTGTGAGCGACCAAAGTTCAAACCCCAACAAGACTTGTATAGGTCGTCGATTCGTCACAACTACAGGCCTATACACTGACTCCGGCCCTAACGCCGCATGGGGCATTTTTGCACTGCGGCGGGTGGAGCTCACGTGACTGCCTCGCTTCGCGAATCCACACGAAGAATTTCCCCAAAATGACCGCCGGCGGAATTTCTCTTGATGAACTTTCAACGTCACGATTCATATCGGACAACATCAAATTTCACGAAATTCCTCCTTGCCCTTAAATAACCTATCTTCAGTGAATTAAGAAGACATGGGGGGCAAGTCTGCTAGCAAGGCCGCTTACTTCGATAAGCTCAAGAGCCTTCTCGATGAGTACAACACCGTCTTCATTGTCGGTGTCGACAATGTCAGCTCTCAGCAGATG
This sequence comes from Aspergillus pseudoviridinutans, assembly GCF_018340605.1. Lineage (NCBI taxonomy): Eukaryota > Fungi > Ascomycota > Eurotiomycetes > Eurotiales > Aspergillaceae > Aspergillus > Aspergillus pseudoviridinutans. The sequence continues at coordinate 3,416,994 of NW_025091282.1, read as the reverse complement.
CACGAGATCCGTGTGGCTCTCCGTGGTCAGGCCGTCGTCCTGATGGGTAAGAACACTATGGTATGTTTAATCACCCTGATTTTACAGTTTCCGCAGCCATTGACTATGAAATTCAGGTTCGCCGTGCCATCAAGGGCTTCATCACCGACAACCCGGAGTACGAGCGTCTGCTTCCTCACGTCAAGGGTGAGTAGGATACCCTTACCCATGTGGGACAGGAAACAACGGAATTGGGCATTGGTAGCTAATTTCTGTATGATAGGCAACGTTGGTTTCATCTTCACCAACGGTGACCTGAAGGACGTCAAGACCAAGATTCTGGCCAACCGTGTCGCTGCTCCTGCTCGTGCTGGTGCCGTCGCTCCCGCCGACGTCTGGATTCCCGCTGGTAACACCGGTATGGAACCCGGTAAGACTTCTTTCTTCCAGGCTCTCGGTGTCCCCACCAAGATTGCTCGTGGTACCATCGAAATTACCACCGATCTGAAGCTCGTTGAGGCTGGTCTCAAGGTCGGTCCCTCTGAGGCCACCTTGCTGAACATGCTGAACATCTCTCCCTTCACCTACGGTATGACCATCGCCCAGGTGTACGACAACGGCCAGTGCTTCCCCCCCCATGTTCTGGACATTGAGGAGTCCCAGCTCCTCGATGCCTTCAGCAGCGCCATCAAGACCATCACCACGGTCTCCCTGGCCCTCAACTACCCCACTCTGCCCTCCGTTATGCACTCTCTCATCAACGGCTACAAGAAGGTTCTCGCTGTCGCCATCGAGACCGACTACAGCTGGCCCGAGATTGAGGACCTCAAGGACCGCATCGCCAACCCTGACGCTTACGCTGCTGCTGCTCCTGCTGCTGCCGCCCCTGCTGCCGGTGGTGCTGCTCCTGCTGCTGAGGAGAAGAAGGAGGAGGAGGCTGAGGAGTCCGACGAGGACATGGGCTTCGGCCTCTTCGACTAAACTCGTTGCACACTTGCGCGAGTTACGGTTGCCATGTATTAGACCATTCCATGTCCGATCTTGACGGTCGGACTAATGAAAAAATGACTATCATGGATTTTATGAACTTTCCATTCTCATCTAGATGTGGACGTAGACACGCTCCACTATCTTTCGATGAGTAACAGGTAAGCCAGCATTTCCCCTTGGTTTTCTCTTCTCCCTACACCTGCACATTCCCTATCCTGGCGGATGATTATATTTTTTAACTCGGAGCCCCTGGAGGGTGCCTTGAAGATCAAAAACAATGCAACAACAAACACTCTAATTTTTTGATGACGCCTATTTCTATCCTTTGCCTCTTTGCCATCACATGCACTCGCCGATTTATGACTGGATGCTAATTGTGATAACAGGATATACAGGAAATTCTTGACGCGACTTTCGTAGAACCAACAGTAACACCTATCTGCGCGCATTACGCCTGTAGGATCTCACCACCTAAGTTTAGCTTTGCTATAGCAGGTAGTTGTTCTATGAATGAATATCATTTGTCCACGTTTCTGGTATTGAACCGTTTTGTGATGTGTAGAAAGTACATTTCCCGATGCAAATATATATATAGTCTTCTGGTATCCACAAGCAAACACAACCATCCTCAACTACCGCCAAATCTCCCACCGAACCCTCCCAGATCTCTTCTAAAGAATTTCCCAATGTTCTTCAAATTCTCGTTCAGATTTGAGCTCATGTCCCCGCCTTGACCCTGACCCTGCCCTGTCGTTCCTGAAGGCGTAGAGGTGGATACCGCGCCGCTGTTGCCACTAAGATTAGTCGCGCTGGACGAACTCATCGGCGTGCCAAATCGGTCGACGCCATCCTTGGCTGCTGAGATGATGGCGGACCCCAGCATGGACGGGTCAAAGCGAGTAGGTAGATTCGAGGCGCCAATGGACGCGGCAGCTCCTAGTCCGAGCCCCTGGGAGACGGAACTCGACGAGGGGGCGGGAGTGGTCTGCATGGCTGCCAGGACGGGATTGCTCTGCTGGAGATTCGAGGCGTAGCGATCGGAGGTGCGATGGATCTGGAACAGTTCCACGAGGTGGTTCTGCTCCTGGCGGCTGCGGATGCCCTTGAGGTCGAGGATCTTGCGGAAATTCGCATTGTTGCGGTCCGCAATGTGGATGAGATATGCTTGGACGAGGGCTTCGGGGGGCGAGGGGTGCACTTGCAGGGTTTTCAGTAGGGTTTCGATCTTTGAGAAGCTGGCGTTGACGCGCTTTACGAAACTTGCTGGGGCTGGTGCGGGGAGGAGGGAGGAAAGGCCGGTTTTGAGTGTGTATGTGTCCAGAAGCATCTGATTTACATTAGTCTTCAATCGACGACATTTCACGAGGTTAGAGGCGTAGTACATACCTGCTCCGCGCCAGTCTCCGTAATAGGTTTGCATTGGAATAAATTCGAGATGAACTGGGTCGACACGAGCTCTACAACATGATCGGCGAAAGCTCTGGCATACTGCTGCTTATGCAACAACTGCAAAATTTCCGAGAACGTGGCCTGGATCTTGGACAGAAGCTCCCCAACATAAGAGCTTTGGTCACTGACGGCCTCGAGCCGACTCCAGGGCGTGTTGCGCATTTCGCGCCATGAGGGTTCTAGATTGATCTCGACTTTCCGTACAAGACCCCTAATTGCGGCAGATGCAATGCCCATGAAAGAATCTGCTTGACTTTGCAGGTCCACACTTTGCTTGAGGTTCTTGTCGAGCCTGCCTTTGATCTTCTCTTCCAACTGGTTGCAAGTGGTGTAGCAGTAATCGGCTGTATTGAGGACCAAGATGAGGTCCTCCAAGGATGGCACATTCGACGGTGTATGTCCTGTTGGCCGTTCACTGATATAATTCAGAAGGACCTGCTGCGCATACTGGTCCAGATACTTGGCAAAGACCTTGGCTAGGTCAGCAAGGCTTGCGCCGGTGGAGAGTTTCGCACACTGCTGCAAAGAGTGTCTGTAGAAAGTAAATAGTTCTGTAGATGAGGATATTACGATGTGGGAATCGAATTCCTCATCCGGTGGCCTAATGGGTTGTTGCCGGTACTTGGGTATAAGCGCAGCCAGCTGCTTGTCTTGAGCTTCAACCCATACGCTGAGGTATGGTTCGAATGCCTCCGAAATAGCCTGGCCAAAGACAGGAGTCTCGGTCGAGGCAAAGGTGTCAGTCGAGGGCCGGGCTGGGCTGGCAAACCGACGCTCAAGGGAATGCTCAAAGTCCAGGGTCTCCTGAAGACAAGAGAGTAGCAAATTAACATCGATCGTTTGACCGTTCCGAACAGACCGGGACAATATCCCCTTGAAATCCTCGCGGGTTCCCTCGCAGAAGACATTCGCGAGAATTTCATTGACCCTCCAAGACGCCGGGAAGATCGCCGCATACTCCTCGTCGTAGATCTTCAGAATGCGCCGGAACCACGAATACCTCCGCGAGATATTGTCCAACGAGCCCGCCTCTTCGTTGTTCCGGAAGACCTGCCGATATTCCCGCAACTGGAAATTGCAATACCAGGTCACCAGCCTGGATCTCGCGCTCTCCCCCAAGGCATCCACGACCTGACAGCCCTCCGACAGCGTGGTTCGATTCTGAGCAACTTCCCCTTTGGCAAACGCCAGCTCAAAATCCTCACAGACTTGTTCCAGCAATTCCCGTTGAATATCCGCCACGTTCCTACTCAGGAGCGCAATTTGGTCAATCGAGCGGTATGACTTGAAGTGCGCCATCAGCTGAATCACCGCCTGCAACAGATGGGCGCAGTCGCGGTACTGCCTCGACTTGCTCAGGGCACGGAGCTGGTCGTACGCCGTCGTCAGCATCTGCAGTCTCTTGAGTGCAGTCATGGACTGTGTCAGATTCTTCTTCGCATTGTCCAGCTGCTTGATGTCTGCCGTCATCTCCGTAATCGCTTGTTCCGTCTTGGATGCGCGGTCGCGTACATCGTCGATTTTCTTGAACAGCTCCGTCAGGTCGGCCTTGGCTGCCTGGATGCGCTCCACACTCTCGGCATTGGAGGTGACCTGCTCCTCCACCAGCGTGGCAATATCATGGTCGAGCTCGTCTTCATATTCGCGTAGGGATTGAGACACCTCGGACACGGAGGAGAGGGTGGAGGGGTGGGAGAAGATCGCGTTCAAGTGGTCGATGGGGTCGTAATCAGCTATTTCATGCAGGGTTATTAGCGAGACCGTTTGAATGGAATTAAATCAGATTGTTGTGCTCACCTGCATCCAATGGATCGAGGTCCGCCGCGCCGTTGGGTGGCATATGGCCGGTAGAGGAGGTGGGAGTCGAGACGGACATTCCATTAGCTCTTAAGGGTAGTAAACGCAGGGCACATGCTGCAGTTGCGACAAGTGACCATCTGCCAATTGGCCCAAGTGAGACGACAAGAGATCAAAGGGGAACTAGGAGAGCGAGATTATATGAAGGGCTCTTTGTGCATTGGCTGCGGATAGCTGTCGATAATCAATTATCGGCGCGGAGCAGCTTAGCGTATGCCTTGGCGTTCAGGCACTCAACATTATTGATTCCAAGCATTTAGTATCTACAACCAGGTCTTGCGCCAAAAATACCAAAGCAGTATAATAGCAGTGTCTTTGGAAGCTCAAAGTCCGTATCAAATGTTATCAGCATACTTAAGAAACCCATCTACGTCTCAAGGAAATTGTTGCTGTAGTGTGAATACCGCAGCAGATAGCGGCCGAATGTATATTTTCTCTTTCTATGCGGACATGATATCGTAGCATTCAGATGGATAACGCTCTTTTGAAAATAATAATAAAGCGAGATAAACCCAAATGGCTATTATGAAGCCAAACCATTCGCCAAAGCCATGCAGAAAAGCTAACCACCCATATGGTATGAATAGAATTTGTACTCCGAGTTACCGCACTTGTTTCCGTGGTGTGTTGAGTGATAATGAAGAGGTCGATCAAGATCGTTGGGCTGGTGACCATCTAAAGTGTTAGACAGTTCCGGGAAGGAAAGCATCTGGAGGTAATGTTCCTTGTGCCTGCAGATGCCAACGCAATTAGTTATAATGTATCATCGAGACGGACGAGTCCGGGTAAGCTTACCTTGAGTTGTTCGAAGTTCTTCAGAGCAGCCTCCATGTTCCAGCCATTTCCTGATAGAGCCATCTCGGAATACTGCAGAGTCATGTTCGTCTTCGTGCTCATCTGCATCACCAGCTGCTCTTGCTGGACCTGCGCCTCAGGCTTTCCGGGCAACGGCATACCATAGCCTTCCGGGACTGTCTGGGGAGCTGCTGGCTGAATTGCTGGCTGAACCGACGGAGGGGCCGTTGGCGTTTCAGGAACCCATGCCTCATGTCCTCCATATGCTCTCAGACAAAGAACGTCACTGACCACTCTGATACCACCAACTCCTCCACCAGGACCAAGGATAAATGTCCGATCAAAACTGCGCACCTCGACTTTTCCATCACTAAGCTCCTCAAATTTCCCATGAACCATGATCAGGAGACCACCAACTCCAGTGCTGCTCTGCCCGGACGGATCTGGAAGACCCGGCACGGGGAAGCATTCGATGAGCCATTCGTTGGGATGAGCTGCCACCTCAGGGTGTTTGGTTTTGGGCAGACTATTCCAGACTTCACGAATCTTCTCCACGCCGATATAGGCGCGAGACATTCTAGCTGGAAGGTGATTGATCTTGAGTAAGTTTCTGCTCTTTTTGATGTAAGGATCCCAGCCAGCGGTCTCGGTCTGTTGAGCCCTCGGCGCGGATGTGTTAACGTTTAAGGAGAAAGTCGAGTGATTGTCGTAAACGCCGTTGAGAAGGTCGTTGCGGTCATTATCATAACCAACGAAGAATGCTCGGACAAAGTTTTCCGCGATGTGCGATTCATCCAAGAAGTGAGGTGGTTGGACAGGAATCGGTGTTTTCTTCTGGGCAGCGATCTCCTCCGGTGTGCGAACTTCAACATTGTTCAATACTCGTAACTTCGGGTACCACTTCATCATTGTCTCCTTGAAGGTAGGATCGGCGCTAAAAGGAGAACCAGTAAGGTCGAGGAATTCAAGGTTGCGGAATTTCCACCGCCAACCGATCAAGGACTGCGCGTCTTTGAAGTTATTGTTCGAGAGGTCCAGGTTTTTCAAATCGGGGATCGTTTGGGCTAGACTTGTAACGACTGTGATGTTTGCGAGTTGGTTGTCTGCAAGACTGACACTCTCAACAGCCTCACGTCTTGCCGTAGAACTGTCGAAGTTCATCTCCCAGACTTTCATCAGGGCAGGGAAGAACTTGGACTCGGTGGATGTGCTATTGAAGATGCCCATGGCCAAAAGATCGGGGTCGCCGCCGAGCTTGGAAAGGTCAAGCAACTTTGTCTGTTGATAATATCGCTTGCTCAAAATCGCAGTCATCTTGCTCTTGGTATCGGCAGTCGAGGGAGCACCGCCATTTTGCGCGATATCTGAGAGCATCGGTTGATCGGTCATTCCATTCGCGGACGGCCCGTACGCTTCGATCGTAAGAGGCGCACCGGCAAAACTAAAACCATTCATCTGAAGCATTCTACCCAACAATTCGGGTCGGATAGACACTATTATAGAGTCGCCTTCAACTCGCGACTAGTGAAAGTTAGCAAGGCTTAAGAGACCTTGAAACCGCAGTCACCCAAACAAACAAACGCTCAAGAAAGAAAAAAGACCCTAGACGTTGCCGATCGTCGTTCTGAAATACCATGCCTGGAGAAGACGAGAACAGACCGGAGAGTACGACCGCTGCGCGTTTTTGCTGTCGGTGACCGCCAATTCTGGTGTTGCACATACCTTAGTTATTTTTGCGCGGGCGCCAGCTTTCGAATCGGGTGCAGTGAGTTTTTTCTCGAGGAAAGCGATGAGACTCTCAAGGCCTCCATCACGGTTGGAAGCCGCCTTGCTCTGTTTCCAGCCACGAACGCTGACCTGTTCCAAAGCCCCTCCTCGAGTTCCCTGCCGAATATTCGCTTGCGAGTCCGCATTACTGGCGATCGCTTTCTGAATCGCATTTAAAGTCCTGTCCCGAGCCTGAGGCCGTCCACCAGCCGGAGTCGCGCGGCCTGTGTCGCCGCGCGCCCTCTTTCCACGCCCGCGAGCGGCGCCCCCATCCATAGAAAGGTCGCCATCTCGGTCAATTCGTGTCGAACCCCGCTTGCGGATACCACCGCGATCTGAGGCGGCGGAGCGAGCTCGAGAGCCCTTTCCTTTCATGTTGTTTTAGTGTCAAGGAAAGTCGGAGCCAGAGGAGAGTGGAATGGGCTGGAAGTGGACGTTGGAAGGGTTTTAGGGTAGTAAGAGGCGAAAATGCGCGGTGCGCCTCGAGGAAACCGAGTTGAACTTAAAGATTCGACATGTAACGAAGGAAATAGGTAAGTGAGGAGAAAAAGGAAGTGAGTAATTTCAAGTATGTGGTTACAAAAGAGGTAGGCTGATGGAGTCGTATGTTTTTGAGGAGATCAACGAGGCGATGTGAACCTCTGGCTGAGGTTTGAGGCTGTCGGACAAAAAGTAGAGAACAAAAAAGTGACGTGAATCAAAAGCACTTCGGCAGGCTCCAGCCTGATCACGTGGGCGGACTTCTTGTCCTGGGTGTTGTTGATGCCTGAGGGGAGCTAGACCCATATCAAGCTGCGACCAGGGTTCCGCTGGTAAGGTAGCAAAATTTCTACTGGCTTATAGGATTGATTTCTAGCGCTGTCATCCAACGATTGCCTCTGTGGTGTAGTTGGTTATCACGTGAGTCTCATATCTCACATATGACTCAGAAGAGTACTTCTGGGACATCTCAAGGTCGGGAGTTCGATCCTCCCCGGAGGCAATTTTTTGCGTTTATTTTTTGCGTTAATAATCCTCTACCTTCACTTTGTGACAATCAAGACTGACATTGATTCTACCTAGTAGCTTATAGTGCAACCAGTATACCATCAAAGGGGCGATCTATTGTGCATCAAATTTCAGTATGTGAGACTGATGGGAGATTTAGTGGGCTCAAATGCACCAATCAGCAACTGCTCTCTGTCCTTTTTGAAATACCAATACCGATCCAGCCGAATTGCGCGGCTTATCAGTGGTACCTGATACGCGCTGTACTCCCAAGTGTCCATTGCCTCTTAGCGTGATCTACCTGGAGTAAAGCCGATGCTTTAGTTCGTTTTGGGATTCATCAGGACAGCTTGTTCCCAAAGCCGGACTTGATGAGGAGAAACTCCCCGACGCTCAATCTTGTTATTGCTGATGATTGTTTCGCCGAGTGACCTTACTGACCTGTAAGTTGCGTCGGTGCCCTCCTGTGCCGTTTTATTTACTTGCCGTGATTCCCAAACTGTTTACCAGTTGAGCTTCATTGACTTTGGATACCTCCGCTATAGATTCCCCTCCGTGGATTGTTGCTGATCAATTCGTCGAGCTGCTGCTCAACGTGGTCTACTTTTTCGACCTTATGATCGTCGCTCCTTGAAGAGATGCCTCCCAAGTCGCGATTTACGAGGCTTGATGCTTTCGCCAAAACTGTCGAGGATGCTCGCATCCGTACCACCTCCGGAGGTATCATCACTCTGGCCTCGTTGATAGTCATCCTGTATCTGGTTTGGGGAGAATGGCTGGATTATAGACGAGTGGTTGTTCTTCCAGAACTGGTTGTTGACAAGTCGAGAGGTATGGACCTACGGAGAACCGATAACATGGAAATAGAGACTGATGCGAATAATGGCATTGGACAGGCGAGCGAATGGAGATCCACATGAACATCACCTTTCCCCGACTACCATGCGAGCTTTTAACCCTTGATGTGATGGACGTCTCTGGCGAGCAGCAAGTTGGCGTGGCACATGGCGTGAACAAGGTGCGCCTGAGTTCGCCTGCCGAGGGAGGCCGTGTGCTGGATGTTCAAGCTCTGGACCTGTAAGCAGCCAACTTTCTTTTACCATTGTCGCCAATTGCTAACGAATGCGTTCCGTCCGTCAGCCACTCTAAAGAGGAAATCGMCAAACACCTTGACCCGAACTACTGCGGCGACTGCGGCGGCGCCGACCCTCTCCCCGGCTCCATCAAAGAAGGCTGCTGCAACACCTGCGACGAAGTGCGCGAAGCCTACGCAGCCAAGAACTGGGCCTTTGGCAAGGGTTCCAACATCGAGCAGTGCGAACGGGAGGGCTACGCGGCGCGCATCGACGCCCAGCGTCGCGAAGGCTGCCGCCTCGAGGGCATCCTGCGCGTCAACAAGGTCGTCGGCAACTTCCACATCGCCCCCGGCCGCAGCTTCACCAGCGGCCAGGTCCACGCGCACGACCTGCAAAACTACCTCGACCTCGAGCTCCCGGACAACGAAAAACACACCATGACCCACCATATCCACCAGCTGCGTTTCGGCCCCCAGCTCCCCGACGAGGTCTCCGACCGCTGGCAGTGGACAGACCACCACCACACCAACCCGCTCGACGACACGAGCCAGGAGATAAACGACCCGGCCTACAACTTCGTCTACTTCGTCAAAGTCGTCTCAACGTCCTACCTGCCCCTGGGCTGGGACCCACTCTTCTCGTCCGCCGCTCACAACGCGCACGACCAGACCCCCCTGGGCTCCCACGGCCTCTTGTACGGCCCCGGCGGCAGCATCGAAACGCACCAGTACTCCGTGACCTCGCACAAGCGGTCCCTGCGCGGCGGCGACGCCTCAGACGAAGGGCACAAGGAACGTCTGCACGCCGCGAACGGCATCCCCGGCGTCTTCTTCAACTACGACATCTCGCCGATGAAGGTCATCAACCGCGAGGCCCGCCCCAAGAGCTTCTCGGGTTTCCTGACGGGCGTCTGTGCCATCATTGGTGGTACTTTGACCGTTGCCGCGGCCATTGACCGTGGTCTGTACGAAGGTGCTCTGAGAGTGAAGAAGCTGCATTCGAGCTGAGTATCGTCCATATTGTCCAGAAAAGAAAATGAAAAGAAAAATACAGGTTGCATCACTTCCATAGGGTACGCAACTGAAATTTGATTTGAACGTGGTTGATACAGGGGTTGTCTTGCGGAAGAAGTGATTGGGATTACTGGTAGCCAAGGCGTTTCGGGTCTATCCAGCATTGCATTGTGTTTTTTTTCCCCTCCTTTTTATACTCGCAGGGAGCAGTGTCGAATTTGACAGAGCATACATAGCAAATCAGAGGAATATTGGTTTTAACTCTTTATGAGCTTCCCCTTGTGCTGTGACCGAATCGATGTACCCAGGAAGTGCTGGTCATGGACTATTTTCAGTAGCAAGTACAAGGGAGTAAAGATCACAAAACTGAGTAATAAAAAGATTGAAGGTGATAAAGCCAGGCCTGTATCCTGCCCAGTTGTATGTAATGCGTCCTATGTACACGAAACCAGCACAGTAAGCCAAAGACACACGTACGATCGAATGATTCTTTCCCAATGAGCAAAGCCAGTCCACCGCCGCAACGGCGTAAAAGACACGAAAGAATGACAAGCAACTGAAGCAGTACCGAAGACGCCAGACCTGCTCTCACAACTCCATTCAATGCGTAACGCAACGGAGCAATTGCAGTAGTAAAGTAAATGTGAGGAAAATCAGCAAGGGAAATCCTGCGTAGGAATCTAGACAGTCTAGTTCTAGGGAGCGTCAAGAAAGTTGGCATAGATGCAAGCCCTTTTTGAGGCAGATTTGCAAAAGTAGGAAAAAAGCATAACATCTGAAAAAGAGCGCAGACGCTGGTATAAGACGACAAAAGGAACGGAGCGATCGGGAAAAGAGGATAAGAGAGAAGGGATCTAGTGAAGGGAAGAAGGGTCGAAGTGTATCAAAGACGAAAGAACTAATAATGCAAAGGGTTTGCACTCCCAAAGTAGCCAGCTTGCTGGTTCAGAGGCTGGCTTTGCGGATACATTGGCGGTGTCTGGGGTGCCTGAGACGCAAATGGCCCGTACCAAGACTGACGGCGAGGCTCATCAGCACGATAAGATTGATTGAGCGCATCCCAAGTATGACTAGCCGCCGGAAGATTGTACACACTGCTCTGAAGGCCACTTTGTAGCCCGTAATTATGAGGAGGTGTTGTGGCAAGTTGCTGCTGTTGGTGGTGCTGCCAGTGCTGTTGCCGCTGTGCAATTGCGTGCTGCACCAGCTGATTCGACATTCCTTCTTTGATACTCTTCTTCTCACGCTCTCGAGCATCAATCGCACCAACAAGGCCCATTGGGTCAACGGGAGGTGCCTGTTTGCTCTTGTCATTAGAGATATCAAAGAAGGAAGATCCTGTCATACGAGCCACGTGCTCCTGCTCCCGAGCCGAGAGGTGGGATGAAATGTCGTTGTAGTTCATCATGCTACTAGCGCCACGGGAATGGGGCCGAGGTTGGGTGTCTCTGGGAATAGTCATCTGAGACTTGGAGCGAGTATGAGCCATCCAGTCTCCCGAAAGCGGTCTCCGAGGTGGAGGAGTAGTAGAAGTTGCCCGGTGGTGGTGTAGATGGATTGGTGGGCTAGGAGCAGCTCGTTGCTGCACGAATTGTTCTGGATTAAGACCACCACCAGGGGTCGTTGGACGTGCCATGCCCGGCTGCCATAGAATACTCCGCCGGTGGTCGTCCTGACTGGGAGACCTGGAATGAGCGTGGTCCATGGGATATGTCGGCACCGCATAGCGTTGTTTTTCCGTGGCATCCGAACCGGTCCTATGATGCGTAAACTTCTTCAGAGTGTCCGATGTGCTCGGACGTCCAGTGGTGGGCAGGTAGGTGAGTGTTGGCCCGAAATCTACCGTTGGAATGTCCGGATCGATTCGCGATGGCTCATCCAACGTATAACGGGCGTCCCCAATGACAAGATCCTTCTTGGGCTCCGTTCCCACGGTCTTCATGACCCCCATTCTGGGCTTCGAAAGAGACTTGACGGACTTTTTGCTATATACCGACTCGTGCGTACTAGCATAGTCAGGGGAAGTTGTGGAAGCGTCATCGTAGACGCTCTCATCATCAGGTTGGCGTTCTTTGACGGGCGAAGGGAATGACAGCTGCCGGGAGCCGACTCGGTTCAGGGCTTCTTCGTCCACTGTATGGCGCAGGTCGTCGTAACTGGGCTCCCCAGTGGGACTGGTAGCGTCAAACTCTCTCGGCTGCTGTGAAGGCACAGGCTTCCTTCTCACAGTTTTCGTACCGTCTTGGTGAAGGTCACCTGCGGTCGGTTTGACAAGTGGTGGGCMGAAGACGTTGTTCAAACTAACTGGTGCTGGCGAGCTTCGTGCTTGATCTGCGGAACTCTCATTCCTCGGAACTGATGGGCGGTTGAAGTTGTCGGTGCCACTGGACTCCTGGATTCCATGTTCGGCCGTTGAGGGTAGGGCCAAGTTGGACAAATTCATCTTTCCAGCGGCGGCGAGCTGTGTGAGAGTGCCGTCGGACATCCTGTTATTGGCCTTTCTCAGATCTGGCGAAGGTAATGGCCGGTTTGAAGGAGTCTCTCCTGGTGCATGCATAAACGCTGGCGGCATGGCTACCGGGTCAGGAGGGGATTGGGGACGTAGATTCTCCCCAATGGCGGCGGCCGGAGGATCTACTTGTTGCTTCCAGTCGCCCTCTTCACTGCTGCGGTCACTGAAACTAGCAGCGCCGGCCTGCTGCCGTTCCACCGGCACTAGATCTTGATCAGAAGATGACGGTGAGCCCTCCATGACCCGAGCCTGCAAGCGTTTTTGCATGGACTTGACTCCTGTCGTATCAGAGAAGCCTCGAGAATGATAACTGGATGCAATATCCTCTTTTGGCGATTCATTTAGGATGGCATCTGCTGACTGGTTGTATTCTGGCCGGCCCTCGGGTAACAAGTGATTGTTGCGAGTGGCCCCTGCGGGCACATTGCTATAGCGATTGGGGAGACTGGCCCTGTAGCGTGGTTTTCTTGAGGAAATACTGCTGGTCCTGCTCCCTGCCGCGGCCATACGCTGAGCAGTCGCGTCCTTCAGCTGCTTCCTCCATTCCGCCTCAGTCCAGGTGTGGCTACCCGGCATTTGCATCAGACTCGCCACATCCAGGATGTCCAGGTATCCATAGCGCCGTTGGTTGGGGAATGCGAACATGATGCTCTTGATGTGATTCGTGGCAGCGATGAGGCGTGTCGGCCGCCCATAGAGGTTGAAAGTGTCGAAAGTGGGGATGAGAAAGCGAACCATCATTTCGAAGCCGGTGATGGCAGGATGGACCTCAGGCATGACGAAGACGAACCCATCAGTAGTCGACTCTGGATTCGAATGGATTGTGACAGTCCCCTCAATTTTCACAAGAGTCGACTGATCGATCAAGGCCTTGGATTGGGGGTATATGGCATATGCAGCGTAGGCGTTTGTGATGGTCGCAATAGGTTTCGCCTTTTTGGTCTTCTTCGTGTCGTAAAATTTGATGTCTCCCGTGGCCAGTTTAGGCGCCCGATCATAGGCAGACTTCTTTAACGACTTCTGCGCCTTTTGGAACTCCTTCTCGTTCGGCGGTGAGATCACAAACCAGCATCGTCTCCAAGGCGTCCCTGCTCCGAATCGCACACGGGCCCAATCTTCCTGCCTGAAGCGGTTGCGCTCGAGAATGGATCGAATGTTGTTTAAATTTTTGCCTTTGCCGGCAATGATTGAGCCTGTGTACGCTTCATAGAGCGAGGTGTGTTCGAACAGGGCAAGACGGATGGCTGCGGCCCACTGGGTTAGTGAATGGAAAGAATTGAAAAGCAGCAAGTACCGATTCTGCCCGGCAGAACATATGCTCAAGACATTCTTCAATGGCTCCATTGCTTGGTTTCTGGTGGGCAACGATTCAATCTGCTTTTTTGTTAGGGAGTCCAATAATTCTATAACGCTTCATCCGGTACTCACGACTCGAATTGAAGCATCCGCCAGATTGATGAACGTGGAAGGGACTTCTTCGCCTTCAGGTGCTGCGTCCAGCGCAGCTGCATCCCATACTGAAAGTACAGTTCCGATAAGTTGCGCATAGCATTCAACCCATTGTCGATCGGAACAAGGCCGGCCCTCTAAATGCAATTGAATCAGTTCGTGCTGGTTTCGACAGACACTTGAGACAGCACATACGGGTATCCAGATCATTCAGTTTGAGAAAGTATCCTTCATGGTACAATTTGTTCGCATGGTTATTGAGGTAAGTGAATATCGGCTGAAGTTCGGGCGGCGTATCTTCTGAAAGCTCCGTCAACGGAGGATTGTGAGAGAAGATCGTCGATGCTGGCCGTGAAATGCGGCGTTCCGCTTTTGTTGTCAACTGCGACGGCGAGCCTTCGATCGGTGAGGGTGTATCGGGAGAAGGAGTCTCGAAACTTGACGGAGAATTGCCCAACGTGATTGAGGCTGAAGCCGTACGATGATGCTGTCCGGCATTCTCCTTGCGGGACGAGCCACCGAAGGCTGATATGAAAGACCGCACTGATAACGCAAGGGGTTATCAGTTACCGTCATTCGGAATTCGGGGAAGGGGATGATCGTCTACTCACCACGCGAACGAACCATAATGATCGAGGTCTAGACTCCGGTGACTGATCTATTGATAGAATGAGGTAGAAGCTGCAGAAGAGAAGGCCAGCTGCCGGCTCAACCCTTGAGATGACAGATATGACACTCTACCGCCAGGCAACTCGACCGGAACGATAGGAAAAAAGCGTCAGGTCGCGGTTAAACGACAGGCAAGTAACGAGAGATGAAAAGTAAGAAAAAGAGCAACAGTGTGTTGAATCCGGGCTCCTCCGCGCGGAGGTAGCAATGGGGTCTCGGGCCCGCCAAGAATGGGATTTATTGAAGAGAGGATTCCATGTAGGATTTGATGCTGGAGTAGACAAAAATAGCGTATTGAAAAGAGTGGCAGGACAGGTCACAACCGCAGTATCGCAATGACCGCCAAGATGGGCTGGTGACGAGAAAAGTTCAGGTTGCAAGCGCCTGACTTGGATAATCGCGTCACAGGCTTGCTGTTTCAGGCTCTCTTTGATCAGTGGAGAGAACGAAGGCGGGGCGAACAGCGACGAGTGGTGGTCGAAATGAGGAGAAGAGGAGAGAGGGAATAGGTTTTTCGAGGAGGAAACAATCAAAGAGAAAATCCAGAAAACGAGTGAGAGAGGAAAGAATAGAAGGAAATCAGAGAGATGAGGAAAGATGGATCATAGGGTAAGGTAGTAAGTACTACTTACTGCTACTCCGTAGTAGGAGGAGTAGTATCGTTGTAGGTAGTGATGGCTGCCGAACGTGGGTCTAATGATGGAAATGGTAATTGTATTACCACAAATGTTTCGCAGAGCTTTCTTTTTTCCTTTCCTTTTTTTTTCCCGTTTGAATTATCTTGTGGCGGTGTCCAGGATCGAGGGACGATCAGGAGAATATCGATTGTAGCCAAAGAATAGGGATGAAATAGGAGAAATAGTATCAGGAGAAGGAGTTGGATGGAACTATTAGATAGACTAGATACTAGGCATAATAATAATAATACACCATGTCTATCTACCAGGGCAGATAATAATACCTACCAATATTAGATCTACATGCAGAATGACTGGACCACCAGGCCAAGTCGCGGCTGGCGTCATTGCCGTTCTTTTTAGTCTTCCGCTTCGACACCTTTCATCATACCTGGAGGGTTTGACTTTTGGCTTATCCATCTCTTCCTTGAATGCGATCATTGCTCCCATTCCAGTTGGTCATGTCGTTCTGTTCATGATGTGATCAGACACATTCTTCTCTTGTGCCTCCACTTCCGTGTGTACTGCTGTTGCCAATGTTAAATTATAGGTAAAAGGTCACATCAACAGAGTAATCATTTAGTAGACCGTCACTGGTAAGTGTTAAAATGAATAATGATAGTAAATAGTAGTAATATTTATCATTGGCTGCTAAATCAACCGTGACGCGGCCAGACCAACCACCCCGCGGTAAAGACAGGAAGTGCCCAATAATAATAATAAATACTGTAGTCTGTATCTACCTACCTAGGGTAACTTATGTATACAGTAGACTAGACGCAATCTATTAGTATTTGTATAGTAGTGCCCTTATGGACGGATAAACAAAAGTGAATCTTAGATGCGTCAATATCGAATAGGGGTTGAGCCTCAGAAAGATAATTTGTCGCTCAGAGAAGAAAAAACGTATCTGACCCTGTCCAGCGTACTCCTTACTCCAGTGTGTCAACGACACACCCAAATATAGCAACAGAGGAATATGCATGTCTTACTGGCAAGAGAGAATCCTAGGGAAAAGGCCGAGAAGTCTATTATCGGACTAGACTAGACGGCTAAATTACATTACGGCTCTTACTAAGGTACTGATTGTTTGGCGGAATATGGAGAGTACCCTTGTTAACACACACATATTTTCAACGAGGCGAGTAGAAGCGACCACATAGGTGAGCGCTAAGAGCAATTCAGTTTAATAGCGGAGTTGCATGGACGTTTGGATGGTATTATTTGGACATTTTGACAACTGCACAGCACTTGGCAGCCGTACACATCCGAATGGCCACAAGGGTAATCGTCGTAGGTAAATGTCATTCATTACAGGTCGTTGTAAGCCCCAATACCATGCAGCCACACCTTGGGGAACACTGGCTATTGCCTACCTTAGGCTCTACTGTGTAGGTACCTCTGTATATTTCCCCCGCAGGAATTTCAAGGAGGATTTCATATCATCCTGCTGCCGGTCTTTATCAAGGCAAGGTAACCAGTGGCAAACTTCTCGGTTGACGAAAGGGCAGTCGAAGACTAATTTCCAAGTCCTCACACTTCTGTGCCTGTCCGGTCTGTCCCTGGCTGCATGCCATGGATCAAGCCACTTGATTTGTCTCCATGGTTATTGCGCAAAGGGAAAGGCACGCCTTGCCACCATACAGGGCCGATGTTGGTGATTTTCTTTTCGAACCCCAGCAGCGATGAATGGACCTGTTTGAATTACAACGGTATAATTGTACTAGATCTTGACACAGCGATCGTCTAGTAAGTGATATGTGGTAGCGATTCACCGACAGCGAGTTTATCGCCTTAGACTCGGTAGTTAGAGCGGAGCTTCCCATGAGAACCCCATCGGACGCGCACTGAAAAGCAGCGATCTTTGCTGTAAACGGAGTGCCAGATAGCAGATTATGACCTCAGCAGTGGGCTTAATTTTCTCTTGACCCATGGATTCGGATGATCAACGAGGAGCCCTTGATGATCAACCACGTAATCATAATTTATTAGACAGATATTCCCTCATCCTCATGCAGTAGTAGTGGCAGTCCAAGTTCGCCTTGGAAACTTGAGAGCATTCGCGGTGACTGAATCTCGATCGTATCCTCGACAAGCCACCATCACCTTACGTCACGTCGTAGATCTAACTATCGCACAGGTCATCACCGGACGCCTGGGCTCTCTGTACCGAGTATATGCTCTTGGCGTGAGGTATGATCTTTATAATTATCGAGGAATAAGAAAAGACCAATATTAGATTCTGACATCCAATCGATCAGTAGTATCCACATTTCAAATTGACTTGATGAATGAGGGGTACGATGGGGAGGTCCAGGTCTCGATTATCTGCGCTGTTCCATACTCATGTTAGTCTTTTCGACGTGAACGTCCTTGGCAATTTACGAACATCCAAATAGGCCATATCGCTCTGGTCCACTATTCTGTAGACATTTCTCAGATCATGGATTGTCTGAGAAGATCAGAAAGATATCCTAGGGGACATTCAGAGGCTCTGCTTGGGCTCATCCTCCAGGAAGGCGCCATTCAGCACACCGAAAAGCAGACGCTGGACGATTCAAGACTCAGACTACAGGTAGACTGTCAGTCCGACTCGATGCATTTGACTCTGAGGATCAACGTGTTCCAAACCCGCAAGGAATTCGACTTAAATCAGGAAGTCGACTGCTATATGCTTCTGATAGACCGTTCGAACGGAAAGGACGTCCACATTTCAGTTGTGTGAACTCTTTCAACTTGCAAACAGTATAGCTTTTGACAGCGCCGTCTTTCCGGCGTTATTCTCAGGTGGAACATCTGATTCGTGATGGATTCACGAGGATCAGTCCTCGAGATCATTGCTGAAGATTATGGCCTTAATTGTCGAACTAGGCCTAAGCTAACACGGCTGCCCAAGTGGTGAAACAGGAGCGACTGACCGTGTATCTGTCTTTTGCTATGCCGATAATGTGGAGGCATATATGAACTCAGTCAGAGTTGGAGAATCATTACTCTGGACTGAAGACTCAACTGGCAGGGAAGATAGCCTCATATGACTGCTGTTCTTACCTTGAATCCAGGGATAATCCAGTTTGTCACTGAGATTGACCGATAATAGCTCTAATGACAGATTCTCAGGAAAAAGTGAATATCTGTTCTTGAGGTTCTTCCTCTTTAAATGATGTCGTGTGTGGCATCCTCGCCATGACAACAGATATTCACTGCTCATTGCTCATTCACCCTCAGCACATCCGTGACCTCTTCCTCCCCTCCACTCCTTTTCATCTCTCCCAAATCTCTCCTTCTTTACATCACCGAAACGTATCGTTTATTATTCGATACCATTTTGGCGTTTCTTTTGTCGTACTTTTGTTGTGTTTTGTCTGTCTCAGGCCTCGAAACATCCAATGAGCAGTGGCTGAGCCTTTTGTCGCCAATATGGACGTGTTCCCTCTCTCGCCTGAGTTTGAATGCGAGGATCCATTTGAGACTACCGTTGGACATGACGATATCGAAGAGAGTGAAGATGAGGATCTGCCTTGGGCTGACCAGAAAGTCAAAGAAATCACCGCGGCCGAGCTTCAGGACTTTGCCCAACTGATGGACGAATTTGCCAAAGGATTCGATCCCGACTCCCTTACTCGAGAGATCATGGCTATGCTACCACTGCTCGAGGAAGATCTATTCCCCAGCTCCTTCGCCCATCTCTTGATCCTCCTTCTTCAGACCGACGGCAAGATCGAAACCGCCCAAGTGAAGCTAGTTCGGTGGCTTCGTGCTCGTTATCCCATTGCTCTATGTGAGCCAAGCGAGACTCAACTGGTCGATGAGACGTTCTTCATGTCCGAGATAGAGATGTTGAGACGGCTGCTATCGACTTTGCGTGGAGACGATGACAAGACCATATATTGGATCAACTGCAGGCCCTTTGAGATTGGCAAGTCCTGCGAGACACTTGAAGCGTCCATTAAGGTGATTCGAGCGTTCGAGCGTGACATGCGGTCTGCAACGGAGGAGATTGATGAGGAAAGTAAGATTTCACGTCACTGTTCCCCCTGCCGATGAAGCTGACCACAATGAACACAGGACACTTCTATAGTGATCTCCCCGTCTGTACTGAGCGCACGGTGTTGACAAGCATKAGGGCACAGCGGTGTGACAGTTCTCAGGCATGCATTGGCTGGAACAACTATCTGTCCTCTGAAATTGAGCTCACAAGGTTCCATCAGTTTTTCAAACACCATGTCATGGAGCATGACCCTGATAAGGCTCGTGGATTTGGATGGCTGCCACCAGAACATATCAGGATCCCTCGCTCGTCATCTACCGGTGCTGATCTTGTCGATGTGTCTGATTGGCCTCTGGACGATCATCAGAAAAAAATCATGAGTCTGCTGTTCAAGGTTGCTCAGTGGCTTGGTCTAGCGAGAGGACTAGCGGCCGTTCATCTCTTTTGCGACGTTGCTCGTAACTTTACCATCCACAAGCCCTCTGAGAAACCGAGTGCCAGCTACATCCTCTTCATGCAGAAACTTGCCGAGGTCAGACTGTGCCCCAGCTCGATTAAATCCCAGGTCCCGACGCCATTTCCCTACGACGACGAGATCTACGCGAACCGCAACCCGGCCTTCTTTATTGACGTCTTCAGATCTGCCAAAATTTTGGTGTGGTGCCAGGTTGAGATGGCCTCTTTTCTGAAGAAGAGCGACAAGAAGCAGGGCTATTCTAACCACGGCACCTCTGGTCGCCAATCTTCCAAGGGCATGCAGATTCGTATGGTCACTGAATTCCCCGAAATTCATGGATCTCTCGCTGGAGCATGGGAGGGCAATCGCACAGTCAGTCTACATAGGGAATGAACTAAATTGCCTGATCTTTTTATGGAGATTGCTAACTTCTACTTGCTTAGCAGAATATGGCAAAGAGAACCAGTCCATTGGCTATTCCTTCTGCAAGCCTTCTTGCTGATGAAACAGCTCTTGACCATCCTGCTTCCCCAGAGGAACAGCAATTGGTTTATCACTTCGCAGGTTACGCACGTTCCATCTAGGATTTAAACTGCACGCCGGCAGCGACGTCCTGCACAGCCTTGATGTTGCTTGGGCCAGCGATCCGTTGAATATCCGCCTTTGGACAGTAACTTGGCCATCTCCTCTCAGGGAACATTCAAAAATCGGCAAAAAAAAGAGATAAATTAAAAAAGAACGGGAGGAAGTCATGGATTGCGGCTTGAGCTGCGTTCAGTCTCAAGGATCAGTTTCAATCTGGTTTGGTACGGGCTTCCATCCTCTTCCGTCGCATCTAGCACAAACCCCTTGGTTCCCAAATTGTTTCTTCGTGGATGAAGATAACTTTTGTCTTCTTGAAGCTTTCTGGCTGCGATGATCGCATGCGCTCGGGGCCGGTCTTCTGTTGGCACTTGTCGAGGCATTGCGGCCTATCTAGTTTCGACATCGAAGAAACAAAGACACTCATTTCCAGGGACATGAATGAAAAAGCAGGAAAAAGAAAAGCACATATGTACTTACAATAATTGCTCATACTCCCTTTTGTGAATTTTGTTCTGTTACGCATGGTTGATGCATTTTTCCATTTTTATCTCACGTTACGCGGAGCGGAGCCAGCAGCTAACTGTTCAACCAACCAGGTCATGATGCTGAATTCCGTGCAACGTACTGACTCACGCCGAGATGAGTGTCTCCGCTTGGGGCATCACTGGGTATTGCTTTGTGAATGCTGACACTGAGGCCAGGAGTGGACTGACAGCCAGACCAGACCTTCTCCAACGGGCCTGGTTTGATAGGTCGGAACTCTGAAACCTGACGACTACTGACCTGCAGCAGCTCGATCATCGTCAATACTGTGCTGTTGAAAGTAAAGGTGAGCGATTGGAATTGATTATAGTAGTTTGCTTCTTAACAGCCTGCTAGATTTGCGTAGGAGTACGAGCATGAGGTTGACAGCCATCTATGCGATCTACATATGATCCGGGTAGTGGTTGAAAGAAGTAGATTTGATCCAGCATATTCCTCATTTATCATGATCAGCTCAAGGATAGAATCTATGAAAGAAAAGTTTTGGCCATAGTGAACTCCCGAAAATAACCAACAGTAAATCGCTCCAAAGCTACGACTCCATCATATCGTAAGCCAGTACAGGATCAATCAGCGCCATATCATCGCCAGTAGTGGGTATCGTAGAATTGCTGTCATGCATCATTACATTGGCGCCGTGCGTAGGCAACGGCTTCGCCTCGACCGCGCCAGAAGCCGCTATAGTCTCCGTCCCGTTCAACGCATACGGGTCATACGACGAAGGATCGTTATCGAATTCGAGGCCGTAGATGCCCCCAAACAGTTCCTCAGAGGACGAGGACGCAGAAGCAGACGCGCCGAACTCATGCGCGAGCAGCGCCCGCCGCAGAAATAGATCCCGGGTTTCCTCTTCGGAGAAATTATGCTTGCCGCTCATATGGACCCAGAGGTCATAGTCTCTGTGGAATCGATGCGGGCACGACTCAACAAGACACGAGATGTGGCGGCCCGTTTCCTCGGCGTAGCCCTCACCCGTGAGCGCGGCCAGCGCGGACACACCAGGTGAGGTTGCGGTGGAATGCTGTCGTTCGCGGGTGAGGCCGAGACGTTGGCGGCGTTCGGCTTTGGCGTTCTGGTAGCCCAGGTGTGCGGTGCGGATGTGTTCTTCCAGCGCGAGCTTGCTCCCGTATCGCTTGCCGCAGCCGTCGTTGTTCCAGCCGGGCACCTTTTTCGAGGACGAGAGGTCGGTCTCGCCGCAGACGAAGCGTTTCTCGCCTTGGTGGACGGTGCGGATGTGCACGGTTAGATTTCCCTTCTTGGTGAAGCTGCGGTCGCAGCCGGGGACGGTGCAAGCGAATGTCTTGCGTTCCTCGAGACTGACGTCGCCGTGCGCGACTTCCAGATGACGGCGGAGTTCGCGGGATGTCGCGCAGGTGAGAGCGCAGTTGGGACATTGAGGGGGGTGGACGGATCGGATATGAGCTTGTAGGAGGGCGTAGGTGGGAAAGATTGCTGAGGCGTCCTCTGCGTGCTGGGAGCATTCCGTGCAGCTAAAACGTTTCTCGGTGTGAATGCGGCTTTCGTGGGCTCGAAGGTGCCCTGCCGTGTCAAATGCCATTGAACATTTCTGCCCGGTGCTCGGGTCTACGTGCGGGCATTGGAAAGGTTTTTGCTTCAGATGTGCGGTCATGATGTGTTTTTGAAGGGTGGAATGCTTCCGAAACGTCTCATTGCAAGGCGGGTACTCCGTGCAGCGGTACTTATCTCGTCCATCGTGGGCAGCCAAGTGTCGACGGAGCCGCGAGCCGGTCACGAAGCTCTTCCCACAGCCAGGACGGTCACATACGTAGTCTCGGACCCCAGTGTGTGCGCTTTTGATATGGTGATTCAGATGAGATGCGCGGAGGAACGTCTTGTCACATTCTTCGAATGTGCACTTGAAGATTCTCTCATTGTTATGGGAGCGCAGGTGTTCTTGAAGCCGCGCTGGCCGGTTGAATGCCTTTGTGCAACCATCGAAGGGGCAGCGGTGGGTTTTCAGCTCCGAAGGATATTTAGCTGAGGTTGTAGAGAACGGTGTCGCCGGAGTCTCGTGGAGACTGTCGCTGTTCACACTCGCTTCATCGGAAGATACATAATCGGGATCTGACTGAGGCTCTTCGTATATCTGATCTGCGACAGCGATGTTCAGCTCCAGAGCCAATTCAATCCCGGTGTCAAGCGTCTTACCAGCATCGTCCAGGGCCGTGTGTTTCCGAGATTTGTTCGGGATAGCGAGCGCATCCGACTCCAGTTTGCGCTTCTCACCCATGGCTCAAACAGAGCCCTTGATATTAGGCTTTCACAGGAAGACAACCATTAAGAGCATAGACTGAACAATGGTCAACGCATTAAGCGCACATTCAACTGCTGATAAGGACGTCTTATATTTAAAAATTTTGCCAGGGCCTGATATTAAAAGCGGTGACGAAGCTGACCCGAAAGGGCTTAGGGTCAAACGGGGCCAAGGAACTTTTTCCGCCGCCATTTTTGGAGGGTCGCGACATCGAAATCTTCGTCTTCATCAAGCCTGTCGCAAGGTCGATCTTTCCGCGGCGTCTCAATTCCTGGACGTGATATTGGTCGTCCCTTCATTTGTGTGGCTGCTGAACACGCTCGCTTGATTATTATCCATTTGGTTTGCCAGCTTCAATTTGACACCATGTCTGACTACGGAGATCACGACGCTGAGGAAACGTAAGGACACCTCATTTAGACTGCATTTTCCAGTCTGGATTGGAAGCAGTCCACTTGCTCGCTGCACAATCCACTGGCAAAAATGGTTTCTTGAGCTAGTTCAGCCGTTCTGACTCGCACATTTTACAGCTACGACTACGAGCCGGCGGAGGAGGTGTTCGACGAGAATGAGCCCGAAGACTTCATAAACCCCGAGGATATCGAAGCTGCCGAGGGAGGCGCCGATAGCTATGCGGATGATGCTTATACGCCGGCAGTCAATGGTGACCGTATTGTCGTCTCTGGCGATCCCAGTGCGGGATATTCGGGCAAGGTCGTGGAACAAGCACGGGCGAAGAAAATCCCTAACGAAGAACGCAAGACAACCCCGTACATGACCAAATACGAAAGGGCACGAGTCCTGGGTACCAGAGCTTTGCAGATCAGGTTCGTCATCGTGCGAGATGTGGCATGCGAAGACCGTGGAACTGACCTTTGTCACAGTATGAATGCTCCTGTGCTTGTAGATCTCGAGGGAGAGACAGATCCTTTGCAGATTGCCATCAAGGAGCTGAACCAGAAGAAGATCCCACTCATTGTGAGGAGATATCTGCCAGATGGAACGTAAGCTATCCCTTCACCTTGAGCATGGACGCAAGTCTAATCCGCCTTCAAAAATCTAGGTACGAGGACTGGACGTGTGAAGAGTTACTCTAAATCTGATCACACTTTGGGTGGATGTCTGTTGAGACGGAGCTATTTGTTTCTACTTGTCATTCCAATTATGGTCTTCTGATTTGACGTCCCGCATAGCGTTCGGAGTTTGGGAGCAGGAAGCGAACCGTTCATTGCATTGCTAATGATCCGGTCGCCGGGATTTGGAATTAAGCAAAGAACAGAAAAACAAGTATACTTGACGTTTGATGGATAGAATATGAAAAAAAAGTTACGTTCACTCCATTGGTCCGGGTATTATCCACGTCCTCAAACACCTGGAGTTTCCAATAGTCTCTAGCATTTCCAACAAAAGGTATGCTATATGTACTGTCTGGAAGCCTGCGCTCACAGCAGTCGAGCATAACTCCCTATTGCACGATATCAGGGCAAAGCATAATGGAACACCACGAAGTATGCGAAGGGTGAAGAGTACCGGAGAGTTCCCCCTGAAGGGTACGAAACCTCCATTTCTTTTGTCCCTTTGCAGGCTGGAGTAGCGGTTACGACAAGACGAGTAGATAGCAAGTCTGTACCTCCACCTGACCTCAGTGATTTTGAGCTTGATGAACTCGTGTTGGTGGACTCCAATATGATGCGATCTGTCCGATGTCTGTAACCATAAGGATACAGCCTTCTTCCAAAAGAAGCTTAGCGTGAGATCCGACAGCATGTGATAACAACCAGGCTGTCAACACAATGTTGCTTTCGCAGTATCATACAGTAATCATCAACATATTCTTCAATCGTGCGGATACTGTTACGATCTCCGCGGATATCGTTATAATCTTGAATTCTGTCTCTCATCTCTCCATAACTGCAAATGGGAAGCTAAAGTCTGGTTCATGCTCCCGAACGATCTGACTCGGGTAAAGCACACGGAGATCGAAATGCGGGAAAACGTGGATTCGGTCTTTCGGAGTCTGCCGCAAAGCCCCCGAGTTGGCGATCCACATTCCGCCGCAAAGTCAAGTCTTACTGTGATCTTTTCTTTTTACTTGGCTTCAGACGCGTTTAGATTAACTTCAATTCTTCGTCTGTTCAGAATTTCAACATGATCAGGGGAACTTTATTCTTGTGTCCAGCAGCATCCAAAGCTACTGTTAGGGCGCAATCTTATGCGCCTCGTTTTTATTATTAATGAGAATCAAGCCTCAAGCATCATGAAGTAAGCATATCCTTCCCCGCTGGATAAGTCGGCACATCACGTTGTCCATGCTTTTGGGCCCCTGGGACGCCTTAGTTCACCCCGGGCCCGTTCTAATTGCTACCTCATCTGATAATCAATCACAGTTACAGCGGATCTTATGCGAAAGCATATGACCATATTGCCTACTTGTCTTCAAGGCCTGAGTTCGCTACCGACTTTGGTAGTTGAGTGGGCCCTTGTCCCTCGGTTATCCATGGAGCCGTTGGCCATTATTGCTTGAATGGAGAAGACTTTCGGAGTTACCCCAAGAACAAGGATGAATTCTTCCAGGCTTCTAGCGGTAGTCAATGCCGCAAGTATTTACTACACCTATCAAATCTTGACCTGTAGGGTCAAAGGGCGCGGTCCGATACAACCGACGCCCAAAAAAGGGTTTATGTCTAGAGTTTGGAGTCTTGAAGACTGACTCACTCCTCTGATCTCCCTAGGAATGCTTATGAATCGGCTCACAGTGGATCTCTCCTTCGTATCGGTACTCTGGCTGGCAAGCTTGGGATTTTTTGGTTGCCCCGCTGACTCTTAAGGGTTGCTGAGAAATCCAGATCGTATATAAATTTGGTCTTGCGCATCTGCTGCTTTTTCCGTGTCGCATGTGATAGAATTGACAGCTGTTGGGTGATTCTTGATTTGAATTATTTTCCTCCGCTTTGAATCAATTCATCGTC
This sequence comes from Aspergillus pseudoviridinutans, assembly GCF_018340605.1. Lineage (NCBI taxonomy): Eukaryota > Fungi > Ascomycota > Eurotiomycetes > Eurotiales > Aspergillaceae > Aspergillus > Aspergillus pseudoviridinutans. The sequence goes on along the minus strand of NW_025091282.1, from coordinate 3,390,957 downwards.
GGTCTTCAACTTGTATTTCTATGCGGACTTTTTGACTATACATCCCCTTCTTGCATAATTCGCCGTCACGTCTCCGCTACATATAGAATCGGCCGTGGTTCATCGCGCGCTGAGTCCGATCTGTACGATATTGCTCTAGAAGGACAGGAATGGGGATGGGGGCACATGCGGAGGATACGGCCGTTGCGCCCTCGGCGAATAGCAACAATGATGAGAGCAATATGCGCACATCCGACACATCAGAACAGCAGTCCGGAGAGAAATATTCAGAAGAGCCAACCTTCGATACAGGCGTCCTGGCATGGCTGCAGGTCGTTGGGTCATTCTTCCTATTCTTCAACTCATGGTAGGTACTTTCTCAATGCATGACAGTTTGAGTCTGCTCTTTCGAACCGCTAATCGCAAGGTCGTCTTAGGGGTGTGATCAATACATGGGGCGCTTTCCAGACATACTATGAACAAAATCTTCTCTCCAATGTTTCGTCATCGTCCATTGCCTGGATTGGATCTCTGCAATCGTTTCTTCTGATGCTCTTTGGAGTAGTGACCGGCCCGTTGTTTGACGCGGGATACTTTCGAGCTCTGGTCATATTTGGCACCGTCATGCTCTCATTTGCCTTGATGATGACCAGTATCTCTTCGCAGTATTGGCACTTGATCCTCTGTCAGGGAATCTGTGTCGGCCTGGCTGCTGGATGCCTATTCGTTCCCTCGGTTGCTATTCTTCCGCAATACTTCAAGCGGAAGCGAGGATTAGCCAACGGAGTGGCAGCTTCAGGCAGCAGTATTGGGGGTGTGGTCTATCCGATAATGTTCAATAAGCTGCAGGACCAAGTTGGATTTGCGTGGGCGACTCGCGCGCTGGGCTTCGTAGCTTTCGGAACCTGCTGCATCTCCCTATCACTCATGCGCATGCGATTTATGCCTACCGAGAAACGCAAATTGGTCCAGCTGTCTGCCTTTAAAGAACCAGCGTTCGTGATGTTCGCCGTTGCCATGTTTCTGGGCTTCCTGGGCTTCTATAACTTCTTGTTCTACGTGCAGTCCTATGCCATCGACACGGGAATCGTCGATGCGAATCTGGGGTTCTATCTGCTCTCCATGCTTAACGCGGGTTCTACCGTGGGACGAATCTTTCCCAACTTCGTTGCTGATCACACCGGCCCTCTGAACATGATGACGCCAGCTGCCACAGCTACGGCTGTTCTGGCCTTTGCCTGGATTGGCGTGCACAATGTACCCGGCATCATTGTTCTTGCCGTCCTGTACGGACTCTGCTCCGGTGGGTTTGTCTCACTCCCACCGGTAGTCATGGTCACTTTGACCAAAGATATGCGCGACCTGGGTACTCGTCTTGGCATGATCTTCGCCACAACCTCGATTGGTTTGCTGATTGGAACACCAATTGGTGGAGCCATCATGGGTGATACCCATAAATACCTCGGGGTTCAACTCTTTACCGCTTGCTGCCTCATCACGGCAGCCGCTATTTTTGCGGCCCTGCGATTCTCGCGCACCGGGCCGCGGCTGCTCGTCAGAGCATGATAGCCACCAGTGTTACCAACATTGCACGACTCATGCGAAGCGTTTGTGGCTTATTCAAAGCACATGTTATAATAATCGGTACACATGACAGATGCATCAGTCGGTTTCAGGGTCATAGATCAATATTGCATTATAGAGTGAGGCCGTGGCTTTGCTTTCGGGTTTGCATCGTGAACAGTTGTTCATGGGTTCTTCGCATTGTTTCATATATACACCATGCATGATATGGTCTAGCATTCTCAGTGAAAAAATAAAAGTGATTTTGTCTATCATCATCCCATGTTTTCGAATCCATATTGCCGCAGAAAACCATAGTATAAACCCCCAACGCCAGCATGCTAAATCAACTGCATCAAGCCCCACAGCCCGCTCAAACGGAAAGACGAACGCTACCTGCTACGAAACATCCTCCGGATTCACCAAAAACTCCTCCCCATTCTCGCGTATATGCTGCAATTTCTTATCTCGACTGCACGGCTTGCGCATGTCGAACGCATCCTCGCCCGAATCCGACATCCCCGTCGGGTCATCGCTGTAGTAATTGACAACCCGCCTGAATACGGAGTACCCCATTCCCTTGTACATCCCCACAGCGACCTTATTCCCCGCGCGCACGTATAGATCCACAAACCAGGCATCGTTGATATCGGATCCGTTCTCGAGTCGCTCTGTCAGGCGGCGCGCGTGGCCCAGGCGTCTCCAGGCTGGGGCAACAGTCAGCACAGTAATATGTCCGTGCCAGGGTGTGTAGTGTTCCGAGTGGCGCATAGACGGGTGTTGTTCTTCGAGTTTGCCCATGACTATTGTGTGATTTCATTAGCGCCGTGACTGCCTTACAGTGGTGATATAGCTGCGCTGTGGCTTGCACGTACTGTATCCGACTATGCCTTCTGTGCGGTCTTTGACGGCGCTGAAGAGCGAGGGCCATCGCATGAGGTAGTTGAGGTAGAAGCCCAGATCGTAGTTTTCGGTCAGCGGGTCGAGGTTGGTAAGGTTCAGGGAGAGGAGGTCCGTTGGGGACATGCGCCGGATGGAACTCATTTTTGCTATTAATAGGAAATGGCTGTCAATGGCCGTGGGCAAGCTCAGTAGAAGTGAAGCTCTTGGTGGTGTGGGGTGAAGATGAAATAATGAAGCCGATCTAAATCAAATGATCTGATTGGGGCTTCGGCGGTCACGGGAAGAGCGGTTGTTTATTCCTCTGAGTAGTTCATTTGCCTTCGAATCATCATCCTTTATCATTCTTATTGAGAAATTCATTCTTTGTGTCATGAGATTCGTCCATTCTCTTGTCTCTCCTTCTACTCTTCCAGCATCCTGGTGATGCTATGATTATTGAGCCATCCTGTCTTGTTATTTCCTCTCCTCAGTGGGCCCCCCTGCCCGCGTCCAGCTCATTCCGCGATCGACATTTGACGATATAGACCTCTCAACCCTGAGAAGTAAGACAACACAGTTGATCTGTCAGGACATCCAAAACCTTGAGGAGTGATTCCCAGTTGGCTGTTGTCTGCATTCCTTGTCAGCATCCCACGTGGGATCCTTGACCTCCTTTTTAACTCCTGCATCATGCCGGCCATCCCACCGTCCCCCCTGAGGCTATCTCACCGCCATAGTCACAGTCAGTCCTCCAACCTCGATTTCGACCCCATCTCCCCTGGAACCTACGCTCCCAATGGTTTCTCTCAGAGTCCTACACGATCGCCTCGGACGCCTCGTTCCTCAGCGCCCCCTTCGCCGGGTGAACCCCGCCAGCGGAATGCGCAAGCCAGGAACGGGTCGTACAGGCTATCAGGTGACTTCGGAGGCCCTGCAGACACCGCAGGGGGGCTGGGAAACCTTGCAGACGAACTCGCGGACGCGTGGGATGAAGAAGAGGAAGGGGGTTATGGCTACGTCTCTGGTCAGGACAATGCACCAGGGGACCTACAAGGCACAACCAGAAGTGACGGAGAGGACGACTACAATATGGGACCGCGATCGCCCTTGTCGGATTACGCGCCGGGCCATGCCTCGCTGCAACCGCCTCGGGTCAAAGCTCGCAACGGCACACAACGAAATCACCGGCGACATGAATCGCAATACGATGGCTCCGACTACGGCAACGAGTCCGATTTCGAGGAAGCGGCAGATATATCGCCTAGTCTGGAGGGGCAGATGGCTGAGATCGAAAGCTTAGCCCGGCGAGGGATCGAGAACAACGGCAGTGAGAACGATCATGTCATCAAACGTGTTGTTGAGACGCTCCGGGACCTAGGGAGCCAGAGCGGGATCGAGAACAACGCCATGAGGTACGTCTTCTGAGTTGATGAAACTCCAAGCATCTGCTGACCTCTGCAGATTAATAACAGCACACACCTCAATTACCTCACATTTAACCCACCAGACCAGAACGCTCCAGACCCTCACGCACCCTCTCCTCTTCTCCCCCTATCCGCTCCTCTCTCCGGACGCAATTGACGAGCTAATCCCACTCATCGACGAAGGCCTCCTGCCTAACCTGCCCTACCCGTTCCCCGGCCAGCCACGTCACTCCAGACCAACCACACCTTCGCAGTCGCCCACTTTGAACCCACTCGTCTGCCTCCAGACTCTTATCGCACAAACCACGGACCTCACCCTCTCCCTCCGCGGCCTAAGCGACACCCTCTACGAATCGCGACAGCTAACTGCAACCGCCTCGCGACGACTGCGGTCCGCACGGGAACTCGTCGCCGAGCTGCGCCGCGAGGAGGAAGGCCGCGAAGAAGGCACCCGGTGGATCGAAAAGGGGGACTGGGACCGCCGGTTGCGAGACCGCGAAGCTGGCCGCGTCTGTCGGGATGTCGTCAGTGGGTTCGAGGCCGTGTGCGGCGAGTGGAGAGAGAGGCTCTTTGGTGCGGCTGCTGTTGCTGCTCCTGGGACGGAATTGGCCGCTGCTTAAGCCGGTTGCTTTCTTGGTCTTGTATCTTTTGACCCGCGATACATTGATTCAAATCCTGTCCATATGTCCTTTTCTATGGGTTTCTTCGTAGCTTGCAACATACCCACTTTTCTTTCTTTCTCTTTAATATATAGATTTCTTCTGTCCGCGGAGACGTTGTCTACATTTGGTTCTTATATTTCCTTTTGCCTCATGCGCTGGTCGATATGTAACTTGGTGTGCCGACAACCGCCACGGAAGTAATGATAGAGCCTGATTACGAACACGAGCTACAGTCAGGACCACATAATAAGAGAAATAAAGTAGTGAACAATCATATTCTTCCTGCATTATTCATCCAACAAAAGTCGTCTGACGTAAGATATAGACGAGAAAACCTGGACTTCATTTATGGGACATAATGCAGTCAACAACAGACATGATGGCTACCCAGAGAAGAAAGGGGATAGTCCCCACTCTCTAGATTCATGAAACATGAGAAGAACAACCACATAAGGTAGCAGAGACACCGTTAGAATTAAAAGAGAGAGTGAGTAAGAGAATGCAAATGAGGATATGAGTCCTCCAAACGGACACGAATCATACACCCTTTTCCACGTTTCGGCAAACGGAAACTTTTTTGCGTTCAAAATTTTTTTGGAGATTCAACAGACAAGGGCTTGCTTGATCGCTCTAGCTCTACTGCTGCTGTTGCTTCCACCGGGGGACCCACTTCTGAGGAGCGGGGGATCCCTCGGGCTTGTCGGAGCTGGCGGCGGGGGGAGAAGGCTGTGTGCGGGAGGGTGGTTGGGAGGCGCTGGATTCGCGCATGTGACGGGGAACGTATTTCTCGGGGGCAGGACCGTTCGAAGGAGGAGCAGCAGGAGGGGCAGCAGGAGAGGCGCTGGCTCCAGAGCGGAGGTGAGGGGGCACGTAACCGCCGGTTCTGCGGGGGAGCTGGACCTCTTCCTTAGGGGCCTCGGCGGCAGGAGCAGGGGCGGCGGGAGCAGTGGCGGCGGCAGGGGCGGCGGCAGGGGCAGTGCCGGTAACCTCCTTGGCAGCCTGGCGCTCTCTCCAGCTGGGAGCACCGCCAGTACGAGACGCGAGGTTAAGGCGAGGAGCTGTCCGCTCCGCGGGACGTTCGGGCTCAGCAGCACGGGCGGGAGGTTCTGGGAGGCCAGTCTTCCTAGCAGCACGGCGAGCCTCGGCCTCCTCCTCACGCTGCTTCTGCCGTAGAGCAATCTCGTCGAGTCTCCTGTATCGTAAGTTAGTACCAAGGGAATAAAATTTATAGAACTGGGGAGAAACTGACTTTCTCTCTTCCTCACGCTTGGCTTTCTCTTCAGCCAAGACGCGTCTGCGCTCCTCCTCCTTGGCGATACGCTCCTCCTCTTCGCGTTTGGCCCGCTCTTCCTCCTCCTTTATACGGCGCTCTTCCGCTTCACGCTCGGCCCTCTCGCGACGGCGGCGCTCTTGAACTTCCTTGACACGCTGCTTCTTCTTAGCCTCGAACTCCCGCTCGGCGGCCTTGCGGCGCTTCTCAAACTCCTCGTGGCGCTTCTCTGACACCTCCTTGCGGAAGCTGCTGAAGACGGGAACAAGGCGGCTGAGACGGTGCTTGAGGGCAACCGCCTCCTTGTGCTTCTCCTCGGCTTCCTTGAGAGTCTCGGCCTTGATGGCCTCGTAAAGCTCCATGTCACGCTTCTTCTGGGCTTCATAGTCCTCGGAAATGTGCTTCAACTCCTCGCGACGGAAGGCACGCTCCAGGTGATCGATACGCTTGGCAGTGGTGCGGATGCGGTCATTGAGCTCGTTCTTCTCCTTCTCGAGCTGGGCAAGCTTGATGGCGCGCAGCCGATTGGCATCCATGTCCTCCAGGTCGATCTCGCTGATGTCGATGCCCTTGACACCACTCTTGAGCTCCTCCAGCTGCTTCTTGAGCTCCTGCTGGCGGATACGGTCCTGTTCATCCTTCAGACGCTTCTTCTCGCGTTCCCGTTGCTCGTCAAGCAGTCTCTGCTTCTCAGCCTCTTGCAGCTGCTGAGTACGGATACGCTTGCGGGTCTCCTCCTCTCTCTGCTTGCGCTGCAGAGCATCGGTGGCAGCTTCCTTCTTCTTCTCGATGAGGACACGGCGGGCAAGGGTCTCCTCGTGCTCCTTGGCGGCACCAGCCTCAGCGCGGGCCTGGGCGGCCTTCTTGGCCTGGATACGGGCCTCGTTATAAGAAGGATCGACGTACATGCAAGTAACGTGGAGGGTCTTGGCGAGACGGGTGAGCTGAAGGCGGGCGATTTCAGCAGGGGTGTTCTGAAGACGCTGCACCGAGCCGACCTCGCTCTCGGCGGAACCGGCGGCGCTGCCGGGATGCAGAGCCTTGGCGGAAGAAAAGATATCGGTGTCGAAGGTCAGAACACCCGAGGTGTGGTCGACGCGGATAGCGAGATCGCCCTTCTTGCATCCGTTCATGATGAACTTCTCGATCATGGACGGTGTGATCTGGAAGGGGTCGGGAAACTGTGCAAGCTCGTAGACAAACTTGAGTTCGACGGACTCGTAAACCTGGGACAGCTGCTGGAAGAGACGGGTGAGGATGACCTGCTGCAGGGGCAGGACGTACTTCTCCATCTCGGGATCGGCACCGATCTGCTTGAGGATAGGGGTGATCTTCTTGCAGATGGAGAGAGGGTGGAAGTCAACCTCCAAGATGTTGTAGAGATCCCGGATTTCAGGACGAGCACGCTTGAGCAGGCCCTTGTTCAGGGCATCCCGGAAGAGCACCGCACGGCTGGGTGGCTGAGCCATACCGAGCAGGTTGGTCAGGCGAGTATTCTTGTTCTTGCGGACCTCATCGACATCAACCAAGGCGCCTCGAGAGCGAGAGGTGCTGATGACGGGGATCGACAAAGCAGACAGAAGGACAAAAGAGGCGGCCTTGGTCATGTCAGCCTCAGTCACCGAGGGGTTCTCCTTCTTGGTGCCCTGGCCGGCAGCGAGAGCCGCGGCGGACTGGCGGAGAAGGTTGTAGTAGCGGTTCCAGGCGGCAGCATGGAAAAGGTAGTTCTCGCTGACGAGGAAGATCCGTGCAAGCTTCTCGTAGTAATTGGCCATCATGACGTTCTTGGCGGGGCGCTTGCTAAGGCTGAGGAGAGTGTGAATGTCCTCAATGCTGCGGAAGGCCTCCTGCCACAGCTCCAGCTCCACAGCAACATTCAGCTGCTGGAAACGCGTATCCAGGTGGCGCTGCAGAGTGTCGGGATCGCTGAGGTTGATAGCGTGCATCTGAGCAGAGTACTTGGCGGCGTTCTGGACGTGGTTACGGAGCAGCTCGCAAAGACGGCGGAACTCGGTCTTGCGGGTGTACTTGAGGCAAAACTGGAAGGCCTGCAGGGCGGTGGTCTGATACATGACCTCAAGGCGAGCATTGTTCTTCAAGATCTCCAGGACGGTACGGTAGGTCTCCCAGAGGAACTTGAGCCATGGAGTGACGACAGCGCGGTCGGTTCGGTCGCGGGATTGTTCGCCAGAAACAGTAGCGAGCAAGATGGTCTCGGGGGTCTCGATCGCTTCAAGATCCTCGACGTTGGACGATGGGGCAGCGGACTCCAGAGAGGACTGGATTTCGTCGGCTTTGGCCTGGGCCTCGGTCACCTTCTTCTCGGCGAGTTCGATGAACTTCTTGAGGACGACCTATTCGCAGCACATATATCAGCCCCTGCAAATCATATCACAAATCAAAGTTCCTTTGCCTACCTCGATGGTTCCCACATTGGTGTTCTGGGCGATGTTTTTGTATTGGTAGAGACCATCCTTGGCAGCCTTTCCTTTGCGAAGATCGACACACAATTCAACGAAAAGGAGCATGACAGGTTCCAGAGAGGCGATCGGACTGCTGCGCGTCCTCTTAGAGGTGACATGTTCGTGGAGGACATTGAGGGCGGCGGGAGCCTGGCCCACGGCGATAAGTTCCTGAGCCCGCTGCAGTGAGAGAATCACGAGGTCAGTTACCAGTCTCTGAATAGTAGAATCCTACCGATGCTATTTTCCATGATCACTACTCACTTTCAGGACATTTTCCGGCTTGATATGGGGTGGAGGCGGCATGGTGGGCGATAGACCCTGTGGGTTTTAAAGATGACACCGGTGAAAATCGTTGACACAGAGAGGCTTCTCGGATCGAGGCTGGAGAGATTTCGAGTGGAAAATCGTCAAATCGCACAACGACGGGCGGGCAGCACTGTTCGACAGTGTAAAAAAGGCCCTTTTCTTGATGATGCTGCCACGCGACGGTCGGCCAGAAAGAAAGTGAGGGCGGCGGCGATGCGTCGTTGTGGGAGAATCACGAAAAAAACAGGTCCAACTGGCGTTCCCACTTTGGGATAAGCGACCGTAGATCACGTGATCGAAAAGACAATAGAAAGGTCGACGCCCTCGAGTAATCATAGAATCGTACATAATATGTTGAAGATGCTCATCTTGGATGATTTGAATACCAACCCATAGGTGAAATAATTGGCTTCTTTGCTAGGCTCGTCCTGGTTTCCCTCGAATCGCTACTGACGAGTCGACTGGCTCGTGAACTGCTTGTGGACCGAGAGCGACCTGGATGATCGTATGAGATATCAGCTTCTACTAGATACAGATTACAATATGTATTGAAACTTCGAATCTACTCTTCTTCGCATTCCCCGATCAATCTCTAGAGCCAATCAACATGTGCATCGTTGAAATGCAAAGTAGACGCCTCCAGCTGAGATGCGTCCAGATCACGTGATTAAATACTGTACGTCAGATAGGTACCAACCTAAGGTACGGAGTGTATTGTAAGGTAAGTTTGGGACAGTCTGATACATTCTTACATTCCAGCTGCTGATGAGGGGTCCACGTGAGATACTTCAACATGGAGATTCCACACATCGAGAAGCATCAAATCGTAGATGGATATATGTAGACTTAAGATGATACTCATTCTCAATCTGTTTCAAGGAGCCTCGAATGTCCAGTCTCTCTGATACCGTCGCTTTCACCAAAAGAAAACCCCCAAGATTAAGCCCCATCCGTCCAGATTGTTCAAAGTTTAAATAAGACCATCGTCCGTAGCACCGCACCATTGCTCTCAGGGGGTTTCACTATCTACTTTGGAGTCAGTACCATCAGTCTAATCGCTTTTTTCCCACAGTCGGAAACTGTCGGTTCCTGCGAGAGTGGACTTGGCTTGACCTTTTCATTATTAGTAGTTATTATTTATCTATTCTCCTCTGGTGTTTGTGCTGCTCGTGCTAGACTGCTAGTAATAGCTCCTCCCCCGTCGCTCCCTCTCCAATAGTAGGGTCTCATTTCTCCCTCCATTTCTTCGTCGTCCTTCTTCTTCTTCTGATACTCTACTACTCTTCCTCTGATCTTTTCTTTTTATTTTCCTTTCCTTAATTTCCCCACTAAATCCGTTCGTTTCCTACCGCTGATCCTCTCGGCCCCCTCGCTCTTTCTGTGTCGACTGTTGACTGTCCAGTAATCCCCTCCCTTTTTTGTGGTCACTCCGCCCGCTTTTTCCGGATTCCCCTTACTCTCCCGGTTCAGCGCGCCAAAGCTTCTCCTCAACCCAGTCTACCTATCCACTAGGGCTCAGCAACTCGCCACGGTCTCCCTACCCCGTTGTCGCGTGTAGGGAATTGTCTACAATTGTCCTTTCACTTCGTCGGCTCTTGGTGATCACGCAAATCGGAAACGAAAATGCCTGCCTACGAGCTGCGATCGGGGGGAGATGTCAAGAACAAGAAGCAGAGTGTGGCTGATCTTAAATATCGTCGCTTGACAGAGCTCAATGCTCGCTTAAAGGAGGATCTGGATCGTCCTCGAGTGAAGGTGTCCGAGGCTGCCATGTCGTAAGTGTCCGATTCCAATTGCCTTTGCAACCGTCATCGTCTCTGTCGATTCATCTCTATGATGAGCGATGGGATCGTTGTGACCCAGTTGCCGACCGCCGTCCAGACTTGACCCGAATACTCACAAACCGTTCTCTGACCAGGTTGATCAACTACTGCAACAATACTCGTGATTTTATGGTACCATCTGTATGGGGCCAGGTATGCGATGCGATTTACCTCGATATGAAGGAAAGTGATCAGGAGGCGGAGTGCTGACACAAACCCAGGTTGATAAGCGCGAGGATCCGTATGCTCCTCAACAACAGGGAGGTTGCTGCACGGTCATGTAATGGTGTCATGACACTGAATGTTCTTTTCCGAAATCGAAGACGGCTCGACTTGATTTTGAAGCTGTTGTTCGCGACTTTCTATTCCCTATCCGCATGATTTCCCGCCCCATTTCTCTTCCTTTCGCCTAATACTTTTGACATTATCTTTGGACTCTCGGGATTCGACATGGCTTCCCGCTTCTATCATCACGACGATAACTGAAAAACACCTCATCCATCGAACAATGAAACCTAGTAATCGTGACGGCTGTGTCTGTGGGCAATTGTTCGGCTATGACGGGTCGACTGGAGGAACGCGTGCTGGTCTTGCAGAGATTCCGGGAGGCCGACCACTGAACAAAGCATGCGTCGCATCGCATTACATCGTCCCAGGGATGATCATTGATCTCAGCGTCCAGCTATCTGTGGTGCACTTGAGGATGCGCCGACTCGACTTTGTCTTCTTCTCTTCTATATTCTCTAATTTCTCTCTTCTAAAACTTCCTCATCTATCTACGTTGGTCTTCGTCGTCTCCGAATTCGTGTGATTGTGATTCTGCCATATTTCCTTTGTCTGCAGTGAGTGAGTGATTGGTACGGATGGTGTTTCATGGGTTCGAAAAGCACATTCCTCGGCTGTGGAGGCTGAGAGCTAAGTCCCAGCATCTTGTAAAGTAGAAATCGCTGGTTTCCAGCTCTAATACAGCAATCAATGTCTTACCTTACCAGTCTAATGCCTAGTCGCATCCCACTACAGTATTTCATCTTAACCATCCGATATAAACCAAGCCCGACCTTCAGAAAGCCGCCCACTCGCTGACATCATCAACCACCTCACCACCATCTCCTCTCACCAGCCCTCCAGTCAATAACCCAAATAACCACGTAGTCGACTATACAGAGATCACCTACGCGATCCCTGGTAGTGAACATACCCTAGTGAAACTGAAAATGACCGAACCAACCCCCCCAATCGAACAACACCCACCAACCTCGACCTCAAGCACAAATACAAATCCCCCCACCACCACCACAACAGCAACCACAACCACAAACCTCCCCCGAATCACCATCAAATACTGCACGCAATGTAAATGGATGCTCCGAGCCGCTTATGTACGTCCGCTGCCCTTTCCCCTCGTTCCACCAGGATCAGTATCAGGACACGATCAGGACAAATGCCATTGCTATTGCTAACGTGATTGCGGAAAGTTCGCCCAGGAACTCCTCTCTACGTTCTCGACGAGCCTTGGCGAGGTAGCTCTCGTGCCGTGTACGGGGGGTACGTTCATCGTGAGTATTACGTCTGCGTCTGCGTCTGAGACGGGGGTGCGGGAGAGTGTGCTCTGGGATCGGAGGGTTGATGGGGGGTTTCCTGGTATGTTACTTTCTTTCTTTCCTTCTTTTAGGGAAAATGGGGATGTGGCTTCTTTTGGTTACCACGGGCTGATGCTGGATAGAGGTCAAGGTGCTCAAAAGCCGGGTGAGGAATGTGGTTGATCCGCAGAGGGATTTGGGGCATACGGATCGGGCCTTGAGGCAGGAGAACGGGGGTAATCAAAAACAGAGTCAAGAGAAGGAAACGGAAAAGTGTGAGGATTGCCAGGCTTAGAGGTGCTACCGATATGATAGACGAAGTCCTATATTCAAATCTATATATCAAGATCAATCTTGAGCTTGTGAGAATGACAAGACAGCAGATGGACATCAATACTTTGAACGAGACTCGCCGAATCTAGCATGATAAGTGAACAGCAGGTTGGCTAACCGTGTCGATAGGAATCGTGATATGGTGATATGAATCAACAATAGCAAAAAAAGAAATCGAAGAGAATGTCTCAAAAACAAGAAATGATACAGTTCAGTCCACGCATGGGAAGAACTCTGGATCCTCCAAACGCCAACCCACGCCCCGTTTCTAATTTGATTTCCTGATCCCAACCGGTCTGCGTTGCATCATTGGGAATCAATCATGATTGCCCACAGAAAATATAGCAAATAAGGAAGTAAATGAGAAAGGAAAGAATATAGATGGTGAAGAAAAGTAGCAAAGAAGGAATGAGACTTGATAGCCGGAAGGGGCACTTCCAAGTCACTCGGCACTACTAAAGCGAGGACGGCAAGGAGCACATTGCCTGACCATCGAATAAATGCATGTATGACCGAGTGTAGAGCTGACCGAGCGTCCAAGCCTAGTCGTAGAATCATGCAATCCATCGTAAGCACAAGTTCGTCAGCGGATATACCATTCGTGAGTCCTTCGTCATTCCTCCATTTAGGATCCAACCATGTATCGCCAGGAGCCAAACACCTTGAAACAAAATCACCAAGAAAGCAAGATTAGGCCAGGAGAAGGTGAAGCGAGAGGAAAAGGAAAGCTCAAGTCTCCCCGCTCAGCTCATGGTTATGCGAATGATGCGGTTTGCGCTTCCAGAACGCCAAGCGAAGGCGACTCCGCCGTTTCGGCAGCTTGCGTGGAGGCTGCTCACCGGCCGTTGGGTCATCCCAAGGGGGATGCCCCTCATTCTTGACGCTCGGTGTTGTCGTTGTAGAATGCGCGGGGCTGTTGGACCCGTTCCCCACTACGGAAGTGGCGATGGGACTCTTGCTCCCGTCATCCATGTGTGAATGAGAGGTGTTGGTATCGCTGAAATGGGTGTCACCCTCGGACGGCCCTTCACCGGCGGAGTACTGTTTCGATGAACCGGGCCGTGCACCGTCCGACTCGTCATGCTCATCTCTGATGTGTTCCCGGGAATGGCCCTTTTCGTCCCCGCTGTCGACAGTGACGAAACTGGTGGCATTGGTGGCCGGAGAAATGGGCGTCATGGTATTACTATATGTGCTCAAGCTGTGCGTGCGCGTGCAACTGTTACGCTGCGAGTTCGGTGCGCCTGAGCCGCGTCCGGTCGAGTTGGTGTTGGCGTGATGGCGACGGTGCCCCTGCGGTCCCTGCCGAGAACTGCTCGGTCGCTCTACTTCTCTTTCAGTGGATTCACCACTGGTGTGTTGGGAATTGGAGCGATTCGGGTCATCGGACATGTTGGCAAAGATGACGGCGGCGGGAACAGCGTCCCTCGAAGAGCGCCGGGCACTTTGGCCAGGTTGCCCTTCGAAATCTCCAGCTGGCTCCGGTCCATTCGTCTCAGGAGACGTGCCGGATACCGAGATCATCGCGAGGTCAGGAAGCGCAGTGGAGGATTTTCGAGGAGATAAGAATGGTATCGGACTGCCTGTGATATCCATCGATGGGCCTGGGGTGTCTGGCGATACGACAGGACTGATGGTGTTCTCATTGTAATCACTCGGAGATGATTCAATCGTCCCAAAGTAGTCGCCGGTTTCTTCGCGTCGCTGCGTCGCAGGGTTGTCAGGGTCAAGCGCCGACCTAGCAGAGCTCTCATTCAACGGTGCTCGCAGACCTTTGAAACTCGCGGCCGGGCTCTGCGAGCGAGGGGAAAGGCCGCCCTCGAAACGCGGGTCTAGCAACGACTGCTTTCGTTTCTCCATGTCGGCCAGAAAGTGCCAGCGAGTCTGGTTGGTCCGGATGTGCTCGACTGTGAATCGCAGCTCAGGCAGAAGGTCCGAAACGCCCTCGAAGAGAGGGAGAGCGAAGATAGACATGAACCCGATCTGACCGGTGGCGAGCTTGTAGACGTTTCCCAGCTCCGGTGGACCACCGAACAAAGCAGTTTCCATGCCTACCTCTCGCTCCATCTCCCCCTGATTGGCAAATTCTTCCTGTAGAATCTTGGTCCATTTTTCCGCGATATCCCACGGCCGCGCCACATTGCTGATGTCAGCACATTTGATCAAAAGGCCACAGACAAGCGTTTTGTAGATTTCAATATCCTGCGGCTTCCAGCCATCGACAGACTTGCCATTCGCGTAGAACTTCTCCTGCAGAGACCCCAGCCGTTCCATAAACTTCTGATGTACGCCCATGTCGGTTGCCAGAATCGAACTGATGAGCAGTTTCCGGAGTTGTCTATCCTTGAAAGCCGCAGGCCAGTGGCGCCGCAGGATCTGAGAGAACGCAGCGCAGTGGAAAGCCTCCAGGACTGAATTATCATTGTATAGTTGCGCCAATGGAGCGTTGAGCTTCACCAAGAAGAAATTGTTGACTCCAGGATGACCGACGTCGTGGCCGATTGCCGAAATAAGCAGGGTTAGAGTGTCGAACGGTGTCAAGAGAGATGCAATGGAGGACGGCGAATCAGAAGTGGGACCAACAGAGCCATATGGGGGCAATGCACCAATATGCACCAGGAAGCAAAACACTGATTGCAGCACATCAATGGCATGTCGGAAATTATGGTAGAGGACAAATGAATTGTACGACGCGCGGCAAGCGAGCAGGAAAGTTCGAAGCTCACCTAACGAAAGAAAACGGTCCTGCGTAAGTCAAGTCCTTAAGAGTATCAAACATCACAAATCACTTACATGGTGTTAATCTCCATTCATCTAAGTTGGGTAGAGTGAAAGCATGCTGAAGCATCTCGCAGGCCCCAAACACGAGTTCGTCTTCGGAGAATTCATGAGCAGTGAAGTCCCACTTCCCGATGAACTTCCTCACAACGTTCTGCCGCTCTGGAGTCACATCCAGGTCCCTTCTACACGTTAGCTGGTGGGTAAAAACTCGAATGTAGAGCAAACACACCTGTCCTGGAACTCTTCAATGACTTCCTCGGGGTTGCAAATACCCTTCATGAGTTTGGATACCCTAGAAGAATAAATTAGCACCGCGGCTGCCGCATTATCCGGAATGCACTTACATTGCCTCTCTCAAGTAGGCATATGGCTGCTCATCGTGCACACCCACCCACGATTGTTTTCGCGACTTTTTCCTGGCGAGGAAGCGAGATTGTTCCTTGCGCGCCGACTTGTGCACCCGATAGGCATGGACTATCAAGCCCTGCACTCTTGCCCTGTCCATTGGTGTCGAGAGAACGTCGACCGCGCCTGCATCTACGCATTTGGAAATCTGCTGCGGATCAGAAAGGGGAGTGGCAGACGGTTGTGATGTAGGATCGCTGGTTGGTTCATCGGGCGAGTGGCGCAAGACTGCAATCGGTATGACCAGGTTTGGGATCTCGGAGACTTGAATGTCTGCAGATACCCCCGAAAGCAACTGCAAGCCGTAGGAGGAGTCAGATTGAGCGGAGAAGGTGAATCCGCGACGGATAGATGTCGGAGATGGAGGGCCCGCGTCCGGCCACGAAGCGCGACTGGCTTTGCGACGATCCCGGACGGCGTCCTCGCTGCGACCAAGTTCAATGTCGAAGAAAGCGAAAATAGGCGTGCATTTACTGCTGGCACTATCAGAGAGCTCGGCGAGTTTGGCGGCGAGAGATGTCCCKACATGACAGAGGTATACTGCAATTCAATCAGCATCCGTAGAAGTGATGGAGCGGAGGACAGTGCATACTTTGTTTACACACTTCCAACAAAAGCGCCACGTCCGTCCGCAACGATTCAGGTTCATCGTCACGAATTGTGTCGCTGCGGGAAGTGGCGGTTGTCGAGCCAAAAGAATCCCGGTCCACCCATCGTTCCTCTTGCACGCGATCGTCGATATATACTGCGCAGCATTCGATACGATCCATAGTATCGGCCGGATTGGGTACGCCCATCGCCAGGAGATTCTCGGCTCAAAAAGAAGGCTCACAAAGATCTAAGGAAAAGCGGCAGAAAGAAAGGTAGAAGGAAAGAAGAGATGCCCAGTCTGGCTTCGGTGTCATATGGTATGCGGACACCAAGATCGTCGGGCGTGAGTCCGGTAGAAGGGAAAAAAAGGAGCGGCCGACAGAAGAGCTGTACGGGAGCGGGGCGCAATGTTGTAACGAGGGACTCGGTTCGATGAGGATTCTATAAACTCTATAGAAGTGGCATTAGCGCTCATGGTCGCCATGATCCGAATGTAACTGTATATGCAAGCGAAAGGAGTCAAAAGCAAGGGCCCTGCAAGCAGAGAACGATGAGGGAACAAACGAATGACGATCCACGCCAGCGGCGCAATCCCGAACAATGAGTTTGTTCCCTGCAGATTCCCACAGCAGGTTGGACTTCGACTGTTGTCCTGCGGGGGAAGCAAGACAGCAGTCCCTTGCCTAGATGTCTCGTTCTGAGACAATCCAGAGTCCAGTCCAACCCTGCAGTAGCGCACCCTTGATCCTCAATTCACAAGACATGCCGGCATCGGCCGCAATCATCAAATCCGCACGCACTTCACAGTACACTCACTTTTGAATCGTATATAATATAAAGCTCCTGAAAGGAAGAGAATGAGAGATGTATATAAAGCGATATGCTGCGACGGATCGCAAAAGATCAATCGATCAAAGAGAATAGCAGTCGTGGCGTCGAGGTGAAACGGTCGGGAGGGAGCACCAATTGCCGCAGTGATTTTCGCAAAAGGCTGTCTTAGACAGATACACGTCGGTCGATAATCCACCAGAAAGCGAAGAATCGGAATCGCAACGTTTTCAAGAATCGCCTAGCCGAGGCGGACGCGAAATTCGAGGTCCTGGATCGGGGGATGGGGGGAATTCTCAGGATGCCATGATGGGCCTCCGAGACGGCCAGGCGGAATAGAGACGGCACGCAGATGGACAGATGCAATGGAGAAGGCAACTGGAACAACAACCAGGTCTTGTTTATCGGGGAGGACAAAGACGGAATTGTCGCACGAGTCGGATTTCCTTGGTGAGGATTGACGTCGATGTAACGGGACAAGGGAGGAGGATAACCACTAGTGTGGAATGAGGTTAAGTGGTGGAAAGGAGGAAAAGGAAACGCGATGGTGTCTGTCTACTCCGTTGTAGTCGATGGTGAAGCGTAGGGAATGAGAGGTCGAAAAGACTACATAAAAAAAGGTAGGGGGAAAAATTAAAGGGAAAAAAAGAAAAGGTATGGGGATGACGATGATGGAGATTGACTGTGCCTAGATACACTGAGGCTGATGGAGCAGGAGGAGAGATGAATAATGAGACAGGGCAAAAAGAAGGAAGTCGATCTCAGGGAGGGTCCAAGTGGAGGAGGAGACGAGAGGAGAGGAATGAGCAACCAGACCACAGAGCCTATGAGGGTCTACTTTACTGACGACTGAGGTAAAGGCAATTAGAGCTAGCGAGAGGTCCAAATTAGAATTAAGATCGACTAGACGATAATATCTACGCATTATTATTAGTAGTACCTACTACATCCAACTATTATTAGGGTAGTATTGTAGATGGTCGTACTCTGCAGATGAGGATTCTTCTTGGGGTTTTCTTCCAGTCTTCCAGAAGGTCGCGGCACAGCGGGTGCGGGCGTCGTCAGAGACTCGGCGATGGGGCCGATCCTTACCGAGTCGGTAAGGTAATTACAACGTTACCCGTAAGGTATTACGGTGATCATCTTACTAAAGAGTTACTAAGATACCTTACAGATAATGAGAACCAGGCATATTTAGCAGTGCCCATTGCTCAATTGTGCAAAATAGATGACGATAATAACGAGCCTGAGGTAGCGTGTAGTCTACTCTTGGCTTAAGATGCTTGAATATCATGAACGTGCTCAGCTCAACTTTCGGATCAACATCAGACAAATCACCTGCAGAGAAAAAAGCAAAGGCAAGGAGAACGATGCAAGAAATCCATCTAGAAACATTCCGAGTCGGTGGTACAGCGTATCTAGGGCAGTTGCTAAGGTACCTTGGCACCGAATCAAGCTCAGCTCAAAGGGGAAGACTGTCGCATTGCATTTCTTGCGCAATATTCCACCTCACGCATCTCTTCATCAGTAATAAAACTTACCCAATACCATCCAGATTTCAGACGCCTGACAGGAAAAGAAAAGAAAAATTCAAGATAAAGTAAGTGGAGCAAGTGGGGAGGCCAGAACGCCTAATCATTGATCACGCCGTCCAATCTCATCGACGGCGGGCACTCCGCGCGTTTTCTAGAATGCTGGCTGAGCAAATCAGGTTGTATCCTTTGTGGGTATCTATGGCTGTTTATGGATCGTAATTTCGTCTATCCAAATTTACAATGACACGTACCGAGGTTCTCAACTACATTATTAAAAACCTACCTTACCTACCCAACTGTGAAGTCCACTTTAGGTGGGAATATTAGGTATCAGGTATCATTTTAACATGAACGATATTTGCTGCCTAAGAGCCTCTGAAAGACAGACAGAGTAATTACAGAGTCCAAGGTACGCCGTACATGCAGATTAAAACCTTCACCTATGACCTAAGGGGCTACTCAGGTAATCAAAATTAATCAATCCTCAGGGGCGCAAGCGCAAAACCACACCACCCAAGGCCTCAGATGTAATAATTGATCAGTGGCAAGTCGACCATTGACGTGATGTGATGCCACAGAACTTATCTTTGGTGCCTTAGGTTCTCCGTCAAAGTTGCTGCAATTTGCAAACACAACGGAGATTCCATATCAAGTAAGTACAGGACGGCGATGATGTTATGTGGCGACTCCCGCAGACACAACGGCCGAGTCACATTCATGTTTTAAAGTTGAAGATCGTCTTGATCGATCTATTATTGATATCGGCTCCTCAGAGAGAAAGCACTAGATATCCATCTTTTGATTCTATTCACTTCATGATAAACGTACTAGACTCAAATACAGATACTCCGTAGATACCTTAGTCCGTATCGAGTACAGATTGACTCGAGTTACATTGTGGCCCCGCTCTGGAGACGGTCCAGATTCCAGAATTCCCCCTAGCGTCTGCCTACTGCGATGAGTAGTCTACAAGGTTCTCCGCGTCCGGGCTCATCACGTAAACATATACTACAGCCTACGGGGCAATATGAAAAGACAGTGCCTACGGATAATTGACAAAAGAGCGCTGGCGCCTAACATCGAATCCAATTTTCAGCCGATTGCCTACCAGTAAATACGGACGGAATTGTGTTGATCGGAAGTACTCCGTAGGAAGAGAAGCTAAAAGGTTCAAGGGATAAATACCTTGCTTGGCTGATCTCTCAGACATGCGACAGTATCCCGTGTTGACCTCCCCGAGTCAAGAATTGAATACTAACAATAGAACACAAACTGATTTTGAGTTAATCAAATAAAGCTTGTTCGTCTCGTTAAAATGCAATATACACAGCCTGAAGCTGCAACAATCGAACCCCAACCTATGCACCCCAAAATGATGATGATCTGAATCTCTAATCCTCTTGCCTGTAGATAATGGCTCCCAGAAGCATGGGCATTCAAAAGGGGGGAGAACAAAGTAGCAGAATAATAAATGGACAAATAAAAAATGGCGCTCATAATGACAAGAAATCCCAACCCCAGTTTGAATGCCAGAAAGCAAAACGAAAATTAACAAACACTATCATACATTCGCAATCCACCCCTCTTTCCGTACTCTCATAGCCCACGCTAGGAAAGAAGGTTTTTTAAGGATGGACTGGCGCTTGCCCCAGATCCTCCGTGCGTCCCATTGACACCCGAACTCCTGCCAGTGCTCATCGCTCCTCCGGCTGCACTGAGAGGCGTCTCCTCCATTTTGCCTGGAGGCGACAACCCCCGGGGATCCATACGCGCTTGCGACACTGGGGGTGATTGTGTCGGCGCACTGAGAATGCGATCCACAGAATACATTCGCGGAGGCGGGCCTCCGTTCAAAGCGCTGAGAGAGTGTTGAGGAGAGTGGCGGACGACGGTCGCTTGTGCCGTCGGAGGTGACGCTGAGGATGCGTACGGTCGAGGGCCCGGTGCATGGGACGGGTGAGGTGATGGTATGGACACTGGCGCATACGGGCTTTGATGAACAGTGTACGGCTGGTGCGGAGGTGGAGGCGCACCGCCGGGATAATGAGGCGGTGGAGGTGGGGGAGGTGCGTGGTGAGCAGGTGGCGTCGGATGTTGAAAGCCATTAAGCGAATGAGTCTGGACGGGGGGCGGTCMGCCGTGGTATGCCGGAACTGGTAAGCCATTGCGCAACTTACCATCGGCAAGCTCGGTCGATCGCTGTTCATGAGCTGGGTACCATTCAGAGCCATGAGCAAGAGGGCCACTAAGCGGCCTTGGGAGGGCATTGGTCGGAGGGGGAGTCGGATGCGCGTGTGGTCCATAAGGATGCCCATGATATTCGGGGATTCGGGGGGCGGGCAGCACTGGCCGCTGCGCTGAGTAAGGAGACGGTCGAGGCTCCGGAGATGGCTGAGCTGTAGCATTTTTCAGGTAGCATTTGTGGCATTCGTAGAGTGGCCCCTCCGCGATCGAGCTGTAATCGCCATTCAGCTTGGGTAGAGCATGCTGGGGTAGATTCTGGGAAAGGAATGGCGGGCTGGCAGAACTCATTCCAACTCCATTCATGCTTGAGCCTCTGCTGTTAAGGACAGCAGCTCGCCGCGAACCGTCGATCGGCCACCACCGAGGACTGAACGAGGTAGAGCAACGACAGCATTTCCGCTCCACCTCGGGACTGGAAACTTGCCGGGGAGCACGGCTTCCAGAATCGACCTCCATCTCATCCGTATGTTGCTCTGGAGCCGTCGCGGCGGGTTTCTGGTTGTCCTTCGTCGTGGGTGTCGATTGAGTGGCAGCAGTGACGACACCATTGATGGCGGAGGCGCGCCGACTTCCGGCGGTCGTTGCTTGCTGAGAAGCATTCACCGTTTGTTGTACATATGCCGCTCTTCGAACCGTCCCGGGCAAGGTCAAGTCTGCCTGCTTGTACGACTGAACGAATTGTTGAAGTGCGTTCAAACCGTTTTCTCCGGTCACCTCACCAATCTGGTGAAGGCCGGATGAAGGGGCGTGGTGTGGACACCAGATGCCCGCGGTTGCTGCTCCCACCTCCTCTCCAAGGCGTATACTGCTGACAGTGTCCCGTCGGGAACTTTTGACTGGCGTTATGTTGAACCCGAAGGTGTACTGTGCCTGAAAAGCACAACCCACATGGAAACGGGCATTGCAGCCGCTGTGACTGCAGGTAACGCATGCACCTTTGGTGGTCTTGCAGAGCTTGCACACGTCCCTGTACCTGTCTGCCGCGATAAGTCCAAATCCCTCCGCAGGCTCGAGCTCTTTGGCATTGCCGAACTTGATCTCTGGAGTCCAGACAGCACACATGACATGAACCCAATTGTTACCGGCAGTTCGCTTCAACGGTTCTCGTGGACCGATTGGTTTTCCTACAGCCTCTTGTCGTTGCCGATAAAGCTTGATAGCCTCCTGCACCATCTCCTTCTCCAGTCTCTCTTTCTCCCGATCACGATCCGTCTTTTTCTTATGCGATACCTTTGGCGCCTCCATCAGTTCATGCTCCGTCCAGATCACAGGGCACAGAACGCATTCGTAACAAGTGGAAATCATGGGACTGCGGTCGTTCGAGCACATATCACACAGCCACTTCGCACAATTACGCGATGGACTGACTCCATAGCAGTTACGATGAACGGTCAAACGGCAATCTCGGCACGACAGGTGTTGGTCGCCCAAAGGCTCCAGCCCGTTGCAAACGGCGCAGGGAAGTGTTTTGGCCTTTGGCGGATCCGGAACGATTGGTTGCGGCTCTGGCGCTTTCTCCGGGGCTGGTTTCTTTTTCGGTGCCGGTTCGACCGAGGTGGGAACCGGCGTAGTAGCAGTGCTTTCTTTCTCGTTGGGCTTTGCCTTCTTCTTGTTGGAGTCTTGTTGCTGTACTTGCGGGTTCGCGTTGACCGGCACACCGATCGAGGCCGCAGTGGCTGCAGTGGCACTGTTGATACTGATCGGTGTCTCAGTCGAGAGCAGGAGCTGCGTCAGTAATTCCTCGTCGACTCGGCGGCGCCAGGACTTGTTGCCGCTCTGCGCGATCTTCTTTGCAACTTCATCTACGCTTTCCCACTGGATCCCGTACTTCCTCCACAGTAAAGCACAGCGAAGACAGAGCGCCACAGTGAGCAATGGGCCCTTGTCCTTCTTCGATGGCTCGCTCGGGGTCGTGGTGCCAGGAGGAACGCCAGGGGCGCGTCGCCACTGCCGCGAAGACCGCGTGGAGCAGAACTTGCATTGGAAGCCACGCTTCTTCTCGGCCGCTTTCTCATTATCGAAGGCCGAATCATCGTGGTCGTCGGCCACGTCATCCACGAGTTTCGAATTGGCACTGTGCCGTTTGACTTCCTTTTTGCCTTTTCTGCCCTCGTAGCTGCCCCAAATCTGCCGACCACGCGGGGTCTTCTTCCACATATAGTAGAATCGAACGATCTGATAATGCGGAACTGTACCGACGTGTTTGGTCACATTGCGCAGCTCTGATCCGTACTTGGCAACGCCCTGTTCGAACAACTTCACTTCCTCGGGGCGCAAATGCGGTTCCTTCAGGTCCTTGTATTTGTTTTGCTGTTTCAGTTTTGCGAGAGCGGCTTCGGCATCAAAACTGTTCGAATACAAAAGCTCCAAGGCCTTGTCCAGGAAATTTGTAGCGTACTTCTCCTCTCCTAATTGAGGTGCGATTTCCTTGGCCCGTTCCATATATTCGTCGATAAATTTCTCTCGATCAGCAGGACTGAGTTCCGCTCCAGGCGCATCATCTTCGCCCCGGCTCGGGATCTGCGTTGCAGTGGGCATCTTAAACAGTACTTCGGCAGTACGGGTTAGCTTGCCGTTTATTAGAACGGGTTCATCCTCGCCGCGTCGCACGTATCCAACTGGTTCATCCATGACCCATTTGGGGCGGTTTGCAATTTCCTGCTTCGCTGCTTCGATTGCTGCCTGAGCCTCTTTCGAGAGCTTCGAATCTTTGCGGCCAGAGCGACTCAAATATTTCTTTTTGATATCAATCGGCTTGGCGTACTCGACGGGACGGCCAGGCCATGGGTTGACAATCGCTTGATGCCGTGGTCCCAGTCGAGAACTGGCTCGAGGATAGATGCGGTCATCGTAATCGAGGGCATCTTCCACCCGACAATGAATCCCCAAATAACGGTAGGGCCACATCCGGGCTTGCGCGATCTGTTCCTTCGTCGCTGGACGAGGATGTTCCTCCGCCGCCGGACCAGGCGTACTGACATTGGTACCGTTAGAAAGTCCATTCGGATCCTCCTCTTCTTCTTCGGCAACTTCTTCCTCCGGTTCTGCTGCAGCTTCACCGATGATGGGCGTGTTTCGAGCCTCAAGTTTCTTTTCCTGTGCGCGGCTGCAAGCTGCACAGGCCCATGCAAACCCTCGGGCGGGTTTTTTGGTGAGGACTGGACGCACACAGTACATGTGATAAGTATTGTGGCAGACAGCGCAATCAACCGAGTCATTGCTATAAAGATGAGTCAGTGGTAAACTCGAAGGATCTCTTATGCCTCTTATCAAATAATGCCTACCTCGCAGCGTACAAACCGCATCGCTTGCAGGTTTTGACCGCACTAAACAGTTCTTTCCGTTTTCCTATCTCCACTAGGATGAACTTCCAACGTTCATCGAGGACCTTCTTGACATTGGCCGGTACATTGATCACCTTCTTCGTTGGGACGACCTCGTAGTAGCGATGAATATACCTGTCGAACATTTTGTCGTACCAAAATGAGTCCCGGGTTTTCCGATACGCATTGAAATCATCTATTTCCGACAGATGCTTGATCTGGCATTTTCCACGCAATGATGTGAGCGGACACGTGTCGGAATGCATGGAAGCGAAGACAAGTCTCGTGTCTGCGACGATGCGATGAATATCACGAGGTCGATAGTACCAATTAACTCGCAGCGCTTCAATGGGTCCATTGGGTTTATCCTTGGACGGAAGAAACTCCATGATTCGAGCAAGGTAGTACGGCTCTCCCGGAGGTTCGCAAATAAGGTAAACATGATCTGAATTACGAATTTAGCAAAAACCGCCCATCAGGCATTGTATGTCGAATGAACTTACCATTCACAGCGAATGATGTGCCGTCATCGGCAATTAATTTGCCATCCTTGAGGTAGGCACCACTGTTCTCGAAAGAGACCATGTTGGACTCAGGCAGGTTGGGGTCCGCGCTTGGCGCAGCGGTAAAGATTTTTTTGGCCGCATTTCCGTTAGTGGAGTTCGAGTTCGTAGAGCTCCCCGGTTGTTTACGTTTTCTCGACGAGCTCGAAGATACGGCTCCATCGTCTGGCTTTGCAGAGAAAGAAGACGTGCCAGGAATCGCGTCCTTGGCGGCTGCGGCATTAGGTCCATTCACCGCGGTTAGGCTCTTTCKAGAATTCGACGATGATGGAGCCTTCTCGCCGTCTAGTTTGACACCATTAGTAGCGCTAGTGGCAGCTGTACCACTACTTTTCTTGGATGATTTCGGTGCTGAGGGGGGAAGCAGTTCGAGATCCATGTCAATGTCGCGATCTTCGGCGTAGTTGGGGCGAGGCGCATTGCGACCCCTTGACCGAGTGCCATAAGGCGCAGGAGTGGCGGAGGTGCTGGGCGGCTCCGCACCCGCAGCCTCTGAAGGAGTTGCGCTGGCTGTCATGGGTTGCGATGATGATTCATTCGCGGTGGCGTTGCCTTGGGCGGTGGAAGAATCCGCGGATCCCCTTCGGGATGTTTGACCAGAAGTGGGCATGCGATGTGATGGTGAGGTGGACTTCACGTGTTGTTGTTGTTGTTGTTGCGGTCGCTTCTGGGGCGGCGACCTGTCCGAGGCCATGACCAGCCCTCAGAGCGGTAGAAAGTTGAGGTGAATTACACGGAGTCTGGGTGGCTGCAGCGTACCGCCAGTGTTGCGTAGGTGGTAGACCTGAAAGTTGAACACCCCACGGAAAATGGCAAGGTTCAAATACGGGCCGCGACGGAAGGACGATCCCTCATCAAACTTGGTTTTGCAGAGAATGAGTGAAAGCTGAAGACATCCGAGCGAAAGCAAGCCGGAAGTCAAGGGGGAGAAGTGAGTCGAGTCCCGTGATGCGAAGGCCTACGCAAAACAAGCTCGGAAGGAAAGTGAAGACGGGTGCGAGATGAAAAGTGGTGCTAGTACCAGTTCCCGCAGGGGTGTGGAAAGGGTCAATCGCGTGTCAAGAAAAAGTCGGACAGACAAAGACTAAGATACGCAGGATATCTTGAAGATCACGATCGACACCCTCCAAAATCGGGCCAAGGCGGGAGACTACCAGACTCCAGGGAAGACAAACCTCGCTTAGAACTGTTAGACAAGCCACGAGGGGAATATGAATGGAGATATGGGAGGAAGGAATGAAAGGGAGACGGGAAGATTGAGGAAGTCCGAAAGACTGAAATAGATGCCGGGTTTGTGTGGTGGAGAAGGAAGGGAGGGAAGAAGAGGAAGAAGTAGAAGAAAAGGGAGAGCAGGAGATAGTGAGAGAAGTTGCTGTAGGATAAAGTTAAAGTGACGGCGGTAGAAGCAAAACAAAAGCAAAGCCACTTGGGTACCGTAAGTAGGTGTATGTGTCGGGGAAAGACTCGTGGGGTGAGTGAGCAATGAAGAGGTAAGATGGGCCAGTAGGAGGGTGAATTAAAGTATGTATGCACGAAGGTCCATAACGGTAAAGCCAAGTCAAAAAGGTAATGGGAAGTAGAAGGTTTTACCTGGGTTGTTACTTGGGTAGGTCGTGGGTAGTGGCTTGTTAGTTCTACTCCGTAAGTAGGATTATCGAATCAAACCAGGATAGAACTCTGCCTAGACCGAAAGTCGTGTAGGAGAGTTTGTCGGGGGAAGATGCAAGATAAGATGGCAAGGTACCGATGCGGTAACAGTAAAGTTGGTAGGAAAGGGAATAGGAAGAAGGCCAGGTGAGTTCGTGGAGTCAAGGGACAAGAGGCTTGGGGAGAGGACGACGACGATGATGGTGACGATGGTGACGAAGAAGACAATAATAATGAGAAGAGAGAGGAAAGAAGATATGGAAGGCAATGAGAATCAGGAAATCCGTCTAACTAGAGGACGAGAGGATCCCGACCAGACCACGTCCTTTTGCCCCCCTAGTCCCGATATGTTAATATGACGGGTCCTCCACCAAAGGACGAACCAGAGGAGATTTACTACTACGGAGTACAGCGTTTAGTCAATGATAATAGGAAAAGGAAGAAGGCTAAGAAGAACCGAAATAGAGCGAGCAACTGAGGCGGGAAATCTTGAGGGTGAAGGAGCCCTTGAAAGACTTGAACTCCAGGATGTGCAATCAGCATCCCTGTCCTCAAAGATGTTCCTTGACTCGATTTGATGGACAGATTGTATCATACAAGATTTAAGGTACCTAGGTAGGAGCTGGATTGTTCCAGTGTGCTGGCTGATCCAGCCGCACCGTTATGTTTGGTATTTTGTTCTTAAGTGTTGCATCAACTGCTGATTCTCTCGAGTCACCTCGTTCATATCAAGGCACTGGACACTTAGGCAGGCCGGTTTTCAGTGGACACTCGATAGATACACAGGACCGATTATTATTTTACACACTAACTATCTCTTGGTCCCCTTGCTCAATCTTAAGGGTTAAGGCGGCTGTTGACCCGTTGGGTGATCTACGTATTGGTGCTAGCGGGAGAATTTACTCATGTAGGCAGGTCTAGTCTAGTCGTTTTATATGGGTGGTTCCCGCCGGGTTTGTTTGATTTAGTCACCTCGAAAGGGTTGTGTGCGCGCGTGTGTCTGTTGTGGGCCGAGCGACCCGATGCAAAGACGATGATGACGATTATGGTGATATCCGAACATGGTGCCATAGAGAAGTAATGCATTATGGAGCCTGCAATTATGTATAATACAGAGTGAAGGATCCCGTCCGCCATAGTCCACGTACACCACATAAGGCTATAGGTAAAAGATCGATGAAAACCCGGAGTTGATCCGGAAAATGTATGGTAAATTATGGGAAAGGGAAAGAGATGGGAAAAGCCTCAGTCTAGGTTGTGGTTGGAATGTTGTTACGTAGGGCAGCATCCGTGTTGCTTCTCCCCGTCATCACCATCTCGTCCTGGAAGACGCCAGGCGACCTTGTTCTGCCTTTTCAGAGAAATCAAAAGTCCATGAAGATAGAATATGATGGCTTATTGATGGCGATCGCCTCATCGAAAATGGAATCCAGTAATGTAGTGCGAGGTTATGCTCCGTTGTCGAAACGGCCGAGAGGTACTCTGGCATCCGAAGATTTGATTAGTCGCACAGGAACTTGGTATCATACATACAGCTAGAATTCCGTTCTACTGGACGAAGGAGGATAGGTACGTATGGAAAAAAGGACAAATGTGCGAAAATTATGGCCATTATAGGAGGCATATATAGATCTCCCACTCTAGAGTAAAGCGTCAACGTCGGATACGTGCATGGAGTATCCAGACGAGATCACAGAATAATATAGGAGGCCAAGGTTCCCACTGAAAACTGCCTTAAGTATCGCCCTACCTACAAATAAAATTCCGAAT
The DNA here is from genome assembly GCF_018340605.1 of Aspergillus pseudoviridinutans. Classification (NCBI taxonomy): domain Eukaryota; kingdom Fungi; phylum Ascomycota; class Eurotiomycetes; order Eurotiales; family Aspergillaceae; genus Aspergillus; species Aspergillus pseudoviridinutans. The sequence continues at coordinate 3,362,983 of NW_025091282.1, read as the reverse complement.
TTTTTGTCTGGTATGGCTGGGACCCCTCGCACTAGCTACTATCGATCCGAAGAATGAATAACGCCTGTGTGTGGACAAACGCCACTCTCAATACAAACAATGGGCAACGATAGGAAATCCTTAGTCCTTGCTCAGTCTTTAGATGATTCGCCTGTAAAGGGGGGAGGGGCTACTCCAGAGGGGTATCAGACTTATTGTACGACCGAATATTGTCCGCAACCCGAAATGAAGTGATAGGGAGGGCCGATGATTTGACTCGAATAGTCAAGCGAGGGCCTTCCGGTAGGGCCTCTACATGCCTCTCAGTCGGATTATCATAGTAAATTGTTTCTACTCAACATGCTGGACCAACCAGTGTTGAACGATATGAGTTATCTCGACGCTCTTGGGTTGAGAGAGATCATCACGTTACCAGCGCGAACTGCTATATGTGTGGCTTAGTGCAGGGAATCAGTGAAATGCATTTGCTGGGGATCCCCGCGGCAGCGGACTCTTGGCTGGCTCCATATTAATAGTCTTGGCTGGAACTAAGGTATTATTATTCGATGGAAATGATGGCGAACAATCCCGCACACTGCTTGATTATGCATCGTCATCTCAATTTCCTCTTGCAATATCATTCAGAAATCCTTCCCTTGGGTTAGTCAGAAGTAAATTACTCTTAAGCTGAGGTAAATGCATACTCATGACTACCTGCTGGCTTTGCGGATTCCTTGATACCGCTGGTTGTCTGGAGATCATGCCTAAACCACGTCAGACTCGGCCAATCATACTCCTCATGCCACGATAGCCGATGATTGCTGCTCGCTAACGTTTCTAACGGGAGTTGCCACCATTGTTAGACATCAGGTTATTATTGCTGGTTCGAGCTCGACGGTGCACACACCACCAAAGCAAAATTGTCTGTTCTCAAATAGGATTTAACCGTGGAAGTCAGTCTTTTTCGCGCGTTTTCAAGAATGCTGGTTCATAATGTCATGTGAGATCTGATCGAATGCTTGCCTCATGCTGTTACCTTGATTTAGCGATAGTGTAAGATCTGAGACGCTCGTATTCCTCAGCCTCTTGTTCGCGTGTTTCGCGACTAAATCAGGGATAACTCATATGAATAATGAGAATGACACTGTAGAGGATTGCTTGCTGCTGACTCGGCGATGGGAAGCGTAGTCGTACCTAGATCCTACCATAGCGTAAGGTGAATCAACTCATGAAGCACGTGCAATGTTATAAGTCTTTCCTTGTGAATCGGGGATATAATAGATTGGAAAGCAGAGGAAAGTAAATATTCGGTTCGATTCAATCGCATTATCTCATGTTGGCGCCACGACCAACACGTCCACCATGAAGTTGGCGACCACCCAGAGCCAATATATATTTCAATTGATGCCGAATTTGCTAGCAGCGCAAGCGCACCTCAACCCACCTTATTCAAGCCAACTTGTACATATACAATCAGACATATTATAATATTCAAGTAAGAAGACTTAATTTACCGTTATATCTCGCCAGTCACTTCGAGGACCCAGGGCTACAGACTGCAAGCGACGCTCGGCATACTGTGTGTATGACGGAGGGTCAAAGTGATCGGCACTATTCTACTCTCTGCCATTTGGGTCTCTTTCTCTGCACCCTTTGCTCGCCTGCTGTCCTTGCTTGCCTATTTCACATTGCGGCCTTGACTTCCTTATCATTTCGTGGACGTATCCTCGTAGAAAGGATTATTCGAGGAAGTCCGCATGTACGGAGTAGCAAAACACTGTTTCAACAGAACGGAGCGCACACTGCCAAAATGAAGGGGACTGAAACGGGTCTTGGCGATGCACCTTCTTATGTCCTCTGAAGGAGAAGAAAAAGAGCAAAGGACCTCAACGCGACCAGACCCTGTACTGTCTTACCTTTTTCACTTCACTCGAGTATCCCACAGAATCGAGAGTTGCATGGGAGACTTGATAGGCAGGCTTAGTTACATCGATCTACGAATACTCATAGCTATGAACTCCGTTGGCAGTTGCGGTGTGCATCCACATCGATATAATACATCCACACTAGTTTAGGGGGCATCAAGTCATGTGAACTAGATGCTGGACAGTACCTAGGTAGTAAGTTAGCTGCATACGACTAGTGGTTGCACCGTACAAGCGCTGGATTTCATCCTCGGGTACACTTTAGAAAATCCATGACCGCGCTGCATATGGCAGTGAAATACTCAGTGGAATAATTGCGAACCACGACAATTGGATAATCCTACTCTCGGGGACAATTCCTATCTGCTGAACTTAGGGGTTATCGGTTACCACTTACATCAGGTAAATGGTGATGATCAGAAGCCACTGTACCACATCGTGCATACTAGGGCGACCGCGTAGCCAAACATAGATGATGATTCATCAAAACAAGCCATGGACACTTTAGTTGGACAACTATACTAATATGCTCTAAATACTCCATATTAATAATGTCTGTGATAAAAAGAAGGAACCATTAATCCCTATACTAGACCAGATAGTAACTGATGCAAGAGCAGAGAGCAGCATATGGCCAGAGTCAAAACTCCGCAGACGCACAAGTAACCTGTCTGTGCTCACCATAGGGTGTCCAACCTGCTGGGCTAGGTAAATGAGCCCTTTTATAGCACCATACCTACTTTGTCTAGCGCGTTCATGTAGTAAACGGAATCATTGGATATCTATCTACTAGTGCTACTGTCTAGGTGGCCACTTGCGGATCAGTAAGTCAGTCAGGTAGCTAGCGTGCTCCGGTTGGCTGGACGGAGCTGATCCAGGAACGTTCCGCCCTGCAGAGTGCATATGGTAAGCAGCAAATGAAGATTATGTGCCTTGGATCCTTACCAGGCTCAAGAAATCGCCAACGCTGCCTTACTGCCTTACTGCCTTAGGCCTTCTATTTTTTCATATCCGCGACTGCAGTTTCCCGAAACTAACGCGGTGCGTGCATACACGATGTTGCCCTGGATGCATTATCTCCAGTCCCTGTAAAAGGAGAGGGAAATGAACGTGATGCTTCTTAGGAGAATTTGATCGATTGGGAATTTTCAAGCAGGTTAAATGATATGCTGGAAGAGTTTGGACAGATCTGATACAATAACTCGGTGCACCCACTCTATTGTTTGGCGCCAGTCCTGTATAGCGCCACGGAACTTCAGGACCTGGGTACTTGCTAAGCGTACATCGCACCTTCATTCTAGCATACAATACAGATGCTCAAGGGATGTCGGGGAAGTCATTCCAAATTCATGGCTTCCAGACCTCCATCGATGTCGCTCGCCAGCAGACTTATGATGTAGCATCACTTGCAGGACATAAGCGACTTCCAGAGCATCCGCCAAATGACTCTTTCAAGGTCGCAAACCTGAAACAAGACATTGATCACAGCAAGACTGGTCTGCTGGATACTCGCGCGGTCGACTTTTCTCGTCCCTCAGTAACTCCTCAGAAAAACCGACTGGTCGCAAGCGAGATTCATCAAGTTGCAGCCGCCGTACCCTCAGGAGGCAGCCAACCAGGAAGGACAGATAACGCCGTACCTGGTTCCAGTCAAAATCCTCTTTTGTTTCTCAAAAACCCCCGATATGGGCTGCCACCTGCTCTGGTGGCCAATTTTGCTGCTCTTGGGGTCACCAGCATCTACCCGTGGCAGGCGTCATGTTTGCTCGCTCGGGGGCTCCTCGAAGGGGGCCGGCACCTTGTTTATACAGCACCTACTGGAGGCGGAAAGTCCCTCGTGGCCGATGTCTTGATGCTGAAGCGCATCATTGAGCATCCGTCTCGAAAGGCGATCCTTGTCCTTCCGTATGTTGCACTCGTTCAAGAAAAGCTCAAGTGGCTCAGACGCATTGTGGAAAACGTCGACAAGAACGTCCCTGACGATGATGATGATGATGAAGCGGCTCGGTCGAAGCCATATTACCAGCGCTGGAAAAAGCTACAGAAATCCATTCGGGTCACGGGGTACTTTGGTGGGGGTAGGACCGCTGCCTCTTGGGCTGACACGGACATTGCCGTCTGCACGATAGAGAAGGTCTGTCCTGCTCAAAGGCCATCAACGGGGTTGAACTGATTATTGACATGGTCTTCCAGGCGAACTCATTGATTAATACCGCCGTTGAAGAATGCTCTATTGGAGACTTGGGTGTCGTTGTCTTGGACGAATTACACATGCTGGACGATGAGCATCGCGGCTACATCCTCGAACTGATGGTGACAAAATTGCTGTTGCTACAGCAAGACATCCAGATTATTGGCATGAGTGCCACCCTTTCAGTAAGTGATCGCTTTTGTATCTCGGTTGGGGTTCGCTAACCCAAGGACGAGAATACGGAACTGTTGGCGGACTGGATGAATGCAAAGTTCTTTATTTCTACTTATCGACCGGTCCCAATCGACGAGTACCTGGTCTACGAGAACGCTATTTACCCTGCTGCAACTTCGCGTCAATTGTTCCAGACGATCACTAGGTTGAAGTCGATGAAAACGATTTCCTTGACGGATACTATGCCTCCGCAACGCATGATACAATGTTCAAAACACCGAGAACTTGCGAACCCCATGACAAATGCAATGGTTGCTCTGGCCGTCGACACTGCTGCAGCAGGATATGGTGCCTTGGTGTTCTGCGGGAGTCGGCAAKGTTGCCATATCAGTGCAGGAATCATCAGCGAAGCTATGCCTGCAGTGTCTGGATTGGAGGCCGATGAACTGAGCAAGAGATTGGACCTCCTTGCCGATCTCAGAAGCCTCCCCAGCGGCCTTGATCCAGTTTTAGAAAACACCGTCCTCAAGGGTGTCGGATTTCACCGTAGGTGCTGACCTCGCTGGCTTACGTCAATGACCTGACTCGGCTACAGACGCAGGAATGACCACTGAAGAGCGGGAATTGATAGCTCAAGCATATGATCAAGGAGTTTTGAAAGTTATCGTGGCCACATGCAGTCTGGCAGCGGGTGTCAATCTCCCGGCGAGGAGGGTGATCATTAATGGAGCACGCATGGGCCGAGAGTTGGTTGGACCAGCGATGCTGTAAGAACTGCCTAGTTTCATTTCAGTGACCCGAGCTAACGAGGGGTGAGACGGCAAATGTGCGGACGAGCGGGCCGCAAGGGGAAGGACAACGCCGGTGAAACGTATCTGATATGCGGAAAAGCTGATATACAAGCTGTTTGCGACCTTCTCGAAGCCGATATGCCGGCCATTGAAAGCTGTCTGGCACCGGAGAAGAGAGGTTTAAAACGGTATTCTGCTTTCAAAACACTCTTATACAGACAGTTACTGATGGGTGATCAGGGCGCTTTTGGAAGCTATTGCAACGGGGCTGGTCTCCGGTTGCGAGGCAATCAAAGAATATGTGAAATGCACTCTTTTGTATCGGACGGTGGACAAGAAGATTGCCTATTCGATTATGGCTTCCTCACTTCAGGAGCTAATAGACGAAGGACTACTAATTTTCAAAGAGGATGAATCGTACGCGGCGACAAAACTTGGGCAGGCCGTAGTGGCCTCGGCGTTCGCTCCCGAGGACGGTCTTTTTGTATACGAAGAATTGAAACGAGCCTTACGGGCCTTTGTCATGGATGGTGACATGCATGTTTTCTACATGTTCACACCGATCCAAGTGGCGATGAATACCCAGATAGATTGGCTCATTTTCCGAGAACAGCTGGATAATCTTGACGAAAGTGGTCTGCGGGCGCTGCAATTTGTCGGTGTGCAGCCGTACTTTGTGAATTTGATGTGCGCTGAATTGTTCCTGGTTCTGTCTGCAGATGAGCGAGGAGGCACTAACGATTTGCAGGGTCCAGAGTGGAGGATCGCTAAAGGAAGACAACCCGGAACAGATTAAACAGGCGACTATCTATCGGCGGGCCTACACAGCTTTTCAGCTGCGCGACTTGAGTAACGAGGTGCCATTATCGACAATTGCGAGCCGCTACAACATTCCCCGTGGCGCTGTTCAGGCACTAGCGCAGCAATGCCACGGGTTTGCGGCAGGCATGGTGAAGTTCTGCCAGCGCATGGACTGGGGCATGCTTGCTGCGGTTCTAGATCACATGCGCGATCGACTAGAAGCTGGAGCGCGCGCAGATTTACTTGAGATGGCTCAGGTCACATATGTGAAGGGCTGGACGGCACGACTGCTCCGAGAAAATGGGTTCCGGAACTTGAGAGACCTGGCCGAGGCAGAGGCGAAGGACCTTGTCCCGGTACTGATGATGGTACGTCATTTGATTGTCTTAAGAATGCCTGGGGTTAACCGTTTCCAGGCGAATCCTCGCAAAGCGCAAAAGAGCCAGCTACATCCCACGGAGGCTGAGCGATATAGCAAAAAGCTGCTTGCCAAAGCCGAGATTATCGTGGCTTCCGCAAATAAGATCTGGGGTACGTATAGCGAGACTCTAAATGTTCTGGATGAATGCTCAGGTCAATGTCTTAGAACACGAGATGCAAGTTGACTTGGATGAATGAAAACCGAGATCAACTGTGACTATTCACAAGCTTTACGGACGCATATTACCCGAATTTTCGACCCACTTCAAAGCTGTTGGCGACGATGAAGTCTATCATGGTCTGGAGCAGGGTTCAGAAGTGGTGCAGATATTGGGAGCAACTACCTTGATTTCTGGCACTTGGAATGGAGAATTTCTGGGACAACCTTCTTGGACATATCACTCTAGTAGGTAGGCATAGAATTGCTATCTCTAACGAATCATGTTGAATGGAGTAAACTCAAGAGGGTATCAGGAAACAAAAACAAACACACAACAAAATCAGACACCATTCAGAGCGGCCTGTGCTTGCATGACTTGACCTTGATCAACGAAATCTACCAGGACAACATTGGGCTTGCGACCGTAGAGAGAGCTGCACAATGCGCTCTGCGCGCCGATACTGCCGCTACCAGACACGGCATTGGTCTGCGGTGCGCGCAAGCGATCCGGGACCAGGATGCCCAGGATGTCCACGTCCAGGAAATGATTGACGATGTACATGCGCCCATCAGCCGAGGCACCGGACGGACGGTCGATGCTGCAACTTGGGAATGTCGCGTCTGTTACGTCGTAGGGGGTTTCGAAGTAATAATTGAATTCGTTGAGGATATAGGGGACGGAGTTGACATCGGCGCCGTAATCTACCCATGGTCAGTCGCACACACCTCAGAGACGGCCGTAAGCTGGGCCATAGCAACTATGCCCCTTCCAACATGCTCGAAAACGGACGGCTGATACTCACCCAGAAACACCACCAGCCTCTTCCCCTTCTCAATCAATGCTGCCAAGGTCGGCCACGCATCCATCGCCAACGTGTTGGGGCTCCCATCCGGCACAAACGCATAGTCCCTCAACCCGGCCCCCGCAAACGCCTCATCGAATCGCGCCACAGGCACACTATCCCCGTTCGTCAAGAGCAGGGTGACCACCTCGTCCGGGTGCGCGTCCAGCCACCCCTTCACGGTCTCCAGGAACGATTGCAAAGTTCCCGCGTCCTCGAGCAGACAGGATGTATGGCATAGCCGGAGCGCATTGTCGCTCTCGTCGAGGCTCTTATGTGTCTGGCCCTGTAGGAAGCGGATGCCGAGGTCTAGTTGTGCTGTGACCTGGAGGTTCTGGTTTTGTTGCGGGAGGTCGCCGACGAAGGGGCTGTCGTGGGCGCCTAGGTAGGTGATGTTGGAGTAGAGGCGGGTGCAATAGGCTGGGTTGCCGTTGCAGGTTGTTGGGGTTGATCTGGGGGTTACGGGGTTTGTGAGGACTGGGATGGGGAGGAGGGAGATGAGGAGAGGGAGGAAATGGAGGGGGGACATGCTGAGCTGTAGGGTACTCTGTAAGTAGAGAGGTAGAAGTAGGCTGTAATGTCAAGGGACTCCGCTCAAGACTGAAGCTACGTGGGATGAGCTTTGTTCTTATTCTTTCACCTGAAGAAAGAAGAACAATGGAATGATCAGATCATGCATGCCCTCGCCGTCTTTGAAGAATGTCCAGGATCATGGCACATCACCGCTCCTTGTGACCACAACGCGGCCACCTGGGTAGTATCAGGTCCCATCATGTTCTTCGATACTTGTGGGATAATCTCCCACTTTGATGAAGGCTGATACTACCCTGCGGGTTATAGCGCTCTGTGAGGGACAAGGCACGGCATGCGTGTAGAGGGTAAGCTCGGTGGTTGGTGGATGGTGACCATTAGCTTGTGATGGACAGAGAGAGTGACAGACTGATAGGATGATCAGTCTGGATGAGTTTATCACCTGCAGGTCCAGCGGTCCAGCAAGCATCTGCCAGTTATTCCACAAATCATGTATGGATTGCGATTAAAGCTTGCTTGGTGTCTCCTGAGTCAGTGGAATGGTTGATTGTTGTCTTGTTTCTTGCATATTTAGCCTTGAGGTAGGGTGAGGTTTTGGTTGCATTCTTTCGCTTGGATCTGTGGGAGTTGTTACGAGCAATATGATCGTTTATTATTGGATTATGCAAGAAATATGGCATTATTACCCAAGCTCTTTTATACCTACTTTATTGTACCAGAGGAAAGGTAAGGTAGCTTGGATACTTTGTTGATCGAAGCCTGAGGCACAAATCTCAGGTACAGGCCATCAACAATCCAGGTACGATTAACGATTAACTGTTTCTGGCTACTGGACATCAACAACAGTAATGATAGTATAATGCTTGGATTCGAACATCTCATCAAAAGATCCCCTCCCAATCTCAATTCTTCTCACCTGTAGATAGACAAATGAGAAAGTTGCCGGTTGTGGCTGCTCGTGGCTTGTGGGGTCGGTGACATGATAGCAGGCAGCCAAGCCAGCCTCCCCCATACCATTTCTGGCGGACCATCTCCAGCTCAACGAGCTGCTTCAACCGCCACGGGAGAAACAGCCACGGTTATTGATCTAACTGTATCATAGTTATCCATGGGGTTTGCGATCTACCATTGACCTCACCGTTCTTGATTCGACTTATCGCCGTGTCGATTCATCGCCTGAAACCTCCGATACTCGTCCCTCCTGCGATCGGCTTCGTCAGTCAACCTTCACGCACCGCCTCACCTCTCTCATTAAATATCGGCGAACAGGCTTTGGGTCCGTTCTTGATCACGGCGCCTTAACGACCTTTGAATGAATAGTGAGGAGAGATGGTTATGCGAACGTCCTGCCGATGAGCTCCAATATCGAGGGCAGTGATGACCGGGAACGCGAGGATGAGCTGGACTTGGGCCAGGAGGATGAGGGAGCCCTCATGCCTGGCCAAAATCGATCCCTAGAAGACGATGGGCCGCGCGACGAGCTGGAGAATGGTACAATGGCTTACTTTGAGGAGGATCTCTCTCCAGAGACCGATCAAGACCAGACGCCAGACAAAACGATGCCCTCCTCTGACACCGAGGCTGCCAGTTTTCCAGCAACGCCCCGTATCGGCCAGCTCGCTGCTGCTGGCAGTCCTGATGAGACGGCGTCGACGCCGGATGATACCCCTTCTGTACATGTCGGTGTGCTTGCAATCCGAATGCCATCGATCGACCCGCTGATTGTTCTAGGGCTCCGTTCTCACGTCACAAAGCAGCAGTGCTCTGGCGCTCCGAGCGTCTCCTCTTTCCAGTCCCAGTCCTTCCCATCGTCCGTTTGAGCTCCGCTTCCAGTCGAGGCTCTCCTCCTCTCCTCTCGGGTTCCGGCCATCCTCGCCGTTTCTGTCGCATATACACTCACGAAAGTCTTCCCTTACAAGCCGAATGTCACCGATCACCGGGGAGTCTGAAACCCCTCAAGGCCCGTGGGACGTAATCCGGTGGACCAAACTTCGAAAAATTACCGGGCAAGCATTCTCAGAAGTAGGCAAGCGGAACTTTGGCCATCCGACGTGCATGGCGGTTTCTACAAGTATTGTGATTGGAACATCTAAGGGGATCATTCTTGTGTTTGATTACCAGCAAAGCTTGAAGACCATCATTGGAACAGGAACAAAGGGTATGTTGGATGGGTTATTCACCCTTTGGTACACCGACTAAGGTCTGACTCTTGCGACAGCTGTTGAATGCGGCGCCATTACCTCACTGGCACTTTCGGCCGATCACTCCACAGTCGCCGGGGGCCATACCTCTGGCGACATATTCACATGGGAGATCTCGCGATCTGCTCGGCCTTTCCTTCACATACCCCCAATACCTGCGAATAAACTCGAGTTTCGAACCTCCGATGGTCACCTCTCAGGGATGCCGGTGATCCACCTTGGCTTCCTGGGGACGAGACGCACTGCTCTCGTGTCGGCTGACAAGCGAGGAATGGCCTTCTCGCATCTGGCAACTCGCGGCATGGGCGCAGTAGGTCGAACGGTAAAAACAACGCGAATCCTGGGCAGGTATCCCGAAGTCTTCGCCGAGGGCTACCGCGCACGGAGACCGAGCTCCGTCCTCGCCTTTTTGCCTCTCCCTCTTGGTAATGTGGAACAGCCAACCGATTCGCTGGGTCTGGTCGCAATGCTGACTCCCTACCTCCTTGTGATTGTCTCCACGACGCCCGTTGCGCAGACGCAATACAAGTCACCGCGCCCGAAAGAGGTTGCCGCCCATGGTGCGATGACGGGCGCGCTGGCTTGGTTTCCAGCAATCAAGTTGAAGGGCAAAGACTCTGAGACTTCAAAGACGAAACTCGTTTATTGTTGGTCCAACGTGCTGACAGTACTGGATGTCGCTGAGATGGAGACGGATGAACCGCCAAGTGCGGATAGACCCCCTGCTCTGGAATTCACACCCCGAAGCAGATGGAAGGCCGACGAGGCGATCGTTGCCGTGCAGTGGCTGAGTCGTTCAGTACTGGCAGTGCTCACAATCACTCAGCAGCTGCTGATACTTGAGGACCATACTATGCGCGTGACCGACGCCGTGGACTTGCTTAATCGGCACATATACCATGTCGATCTTTTCTCCTCGCAGCTGCATTCCTTAGTCGAACAATTGAATGAGGAAGATACATCGATGCATGGAGTCGTCGCTGATGCTTTTTACATGAGTTTCCGCTCGTACAAAGGACGTCTCTTCTTGATGGGCTTCAATGAAGCACTGGTCGGAAGCCTTTCCAACTGGGCGGATCGGCTCTTTGCACTCATGGAGGCCGGTGATTTTATTGGTGCCATCCAATTGGCGACATCATACTATAAGGGTAATGCGGAGAAATTGACCGTAGGGCTGCCAGAAGAGGATGCGCTGAGGCAACCTATCGTTCGCGAAAAGCTGTTGGAGATCGTATCGGCCTCGCTGAAGTTTGCTTTTGGCCGCAACGCAGAAGCCAACAATGAGCGCCTCGAAAGCCGTCAGCTCGAGGAACTGGCCGAGGTTTCGATATCCGCCTGCGTTAGTATGGCGGAGGACGAATTTCTCTGGGACGAGGTCTTCAATTGGTACGAGGAGTATGATTCGCAAGGTGTCTTCCTTGATGCTCTTGAGCCGTATATCGTGGACGGAGCAGTGCGCTCCTTACCTCCAACTGCTGTCAAGGCTTTAATCAACCACTTCAGCACAAATCATTCGACCAGTCGATTGGAAGAGATTATCTGTCTACTTGATACCACAACGATGGACATTGACCAGGTCACAACTCTGTGCAAACACTATAATTTATACGACGCTTTTATATATGTATGGAACCGCTGCCTTGGCGACTACGTGGGCCCGCTGGAGGAACTTATCGCACTCATTCCGGTGCAGATGGAACCCTGGGTCAACGGGGATTCGACCGATGTGCTCAAACGACTTGCGAACGCTGCAAAGATGTTTCCATATCTCTCGTTTGTGCTCACTGGCCGCATCTATCCGACTGGTGAAGAGATGGATGATGCCGAGGCAACGAGAGCCAAGACAGCATTGTACGACTACCTCTTCTCAGGGAACCAATCTGGCACTTCTGAAGCGAAGGGATCGTTCCCGAGTTTACACGCTATGTTGAAGTTTGACGCATCTAGTTTCATGAGCATGTTGAACGAGGCGTTCGAGGATAGTTTCCTGAACGACCAGGAGCCCGATGAGATCTCCTCGCAAGGACTCTCGATCAACCGCCAATACCTGATCAGCATTCTGTTCCAGGTTATGACGCCTACTTCTTTCGATTCTTCAGATACCATCTACCTCGACATGTTCGTTGCGCGCAACCTGCCCAAATACCCTCAATATATCCTGCTCTCTGGGACGACGCTTCATCAAGTATTAGTGCGACTATGTCGCTACCCGAGTGAGGAGATGGCGGACGACTGTGAGCTCAGTGCGGAATACTTACTGTCTATTTACCATCCTCCGGATATCCAGAACATGATCCCGCTTTTTCGGGAAGCTCGCTTCTACCGAATCTTGAAATCCACGTACCGCTCCGAGAGACAATTCCCTGAGTTGATACTCACTTATCTTGAGGACCCCAGCGAGCAGGAAGCGGTATTTGCATGTCTACAGGACTGTCTCCGCCCCGGCTCCATATTGGGCAAAAAACAAAGACGGGATGTCGTTGACGTGATCAAGAAACGTGCTGGACAATTGGCCGGCATTGATGTGAGAAAAGCCGCGCAGACAATGCAGGAATTAGCCCCCGAAACGCATGAAACATTCCTCAAGGCTCTGGAAGACGACAGTTACAAGCAGTATCAGTATCTGCTCGTTGTCGTGGAAAGCTCGACGCGGGATGTTGCAGAAGCAGGGGCCCCCCGAAACGTCGCAGACTGGATGATTGAGCGATATGTGCAGCTGCTCTGCAGGTACAACCCCTCGCACGTTGCTGAGTTTGTGGATGACTTGCGAACGGGCGATGTGCGGCTGGAGGAGTTGCTGCCTGCCATGGAAGAGAGCGGGGTGGTCGATGCGGCTGTCATTCTGCTCGTGAGGCAAGGCCAGGTGCGAGCTGCAATGGACCGGCTCATCGCTCACTTGGGTGCACTGCAATCGGGTCTGGTGGGAATATTGCAGAGTGCGCGAGAGTCTCCTGACTCTGCCAGTACGGCGGAAGCCATTACCGATCTCCTTGAATCCTTGGACAAGTACGCACACGTTGGCATCTGGTTGTGCCAAAGTCAGAGCCAGACAACCAAAAAGTCACGGCCGGAGAGGAACGGCACTGGCAGCAAGGTTGCGTTGGACCAGCCTCTGTCGTTCAACGAGACCCTGTGGCTGGATCTCATTGAGGCAGTAGTTCGCATCGCGAGCAGTGTATTTGCTCTGGTGCGAGGACAGCAGGGTGACGACGACGAGCTCACACAGGTGGCTGCGGGGACCTCTTCTTCGCTGGGCAACAATACTGCCCATCTCATGTCCGTCCGCACTTTGGTTCAACAAGTATTTACTGCTCTTCTGTCCAGCACTGTCAAGCTAGGCGGAGCGGCAACTAGTGCCGAGCACACCGATGTAACCTTTCTCCGCATCCTACGTGCATTTCTCACTCGAGCTGCCAGCTGGTCACCGTCGCTTCTTGAGCTGCGTGCCGTCTTGGCGTCGGTCTTCTCCGCATACACGTACGAAAAATCCCTACTGGCTCTGGCCAATGGCATGCTCGATCGAGACCTCTTTGTGCATGTGGAGGAAGTCACGCGGTTGCGCCAACGAGGATGGCGGCCGCGGGGGCAAGTGTGCGAGATCTGCCGGCAACGTATCTGGGGTCCCGGGGTAGGGTCGCAGTACTGGGAAGCGTGGGAGAAAAGACAGGAGGGGGAACGGCAGCGGCGGGCGATCAAACGTCTGGAAGGCAGATTTGATCCTGCAACTGCCCGGGGGAAGGGAAAGGCTGCTGCCTTGGGCGCAGTCGCTGGTCCGTCACTGCACTACAACGGGCATGTGCAACATGACCATCAACATCGGGAAGTTGTCGGAGCGCCTGAAACCGACGAGGCTTTTCGCAATGCCGAAGAAAAGCGAATCGGCCCCGCCGTTGTATTTTCCTGCCGTCATTTGTACCACCAACAGTGTCTGGTGGACCTGGCTCCGGCTGGACGGGCGAGTAAGCGAAACTCGGCCCATTTTGCGCCGGATGGAACAGGATCGGAGTTGTCATGTCCGGCTTGTACATAAACAGGACTTTGGAAGCCATCTACCATACTAGTCATCATTCTTATAAGCATATCTCCGTATGATGTAAAATATGCATCAACCCTGCTTTGTCCCCCTGCCGCATTCTCAAAGGCATGCCATGCCATGGCCTCAGCATATTTAACAGATGTCATAATTTGGAAAAAAAACGCGTCAGGGCTATTTTCGCAGCACTAAAATCTATCAGCAGACCAGGACTGTAACGCAACGGAAATGATGCAACAGCATGGCGATAGTTGTATTGGTATGCTGACGCCACTGCAACATGGCCTCGTGCGTCGCACGATACAACCATGAAGAAATCGCAGTCGGCAGTTGACTATATCCCGGTTCATTATTGACATCAGATAGATGAGAATCTGCAAGAAAAACCGGCGTCGACAGGGGACGGAGATGACATCGGAGTCATTTCTTCACAAGAAGATGGATCCATCCATTCACGTCTTGTTCCTTATTGGGCGCGACGAGTCGAGTGACAGTCAGTAGACCCCTTTCTCACGCTTGTTGATCCTGCATGGTTACAATTACATCCAGACTAATAAAGCTTAGAATGTGATTGATGCAAGCCGCTGTTTCACTTTATTCCAGTGACTGCTGTTCCCGTCCACTTAGAGGCTGGAATCGATCATGATCCAGCCTTCTGACAAGAGCGCGGCTTGGCCTTTGGGCTGAGTAGAGGCCCGCAAATTCCCCGTTTCATCATTTTCATGGTCTTTCGGCGAAGAAGATGACTTACCCTGATTATCTCGCTCCGAGTTGCCCTGTCCACATGGCCTCTGATACATCGCATCCTGACTCCACACCTGGTCTCAAGGCGTTGCCGGGTGCCGGTGGATGCATCATCATCTTCTTCATGGCGAGGCGCCACATTGCATTGGTGCATTAGCGCTGAGCTTTGTTTTGTTCTGCTTACGAGCTGAGCTGAGTGACATGCATTGCATGTATATATTCAGATGGATCTGGACGAGAAAGATGTTCCATTTCTTTCTCTCGTTGTTGAATCACCACTGTCCTTCTCACTCAGCCTTGTGCTGTCGCTCCTTTTCTGCTGTGACTACATTCCTTGAATAGACCAAACACTCCTTTTATTCCTGGTGGACAGCTGAATCAACCCAAAATGTACATCCGGTCGACCCTCCTCCCCATCCTGGGCCTCGCAGCCACCGGCATGGCCGCCTACGTCCTCGAAGACGACTACGGCACCTCGACCTCCTTCTTCGACAAATTCTCTTTCTTCACAGCCGCCGACCCAACCGGAGGCTTCGTCTCGTACGTCGACCGCACCACCGCGCAGAACGCCGGCCTGATCGCTGCCGACGGCACCGTATACATGGGCGTAGACCATACCCACGTCGCCAGCAGCAGCGGCCGGCAGAGCGTCCGCCTCACCAGCACGAAGAGCTACACGCACGGCCTCGTAATCTTGGATCTGGGGCACATGCCAGGCGGCATCTGCGGCACCTGGCCTGCCTTGTAAATTCCCTCTCCCCTCAATCCCTAAGCATGAACCGAAGCTAACGAGGACAAAGCTGGATGGTCGGCCCCGACTGGCCCTCCAACGGCGAGATCGACATCATCGAGGGCGTCAACACCCAAACCACCAACCAGATGACCCTCCACACCACGGACGGCTGCACCATCGCCAACGGCGGCTTCACCGGCACCCTCCTGACGAGCAACTGCTACGACAACGCCCCCGGCCAATCCACCAACGCAGGCTGCGGCATCGCTGCCACCTCGAGCCTGACCTACGGGAAGGCGTTCAACAACGCCGGCGGCGGCGTCTACGCAACCGAGTGGACCTCCGCCGGCATCAGCATCTGGTTCTTCCCTCGCGGATCTACGCCCCTGGACATCAGAAACGGCAAGCCCAACCCGGCGAACTGGGGAACGCCGCTCGCCARGTTTGCCCCGGGCAGCTGTGACTTTGATTCCCATTTCAGCGAGATGCAGATTGTAAGTCCCTTTCCCTTTTTCTTTCCCTTTCCCCTTTTCTTTTCACCTTTCGGTGGGTTTGCAGCGGCTGACGGTCAAAGGTATTCGATACGACGTTCTGCGGCGGCTGGGCAAGCGCTGTCTGGGGATCAGGCAGCTGTGCGTCCGTGGCGTCCTCCTGCCAGAATTTCGTCGCGAATAACCCCTCTGCGTTTACGGAGGCGTACTGGCTCATCAATTCGCTCAAGGTGTATCGGGATGCTTCTAGTGCGAACGTGGTAAGGATGAATGCGACTGAGCATCTGCACGCGCAGTTGCCCTTGGAGGGTCGCAGGCGCCGTTCTGTTCGGCATGGTCGTGGCGTTTGAGGTTGCTGATGAGAGGTGAGGGTAAATATATTGTGGATGTTGCGTATATTTTTATGAGTATACCCTGTTTATAGTCTAGTTTC
The DNA here is from genome assembly GCF_018340605.1 of Aspergillus pseudoviridinutans. Lineage (NCBI taxonomy): Eukaryota > Fungi > Ascomycota > Eurotiomycetes > Eurotiales > Aspergillaceae > Aspergillus > Aspergillus pseudoviridinutans. The sequence goes on along the minus strand of NW_025091282.1, from coordinate 3,346,534 downwards.
GAGGCCGACGTACATGTGTCCCTGTATCTACTTAGATTTTTACATATACATTTTGATAAAATGCAAGGAGCTATTCAAGTTTCGTGGCTATTAGGGTATGTTATCAGTAGCCGGACATTATTTACACATTAGCTATGCCAATCATAATTCAAAGCAAAACATTAGCGGCCGGTCATTCACATCTTAAATCCAAGCATATCTCTGTTATCATCCGTCAGTCGGCCCCACTCTAACAGCAGGCGGAAGAAGTAGATCTCCATGTCCTCCTTCCGTAGGGCCTTCTCGGCCCACTTGCGTCCTTCTTCGGCAATATACTTGCCTCGAGCATCGTGTCGCTGCGTTAAGTCTTTGGGCTGACCGTTCCGGTCTTCCGTGACTGGCATGTCGAATTTGGCAAAGTAGGCCAGAGTGCTCCAAACTCCGTGCAGGCGGACATCAATAGGAACATAGTGGAGCCAGGGGGTAACCCGCCGGTCTAACCACTGTTGAAACAAGCCAGTCTTGAAGGGCAGACTGTGACTTTGTAAAAACGGGAGAAATCGACCACTGAAGCCCGCACCGTCTAGGTCAAACAGATACCGATACTTCCAGTGAATCTGGAAATCTACCGGGGACGCGGCGCCCAGCTCTTCCTTCTGCGCCTCGCAATCCAAGCCACATCGAACAGGATTCAGGAGGTTAACAGTGGTGTTCAGTCCGAGGAGGTTTGTCGGAGCCGAGCCGTCTAGGATCTCATACCGATAGCTATCGGTACCTTCAACGGGCAGCAAGACCGATACGTGGCTCAGAGTATTGTTGTTAATGAGGTGCGCAAAACGTTGACGAGGCATTCCCTTCCATTCCCCTGATCGGCTCACTCCCTCGGATGTGCTGCCAATCCAGAAAAGCGTATTCTCCTTCTTCTCGTACTCCTGGTCGGGATACTCATCAGACGGGTCGTACTTAATCTTATCCACATAGTTCCACGGGCTAGGAAACAGGATATCATTGAATCCAGACACCTTGCTTTGGCTGAAAACAGGCGTCAAGACTTGGGATATTTTGAAGGACGCTGGAGAAAGGAAGAACCCGTGAAGCGACGCAAGGTCTGGTTGATGGCATACGTCGGACATGCTGTTCGCGTCTAGGGGAAACTGACCCATCGAATGCGGCCGCACACAGTCTAGGCAAATGTGACGCCGGTCCCAGATCCGTTTCGTCCGAGCTTTCGACGACGGAGGACATAGCTGGCGGACATATCGGTCGAAAATAGGTTGCATGGAGCTATCTGTAAAAACCGTCTCGGTCGTTTGATCGGCGGGCTCTATAGGAGCCCATTGCATGCCACGATCCGTCGACCATACGGTTAATACGCTATTATCGGGAGCCGGGCCATGAGATTTTGCTTCCGTCCCCAACTTGGATGCCTCCTCCCAGGGTACGGCCACGCGTGGCTCGTCGTTGAGGTTGAAAGCCAGATCCATGTCGGGTAAATATTGAGAGAAGTTCTCGATCATTTTGGCAGCACCCAGGACCATCCAGGCATGAGTTGGTTTGATTCCCTCTTGTACTCTGGGCGTGCCATTTCTAATGCTGATCGCCCCAATGTCGTTGAAAGGGTTTGTGGCCAAGTCGCGCGTTAGGTCTCGCAGCCTCGCGGGAGACAATGCACGAAACGGGAGAAGATCCGTATGGATTTGATCAAAGTCATCAATCACAACGGAAGACCTACTGTTGGCGTATTCGTACCATTTATCAAAGCCCCTATGTAACAGTCAGTCGATGGGCACGCAATCTCATATCATTTCACGTTAATGGGCGGCTTACGGTGGAGGATGCTGATCATATCGTTTGCGATAGTTCGCAACAGCATCGGCAAGACTTTTGCTGCTTCTCGCCTGAGAAGACCATGCGTCGTGATGTTTTATGTTCTCATAGATTAGCAGCTCGATCGTATGGAGGTTCGTCAACACCGGCTGACTGGCGACCAGGATGATGCCAACGCCAAAAAGTGCCAAAAAAACCACTCGCATCACAATATTTGCTCTGTATAAGAAAGGCGGTTCTTCGTTGGATGCTGTACGGCCACACAAATACAACACACCCCCAAGAAAGATAGCAAGAAGGGAGGCGAAAGCATGTGACGGATAGATCAATGGGAAGGGCTCTTGTCCATCGAACAATGTAGCGGTCAGCATAAAGCAACCGACAACGACCCCCGCTAGGATGGAAATTCCAACAATGCCGTAAAACGGTATCTAGTACTGTTCAGCAGGATTCAAATGGATGCATTTATAGCACGACTTACAATCTGAGAAGTGGAAAGCACAAGGAGCGTCATCAGCAGACTTTGATTGAATGCGCTTGGCAAGTAGTGAGAGATGACAAAGCCGTCATTTTGGTCCCTAGCCCGAATGGCGAGAATGATTGCGATCAGGGTCCAAAAAGCAGCAACTCCCTATCAATTGCATTAGATCACAACTCGATCCGGTGGCGAGTACACTTACAATTAGGCCAAAACCGCAGGAGACCAGAAAATGTTTATTTCTGCCTTCTCGAGGCCGAGTGCTTTCCCAAAACAGTTCGCTCACACTAATCAAGATCACCGAGTCAAGCAAGACATTCAAAATCCTGATGAACCGCAGTAGAGAATATTGGCCCGAACTGATTGGACAGATATAAGTCGACTGTATGCCTTCTTGAAACTCCGATGCCACTAATCCGCCAATCATGAGAAAAGTAGCCGATATGACGTATCGCATGCGACTCTGACAGAAAATGGCGTGTACACGTCTGCCAATGATGACCAGTTTGCGAATTCGCCCATTAAGAGAGACTTCTGAGTCAGTGTCCGGGCCTTCTGGGATTGAACGAGATCGTTGATTGCGCCAATAATCGTAGATTGAAACGAGGAACGGTATCGCGTACTAAGGGAAACGTAATACTTGGTCAAAAGGTGCCGCTGCGTTTGCCTTTTCAAAGCCCACTTACTGCGTATCCGACTGGCGCGCACTCAATCGTAACGGTCACCTGGCGATGCAACTCTACCCTTATCCAGCCAAGCATCGAAATCAAGGCAATCTTGGTCCACCATCTCTGATTACCCGATTTTGTAAGGAAGAAATCCCTGATCGGACTGCTGGGCGAGAGAGGCGCCTCTCCCGATGGTTGATCGACGCGTTCGGCGAGAGGGATGGCAGTGTATTTGTGCTGAGGTTGGGGTATGCGCGGAATAGTGATATCGAATCTGCTTAAAATCAAGAGCGACACACCCGAAAGAAAGGACGCAACGATGAGCGTATGGTGGGGCCGGTCTGTGAAAACGGTTGGTGAGCACCAGCTATCTGATTGAAGTCCGCGCTGCCTTGGTCAAGGGAATATGACTGCTCTTACCAAAAGCGAATGTCGTCGTGTAGGAAGTCGTTAAAAACATGCAACTCATAAGAAATACCCTGTTGGACTCGGTCAGGGACAGCACAAGAAATGAGACATCCTGCTGGGATCTGCCTACCCCAGTGAGGCTTTGAGCCCCGTCTCCGCGGAGAGCCTAATCATATTCAAGGATCCTGCTTGTTGGTAGCCAGAGAAGCCGCTATGGAGCCATTGCCAGTTATTTTATGTGAAAGCGCTCATTGCAGTCGATATTGCATAAAAACTCAAAATAATTGGACAGCTTTGAACGAATGCGACTGAAGTTGAATTCCAAATCTCGTGTTCTTGAGGACGTTCCGGAGGCGGGCAAAACAAGGATATTTCCAGAGTTCAGCGAGTGATATATGCGACAGGACACAATTCAGTATAAAAAAGCAACGAGCTCAAAACGAGCAGAACGGCAGCAACGATGTAGACTGAGCTGCGACAGCACGAACAGGGGTGGTGAAGAAAAAAAGAAGCGAGTGAGGCTAGACTAGGGGATATAAAGGAAGGGTTGCGTCAACGAGTCATTCTGGACCCATGGGGGCCCGGCAGAAAGTGGGCCGTTGAAGGAACTTTGCTGCGAGCCTGCGGAGCATTTTGATTGCGATAACCAACAAGGCATTTCGTCTCCGCTAGCACGTAGAGACACAGCAGCTCGACTACTCCACGGATTGTCAGTGTAGTAATCTCCGATTGGCTCTGCGCTGTCGTTTGATGATCAAAAGTTGATGGTAGACGAAGTCCATGAGTTCACAGAGGAATAACCCCGATTTCGGGACATTTGATGACACTAATCCTGGTCATTCGTGTTGCTCGTTGTCCGTGCTAGCGCAGGGTCCAATCATTAGCAAGGAAGCGTACCTGATCTCGGAAACTTGGAACTTTATAGACACCGTCACCGTCGTATCCATGACAAAAAGTCACTGAATCGTCCATGGACGACGGAATTGATTTCGATGGAAGCCTTGATGGATGGATATCGTCATACTGTCGCGAACCGTGGGGGTCATTCCCGTATCTGAGAATAGTCGACTGAATAGTACACCGACCTAATCAGGAATAACCTCAAAAAGTCGACGATGACCCCCATTTCGGTTAGTCCCTCTGGGCTATTCTGTTTCAGGGAAAGCGCTGTCTTTTGGCTAAATTTGTGCACGTGTCTACCTTCTTCCCTAGGCGGTAGCTTTTACGGCAAGCGGTAGGCAAGGGCAGATTATCTGTTGCTGATAACAATTTTTTTCCTCTAATCAGTTCGGATTGAGAATACGGCGTGATAGCTCTGATTCTCTTCTCTGCGCCCTTTTTTTTATGGGTTCCATCTTTGCCTAGTCTGCTTCTTACAACCTTGACCCTACTGCCAACAATAATAGCAGACGGCAGAGCCGATAGAATCTCACTGCTCCGTTGTGAGCATCACCTCCAGTGGTTGACCCTACGCAGGAGAGACTAGATCAAAATGCCACGCAAGGCAATTGATTCGCGCATTCCCGCGCTCATTCGAAATAATGTACAGGAGAAGAAAAGAAGTTTCTTTGTGGTGGTCGGCGACCGCGCCAAGGATGTAATTGTCAACCTGCATTACATTATGTCCAGCGTCGATGTCAAGCAGAATAAGTCGGTCCTCTGGGCATACAAGAAAGACCTCCTCGGATTCACAAGCCATCGGAAGAAGCGCGAGGCAAAGATCAAGAAGGAAGTCAAGCGAGGTATCAGAGAACCTAACCAGGAGGATCCGTTCGAACTGTTCATCACTCTCAACCAGATCCGATATGTGTACTACAAGGAGACGGAGAAGATTCTGGGTAATACGTACGGAATGTGCATTCTTCAAGACTTCGAAGCCATCACGCCGAATCTGCTTGCTCGTACCATCGAGACCGTCGAAGGAGGTGGTATCGTGTTGCTTCTGCTCAAGGGAATGAAAAGTTTGAAGCAGCTCTACACGTTATCTATGGATATTCATTCGAGATATAGGACCGAAGCGCACGATGATGTGGTCGCCCGCTTCAACGAGCGCTTTATCCTCTCCCTTGGCAGTTGTGATTCATGCTTGGTAGTTGACGATGAGTTGAATGTCCTCCCAATCTCTGGTGGGAAGAACGTGAAGCCTCTTCCACCGCCAGAGTCCCTTGACGACAACACAGGCACAAAGAAGGAATTGAAAGAGATCAAGGATAGCTTAGCAGACACCCAGCCGGTGGGCTCGTTGGTCAGTCTAGCTCGTACTGTTGACCAGGCGAAGGCGCTCTTGACCTTTGTCGACGTGATCGCCGAGAAGACCCTCCGCAGCACCGTCACCTTGACCGCTGCTAGAGGTCGGGGAAAGTCGGCAGCTCTCGGTGTTGCCATCGCGGCAGCGGTTGCTCATGGATACAGTAACATTTTCATCACCTCCCCTAGCCCGGAGAACTTGAAGACCCTGTTTGAATTCATTTTCAAAGGGTTTGATGCTCTTGGATACCTCGATCACGTTGATTACACCATCCTTCAGTCCACCAACCCGGACTTCAATAAGGCTATTGTGAGAGTCAACATCCATCGCCAGCATCGCCAGACCATTCAATATATTCAGCCCCAGGATGCTCATGTTCTCGGCCAGGCGGAGCTTCTAGTCATTGATGAGGCAGCAGCCATTCCTCTGCCCCTGGTGCGCAAACTGATGGGCCCATACTTGGTTTTCATGGCCTCCACTATCAACGGTTACGAGGGTACTGGTCGGTCGCTCTCTCTGAAGCTGATCCAGCAGCTTCGCGAGCAGTCCAGGGGTGGTCTGAAGGCCAGCGGTCAGGACGATACAGATATCGCTGATAGAGCCACTGGCAAGGCTTCCAAGGGCGCAGAGAAGAACTTGGGTGGACGCTCGCTCAGAGAGATTACTCTTTCAGAACCTATCCGTTACGCACCTGGGGATTCAGTGGAGAAGTGGCTGAACAAAGTCCTGTGCCTCGATGCGACGCTGCCAAAGTCCAAGATCAACACACAGGGCTGCCCACACCCGTCACAGTGCCAACTCCTACAAGTCAACCGAGACACGCTATTCTCTTTCCATCCAGTTTCTGAAAAGTTCTTGCAGCAGATGATGGCTCTGTACGTTGCCAGTCACTACAAGAACACTCCTAACGATCTCCAACTGATGAGCGATGCGCCTGCGCATCAGCTCTTCGTGCTGGTGCCCCCCATCGACGAAGACGCTACCAAGCTTCCTGAGCCACTTTGCGTTATTCAGGTGGCTCTGGAGGGTCGTATCAGCAGACAAAGTGTTCTGAACAGCTTGAGCCGTGGCCAACGGGCCGGTGGCGACTTGATCCCATGGCTTGTTAGCCAGCAGTACCAGGATGAGGACTTTGCCAGTCTCTCAGGTGCCCGAATTGTGCGCATTGCAACCAACCCAGAATACATGAACATGGGTTACGGATCCCGCGCTATGGAGCTCCTGATTGATTTCTACGAGGGCAAGTTTACGGATCTCTCCGAGAACATCCCGGACGCGCAGGAAGAGATGGTTAGGGTCACTGATGAAGAGCTCACCAACTCATCTCTCCTTGATGACAACATCCATGTTCGGGACATCCGCTCTATGCCCCCTCTGTTCGGCAAACTGTCCGAGCGTCGTCCAGGCGCACTGGATTACGTCGGCGTCAGTTACGGTTTGACACCCCCTCTTCACAAATTCTGGAAACGCTCTTCGTTCGTTCCTGTCTATCTTCGCCAGACCCCAAACGAATTGACTGGTGAACATTCTTGTGTGATGCTGCGCACACTCGCCTCCGCAGCCAGCGACGCTAGCTGGCTCGGAGCCTTTGCTCGGGACTTCCACAAGCGATTCCTGGCTTTGCTCTCCTACCAGTTCCGAGAATTTCCCTCTGTGCTCTCCCTCAGCATCTGCGAATCCGCCACTGCGGGCGCTAAGCTCGACACCTCGTACACCCCATCTTTGCTCAAGAAGAGCGATCTCGACGCGGCCTTCTCCCCCTTCGACCTCAAGCGCCTTGACAGCTACGCAAACAACCTGCTTGACTATCACGTCATCCTCGATATGGTTCCCACCATTGCGGAGTACTACTTCGCCGGCCGCCTGAGCGGCAAGGTCAACCTCTCCGGCGTCCAGCAGTCCATTCTGCTCGCCATCGGCCTACAGCGAAAGAACCTCGACGACGTCGAGAAGGAGCTAAACCTGCCCTCATCGCAGCTTCTGGCCATGTTCCTCAAGATCGTCCGCAAGACGTCAACTCACTTCCGCGGCTTGGTCGAGGGCGCCGTCGCAGAGACACTCCCCGCCGAGAAGGTGCCCGTTGCGCAGACTTCGGCCGATGCGCACGACGAGGTTGTCGACGAGCGGTTCAAGCCCCTGGACACAGGTCTKGAGGATGAGCTGCGCGAGGGCGGCCAGCAGATCGACGCAGAACTGAGGGAAAAGCAGAGAGCCTTGATTGATTCTCTGCCTCTAGACAAGTGAGTCAACCCAAACCCACGCTTACAACACTCTGTGGACCCCGTCGTTGGACGAACAATAACTGATTTCTAGCCTCCAGATACGAGATCGATAACGGCAGCGCCGCGTGGGAGGAAGCCGAGAAGCAGATCCGCAGCGGAGGCGCCTCAACCGTCAGCATCAAGTCCGCGAAAGCAAGCAAGCGGAAGAAGGGCGAGACCGCGCGAGAGATCTATGACCAGGAGATCGAGTCGAAAAGACAGAAGATCATCAAGAAGGGAACCGAAGGGCGAAAGAAGGCGTGAAGTATTCACCTGAATTATTCCAGCCTTGCATGAAAGAACGGTGTTATGGTATTCTCTTGTGAAGAGGTTTTACGTTTCTGTATATATGCCCTTGTATATCCAAAAAGTTTGAATAGAGGTTCGCATATCGCATACTCTCATCCTTGTCAAGAACGCCTTTTGCTTGAGGATACGTAACATAGAAACTATCTCGAAAATTTACAACTCGTCATGGTCACCCGTCTCTTTATCAGCCTCCTCCTTCTGCTCGACAATAACACCATCGGGCAACTTGCTCTTCGACCCCTCACCCAGTCTTATGGCATCAATCCACGCCTCCACAGACACGGCGCCATAATCCTGCCTCTCCGACGCGTCGTAGCGCCTCCACCAACCCCTGCGGCCATTCAGGGCAATGATCTCGACCGAGGTCTGGTCCTCGGACAATCCCAGCCCAGCCCGCAGAGTCTTGGCCCCGCTGTTGATAGCGGGGATACTGTAGAACGGGAAAAGCTTGCCCTTGCGCAGGGCGTGCTTGTGCGCGACCTCCGATAGACTGGCCAGCGCCTCTTTTGCGGGACTGGGGACTTCTGCATCCGCTTCGCGAGGCTCGGGGAGGAGCGCTAGGACGCAGGTACCAGATGTAGGCTTTAGGCAGGCGGCCTCGAGTGCCTCTGCGGTAGGGAGTACGGGGATGGGTGGTGCCTGGATCGGGACCTGGGCGGGCTTTGACTCTGTAGCGTCGTCGGGGACGATCTTGGGGTCGGGGGATTCGGTAGGTTTCAAGTTCTCTGCGTCTTCGTTGATGATAGTGGTAGATTTGGCGGACTTGGCGGACTTGGTGGACTTCGAGGATTTGGCATCTGTTGAGGCGGGGGCCGGGTCCGGGTTTGGAGCCGCGACTTGGCTGAGGAACTCGACGATGGCTTGTTTCTTGAGTTCGCCATCGTAGACGATGGGTTCCTTATCACCACCAGGGACCAGGACGAGGGTAGGGAATTCCTTGACACCAAATTTCTCCACGGCGTTCGATTCCTTGTTGCGAATCTGGCCAACCTTGACGGAACCGAGGAACTCAATGGCGACGGCTCTGAGGAGAGCACTCGTGGTACCTTTCTCGGTGAACAGAATAGCCTTGGGAGCCTCCTTGTCCTCGGAGAGCCACTGATCCAGATCCTTGTCCGTGACCTTCTTCACATGATTGGGGATTCTGTCCACAACAGCATCGACGATGGCCTTAGCGCTTCTTGCTCCCTGATAATCCTCTACTTTTGGCTTGCCGGGTTTCTTAGAAGGTGTGATAATTTTCAGAGTTGGGAAACCTTGTACGCCCATCCGACCACACAAGGGCTTGTTGGCATCGTCATCGCAGTTCACAGCTGCGACCTTGGCCAGTCCCTCCAGGTTCTTGGCTGCCTTTTCGTATGCAGGCTTGAGGTTCTGACAATGGCCACACCAAGGAGCATAGAATCTAGTGCGCATACGTTTTAGAAGCTTTTCGATGAGACTAATCGCGAGGGTGGGGAGCTTACTCTACGATCTGCGAGAAGAGTTAGCATACAGACACCCTACGACACAATACGCTTCGGAGCTATCTTACCGATGTGTAATTAGAGTTAGCAATCAGCTGGTCATAGGTCTTCTGAGTAACCTGCAGCACAGGAGACTTCTTAGTGTACAGCCCATCTGCGTTGACGGACGAAGCCGCCAAAAGCGATGCGACGAGCAGAAGTGCAGAGCTTGGCTGCATCATATTGAAGGAAATTCACTGCCTGTAACTCGGATGATTAGTGATTAGTGAGGAGATGGTAGCAAAGCACATCAGACAAGTATCATGATTGTCTAAACGTGGACAGCAGGCGTATTTAGAGCTGTTTGTCTGGGGTGTTGAAGCAAGGTGTCCTGAAGCTCTTGGCATGTGACGGCGGAGGTCAACAAACTCCGCCATGATGCAAACAAATCATGCACCCATCTCCAGCTTCCCCAAGACGCCAATGGCTTATTCGTCCACAGCTTTGTCTACCTAGTCTTTTAATTAACTAGCATGCTCAACTTCGGTCGAGACTACAATCGACAATCTCTCATCGTCCATTTCTTGGGTGATGACATCTAATTGCTCCCAGGTACTCTGCTATTCCCCACACTTAAATAATGGCGGAAACAAGGGTCTCGTTGGAGTCTCCACGGGCATCAGGAACAGTGGACTTTTGCCACCTGCCATTGGAAGTCTTCTGGATGATCTTGCAGTATCTTGATGCCAGGGATATTGTACGATGTCGTCAAGTTTCCAAGTATTGGAACGAAGCATTTACCAACCCGGAGCATCTCGTTCGCTTATTGATTCGACTGTTTCCTCGAGCCCCAGAGGTTCGGGCGCTGAAAGGCAAACAGCCATTGGACGAGTTACTCTTAACAGTTCAGAATGGTCGACATTGGCGGGAACTGTTCGACAAGGTTGCCTCGAGATACCATCATCTCAGCCGGGGCAAGCCACGGTCGGTCCAAAAGCTCAAGCTCTGCGATGATTATGGAGTCTCAGGACAAAGAGAGTGGTTCCAGGTACAGCCTTGGGATAGCCATGCCAGTCATCTCATGCAGCGCGTTGATTACCTCTACCCCGAAACGTTCTGGACCTACGAGGATGGTCTGCTAGTGTACCCCAGCGCATATTATTCCTCTTTGGTACTCATGGATGTGGAGACCGGTAAACAGGTTATGGTACCGTTCTTGATTATCGGTAAGGTGATTAGGAGAATACGCTTGCAGAAACGAGTCCTTGTAGTGGAATGGGCTGAGCCAAAGGCCTTTCACTGGCTGAATGACAGCGACGGTGTCCATCGTCATTTTGCATCTTCATTTGATGTGACTCAAGAAGCCAATGGCTGCTGGAGCGTTGCGTTTCGCAATGAGTGGAAGATCATGTTCCTCGGCCACCCTCTGAGTGAAAGAGATCGGTTCTACTCCACTCATAACAAGACACATTATGTGATCTACATATGGCAACCCAATCGCAGCTTGTACACTGCCGACGAGGATGCCCCAATTGAGTCCCTGTTCGTTTGGGACATTTCAAAGCCATCTCCATACAGGCCCTCTCTGGATCCTACAGGGTGTCAACGGAGCGAAGAGCAGGATCAAGCTCCCTCCATTGTCTCACGTTTCGGTTTTAGAGAGTTAGGGTTCTTCTCCGTCAGACAACGAGGAGTACCAGGCATGCAAGGCTTAGAAATAACCGATGATAACCAAGCCATAGAAATCATTGAGAACTTGTGCACAGGACCGCTTGACCGACTCGTCGGACCGACGGAGTGGACATCTCAAGTGCAGATCACAAGCATTCCACTGATTGGCGATGGACCAGTCTGGAGGCGAGACGTTGACTACATCCTATCTCCTTACCGCGGGAGCAATGGGTTACAGACAAAGCCACTCGGTCTGCTTTGCAAACAGTTCTGGTACACTGTCATTTCGGAAGTGTATGATAAAAGATCAAAGGCCGGATTCGCCTTGCATCTGTCTCCACTGGGTTGGCCTTTTGATTCGAAGATTTATTTGAGCATACAGACACCATACTCTCGAATTGTCTTGAAACCTGACGATGCTTTTGAACTCGCGGGTAAGGGAAAGATTTGCGGAAACGAGAAATTCGTGATAGGCGAAAATGCGAACCGCGAACTTGTCATCTGGAGATTCGATCGCAAGGTATGATTGGCTTCTTGGACCAACCACAAAGCTATTATAGGTCTCGCGATCTGGACATTGCCCTTGCTACGTCTACTGAAGCGGGTAATTTCTCAATACCCAGCTTCTCAGGTGACCGAGGGAAATTGTCTATGGGCCAGCGAGGATTGAGGCCTAAAGTCATGAAGACAGACAATTATTCGTTCGGTGACTATTGAGGTGCCGTCCTCTCATGAACCAATTGAACAATAACCCCTGTGCCAGCTGGACTGGCAGGTCCGATCCATGGAGGACAAGTATGGTCGGTGCGAGCTTTCTTACTCCTTCGTCTCAAATGAAAGTAAGTCACTGGAATTGAAGGCCGCCGTACTTATACTACAGAAACCGCCGCTACGGGGAGAGGGTCTAGATAGCCGCTGGGATTTTGTCCTCAACTGCATTGACTGGCCCATTCCTTGCAGAGATGCAGCTTGAGTTTCCTTTGTGAATGGACCGGGAATAACCTGCGATAATTGCAGACGATTCAGATAGCTAGCCTTGAAGCCTTAAATTCATGGCTAGATTAACTGCGACAACCCATTCAGGATCGTGATGTAGAATGTTGTTGTAGTATGTAAGGTAGTAGTAGTGCCAAGTCCGATCGCTAATTGGCCGCAGATCATGCCTGGTGGCCTAAGGCAGCCGCAGCCTGTAGACGGTTAGGGTACGGCTAGTCCCGAACAGGCTAAGCGAAGCGCCCACACAGAACGGGCCCAGCGAAAGGCTGTCTCTGTGTGTGTGCGAATTTCGAGGTTTGACCTGATCCGACTCCCTCCAACGACGACAACGACGCCCATCCCTCTCACCCCCCGGCTTCCTCTTCAACTCCCACCGTTCACCTTCGAGGTCACAAGTCGTCAAAATGGGTGGTGTCACCGTTCGCGATGTGGACGTAAGTTTGCTCCATTCAGTACCCTGCAGTCTGCGACACCTGTTTCTCTCTTGGCGGAGAGGCCGCAATGGATTATTGGCAATGGGAAGAGGAGGAATTTGATAAACGGGATAAGGATGCTACGGAAGCGACATTCCTTGATATTCAGCTTGTTCGCGCATATGGAAATTCACGACAAAAGTCTGCAACCTGAGGATGTCGAATCTTTGACGGGACTGAGATACGGTCGGAAGAATCGGTCACAACACAGCGCACATTCGACTGCATGGAAAGCGAGATTATGAACGAAAATTTCGCTGGGATCACCGTTGCCAATAAATCCAGGAGAGACCAGGAAGCAAGGACGAAGAAACATGTGAAGGACAAGATCTGTGCTAACGAGTGATTGTTTTCTACCTACAGGCGCAGAAGTTCATCGCTGCCTACTCTGCTTTCCTGAAGCGTCAGGGCAAGCTCCCCATCCCTGGTTCGTTCGGCCTCCGCAACAAGGATCTCACAGGACATTTGAAACTGATGATTATTAGGATGGGTTGACACTGTCAAGACTTCTTCCTCCAACGAGCTCCCTCCCCAGGACGCTGACTGGTACGATTGATCTCGATTGATCCCAATTGAGTCGACCTCCTCTGACAGCTAATGATTGCAGGTACTACGTCCGCGCCGCTGCCGTTGCCCGTCACATCTACATGCGCAAGACCGTCGGTGTCGGCCGCCTGCGCAAGGTCCACGGCTCGACCAAGAACCGTGGCGCCCGCCCCAACCACCACGTCGATGCCTCCGGCTCCGTCGACCGCAAGGTCATCCAGTCTCTCGAGAAGATCGGTGTCCTTGAGTACGATGAGGAGAAGGGCGGTCGCCGCATTACCCAGGCCGGCCAGCGGGATCTTGACCGGATTGCCAAGACCACTGTTGACGAGGAGGAGGAGGACGAGGAGTAAATTAGTCTCCTACTAAAACAATAAAAAGTCCCTGATGTCTTCATCTTGAACCTCCGGTGTTTTCTCCATGTCTAAGAAATTGTCTTCAGATTACGAAGGGAAAAAGCTGGTTGGCTTTGAGTTGAACCGGTCAAGTTACATACAAGTCGGCAACATGGATGAGTTGGATTGATACACTATGGATTCAGCGGGAGAGGAATGAAACTTTTTTTTACCCTTTTTTTCACCCTATTCCATTCCGACAGTTGTCGATGATGACCAGATGGGGATGGGCCAGCGGAGAGACGAAAGCACGTCTCCTCTGTAAATAGCCAGACAGAGGGAGCCATCTGTCTTGTGTCTAATAACGGGATACGATATTACTCTCACGTCCATCTTTCTGCCATTACGTAGCACGCGGATCCCTCTACTATACAGTCTACACCCAGAATACTCATTTCTTCCCCGACTGCGCAGCCGTATCCTAGAGTAAAACACCGCGTCAGCCTCACCCTTCTTCATCCCGCAACGAGAAAGAAACCTACCAAATAAACCTGATAAAACTTCATCCTCAACCCCTCCCCCTCATTATCATCGAAAACCACCCTCCCCGCCCAGGGGACCTCCACCTCCCTCCCCGGCTCCGCCTTTAGCACATACCTCACCGTCCCATACAGCATGAGCTCCCTCGCGCCCCCGAAATAGATCTTCTGGGGGGAGTGTTTCCTCGACGCTACATGCGTCCAGAGACCGTGGCGCAGGCTTAGGATTTCTAGGACAGCCCAGATTAGCACGGACTTAAGTTGTTGGAAGGAGGCAGAGGCAGGGGCTACCGTCCGCTCCGTTGGCGACCTTGGGCCCCATGATCAGGGTTGCGTCGGGTGTAAAGCTGGCGACGTATTGCGCGTGCTGGGATTCATTGTCGCTGATTTGGTAGAAGGATTCCATGAAGGAGATCATGGCGTTTGCGGAGGGTGGGGAGAGGGTGGAGTCGGTGGTGATTTTGTAGGACATTTTGATTGTATGGGGATATGAATTTGGACTGGGGTTGTCTATTTGTGTCTGTGAGAATGATTATCTGAATGATTTATCTACAAGTGTTTGATGCTAATCTATGTTGTGATGTCAATGCCGCGGTATACCTCTTGCAGGTTTCGGGCCGATGCTCACTGTCCGTATCCGACGTTCCGATCTGGTTGTATCGGAGGATGCGGGTTGGGTTGCGGACTCAAGGACATGGCCGATCAATCTGACCAGAGCGATGAAGGTAGCTTTGTTACAGTAAGATCTAATCTAGAGTGTGATTCGGTTGATACAGTATGTACAATTGCTTCCGTTAAGCCTTCTTGTAGTCCTCCTCGGGCAGCTGGAAGTCCTCCCAGCTAGGTCGATCGGAGCCGTTCGGTCGACTGGCGCGCGAGAAGCTGTTGTCCACCCCGTCAATTTCCGCAATAGGTTTGACAACCTCAATGTCGGCATTGTACGCCTTGGAGAACCATTTCTCTGTGAGCGCCTCCTGTCCGGCCGCGTCGTCGGGGCCTACATAGAGATGCGGAAACCGCGCCTGCATGATCTTCAGGACGGTTGAGGAGATGCGATCCACGCTATCGCAGTGCCGAAGCTTGAAAAAGTCCGGCGGTTGAGCAGCCCGCATCTTCTCCTGCACAGCATCCGAATACTTGCCCACGGCAAAGAGCAAGAGGTCATAATGCATCAGAGAAGCCATTCCGTGGTAGGATCCGCCGGTCTTTGCACGGTGGTAGAGCCCTGTGAGGGCGGCAATGGCGCCCATGCAGCCTGTGCCGTAATCAGAGATGGGAAACGGAGGTACCACCGGAGTGGAGAGGCCCATGAATTGCCCTTGAGCCCATGCAATACCAGTTACCTGATGAGAGTCAGTCTTGCCCATGTTGCCCGTATTTAGTGAGAACTTACGCAATCAGCAATTTGCTGCCAACCAGGACGGCTGGCCCATTCTCCTTCGTAGCCAAAGCAGTTCTCATTGACGTATACGATGCCCTTGCCACGCTTCTCCGCCAGCGAGGCGAGAGCGTTTGGACCGTATCCCAATTTCTCGAGCGCACCTGGGCGATAGCCATCGACAAGCACATCCACATCAGCCAAAAGTTCCTCGAACTGACGACGTCCTTCCGTAGTCTTCAGATCCAGATCCGCGGCATGCTTGCCCATGTTACCGTCAACCTGGAAAAAGGGGACATCCGAAAGATTAGGGCTAGTGATCTTCAAGACATCTGTGCCGTACTCGGTCAGAATCCGCGTAACGGTTGGTCCCGCGATAATACGGCAGAGTTCCAGCACCTTGACACCCTCTAGGATCTTTCTGCTTCCACTGCGACTGGCGGGGAAGGGAGTCGGAGGCAAGTCACCAGTAAGACGCTTTACCTTCCATGGAGGTTCCTGCACATTAAGCCGTCCCTGTGCAACAATTAGCTTATCGTTCGGCTGCAACAGAAATATTGACTGAACGAACATGGGGAGTATTGATGAAATCCTCGTATTTGAATGCCGTAACCCCAGCTTGTCTCCTCTCCTTGTTCATCTCTTCTAGCTCGGCAGCGGTGTACTTTTGCACGTGGCTCTCAATGACCTTGATGATCTCTTCGTAGTCTGTGAGATCGGGACGGTGACCCTCCAATCCAATCATGTTGAGTGTCGTCGTAGCCTCAAGGGAGCCATGGATATGAAAGAACTCGCCCTCGTTCTTGGTTCTATAAAGGTTGGCGGACATCCGACGGTATCCATTCGACTGGGCCGCAAGCAGGTCGGTATCTGAACAGATCAGCCTTCAGAGGAAGGATATCTTCAAGCTTAACTCAGCCTACCTTTCAACTTCGACTTGACAGCTGGATCCAGTTTAGAAAGTCCGTCAAGTTTGGCCATGTATGCCTGGCATCCGAAAGCTGTCGCCTTCTCCAGGTCGATCTTCACATTGCGCTTCTGTTCACCAAATCGTAAGTCGGCAATTGCGCTAGCGACAGCACCTTCGACTCCCTTCAATGCGGCCAATGTCTCAGTTTCTTTGAATGGGATCGGGTAGTAGATCTCGTTATGGGAAGATGAGAATGACACGGCATCCTTCTTTTCCACGATCTGCGGCGGCAAACTGAGTCGTTCAGCTTGATCACAGAGATATGAGAAGATTCGGCGTGCTTCCTGAACAGGCGAATACGAGGTGTCTGTTTCTGTGTCCGTCATGTTGACTCTCGGTTTCTGCGTTTAGACAGCAATCCTGCGGTTTGAATGTGGACTCTGATTGCCGGATATGGGTTTGTGCTCATCCAAGGAGTTAATGCTTTACAATTCATAGTACGTGTGGGAGACGGTAATGACTCAAAAGTAGATTTTCAGAGAATTTATTTAAGCAGATCATTGAATAGAGAAGATGATGCGGGAAGCGCATCGCCGTGTCCGATTCGATTCCGAGCTATCGCCCGTCGGGTGGATGCATGCAAAGAATCATTTAGCACCGCAAGCGCGTGCTGTACGATCACAATTAGGAAGATTTCGAGGAAACAGCGAATGAGCATTGAGCATTCTCTTGTGAAATGTCAACCCCGCACAGGGAGGTTGAGATCCGAAGACATTGCGGGTTGGGAATATTTCGATCGGATGTTAGTTGATTGAGGCCGATAAGATCGGAAGACACAGTGGATAGTGCTTATCTACGGTCATGTGTATTAAGTCACGTGATGTAATGGAGGAAGATGCGATCAAGACATTTTGGTCTCTTGCTCCGTCTTTCTTGGGGGGAAGAGAGATACCTTAGAAGAGCACAGCGGATCGCAGGTGGCAGCATTATATCGGACACGTTAGTCAATGGTCTCTGGGGTTCAACTATTATTGTCAACAATATCGCAGGGGAATCCTCTTCCGCTGTCCCCCCTGAGAGGAGCATAAGATCTGATGTTGCGTCATTCCGGAGATGATCTGCCAAGTATAAAAAGGTATATCTATGGGATTTTCAAGTAAGCGAGCCGAGGTACTCTCAGTCTGTTTGGAGATAAAATCAAACAAGGCACAGTGAAAGATGTGCATACTCTGTATATAGCCAGACCAAGATAATCAGTATTGCTGTACAGCGAACCAATTGGCATTTGGATTGATAATTATGCAGGCGAAATTCCCCCACGCGCACCACGTATCTCGAGTCCTCAACGCTTCCGTAAGTCCATGGCAGCTTTACTAGGATATTGTGCAGCTATGCTTAGTAAATAATAGGGCCAGTTTCACCTGGCAGTCCGCAGAAGAAACTAAAGGGCACAGACTCCCCACTGAAATACCTAGCATGTCGAGGGATTTGTTAGCCGAGTAATTTAAGGGTTTGAACAGGACAGTGCGTTGACTGCACGGAGTAAACCCCCACTGTCTGGGCTGGGCTCCGGAATTATCGGCAACTGGTACCTCGCTATATTACTGTCTATATTACTGAGGATGCAATTGAGTGAAACCATTGATAGAAGGCATCAGAATCAAATAGATGGACAATTCTACATATGTGATACAAAAGGTCAATTCTTACCTGTCCAAATCCCAGTATTACCTGCCTTCTCATAGAGCAAGTGTGACGTAGCGACAGAGCTAGGTCTAATACATATGGAGTCAGGTACTTGGCGAGTACGTACAACTCAAGTATCGTCTGTTTGCGGGGCCTACTGGTGATGTAGTGGTTTCATAGATCTACTGAAGTTGTAACTGTACGGCTCAGACACTGAAGAATCAAACTCTAGACATTGAGGCGAGAATGATTGACCACCAATGATCAAGACATTCATTCTGAATTGATCAGGAGGGGGGTGGATAAGCGCAGCCAGTCATGGGAGTAATAGACATGCATGTGCTGTGGTGAAGATCCCACGTGCCCTAATCATGGACGCTTATCGCCCGCCCCGTCTTGCTATGTACCAATGTTGTGATAGGGTTGCACCCTGTTGCCTTGACCTCCCAGAAGAACACACGCTGGTAACGCTGCAACCGGTTGGAAATCCGTAGATGTCGATCCTTGAGGGGTGTCTATCTCTGGAGTTCTTGAAACCTGGACGAGGTCTTTACCGGTGTGTTTTCAGTCGGACACGGAGTACATCTAGCTACATCTAGCGAAGTACATTAGTACATGGTACTCCGGTACAGTTGAATGATCTGATCATTGTTCAAGTTGGTGGGATGTGGGAAAACTCATCAGATCTGATTATTTTAATTGATTTTTACTCTGTAGTGCTATGACGCCAGTTGCTTTTAGATCTGTCAGGATAAGCCACAGTGAAGGTACAGTCAGAGAGGTAGATAGATAGATGTACTCCGTAAGTAATACAGTGTCCACAGTGGCTCCGGATCCTCCCGGCGCTGTTCTGACTTGGGGGAGGCCAGCTACTCCGGGAAGCTCTAGGCTGCTGGCCAATTACCAGGGCCACGCGCCTGTCTCGTTGGCATTGGGCCCGTTCTCGTCCATATGGATCTGTATGGATCAGTACTTCGTCTGGACTGTCTATTACCTTATGGAGACAGTCTGTATGGGGCAGTAACTATGGTACCCTGATGGGACCTCCGAAGTATGTAGACCAAGTCCAAGTACTTCACAGGATT
Organism: Aspergillus pseudoviridinutans; assembly: GCF_018340605.1. Lineage (NCBI taxonomy): Eukaryota > Fungi > Ascomycota > Eurotiomycetes > Eurotiales > Aspergillaceae > Aspergillus > Aspergillus pseudoviridinutans. The sequence goes on along the minus strand of NW_025091282.1, from coordinate 3,327,292 downwards.
TAACAACAGTAATAATCCCTCACCTCAAGTCCTCACTATCCAGGTCCATCTACATTCCAGCCTAGACTGCGATCGTCATTTCTCATGATTATCGACTTGCCGTAATCCTAATACAGCAAATACGCGAATATTCTCCCCCCGCGGACTCAACGCCGGCTGACGGACTACGGGCACGCTTCACTGCGCCTGCTGATATTATCGCAACTATTATTATACCCTATCCTCATACTTACTTTTTCCCCCCTCCTTCCTCCCCTCCTCCTCATCATATCTCTGTTCCTTCTACCATCCAGAAGCAAGTCGTCCAGGAAATCATCCTACTGCTAGCATCGCGCTTGTTGAGTCTTCTTTGTCTGAACGGTCGCGTGCTTTGATCTATCCAATATCCGCGCGTCTTATTCGCACCTCACTCGGCTCACACACTGTGCCTGCGTCTCCTGCTTGAACTGTCGTCTGCAAAGTATTACGTGAGTGATCATACCCATCTCAGTCTCTTTTTCCGATTCTTGGCTTCTTCTTTCGTGCCTGGTTTCTTTGTTCATCTATTTGCTAGTCACCAGTTTAGTCATTCCCGGTCCATTGTTCTGTTCCCCCTTGCGGCGTCTTATGGTTGGTGGACGGTCTACTGACTCATGTGATGACAGGTTTAGCCACCACAGAAGTACCATATCATTTTCTCTTCAGACCATTACTTCTCTCCACCATCATGGCTCCTAAAACAGCTACATCCAGCATCGCCATGGCGCTTGCTGGCAAGACGGCCTCTGTTGATATCCCCAAGCCCCGTTCCGGCTTTTCTTCTGGCAGACGTGAGTCTGTCCGTCCAGGACATCCCGCGATGTTGCCCACGCCTCCCAACTCCATCTCCCCGACTCTCCCTCCGCAGGGTTTTAAAAAACAAGATCTTCGCCGTCCCGTGTCTCCTCCGCTTGCCACTTCGCCGCATGTGGATTCGGATATCGACCTGGGCGACGCTGCAAATGACCCACCTCAGACCGCGCATGGCCTCGATAATGTGGGAGAAATCACCCCGAGCATGCTGGCAAAGTATCACTTGCCCGAGGTCATGCTCAACCAAGGTCCTCTGGCTATCCGTCATGTCATGGCATACCTGACCACTTCGGTGCCCGGGTTCTCCAGAATCCCTCCTGCCAAGGCGCGCAGACTCGTCGTGGCAGCCTTGGAGGGCCGAGGAAATGATGGAGGAGGCCTAAACGGCGATGTCATTTTCGAGAAAGTGGGTTGGGGCCGCTGGGATGCGCGACGCCGTGGCGAACCCTTGCGCACCCCCTCGCATCCAACCGCGTCGCCACCTGCCAGTTTCTCGAACTCGTTCACTCAGCGAGGTATAGCCATTCCGACCAGGCGAGAATCCCTATATGCCTATGGAAGCAGCATGACTGGTGATTCAGCCGTGTTCTCTTACACAGAAAGAGAACATGGCCATGGGGATCTCAGCATGCTGGAACACGAAGCAGACAAGATGTCTCTCGACGGAGACTACCGCGAGTATTGCTCGTCTTCGGAGGCTCCTGATGAAGAGATTCCAGATGAAGACTGGGGTGAGGAGGACGTCACCGACGAAGAGGACTGGGCGCAGATAGGAGCCGCAGCACTCCGCGCACGTTCATTGAACGGAGGAGGGTTCCTAAATGGCAACGGACCGTCACCTCTATTACGAGGCGGCGGACCTGCTCCATCCTCGTTGGCAAAATCCGCACCGCGGCATATTCCCATCCAACAGCTCGGCTTTTCCGTGCCTGACGGCATGGTTGGCAACAAGGAAGAACGGGCCGCGGTGGAAGCATTGTTAAGACTTGGATCTATGTGAACTTCGGCAATGGGGATCGGCGTTGGTGCGAATGGTTTATACTCGGGTTACATCTTTGACGACTCGACTTTTACTTTCTATGATTTCGGAGGCGGGACGATCTTCCCGAAGTGGACCTCTGACTTTTTACGATTTTTTATGACATGCTCTCGGAAAATTCAGGTCGCCAGATATTCAACACGGCACTCACGGTCTGGCTGGCTCGATCGAATGGTCTTTTAATTGCATTGGGGTCTGAAATTCACAGGGATCGGGTTCACGGAGTTCTGGGTATGGTGTTTTATGGTTGTTATTCCCTTTTAATACCAAGCTTGAGTGCATACATACTCAGCTTTCACCTTTGCATTTTGATACATCTGGGGTTTGCAGTCTATTTATCCCATACTGCTCCCATTTTCATTATTTGTGCATTTGCCTGGCGCAAGACGGATTCTCCGTTCTCCAGTTAATCTCTTTGGTCAGCTGTACATTCAGTTTGATGACTTTGCATGTCTGCATGTTCCTGGCGAACTACTCTCAGGCAGATTTCAGCAGTATATAACACTACATATACCATACTAGAAACAGAAATAACAAATGATTGCCTTTGGCACGATATATCCCAATTATGTGATCATACCTCTATCTGTAGTCCACTGTACCCTCTCGTCGAAAATATATCCTGCTTTTCTCGACCACTCAACTCGTCAATGTAACCGGAAATAACTCAAGACTGGCTTGATACAAATGCTTGATCTGATGTAAACCCAAGTCCTCAGCCAGCCCAAGAAAGACAACCCGCATATACAACCCTCGAGAACCACCTACCCATCCCATACCAATCCAACCACAAGATCCAAGGTACATATCAAGGCATAACGAATAAAACGCCACCCAGTCCTAGACCAATCTACTGAATAGACATGGTTCATCCCCCCATACCATCCCAATCCACAATATTTGCCCTAAAGAGACAGAAACAGGGACAACCAACCAACACAAATCAATAGATAAAGATAAATACGGAGAAGATACTAGCAGCAGCACATCTACCGATCATGGGCCTCATTAATCCGCCTCCACACCTCAGCCTCCACCTCCGCAAGCTTCGTCCCGGCACTCGCTATCCACGACTTGGCGTTTGCCAGGAACCCGGACTCGGACCCGCCTTCATGGGCGAAGTCAAACGCGTCGGTGCCATGGGCCTGGTTCTGGTAGAGGGGTAGTTGTGAGGATGAGGCGGGAGGTTGGTAGAGCGAGGCGTAGGGTGTGGACGTTGAGTTTGGGTGTGGCTGTGCGTGTGGGTGTTGTCGTGGATGGAATTGTTGGTCCTGGGATGGGTAAGTGAATCCGGAGGTGTACCCGCCGGCAGTGGGGTTGTAGCCGTAGCTAGGGATGGGGTTCGCTGGAGCTCCAGTTGTAGTTGCACCTGAGGCTGTAGCGGTTGGTGTCTGCTGAGGTTGAGCTTGAGCCTGGGGAGCAGGAGCAGGAGCAGGAGCAGGAGCTGAAGAAGCAGCCAAAGCTGGAGGTGCCGTCGGCGCTGGAATTCCTGGGTCAGGCCGAGCTCCAGGCTGAGGGGGAGGAGGCGAAGTGCTAGTTCTCGTGGCAGGGGTAGCTATCGTCTCGGTCGCTGTGGGTAGAGGAGATCCGTCACTGCCAGATGTCGCTGGTGCAGTCGGCGCAGGCATGGTTGTGATGCTTCCTGGTTGAGCCTGGGCAGTGGCGTAGATCGGAGAGTATGGAGGTGCTGTTGCGGTAGCTGACGCAGATACAGGTTCGGATGGAGCAGGTTCGTCCTGCTTCTTCGCTGACGATGTGGACGGCGCCGTCGCGTCATGAAGCGCGGTTGTAGTCATGTTGAGATCGGTATTTTGACCTTAAAGCCCAGCAATCTCAACGGTCGACAAGTTCCCCTGACTCAAGGGATAGCAGCAACGACCGACGTCATGGGATCCATCCACATCACGTGATTTACTACACGTGGTGTTTACGAGGAAAATTTTCACCTACAGAGGCAAGGTCAAGGAGGCAACCCCAAACAAACAAAAACCAGTTTTCGTACCAGAAAGAAGTACAGATTGAGGAAAAAGAAAAGCTTGCAGGCAGTAAAGTACAACGGGTACACGAGGAAATATCACACTGCTTTATGCTCAAGACTCCCGATACCCTTCTTGGAGCATATTTTCTATAGCCATCCACAGTAGCGTCCAGTTTCAGGCAGTTACGCCCGGAACTGACCAACCCCTTCCCCTATAAAGCCGCATCGGAGAAAACGATTCGAAGTTAATCAATCGTTTAGCCAGAGCCACCCTTGAACTTCTTGCCGAAGAGGATGAGCTGAACCTGGTCGTAGATGGACAGGACACCAGCACCAGCAACACCACGGAGGATGTTAGCACCAGCACCCTTGAAGAGAGACTTGACACCCTCCTTGGCGATGATCTGGCGAGCAGCATCCATGGAGGACTTGTACTTGACGGCCTCACCGGAGGTCATCATCATACGACGACGGATGGTGTCAAGAGGGTAAGAAGCAATACCAGCACCAGTGGTGACAGTCCAGCCGAGCAGGAAGGAAGCAAGGAAGCTACCCTCAAGAGAACCAACCAGGACAACAGGCTTGATGGAGTCGTACATGCCGAAGTACAGACCACGGTAGACAACAATACCAAGAACGGAGGGACCGAAACCACGGTAGAGACCGGCAATACCGTCGGAAGCGAGGGTCTTACGATAGACATCAACGAGACCGTTGAACTGACGCTCACCACCACCCTTGGCGGACTTGGCGTCGTTGGCGAGACGGGTACGAGCGTAGTCGAGAGAGTAGACGAAGAGGAGGGAAGTGGCACCAGCAGCCTGAATAGCTTGTTAGCTCGCAAGTCGTTTCTGCAGGAGGCATGCTGAGGATATACGTACACCACCGGAGGCAAGGTTACCCATCATCCACTTCCAGTATCCATCACGCTCCTTCTTGTAGGCGAACATCGACTTGTAGGTGTCACGGAAAGCGAAGTTCAGAGCCTGGGTAGGGAAGTAACGGATGACGTTGGCAGTGTTACCACGCCACAGGGACATGACACCCTCAGCCTGGGCGGTACGACGGAAGCAGTCGACGATACCGTTGTACTTGCGGTCGAGACGGCCAGCACGGATCATCTCATCCTGTAGTGAATGGCATTAGTCGCGTTCCAGTTGAGCACATTGTTTGTTGGCCAGATTCATAGAATGACAGGTTTTGCGACCATCCGATTGTCCCAATCATGGCGACAGAAACATCGTACGTTATCGCAAAACTTCGCCCCGTTCGAATTGTTTTCTCACAGAGCGGCAGCCATTCTAACTGCTGGTTCGGGAGCGAAGATGAGTAACCAACCTGGTTCTGGACAAGGAGCTTGATACGCTCGATGGGGGCAGCAGCAGTCTTGGAGACGGCAGCGGAAACACCACCCACTGCGAAATGGTCAGTAAAAGCTCGATAGAATGATTCTGTTGTCGCAATTTGATGATTGCCGAAGATTGAACAATCATCGGGAATGATTTAGATGGCACATACTCAGGAAGTCGACGACGAAGCCCTGCGGTGAAAATTCTGTCAGCGAGTCGTTCCCCGAGCTTCCAGGGCAAAACCGTGTCGAAAACATCAAATCGAGTTCCTAAGGATGATTGCAATGATCCTCCATCTCATCGAGCTCAATTCCCCATCATTGCCATCATTCCTGGACCTCGATCCGATGCCGACCGGTTGTTGCCCAAAACAGGACTGCAATAACAACTTACGGGCATGCCGAAGACGGACTTCTCGGCCTGGTTAACGTCACCCTTGGCCATTTTGACGGCTGTAAAGGACGAAAACTAAGAAAGAGATGAAGAGAGGAGATGGGGTTGAGTGTCAAGAAAGGACAGGACACTTCAAAGAGGATGGAAGGAGAAAAAAGAGGAAGGGAACGGGAAGGGGAAGGGAGGAAAGAAAAATAGCGAGCGAAGGGCTCTTGTAAGCGGGAGGAAGCGAGTGGAGCCGCTAGGACGCTCTAGGAAAAATCTGGTTTGCTGGCCTCAAGCGTAAAAAAATTTCGCAGCAATTTTTTTCCTTTTGCCAGCGGACAAACGGCCAGCGAAAGGGAAAAAGAAGGGGAAAAATGGCAGAAAAAGAAAATTCGGAACCGGCGCTAGCGACGGCCCAGGCAACGAGAGCCGATAATTCCCGATCGACCAGAGCAATTGTAATAACAATAAAACATGATGCATAACACACTGTCACTTGGTCTTGACGATTTTTCTGCACAGATTCTTATAACAATGCTCTTCTTGGGACAGGCTTGACCAATAATCTATAACTAACTAATAGGAGGACAAATGCGTTTGGTTGATGATAGGCGTCTTCCATGTACATTATTCTTCACTGTTTCCCCGTCACTAAGCCAGCCGTAACCCGGAGAGCCTCCGCCCAGTAGCCCACACCCAGCATGTTCACGGGGAACGTATCTCAAGGATTTCTATTCTTGGTCTTGTCCCGAGTCTCCGATGGCAAAAATTTTTCCTCGTTAGCCACCCGTCAGTAGTAGTCTTGTAGATTCGTAATGCGGATAGAAGGTATGGTCAACTTTTTCAGTCCGGATACCCCAGTAAATTTCTTTGGTAGGTAGACACCCCATAATCTAGTGTTTGTCAAGCCGGTCATATGCGTCGATGCGTTTCGGCCCTCAGTGCCGCGGATGTTCGAAGACATACGGAGTAGATACTATCTATCTACAACATCTTTCCTAGAGTGGATAGTTATCTTCACGCAATGTCAAATTGCGTACACTGCGATTGAGCTTGGCGGACTCTCTCAAGAAGCATTGTCAGAATGCCCTCTATAAATACAATTCTTATCAATGAGATCGATCCCATTCGTCTGAAGAAACTGCTCCGTTTCTCGCATACCTGGACTTTCGACAGGAGAGTCGGTGTATCTAAATGACCCTACTGTGTATATGACCGGTTCGGTAGAATCCACTCCGTTTCGGGAGGTCAAAGCTGCCTGACTAGTCTATCATTTCCCGCCGAAGATTGATATATGGATTGGATGGCCATGGTTCAGTAGATAGATAGGTAGTATCGAGCGCAAGCTCCTTTTTGGAAATATTAATGTCACTTTGTGCAATACCTTCTCAGTAAGGTAAGTTCAGAGTCCTAAGGTCATTCGCGCATCACTCTTTCCAGCCACCTTAGGCTGCTTCCTAGTTGCCCTTGAAGAGAGTGGAAAGACCCACACAACATGGGGCAATCTTTTACCATATATCTATCAGGCTGAGAACATCCTTACTATGATCGATGTTTAACTGTACTCCATATGTGACTTCAATTTTCTCCAGTGGTAATTCCTCTGATATGTAATGATATCTCCCTGAATTTTCCTCGTACTGCGCCAGTCAAACCAGGTTGTATGAAGGGCCTCAGTATAATATTTACGACACAGGTGTAGTATCGAGGTCGCCTCACCTCGAGACTCGAGTACTCAAGGCCAGTAACAACATCGATATGTAGCAAGATCCAAATCATCCAGACTAGTTGAAGATGCCACCGTTGTGAAACTTCCATTGAGACCGGTTGAAAGATCGATACATGATATGATTTCATTATGAACAAGCCATTTCCGGCAACTGCAAGTGGTATTATAAGACAAACATCAGGTCTAACAAAAGCCAGAGATCAATGCTTCTTGGACCTCTTTCTCTTCTTCCTCCTAGGCTCCCCTTCCCGAATATCGACTTTGTCTCCATCGTCTGCTTGCTCCGCATTACCCGCAGGCTTTTCACCGCCGAAGCTGAAGACAGGACCATCCTCATTGCCAAAGGTCTCCTTGCGCCATTGCCTCAGACGAGCCTTCTTGCCGAGATTCTTCTGGTCCTTGCGCTTCTTCTCGGGGTCACGGAAGGAAGCAAGCTTCTTCAGACCCGCAAACTGATTCAGCTGCGCATCATCAGCCATAAGAATGTCCCGTGCAGTCAAACCGAAGCTTTGAGGTGAGGTTTCGCGGTAGCGGAAGCGAGTCGTGTTCTTCTTGGTGGCGCCAGGTAGAAGAGCAATGTCGAGGTCCAGGTTGCGATCGACTGCCTCCTCGATGCGGAGCCGGTCCTTGCGGGCTTCCCGCTTCTGATCCCGCCTCTCTTGAGCTTTACTCTTCTTGTTCGTGTCTTCGGCATCATCCTCCATCTCGATATCAGAATCCTCCAATGCCGGCTTGGGTTCCTCTTCATCAAAATCAGGCACCAGATCTTTGATATCAATATCATCATCCCATGTAGGTTTCTTTGGACGCTTCTTCTTGCCCTTGCTCTCGCCATCACTACCAGCGGCATCTTCATCGGCGTAGTAGTCCTCGCCAAACCGTTTCTGCATTTCCTTCTCCCACTTATCATCGTCCCAAGCATCGTCCAGAAAGTGTGCCCAGTCGTCATCGGTGAATTTAGATGCGCGGAAGCCAGCGACTTCCTTGATCTTATTGACCTTCTCCTGAAGTTCTTCCATCTTCAATTTGCGAAGACGGCTCTTCTCAGCTTCCCGCTGCTTTTTCTCTTCCTCCTTTCGCATGCGCTCAGCCTCACGCAGCTTCTTTCTGGCGCTCTTTTCCTCTCTCCGAACAGACTGTTGGTTGGTCTTATCACGAGCGTGGGTCAACAGGGTCGCGTTCAGCTTGTTAGGGTCTTCAAAGCGGAAGTTGTATGCCTCCTCAAAGGCTTCTGCCCGCTCCTCCTCCTCGTCGTCGTCAGACTCGAAAGGCTGCAGCTCGGATCTACCAGCTGGGATCCATGCCCTGGAAGACAAAAAGTTTGAAAGGAAGGTCTCAGGGTCCTTGTCCGCATTCTCAACGTCCAGCTTGATTTCCTCCTTGGGTTCCGAGGCTGATTTGGTAGTCGATTTCCGGATTAGGAATCCCCCGTCCTCGTCCTTATCCTCGTCAACGCCCGGTTGATCAGCGGTGGCGTGCATCTCTTTGACGATAGCATTTTTCAATTCCTCTTGCTCCTGAGCGTAGGTCTTCGGAGCATCGGAGGTATCGTCCTCTTCCAGATTGGCACCGCTAAGGAGATTTTGCCGATGGTAATCTCGAAGCGTCATGGGCTTTTGCTTTTCCTCTGTATTTCCCGTGTTTGAGTTTTCTTCTTCTTCGAGGGCCGTGTAGAATTTGGCGTCCTTGTCGTAGACGCGAGGATCTTTTGATCGAATCGCGTTCAGTGTCGCCATAATTTCTGCATCAACGGCCGGCGTTACCAATTCCCCATCCTCATCTTCTTCTTCATCTGATGACGACTCTTCCGAACCGTCGGAGTCATCTTCGTCACGATCACGGCGTTTCCCAAGCGCTGAAGTCTTTCCTAATTTTGATTCCACTATAACAAAAATCAGACTTGTACCATCGAAGAAGCCGTTATTTCAAGTGATTTCGACTTACGCTTCTGCAACTCTTCCCGTTTCTTATTGTGTTCAAAACGACGAGCATAATCTTCGTTGATCTTGAATGCAGGCTCCGACTGATTGGAGATGGGAACTCCGCCAGATTCGTCTCCCGAATCGCTGGAGCTGTCATCGTCAAGAAGCTTGCGTGGTTTCTTGGCTGGAGGCTCCATCTTCGCCCAATTCAAATAGGGAAAAAAAAGAAAGGGAGGAGGACGCAAATGTTCTGAGAGCCGCCGATTCAGCAGAATTGTGCAACACTCTTCAATTGGAAAAAGTTGGAGTCGCTGGCAGAAAAAGAAAAAATATTCATCCGACGCTCACCGCCTGCGATCCGCCTTGCGCTGCCTCAGAACGCAGGCCACAACAACGGAGCACTGACGTAGCCAATTAGATCATGGATGGGGCTGTTGACCCCAGATGGCTTGAAGTGAGAGTTCCAAAGCTCTCCTCTCGACATGACTGTTACTTTTGCTCACGTGTGTATTTACCCCGTATGAATGGCCCCCTAAGCCGTTGTTTTCTCTATTTGGGGTCGTTCTTTTCGATCTATCACACTATTACCCCTATCTGTATCGAATGTATGGCCGGGGATATTCGCTAGATGTCGACTCAGCCGCAGAACGCATTGTCCCGAGTTGGGAAGCTTATTAGTGTGGTGTAAGTGCGGAAGAGAGATCCTCATCGTAATGCTAACCTGATTGCGTCGATACAGGCCCGTTGGATTGAAAGAGGCTGCTCTCGATTCCCCGACTTTCCGGGCCACCACACTTCATTTCTCTGAGCAAATCGAATACCTCGAAAGATGGCTGGATGGCTATGCAAAGGCTGCTTCCAAGCTCGTCACGGAGCTTGCGACCATGGAAAATGTGATGAATAGCTTTCTGGCGTATTCTTCGAACCCTCCTATCGTCTCCGAAGCTGTCCTCGACCATGATTACACCTTACAGGCCATGAGCAGGTGTGGTGAGAGCTCGAAAGATCTGTGGAATGGTTTAATGGCCACTGCGAAGAAAATGGAATCGCTTATATCAGAGCCTATAAGAGTCTTCATCCATGATGATTTACGGAGCTTTAAGGTAAACTGAGTGCCCCTCGGCCCCTTTTCAAAGCATGAGAGGAGCGCCATCTTACCCCGCTACAGGAGACTCGTCGCACCCTCGAACAAGCGCAAAAGCAGTACGATTACCTTCTATCTAGATATGCTTCGCAGTCCAAATCAAAAGAACCTTCATCCCTGAGAGAAGATGCTTTCCAGCTTCACGAAGCCCGCAAAGCCTACCTGAAAGCGTCAATGGATTTTTCAGTGCAAGCACCACAAATACGAAACTCGCTCGATCGACTGTTGGTCCGAGTTTCCTTCGACCAGTGGAGGGAATTTAAGGCCCTCCATAATGACAATGGTGCATCGTTTGCCAAATGGGGCCAAGAGATGGATCGCATAAAAGGTTGGATCCATGAAATGGAGGGCAGCGAGAAGTTCTCAAAGCGTGAGCTCGTTTCCGCCAGAAAGCATATTGAAGACGCTGCAGAGCTGGCTGCCAGGCCGTCTCGAGAGCTGGAAGACTACTCAGTATCCACCGTTCCATATCTAGGGTCTCGCCCTCTGTCGGACCTGAACATGCCCAAGGAAGCACGGCCCGAGAAGCAAGGCTGGGTTTATCTGCGAACATTGTCAGGCAAACCAACACGTACTGTTTGGGTGAGACGTTGGGCCTTTTTGAAGAACGGAATCTTTGGTTGCCTCGTGCAGGGTTCTCGAACTGGCGGAGTTGAAGAAAGTGAGCGTATAGGCGTGCTATTGTGCAGTATACGGCCTGCTTTCCAGGAGGAACGAAGGTTCTGCTTCGAAGTGAAGACCAAGAGCAACACCATAGTATTGCAGGCCGAGACTCAGAAAGAGCTCACGGAATGGATTGCTGCTTTTGAGGCAGCTAAACGAAAAGCACTGGAAAACCCGACAAGCACCGACATCTCGGTTTCCGGAAAGGTTACTGTGCAAGATCCAGCCTTTGCAATCTCTCAGCCTCCAGCACCTGAATTTGCTGCTGATCCGGCCGACTCGCTCACGCCGCACGCAAATGATGAGCATGGACCGTCGGATCGTAGCGGAGGGTTATCTGTTCCAGAGCGGGACGCATCAGCCTTCCGAAACAGCAGCGATCTCGGCAGCCCCCGGCGCATGACAGGATTGGATTCCGAGAGTTCTGCGCGAGAACATACTTCCAGACTCATCCAGAAATTGGATCTTCACCGCAAGTCCAACAATAATGCCGTCCCACCATCTATATCTCTACCCGGTGCAGGTGGTGGTATCGCAGGCCTGATCTCCGCCAGCCATAACGCGTTAGGGCACAGCAACGGTCTATCCGTGGGCGGGACTGATGCTGAAGGGAACAGAAGTCGCAGTTTGACGAACCGGAGCCTTCCTCCTACCACACTCGCGCCTTCCACCTTGGCGAATCCACCCGCCCCTACCAGTATGAGCAAGGCGGCTGTAATCGTCAGCAATGAACGAGGTATTGGTTTGGGGCAAGCCGACAAGACAGGTGGGATGCCTAGCGGTATGATGGCCAACCTGTGGGGTAGTTCCAACTGGGGCTTCATGAACAGACTCGAACGCGAACGTGATGCTCAGCTTGCAGGGGCCGGCCAGGAAGCTTCTGTCGGACAACAACCATCAACTCCGGCAACTGATTCGTCAAAGCCACCGCAATCATCTGATGTAGATTTGACCAACGGCACCTCAGCACCCAAGCAGCAGATGTCTGGGCCTCGCCATAGGCAAACCGTTAGTCTTGACGGCGATGCGTCCAAGGTGCAGAGGGCAATTCTGGGTATTTCGCATGAGTATCCCAGTTACTACCCCGAGCAACTTCGGCCTCAGGATGCACAATTTCGCCTGCTCTTTCCCGACGTCAAAAGAGAGGAGCCTTTGGTCATGGTCTTCCGAGCCACATGGAATCCCAACGATCAGCAAGAATTTCCTGGAAGAGCATACGTTACGACTCGCAGCATATATTTTTACAGTCATTATTTTGGATTAGTTTTAACCACAGATGTCCCGCTGGAAAGCATCAAGGAAGTGACTGCTGCACCTGGCAGAGACTGCGATTTCTTATTTCTCCATACTATCCCGCCTCTTGGTGAGGATACTCCGGGACGAATCACGGTGAAAACTTTCCTTGAGCCCCTAAGACTTCTTCAAAGACGCCTGAATTTCTTGATTCAAGATTCAACCGCCGTGGAGCCCATGGGGTTGGAAGCAATTTTCAAGGCTCTGATCAAGATGGAGACCGACACGAGGAACCGTAGCCCTAGCCTGAACAGCTGGGAAGATGCGGCCGTTTCGGATGACAAGAACGGTATTGAAGACGACAACATTGCTGCCGGACAGCAAAAAGATATCCGCCGACCGATTTACATTGATTATGACTTGGATCCGCATTCAAAGTATGGCAAGCACGGCAAAAATGCGCCAAAGTTCCGCTTGCCAACTCAACCTGTTCAATATGTTCCCCAAGGCAACCTCCACCTTGCTGCAGAGAAGATATTCGATATTAGTCCGAAGGCGATATTCCATATCCTTTTCGGTGACAAGAGTGCTGTTTGGCAACTCCTTTTGCACGAAAGAAGATCGCGAGGTTCGTCCCCCCAGATGACCGGGGTGACCTTTGGCTGACCGATATGAAAGATATTAAACAGGGGCCCTGGATCAGAAACGAATCTCGCCATTTGCGACGTGACTTTGAATATCATATCGAGACAACTGACTTGCTTGGTACGTATTTCTACTCATCATCGTCTAGCAAAATGACTGACGATCCCCTTCATGTAGGGCGCACTCAGGACAAGATGATTTCCGATTACCAGATCATTGATGTTCTCAATGATCACTTGTGCTACGTAGTGACTGACAAGCGGACTCCGTGGCACCTTCCTTTTAAGCGCTCGTTCAGGTTGGTGAGCAAGATTGTGATTACATTCGTCGCGAAGGGGAAAAGCAAGCTTGCTGTATACACGAAAGTGGAGTGGCTCGGGTCTCCTCATGGCCTCCAGAGTAAGTAGTTTATTAGCACGCGCGAGACTATTTGTCCTGCACAATCACTAAGTTATTTCCCAGGAATCATCGAGAAGCAAGCAACAGGTGACTTAGAGCAAGACGCGCTGGACCTCGTTGATCTTGTCAGCGATCAGGTGCGAAAATTGGGCTTCCACAGCCGAACAAAAAAAGCCATCACCATTTTCGGTCACATCGGACGCCAACAACTTACATCTCAGTTTTCGTCCAGCGAATCAGTTCTGAAACTTGAACCTCGAAAGCCTCGGCGTCAGAGGACCTTAACCCAACTGTTATTCGAGATGCTTCTTTCCTTCCTGGAGAGCGCCGTTTCGTCCATAATCATGTGGACTTTTGCCTTCCTTCGCTGGACCTGGAAAACCACGAATGCAAACATGGTCATTCTAGCCCTGCTGATCTCCAGCGCTTTAATGAACGGACTCTTCACTTCTCGGTACACTTATGACTGGTGGCATGAGAGGAATGTGGGAAACTTCATGGCTCGCCTTGGGGTCGGTCCCAACCATGTGATGAGCAAAGCCATCTATATGAGGGATATCGACGAGGTCATTGCTAATGCCACTGTCGGCCAGTCTAGCAACAACATGAGTAGATGTTTCTCTACGTTCTACCAGCAGACAGTGAGCGACCAGGGAACAGTCCTTTCCTTTGGCGCTTCCGGCCCTCGAGACTCAGTGACGCGGAGCGCAGCCAGACGGATCCATCAAACCCGCGAGCGACTCGCTATGTATAGACACAACTTGTTAGTGGCGCTCCGGGTAGTAAACAGCATTGAAAGAGAGGTCATCCAAGGCGAGTGGGAACGATGGCTCCGGCAGGAACTGAGACGCTGTCACCAAGTGGAGAAACTTCTTGGAAAGAACAAGGAGGATGACGGAGTCAATATGCAGGTTGACCAAGCAAGTCAAACTGTTTTTGCCGATCTCGCGGGTGACGTTCAGCAGTGGTACGATAAATACTGTACCAGTTGCCAGATGGAACAGGAGCAGCTTGAGAGGAGCGGTGTTGTATATGGTATTTAAAAGGTACATAGGGGTCGCTTGTGCGTTTTGTTTACTCCGGACGGATCGATACGTTTTGAACGATACCCCATTGGCAATTGACCGGATGTTCGCGGTTATCTTTGTCTTATTGACTTGATCGAGTGGGTGATTTCTGGTATATGTTTGTAGTCCAGCTCTCTGCTAGTATATAGCTCTGATGTTTGAGCTTCAAGCGAATTCGAATGGTTTGTCAGTGTGCTGCTGGCTTGCAGGATAAATTTCAAGCGTAGCCATGGATATGGTCGGTACCAGCCAGATCCCATATACCTGACCTTTCTTGACAGAGTTGTACCGTCGTCATAACCTCCTTTAATTCTGTCTCGGCTTCACAGCACCCTCCTGGACGACATAGTACACCACGGTACCATCACCACCCATGCTTCGATCGACCATGGCCAAGAGAAGTCTCTTCCCACCCCACTCTTTCGTGACCCGAGCTTTTCGCCTGTACTCATAGTACTCTGTCAACTTCGCCGCCTTCTCAGCATTATTACCAGATTCTGTGGCATCATCTAATGACTGAGCATGCGACTCTTCCTCGTCCTCGGGAAGCGCATCGAACACGGCAGCCATTTTGCGCAGACTCCATGATTGACCGTGAGCGGTGGGGACAACGAACAGTCGTTCCAGCTCGATGTCGTCTTCGCGAAGACCCCTCTCGAGCATGAACAGCTGCTCGTCTGGATGCGTATAGATTCTGTGGGGCGGGATGCCGGAGATCAGACAGGAGGGTGAGCTGGAAAGTTGGTCTGTAGATGTTGAGGTGGACGACGATGCGACGGAGAAATTGGGTGCCTGCAAGTCATGGATTTGTAGAGAGGTCCAAAGATGCTGATGCTGAAGGTTGTGGAGGACTTGGACCGCAGTTGCGGAGTGAGGGTCCGAGGAGGCAGAGGTGGAGGTTAGGAGGGTGGTGAGGGCCGAGGGCTTTGGAGCCTGGGGTGTTGATGTGAGTGTAGTTGGCATAGTGAGTCGCTGGAAGCTTTCTTGTGTGGGCGTTGTAGCAGAGACTGGCGGTTCTAATTCTAGATAACGACTCTTATCAGTCTGAGGTTTGGAAGGTTTAGATAGCCACAGTATTCCATGGAGATGGACAACTGATGGTCATTGCTTACTCTCAACACCGTATCTATCCTCTTAGATACAATATGGTCATACCTCAATGATACTCGATGTAAAAAGTGATCATTATCGCTTTATCTGCGGGGCCGGAGAATAGGCAATGGTCTTGCCGGCGGAGAGGGAAAAATTTAGGGCGATCGCGCCGAAATTCCGCGCAGCGCGTTTTTGGCAAAAGAAGAACAGAACACATGGCATCAACGGCCTGTGTTTCGTAATGAGAGTGTGATCTTTCCTGTGATATGCCTTTTTCATTTTTGGTCCATCCACCCCTTTTATGCCTTCTTGTCTTATTCCAGGTTTCAGGCGGAGGTGTTACTGGTCTTAACCTATCTCTCGCATGAATCATTGTCTTTCATCCATCTTCCTATTCCGTCATTCTGTACACATCTCCAAATTGCGCTCATGGCACGCCAAAAACAGGCAGTGCCTTTACAACGGGCCACTTCTTCTGAATTGATGCACCTTGTGCCTGAAGAATCCGAGTCAATGTCTCCGCAACAGAATAGCAGCGCTCAGAAGCCTGTCACCCTGAATGGATCTGCCTCGACAAAAAGACATGCGCCTGAAGCTCCCCTGGAGACTCCGGGATTGATGCAACTTGCGATTTGTGTTCTGGGCATTTATGCGTCATTGTAAGTGACTTATCTCCAGCGCGTGATCATCCTTTCTATACACAGTGTCTAATGCTTTTGAAGTCTGTCATGGGGTGTCCTTCAGGAGGCGATTACCACTGTCAATTTCCCAGTCCGTCCTCCAACTGCTGAAGAACCAAACCCGCCGACGGAGCGCTTCACCTTTTCGATCGTTCTCAACACCATACAATCCACCTTTGCTGCGATCACCGGTTTTCTCTACCTCTATTTCTCTACTCCGGCGGGCAAGAAGGTCCCCTCCATTTTCCCGACTCGCAAGATTCTTTTCCCTTTGCTCCTGGTCAGCATCTCCTCGTCGCTGGCGTCACCTTTTGGATATGCCAGTCTTGCGCACATCGACTATTTGACATTTATTCTGGCCAAGTCATGCAAGCTTCTGCCTGTGATGTTCCTCCATTTGACTATCTTCCGCAAGAGTTATCCTTTGTATAAGTACGGCGTTGTCTTGCTGGTTACCCTTGGAGTCGCAACTTTCACCCTCCACCACCCTGGAACCAGCAAGAAGGTCGCCGCGTCGGCAGCGAAGAACCAGTCCGGCTCATCTCTGTATGGAATCTTCCTGCTTTCCATCAACCTCCTTCTGGACGGCCTCACGAACACAACCCAAGACCATGTCTTTAGCTCACCGCAAATTTACACGCGCTTCACCGGACCGCAGATGATGGTAGCGCAGAACGTCCTTTCGACGGCCCTGACCACCACATACCTGCTTGTCATGCCCCATCTGTCCTCTACGGGCGTCTTGCATGCTCTCCTTCCCATCCCCATTCCACCCTCTACCGAGACCGAGCTTGCATCCGCCATTTCCTTCCTCTCTCGACACCCAGAGGTGATGAAGAACGTGCTCGGCTTTGCCGCCTGCGGAGCCATCGGCCAGCTTTTTATTTTCCATACGCTTTCTCGCTTCTCGTCTTTGCTTCTGGTGACTGTGACCGTTACGCGCAAGATGCTCACCATGCTGTTGAGCGTATTCTGGTTTGGACACTCATTGTCCGCAGGCCAGTGGCTCGGCATCGGCCTTGTATTCGGCGGCATCGGAGCTGAAGCCGCGGTGCAGAAGCGGGAGAAGCAAGCCAAAGAACGGGCGAAGGCACTAGCTGGAAAGAAGGAGTAGAATGTTTGATCTGTTCGACATTATTGTACATATATACACACATAGTAGATCTACATTCCATTATAGAGACTTGTTTTTATTACTGCTGTGCAGGATTCTGCATTCCATCCTTGATGAGACATCTCGAGGTATTGATATGAAATCGCTCAACTGCTGAAGGTAAATTGGCCATAGGAGACGAGGCTACTTCCTCCCTTCAACCATGATGATATGGTACCCGAACCCGGTCTTCACCTCCACATACTTCGGGCTCGCCGTCGTACTGGGCTCCAGCTCATACGCAGCCTTCTCAAAGTCCGCGTTGAGACTGCCTCGGACTTTCCACCCAAGAGAGCCGCCTACAGTCATCAGCACTAAGCCAGCTTTCGCTTCTTCTCTCCTCGTCTAAACGAGGAAAGCGAACCAAAACGGGAAACGCACCTTGCCGAGCCTTATCCTCCGAGTACTCCCTCGCGACATCGTCGAATTTGGCACCGTTGCGCAATTTCTCCAGCGCCTCTTCCTTCTTCGAGAATTTCTCGCACTACATTTGCGAGCATTAGTCTAGAAGTAGCAGTAGCCGGTGATTATACATGAAATTAGGGTTGTAGCGAACTGCAATTTGTGTGAAGCAATATTCCAGAGAAAGATTTTACGTACAAGAATATGTCTGACATTAATCGACGTAGCGGGCTTCAACCCCTTTCCTCCTCCCTTCCCCTTGTCCCCATCGGATGCATCTTTCCCCTTGCCTTTCTTGTCGCCTCCTTTGGCGTTGTTCTTGGGGGCCATCCTGGATGTCGATGCCTTAGACCGCCGCTAATGGGACGTCGATCGAACAGAAAACTTAGATCAGAGTTTGGGAATCGATCTAGCAGGAACAGAAGTTCTTTGAAGGTTGAACTTAGCTAGAGGCTGTAGCTAAAAGCATCTTTAGGGTTTGCGCCGAGAATCCGACTTGATTCTCAGGTCAAGACTGATGCCATGGCCAGAGTTAGAGGGTGGGGTTTGGTGGGGTCCGGCTAGCAGCCTGAGGCAGAAGGCTGACAGCTATTCGGTTTAATGTACCAGGCGCGAACCGTTGAATGACGACATTCGACTCACTGTTTCTCGTTTGCACTATTTGATCTGAAAGACTGAGGTATGCTGGTGAGCTCCACTCTTTCTACTTCGAAACTGGGCTGTATAGCTCTACAGTATCACTGATCAGACCTCCTGTTTTTATTATGGCTTGTCACTGAAGGGCGGTCATGGGTTCCAATGAGACTGATGTTGGTGTTATCTTCAGGTATTAATCGGTTGAGAGGCTGCAATGGAATCCAGTCTGGAAGCAGCCCGGATCAAGTCCTTGCCTGATGACGCATTCTACATTGCTGACTTTATCACCGAGGAAGAGGAGGAGTTGCTGCTGCAGAAGGTATGTTTTGCTATCACAAGTGTGTAGCTACCGTAGGTGTCGCTCTGGCCTATGTAGCGCTGGCAAAGAGATGGTGATGATCCATCAATCGCTCATGCTTACCAACTGCACGCCCATATCCTGCATGAGACAGCGCTAACATTCCAAGATAACCACTGCCCCTCTCCCCCGGTGGACTCAGCTCTCCCACCGACGTCTTCAAACATGGCCCTCTGCTTTGACCACCACAAATACTCTAATCGCATCGCCGCTGCCCTCATGGCTCGTCTCACCTATCATCCACCCTCGCTTGAACTCACTTGGCATATTCGCAGGCGCGCCTCACGGCGCTCCAAACCATGTCCTGGTGAACGAATACTGTCCCGGCCAAGGAATCATGCCGCATGAGGACGGAGCCGCGTACTATCCCCTGGTTGCGACCGTGAGCCTGGGAGCACCGATTGTACTAGACCTGTATCCAAAGCCCGGTTTGAGCAACGATGGAAACCACAATTTGGTGGGTGGCGCTCGGCAGCCCCAGTATCGAATATTGCAGGAGAGGCGCAGTCTTCTGGTTACGAGGCGAAGTATCTACACAGATTTCTTGCACGGCATTGCAGAGACCCGCAAGGACGATAACTTAAGTGCTGACACCATCTGCAATTGGGATCTGCTGCGTGAACCTGATCGTTATCAGTGTGGTTGGTATGAGAGGGAGACTCGGATCAGTCTGACATGTCGGGACGTACTCAAGGTGTCAAAGTTGGGAAATACGATGAAATTCCTAGGCGCACGATGACCTTGCAGACGGAAACTCTAGTGTCTTCTGATCCCGGTGTCAACTCCAGCGAATAAGCTAAATTTGCTTAGAAGAGTCCAGGAATCATGTTCCATCTTTCCTTGACAGCGTCCGGTCCGAACTTCTGCTCATACCATCGCTTGCTGATTGCGGCGGTTACACCCAAATTCACCGTTACAAACGCGAAACATGACAAAAGTGTCTTGTTCACCATCTCGCCATCAGGCGCAGCCAACAGAGCCAGCGACAGGTATATCACGCACTCGGCCGTGTAATGGGGACATACGATTCTCCGAAACATAGGGTGAGTCGGGAGGGTATACTTCTTAAGCGAGAAGAGGTAGTGGTGACAATCGTGCTGAATACCGGAGGCGATCAAAAATAATGGAACGCAAAGGAATGTGCGAAGGGTAGGAGCGGTGGTTACTTGAACGTCGTCGAGAGTCAACTTGTGGGTCGTGAGAGTTCCTAGGAGGGTGAGGATTGTTAGAGCGTAATCTCTTGGATCTAGTTCCCAGATGCATACCTGTTCCCTCAATCCAAACGGCGACCGTTGCAGTGAGGTAAAAGGCGAGTCCGAGAAGCCAATGGACAAACCACATCCTGGATGAGGATGGCTTGGAAAAGATGCGGCTCTCATGCAGTCGCCGACTTCCTTGCACTAACATTAATGCCCAGCATAGTAAGATTTGATGTATGGACATCGACTTCTGCAAGTGTTGTGGGCCTATCCTTGTCGCGATGGCCTGAAACGCAGAACCTCTGAATAACAACTGGAACGCCCAAAAGAGCGAAGAAAGCACAGAGGCAACATAAAAGTGCGTGAAGTAGCTGTGAGGGACTCTCAACGAGGCAAGGCAATCGAGTGCGATGTATACGCGAGATGTGTCCGGGGAATCGGCCCGCGCAAGGGGTCTCGACCCGACCGTTGTTGAAGTTGCACGAGCACCATAAGTCACGAAACGGGCGCGAAGTGTGTCTGGCACGCTGATCGACAGTACCTGGTAGTTATTGCTATGGTTTAGTCCATCATCGAAGAGTCTCGCCTAGACTGATGCATCACTGCCAAAAGTAACCATCGTCCCCTCACACTCGAGATATTCGTACCGTGCAGGCTGCAAAGATAAAGAAGGCTCGAAGAGCGTCGACAACGTCCATGTGCATGACAGAAAACGTCGTCTCCACAATCTTCCTGATAAGCTCCATCTTGGTACGGTTGACCAGGCGTAGCCGTTGCCGACGTTGGAAGCTGCAGAGAGCCTGGAAATGCGCAAGAAGGGGTAAGGCAGAAATCCAGGGACGGCTGCTTTCAATTAGTTCGGAGAGTGTTGTAAAGGCCCTGTGATAATGGTTGCCATGATTCCGTTTCACTGTCACCAATCGCCATGAGATTTGAAACCCCACCCAGGGCGCAGCTACACTTTAGGTAGTTACGAGGCAGATTGAACCTGGGTTTTGATTGCCTTGGAGGTCCGCCAGCTATGAGAGCTAGGTCATACAGTGGCAGAGACTTGATGAAGGGTTTCTACTACGGTGGCCTACTTGAAAAGTCTAGACAAATCCTTCAACTCAATCTAATCGTAAGAACAGCACATGCCAGCATGTCTACCTATCGACGACGAGAGATGACACCTTCATCACTCAGAGTTTGAGAACCAAGACACCTTTCGTCAGACTTTGCCTCCCTCTCCGCCTCTCGCCATTTGCAGCAAGTTGCAACTTCGCAAACCAGTAACGGCTAGCGGAAGGGGCAAAGTGGGGCGATAAGCTGAGCTATGCTGTCAGATGATTGGCTAAGCAAGAGCAGATCACTTGTCTTTAAGTGGGCCTAATCAGACTCGTTGAGTTAATCCTGCTGCTACTAAGCCGGAAACAGTAAAGGTTCAGTTGCCATCTCGTCAGTCATTGGCGTGATGCAGGGCCTAATTTACGTACTCCGCAGCTCGAAAGATGACTCCCTGGCAGTCTCTTACTCACGATCGGGTTCGGATCCATGTTTGTGAGACACTCTATGCTGAGTATCTAGATAGCAACTCTTCCGCAAGAGACGAAGATAGGACATCCTCGGAGTCTGACGTATGATGAAAGTTTCGGCTCGAGTACCCCGCTGTTCTGGCAGATAATTGTGATTGCCTGGATGATACCTCAGTATTATTGTTTCCAAGCGAGTTGATCTCCTGCCTTGGCAACGTACGCTGCGGAGTACTGCTGTTTCAAGAATATCCAGCTAGTACCTACTTTCGGGAGGTACGGAGAAGGCTGTTACAGATGGACGAGTCTCATGCATACAACATTCAATAATAAAAAAATAGATAGCGCCCTGATTGTGATCAACTTGACTGTTTATTCGATACCACCAGCTTCTGTCAAGTAATTATCAACGAAGGGTCTATTCGATAAGGGTGAATCCATTGCAAAATGGCTGTATTCTGGGTATTTTTACCAATATCATACGATCGGTACTAAAGGCAAAATATCCCGTGACCACTACCCAACCAAACCAGCTGGTGGCCAAATAATCCTTGAGGACCCATCTTAACCCCCAAGATGCTACCTACTACTGTACAGTCCTTTACCCATCCGAGCAAGCAGCCTACTACTGTACCTAAATTATCTGCCACTAGATACATAGGTATCAGTTAGTTTATCTACTAGGTACTGCCACCATAGGTACGGAGAGCGGAGTAGACAACTAGTCACCATTATCAATAACCTGACTAGTCCGGAGTCCCGCGATTTTGAGACCTCTACTTACCTACTACTCCCAGTCTCTCGTCCTCGTTTCCCGCTAAAACTCACTAACCCAGAGAATCGCTGCCTCGACTTCTTTTGTTCCCTTTCTCTCCCTCTGCTTCCCTCTCTTCCTTTAATCTCCACTAATTCCTCCTCTCTACCCTCCATTCTTCATCCTCGTCCTCGTCCCACTGACACGTCTGCTATTCTCATCTGTCTCTTCACCTCTTCTCTTCTTTATCTACGTTTAACTATCTTCTCTTCACTTCTTCTTCTCAGAAAGCTTGACATACCTAAACTCCGAAAGCGCCATATTTCCCTCACCTTTAGCTACCGCGCCACTACTAGTTCAACAGCAACTCTCCCTCCCCAAGGTCTGAAGAAATTCTTCACATACGTATCTTCCAGTCCAGTTCGGTGATCGGACGGCCGCGTGAAAAATTACAAAACATAGGGATCTTCGCTTTGCTAGGCGTGGTCGAGCACCAGCTTCCACGCGCGACTGCTGGTGGTTTCGACTACGAGTGCTCTCTGTCCGCCACGGCCTCCGAAAATGACGATCGAAACACCCAGCAATCGATTACTACCGCTATGAGTGATGTTGATGCAGTGTCCTCCCTGCCAGCTGCCCTGCATGCCGGACAAAATGCTACTGCTGTCACGGTGAACCCCCGGTCTGCTTCTGGTTCGCTGCCTTCCAAGAGGGTCTCTCCGTCGCCCCATCGCAGAGGAGAGGATACTCGCGTCAAGGAGGTTGATTCTGCTTCAGGAGATGGGGATGGCCCGCCGAGCCCCAAGGCTGACTCGGAAGCAGAAACTATCATCCAGTCGGGCCGCGAGTCTCTGTCGCCAGAAAAGAGACGGAAGTATATTCAACATGAGCCAAGGCGACACGATGCTCAAGTTGACAACGGTGACGCAGTGGAGGACAGTTCACTACCTGATGACTCACGCATTAGGAAGAGAAAGCGATCGATCGATGGCTCCATCGCGGAACGCGACCGTGGGTTCTCCCCGGAACTTCATTCTCGGACAGCCGTTTCCCCATCACGCGTGAAACTCGAGAAGCCAGAGGAACTACAGCCTCCCCTAAATACCCTTTACTCCTCTCTGTCTTCACATAGCACGGAGACTGTCCCTGGTGGCCAGAACGTCCAGGTCTCACGGAAGCGTAGCCATAGCGAAAGCGTCGACAGTGAGAGGGACAGGGCTCAATCTAGTCGTCACTCGACGGCTTCCCGCGACAAAGAGCGAAGGGCCATCAACGGCATCAGTCTACCTCCACCAGAGTCAATCGATCGCTCTGTCTCGCCTATTCGGTCGGCTCACAAGCGAACTGCTTCCGGTCCGCAGCTTGGGGGCAGTGACTTGCAAAAGAAAAGGAAGACTACTACTCCCCTCATCACTGGATTTCAACGGCAAAGCTCCGAGGACAGGCTGTCAGTTTCGTCTTCAACCAGTGGCTCTCCTCTACCCAGCTCTCAACTGCGAAAACTAGCCGGTGTCGATGGCGCTTCAGCATCTCCTGCTAGGCCAATAGGTCACAAGAAACAGCGCGACCAGAATGGTCGAACCCGCCTAGCGCGTGCCTGTGCAGCTCAGGAACTGGAGGCAGCAATGGCGAGGCATGCAGAGCGCCCAGAAGATCTGAATGTGGCCGACAATGCGGGAAATACGCCCCTCCAAATTGCTGCCCTCGAAGGGTGTGCGCCAATTGTGAAATTCCTTCTAGAAGCTGGCTGTGACATTGACACAAAAAATATTGACAAAGATACTCCTTTGATTGATGCCGTCGAAAATGGCCACTTGGAAGTCGTCAAACTCTTACTGGAGGCGGGCGCAAATCCTCGCACGGTCAACGCGGAAGGTGATGAGCCGTATGATTTGGTCCCGTCGGACTCGGAAGACTATGCGGAAATTCGCCGTGTACTTGCAGAGGCTAAAGCCAATCCCCGGCCTGGTCGTCGTTCCGAAGAGCGTGCTGGTTCCGGAAATAAGGAAATATGCTCTAAAAGAGTTGCTGCTGCAAGCCCGCGCGAGTCCCCCCCGGTGAATGGTCCCCGTAGCCCGCCTCTATTCGGGGCCACTACGAGGCGAAAGACCGTGCGAAGTGAAGCTACGCGAAACGACCTACTCTGGACCAAAGCTACACCGGAGAACCTGCAAGCATTTGCTGCGAAAGGTGATATTGCGGGAGTCGCCAACATTCTCAACGTTGGGCAAAAAGCCGACTCTGAGTCGATGATCGCTGCAGCCAAGGGCGGTCATGATGAGGTACTGTCTCTGTTGCTTGGGATGGGCGACGCAGATCCCGATCCTGAGCCCCTTCAAGCAGGACACCAGAAACCTGGCTACAATACGCCCATGCTTGCGGCGATCGGCCGCGGTAATCTTGCTGTCATACGCTTGCTGCTGGATCAGCCAAAATTCAATCCCACACGCCGGCTTTACCGTGATCGTACCTACTTTGAGTTATCCCGAGAACGGAGAGCTGACAACTGGGAGGAGGAATATGACTTGCTGAGAGAGGCCTATGACAATTACATTAGAGCCAAGCGTCTGCGCAAGCAGGAGGCTTCTTCACCTAAACGACCGCGCGACAGGGAGAAGGAAAACAAGCGGCCGGGTCGCAGACATTCCCCATCCCCTGCGGTTTCTTCCAGGAAGGCCCTAGCAAGTCCGAGCGCCGGCCACCACCGAGAGCTCTCTTCCAAAGATGCCGTTGCATCAAAGGAAAAGAAACGAGATGGTGTAGCTCACTTAAAGGAGAGATCAGGATCCAGCACGAATCGGCCCAGGATAGCCCACAAGGGCAGTGACAATCCGGCGGAAGCCGATGAGTTTCGGTTGGAGTCTGCTCAGTCCAAATCATTAGCAACACTCGCCAAAGATGAGGAAGCTCCCAGGAGAAGGCGTTTGATTGCAGGGCGCCCTCCCCATGATCGCGATCGCAGAAGACCCAGCATACCATCTTCCGATTCCCTGTCCGGCCGTGAGGACTCTGTCAAATCCCGGGTGGATCCTTCTACCGAAGCTACGACGGTTCCGAGTGGCCCTCTAGCCTTGAAACGCGGACGCAGTAGCGCAAGCCCCGAACGCCCCCGTTCTCGTGGTCCAGATTCCGACCATCACTCGCGCGAAGGCCAGAAAAAGAAACGCCGTGTTCTATCCGAAGACAGGACGCCAAGCATGACCAATGGTGGATTGAAGAAAAGTCACAACATCGGCATATCAGAGGAGTCTAATACGCATGTGCGCCCGAAGAAAACCGAGGATCGATTGTTGGAGCGCGAGCGTGATCAGCAAGTTGGTAGTACACCGCACATGACGACCGACTCGAGAACTGTGAAGAAAGAGCGAGAAAGGCAGGATGTAGGCCACCTGGCTGACATCCCCATGGAAGATGCGAAGAGTGTGGCTAAGAGGTCCGAGTCTGAAGAACGGCGCCGAGAAGAGGCAGAACGGCGCCGCGAAGAGGCGAAACGGGCCGAAAAGGAGCGTATCGCGGAAGAAGAGCGTCTCGCAGCTGAAGCGGAAAAGGCTCGGTTGGCAAAGGAAGAGGAAGAACGAGCTGCTCGCCTTGCGCGGGAAAAGGCCGAGGAAGAAGAGCGCAAACGGAAAGAGGCCGAGCAAAGGCGGATCAAGCAAGCCGAGGATGAGCTTCAGAAGAGACTAGAACAAGAAAGACTGCGCCTTGCGAAATTGCGGAGGGAGCAGGAAGAGCAGGAGCAGCGGCGCCGGGCTGCACTTCCAAGTCGGCTTCGAGTTGCTGCCCACCTCGTCGGCTCCAATGACCCACGAGCGCGGAGTCATGCCTGGCTGAAGAGGTTCATGCCTGTTGTTACTGCATTCACAAAGCAACTGGATCCTTCATGTGATACCAGCGTCGCGGACGAGAGATGGGTTCCAAACTACCTGGTGGCACCTTTATTAGCGACCAACGATCTCCAGCTGTCCCAGTACACAAGTTGGGAGAAGCGTAACGCTACTCCCACTCAGCGGGAGAATCTGTGGCGCGTCACCCGTCGGATGCTGGTTCAGGGAGATGATAAGGACTTCATGAGCTCCTCATTTGGGCAGATTATGCAGAAGGATTGCGAAACACGGCCAAAATACTTTGACATGGAACATGTATTTTGGATTAGAGTAAGTCATTTCCGCTTGCGACCGAGTTTCATTACGTTCAAAATGAGTTCATCCACTGACATTCATGGTAAACAGCTTTCGGACTTCATGGACCTCGTCCCGCATGTTCCGCATCTTCATGGTCTTGACATTCAATTCCTCAGGATGCACATTGATCAGGAGCCTTCTACAGCAGCACCTCTCCTTGAATCAGCGCAGCCCAACGGGCACGGGCCGGAATATGCCCATCTTGATAATATTCATGGCTTTCCTGCTGGGATACCTGGGCTTACCAACGGATATGGCCATTCACGGCCAAGTACATACGTTTAGTGCCTAGTGCTTTTCTTTTCTTCTTGTCGCGGCGATCATCGAGCCTAGCCTTAAATGTACAGATGGCTTGTTTCCTCGGTTGTATGACTATGATACCTCTTACTATTGGCGTGATGTGAGATGCGATGTGTGATGTCTCGTTTGTTCGGATAACGGACCCTTGGATAGAGTCAATGAAGCGTATTGATCGCTCAATGCTAGGTCTACACGTCCCTATAGCTGAGTAGGACGACCAATCTTCACTAAGTTGGGTTTGCTTACTCATGGACTAACTGCACAAATCCGTGAATATGAGCCACGTGACGGCAGAAATAGTACAAGCGCTAGGCGGTAGGGCACAATCCAGAAAAATAGGCGAATGATCACCCAAATTTTACCGCCCGCACACACTCAAACAACAGCCCAACAGATCATCTCCACGAACTCTTTGAGGATAATCCGACATTTGATATCAAACGTCAGAAACACTACCAGTCAAAATGGTACGTATCAGCTGAACCAGAAGTGATACTTTCTTTGCAATCCAGACACGAAAGTGAAGCCATACCGAACGAGAGGGGAAACTTGGCCAGCACCGACGAGTATATCATAATGCTCTATCGGCAACGCTGCCACCAAGCACAACCCAGCAATGCGAATTTCCGCTCAGATGATGTCCTTCGCTATTCGAGTCCTACGCATAGCGCATCATACCTGCCAAAAAGACAAAAGCTAACCATGAACGTTGCGTTTTAACAGTCGGACGGAGAAGAGACCATGTCCAACCCCCCCGTTGCCGCCGCCGATGAGGTCGAGGTTTCCGCTGATGCCGGCGCTGGCGGCCAGATGTCCGTCCTCGATGCTCTGAAGGGTGTCCTCCGCATTGCTCTGATCCACGACGGTCTTGCCCGTGGTCTCCGCGAGGCCGCCAAGGCCCTCGACCGCCGTCAGGCCCACATGTGTGTCCTCAACGAGGGCTGCGAGGAGGAGGCCTACAAGAAGCTCGTCATTGCTCTGTGCTCCGAGCACAAGATCCCCCTCATCAAGGTTCCCGATGGAAAGATGCTCGGCGAGTGGGTCGGCCTCTGTATGTATACCCCTGTTCCATCTCCCCTTTTGTGGTGACTTTGCGGAAGTTGGGGCTTGGGGCTAATGGTTGTTTGTGTGACTAGGCCAGCTTGACCGTGAGGGTAACGCCCGCAAGGTTGTCAACTGCTCTTGCGTTGTCGTCAAGGACTGGGGTGAGGAGTCCCAGGAGCGCTCCGTCCTCCTCAACTACTTCCAGACTGAGCAGTAAATGCACTGCCGTTGCGATGTGCTTTAGCGGATTGGATGTGATGTGTGATGGGCACGGAAATGGGGTGGTTTGAAGGGGAAGAGGAGCTTCTGGTTACGTGACCAATGTGCCTGGGGCTCGGGCTCTTCTTCCCCGTCCTCGATACGTGATCCATTCACTTCGGATTCACATTTATCTAAGGTCAACGGACTAATGGAATGAAGAATATTCATGATCAATGAGTGCCACTTCAATCTTGAGTATCAGATGTAGGCTTAAAATCGTAGATGTGATGCTTCTATGTCCATTCAGATACATCAAGTAACTGTCAATAATGGCACCAGACTTGCAAACTCGTCCCGAGCCAAACCAGTATCGGGAACATCTCCTAAACGGCTAAATGTATGTACTCGCACCGTAAGATGCCCCCAAATCGAAGATCGAGCAAAGCGAAAACTCCAGAGCTATGCGAAAGCAAAATACAATCGCCCAAGTCAATGGACAGTGCCAAAGAGAAAGTAGATCATGTCAAAAGCGGATATTGGGAGTAAGGCGCCTCTGGGGCACACCCGACCCAAAATTACCTGAAGTTGTATGAAGGACGAATCATCTTCTCCGTCTCTGGCTTCAGTGACAGCTGCTGATACGGTGAGCTTCCCGGGTCGTAGTAGAGACCTTCAATGTGCCCAGTATCTCGACGAAGAGAGATATAGTAGAATCCTGAGATTGTGAGGCCCTGGCGCGCGTCGGTGGGAGTGATGAAACAGCGTTCTGTACTATCATTAGCACAAATCATGAACATATTAGAGAGGGGGTGAAAGATCAATACACACCTTTCCATCGCATCAAGATCCACCGTTTGGATAGCTCTTCGGTAATCCATTTTCGACTCACAAGGTTCCTTGTCATCTCTTCGTCCGTCAAGTTCTTAAACGGTTGCAGCTCGCGCCAGTAGGTACTGTCAGTTTCAGCGTCGGCTTTGAAATTTTTCGTCTCAAGAGTGTGAGTGTTGAAGTCTATAATTTCCCCCTCCAGAAAGGTGACGATATGTGCATCATGAGATGGCGACGTCTTATCAGGAATGTTGTATGCTTCCATTGTACCTGAAAGCGTCATCTCTTGGTAGTTGATATTGTGAATGGTGACTTTGACCGGCCAATTCTCATCCTTCCCTGTTCCAAAGTTGTGGATATTATTGTTAGCTAGGTACCGCCGACCGCTTGTCGTGTAAACACTGATGCGGCCATTATCACCGCCATTGACAATCACTGGTTCGGTAGCCGGATGGGAGGTTGGCCCACGGTGCGCGAAAATCGAGGTGGGAGTGCATGCTGCCATCTGCGAGCCTTTGAAAACCATACCGGGACGTAGCCAGGAACATGGTGGTGGCGGCGCAATTAATGTAGTATCCAAGATAAAATCATCTTCATCCCAGGAGAAGTCGAGTTGAACAAATCCACCTGCGGCAGCCGATGAAAGGCTTTCTTCAAAGGAGGTCGAATAGCGCAAACGGTCGAGATATCTGATAATTTCCTTCAAGCGCGGACTGGGAGGATGATCCATATGCAGCTGCCGATGAGCGTTGACACGAGCGCGCATATCGCCTCGACTACTAGGTATGAACCGATATGCGCGTGAAGTCGGGGACTGAGTCGCTCGTTCCCTGCCATCTTCTGAATCCTGACTGGTACGCTCCCGGTCCAAAAGATAGTTGTGTAATGTCCGCGTCCTCGAGAGGCGCGGCTGGCGTCTGACCGACTGCAACAGAGCTTCGGCCGTCGCGAGAGTTGTGTCGTCCATCCGGTGTCTGCTACTCTCTAAAGGCTCAGTGGGGAGTGGAAGGGGGCTTCGTCCGGTCGCATCACGTCGTATGTGGCGCCTGGACGTCGCATTGCGATCCGAGAGTCTGCCAAACCAAGAGGAGATACTGTTGGGATCCTGCAGAGGTTCGTAAACCAAATCGTCCTCGTCATCCTCGTCGGAGCCTGGGGCCCAGCCGTACAGCGACCGTATGTTGGAGACACGACCTTCATAGTTCGGCATATTCGTCGGTTCCTCTCGTGGCCGACGCACTATGGGATGGCGACTGATTTCCACGGACATACGTACTCCAGTCGACTCGTCCAACTCCATCGGATCAGACTCAAACTCGGAAAGGATTTGATGCCGTCGGCGACGTTGTCGACTTGACGAGGAAGAGCCGTGAGGAGAGCGAACTCGAGATCGAAGGAAGATCACGTTGTCATCATGAGCGTCATGCGAGGCGGCCGCTGGGAGAGTGGGGACAGGGGTTGAGACAGCGCTCAACTGTTGAAGGGATGATGCGAATACCGGCGGAGGAGATCGAGCAGAGATTCCTTGCTGTCCGAGAACGCAAATCGATGAGCACAGGTGACGAAATGAAGACACAAAAAGTCAAACTAAGTAAAGTGGCCCAGGAACGAAGGCCAGGACATAGAATCGTGCCACGTGCGGTATAGTGGAGTTGATGACCGGGCGCAAGATGTCATAGGCAGATGAGGCACAGGATATGGACCCTTAGAGTTACGGACAAACGCAGGCACTTACCGAAGGAGTATTTTCTGGGGGCATGGTCCTCTAGATCAGCCCTGCGGAGGTTGACAAACCCGCCGTTGACCTATGGATTGCGCACGGAGACTGGGAGAGGGTGACAGAAAACGACGAGGACGATTGGAAGGACGATGAGGTGGACGAGGCATGCGAGCCTCTCTTTACGGTTGGAATGATTGGGAGTTTAAAGTGAGGAAGAGGCGCTTCGAGATAGTGATAGATCGCGATGAATAAATGGACGCTGGATGACGAGGGGATCGAGAGATAGAGGAACGAATGAACGGGACTGATGTGAAGGCGATCAGGAAATCTCCGTATTTTGCCTCATTTTCTCTTTTCGGATTTCCCCTCAGCCGACGGTTTCCATCATGACTCCAAGTAGCAGTCGGGTACCCTTGGAGGTGGAAGACAGACAATTATTCAATCTGGAATGACGAAATATGCCAGGAATGGCTGATTGGATGATTGATGCCAGTAACCTGGTTGTTGACGTTGTTGCTGGCTTGTAGGTAGCCAAGTTGTGGCCCGTAGAAATTATAGATTCCAGAGATTATTCTACGAGAATCCATCGATCTTCAACTCTACTGATGGCTACTGGGTCTTCTTCGAGGCACAATTATCACGCTCTTTAACACTTGGATCTCCTACGCATGTCTAAATCGGGGCATTTGTATGCTGTCCCGAGTGCTTGCTTGGTGACTGTCTGATCGCTAATATGGGGATAATCTGCTGGCATGAACTGAACCGCAGTGTCCAGGACCACCAAGCATATTAATATTACTGATAATCAGCCTCTCTGCACAACATATTTTCTTTCCTTGGAGCCTGTAAAGGGTGATATACTCGCGTGAAGTGGCCTTATTCATCGGAAAGTTCAAAAGGATGCCATGCCAGATGGGTAATATTTCCGACGGTTACTCCTGCATTCAGGACCCTTCGCTCCATGGATTTCGGTTCCTTACAACAGGTTTAACCCCAACTCCTTCCATCTTGATTTCATAATGTGTTGACTTCTGAGAAAGCTGCCAAGGGCTCCCATATAATCATCCCACGGTCGGCAATCGGTATCCAAGAGCGGAGGAACTCCGACATGCTTGATCCCCCCACCCCCACGTCCAGAGGGGAATGGGGGGTAATGGTTGTATGAAGCTCTTTTACATTATTGATTTTTCTCGCTACAGGTGATCGGTTATTTGTATCTACTTCTGTCCGCTTTAATTTTGTATTTCAGCAAGGCCGCATCTTCGTCTGACCATCGAGACGAGAAGCTCCATATCCCAAACTCTCCCCCCAATTCCCTGCCGAAGTCGACACCATGGTCAAAATTAAGAGCATTGAATATTTCCGTGTCCTTCCCAGATGGCTGTTCGTCAAGATAGTTGACGAAGAGGGCCAATATGGCTGGGGTGAGAGTACGCTTGAAGGCCACACCGAAGCCGTGGAAGGGACGCTTAATGCATTGTGCAAAAGATTCCAGGGCTACGAAGCAGAGTATGTGCTCAAATTACTGTCCGTCACAGCCCCATCTGCTGACCGGTTGACTTTGCTGGCTGCAGTGATATCGAACACATCTGGCAAATGGCCTGGCGACTCGGATTCTACCGCGGAGGGCCGGTCTTCATGTCCGCCATCTCCGGCATTGACATTGCGCTCTGGGATCTCAAGGGCCGCCGGCTAGGCGTCCCTGTCCATCAGCTCCTTGGAGGCAAAGTCAGGAACAAGCTCTCCGTCTACGCCTGGATCGGCGGAGACCGTCCAGGCGATGTCGAAGCCGCGGGCAGAGCACGGCTAGCGCAGGGGTTCAAAGCGATCAAGATGAACGCTACGGAAGACATCAACTGGCTGGATTCGCCCAGTGTGCTCGACTCATGCGTCGAGCGCCTTAAGGCCGTCAAGGCGCTCGGCCTCGACGCTGCCCTCGACTTCCACGGCCGACTGCACAAGCCCATGGCGAAACAGCTCGCCAAGGCCCTCGAACCTCACCGGCCGCTGTTCCTCGAGGAACCTCTCCTCTCCGAGCACCCGGAGGGCATCAAGCAGCTCGCGGATCAGGTCTCGTGCCCCATCGCGCTAGGCGAGCGGCTCTACAACCGTTGGGATGTGAAGCGGTTCCTCGAGGACGCGAGCGTCGACATTCTTCAGCCGGATATCAGCCATTGCGGTGGGATCTCGGAGCTGCGGCGCATTGCCTCCATGGCGGAGACGTATGATGTTGCCATTGCGCCTCATTGCCCGCTAGGTCCGATTGCTTTGGCGGCGTGTATGCAGGTTGATCTCGCTACGCCCAACTTTGTGATCCAGGAGATGAGTCTGGGGATCCACTACAACACGGAGGCGGGCGAGTATGACATCACAAGCTACGTGAAGGATCCTAGTGTCTTCGAGGTTAAGGATGGTTATGTTGAAGCCCTGACGGCTCCGGGGCTGGGCATTGAGGTCGACGAGGAGGTTGTTCGGCAAGTCGCTCTGAAGTCGGAACCCTGGCTATGCAAGGAGTTCTTCGGCCCCGATGGCGGTATTCGTGAATGGTAATCGGAGTGCATGGACGCACGTAGGTTGAAGATGCGGTTCATTCGCCTTGTTTTGAATAGCGGTACATTGAATTATAGACTAATGCAAATGACAAGTCCATGATGTGAGCCGATGCAAGCMAGAATATTGTAGCCTTCTAGTCATCAGCACGGGAGAACTTCGACAACAAATTCCCTGTACTCAAATGAAAATCCTCTATCACCATTGGTCTAATAATTGCCAGGGGGTCTATATACGCTTTCTTATAGTTCTAAAGACAAGGGTTAGTATTGTGCAACTCGTACCATCATGACTTTCGCGCAGCGTTGCATTCATCGGCGCGCTCGAGGCAATCCAAGATCAAATCCCAAAAGGCCTCCAGGTCAACTCCTCTTGGGATAGCTACTCCGTGTCCGCCCATTGGAGTAGCTAGTGTACGGCCTAGCTGTCCAGTCTCCAACACGTTCATGGAATGGATGCCATCGGTGATCACGTCGACAGCAAACCGCTCACCATTCTTGTCATTGAACTTCAAGGCCTTGTTGGGGTGCTTGTTTGCAAAGGTCGGGTTAAGATTTGAGATAGCGACGGCCACCGCGAGCGGATCGTGAAGCGGAGGGCCGGACGACAAGCCGAAGACGGTGTCGTAGGTCTGAGCAAAGAAGACAAGCAGGGCGTGCATCATTCTCCTGAGGACCGAGGGCGTTTGGGTGGGATCACTGGATCCATGGAGAATGCGGTTTTGCACACTGCGAGAAGCAAGCACTTGATGAGTTAAATCCAACCCGATCATTGTTGTCTTCGGTGCCAGGGTAGGATTGCTGAAAATAGATTTGGAGGCCTCAGGATCACACTGTTGACCGAACACGATGTTAGAAATTACCCGGAAATCACACACGATACTGATATACGCACGTAAATATTGAATTCTGCCCAGGGTGTCACATTTCCAATTCTTTCATGTTCCCCCGGCAGTCGGCTCATGGGAGCATCTGTGAAGCCTCCACCAATAGCACCTCCCATAATGCTAAGACCCTGAATATGAGCCGCTACTTCGGGAAACGTTGCAAAGAGCAAGCCAACGTTGGTCAAGGTGCCGGTTGCGATAACCCAAGCCGTTCCCTTTGGCTGTGCCATGAGAGCATCACGCATTGCGACAACAGGGTTTGTGTCTGTCACAGGAAGCCTTGTTGCTTTCGGTAACAAATCAGTTCCATCGAGTCCGGAGTCGCCTGTATTCATTACGACGTCAGCCCTAGTATCTCATTGCAGCCATCGTATTACTGCTGGCGCAAGTACAGAAGGGTAGGGGTCGTGGACCGTACCATGAATGTCTGCAGCGTGAACTGCAGGCCGGCAGAAAGGCTTCCTGCTGCCGGCATAAACAGGAACATCTGGACGACCGATAGCTTCGAGGACTCTTAGAGCGTTAGTCGTCGTATTCTCGAGAGAGGAGTTGCCGTGGACTGTTGTAATTCCTAAGAGATGCAAGGACGGGTGATGCGCAGCGAGCAGAATAGCGAATGCGTCCTGTGACATTTCGTCTTTAGCCAGAATTGCTCATGCAACCTATAGTAAGCAACCTATAGTAATGTCGCGTTTCAGCGTTCAGCACTTACATCATGTCCTGGGGTCAGCTGGTCAGCAACGATGTGGCCAAGGCAAGTATAGATGAAGATTACGGACCAGGATCACAATCCAGCCATAGAGGAATTGGGCTATCAAGGGAGGGTGCCATTCTTGAAAATTCGCAAGGAGAATGCAGAATGGTCAGGAAACTCTTGCTTCTCTCAAAAATCCGCGTAGTTTTCGTTGACTGTGAAATTCGATTGCCTTGATGCTCACCCTTGATAACGTGCGGGGAACCAGAGATAAAAGGGGCTTTGTTGTCTTATCGGGAGCGCAATCACCCGCAAACTCACAGCCCTGAGCCCTACTTTCCATATTAGGGTGGCATAATGTGGAGCTGCGCGTCATTGTGATTGGAGCTGAGAACCTCTACGTTTACCTGCATGGCTGTTCATCGTCGGATTGTCCACATCACTGTTGGTGGCAGTCTCGATCTGAGGCTGAAAGTACCTTTTTAATTTTACCCTTCTATATCTCTCCATAAGGTTTTGAAAGTAATTTCGCCGTTCTCATGTTAGTACTGGGATGAAATGACCAGCGAATCTGTTCAGCCGGGTCTTACTCCGCTTTCGCATCTCAAGGCCCTGCCTACTACTTCCAGCTCCAAGCCAGTCGCGTTCAAAGACTCGTCCGTTTTGCAGGCACTTCCTCATCTTCGACGTCGGCCTAGATCATCAAAGAATGTCAGTCGCGATGAGCCGGTTAGCGCCACCAGTGACAAGGCAACTGTTGCATTGATAAGACGCGTTCTTTGTCCGCAGGCGGGCAATCAAAGCGGAGGTGCTTCAACCCCACAGCCATTGGAAGAACTGCTACCTCCTTTGACGAGTTCAAATGAAGTTGATCTTCAACTGTATGCTTTGATCGCCATAATCATCAAGGAATTCGTCTTCTCATGGTATTCGAAAATCACATCGGATCAGAACCTTGTCAAGGAAGTCATTCAAGTGATCGCGCACTGTAGTCGTGCTCTTGAGCAGAGGTTGCGTGAAACTGACATTGCACAGTTGATCTTGGATGAGATCCCTGGTCTGATAGAGGCGCATATAATCTGTGAGAAATTTATTATCTCCCAATGGCAGCTGGCCGGTCTTCTATACTCACGCGCGAAATTACTTTCTAGCGTACAGGCTCGCCCGCGATGAAAGCACACTATCCGGACTCTCTCCCTCTGTTCGCAAGACGTACCATGCCTTACATCCACATCCGAGTCTTTCGCCAGTTCCAGATCCCTCTGATATGCAGACCATTGCGAAGCAACGCGAGAACGAGGCAATATACCGGCAATTGCTGGTCCATGGAATGTTGGCTGTCCTCCTCCCGACGGAGGATTTGGAAAATGTACCTCTACGGACCATTATCGGTGACATACTAGCAGATTTAATACTTGGGAACGCAGTCAGCGAAAAGATGTGCCAAGGATGGTTCTTGTGGGAAACTACCACCAAGCTCCTGTCGACACCAGAACGACTTGATGAACGCGAGGAGGACACGGCAGACAATCACCAGCAAGATCGCCTACACAAATTCGGCCTGCTCGATGGCAACGAAGGTTCCAAATTCGACCACTCGTCTTCTCAGATTCACTCTTTTGGACCAGCATGGCTCTGGAATACCCTGCAATATCTGTATCTAACCTATATTGCTCTTCAATTCATCGTGATAGGACTCTTTCGCGCGATAACAAATGCCAAAGCGAATGTTTCGTCAGCTGCTACGACGCCAGGAAATTTCGAGAGCGAGAAATTGGCTCCCATGAGCGGCACATCGACGAAGCGCCCTATTCTCAATTATCGAATCTATAGGATGGTTTCGCAAATGCTGGACATTCCTCGGAGAATGCCATGGCTGGCAGGATTTCTCTCGCTTTTCCAATATTTGTCTTTGGCGGGACCGGGCAAGTTGGGCGAGACCGGTTCTGTCCTTGACAGGTGAGTAAAGCAATCTCATTAGCTTTCACGTACCTCCCACTCTTCCCCATGCGCCGTTCATCATCCAGCAGCTATGAGGGCGAGTTGTTCAGTCACGAGCCGTTCCATTGCGATTTTTGGGCTCTGGAAGAGTGAGTGTGGACTACGGACCGTGGAGAAGCGGTGCCATGCGACCTTCGAACCATGATCTACGTTGGCGTCTCCTTCATCGGCAGAGCGTTTCAAGTCTTGAGGGCCCCGGCGGGAGGAAGGATGCAGTGGAGTAATGGAGTTGCATTGCTCGCATATTGCATCGGTCACTTGATCCGCTACTGGTGGATGCGTCAGCTCCTCTACCGCATGGGCCCTGCGATTGACAACTTCCATGCCTGGCCGTATTGTCATTACAAAAAGTGACCGGCGCGTATGGTTTTTTACGGCAGTCGTATTGTCATTACCGACCGACCGATTTCCTATGAATCAGCCTATGGTCGTAATCGCTTTTCAATGTCCTCCAATCATCATACAAACAAGGAGAATCAAGTTTGCGACCTTGAAAGGAATGCCAGACATGGCGTTTTTACTTTTCTGGGCTTACATGGCGGTCGTCATCTTGGGACCTGGTGATCCCCCTTCTCCCCGATTGGTGGCTGGCTCGGAGAGGCCGAACGTGTGTCAAATTCGAATTCCCCTGTCAATCTCTCATCTATTCTATTCACTACGCACTGTCATGGCTGTGGTAGTTGAGAGATGGCCTGGGCCGGCCCTTTCCGTGCCGCTCAACTTCGAGTCGTTCCATGCAAATCCGATGCCAGATCAAATGGGTCGTCACTACACGGTCGGAGAAGAGAAGAGGAAAACCAAAGCGGAAGAAAGGATACAAGAAAGGAGAATCCTTCTTGTTGATTTGGACCGCAGGTTGCCATGGTGTCGTACGGAACAACCCCAATTTTCGAATTAATCCAATATCCCTGCAGCAATTGGGTGCTCCTCAAGCCTTGCGCTCTCCAACTGAACGCCAAGAGGCACGATACTCAACATGATTTGTGACGATCTTTGACAGTGTTGACTAAACTGCCATGCAACGTTTGGACTTTTTGCATGGGTAGGGCGAGACCAACCCCCTTTTCTTTTTCATCTCAGGGCCAATCAGTGCAATCCTCTCCAGCAGTATCTCAAATCTCATTAATCCCGGCCGAGGTCACTGTGGCATTGGGTTGGTCGGGTTTAAACATGCCTGTAAATTCCGCTCTGGAAACGCCTGCCTTGCCGTTTCTTCTCTCTGAATGATACGCATCAACAAATGGCAATCTGCCCCCCTCCATTCTCCCATCAGATTCTCGTCATCTTCAGCATTGAGGCTGGCCCCAATAACTGGCCCAAGCTCCTCTGCTACTACCATTTGCGGGCCCTAGTCAAGGCGATCTTATTAGCTCTCCACTCATGCAACCTTGCAAATGGTTACTTTCGACTTGATTGACATCCACTTACTCTGTCTTTTCGAGGTGCTCTGTCCGAAGGAAAGACCCGGATGAATACGACCGCCTCTCCACAGTCTGGGGTTTACCGCTGCTTCCTTGAGGCCCTCTGCGCTCTTTTCGCCTACACAATCCGATCCCTGATCCCTCATGTTTCTTTTCTTATTTGCATGTCTGATGAGTGCTAACCCCTGACCGAAAATCTTTTTCGGGCTATTCTCCACCCAGGTTCCTTCACGAGACCATTCAGGACCGTATTCTCACCCCCACCTTGTTGCCCAACTTGCTTCGCGCATCCAGGGCAGCGCTATTCCCATCAAATGCCCGTCCAAGCCAGGCCACAGATGTAAATCGAATATCGGCTCCGGCTCCGCAGCCTCCGCAATTGTCCGTGCGGCCCCCTACGCCTACACAACAAGGCCCTATTGGTGATACAGCCACCCCTGGTAATGCTGACAGGACGACGCCGGCACCTCTTGCCTCAGCGCCAACGCCATCCTTAGCTCAGAACCAGGGGCCCTCTGCGCCAGAGATTGCTGCCATCAAGCGAGAATGCGCGAGACGCATTCTGTCCCTGGTGCCTCGGCCAGTCGCACGGGTCTTCTTTGGTGTTTCAGACAATACCTCTGGCCCGACCACCGTTAACGGCTCCACGGGAGATGACTCGCAGCAGCCACCCTCCCAAGCATCTTCGCCTGTACCCACTCCACCCAACGATACTGAAGTGTCCCTCATCTTGCAAGCAATTGAGCGTGACATTTTGGACCTTTTCGCTGACGAGTATTGCAACAAGCATCTAATCTACTCAATCATTGAAACAGTTCTCGTGAAGCTTGTCCCCGAGTTATCGGACCACAGTATAACGGAGCTCATGGAAGACAGGGGTATTGCCTTTGCCGCAGATCAAGTTCCAGAGGCATAGACCTTTTCAATTTTTTCTTCCCTATACTCGACGGCCTGACTGTGCCAACATATCAATACCGCTATTGTACGGAGTACTGTAAGGCTTTTCAGCAATTATACTGATCATATTAATGATACCATGTTCTATATGACTGGAGTCTTAGCTTCTCTCGGCAGCCAGTCCGTGTAGGGTAGTTCGGAAATGGCAGGACCTACGGAGTAGGATGAGCCAATGAGCCCATGTCCATATTAAAGATGATAAGGTACGGAACAATCTCAGGCGCAATCGACCAATCTCAAATTCGATGATGCACAGGGGCCAGCAGTCAAAGTCTGCAGACTCAGACGCAACCAGCATTGTGGCGTTGCCAGCGGGAGAGCAGACGAGGCGTGGCAAGGTAGGGCAAGGCACCAAGTCCACTGCTCACAATAAATAAGGTAAGGTACCGTACCTGTCATTTGGCAGGGACAACTTAAGGGTATCAGAACCCAATGAAATTGAAAGAAATGAATCAATAAGGATAGGTGGATAAAGTGACGTGGAAACAGTAGACATGCAAGGGAAACAACAACGATCCATGAACTGTAGATAACCCTACAAGGTTCCGTTCCTTGTTGCCCAAGAACCTATTAGCCCTGTCCTGTACCAACTGAAACCCATAAATCTGATAAAGCATGATGATATGAAGTAAGAGGAGGA
The DNA here is from genome assembly GCF_018340605.1 of Aspergillus pseudoviridinutans. NCBI lineage: Eukaryota > Fungi > Ascomycota > Eurotiomycetes > Eurotiales > Aspergillaceae > Aspergillus > Aspergillus pseudoviridinutans. Next base: position 3,287,707 of record NW_025091282.1, on the reverse strand, counting down.
AGGAACGATGGGAATCAATGCAAGCCCGCGTGAGCGATCCAGTTTAACTGTGGATAATAATGGAAGGAAATGAGAAGTCACAAAAATGTAAGGCGAAAGTGATAACCGAGAATGATTAAATCCAGATTTTACCAGCTCCAGCTCTGTTGGTAGCCGTCCTGTTCACCATATTCATGCTGTCGGTCGACAAATAGAGCACTCCCTGTGCTCTCCGCATATATTGTTGTAGAAGTCGAGGTTGCCCTCTCGTATAAGTGTATCATCCGTTAGCTTTTCTCACAGCTCAACTGCTATCGAGCCCCTTAATGAAACAGGTCGTTCGAATATGACACGGGTAGTGCGGAAACTCAAATACAAAACGGCCGCCCAGGAAGACAAAACAAGGGGATATAATCTGAGGATGGGGAAGATCGGTCACGACGATAGAAGGTAAAAACTCAAGGATAGGAAAATGGGATAGAGACAGCTGAGTTGATTGCGATTGCGCGTGTCGCATGTTGCCAGGGGGTAGCTCCTGTCGGAGTCCATTTCGAAAACCGGCTTAACCCAGGTTGTGAATGCTTCGTTTCTTGGTCAGTTGAGGAACATCTTCAAGTTCATCAATACGAGCCAGACCGCCCGGAAGAGCAGTCTGCTGGGCCCTGGCGAGCTCGAGTCTCTCCATCAATTTCCCAATGGTTACGAACTCCTGTGCGCCGAGTCCCGTTGGCTGGTGCTCGAAATAGGACACCACAAGCTCAAGAGCTCTTCGTGCCTCATCCTGCGTTGGAGATCCCGGGGAGCTGATTGGTGACACGGTTGTCGATTTGGAAAAAGAGGGCGGGTATATGGACTTTGCCTTGATCTCAGGATTGCTGCGATTGCGCTTGATGGTATTGGATGATGTATCGAGACCGGGGCCCTTTTTTGAGGTATGCTCGTCCTCGAGAGGCGACTCAAGGGTCGTGATAGATAATGACTGCTGCAGAGCCGCTTTAGAAAGCGAATGATCTGAGGATTCTTCTGTGGAAATCAAGGCCGGGTCGGCGGTGCCTGTTGGAAGCGTCTGGCTTCGCGGCCTATTCGACTGGCCGTCCGCGAGAGACCCGCGCGACTGACTGACAGGTGTGAATGGACTGTCCGATACCAATGTGGACGTGGGGCTAGCCACACTAGCAGAAAGCGAGCAAGTTGTATCGAGCGAGGTGGTGCTTTTCGCGTGTTTGTGCTGATACTCCTCAGCAAGCTCATCTAGGCTCTTTGCAAGCTCCTTGCGCATGTGCTCTGGGCTCATGATAGGAGACAACGGTGACGGCGACGCAAACCCAGTGGGTGATGTGGGAGAAAGCACAGTAGGGGACTGCACGGCAGAAGCTAGAGCAGAATCAATTGTCAAACGTGTAGGGCTCTCTGAATCGCTTTTTGCAAATGAGCCCTTCCGAGACTTCGCGCCCATCAGGTTGTTCTTCAGCTTGAATTTCTCCAACCAGCTTTGGGTGAGGACCTTTTCTTTGCCGTCCGGACTGCCACAAGTGCTAGCAAAGAACAGAGCCTTTTCTCTGATCATTTCATCGCTCAGCGGATAACCCTGCTTTTGATAGTTCCTCACCCAATTCGACAGAGCTTTTTCAATGTCGGGAACTCGTCCCTTGGCTCGCTTAATTGGTGACCGACTTCCTTCGTCTGGATTAAGATACTTCTCCTTCTGACGAAGCACCTTGGAAACAGTACTTTGGGACGTAAAAGTAAGCGTTAGAATGAACGTTACCCACATGCCGTACAACAACAGAGTTGAAATGAAAAGAGTGGTATACTGTACCTCCTCTCTACTCCAAACAAGGCTGTTTATTGTTTCGTCAGTGCCACTCGGTCATTGTTGCGCAAAAAAGAAGCAGCAAGCTTACCTCCAATGTCAGTTTGTTTAGCCGTCTTGTGTTCTTCATGATAGAGACACATTCGCCGACGGTCCTCATCCGTCAGAGTCCTCCGAGGCGTGGAGCCACTGGTGGACGATTTGCGAGGCGGTTGAACCGGCGTGACTGGCGCTGCGGATGCCGGGATGGGAATCGGCGCCAGACTTGGCTCCGGGAATTGCGGTTGAGTGGTGAGCATGCTGGGCCATGTATTTGAGGGCATCGTCAAGGGTAATGATGCATATGGAGGAGGTATCGAAACACCGTACGGGGTGTCCAGCGGCATTACCCCATACCCAAACCCTGAGTAATCCATTGGGGGCGAGTTCTGAGAGGGCGGCTGGAAAGCCCCCATATCCATCCAGGGTGACTGTGCGAATTCATTCTCTTGTGTATGGGAGCTCTCCGTATCCATGGTCAGGAAGAGCTAGTGAGGGTGCGAGAATCTGGAGGAGAAGCGGAGGATACAAGGCTATGGGGAGGAGATTCGGCAGTACAGTCAGAGGAGACACCAACCAGGAACAGGCCGGACTCGCCGCTAAAGTAGTCTGAAGAGAACAGTATAAGAGGGGAAGTCGGTCAATCGTCCACAGAGAAAAAGCAAAGACGGGACAATCCACAGGATAAAAGATAATGCATGCTCAATCCGAAGCCATTCAGAGAGGACGATATGTGAATTACGAAAGTTGAAGAACAGTGGTATGTAGCAGCGGCATAAGGTAGTTAGATAGGTAGTAGGTCCTTTTCTGGATAGTAGGTAGTGAATGCTAGCAGCAAGAAGCAAATCCCGTGAGGGTCGATTCTTTCAAGTACCTGTATCCCCGCAAGCCATCCGAAGCTATTCAGGTAAAAAAAAAAAAAAAGAAAAAAAAACGAATATATTAAAAAAAGAAGTTGATGACAATATGTATAGATGGGCATATGTCTACAAGGGAAAAGGACATGCAGGCTTTTCTTCTAGTACTCCTTTGTCCAGAGTTGAATAAGGCAAGCTAGATCAATGGAGGGGTGGTGCGCAGCTGCCGCAACATGCGGGAGAGGGAAGCATGGACGCGGAATTAAAAATTGGAGTTGAAAATACCAGAAAAAAAAAAATCAATTCAAATAAAAGGAAAATAAGATAATAAAATAATGGAAAAGGGGGAAAAAAAAAATAAATAAATAAATAAATAATTATGAAAAAAAAGAAGTGGCTCGACTGGCACAGGGTCGACCAGGAAAACAGAGATGGTAATAATACCAAATAAGCAGCCCAGCTACTTACCTAGGTATGTGAGGTACCTTACTCTCTGCTTACGAACAGAACAATGCTTGCTGCCCATGGCCAGGTACCTAGTTAGGAAGGTCAACCTACTGTAATAGTGTACTGAGCATTGCCCCGTACCAGCGAAGACCATGCCACTGTTGGCACTGCTGTGCCTGTCCAATTCTATGACCTGCCTTTACCTATCAGGTTTGACAGGCCTAGATGGATAGAGCTGACCTACCTCCTAGGCCTAGGTAAGGTGAGGGAGAGTCGGATCGACTACTTACTGAGCGCTCCTAGGTAGAGTGAGCTACCTAGTACCAATCAAAAGGGATATCATCTGGTCCTGCTTGATTTGGTGCACGACCGACAAGACCTAGTCCAGGAGCAGGCTTGAATGATTCGACGGACTGTTGACGCATCGCCGAGGACGGAGAAAACAGAGATAGCGAACAGAAAGAAAGATGCGACGACTTGGTCGGTGATTGGACCATCGGCAGGAGGCTAAGAAGGAAATAAATTGTCAAAATGATCTCGCTGAATGGCAAATGGTGGGGGAATCAGCTTTTGATTGGTAAGTGCTGAGATTGCGGGACAGGGATCTTGCCTGGGCCTGATTACAGCTAGGGTAGGTAGGTCAAGATAACCTAGTACGGTCTCGTATGACGCTGTTTCATGAAATAAAGATACTGTATCTACCTAGTATCGATGACGGTGAGGACTTGTCCGGGTTTTCCCTCATTTCTAAACGAAGTTAGGCATAGTCGAGATCGTGGGAACATGTGTGATACCTAAAAGGTTCATATGAGACTATGAGTCTGATGGAAACCTACAGTTTCATGTCCTCCTTGTCTGCAGGGAACTCAGCATGGGTGTCGTTACACCGAAGCAGAAGATCATGGATTGACAACAGCTGACCAGCCGAAGTATTTGCCTGGTCGGCTTGAGGCTATGGAGTACTACCACTACTACTAAGTCGTTTGGTTAAGTGTACCAGGCATCACCAGAAAGGGGGTTTGGTACCCGATCCAGAGTGGAGCGAAAGTTACCTTAAGCCAGTAGAGAACCATGTCACCATTGGGTTTCTGGGAGAACACCGGACAAGAACGACAGGAAAATAGTGAAAGTAAGAGAGAGGCGTTGCCTTCTGTTATTGTGTTCTTATATCCTCATCATCTCATTCGACAACCTCACCAGCTTCATCGAGGCCATATGATGGCGTTACTCCACGGTGTTATCTAGCGGATGATCACCTGTTCGAGTTGAGAAGGATCGTCGTCGAACGAGAGTCAAGACACTGGTTCTGGACTAGGTACCAAGTAGGTTCAAATGACTCGATAGCAATTGCCTCGAGATGCAAGCCACGACCAAGGTGACAGACGGGGAACGGATCGATAAACCGCTGAACCTAATATCCGCATGACATACCTAAAACAAGTAGAGGTGAGTCTGATAGAGCGAGGACTCTAGACAAATCATCATAAAGCTCTGGCTCAACCGTTTTCCTTCGCAATCTCGTAAATTATGAACTCGCCGGTCCATTCAGCAAGGAAGGCCTTTGCGTTTGTCAAGGTGTGAGTCTGCCCCATTCTTCATCTTGCGACAGTCACTCGAGCAACTTCTGAGAATAAGATGCCTTATATGAAGATGGTCGATGATGGACAAGGGAAGATGGCACCCGATTAACATATAGTATGTGTCAAATAAAGTCCTTGAAGGGCAGATCGTGATCTGCCTGCATTGACGGCCAGGGATGACAAATCTTCATTTTGAGATTCTCATCAAATAAAGGAAGCGCGATCCACGATTTGACACCTCGAGTGATGATTAGTCAAACCATATTTTGCCAAAAGTCTGTCATCCGTGTCGGACGGGAAGACGCCTCATCAGAGAAGGAGGGAAACGAAAAAGAAAGTTGAAGTGCGCAATTTACAGCCACAGATAAAGTCATGGAATAGCGAAAAAGAGGAAAACCTGCAGTTCAAGATGCATGGTACTTTGTCACGAGGCGACACTCGAAGAGATACTGCGGTCGAATCAAAGGCTGTATATCGATTTCAATTTATTTCTCTATGCAAGACAAAACCAGGTTATAAATTGCGCTTCGTCCTATCACAACGTGCATATCCGGCATGGATGAGAGACATCAAAAGCGTTGATTCCTGATTAGGTTTAGAGACATTAGCAGTCCTGCTGATGAGTTGCGGATTTTTACTACTGTTCTCGGCCAAAACTACCAGTGTGACTCAGGAGACTTTAAGAGTCGTCAACTGGCAGTAAGGGAGCAGGAGCTAAGACCCCAAGGCCCATGGTCCATGGTCCACAAGGCCCGCAGCGGACCAGCGGTCCACTCCGGCCCGGCGCCCTAAGCAATGCAAATCGTGACCAAACTCTGTCCAAAGAAGTTAATGAATAGGTAATCGCCAAACTTAAATAGGGTAAAAGGGAAGGAGGCAATGATTCCGCTTACACATTAGTAGGTTCGTTTGCAAACACATCTTTTCTATGAAGAGAACTGAAAAGAACACAATCTTCTATGGTTGCTAAGCTACTGAAATCACCTGCATGATTAGACTACCTAGATGCGGTAAATTGCAAGGAAAGTTCTACCGCCTCTACACAGCCCTATCGAGGCTTCAATGATCAACCTAGCTAATAAATACAACTAGCTCTTTGGCTTACTACTGCAGGCAGAGGAATGAAAAAGCCAAAATGATAATTTCTATTGCCAAACAACTACATACGGAGTACAGTACTTGATAAAGGCCATGATGTTAGGCAAAATCTACGCTCCGGTCTCGCCAATGGGCCCCACTTATCGGAATGACCACGAGGGATCGCGGTAGCTGACCCAGAGGGAATCTTGATAGTTGCCATAGAAGCGTCCATTCACTTTCTCTTCGCGTGTAAAATGACACGTCTTAGTGTCCCTCTTACAGGACAACGGAGAGTTGCAAGTTTGACCTCCTATCCTCCCATGGTCATGTCGTTCTTCAGACCATTTGGTATTTCAAGCCAAGGTAAAGACTGAAACTAGACAAATTAAATACAGCAGTGATTCTCGACCCAGATCGATTCATGATTTAATTCGGCCAACGAACGACGCCTTGTCGCTGCCATATTGGCCAAAAAATTGGGATCTAACAAATAAGAAATCGCTAACTGTCCCTTGTAGCTAGCCAAGAGGAAACTCGAAATCGAAGCTATCGATGAATTGCAGGTCAAGGTGGAGCAGATGAGCGCCAGCTAATTGTGTGCACTGTGCGCCTTCATAATCCGGACTAGATAGATTGATAACCTCTACGCCGCACCTGAGTTGCTCTAGTGCTCCAAAAATATGGAGCAGTAGGATGCATTGGATCATGCAATCTCTCTGCCTAGTCAGGAGGAAGATACTGTCTCTATTGGCGACCCCGATAGAGATCATAATCGGTCCCCGGCCGGTTTTGCGCAGGTCGAATGGAAAGAGAGAGCAAGTAGTAAGGTAGTTTGTCTAGATTCTCTCCAACTGTAAGATTTACTGGGTTAATCTCGGAGTTTCTTTTCAGACTTTAGTCCAACTATCTTCATAGTTAGGTAGCTACACCATACATCATTAGACTTTAGACTGAGGACAGGCTCTCAGACAACAAATCTGAGACATGGTGTCATCATGTTAGGCTTACCTACCCTCAGGTGTTCAATTACTGAGCAGGCCAAATCATCAACATCTGCCAGGTACGCATACCACTGCATCCAACTGCATCTGTCAGTATTCAATGTCAGCACAAATTATGTGTGGTCATTCATTTAATGTAGGTACCATCCAATCTACTGCTTACCTAGCATGTACACATGAAGATGAAATTATAATACTTCCAGGTTGGATCCAGATTAGGTAGGTCTTGACAAATGGTACAGTTACATACATACAATCCTTCAATTACCATACTGACTACTTTGTAAGGTACTCCCCGCCGTATTTATAAGTAATCTGCATAAATGCACCGCACGATGATAATAGTCAAAAGACAGACTGCCAACGGGTAAAGTCCGAGTCCGGTTCATCTTCGCGAGCGCGAGCTTAATACAATGATGACATCAGCAAGAAATTCGCTTGAACTTAAAAGAGGTCAGAGCCTAGGTACATAGTACTAGTCTACCCCGTTCCGGTTAGTATTAGAGGGTGTACGATGGTGGAGATACCCCAATTCCGATGGTAATTGTCTCCCTTGCGAAATGAGCTCATAACATTCAGTCTTACCTGTCAGACTTTCAGAATTGCGGATCGCTGGATGTCTGGAAGTCTCAGTAATACCTACGTCCTCGCTTCCAGGCTTCCTTTGAGGTCAAGGAAATTTCAACCTCAACGTAACACAGCCGTCGTGTGGCTGCATTGAAGGATTCCGCTATGCCGACCCCAAAAAAGAGACAGTACTCCGTATTATGGACAAGATTGTATGACAAGACCCAAGGAATGGATTGTAAAAACCACCAGATATGCGGCCAGGTACTGTTGTGAACAGAGAAGAGCAAGTGCAGACCTCCACACTGATGAAAAGCTGCAGCTGTTGGTGCGATTGCAGTCACCTGATGGGAAGGGTTTGCTGCGTTGCATTGACTCGCGCCTTCGGTCTTGATCTTCACCATCGTTACCGAGATGGAGTAAGGTATGGAGTAGTACTCCATAGATACGCCATACGAAGACCCCTCCGGGGCGACGACGAGACATTGACTTGGCCGAATCGAGCTGTGTAACGGAAGCTTTGCTTCCATCGCAGAATGTGTCAACAACAATAGCTATTACTTGATCAATGTCTTATATTCTGCTCTGAGTGAATCCATCGATTTGGTTCCATGTCTCAACCACCGCGCATTTTACAGTCAATCCTTATGGCGAAGTCCCGATGCACAATTGGCGATTCGATTAGCTCTTTTCTGCCTGTCCCACAGTAAAGATTCCACGCATAACCCTCAGGAAGCTATTCCCTGTCACAAAGTTCATCCGCAGCTGCAGCTAAAAGGCTAGAAAGCATGGGTAAGGCTTCGGTTCCGCGCAGACCGCTTCTTATTCCTACTGTTATCTCAGTAATACTGCACATACAAACCTTGGAAGAAGCCGTCTCTGGTGGTACGATCCTGGACATATGATCGAAGCCCATTAAGCGCTCCTGTGGGTAGCTTCATCGCAATGAGGCGACATTCCCCCACATCCGGACGCTTTATCATCTAGACCACTCATCAGATCCACCAATGAAAATATTGCTCTGGTCTAATTTCCTGTCGTTCCGAGACTAGGATCACCCAGTAAGCCTTCAGGAGTCAGGACACAGGAAATCGGTGCCTGACATACATGGCGTCATTTGAAGGCCTAATTGCCTCCTGACTGCCTGACTGCCTGACTGCCTGACTGCCTGAGGGTCGAGGTTGAGGTTGAGGTTTGAGGCCTAAGGCGCAAGTAGGGCACGAATGTAGGGCATAGACTTCTCACATTGAGCAAGGTCCTGTCTTGCTGCTGCACATATGCAACCTTGCCTGCAACCTTGTCCGTGGCCTGATTCATCGCGGCACTTTTCGCAGAAAACGAAGAGGCACTTCGTAACTTATCAGTGACAACAAAATCTGACGGACTGTGTCTCCGTCAGAGGTTACGCTTCACTTCGTCATGCTTGATAAGTGGTCGAGTCAATATTGCCCTTTTCCGTGGGCACGTACATCCCCTTGCTAACGCAAGCACCGCTTATACTCATGATACTCCAACCGAGCACGAGCCTGCCCGGCTGACACTTGATAGTGTCAGCGTCGCGACCAGACCTCCTCGCCGGGCGAGCGATCACGAACGCCATATAAATGGGTGCTTTGGTTAGCACAGCTCACGCAAGTTATTTCGTACCACAAAAGATTGTGCAGCGCTCTGATAGGGCAAGCTTCGTCAAATCCAGACTGGTGCCCGGATCTTCGACTGTGGTGTGATAGTAATATATGAAAAGTCCATGGAAGCTTCGACTCTCGCAGTCCTTCGCACTAATATTGCAGTACTCGGCATGAGCCACAAGCGAGACCTATCTGATCTTTCATGGGTGAGCCGTTGACGCCTCGGCGCGGAGATTAAGTTCAGATGAGGACGCAAGGAACAATGCGCAGGTGACTCGCCGTCGAGTCATTCATCTTACTTTCAGGCTGGGACTGGACAGATCTTACAGTGAATGCATGCATGCTAACTATGAAGGGAAGGAGAAAAAAATTCGGCAGGCTACTATATAGTAGGTATGGAATACATGCTGCTGAATCAAAAATAAGATCCCGACTTTGAAACTTTTTGATTTCAGACGCCCATCATAACCTCTTGTCGACCTCACTTTGAACGCTAGAGGGTAGCAGTGCGACCATTCTAGCTCATGAATCAGTAGATCATCTCCAACGAGTAAATTGTCCGAAATTAAGTCGCAGCCGGCAGCATGCTGCCCGTGCGCGGATCGTCTAGCCCGGCCCCGTCACACGCCCGTGGCGTCTCGCGGAGCTATGTCACACGAAGGGCGGCCCTTTTGTACTTTCGCAAATGATCTTAGCACAGCATCACTGACACAGACCTTCGAAAGCTCTCGTGTGCGATTCGCCACAGCCGTTCCTACTATGGGACGGACTCTCGAATTTCATGTTCATCGAGATTACTTAGCGCTTGATAATCGTGACTATGTCGACTCATCAGCTCTGATGGCACAAAGCATAACGTAGAGCGAAGGGGTAGCATACCAATATCCTCATCCGCTAATTCATGCGAGAGACCGACTCGCTGCGGCTGGTGTTTGACGGAACGGCCATAGACAATGGCAACCTTGAACTGTTCCCTGATCGACCGGTGAATGGCGTTACACTATACACAGGAATCAGTAATGGCCCCCAGTGTCTCGTAAAGGTCAGGTGGAATCATACGAAGTCCTCGACTGTGCACGCGTTTGATCTCAAGACAACAGGAGCTGTGTAATCAGGAGCTCTTCCCTTGGGCTTCGTGTAAACCCGTCTGAGATTGAGTTTCTCCCACATTTGTTCCAGAAGCTCATCGATATTCCAGCCATGCTCGGAACTGATTGGAACGGCGTTGGGAATTCGGTAAAGAAGATCCAGCTCCTCGATTGAAATGGAGTCGATCTTGTTCAGGGCGTAGATGACTGGGATATAACTTCGGCTCTTGGCCTCGAGGACGTCAATTAAATCATCAATGGTGGCATCACATCTGATGGAAATATCCGCAGAAGAAATCTTATATTCGCTCATGACAGCTTTGATTTCCTGTTCGGTAATGGTCAATTTTGAACCTGAAGAGCCACATATCAGGAGCACATACATCATGGTCAATATGTGTTAGAGGAACAGTGCTAGTGATGGCAAGACCACCCTTGTCCTTCTTCTTGAAAACAATGTTGGGTGGCTGTTTGTTGATTCTGATACCGAACCCTTCCAATTCGTTCTCGATGATCTTTTTGTCAAGCAGCGGCTTGTTGACATCAAGGACGATGAAAATGAGATGGCAAGTCTTGGCCACTGCGATGACCTGTCGACCACGACCTTTACCATCCTTGGCACCCTGAATAATACCGGGGAGATCGAGAATCTGAATCTTCGCACCGTTGTAGAGCACCTGGCCGGGAACGGTCGTCAAGGTTGTGAACTCGTATGCCGCGGCTGCGAACCCGAAAGGTCAGTTTCTGTTCACCCAAACGCGATCAATTCGAAACATACCCTCGGAATGTTGGCCAGTCAATTTGCTCATTAATGTACTCTTGCCGACGGAGGGGAAGCCGATGAAACCACTACTCCAAGTAAGCCTATTGTCGTCCACAAAGATCGCTCGGTCGATACATACACACTGGCAACACCGGTACGAGCGACATCGAAACCGACTAGACCTCTTCGTTAGCTTCTCATAAAAGACAATCGCGACCACTCCACTTACCACCACCTCCACCACCACCGCCGGATGGAGTCAAAAGCTCTCGTTTTAGCTTTGCAAGCTTCGCTTTGAGTTGACCTTCACAACCTGTCAGCTATCCACTTCAAGACACATGAAAAAGCCATCTATGTCCTGCGCATACCCAAATGAAATGCGGTCGCCTTGTTCTTTTGAGTCCGAGCCATCTGAACATTCGGTCAGTTTCGAAGCACTCGCGACCATCCAACTCGGTGATTGCTGTACGGACCTCGTCCTCAATTTGCTTGATCTGTAGTCATAAAGAAATTAGCATGACCAACTTCATCAAGATAAGACATACGTGATAGCTATACCTTCTCCACGGTCGTCGACATTTTGACGGTTTGGTACGAGTACTACCCTCGTACTAGGCGCAATCTATATAAACGAAGAAGACGGATAAAAAAAAATAAAAGAAAATGAAGAATCTAGTAAGTTTTCTCCTATGTCTCGCTTGCGAAAAAGCAGTCTATGCTCCGAGACAAATCGTATGCACGTCAATCGTGAAGGTGTTACTGTGGAGAGATCAATCTTTGAAATTGTGGCCGCCACTTCATTTGCTGCTCAATCAAGGCGGTCTCACATGGCGGGGTTGCGGCCTCAGGCCAAATTCAGGCATTACAGTGGCGACTTCTCTTCCGCACATGAGATGAAAAAGGCCATAAGTGGTTGAAAATGTTCTTATGTTCCATTACTATGAGATGATACCTCTCTGTCTCTCTATGAGTTGGCATTTCGTTTGCAGTTTTCAAAATATCTATAATTACCTATTGTTAGTGATCTTAACATTATCCTAACCCGTTAATGCTGAATTTCTCTCAGCTCCGAACTCGCTACGACTATTATTGATCCGACTTTTATACTTGTCGCTGGCGACGAATCACAACCCAGCTTCATACGTCTTACATCCATATTGCAGGGATCCTCACAACAATGCCATATCTCGACTCCACAACATCATTACCACCTTCGCAACGCAAATACCCCGATAATGCATTCGAGAATCTCGTCCTAGACCTCAGTGAAGCGTTGGGTCCAAGCTCGGGCCTGGATTCGGACGATGTCAATCCCCTCGACATTCAGCGCCTGATGGAGCAATATGTCTCCAACCCGGAGGAATGGCGCCCTTTTGCTCTGGGCGATAACAGCAGGGGGTATACAAGGAATCTTATTGATGAGCGAAACGGTAAAAGCAATTTGGTAGGTCAGACGTCGGTCCCTTCGGTGCTATAAACTTCAGTGGCGCTGTGATGATATGCCGTACCTGCATGTGGCCGAGACCAAGCCCATATGTACCTCGCCAATATTGAGTCAAGGGTCGCATGCTAATAATGTACTCCGACAGTTGATATTGGTCTGGAGCCCCGGCAAAGGGAGCGCAATACATGATCATGCCAACGCACATTGTGTCATGAAGGTATCGCTACTCCCATATACCTTCGTCGGCGCAAAACTGCTGAACTGACGACGCTCTAGATCCTCAAAGGCTCTCTCCAAGAGACTCTATATACATGGCCTGATCAAGATAAACTCCAAAATGGGCAATCCTCCTCGCTGCAAATCATCAAGGAAGCCACCTACACCGAAAACCAGGTAACCTACATGTCTGACAAGGTCTGTGATACCGGGTCTATTTCGCTAACTCATATTAAAACTCGAAACTGACAATTTGTCAAGCTGGGCCTCCATAAGATATCAAATCCAGATCCTCATAACCCCGCCGTCTCTTTACACCGTACGTATCTCGCATTGACCTCATGTCTGTGTTTTCTTCGCTGTGCGGTACGGCTAACAATACTAACTCGACAGTTTATACCCCGCCAAATGCAGCAACGTATGGGTTCTGCGTGTTCGACGAGAAGACTGGGAAAGCAAGACGCGTAAAGCAATCCCATTTCTACTCTATCAGAGGAGAACGGTGCTAGTTTAGGTGTACGCTTCAGATGTATCGCTCAGTGTCTGCCGTTTTACTGACGTTGAGCTAGTTGCTCAGCACGCACGAGATGGGGTCAACAAAGACGCAGCGCTTGACACTACCTATGCCCCTGCCGCGTGCCCTGCGAACAATACATGTTACTCTTCTGGAAGTGACTTGTTTGCCAACTGGCTCAAGTATCTTGTTGCTAAGGACTCGAGGTTTTCAACCGGCAACATGACTCAGGAGGGGTACTTCGAAGGCCTCCGCTCTTCAAACGTGGATTATTGAGGGATGCTCGGGACGAATGACGCCGATCTCTCCAACTTCCAAGGCAAATGGCGGCAAAACGATCACTTGGCATGGGATGGCAGACGAAGCTATCCCACCGCTTGGAACGATTGCCTACTAAGAGGAAGTGCTGGACAACGATCCAAAAGCTCACGATTTCTATCGGTTCTTCGAAGCGCCTGGGGTTGGTCATTGCTACGGCGGACTTGGGCCTATTCCGAACGGAGCGATGTCTCAACTGCTTGAATGGGTTGAGAACGGCCATGTCCCTGCTGTTACTGCATGCTACTAAAGGTAGCAACAACACAGCGAGAGACCTTTGCCCATATCCTCTTCGGCAGAAGTACATTGGGGGAGATCCCAGAAATGCAACTTCCTTCACCTGTGCCAAATAGTTTTCTCCTTTCGAAGACTTGACCGGGGTTCTGACCGATGGTCCATAGTAAAACCTTTGCATTTGTCTTTCTGCATGAGAAGTGACTCAAGTGTGCTACCAAGGATATCCGTATTAGCCTTACGTCTAGTTTTACTGGGTAATGAATTATAATGTGATTTACATTAACGCAGAGATGACTTCTCGCTTTTCCCTTCTCGTATTCCTGCTTAGAATTAAGTGTGGATCCACAAGAGTTCTTAATAGACAATCTCAGACGCAATTGCATCAACAACTGGTTGAAATCTGCCAAAAGACATTCGCTCCTCATGCATGGCTCAATTAAATCCCGGGAAAGTAATGCAGATGCTTGAGACATACTGTACAGTCATACAATGATATGCGAAATGCGGGAGGTGGATGACCCTGATACAAAAGGACACCAGCGGCAGGTTCAAAGAGACCGGCGCACTAATATCATACCACAAAAAAGCAGAGGAAAGAGGAATACGGGACAAATATCAGACACGCCTAACTAATAAATCGGCGTTCTCCAAAACTTCGGACTGGCGCCGGCAAAGCTCTTCGAGGCGTGCCAACGGATTCTGTAAACTTCCAGTATAAGTATGTCGCTCGAAGGAGGTGCAAAAATGCATCAACCGTGAGACCCACCCAGTCGTCCTGTTTTGGTACGCCTTCCGCGATCGGCAACTGTTCATCGGTAGATTCGTCTCCCGAGGCTTGACCAAAGGATCGCCTGATGGGCGCTGGCGTCACGGGAAGGCTGGGGCGTTCTAGCTCCGTGGGGAAATCTGTGACTCGCATGCCCATGGGTCCATGATCGGTTGTTTGCCAGCTGGAGGGCTCGGTTCCTGGGCTGGGACCACCGGAGATCACTTGCACTTTGGCTTTTCTACCATGTTGAATGGATTGGATATACTTGTGTATCTCTGGCACTTCGTCCCATGCATTTGAACGGGAATAAGTCTCCCATGTAGCGGTAGATGGCTCTTCAGCTGTCCATGAGGCCATTGACGCTATGGAGGATTTGTATTCTTCTCTGGTGGATGCCGATGCTGACTCCGTAGAGACTGTATTCGGCTGGTCCTCCAGAAAAACGCGAGTGGGCTTGGGTGCACGACTTTCCCAAGGGAATATTGGCTTAACTTTTTCTGGCTCCGGTTTTGTCTCGGGGACCTGGTACCACATGTTCTTGGGAGCCTCGGGATAAGATGCCGGAGGTTGAAAGAGTCGTTGATCTTCCGACATGGTATAAGTTCTCTCAGACAACGCAAAACCTTCCGGCTTGCTGTTCAAAGGAGGCGGTTCCCTACAAAGACTGATGAGAATGGACCTTTCGGCGAATAAAGTTAGCACTTACCGAGCTGCATCCCATTCGGCCTTGGGCGCTTCAAAGGTTTCGACCTCAACTAGCGGGGCGGACGGTACTGTAGGTTGCTCTTGGTCCTCAACGACAAGCTCTGGCTCCAGATGTGCGTGATGGACCTCATTCGCAGCCGAAGGTTCAGATGAAAGAGATGGAGCGCTGGTAGCCTGGTGAGTAGGCTGTTCGCTCTGTATTGTGAACGCTGGTTGGCTGGAATGCGGCAGCACATAGGCGGATACGTGTTCTTCCCCTCGAACATACTGTGGGACAGCACTTCTGACTGGTGCCTCTTCACTCTGAATCGGATGATGTTCCTCTTGTACTGCTTGCGCGTGATCCACGTGCGACCCCTCCAGCCCATGAGGAGTACTGCTCTGGTCATGGAAGACTTCCTCGTGAGGAGCTTGTTCGACCTGGGCGTGGCTATGACTACGTACTGTATGTGGTTGCAGTGGTGACGGTTCAGATTTGAATGAAGTTTCATAATGCGTTCCTAACGCTTGCTCAGAAGAGCTAGCCACGTGTTGATCATGCTGTATTTCTAAGACTTGCCCATAGGAACTAGCCTCCCCAGGGGGATGTGAAATCTGCAAGCGAGACGGTTGCGGTACAGTCTCTTGCGGGTAGGTAGTTATGTCACTCTCGACCGTGGCAAACCTACTCGGCAGGGAGTGGACGGGCACCTGAAACGTAGTGAGCAATAAAGACAGCTGAGGGGAGTGCACAACACTAGAGAAGGTCAAAACCCACCGTTACAACAGGGCGATAATGCCTATCGTAAATGGCCCACCACCTCCCTAGCAACTGATTATATGGTGACTCCACAGGCAACACTTGTCTAGGCAAGTTCCAGGGCTTCTGAGCTCCAATGAAGTGAATCAGGCTAATGGTGCTCTGGAAATGCTTATAGGCAGGGATGTACTGGTAGTTGGCGCTGGGAGTGCAGTTATACGTGAAGCTCAGCCTATGCCAATTGCGAAAATGCATGTTCAGCAGCCCTTGGTCGGCGCCGTCAAAGCTAATGCCCCTCTCAGCGAGCGCCTTCAGCGCATAGTAATCCTGCAAGTTAGGCCGAAGGACCATGACACCGCTATTGAAAATATCTGGCCAGCCAACATCAGGCGCGGCCGCGAAATCCTCCTCCAATGTTAAGAGTTCATCCGGAGCCCTTACAGCCACGACATCACAGTCAATGTATACTATCTTTTTGAATTGCGTTTGTCGCCAGAGTGCGATCTTGGTGAATGTAGAGATCAGATCCGGACGGTCCATCAGCCATAGATTCGCCGGAGTATGATTCGTTGCTGTTTGTACGGGTATGATCTCGTCGTATACCGTCTAAGAGGGCCTGGTCAGCGGCATGGCTATGATGAGATACCCTTGACTGTTCGACCACAGACGCATGTCTGAAGTAATCAAGTAAAGTAGTAGGGCCATACCTGGAGCTCCTTGACAGTGGCATACTGCAAGGTGTCAGGTGTGTAGAGAGCAACGAGCTTGGCCTTTGTGCCATTGTCCCGCAATGAATGGGCGAGAACCGTAGCACCTAGAGGGACAAGCTTAGTAAAGATCAATTCGACGAGCTTCAGCAGATCCATTGTCTACCAGGTAAATAATGATCGCTCAATAGGAGCTAAAGTTCGGTTAACAGTGCTCTCGACGTCGTAGAGTGCCCGTGGAAAGCGATCCAATACATACCGTGCAATAAACCGAGCTTCCTTCAGGTACCATCTCGACGGTACCTGAATCCCGCTCGAGCTCCGTAGAGATTGAGAAGGGAGATCGGGAAGGGAGAAACAGGATGAGCCGTCAAGCAAAGATTACGAGAGGAGAAAATAGACAGAAATGCCAGAATAAATGAGGAGAAGCGAAAGACGAAACGGTGGACAGGTAATAGTGCTCAAGACGGGATCTCCGCGTCCCCTCTCGGTCAAGGCCCAAGGGTAACGTCAAAGCAAACCAACCAGCCCCGCCCGCCAGCATAAGCAGCGACACGAGTAAGTGGATCAGAGTGACAGCTTCCACAAGAGCTGCATCGCGTCCAAAGAGGCTACGGACACGCCATTTGAACGGTCATTCAGCACGAAAATAGAGAAGGTTGGGCAGTTGAGAGCGCCAGTGGCAGCGGGAGAAAAGGCAACCTGGAGTGCTATCTGATCTCATAAGGTAGCTGCTCCAGGATTGCCGGGCGGGTAAGTGGATAAAACAAGGTCACAGATACTAAGGAGCCCAAACCAAGAACCATTCAATTAATTAACAATTTCTCCGGAACAATGACGATTTGGATGATCCGGAGTCCAATGATCCTAGTACCATCCTGGGTAACTATCTAGTTACTTCGTGCTCCCAACGAAGGAGCTTCTCCAAGACAGCTGGAGCTCTGCCCGGATTGGGCTAACCTGGACCGTTCCTGGCTTGCTTAAGTGGGGTCAACAACAGGTAACTTCTTCTTATCAAAGTAGCTTCAGACTTTCTAGTATCATCAATCCCTGCCTTTAGGCCGTGGCCCCCGTGCCACCATCAGCGCTTTGATCCCCAAAGAGATTCATACTAATCGTCGAGGTTGGTAAAGGGGTTGTTATTCTCAGCCGGCTGGTGAAACAAATCAACCCGACCCAAAAGTCAATCGATATGACCCCTTGCTTTCATCTTTTGAGAGGGGAAAGTTCCCTTGTTTACGTTTAATCCCGTATTCAGGCAAGGCCACCACCGACAGTACTACAGACGAGGGGGAAATTTCAACCTCAGTTACTCCCGCACACAGTGCGCATCGGCATAAAGACAGAATGCGATCGATGATGGTAATGATCGATAGATGAAATATTGATAGGTAGTCTTACATTTGATTGTCTCCCTTTTTAGGTGACACTTCGCAGATGTGTCAATTCTTGACATTGTCCATACAACTCAACCAGCAAGTCTGCGATAGGACAATGCAAAAGACGATAGAATACCAACGGACGGACAGAAGACGATAGAGAAAGGAAGGTCAACTCCCACGAGTTACCATACCCGTCTCAGCGCACATTCTTACTTGCGAACAGTCACCACAGCTTCAGGGTAACAAGCCTGAACAACAGCACCAATGTCCTCTCGTTCTCCCTTCACAGCCCATTCCACGGTCTTCTCAATAGCCAAACGGCTCTCGCGCTCCAATGGCGTGAAGTGACGAGAGCGTGGAAGCATGACGACCTCGCTATTGTAAACAAGGTAGTCTGAGATGCCATCAAGGCAAATCTGAGGGTCGAGAGCAACATCTGCCTTACCCCAGAGGATTGTGGAGCTTGCTTTCAACGCTCCTGTAGGTCCGTCATCGAACAAACCAACTCCACTACCAAAGCGCCGTAGCTCATTCCCTCCCGCAATGCTATGCAAGTCGGCGATGGTTTGGATCGATTTGCACCAACGACCCATTGCCGCCCCATCTCGGTAGTAGCCAACCATGTGCTGAAAGTTAGAGAGCGCACGTTCCTCCTTCACCGAAACTGGATACTCGTCGCCTTCGGCAGTCCGTGTCTTGCATTCCTCGGTCGACGGGCCCATAGTGCTCGCCATACATTCTGCGGCATCCCGAGCGGTGAAGTCGACATCACCGTGGGAGGTCTGGTGAACCGCCTTTAGGAAGGAAAAGTTGCCCCCGCTGCCGAAGTATTTAACAAAGCCCATTGGCAATTGCATCACAAAGATATAGCCCGAGCGCTTCAATTGCCGGAACACAGGCCACAGGGACCTGATGGCTTTGATGAGAGTCGAGCGCGACCGAATTGGTGAGCGGATTGAAGTCTTGAGCATTTTCGACGAGGAGGATAGAAGACGCCGAATGTTCGCTGCAGCCAGACCGGGCTAGAAATGAGAAGTCGGTTAGCAAAGCTCAAATACCCATGCACTAACCAACATCCGTTGTGGGTTGCTATACGTACCACCGGCCCATTGGTGACGATAAACCGGTCAGCCAACTGAGGAGCTTCAGCTGCAAGCCGCGTGGAGATAACACAACCCCAGTCATGCCCTACGATAATCGTCCGTCGCTGGTTGTTTCCAGTCTCCGTATCTATCCCGTACTTGGCTCTAATGGCAATGATAAACTCCGTCAAGCTCTCCAAGACGTTTGTCGCCGAATATTTGTCCAGAGTATCGCTTCCTCCGTAGCCGGGTAAGTCGACGACGACCAGTGTGGCCGCTGATTGAAGAGAACTGGAGCTCGCGATGTATCGCCACACGGCCCAACTATCAGGAAAGCCATGGATGAAGATCGCTAGTGGTTTCTGGGAGGCCGTCGAGTTCTCAGGGGTATCATTGCTAAGGTAGTGGAATCTGAATCCGTTTCGCAGTGTGAGGATGTGATGAGAAAGACCAAAGCATTCCTTCGAAAGATTCCAGAAGCGGTCGCGGGCTATTTCCATTGCAACAGAAATTGGGTCAGTCTACCGCGATCAAAATGCCTGCAATGTAAGCCTACTCACCTAACTGTAACTCCAACTTCTCCTTCTCAGTGGGACGTTTGAAGAAAAGTCCTTTTTTCACAGCTTGAAGTCCGTAGAGAATCAGAGTAAAAAATCCATAAGCAAAAACCACAGCAGATTTGAAACTATTAGCAAGACGGCCAGCCATGTTGCTAGCAGTCTGGTAGATGACCTGCTCTCTGCTCAAAGAATGACGTTAACAGCAAGAAGGAGTTGAGATTTCAGAAGGAACATAACAAGTCAGTGACTTTGCTCATAGGGAAAATTCTAATGGTAAGCTTCAGTGCAATAACACAATGAAATAGAAGATGGGAAAAAAGAAACGGAATGCGCTGGCTTTGGGCAAAAATAAGCTTAAGCTACTAGTGGATAGAGCTGAGGGGAAGCTGTGTCGCACTATATAAATGATGCGTCATAACGCATGTGATTATGCTTGCTTGCCTGATGCATAAGGCAACGCAACTCATTTTCGAGCCTGAGCTTATAGCTTGATACCGCCATAGTAATTATAGGATGCCGTATTTGACAAGAGCGAATATGAGGAGCTACTTATGTCGAACATATGTTCGTCTAAAAAAGTCGCATGCTCACATTCTCAAAACGCAGGGGCATCTCCAACCAAAGCAATGTAGGCGAAGGAGAAGCCTTGAAGTATCCCGAAGAAACGAGGTACAATGGTAGATACAGTTGCTACAAAGTCTGCTGCAAAGCTGCGTATACGAGACGGGGACCTGTTGCAGCAACAATCCTGTCAAGTCTAGATGCCTCCATCATGGAGGAATATGAAGCTAGGCGAAAGAAACATAAGGTACAAATACAAACACCAACAGCCCCATAAAATGCAATCAGGTATGTGAGATATCACTCCGCAAATGGGTATTGGTACAGAGGAAGTGCAATCATGAAGCAAAAACCATAACACCGGACCGGAAATTTAGAGAAGAAGAGGTGGAGATCTATCACCAGCTCCGCAGCAGATCAAAGGAAGAATCCCAGATTCTCCCGGTTATCGTCTGTTAAACGTCCGTACCTGTCAAGGCGATGTTAGCGAGTCGCGAAATCGCAACCGAGAGGGAAGCTTACTCTAATAACAGTCTGAAGAACCACACTTCCATGTCGTCATTTCGTAATGCTTTCAGGGCCCAATCCCGGCCTTTTCGCGCAATCTTCGCCGCCGTGTTTTTGCCCTCATCTTCAGTCACAAAGTACCGCATCGTCTCAACGTACTCGTCGCCCGCCAAACTCAGGGGAACGTAGTGTACCCAGGGCTTGATCCACTCGTCATGCCATTCACGAAAAATAGCAACCTTGCAAACTAGACTGTTGCTGTGCAGAAAGGCGTAATATCGACCACTGAATGCGTTCCCATCGATATCGACCAGATACTTGAAAGCCCATGCATCCTGCTGACCAACCGCATCCACGACGTCAAAGAATTCCCTCTGAGCGTTACAGTCATTGGGGTCACATTGCCCGATGAATGTGAATTTGACGTCGAACAGATCATGATAATCTGCGCGATTGACTTCCTTGGCTTGCCATTGACCGTCAGCGGCCTTGGAAAGAACTTTGACATTGTCCAGGCTATTGATGTTGCCGACAAAAATTTGACGGTGCTGCCGCCGCCAGCCACCAGCTCGAGAGAAACCTCCGGTTGTGGAACCCCTCCAGAACATCTTTTCTTGCTTCTTATCCCAAGGGTAATCGTTTTCCTCCGCGTAGGGAACAATGTTAGCCCAGTACCAGGGACTTGGGTAAAGGATATCTTGAAAGCTGGAGATTTTGCTCTGCGAGAAAATCGGGAATAGATCGTGAACCACATCAAAAGCATTTGGGCGATCAAAAAAGCCGTAAGTGTTCCTCAGTGACGGAGTATTGCAGATATCGGAAAAGGCAGTGGTATTGTAGATAAAACCCGGATTTCCACGTCTGTAGGCTCCGACGTTATCTGGCGCATCCTCGTCTAGGGATCGGGCGGGGCTGTCGACCGGGCAGGAAGCTCGAGAGTTGGTCCATGTGGGCTGATGTGCATACCGGTTGAAACGTGTCGTGCGCACTTCATCGATCCGATCACCCTTGTTCAAATCTTTGGGCCGAGGCGACCATGCGTTTGTCGGCGATTGATTCTGGAAGGATTTCGGAAGGACGCTGTCCTTCGCAATACTTACCATCCTACGCAGATCATCGCTCGGTATGACGACTCGAGGCTCATCGTGGGTATTGAAAACGAGGTCCATGTCTGGTAGAAACTCCACAAAATCACTCATCATCCCAACAGTAGCATCTCGCTGCCAAGTGTGTTCGTCGCCACCTCCTTCGACCAAAGTGACCTTTCCCTTTCTGATGAGCACTCCAATCACAGCATTGTCATATCCAAGCGCCTCGCGCGCACGTTCACGAATCACCTTTGGCTCGATCGCCCAAAAAGGCAGCAAGGAGTGATAAATCGTGTCGTATTCATCAATCAATTGGACGCCCCTCGACTGAGCGAACTGAAACCACTTATCAAAATGCGGCGGAGGGTGCATATGATACCGACGGCGGTATTCATTGACAGCGTCGGTCAAAGTCTTGGACTGCCGCGATTGCAGCTGTTCGAATTCCTGCTCTGCATTTCCGACTAGAGTGGCGATTGGGTGCCGGTCTGTGGGGAAGAGGGTTGTCGCGGGGCTTTCTGGCTCCTGTTTCTGCTGCTGTGCATTGCTAGAAATATGTACGGAAGGAGGGTGCGGAGGAGCTGGAGACTGATTTAGAGGTAAGTCGGAATCATGGTGACTTCTTCTAAGAAACACAACCGAGAAGCCTGCGAGGACGACGACACCCAATAAGAACACGAGTCGTTGAAGTCGCATACTGCCATCGAGAGGGGCTATCTTAGCTATTTATGCAAAAAGATTGCCGAGGGGGCATTGAGACGATTCCGGTGGTCACAGGAATGTTTGTTTGTTTATGTCATGTAAGGGTTTTGCGAGGGTGAAAAGGAGAAACAGGAAAAGAATAAAGACGAGGACGACGAAGGTGGCGAGTGGTAAACGACAAATGGCAAGGAATATGGAACCTATTCAGTTACACGGCAAGTAATCAAGTAATTCGATTGTTTGATGCGAAAATTCATGGAAATAGTGGGACCAAAACTCTCTTCAAAACACCCCAAAGTTCTCCGTCCGTATCTAATTAAAGCTAGATACGTAATCTGTCGTCCGACCACACGACACGCTAATTGCAGCACCCACCACTAAGAACTTTAAGGTTCTGCAAGGCCTATTAGGGACGGAGGGCGGCATTCCAGACCATTTAAGCGTCGACCAGAGTTTGATGTGCCAAGGATCGATGGCGCAGGTACTCAAACTTGGACGGCTGGCTCAAAGGAATGAACTATTAAGAACCTAAAGGACATATTCGTTCCTCCAGTGGCCGTTGCTACTTTCCGTGCATTCATTTCTCATGCTTGAGAATGATCTGATTTAGGGGGCTCTGCAAGTGATTTCAGAATGGCTATTTCAGGAACCACGTTTATCATTGATGGCGGAAACGTTTTGCGTACTATATACTTTAGGTGCCCTAAAGGAGCCTAACTTTACCACGCTACCTTACATAGTTAGCACGCAAGTCTGCTCTGGTCCTAGTGTCGATTCTGCAAATGTCCTTTGGTTGGAATAGTGACATTGGAATGTGGCAGTGAAAGTGCCAGTTATGTACAATATTTCATCTTCAGCCTTCTCAGCCGCGGTTCTTCCTGTCAAATGAAGGTACCAATCAAGATAGAAACCGATTCAAGATAGTGACCTAGTGCTGCTTGTCTCGCGAAAACATCCAACAGCAAGCTAGGTTAAGTGCAAAAGCCCCCAGTGTCTCGAGGACAAATGTTCGCGCCTGAGCAACATGGCAATACGCTGCAAGACACAATGCTGCGACCAGCAGCACATGTACTATATAAAACACCTTTCGTCTCATATGTATCGATAATGTTTTCATGGCCCGCAGTCCGCTGGTTGATCCCAGGGGCCGTGCAAGGAGAAGGATAAAGATCGTGGTGACAATTCCGCACAATCCCCACTGGACGTCCAAATCTCGTATACGTTTGGCCAGCAAGGAGCCGAAATCCGGGTGAGACGATTGCACGAAAAATGACAAGTACAGAGTGGCATGCGCGATCAATAGAGGCGAGAGGACTACTCGGCCAAAGAGACGGTGGAAAGGCGTCAAGGCGGATTGTGGGATGGTTGTCAAGATCGACACAATGGATGGTGATGTCGGTCTAGATGCGGATATATACCAGGCTGGGGACATCAGTACCTGGAATGGCAGCTGCGAGATCGCAACATGGCCCAGCGCTTTGGTTAGGTGGAGATAATCTGGCAGAAAAGCTGTCATTTAGCTTTCGTCTATTGTGAATCGAGCAATAGAGTATCCAAGTATTGGCTCTGTCAAAGAGCTTTGGGATATTGTTGTTCCTGCGCAAGGGACGGCCAGACGATACGCCAACCTAAGAAAGTACATACCCTCGCCACTCCTCCACATGGAGAGTCCCAAAAGCCACCCAAGCCAGATCAAGCAGACAACATATTGTGCTCGAGTCTCCGAACAGCCGCGAAAAGGGGCGGATTCCCACCATGATCTGTATGCTCGCTGAGGGTCACCTGCATACTTCGCGTGCGAAAAAGAGCTCCTATAGCATCTGAATGCGACCAGGGCAATGAGAACAGAAAGTTGAGCGTAGTATCCCCGAAGATCAAGAAGCTCGCGCCGATGCTGCTGTTCGGCTGGAGAAACAAGCGCAAAGTGCCAGGGCCACGACAGCGACATACCGGCTGTATAATTGCTGTTTACGATTACTGAGGAGAGTACGGGAATCAGCATAAATTTACCCGCTGGTAGGTCAAGTCTGAAAGGCAACCTGAATGAAGCTGCCTAGTATTTTAATGCATGATATGCTTGGTGAATACCGTAGAGAATTGGGGCGAAAAAAAGAAACGTCAGCGATAGGACTCGAACCTATGCGGCCGAAGCCAAGTGATTTCTAATCACTCCCCTTAACCACTCGGGCACACTGACTGAAGTTATTTTATTGATGATTCAATTTAACCTGTCATCCAGGAAAATGGGAGTTATTATGATTACTAATGGCATCCTTAGTTGTCTCGAGTCCAAGAATGCCTTGAGACGATTCGTTGGAGAACTCAGGTATGTTTACTCCAGGTGGTACTACATATGTCTAGATAACATAACAGAGTTCCTACTTAGGGACATTCAACATTAGACCTCACCTACTTACGAAGTATCCATTGGAGGCATCAAAAAACAACCCGCATTACCGCACCTTGGCTTATCGCCTTTGTAATTTCCTCGCTCTTCGCTAGCGTACTGACGAGAAGCATAATCAAGTTCCACTCTTCTGACGCTGTGTAACCTTTATCTTCCAGCATATTACTGCCATTACCCTCATACCGAAGGTACACTTGGGTTCAGTATGCTACACAGATAGTGACTGTTAGTACTATCTTAATTAGATCCATCCCATCTGAAGCCCAGCCTGTCTTCTGCATAGTAGTGATAAGCTCAAGAGGTTTGTCGTGGCTATGCCTCTTATCCATCTCATAAAGCCAAAAATATGGCATTTTCTTCAACTCCAGTCAGTGTGCCCGAGTGGTTAAGGGGAGTGATTAGAAATCACTTGGCTTCGGCCGCATAGGTTCGAGTCCTATCGCTGACGTTTCTTTTTTCCTTCGTTCCCTCCTCTTTTTTTTGCCCCTCAACTTCCATCCAAATGTCAATAAATCGTTTCTGCGCAAGTCTCAGATGCTTTATTGCTGGTTTCGCATGATGGAACAAAGTCTACTTCATGAACGCCATGGATTATTTCATTCAGTGAGTCAGTTGGCCCGACCATTTCTCTAAGTGGACAAGATTGACAAGTTTCCAACCCGCCCCCCACAGAAGCGCATGTCCTATATTTACTCCCGCTACCCCTATTGAAAGGCTCCCTTCGGACGTGGGTATGAAGTGGTGCATGCAACAAGTAGCGTAATCAAACAACTAAGCCTAAGGTGAAGTCTGCATGGCCTCCTCGTGGCCGCCCGCGGCAGTCGTTGCAAAGTACCGGACATCGACATCTTCATCCTGCTGCAACTTCTCTAGACTGGGGAGGATTCTCTGCTGGATAAGCTCCTGACCTCGAGGTGACGGGGTCGCTGGTTTCCCAGCTTTCTCGAGCTCGGATAGCGTCCCTTGGGCGGGAAGGCGCCGTAGTGTGTCGATCAATACAGCGTAGGATTTGGCGACATTGAAGCGGATATTGGGGATATCATCCGTTACGAGTCTGTCTAGAATAGGAAGGATTGAGTTTTCGATAATGTCCAGCGAGACAACGGGCGCGAGCGTCTAAAATAGTCAGCAATGGCCCAGCTCTCGGAAAGGCGCAGAGAAACTCACAGAGATAGCGAAGCATGTGGTCATTCTGTAGAGATAGTTAGGGTGTTGTCCCATAGCCATAACCTTCGGGATGATAGAGCCCTGAGCCCATTCAACTCCGAAGACTTCTGTAAGCTTTCTCAAATTTTGAGTGGCAGCCTCTCTGATAGAGAAGACAGTGTCACCGAGCCAGCCCATGCACAAGTCGCTGAGCTGTTCGTCGAAAAATTTGACACCCAGCTGACTAGCAAGAAGAGGGATGTACTCGATGATAGCAAGGCGAACTCTCCATTGTTTGTCTTCAGCTAACTGGACAATGGCAGGGAGAAGCGACTGCGAAAGGAGGTCGATGCCGATGACTGAAACGATTAGATATAACTGATGACAAAGTTGTGCCTTGAACCTTACCTTTGTTGACCAATTCCAGCTTGGAAATGATATGCAGGCGAACATCGGGGAACTCGTCTTTGAGCATCTGAAGGAACATCGGGAGCAGATGAGCAATCGTCCTAATCGCATATCATCAGCATTCATGTCCAAGCAAACTTAGAATCGTATCACTCTGACTCTTCCTTCCCAAGGATCGGGGCCAGTCCGCTGATTTGAGTACCCAGTGCGGCTCGCACATGCTGGGAGGGATCGGAAACAAGATCCTCCACGCTCGTCATAATCTCGTTAAGCAAGGTCTCCCGGTCAATCAAGCTGCAGAAACCTATTCGCCATCAAGTTAGGCAAGTCCTAGTTTGCATAAAAGCTTCACATACCTGGAATCTGGCCCGCGATAGCAGTCCGAACTTCAGCCTCTGTGTCCTTCAGAAGCTTAACAAATGAGGGCACCATGTCGCGAGTAACAACCTCTTCGTGCACAGCTTTAGCGATCTGTCATAAGATATCAGCACAGCCTAAACAAAATAACCATAGCCGCGCCAGGGACAAATACCTTCTCGTATCGATCGGCAACCATGTATCTCACTCGCCAGCTCTTATCCTCGAAAAGATTGCGCAGGGAAGTCAACAGGACACCATGGCTGGGTTGCTGCTCCTTGGGGATTTCCTCGGCAATAGAGATGAGAATGTCCACAGTCAACAAGCGCACGCTGTCTTGATCGTCACTAGCCAAGTATTGGAACAAGGGTATTATTTCTTCAATGATCACTTGTGTCTGCATTTCCTTGACAAACTTGGCAAGATTATTTGCCGCCTGTCGTCGCACCATCGGGGTTTCGTCATGTACAAGGCCTCCGAAATATTGGCGGAGACTTTGCTGCAGTGGCGGCTGTGATTTTCTGTAGGGAACACAATAAAGACCCGTGGCTGAGACTTTCGATGTGAACCAGTCGGCTTTCGAGAGGCGAATAACCATGGGGATGAAGTATTCTTCGATCTGCTTCTCGGATAATTCCTCCCCAATCTTGTTGAGCGACTCGACGGCCTAGTTTTCTGTCAGCATTAGAAACGACAGACCAAGCCCGCGGGTTTTTACCTTCTCCCGCACCAATGGCTCTTCAATGGCTGCCAAGTTCTCCAGGGGAGAAAGGAGTACATGGCCAAATTCCGGACCGCCAACATATTCCACGAAAGTGCCTAGCTCATCACTCAGAGCGGTTAGGACTTCGTCTTCGTCCTCAACAGAGTCTGCGGAAACCGTTGATTAGGCCTCATGTCTTATCATGCACAAACTTTGGTCGAACTAACCATCGAGGAAAGGAATAAGTTCGTCCCGGGTTCTCTCCGGTCCTAAGGCCAATGCAATCGTAGAAAGACGGSGTATAGCGTTGATGCGAAGAGTGACCTCATCATGCTAAAGGAGACGACGCACGCGACTATCAGTATGCGTCGAAAGAGATGACGTGGGTGAAAGAGCAGCTGTACCTTCAGTTCATCAATGAGAACGGCAATGGGGTAGAGCTCATCATTTTCTCCCTGACCCTCCATCGCGGGATCTTCTGTATGCTTTTCAATGTACTATTGAAAGAGTGAAAAAAAAGCTAACGAAGCAGGGATGCGGCAGGTTCAAGGCCTGAGCAGGAATTGTAATTATGTTGGTAAATCAATCCGGTATGACGCGAACTGAACAGGGGCTCCGGAAGTTATTCTGTGGTCGACAAAGAAAACTGTCGTGAAGAGGATGAAATGATCAAGCACCTGCGCTTAGATTGATATTAGTAGCTGTTGATAGCAGAGTTCTAGTGGTATAGGAAGGGATAATGGATAGAAACCCCGGAGCGAGGTTTCGTGGGGTTTGGGCCGCCGCAGGACACGACTGAGTAGCAGAATTACCTGGACAATTGAGATTGAATTCAGCAAACCAGCAATTCGTTGCCAAACAGTAATAGAAGAATTGAAATTTCTAACTTGAGAAAGGAGAATAGCCTCGAATGAGTCTGTAGAAGCTGGTATCAGGACGGCTACTATTCTTATTAAGGCGAGCTTCGACGGTCGCTGGTGCTCACCTGAACCTGAGGCACTAGTACTACGGAGTACTAGCTGCTCCTGTGGCTGGTGGGGGTAAAAATAACCAAGGCAGAGCCTGAGGCCCTAAGGAATCAGGAGGGGTGAATTGGTGGCGGTGCAGTTACTCTGTGGCTTAATCGGCGGAGGGTCAAGCCCCAACAGAGACAAAAGTGCGACGGACTTCTATGACTGCGATTATCTGCCCGACACTGGACAAAAGACAGAGCATCGGCGGAGTTACCAACGCTGTCAATCTGCGTTGAATAACTCGGACACTCATTCTCATCTCCATACCAGTGCGTTGGTAGCATTCAATCGTTGTCTGATCGCCGCGTACCTTCTACACAGTTGCTAAGAACAAGCCCCTCATCATGCCCACCATCTCGGTCGATAAGGCCGCGCTCTTTAAAGAGCTTGGTCGGGAGTATGTTTTCTTCTCTTGTGTCAATATCCTCAACCATTTTGTGACTAATCATACCACCAAGATATACGACGGAGGAATTCGATGAGCTGTGCTTCGAATTCGGTACGTTTTGACTCATTGATCTCTCACTATTTTTGCGGGGTTTCTCGCTGACTGCTTTTCTGTAGGCATTGAGCTCGATGAGGATGTAATGCGCCCTCGGACACCATGGGAAACACGATTGAACATTGCTAAGAAAAACAGACTACAAATTCGGACAGACCCATCGTCGATGGCAAGCAGGAGCCGCCCCAGCTGAAGATCGAAATCCCCGCCAACCGGTATGCATACTTTTCGGCAAACGTTGAACACTCCAGTCTATATACTGAGTCTTTTCTACAGTTACGATCTGCTATGTTTCGAGGGTATCCAGCTCATGCTCAACATCTTCCTGGGCCGGAAGCCTCTCCCCAATTACCGATTGGTTGAGCCCGCCAATGGACAGCTGGAGAAGATCATTGTCAAGGAAGATGTAAGTGGACGTGGTCGGGAACTCAGTGTCGGGTCAATATGGACTAAACAAATCTTCAACTAGACAATGAAAGTAAGGCCGTTGGTTTCCGGAGCTATTCTTCGCAACATCAAATTCGACAAAGCCCGCTATGAATCCTTCATTGCTCTGCAAGACAAACTCCACCAGAACCTTGCCAGACAGAGAACTCTTGTGTCGATCGGTACCCATGACCTAGACACTCTCCAGGGCCCCTTCACCTACGAGGCACTGCCACCAAAGGACATCAAGTTTGTGCCTTTGAACCAGACGAAAGAACTGAACGGCGAGGAATTAATGGCCTTTTACGAGGTATGGCACTGACCAGCCATGGGTCGATCCTATTGATACTTACTCCCATAAACAGAAAGACAAGCATCTGGGCAAATATCTCCACATCATCCGCGACTCCCCCGTTTACCCCGTCATCTACGACTCCAAGAGGACTGTCTGTTCCCTGCCGCCAATCATCAACGGTGACCATTCAAAGATTACTTTAGATACCAAGAATGTCTTGATCGAGGTTACGGCTCTTGACAAGACGAAGCTCGACATCGTCACCAAGATTATGGTCACGATGTTCTCCCAATATACCTCCGAGCCCTTCACGTATGTACGGTCTGCTTCGCCTTGTACACCTGATACTAACTCATTCTTGCGAAGTGTTGAGCCTGTTCAGATTGTCTCTGAACACAATAACGAGACCAGAGTCGAGCCTGACATTGCACCTCGTACCACTCAGGCCGAGGTGTCTTACATCAACCAGTGCTGTGGACTGGAGCTTTCTCCCGAGGAAATTTGCAAGCTCTTGACCAAGATGTCATACCAAGCAAGGCCGTCTGCATCTTCGCCCGATCTCATTGACGTGGATGTTCCCCCCACCCGCGCGGACGTGCTTCACCAGGCAGATATCATGGAGGATGTTGCCATTGCGTACGGTTTCAACTCGCTCCCGCGGTCCTTCCCCACCAAATCGGGTACGATTGCCCAGCCTTTACCCGTCAATAAGCTCTCCGATATTGTCAGAATGGAAGCTGCAATGGCCGGGTGGACAGAGGTCTTGCCCCTCATCTTATGTTCTCACGACGAGAACTTCGCCTGGCTCAACCGCAAAGATGACGGCAACACCGCCGTCAAACTGGCAAATCCTAAGACCGTAGAGTTCCAAGTTGTCCGCACAAGCCTGCTTCCTGGCCTCCTCAAGACCATTCGTGAGAACAAGCATCACTCGGTACCCATCAAGATCTTTGAGTGCAGCGATGTCGCCTTCAAAGATCTGGCTTTGGAACGTAAGAGCCGTAACGAGAGACACTTCGCTGCAGCCTGGTACGGCAAGACGAGCGGTTTTGAAGTTGTGCACGGCTTGCTTGACCGCATCATGGCCATGCTCAAGAGTGCCTTCATCACAGGTGAGGAGGGTCTCGAGAACCCAGCCATCGGCGACTCGAATTACTGGATTGAAGAGCTCGACGGTAAGTCTCATATACTTGTCGTTATATGTATGTATCGGGTACTAACTCGGTCTCAGATCCCACTTACTTCCCGGGCCATGCGGCATCCATCCATCTTCGTTTTGCTGGCAAGGACCACGTCATCGGTGCCTTCGGTATCTTACACCCTACAGTATTGGAGAAGTACGAGCTGAAATACCCCGTGAGCACGCTGGAGATCAACATTGAGGCTTTCTTGTAAGCGATTGTCAACGAAGAGGGGGAAGTGGTTTTAGCAAAAATTATAGATATATGCTTGAAAATATCCGTTGGCACAAAATAGTTACAGCGCTAGAGTCACGACATACCTTGAACATGACAGAAAAGGACTACCTTGCATTATGTGAACTGCTAGAGTGGAGATTGTACACATTCTTGGCAAGTTCCAGAACAAATGACGGAGTCCGGCTTACTGCGAGCGTGTATTTTCTTAGACGGTAGAAATTTACAAGGGACAGTTGCTATTGCACCAGTGTTATACGACAGCTACGCACCCACCCAGCATATAATTTAGGGAAGTCTTAAGTGAAAGACCACCTGCTTAACGAGCGATATACCCCGTCCCGTAGCACTCGTACAAGTAGTCGCAACGTGAACGACTTTCCCGTTCCGCAATCTCATTTCATTTCAAGCATCACTTTTGGTATCCTACCTAGGTCTTTCACTAGGGATCTAGGAGAGAGCTGTAAGCCCGAGAGAGATTCTCGGGCAGTTGCGAACAATATTGTCGGAAGGGGAGACAATTGAAGTTCATGTAGTGTTCTTTATTGCGTGAGGTTGGAAGTAGGTAGGTAGGATGACAGGAACGAAGAAAAGAAGAGCAGGGCCTATTTTAGAGAAAAGAAACCAGATTACTCCTGGGCGTAAGCCTCCGCACCGGCACCCTCCTGGCCTTCAGCGGCCTGCTGCTCAGCAAGTCGCTGCTGTTCGGCGAGCTGCTGAGCGGCGAGAGCCTTGGCACCGTAGTCCTGGCTCATGGGCTGCAGGACGGGCTGCTCCTCCTTGGGCTCGATGATGGTGACGGAGTCAGGGAGGGTCTTCTGAGGACCGGCCTTGCCCTCGGGGTCGGAGCCGCGCATGATCTTGACCTTGATACCAAGAACACCCTGGCGGAGGAGAACGTGACGGGTGGCGCTGTCAATGAACTCCTTGGCGGGCTGACCGGAGTGGATCATGAAACCGTCCTGTAGAGAGGATAGAGTCAGTCACACGGTTCCTGTATAGTTGCTTGCATCTCCTGTATCCCGAAACCCTCATTCACCTCCTTCATAGTTCCTCTTTTCCTTAAACAGATTCCCAAAAGCACTATTGACGTACCGTGAACTTCATGGACTTGGCACGGGCAGCACGCAGCTTTCCGGAAACGACAACCTCACAACCCTTGGCACCGCTCTCCATGATGAATCTCAGGACACCGTAGCAGGCTCTGCGGACGGCCAGACCGTTGAGGAGCTTGTAGCGGAGGGACTCGCACTGAGCGACGGCGGACAGACCGCGGTTCTGGACCTTGGCGGCATAGAGGGAGACGGAGTTCTCGGGGAACTTGAAGCGCTTCTGGATGAGGGAGGTGAGCTCGCGGATGCGGCGACCCTGCTCACCGAGAACCTCCTGAGTGTGGGTGGCACGGATGACTGCGCAAAAAAAAAGAGCATCCGTTAGCATCATGACACTATTTCCCATGTGATTCTTCGCGACAAATTGTCTTCCTCCCATTGCATCCCCAATTTCGTGGCTTCCCCATTGTTTTCTGGCCTCCTTCACACCCCAAATAACCAAACGGAAAGAATACTTATGATCGGGCGAACGTACTGATGTCGGTGACGGTGGGAGTGACACGGACTTCAACACCAGAGTAGCCCTCCTCAGCCAGCTCGCGCTGGAAGAACTCGTTCAACTCGGCATAGAAGACACCGTCGGCGACGAACTTGCGGCGCTTCGAAATAGCTCCCTGGACAGCGGCCATGATTGCGTTTCTGCTGGTTGGTTTCTAGGTTGTCGAAGAAACGGCCGTAGCGGTGCACCAAAGTTGGGAAGTCGTTCGAGGGCGAAGTGGTCGGCAGTCGTCAGACCAGATTTGAGAGATTCCGCGTTAGTGGGGATTTTCTGGGAATAGGGCTTGTCCTTCCTTTCTGGGATAGGGCTCAACCCTCGCTTGCACTCCGCCGACTCCTTTCCGTAATAGGAATAGTCCCAACAACTAGCTTTCAGAGCTTAATCCTGTTCAGGCTCTCAGGCATCAATTGGCTAACCATCTACGGAGTACAGCTTCTTTCAGGCTGAATGAGGTACCTACCCGCCAGCAGCCTTCGCAATCTTCAACACTTGCCGTAGGAATATTGGTCATGGTCTAGGCCTAGCTTAGGCCGATCCTTTGTTGTAACCGTCGCATAACATAACATACATCAAATCGTGAACTGCAGTCTGCAATCAAGTGCTATGTGCTTTATCATCTTTCATTGTCTGCTTCACTCCTATTGCATTTCAAGCTCCACCTGACTCAGATTTTTTGGCTCCTGAGGGTTCTCCGTTCCCTTGGAGAAACTAAGATTTGAGATTCCTGAAGCCACTGCTGCCATTCCGGTCGGGGCAGCGTTGCTGGTCACATTGCCAGGTATTCCGCTTCCGACAGCATGATGAGCTGTCTCAATACCCGTCAAAACCGGCGTTGGCTCAGAGGCGGGACTACCGCGACGGACAGAGGGAGTGACGCTGGTCGAGCGGACTCCGTTCATCTCCGCATCGGTCCGACCAAATGCTTCGCTCCACCATCTGACTTCATTGATACGTGGGAAGATCAGACGTTCCTTGCCGCGCGTATGATCGTCTATTTGAGGATCATACTTGGGATTGAGAAATTGTTCTCTTCGGGCAAGGAAGTAATCCCACACGCTCCGAGTGCGCTCCTTTGCCTTCATCTCTACCCGCTCCTTTTCGCTATTAAAAAGGAAAGTACCATATTGGCATGAGTACAGATGGTAGAGCAGCCGCCTGAGAAACCGCTCGTTGAATTCGAATCGTGTTGGATATTGGTATAACAGTTGGTAGGTCGCATCGAGGAACTGATGAAAGACCGGACTTGTTTCCTTCACCTTGGTTACCTCCTTTTCGGAGACAACGCTTCTGGGGCTGGAACCTGGCTTTCTAGGACTGTCGGAGTCACAATTTTGCATCTCCCCTTCCGAATCCGGGAGAGAGTCGCGGCTCGTATTGTCCCTGTTAAAGAACCCTTTTGCACTGAGGAAAGCATTCTCGATGGCTTTGCTTGCACCACCAGCCTCTCCAAATCCACGACCGGAATCGCCCCCAATTCTTTCGTTTTCAATCTGAAACCACTTTTCGCTGCTCAAAGGACCCGTTCTGTGCCGGAACATGTGGCCAAAGGAAAGCCAGTCCTTCTCCACGAGTACCATAAACCCTTCCATCGTCCTAAAGTAAGGATCAAGACATATCTGACTTAGAGCGCTCAACTGGCCCGTGCGATCCCATCCATCCGAGCAGTGAATGAGCACATGCGAGTGCTGTAAGCCAACTTGACGAGCTATCAACCCAGCGCCATCCAGAATGCCAGCGATGTGTTTCAGCCATCCACTTCGTGCAAGTTGATCCCTATTAGGTCCTAACGGCGTGACATCTGAGTCTTTAAGTGCATCGACAACCTTGTTGAGGGAGTCCCGCATGACGTGAATGTTGTCAATGCCGAGGTAAGCCTTCGTAGCGAACTTGTAATTGTCCATATTCTCTGATCCCAGACCAACGGCTTGCATAGCAAATGCATTGACTGTCGGCCGTGCGTCAACAATTAGATTATGCTGCTGGGCACCATAAATCTGAGGTCTTTCCTCTGGATCCCCACGGAACGACTCCAGCATTTCGTCTTCCAATTCCTCGGCGTTTGTCAAATCAGTCAGCATCTGGCTCGATGAAACGTCACCTTGTGTCGAGCTTGGCGAATCATGTTCCAGATGTGGTGGAGTKAAATTAGCCAGTGGCCTGTCTGTACGGGATGTTGAGAATATTGCTGCCAATAGCTTCTCATCCTGGATGCTTCGGTTCTGCCGTACACCTACCAAAGGCTGAGAGCTTCTCGTGATCGAGCAGTTGTTGATGGGATGGCGATACGTTAGGACAGGTACTCGTGCTCTCGACCGATAGCGAGCCGCATAGTTGAGTGTATTGTCTGAAATGGACGACGGCACCGGTAGAAGAGCAGGGTATGTCGGTGAAAACTGAGACATACAAAGTCAATACACCGATCATGGAGCTACTCGTGAGGGAGAGGTTTACCCCGTAGTCCGTATTTATCTCGGAAATCCGCCAGCCATTGTCGTTACCATCGCAGCCCACGCCCTGTCTAGCCCACTCTTTGCGTGCATCATACAACTCCCAACCGTTGAATTCTCGCTCCGGCGGCGGCGGCTGATAAGTGAAAGCATAGAGTTTGTCGATCCGGCCGACTTTGCATGTCCAGAGTTTTATGCTTTCATATACATCGCGAGCTTTACTCTCACTGGCGAAGTAGAAACAAACGAACGTGAAGTCTCGACAGCGCAAGCGAATCGACGACAGCTGGCGGGATGCGGCGGGAGTCGGGCGGCATGTACAAAATGAGATGATAGGATATGTTATCCACAGCTCCCTCGGTCGAACAGGCGTACCCTGAGCTTGCGCAGTCTCGGCTCCTTGGGGGATGTGGGAGAAGATAATATGGTGAGGGGTGAGGTGTAGCGTGCCGACAACCTGTTCACCACGACGCGCCAAGGTCACATCTTCAACCTGAGAGTCGAGGGAAAGAGTACAGTCAGATCCATGCGTTTTGTCTCAACTCGGATTGTATGTAGTCATGGATCAAACCTTAGCGATCCGTGTTCTCTCCATGCCTATGCTATTTCCGTGTCCGCATAATCTTCATGGTTAGGTGTGACAGTCAAGCTGGCTCTATTTCAGGACGGTCGGAGAGGACTGCGACGAGTCGACTAATACTCCCAGGCGATGATAGCACAGCGACTCAAGGTCAAAGGCAGAATAGCGATGTCATTGATGAAATTGCAGATTTTGGAGAAGTCTCGAGGTGGGAGATCTATCAACCACAGAGTAGTTCAAGCCCGATTGGGTCAGATGCGGAACCCCTCGCTACGTCAAATTGCCCACCGACCGCTCAAGGTAGTAGTTGTTTGCCTACGGGACATTTTAAAGTGAGTTGAAATGATCGGACAGTCAGCCAGTTACCATATTATTGTATCGAAATGACTCCCAATGCCTTCTAGTAGCTTCCCTTTGATATTCGACGGCATCTTAAAGTCGTTGAATAGACTCAAAAAGTGCTGAGCACTAATAAATCCCGGCGTCTGTGACTGATTACCTGTTTGGGCTACAGATAGCAACTGACCACATGCACCTAAGCCACACATAGCATAGTCTTTGTTTGAATATTTTCGAGGATATACATCACTGTATCGATGCCTACAGCCTCGGTTGGTCTGGGCCTAGAAAGATTGCATCGACTTGATCTCCGACAAGGCAAATATATAGTTATTCCTATGATGATTCAGCCAGCGCATTTGTTGAGTTGGCATATGTACATTATCCAGCTTGACGCCGGAGGATCCTATGCAAACAAGGTCTCATGATTATAATACAATAGAAAACATATAATACAGTAGTGACAGCTCTTAAACCGAATCCATTCGCCAAGCCCTATCCAGCTCGAATGCCAGAGAGCAAGCAGCACCGTAGAACGAGTTGAACCCACGATGGAGTGGGTCTGGAGACACAGCACCCTCTGCAGGACTTGTGGGGGTGTCACCCTCACTGAGATCCATGTCAAGGAAGATCTCCGTCGTTCGGTAGGGATTAAACGGCCCGCTCTCATAGAAAGCATAGTTGAGCTGCTGGCCATTGAAATCATAGCGATGAATGCGCGTGCCCCTAAGGTCATTCACTGGCATGAACATGTATTCCGCAGTAGTGTGGTTACCCGAATTGTCTGGTTCGCTATTGACAGTTCCCTTCAACAGATGATTGGGGAGCGGAACATGAGTAAAAGCAGGCAGAGGTGCTTCACCTTCGCTGTTCATGAGCCTAGAAAAGATGCCCTGCAGGCATTCCCGGAGCCTTTGCACCGTAATGTTCTCGGCAGACTCATTCTCAGAATGTCCATGCAGTAGATCGCGGTACAACTTTCTGGTAAACCGAAGGTCAAGGCCATTCTCGGGAAGCAGATAGTCAACACTGCTCTCCGCCAGCTCAGCTTTGGCGCTATGGATGCCAATTTGGGCATCAGAGCCAGAGGACCGGTATGATCCTGTCAGCGTTACCTCTAATTCAAGTCGCGGAAAGATGCTTGCATGGGCAGCGGTTGGAATCAACCGGAAGAGGTAAAACTGTTGGTCATCATCGGGCAGACGTGGCTTGAGCGGACGGAGGAACGACGTCACCCGGGGAACATCTGTAGCGAAAGTTCGAGGAAGATTCAATTTGCCCAGCTGAGAAGCACTGAGGGTCTGAGTCTCGAAGGAAGGTTTGCGTAAGAACAGACATTGGCCAACGGCGGCTACCACGGTCTCATTGATACCATTGCGTTCTGGGATTGATGGTGATGACTTTCTGAGTAATTTCAGCAGCTCGTCTGACAAAAGTGATTGATGCTTATCGAAATACGGCGTGTCCAGGATCTTCGTCTCGGAGGATTGAGCAGATGACATTGCCCACCGAAACCACGCCTTTTGCCGATCGAACCACGGGACGTTTCGTTCTGGATCTACATTGTAGACACTAGCCGATTGGGTCGCGGATAAGTAAGTGCCAAAGGGTATCGCAGGAGAAGTTGTGTTGTAGATCGCTAGGTTTAGGGTTCTCCGAGCATTGTCCGCATCTTCTCTGTTCTCCGCAAGGTAGAACATCTTAATTACGCCCTGTGACAGCTCCTGCTCGAATGCAACTCCATACGTCTTGCTGACCCATGCAATAAAATCAGGAGTAAAAATACGACCACTCTTGGGCGTGGCATTAGTTGGCGTAGGGAGATCGACATCTTCCTGTCGAATTCTGTTGGTTGCATCGTATATAATCTCGCGGATTGATTCACATGTGTGCTGAGAACCAGTTACTCTGATGAGGCCTAACGAACGGGTGACGTCAATCTTCGCGTCGTGTAAGCTGGCCAATTCTTCGAAAGAGAAATGCTCAGAGTTGAGCAGCAGCGATAACGAGTAGGCGGGGAGCCGGATGTCGATTTGGCCAACTTCACCAGCAACACCTAGCTGCCAGCAGTCTCGTAGAATCCTCTCTGCAAGGAGTTGCTTCCCTTTTAGAGCTTGTGTCACGGCGACTCTATCGGCAAAGCTTCCCTGCGAAACTGGACCGGTTTCAAGAAACATGGACGTTCCGGGTTTCCAGACAGCAGTGGGGGCGTGCTCGCTTCGTGGTTCCCCATCCTTCTGGACCAAAGCCTCTTGCTTCGCTTCTTGTATATAGTCTGACAGCTGTTGAAAGGTAAAGGATGACTGGAGTCTATTCCGCAGGTCTTCCCAATCGTTGGTGGACAACTTGTCGTGCGGTCGATGAGGTTCACGACAGCTTCGTATGCTGTCATTGATTGTAGCAGATTCGAGAACAGTATCTTTGTTTTCGATATCTTCTAGCATGAATGGAAGGGCAGATTTATCGGATGTGTGGCGCTTGATCTCGGAGTCTCGACGGCGGCGGGTCCGATGCGGTACGACAACGATTTCCCCGGGTTTTCCCAACGAGTCGACATCGAGCGTCACCTTCTGACTCCTAGGGTGTTCCTTCCGGTTTGTCCACCTGGTTCGAGGTCGACGGCGAGACGATGGCTCGTCCTCGGGATCGGTTGCGGTGTTGTGATAGCGGACGAAAGCATCACGCTGGCGACCCGTTAATGACCGTAGAATTTCTCCACAAGGGGAGATGTATTGACAGGCCAGACGCCCTGCTGCCGGCCTCGAGAACCGCGTAAGCATATGGGAAATGGGCGAATTGCTTTGAGCCAGCTGCTCCATGAATTCTTCGCAATCAGTGGTTTCTTGTAGCTTTGCATGCAATCTTATCGGTCAAGATACGCTAGGCTAGATGCGGAAGTTTGATCACTATGACTTGTGCCTTAGGCCAGAAGAACGGCTTGAGGTCGCCTTTGTTTGACGGAAGATCCTTAATCCTTATGTTTCAACAAATAATTAAGGTAAATAACGCTAATGAGAGAGAGAGTCAAGTCAAAGTTTTGAAAAAAAAAAATGAAAGAAAAGAGTATGAGCGCTACGGGATTATTCCTTTACGGAGACCTCCCAGCTTCGCAGGTCCTCCCGTACGTCAAATTCGGATAGTTCATCCACTTCACTACGGCTTTTCCAGGCCTTGCCACTTGCACTGTCGTAGAGCTGCTCTTGGATACTGCCACCTTTCCTGATGTGTCCAGAGGAGTCAGACCCTTTGCTTTCGTTGCGGAATTGGCTGGATGAGCTCTTTGGCCGCCTCTCGAAACTTGGGGACAATCTGTTCCCTGATCTGGTTTGCCTCGTGTCTGTATCCCTATCAGGGCGAAGTTCGTTATGATTCTCCGCCATTTTCCGAGAGCGAGCATCAGGATCTCCGTCGTTCCCGCAAGCACCCGTGGCAAAGAGGTCCTCGATCAACTTATCCGCGGGGATGCAATCTGTGCCAGACAGCCATGAAGCAGCCAGAGTGCGGCGGTACATGTCCTGCATATCAGCAACCTCTCTACTCTGTGTGTTGATGGACGGAAGCCGGCCAAGGTCATCATGATCAGCTTGTTCTGAGGAGACTACACCCGCGATGCCTGCGAAAACCGCGGCGGACCTTAGGGGCGGACTGCTAGCAATCAGTAACAGACTCGTTATGCTTCGTGATAATAAGGCATACGTGGTGAAATTCCGATCGCCGTCGATTTGGCGCATCACAATCCCAACCCTGAGCGTGCTGTTGACCTTGCTATCCTGCATCAGGTACCTCCTCACAATGCCTTCCTCGTCATCGCTCTTGTCGACATACTCGGCGAGGTTTAGCCTGATCCTTCCTAAAAGATTCTTGTCGCCGTGGCCTCCAGATCCAAACTCTTGTATGATGTCGAGGACGAGTTCGCATTCATGGAGTGTTTGATTTCGATCAATCGTAAGCCTGACCTGCAGGGTTTTCTCGTAGTTCCAGTACGCTCGATGATCAATGATGATCGCTTTGTCCGTATGCCCATGATGCTCGGCTGTACTAGACGATGGCAGACGCCATTTAACGAACGCCGTTCCACTCACAAGTGGCACATTATTTAGGTCGATGATCTGAGCGAAGATCTCGGTTAGTAAGAATATATGATATGCGAACCGATCAGACTTACTCTCAATATAAATTCGAATCTAGGCTAATGTTGGGATTCAGCAGTTGTCCACTCCTCCTAGACAAAGAACTTACCCTCCTATTTTTCGGAACTACAGTACATGAAATCAGCTTCAAGTTGCACCGAAGATGAGGTCATCTGGCGCTGCGCAGCACAGCGTTCAGCGAGAGAAGTAATCGCATACCGAAAGCCTGCATAGTGGGCGAGGCTTCAAAGCCAATCAAGAGCGCCCTTGTTTTACCTTCTCATTTAACCGAAATGATGGAGTGCCCAATCTGTCTTCGGATGCCCTTGACTTGCGTCTCAATACAGCTTTCGCCCGCATCTCCGCACAGCAATCAGGCGGTCAGCCATCATTCAACGGGCAGAATCCCACCGCTACCGACCCGCATCGACAAATGTTCAGCAATGGAGAGGTACTTCTCATCAATTCTCAACCTCATCCAACAACTACCCAAAGCGCTTCCCCTCCGATCTCTAAGATGGACCGACAGCCTCTCTCACCTCCCGCAGAGCCCGACTCAACCTTAACAACAAATCTTCCCTTAAACGCACCGGTCCCGCTTGACTCCCCCCTCCGCACAACACCCATCCACCCATCCCTCCCTGACATCCGCGTCCCGAACTCGCCCCTAAAACCACACCAGTACGACCCAGTCACCTGCACCCCCATCGATCTCGTATCTGACTCCATCCGGTCTCAACTCGACCACCTCCGGACGGAATACCCGACTCCTAACGCTGCGCTGAAAGCGCAGGAGCAAGTGGCCCGGGAAGCGAAGCGGAAGATCGAGGAGGCGGACAAGAAGCGCGAGGAGGTGCAAAAGGCCATGGATAAGAAGATTAAGGAGCGGGATACGGAGATGAAGGTGCTATCGAAGTATCAGAAGGTTAGGGGCCTGGATATTCCGTCTTGAGCCTTGGTTGAATCGGCTTGATGTGAGATTGGTTTTAGACGACTAAGGACGCATTTGATGACCAAGGAATGCTCGGCTGGTTCGTGCTTAGTACTTGCCCAGCTCCGGTGGACGGCTATTGAAGAGAGGATACAGTCGTCGAGCATCCCAAAGTGGTCCGGTATTCTGGATTTTACAGAAATTGGCCGCAGTCACCACCTATATGCGCTGCAATTGGCTCCAAGGTGCCAAAGCTGTCTGTCAGGACTACCGTCAGGATACAACTACTGGCAACTTGAAGCGCGGCCCTCATGGGCAAATAGAGAGCTTTTTACCTTGCAGATGCATGGCGCGAAGTCTACGAGAAGTCGTTGTCCTCTTACTAAGACGAGGCTGCAATCTTGAGTCAGATCTTCAGCGAGCTTGCATGATAGTGCTTCGATACTGGCATGGCACAATCAGAGTCTAGTCTTGACATGAACCTTGGATTTCCTGTGGGCTATGGACGGATTATAAAGACATCAACCCCACTCGACCAATATGGCCCGGCACATAACAGTCCTCAACATGAATATCATTAAACATGAAGCGCGTGATTACCTTTCATATGTATAAAAATAGAAATAAATTCGTGTCCATTAATCATAGGCCCTTATGAGTGTGGCTCAAGTCTCTTACAACGTGCCCAAGATCTTCACCAAGACGGGGAGCAACTAGGTATATGTTAGTGAGATTGCTTCGTGGCCTTTTAAGGGTTAGGGAACGTACCTCAGATGCATCCTCGATCAGGACCTGTGTCTCATTCACGAATTTCTTGGTGAGAAGATCATTGGCATTGTTGAGGAGACCGCCGACTTCTGCGAGCAGGTCGGGTGTGATGACAGGGGAGACTTCATCAATCAGGTCTCTTGTCTCGTTTACGAACTTGGGCGTCAGCAGCTGGGTAGCATTGCCCAGGACGTAGCTAACGTTGGTGAATAGGGCGGGGGTCAGGGCAGGTCCCACGCTGTCGATCAGGTTTTGAGTTTCCTCAACGAACTTGGTAGTGAGGAGCTTGTTGGCATTGTTCAGCAGGCCACCGACTTCAGCCAGAAGCTCGGGGGTGATGACGGGGGCGACCTCGTAGATCAAGTCTTGAGTCTCGTTGACAAACTTGGGTGTGAGCAGGTTGTTGGCATTGTTCAGGAGGCCTCCGACTTGTCCAAGCAGCTGGGGCGTGATGACAGGCGAGACATCGCCGATCAGGTTCTTTGTCTCCTTGACGAAGTCGGGTGTCAGCAGATCGTTGGCGTTGCTCAGCAGGCCTTGGATCTCGTGCAAGCCGTCGGTGGACAACAAAGAGTTGGCATTATTCAGCAAGCTGCCGATCTCCTTGAAGAGCTGAGGAGTGATATTAGGCGCCACAGCACCAATCAGGCCCTGGGTCTCGTTGACGAAGGTTGGCGTGAGGAGATCGTTGGCGTTGGTCAACAAGGCACCAACCTCGGCCAGCACGCCGGGTGTCAGCACAGGAGCAATACCGCCGATCAGGCTTCTGGTTTCCTTGACAAAGTCCGGAGTCAACAGGTCGTTGGCGTTGTTCAGCAGACCGCTGATCTCCTTGAACAGATCAGGCGACAGGAGAGGACCAACAGCGTTGATGAGCTGCTTGACCTCCTTGACAAAGTCTGAAGTCAGCAGAGTGTTGGCATTGATTAGGAGAGTGCCAATCTGCTTGAACAGGTCGGGTGTCAAAACGGGAGCCACGGCTTCAATGAGGCCGCGAGTCTCCTTGACAAAATCGGCTGTCAACAAAGTGTTGGCGTTGCCAATCAGACCATTGACCTCCTTGACAAAGTCTGCAGTCAGCAGGCTGTTGCCGTTGTTCAGCAGAGATGAGATCTGCTTGAATAGGTCAGGTGTCAACAGAGGACCAACAGCCTCAATAAGGGCGCGAGTCTCCTTGACGAAATCGGGTGTCAACAACGTGTTGGCATTACCAATCAAACCGTTGACTTCCTTGACGAAGTCAGCGGTCAGCAGGTTGTTTCCATTGTTCAGCAGGGTCG
The DNA here is from genome assembly GCF_018340605.1 of Aspergillus pseudoviridinutans. Classification (NCBI taxonomy): domain Eukaryota; kingdom Fungi; phylum Ascomycota; class Eurotiomycetes; order Eurotiales; family Aspergillaceae; genus Aspergillus; species Aspergillus pseudoviridinutans. The sequence continues at coordinate 3,244,576 of NW_025091282.1, read as the reverse complement.
AAATCTGCTTAAACAGTTGAGGCGTGAGTAGCGGACCGACTGCGCCGATCAGTTCCTGAGTCTCATTCACGAAGCTGGGCGTGAGCAAGGCATTGGCGTTACTCAAGAGACCCAGCACTTCCTTGGTCAGCTCAGGAGTGAGGAGGTTGTATCCGGTATCGATCAAGGACTTGGTCTGGTCGGTGGTCTTGTCATCGAACAGGTATGCGAAGTGATGGAAGAAGGATTCGATATCCTTCAGCAAGGTGGGAGACAGGAGCCCCGAAACGCCTTGTAACAGATTCTGCAGATCTAGGAGGATGTTTCCGGAAAACCCGTCCGACGCACCTCCCGACGATGAGCCTGAACCGGTACTAGCGGCAGCGGTGGTCGCAGCTGCATGTGTGGCGGTCTCAGAGTTAGAGGAGCTCTCCGCAGAGGCAGGAGTTGGAGTGGCCGTAGAGACACTTTGGGTTTGCTCACCAGCAGTGTTCGTTGGAACCAGGTTGGTTAGGATATTCAGCGGGTTTCCGTCCTTCTGACTGGCAGAAGGGCTGGCCGAGGGTTCGGCCTTCTCGGTGGGCTGAGGGCTGGCACTGGTTGCGGGTGCTGCTGCTGCTTGGGTGTTGACGTTGGCACTCTGCTCCTGTTTGGCAGCGTTGGCATTCTGCTGGTTGGTGCTTGCACTCGGTTGCGCAACCGGAGTGGCCTCTGCTACATGTGTTGTCTGCGCTACCGACTGTTCCTCTGCTACACTCCCCTGTGTTGAAGCACCGACAGGTGAGGATACCTGCGCTGGAGTTGCGAGCGCGGTGCTGGACAGCAAAAGAGCTGAGAGGACTGTTGAGAAACGCATGCTGGGTCAATGCTCTTCACAGGGGAATGGCCAGCAATCGACGTCTGGGAGGGAGGTAGAGCTGAGATCTCCCAAGACTGCACTGGCTCCTTTTATGTCTACAGCTGCGCGGAAAAGATCTGCTACCACTAACCACTCTCTCCACAAGGTCCAGCTACTGCTGGGGAAACAAGAAAAAGACCGAGGGCTATTGTCTGATCTCCACATGTGAACTAACTCATGTTGGGGGTTTCCTCTTTCCATTGACCAGACTACTGATGTCAGCGGCAGGGTGATTTCTGGCCGTGCGACGGAAATAGTACCTTTTTCGAGCGTACGGGGAGAGCATAGCTTGTCGATCATTGGTGTGTGTCATCTGTTTTCTTCCATCTTTTGAGGTAAAGACGGTAGGACGCCGTGGAGCATGGCACGTCGGTAGCTCCTGTAGTACCGCGCCGCAGCGGCATGGGGTGGTGAACGGTGACTGTAGCGGCGCTGAGCTGGAGCCCAAGCTCTGCGTAGTCGGAATGAGCCGTGCACCCCAGACCGCAATGCTAGACTAATTGATCTTTTAGGGGCTCTTAGCCCTGCGGGGGGAGCAAATTAGAGGCACGGGAAATTGCGAGTGGCGTTTTAGTCTCGTCCTAGCCTGAGATGGGATCCCTTGAGGACTGAGAAGTCGGGTTCTGGCTTTTGGGCTCCATCTACCTCGGTGATCGGCACGGACAATCGACAGTTTGAGCAAAACGAGCACTTGACAGTCATTAATTTTGCCTTGCTTTGGGGTCACGGATTAGTAGGGTGCCTGAGCGGTTGAGCCCAATTGAGTTTCAGAGGAGAATTTCGAGTGAGCAGCCACACATTTGGACAGACGAACTGCTATAGTCTCTGGCAGCCTGGTAAAAAGAACAATACTTGCAGGAGCCAGGGGGTAACACCCAGCGGGACTGTGGGCACTAGTGTTAGTGGTAGTTCGACCATGATAGCACCATGGATAGGCGCATTCGAGCATTGGCAATATTCTTTCTCCTGGGTGAGCCAACTGAGATTTCTCACTTTCTCTCGGTCGTAGTTCTTATTTTGCGGGGAAGGGAACACGCCCATGGGGAAGCATGGCCGGAAAGACTCGTAGTCCCCCCCGTGGACCTCTTCGTGGTGTGGTACTGGAAGTTGGAAGTCTGCAGACCCTCTCGTGTTCCAACTTGAGGGTGGGGTTCATTCGGCCGACGTAGGAAGGAGATTATGACGACGAGAGCCGTCGAACTGCAATGTTAGGCATTGCGAGGGCAAAGAGAAGACAGCTCGAGGTGTATCTCGGTGACATGTGATGTGGTGCCATGAGGAAGATCTCAAAATCTATGAGACTTTTAAGGTACGGAGTAAAATGAATGGATAATGCAACTCATGTCATGCCCCAATTCGTGAGTATCCAGACTAAGGAGTGGAAATTCCCACAGTGACCTGGCCTAGTGTCGTGATCGACACTGTTCATGACCTTCGAGCGGGGTTCTTGCTTTTCTTGTCCTCGTTCGCGTTATAACGGCAAGAAAAAATCTTGTTTCTACGCTTCTTTTCTCCAGTCTCGGCTGGCTTTCCCTTTATTATCATTTATCATATGGCTCACGCGAAATTGGAGGAAAACATGGGGAAGATGAGACCAATGACGGATAGGATCTGGAGTCTCGAGTCTCCCACTCTTCAGGTAAGGGCCCAAAAGCGGACCCTTCTACTGTAGTATATCCCAGGGGTCAGGGCTCCCAGGTACACAGTAAGACAGAGACCTCGATTAAAGGACAATTTTTGTTCATGATTCATGTGATATGACGCATTTGTATCCAATGTCCTATTTAATATATCACAGTTCATACCCAGGTATACTGCCTCGTCAGTAACCATTCCTTTGGAAAGCTCAAAAACGCCTCTCCAATGAAAGCAAATGGTATAGAGTGCTTGCAGGCCGAAGGTTATGTCATTTAATATAATGGCTCTGCTAAAAAAAAATCAGCGAAGTACCGTTATCAGGCTAGACTATTTGTGATTAAAGCGAGACAAACAGAAATAGTCTCTAGGGTAAATCCATGCAAGGTCACTTGATTCTTACTCTTAGAATGTCGAAGCGACACAAAAAAGTTCTCCCCGCCAGAGACCCTACATTAGCGTTCTCTTTCACACGTCAATGGCTTACTCTGTCGAAGAATAGAATACTACTACTACCGTACTACAGCAGTCCCGCATTTCGTCATTCTCTTCAGGTTTGCTTTGATTCAATATCAATGCCCCAGATTCTGAACCGCTTTCCCCATGTCAACAGACCCCCTCGCACTCGGAGGGTCTAACCAATGACCACAAATGTGGTGTGGATGGACTCATCAACTTCCAATTATGGTGACTCGAATTCAGGAACGACTTGTATATGCTCCACTTCGAAATTGGTGCTATTCTACATTCGGCCACCACTGCGAAGTGGCAAAAGTTTCCGCACGAGACCAGTATTCAGCTCAGTAGATGTCTAGTCTAGATCACCAACCGCAAACATCAAGAGCTTCCTCTCCATGGATAGTTCGACTATTCTTGGCGTTATTTGGAGTCCAATATGAAGCCTTGGATATAACTGCAATGTTGCGATCGGAGAGCCTCTGATGAGGATCTTTGACGAGAAACGCTCGCGGACAACTGGTCTCGCGTTGTTGTTGTTGTCTCCAGTGTGGACGATAATCGTCCATCTCCACATTTGATTATCAGTATTTGGGTCTAGAATTCGTCTGCGAACAGAAGGCCCTCGCTCACAGATCAGGCTCGAGGTCAATGGTCAATGATTGCGCTTAGGAGTTTATAGGAGCATTCCCCTACCATCGTCTCATCTCAGCCCATGGTGGAGCACCAGAATGATCATGTTTGTTAGGGAAGTTCGTTATGGATAAGTACCAAATACCAGAATTGGTCAACCATGAAGTGCTCGCCCCTGTAATCCTGCCATAATTTAACAAGTAATGCACCAGGTGACGATCTATGAAGCGACTTGGAGTCGAGTGATCGAGCTCGATTCACACCAGATCAACTGTTACTTCGTGCGATCAAGCGCACCTCCCGTAAATCTCTTCACAAGCAAGCTGTTGTCTGCTTAGTTAGAGGCCTTCAAGTGACCTGGCGCAGGTTCAATGCAAGATTGAGCTTCTCAATGCTGGCACTGCAGTTCCAAAGAGACTGAACTCGCCCCTCATGGAGATGCTATATGGCGAGTTTTTCAAGGAACACCAGGCCTTCGAGACGTCGAGCTCCAAAATGAAAGGCTGACACAGTGACTTTCTCTCTGCTATTCCCTGCGGATGCTTCCATTCGAGTCGAATTATGTTAATGTCATACCGACGGCGTTGGTTTTGGAGACATCAACCCTCTGTCTCAATGATTTGAGAAATATGCTAAGTCCTGGTCCTTTGCATTCTGAGCTGCTCATTGCTCTACTACACTCACCTTGGTCTCGTCCGGAAGACCGTTTATAACGAGCCTGTCCTGTTGAGCAAGTTTTGAAAGTAGCTGCGGGCTCATGATCATAGGCAACTGCAAGCATTTTTTTTCTTTCCCGAGAACTGATTTAATTCCCTGCCATACCAGGACTCCTACAGTATTCACATACAAGGCTCCATTGAAAGAACTGTTCAGCCATATTGATCCATTCATGCTTGGAATTCCCAAGGGGCTGAGAGCGAGCATGATACCATATATTGACCTAAACTATCACTCCTTTGCGAAAGTGAATCAGCTTCCTTCACTGAACCTATGCAACTCCTTGTGCAGGCAGGGTGCATTTAATCATATTGCCTGCTCTGATCACACTGCCAGCTGGAAGGCTTATCAAATCAAGGAAGTGAACTGGCCTGACTCTCTAAGGGCCAGTGTTCCCATAGCGCTCTTCCATTCCCATTTTCAAGATGAGCATGGACAGCCGACTGTGTCTGCAGAGGTCAGAGATGTAGGAAGTGCATCGTCTGCTACAACTGCCTCGTCACGATTATTGTATACTTCGACCGAGAAAGACATTAATGTGAGGATAGATGCCACAGACCATCTCCGATTATGATCTTCCGAGCCGCTTAATGATCTAGATGATATCCATTTTCTCTCTTTGCTCTATATCTGATTCAATAACCTGTATTTACCAAGAACCCCTGTTGACAACAGTGTTGAAGAATCTGAAGTTGAGACCGCTTGATTCAGAACTTCGCGTCATTCGCAAGCACGGTGCAAGTCACCTTCCAAACTTGAGTTTATCCATGGGTAAAACGAAAGGAGAGCTACTACAACCTTCACAGCGGCAAAACAGTCGGAATGGTTTACGGGTAGATGCAAAGAGCTGCAGGTCATACCCATCCGTGGTCTAGGACAAGTCAGCAAGTTGATTTGATCCTGCCGTGTAGATCAGGACAATTGCTATTGATAAGATCATGGATCTCCAATAGTGCCAGTTTTCGTATCCAGATGGCAGTTGTTTTCATCCTCCTCAAATGCGCACACGGGACAATAGCCGTGCTATAGGCATGGACCATTCTTGCCATAGAATCCTCTACTCCTCCTGTCCGAAGGATGACTAGTATGTCCTGGAAATCTAGGATCCTGAGGCCCTGAATGCCGATAGCTTTCAGGGCTGCTTATTGGGTGAGTAAATAGGAGAGGCCATTTCTTCGATCGTGTTTGCCTGCAGTGGAAATGATTTCTCATCGCGTCGTCAACTCAGCAAAGCCACGAGAGTTGTAGTACAGGCAAACGTCTCAGGGAGATATATAGCGCCATATCTATGTTTATCAGCATGAGCAGATTATAGTCTCCCCGCAGCTGCCAGATATGTAAAGTAGCCGCCCACCTGACGCATCAAGCCCAGACTGTCAATTGGTTCTGATCCTATGATTCCGATAATGGGGTGTCAGGATCCGTCCTGTACGAGATTGAAGCCTCCATTTCTCTTGAAGCCCTTAGGCTTGCATCGTCCTCTTGTCTGCACTTCGCCTTCAATGCTCACGAATGCGTCAAGATATGAGCATCGAGATAACCATCCAGACTTCAGACAGCTGCGCCAGGAGCGAGAGTTCGAGCTTTGTCAACGGCGTCATACAATCGCTCGGCTTTGTTGTAAGCTGGCATGTAAGCTGGCAAGAAACAGCTGTACAGCTTTTTCGTGTCTCGTTGATTCTTTTGGTGCGTATATCACCTTTGGCGTCGCCCTGGTGATTGCGGGGTGGCACGAGGGCATTACCGTTCGACTGACTTGTTGGTTGTATCGGGCTTGCTTGAGATAGATGGTTGGAGGTCGGAGACAAGGAAGTCAAGCATCGGTGCTAGCTCCATGGATGCTCTGTAGAATGAACTGATGGTTCTTGTAATCTCAAATCTGTCGAGCTAACCCCGGGTAAACTGTAGTCTGTCGCCATCCTCGCAGCATGATGAGTGCAAAGAAGCCAAATGACGTAAGTTTCAGTGACTGTCAACATTGACTTGATATCAGGCATGCCCATCCAAGTCATGACCTACCCAAGCCAGGTAGAGATAGAAAGAGCTTTGGCCAGTCTCAATACCAAGAGTCTTAGCGAGGACGTCCCTGACTTTCCAACCAAACGCCTGGCACATATTACACCTTGAGAAATCCCAGGTCATAGTCATAAATTCCTCTGGCAAGGTCTCAACTTGTCTACAAGAGGTTAGTCAAACAGGTGACCAAATCTGTATGCACTGTCAGCCGGATTTGGTGGGTCTCGACGCAGCAGTTGACGCCCACCACACATGGCTGGATGCCCTCCAGTCTTGTGGCTTTCGTCGCAGCCAGTCATAAGCGTGGATGTCGTCTTATCCGAAACCCGAGCAGTTGATATGCGATCAGTGCTCCTGCAGGCTTCTCTTTGAGGATGGCTCGGTGCATGCATGTGTAGGTATTGTCGAGACTAATTGTTGACAGGGATATTGGGGGGGACAGAGCGCTTAGGGATTGTGTGACAGTAAGCTTGGGCAAACCCGACTTTGTAAGTACCTGTATGTACAGACTTTTGTATATTACAGAGATCCTTGTATGTCTTGCTCGATGAGGAGCTTCTAGATCTACGTTTTGACTTCCTCGTAGTCGACATGGCTGGAGTCTAGATGTCTTGAGTCTGGTACTTTTGCTCTTGTTGGACTTCCGGGAAAGCGTGTGGGTTCATGGCAAAGTGTCTATATTGCTATGATGAAATAAGTTACATTTGGTCAGATGGAATGCTCTATGATGATGACATGCATGGATTCTGCCGTCGCATAGGTTTACCTGAACCTGACCATTTGAAGCAACACACGCCAAGCATGCGGGTCGATAGTCCGCTCTCAGTCAGCATTGGAGTAAATAGGCTACTAACCAGATATCCTCCAGTCCAAAACTCAAGCAAAACAACAGTGAAACTTGTACGCGATCAACTGCCATACGACTACATTGACTTCTATTTTCAGCTTAGCTATCATGTCGTGTTTTCTGCAGGGCTGCCACACTCATTGTGGCTGATGGAGCAGCCTGACTCAGATGTGGCAACAGCTGGTGAGGCGCAGCAGTCACGGTCATCACCGAAACACCAAAGCTGAGATGGAAAGATCGTCCCCGATGCATGACGCCAGTTTCATTTCTATCCTTTCATTCCCATCTCTTTGGTTGTCCTGTTTTCACTTGCAGCTGCGGTGCCATCCTGTTGGCTTCTGGTGTCTTTCAATGTTACCTTGTCAAATGGATGCCGTGGAGGCAAATTATGCAGGCAGCATAGCCGTTTCAATCAATGTGCCATTATGAGGTGTCGCAACTTCCCCAGTCCGCAGCTGACGACGCATGCGATTCCATCAGAAGCTGGTTGGAAGCCGATCTCAACCGATGGTACGACCCGTTTTGCCATCATCCTCCCGTGATCCCGTCTATCCATTCAGTGCTCGGCTCATGACCCGTGAGTATTTCTCCGCGTGTATCGAATCCGCTGCTGGGCGCGTGCTGAGACCCATCCCCTTTCTTCTTGCTCTTCGACCTCGAGCTCTTCTGACCTTGTGACCTCATCAATTGCTACTTGTGAGTGCCACTTGGTCAAACGCTTCTGCCTGCATCTGCTCGTCTTGTTCATGGAGTCCAGTGATGAAGACGATTCGGCTGGAGAGATCAGGTTGTCGAAACCTTTTCCACCTGTCGCTGGGTTCCACTGCCTCTAAATAAGTTCTCTGGTTGACCTACAGTAGATGACAAGGCTCTTCACTGGATCCGTTAGTATATCAGGCAATAGCGCGTGCTGACTTGCCTCGCGCCACAGCTTGCCCCTTTGGCCGATTGCACGGAGACTCGCCGACAAAGGCCGACTGCTGCTTACAGGCTCTACATGCCACTGGGCAAGCCAAGGGCAACTGCTCTGTAAGCAGTACAGGTGATTTGACCCGAGTCACCATCCCTCCTCTTGTTACCCATTACAGGCTCAGGCACAGTACGTGGTCCGTTTTATTGTTACAAGTGCATGATTGTGGCCGAATGGCGTTCAGTTCCAAAAAGTCTGGATATGACCGTCGTCAAGGCTCGGTCCAATGATTGATCGTAGCAGGGATCTTACTCTCTAGTGCACGAGTCGACCTTTGGCCGCTGGCGAATCTGAGGCCGGAAGAGGGTATCTTCCCAAGGGTCACGGTAATTAGCTCGCCCCACGAGTCACGACCACCACTCAATTCAACCAAAGCTATTTGCATCTTCTTTTGACGGACCATACCTGCGCAAGGATGGACAAGTCGGAACATCGGAAGAATAGGAAAGGAATCTGATGCATGGTGCCCCCTTCTTGCCTATTACAGTAGCTTTCAAGGGGTTCAGGAAGTCGCTTAGCAGTTGGAGTATCTACAGGATGTTGCAACTATTGACTAGATGTTCCGTGTAACTACTATCTCTATCTTTAGCGCTGAGGTTGGCTCGCTAGGTGGTAGTAATGTTGGTATGCTAGCATACAACCTCAAAATATATTTACCCGACAGTAACAGTACTAGTGTTAACTAGGTTTATGGCTGTCAAATATGACCCCATCAGTACTTGCAGCCTTCGACAGATTCAAAAGCTTCTCATGGGTTCACTAGCAACAGTCTAAAAGAGTATTAAGACAGTTTACTTTCCTCACTTACCATACTACTATTGATGACAGCAGCCACAGCGATGAAGTGCATGAGCCTGATATTGAGTTTCACTCTATAGAAAAAGGGTGGAGCAAGGATGTCTTTTGCAAGCTGAAAAACTCCAACCTAAAAGTCCCACTACGGCCTTGGTGGCGGATGTACTGATTTAGGCCGCATCTCCGTCTAGGGTCTCCATCCAGTCCTACAGACTGACCACAATTCCACAGAGAATCCCACTGTGATCAATGACTCAATCAATCAAAAGCAATGCTGCAACAGATCTCTACCTAGGCAGACGAATCCACAGCTAATAACAAACCACTTGTCCAAAAGCATGACCTTGGGAATACTCGATTTCAAATTTAGCCCTCGTATATTAAACGATGCATAACCCAGATACTTCGACGATCATGGCTGAATGGAGGGGTTTTTATGCCGGAGAGACCGTTTCGACCTATTTGAGTCTCGAGATGCAGCCTTTGCAGGTGGGGCATTGGGGCTTAGCCATGATCCATCATGATCTACTCCGTGTTGGCCACCAGCCTTGCAGTTTGAGCATTCTGCAGCTTAGACTAGGCTCAAGAGTCTTGGAGCCTATCCAGATCTAATTCAAATTAATCCGTAGCTGGTTAGATTTGTCTGAGTGCTCAGGGCATGTTGTAAAGCATGCTGTAAGAATACAGATACACATACCAGGGCATACACCTTGGAACATAAACATCTCTGTTAATATTGTTGGCCTACTCGATCATTATCCCAGGATAGGTATCAGAGGATCTGTGCTGAGATGAATCGGATTGTACCATCCAACACTATCCCACTCACTGCCTTCATGGTAGCCACCTTGTGCCGTCTCATAAGCATGTCTCAACGCCTCGCTAGCAGCTAACAGATAGAGGCAAATGACTGCGCTAGTCCGTAGTCCACTGGTACGACCCAGCTGCCGTTAAGAAATCGACAGGTAGGAAAATTATCCTACTCCCTTTATGGCCACTTGCATTCTGCTAATGCCAATCTCGATGTTCTATGCATCCGCATGAAGACTGAGGAGCTGAGATCGGACGGGGTGTCCGGGCACTGGGATCCAGTCCTCTCGTCCCATCCGGTCGGGATTCTGCGTCTGTGAAGGCGAAACCTGTATCAAGTCAGATGGTGTATAGCAGAGTGGACTGGTCGAAATTGCCGGATATTGCCATGCAGGCATCGACACTTGAGGGTGGTTATCGGTGGAAGATATTTCGTACCTAGATGTATCGGAGTGTACCTACTATATTATCATGTCATCTTCCTCATGGTATGATATGATCTCGAACTAAGAACAATAATATTACTTGACTACCTAAAATTTTCTTTTTCCTCATCGATAATACCATTGTGGCCTTCCATCTCTCTCTGCTTTTTTCTTCAGACAATAGAGGATTCTTGCTGAGTATCCATTCATCTCCGCATCTTCGCCCACGCACAGTATCATTACTACCCAGTAACCGATACTTACATACTACGTACCATACAAACTCAGAGTTGACTGCGTCCTCCTATTTCCCTTTTGAGCCATTACACCCGCCCCTCCTCGTCTTCCTGGATTCTTGTCTTTTAGCTCCCTCTCTTTATCTTCTTCTCCTCCTCCTCCGCTTTATTTTTACACTCTTTTTCTGAACGTTCCTTACTTTCTTCCTTTCTTATTCTTTTTCTTGCGCGTTCGCCCGCACGGCTAATTTTGACCTCCACATTATCCACGCCTGACCTCTTGACACAATAATATTCCATCCATCCTTGTATGGTCCAATATATACCCGATCAGGCGGTAGGACGATTGTCTACCCCCCGACTGCTACGGTAACCCTTTCTCTTTGTGGACTCTGCGAGATTGGAATTCACAGACGGACTGTGCTGGGTAAAAAGGTCGCTTGCTGTGGGCGAATGTCGCCTTATGATTATTTCTTCTTTCTCAATATCGTTCTTTTCCACCTCGAATATATGACAAACACTATTGCCGAGCTTCCGGAGTATCACCCATCAACCATCATCTCTTACGTGAGAGTCGTCCATAATGCCAACAGTCTTACTACCCTCCTCGGCCGCAGCATTTGCGCCGCGGTCCTCGCCCAATGTGGTCCTAAGTGCCAAGATCGAGCCCTGGTTGACGGCGACCTTGAAACGAGTTAACCGTGTCAAGAGACCGCTGAACAACGTCACACAGCATACAAGATGTCTGACGGAGACTCTGTCCTCGCCACATGCTATCTGGACTCTGTGCTCCATGATGTTTCCGAAAGCGCCAGACTCGGAGCTTCGAAAGGACGAGAACCCTCTTGTGGAAGCGATCTTCAACTACCAGATGATCCACATCGAAGCATATGTTGTGCACGTCGACATGGTCTCCCAGAACGAGGTTGCCTTCAAGCTTACCCCCGAGACCATCGAGGCTCTGGTGGAGTTCCACCAGGATGTCTACTCTGTGGATGCCGCCGCCAGCACGTGGGAATGGAGCGAAAAGAGACAGCAGCTGAAGAAGCTACAGGAAGAGTTTGTCCAGGCTGCTAACAGATTCGTCTATCGCACCAATGTCCAAGCCCTTGAGGGGCTGGAGGAGGACGGTGCAGGTGAATTGCTCGGGGGAAGGAGTGATGAGGCCAAAGCGGCCATCGAGAGCCTCTTTGTCCCTTTGCGACCTCCACCTCCTCGGGTGGTGGATGTCCTTCGTTCCACTCCTATCCTCCCCAGCTCAGTCGGGATGGACACATGGTGGCAACCTCCATTGCAGCAACCCGCGTCAATGGACGCCTGGAAAGTACTACCATCCAGCCCAACCACGGCCAGCACAGGGGTTTCTAATCCGAATTTGTGGGCCAGTCTCAGTGGTCTCGATGAGACACACTATCCCTCCTCGACGTCACCTTACAGCCAGCCCTTCACCACCTCGCCATACGACTCGGACCCGTACTACAGCGCCGCTGTGACGTCTGTCGCTATCGCTGCTCTTCCACTACCGAGCATGTTGGTGCAGCCTTGTGGCACTGCCGCGAGTGTGTCAGGGTTTGGCTGGGGCGGTCGATACCAGGATTTTGCGCTGATGACGATGTAATGGGCCCATGGCACCACAGGCACTTTGATGTTGACGGTCGGCCTGACTTTCATGTGTCTTTGGATTAGATCACGGGGTACCGACCATCACAGTCACCGAGACTCCTCTACAACCTATACCGGCAGCATACAGTCCCAACGACAACACGGACCACTCTCCTACGGATACCCACATCAGACTAATTGGCATCATTGACGGCGTTCACACTCTCAACTTTGCGACGAAGAACCATGATACTCCACCTCGTTTTTGCTTTGTGCGTCCTGTATTCTTTCCTTGGAAAAACCACAACTACAGTCACACTTCGGTTTTCTCTCGTTTCTCCTTTAGCCAGCACTTGCAGCGTTCTTATTTTTCAGTTCATTGCATCAAGAAGCGGCGGGTCGGCTATTTGTTTTGCTCCTTTCTCATGCTACATCCCGCATTATATGTCATGAAGACCTGGTATGCCTCACGGCTTGGGATATGATTTGGATGAAATGTTCACCCTCTTTTGTCTTTCCTTCCTTGCTGCATCAACAGCAGGTATGGTGGAAGCACATGACGATGCTTGACTGGATTCGGCTTCTTTCTGCATTCCATTGTCCTGCTGTACATCCTCCCCTTTCTGGTACGGGATACCAGATTGAAGTCAATAAACGTGGGCTGGAAAAGGATGCTCTGCAGCGCTGCTTATACATCACATCTGGCATGTGCATGTTAGCGGGTTTGTCGTCCTCAGGCGGTAGGGTTGCGAAGGGCTCGAAGGACGCTGCATTGGCTTACAAGGATCGGAACGTTCGCCTGCGGCAGATATTCCGATCAGGGCTAAGTACACGCTGTCTGTGACCTCGTCGAAAGTCAGCCCACTTGACGTCAGTGCGACTCTTTCGTCCGGTTGTCCCCTATCCCCTGTGTGTCGCGTGGTAGGTTCATCCCCTACCGTCCAGGCTGGGTTTATATATTACCTGGATGCGCTCGGTCCATCATTCCATTTCCACTGGCTGGAATATGTTGACGATGGCGAGAATCGGATGCTGGCATAGTCGTTCACTTCTTTTTAAGGGCTGGAACCCTCTGCTTATCTTCTCTCCTTCGCAATGGGAATGTTATCATTCTTTCTTCGCACACATTGAAGTACTTGCGCGAGATGTATCTAAATTGAGAAAGCTCTAATCTAAACTGCACAATCCATGTCGATTTGTGGCAAACTGCTCGCGTGGGACGAATCCCGTTTGACTGAGAAAGTAGTCGCTGATTTTGTCAGGGGTACTCATGTTGTAACATCATAGCCGTAGAGAGGCAATAGGATTCCTTGGCTGCGTTGTGTACTCTGTAGTGCGAACCGAACCGAACCGAACCGCGGAGTACAAGCAAGACACATGACGTCAGCCACATCTGGTGGACCAAGACTGGTCACTGGACTGGCAACTCAACTCCACGGAGATATTGGAGATCTGCCGGGAGAGGTTTATCCTTGATTTATTGGATTGCATCATTCGTAATGCTATAGAACGGGTCTTTGATGTCCCGGTGCATTCGACGCCCTGATTTTTGTACATGACTATGATTCATTCGCACGTACATCTTGTCGACTGCTATATGGAGTAGCAAGGAGTGCTGATTGCAGACTGAACGACGACGGACAACGCTGTCGGATTTATCCAGTCATTTCTTTGAGTGGATGGTCCATATACACAAAGAATCGTGAGAAATATCGACGAAAAATAGGTTCCAAAGACGTGATCCTTCCAATCCATCACCAATGGCATCCTTGCAAGAAGCATTGCAATGCCTCTCTCCCACGACGTGGGACAGCGTCCCTACCGACCCCGCCAAACTACGAGACTACATCAACGACATCTCCTCGAAAGCGCGCCTGATCGTCGACTCCGTACCAGAGACTGTCCCCTCTCACAAACAAACCTGCTACACCTTTGACTCCAGCTCCCCCGCCGCATCCCGCATCACCCCCTCCCTGGCCCGCACAGGCTCCACAGATCCCGAACTCGTATCCCTCCAGCGCGAATGGGGCAAGCCCATTAAGGTCACCGGTTCCAAGGACAACCCGCTCGAGATCCCCATCTACAAAGTGCAAGGCGCCGACGGCAAGGGCCATTGGTTTGGTCGCCGGAGTGTGCACGAGGGGCTTCCCTTCTCGACGTGGAAGAGGAAGCTGGCTAGCGAGATGGACGAGACGCTTGAGGCGAACCGGCCGCTGATACAGAAGGGGCGGGTCGCGGACCAGGCGGTGCGGGGAATCGGGGCGGAGCGACTGATTGAGCAGGTGAAGGTGAAGGACGAGCAGGGGGAGAGGGATCTCGGTACTGTCAATGTGTATCATGTCTCTGCGCAGTTTCCGAAGCCAACCACACCGCGGGATTTCGTGACGCTTATCATTAACTGGGAGACAGAGGTGAATGGGAGCTGCGAGGCTACTGGTACCGGCGCGGGGGCGGAGGCTCAGCGACGCGGCCGCAATTGGATGATGGTGTCCAAGCCCTGTGAGCATCCGGATGCGCCGCCGAGGCATGGGTATATTCGGGGTCAGTATGAGTCTGTGGAGTTTATCCGGGAAATTCCAGTCAAGAAGCCTCCGGTCCGGGACGTGCCGCTTGAGAAGGCCGTATCGCCGGCCCGGAGCGAGGACAATCTGCTTCGACAAGGTGCCTCTCCTGAACCAGCTGCGCAGAAAGAGGCTACTGGCGGCAAAGCCGGTCGACCGAGAGGAAAGACGGAGTCGGCGGTCCTGGAGAACCGGGGTAAGGAGACAGCGAAGCCTATTGATGACCTTGACAGGGATGACGAAGAAGATCCATGGCCAGTGGAGTGGATAATGGTGACCAGGAGTGATCCGGGTGGCAATATCCCTCGTTGGATGGTGGAGAAGGGGACTCCCAAGAGTATCTGCACCGATGCCGTCAAATTTGTTGATTGGGCTTGTCGCGATACCACTACACGAGACAAGGACGAGCGCTACAGCCATGGACGAGAGTCTTCAGAGAAAACGATGGAAATTTCGTCACTGGAAGGCGACGCGCAAGATAGTACCGTCTCGGACGACGATACAGAATATGAAGAAGAAGAACATCATGGCTTGATTGCCAGTTTCGCGTACCTCCTCAATGCAGGGCTGGAGCGGTATGCGCCCAAGGCCGTCCTAGACTATCTACCACACAGTCCACACCGTACGCTGGAATCCTCAGTCCAGTACAGTTCATCTGATGACACCGAGGGGCCCAGCGAGAAAGAACCCTCATCGAATGCCAAAGGTGGCACCGAAGATCTCGAAAAAGACGCCAGTACGAACGCTGCCGATGCTGCGTCGCAAACCTCGCAACCAATCCCAACGACCAACTCGGTGCCTACGACTCCCCTCTCCGAACTCGCCCACGATAGCCTCTCTCCGGTGGATGTGATCAAGATGAACAAAACGGGCAAGCTTTCCTCCCACGAGAAGCAGCTCGCCAAGCTGGCA
This sequence comes from Aspergillus pseudoviridinutans, assembly GCF_018340605.1. Taxonomy (NCBI): domain Eukaryota; kingdom Fungi; phylum Ascomycota; class Eurotiomycetes; order Eurotiales; family Aspergillaceae; genus Aspergillus; species Aspergillus pseudoviridinutans. Next base: position 3,229,084 of record NW_025091282.1, on the reverse strand, counting down.
CAGCGGAAACGCGAGGTCGAAGCTCAATTGGAGACCATCAGGAACGAGATCCACACACTCCAACTTGGTTCCTCCCCCGAGGTGGATACCAAGAAAGCTCGAGCTGCTGCCGCTGCTGGTGATTCTGGCGTGAGCGACCAAGCCAGTAGCAGCATTGCCAGTATCGATCTAAAGCAGGGAGTGGTTGAAGGCGCTTCTTTATCAAGCAACGGCCACCATAAACAGAAGACTAACATCGAAGCAGCGCAAATGCAAAAGATCGCATCCGGCTTATTCCAGCAGGAAGCAAAACTCCTTAAGCAGCTCGGAAAGATCGAAAAAAACCAGCTCAAGGAAGCCTCCAAGATAGAAGCGCAGCAGCGCAAGAACGCCGACCGCGAGGAGAAATCGCGGGTCAGGTCAGAGACTGATGCTCTAAGGCGTGAGGTAGATACGCTCAAGAAGGAGGTCGACCGACTGCGGTCAGAGAGGCAGAAATGGCTAGACCTGATTGCGTCGCTGCAGGCTGAGAATACCAGGTTAGCGGCACGGCAGGGTGGTAGTGGCGATGATCGATAGTATATGATCTATGCCTTGCCGCTCTAAGCCGACTTGTGTGTGCATTGGCGGATCTATGGACGTTGCAGTATTGTGATCACTGACGAATATTGCATGAGACTTGTAAATGATAGCTCAGGTCATCAAATTGTATATCCTAATCAAGTTGTTGTAAGTACAGCAGAAGAACTGTTCATGATGACAGTTCCCAGATAACGCCATGCACCGGGTATCAAAGTGTATCCTGTGTCAATACACATATTCTGAAGAATCTCAACCATTCCATCTGCGGCGTTTCCCGTGGAAAGCCTGCTCTTATCTGACCTCACATAGCAAGATCCGAAGTTCTAAAGGCCACAGTAGACCTATAGATAACCGCACAGTCCGATTGACTCTGCCTTATTGCAGTGCGCTATCCGGCGAATCCTCCTTCGACAAGAGTAACTGTAAACGGACCTCGCCTCCTGCAATTGAGCCACCCTGGTCGCAGGAACGCCCAACTCCAGTGCTATCCAGTCCTATCCCAATCCGTACCTCAGAAACTCGTTATTCCTGCGTCTAACCCCCACATCAGCAAAACAGCGTTCCCTCAACAAGCACAGCAAACAAGACCAACCTCAGGCGGATTCCCAGCCCCGCGAACCATCTTTTCAATCATCGCAGCCCGCACCTTCTCCTTCGGCTCGCCCATCCCAAGAGCCATGTATGAGAGCAGCGGCGCGTGCCCGATATACGACGCATAGCTGTCGCRGATGATGTTGGATTCCCATTCGTACTTGGTTGTGTCGGCGTGGCCGGTGCCGACGTGGCGGGCCTGCAGGGCTTCAAGGTTTTGGAGAGTGCGGAGTTTGTCAGCCATTTTGAATTATTCTTCTGTAGTATGAATAATCTGTAATGGAAGGGGTTGTGGTTGTTGTATGTCGCAGGGAAGGAATTTCGGTTGGGGGAATTGTTCTGATGCAAAGAAATATCACGTGATATTCGCGGAATCGCATCTGAATGATGGTGAGCTCGGTACAAATCATCCATATTTTCCTAGCCATTGAGATGATCTTTGATGGATTGTTTGACTGCAGAGTCACTGCCATCCCGTATCGCCTCCTTGGTGCATGCGCATTTTGATGGCCTGCCTGCTCGCAGCAAGCCCACCATCTACCCTGATGGGTCGAGAGAATGGATCCCCATGTCCGGGATCGTGGTTGTAAAAGGTTATCCTTGTGGCTTTTTCTGATATTTGGTTCACCTGGCTGAAATCTAAGTAGGGGAGAATACTGCCTCAGAGAAATTAACCTGTGTAGCAGTCACGTATGCATCCAGCCGTTGGTCTCTATTCATGCTTAGGATGATATTAACTGCTTTATAGTACCGGTGCAAAATGCCTTTCAGCGTCTCAGGTATCCAAAAGCAGAGGCCTGGTGCTGCATGACTGGCACGCGGAGGTTCTGGCCCTCCGCTCATTCAACTACTGGCTCCTGTCTGAATGCCACAACCTGCTGGCCCAGGAACAGCATGCAAGACCATCAAATTCAGCGAATACACCAGGAGCAGCATCCTCACCTTTCATCCGCCGCAGGCAACTCACCGAAACGCCCAGCGCAGCGCAATCAGATCCAAACCCCGCCTGGCCCCCCTTTGAACTCCAACCCGACATCAAAATCTACATGTACTGCACCTGCGCACCCTGCGGTGACGCAAGCATGGAGCTCTGCATGGCCGCACAAGACGACCCAAGTCCCTGGGAGGTCGCACCGGGACCCGAGCGCACCGAGTCACCTGGCCCAGAACTCCTAGATGGCCGGGGATACTTCTCCCGCCTCGGCATCGTCCGGCGCAAGCCGGCGCGCGCGGACGCCGAAGCAACTCTCAGCAAGTCGTGCTCGGACAAGCTTGCGCTGCGGCAGGTGTCGTCTCTCCTATCGTACGAGGCGAGTCTGCTCGTTGCGCCCACTCGAAACGCGTACATCGAGGCCCTGATCCTCCCTGAAGAGGAGATAAGCCGGGTTGGCTTCGAGCGGTGTTTCAGCGCCTCGGGGCGAATGAAGACGCTGAATGGTAGGTTCTGGCCGGCGCAAGTTGATAGCGTAGTACAATACGGATACGGGTTCCATCCCTTCCGTGTTCCCTCTGTCCCCAACGACCTGATCGAGACGATCTGGCCATTCCGGAAACCGAAGCCCTCGTCAGAAGCTACGACGCCAACGCAGACCTCGCCGAAGAAGAATAAGCCAGGGAACGTATCGGCCGTGTGGGTGGCCGCCCCCTCACTTCCTCATCCGTGTCCCATTGCATCGGATAACGGTGCCAAGTCCTTGCCGGTGCTACGGGGCTCGAGGACGGGCTTGTACGAAACCATCATCAACGGGGTGAAGCAGGGGAATCGGGCGGCATCTGTTACGCCTCGTGGTGCTTCTGCGTTGTCGCGCGCGAAGCTCTGGGGCTTGCTCCGCGATATAGTGCGGTCATCATGCTCGGGGGATTCTACTCTGGAGGTTGTTGATGGAGAGATTGGGTTGCAAGCAGGCAATATCCCGGAAACTGGGCCGTCTCTGCAGGATACGGCGCTTTGTCAATTGATTGCAGCGTCCACGTACGAGCAGTTTAAGAAGACGCCAGTGGCATTGACGCCTTCCGTGAAAGCACGTAAAGATGCCGTTCAAGAGGCCAAGGAGGCCTTGAAAGGATGGATCTCTAATGAAGGCGATGAACAATGGGGACTGGAGGTTCTCATTGATCCTAAAAAGCGCAAGCGCTGACGAATTGATTCTTTAAATATCATACACAGAACAAACATTATGGGTGATAACATGCGAGGACCACTCGTGCACTTGCAGTGCCCGTCAAAGGGCCCTTTCAAGCACAACCCTTGGAAACCCTCAGCCATTATTATAAACTTTTATCTATATTATTATGTATTACATCAAGATGCGACGGTCGATAGCCCCAAAGACAGACGGCGTCCCCGTCTCAGTTAGCCACGGTGTCAAGTAATCAAAGGCCGAACAGGCTGCATCACTAGTAGATGCCCGGGATGATTCTGCTGCGTACCAGAGATGTATAGCGGTCCCAGTCAGCGCCATACTTCCGCTTGCACTTCTCCTCATCACGTCTCTCGCGGTGAAGAAGCAGGACACCGAAGTAGATCATGTAAAAGTACGTGAAAATCATTCCCCAGCCGCGAGACTCCGGCGTCTGGACAGCCTGCTTCTGCATCTCACCAGAAGCCGGGTTGATACTCTCAATAATCGCATACCCTGCAACGCCGGTTGGGAGGCAGTACGACCAAGACATGATCCAGTCGCCAAGATAGTTAATGTGACGTGCGCAACCCCACCAGCCGGAAATAAGCAGCTTGGAGCCGGTCTTTGTTTCGATATATTTGAGGTGCTTCACGCGGGGGTCATTTGGATCGGTGCGGAAGCGGTTTTTCTGGTTGTTGGCACCACGGAAAATCGAATATCCCGCGGCTGTGACGGCAAAGACGATGAGGATCCCACTCAGACCGAGCTCAGACGGGTAGATGGCGAGATATCTGGTTTGGAAGTTGTAGAGGAACGGAACCCAAACCATGTCGCCGAAGGAGAGCATGAAACCAAATCCATCCATGATGACGTCCATGGTCGTCAGAAGAGCTGGTTCCATGTAAAGACCATCAAGCACGTAGAAGCCCTGGAACGCAGTCGTCAAGACGATCGAATCGGTGATGTAGCCATATGTGCGGTATTGATGGGCGATATTCGACAAATTCAGAATGATCCATCCAAGCAAGCCAGGTCTCATCTCACACCACACCTTGATGTCGATCGTCCGCGCCGTCTCACTCACGAACGGAATAGGCAGCTTGATTCGGGGGTTAAGCTCCCGGCCAATGAAGAAGTCATACAGGACGTTGCCTGTGTGTCCGCCAGGCGCCAGTTGCCGGAGCTCTGGGTTCAATTGCCCAGGAGCAGGAACCGAGAAACTTCTGAGGTAAACGAAGATCGCGATGGCCGTGCAGATGATCAGGTTCGCAGTGATCACCTGCACATAATTATCCCAGAGGAAAGTCCATACCGCGAACTCCGCGCCGTACAAGTACGTGCCTACCGCGCAGCCGGACAAGATCAACACCGCCGACAGGAATGCTGCGAATCGTCAGAAACACGAGGAGCTTAAGTCCCGGGGAGCACGAGAGGTCGTTACCGTTGAATTTGTACTTGAGTCTCCCTCCACAAGCCAGCTCGGTACCTTCAACTTCTGTGCCAGGGAGGAACACCTGCATAAGCAGGCTTAGGGAATAATAGCTCAGAACCCACAAGGTGACCTGAGTATCATAGAAAGCTTTGATTCCACCTTCCGGCCAGCCGACCTCCTGTTTCAGCTTATCAATTGACAGTGTGGATGGGTGCAGAAGTGATGGCGCAGGACAACCCGAGATATCGTTGCAGAGGAAGGTGAACGCGTAGAGCAGACAGGGTAGGCCAAAGATTATTCCGAAAGCGCCAATACTGTGAAAATCAGCTTATCAGCCTGACAGGTTTATAATCTTTCAATGGTTGTGACAACGTACGGGCCTTGAAACTCATAACCGCGCTTCTCTGGAACGGGTTGAATTGGAACTTTTGACTTCTCGGATGTCTTTGACGCCATTGTCCTCGACGACTCACGTCAATAGCAGGTTCAAAACGAGCAATTGGTCTTCTGTGTCGCAGAGACGATCCAGGGGGACTTGTGGTTCAAATAAAATTTCAGGAACAACCCCAGATAGTGCGGATCAGCGATCGGGACGCAGCCCACCGTTACCGATCATCGACGTATGAGGCCGGATAAGCAGAAGCCGATAGCTGCCTTCAATGTCTTGGCGCTTGATACGAGATTATTCGTAGAATTGACTAACTGCGGCGCAGTCCGCAGGATAATAATGAATAATGATTATTGAGAGACCTAGGCAACCTAGGTAGTTTTATGGTCTAAGCCTGAAAAGGCGGGATGGAATGGCTTATGGGAGCTTCTCCGCACGTGGAGGTTGGAGAATTGCGACCGAAACGCCATTTGGCCCGTATTACGCAGCTTCATTGCGATTTCGACATCTTGTGTCTCTCTTTGAACCTCTTTAGCTCGTCTTTTTCTTTTTACATTGTGGGTTTCGGACACGCTCCTTTTTACGATTTCCTCTATCCTTGTTGTCGCATCGATTCACCAAGATATCGCTTGTTTTCCGTCCCTCGGGGATTGACTCCTCAAGATGAAGTCGCTGGCTGGCTCATTCCTGGGACTCCTATTTCTTTTATCAGCTCCTGTTACATCAGTCTACGCTGCCTCTGAACCTACGGGCAAGAAAGATGGACTCTCCCCGTGTGTTGCACGCTCTCCGGCTACCGGCCTCTACTATGATCTGAATGCGATCTCGGTATCTCATCCGGATACCTCGGACGGCAAGAAAAGCAGCAAGAACGCGCCAAAAGAAAGTTGGCATGCAAAGGGCCATGACTATCATGCCAACTTTACACTCAATATCTGTGCACCCGTTGTCGAAGACATAAAGGATGTGGTGGGGGTAGAGCGCGACAGGTGGAAGAATGTCAGCGCCTATTACGAGAAGGAGGGGAAGATTTACTCCCTTGGGTAGGTGTGATAAACATACAGTGCGGTTTGGGATGCGTCGGCTGATCGTATTGTATAGAGAACAAGCCGCCCAACCATTCTTTCGCGGCCGCAAGCTTGTGTTGAATTACACTAATGGCTCACCTTGCCCTGGCGAGCAAATCGGAAATAGTTCGCGGTATAAGTCGACGATCATGTCTTTTCTGTGCGATCGTGATGCTCTTTCCCACCAGGCCATTGCGTCTTTCGTCGGCACCATGGATCACTGTGCATACTTCTTTGAGGTTCGAAGCTCGGCCGCTTGTGGTAGCATCGGTCACGCGAACGGTGAAGGCCTGGGGCCGGCGGGCGTTTTTGGTGTGATGTAAGTCCATACCGTTCTCTCTTTGCGGGACAGAGTACTAATAATGCTGATCCTTAGTGCTCTGATTGCCGTCGCCGCGTACTTGGTGGGTGGTTGTGCCTATCAGCGAACGGTCATGCACCAGAGAGGCTGGAGACAATGTCCAAACTATAGTCTGTGGGCGGGCATCTTTGATTTTGTAAAAGTGAGTGTCTTGGCCTTGATACCTTTCCGGTCATCTCGCATTCGATCTAGACGTGGCGTCCTGAGTCCCTATAAGGAGTTTGGTAGTCCGAGGTTGCCCATTTTCCGAACGGATTGACCTCTGCTTTGGCTGGTCAGAGGCTCGGGTGCACTGAGAAGGCGATACACTCTTTTCCAGTTCCCATACCTTAATAGATTCCTACTCATCTAAGTCGAGCATGTGTCTTGATTTTGTGCAATCCGATAGTGTATATAGATCTCTCTCTATTCACGCGGCATCACTCATGCCATTGCTGATCAATTCCGTTTGCAACCGCTATCCTTGAAAATAAGCTGACGATTCTCCTCACCCTCCCATATAGGACATGTTCATCATCCTCTTCTCCTCCTTGGGCCGTCTTTTCCGTATCAGACGTTCCCCCACCCTCGGACACGGCCGCGCAAGTGGTTCGAGCGGCGGTTTCATCGGGGCGATCGGCGGCCGTCGAGGACGAGACAGCTATGCGTCCGACGTCGACGCGGAGAACCGTCTCATAGACCAACTGGACGAGACCTGGGATGACTGATGATTGAGATGTTTTGCTTCTGTTTCCTTGGGATTTATGATGTTGGTCAATGGTTTTCTTGCTTGCCTCCTGTTGTACAATAGGAGCATGTCTTAAAATTTGGTTATGACGATTTCTTTTGCTATCTGTCGTTAAGACCTCATGTATTGGAAGATTCGGGTCGTGCCACGACGAGTCTGGCAGATGCTGCCGTTGTTTGTCTCAGTACATATCTTTCGATTCAGCTCGGTATATAAGCATTCCGTCGGTGTGCGTAAGAATTCGGACGCCGCTTATTGCATCATTGTATAGCAAACAACAATAGGACGGCTTCTCGAAGACCATTTGACTCTTTCACTTGATAAGCAGCAGGAACAGACTGAGCACATGTGATTCTGGACCCCCTTTGTGGCTACCTGTTATGGTAAGCACTTAGTGTAATGTATCTACTTGTGATTAAGCAATGAACCCAAGACGTTTGTTCAGGTACCTTGTGTGGAATGTATCTGCCATCTGACTCCACGGACCCAAGCTCCATTGAAGAATTCCTTACAAGGGCGGGTGAAGCTACCCACGCACATGTATGAAATACCAATCTAGTCAGATGGATTCAGTAGTTGTGGGAGTGACTGAGTTATAGACTCTAGAGACGGCTTATTGATATGTCGATAATCTGATTCTGGGAATGGCCGAAACTCGGCAGCAATTCTGTTCGCATTAACGTGGCGTTGTAGATTGCCGAGAGCATGCACATCAAGGTCATGCATTGTTTCTATATTTTGAGGGCATTCTGGATTTGGAAGTACCCTGAGAGCCAAATTAGAGCTCGATCCGGTCAACGAGTAGCCGCTGTGATCGATATTGATATCGAGAAGCTGTGGTAGATGGCACATTTCCAGTAGAACCTGTTGCCATGTCCCAGACTTCAATTTGACCAGCCAAAAACTGATATGCCGGATATTCTCTGATAATTGGTTGACAAGCGAGAGAAGAACGTGGCATGAAATGGAAACTCCCCCTAGATAGAGGGACCGCAGACAAAGGGAACGTGGAAAGGCGAGGAAGTCAACATCTAGAATATCGACACTTCGTAGTGCGAGTAATTCGAGATTTGGCGCCATTTCAACCATTCTAAACACTTGCTTTGCATGGGACCTATTCCGGAAAATAGCATATGACGGACTAACTATGGTTCGCCGGTATCTCTGGTCCAGCGTACTTGTATGTGCACAAACATATAACCGGAGACGTCGGAGACGTTGCAAGATATCTCTGATAGGGATCTGCGAAGAACCGGTCTGCTCCACGAAGAAACGCCTGAAGTGATGGGCTATGGGGAATCTAACCTCGAGATCTGTCAGGTTTGGAAGCGGCACGCAACGTATTGTCGAAACTACCGAATCCAGATAGACTTCTATCCGGGCGTCTGTTAGGAATGAAGCCGGTTCATCAAACTCGAGGGCCCTGAGGTTGCCAAATCTGAGCAGACAAGACGACAGGGTCTCGGCAAGGTGACCTATATAAGAATTTCCAGGTTTGTCCGAGTAATCATCGAATCCAAAATTAATTCGACGCACATGTACAGCATATCAACTCTCTGATAGTTCCCTGAGCCGCTTCAAAGGTTCCATCTTTGGATAGGAGCTGGATCTCGCGTTGATATGCCGGAAAAGCCAGGATGAGGCGCTGCGGCAGAAGGCCTTGTTGACCAGGCGCAGAGCGGCTAAGTCTTCTCGGCTCCTAGAGATGGAGTAACGCCTAGCATCCTCTGTCAAATGCAAGAATCCATAATACACGTTCCTCCAAACATGATATATAATCCATGAGAAGAAGTTAGCACTGAGCACAAGATAATACGAAGATACGTCTTACATGATCATATATCTCCATAGGGATTTGCATCTTGATTGTACACCTCTTGAACACTGAGCTACCAGTGAGGTGCGAAGTTTGCGTTGCTAGTTAGGAAGTTGTTCTACATGGATTCTGCTGTTGCTAGTTATGAGAGGGGAAGTTGTTCTAATGCGGGGCGTCTAAGTCCCTTAAGTCTTCGGGAATAAATATTCGACTTTCCCTAATACAGTACTACGACTAGCGGGAGTTTGGATAAGAGGGAATCGCAAAGCATAGACACCTGTTTGAGCGGAGCGAACTCATTGAAGTAATTCGGCGTAGAGCGAAGCGAGCGCTAGCAAGCTTGTAAGTGGTATATAACTAGTTTCCCAAGGTGATGATCATATAATAGCGGATGGTTTAACAAAATGTCAACAACTAGCATCATTGGTCTAGTGGTAGAATTCGTCGTTGCCATCGACGAGGCCCGTGTTCGATTCACGGATGATGCAAATACATTTCTTTTTGTATCTTAATACCAGCGTACTCGCAATCTGACCATGATATTCTGATCCTCTAACACAGAGCCATTCCATAAATATCTCGCTGTTATTTTTGCTGTGAACATGTTTGGCCGAAAACCATCCGTGTCGAACAGCGGCTACTTGCGCTGCTCCATCAACATGCCTAACACTCTTACCTGCAAATGAGGTCTGTAAGTGTAGGAAAAAAGAGCCTGGTAGCTTCTCGTTGATTGAGCGAGTCATCCTTAGTGCAGGGGCCATGCTAATCTTCTCTGTATCGTTCCAAATTGACCAAATGCCCGGAGGCACTCTGGAAGACATTAGAATGAACTATAAAGAAATTTCCGGCAGCTTGATTTGTCGGTAAGCGGGCCAGCGTGGCAACGAAATTGAGACGACATGTCATTCAAAATTAGATCTGGTACAATAAAAAGGCTATCGTCATTAATGTCCGGCAGAACGGGCAGTAAACATTCCGAGGGGGCAATTTGGTGGACAAAGAAAGCAATGAATCGATATATAGCAGGGATATACAACTTAGTTACACAAACAGTTCAACATACAGAGAATATACAAGTCATGAACTCCTATCCTTTTCCTAGACACCGAATCCGCCCAACCTGAACCGCTCACAAACAGAAAATAAGAAAAATGGTAGTAATACCCCATCACTGATGGGACCCTTGGTTCATTCCTGCCATCCCCAGATCATACCCCCCCAGTGGTATGCCTGTACCGCCAAACGCGGACAAGTCTGCAGTGGCATTTTCGCTATTCGAACAGGGAGCCGGAGGGTTTGGATCAAGGCCAACACCTGCGCCGATAGGGTCGAGATTGAAAGGTAAAAACCAGGCGCTCGGTTGATAGTACTCTCCGGTGCCCGACGGGGCGTTGGGGTCCATGTGACCGGTGAAGAGCGCGGCAGATGCGTCTTGGTTTGTATGGGGGTCTGCCCCACCAGGAGTGGAAATTCCCGGGGTATCAACAGTCGCAAAAGCGGCAGGGGAAGGGTCAAACCCAGCAAAGGATCCATAGACAAACTGCCGATCCAGCTGCGGGAGTTGATCTTGGGGAATACCGAAGTCGAATCCGGTTGGCGCTAAGGATGTTGTTCGGCCTTGCTGATTATACATTGTCGGATGCGGGAATCCCGTGCCAGATGTTCCTAACATCCCAGGAGCATTGTTCATGTTCACTTCGACCACCGGTTGAGGGGTTGCCTGGTCCGGAGGAGCAATACTCTTGCTGTCTCTTGGATGTGGCCGACGGGGGGTGCTGTGCTGTGGCACGGATGGAGATAGGCTTGCAAAGAAGTCTTCCACGCTTTGAAGCTCGGGCTTTTGGCCCATCACCCCGTCATCGGCACGGTCTTTTTGCCTGGCGTCAGGATCCTCCCAGTGAAGTCTTGAAACGCCGTGAGGATATTTATCGAACCAGTCGCCGTACTGGAACATGGGGGTGAGCTGATTGCCGTTCTGGGTGACGACGGTGCCCTTGATGGCCGCATCTGCGAACTGCCGATAACGATCTTTGGCACTCTCAACCATATAATGGAACATGCCCCAATACTTCTTCATTTTATTGAGGTACCGATAGGTGTGCCGTAAGTTTTCTTTCGACCGAGCTTCCAATTGTGCGTTCTTGGAGAAAATGCCCCAAATGTGTACCGTACTCGCCGAGTAAGCACAATATCCCGCAAACGGTACCGTAAGAGGATAGGCCGACGCGCGGTCTATTAGTACAGAGATGTGATGTGCTGCCTCGACAGCGGCCCGCCCAGCGTTACTGAGGAACGATTTGGGCATATCCTTGGGAGGCCGCCCTCCCGGTGAGAGCGGAATGGCGAATTGATTCAAGAATAACATGTTCTGGTGAATGATGATATGGAGATAGAGGAACTGGTTGGCGATCTTGTCTGCAGCGTGAATCTGTAAATTTTCAAACGTGAACGCTAAATGACTGGGCAGGGTGGCAGAGAAGTCCTCGATTTGTCGTTTCAATTTCATATAACCCGATTCGGGCGACCATAGAGGATGCGGGTCCTTTCTCTTCCCACCAAGGTTAAGATAGTCGACTATGCGGCCCCATATCACCACAGCTCGAATGATGTAGGCTGACACGCCCATGTTATCCTTGGCATTAGACAATTGACCGACATCATCCGGAACGGGGTTCGGAATGTTTCCTTCCAGGTCCTCCGTTGGGCCTGGTATCTCCAATTGAAATGAAGACTCCTTGATAGGAAGCTGGATCTGCAGAAACTTCTCGTTTCCTATAGGTGGACGCTGACTCCCAGACGAGTTGTAGCGATCCATCAAGAAACACGCCCACATCGTACGTCTCCTGATCTCCCGATCCGTGAAGCTCAGCTGTGCACCATTACCTGTGCCTTGATTCAGTAGAGGATCATAATCTAGCTCCCTGTGAAGCTGTAAAGCGTAGGCCATGCGGAGGGCCTGACCACCAAAAGACCAGCTCCGCCCACCATGGCAGGTTCCGAACTCGTGAAGGCCCAATAGTAAAAAAACAATCAGAATGGTTATACTCGGTTCATCATGTCGGCTCAACGCGATGGCAGCGGCGGGATTTGCCCAGTTCTCTCCACGGAGGAAAGGCGGATCTGAGCTAAGCTGCGGGTGTGTGGAAAATCGAGCCGAAACTGCACAGACGGCCAGGATCAGTACGGGCGGGACTGTCCTCGCTTTCAGCCGCCGCATGAAGCTGGGCTTATGAAGCAGGAGGTATGACTGCCCGTATACACAATCGAAGAAGACCTCAGCCAGATGTTCCTGAATCTCCAACGACGGTAGAAGCTCGGCACCTTCAGTCAAAAGACCGGTCGCATCATTGCTCTTGCCCTCGCGGCGCATGGGAAATGTGTCTTGTGGTCCCTTCCGATCCTCGTGCGCCCATCCTTCCATCTCCGCTGCAAAAGCTTCGTCCGCCGATCGCTTCTTTTGTGTCTTGGATGCCTGACCCGGTTGAGGCGGTCGGACGACTGACCTACCGATTGTGGCCATATCTCGCATCTCGTCTTTCGGAATGGTCTTGATGACTCTATCCTCCATACGCTTTAGCCGCTTATCCAGCATCGCCATGTAATCCGTCCGAGGAGCCGCCTTCCTCGTGGTAACCTTGTAGACACATGGAATTCGAGAGCGCGAGCAATGCTTGCACGCGGGCTTCTCCCCAGAGCACCTGATCTTCTTCCTCCGACACGCGATGCATGCCAACGGTAGACGTTTCCGCTCCTTTCCAGCCTTGGTTTTCATTTCGCTCCATGGAGGCTTCCCGTTGGAGCCGTTGTCGTTGGAATTATGGGCATCGTCGGGCTGGGTAGCATGGGCTCCATCCTGCGCAGCAGCAGCGTCTCCTGCCGTCTGGACGCTCCCTGCATCTCGCGAGCTGGCCCGACTTTGGATGTCGAAATCTTCCGGAATCGCGCTGTCGTCGTGGGGCAAAGTCGGACCAGCAGAAGAGGCCATGGGAGACTCCATGGACTCGGGTGGGATCATGACGGGTGAGGTAGCCCCAGCAGCAAGGTCCGGGACATTGTTTGTGTAGGTAGCAGCGAGAGCAAAGGCCAGCCGAAGGATAATGGTAGCTTTCTGGAGAGATTGCTCGGAATTGGATGGGGTTGCGGGATAGGCGGTAGATGATGGCGGGTATGGGGAAGGGTCAGGCTTGGCATCTGGCCGCGTCGGATTATTAATCAGATAGGTACCTTCGAACGCAGGAACAACTCTTGATACTGGGTATACAATGAATGATATTGATAAATGAAATGGATAGGAGCTGAGAGGAAGTGTCCCTGCTCACAAAACGGATTCTGGGAACCTATGCGTTCGCAGCAGGGCCGCTCTGGGGTAATCCAAACTGCACAAGCAGCCGCTCATCGGACGGACCTCAAAAGGGCTTCCTAGACATGGATTTCGTCTATTCAGATGCATCATGGTGGAGCCTAATGGCATTCTTCTCATACTATATCACAAGTGACACCCGATATGACAACTGCACAAACAGGGGCGGAGTCTGTAAGTTCTACAATATAGCCTGACCAGAGCCGGGATGGTCATTGAAGCAACAGCACCACCTTTCGACCCCTGTGGTATTGTACCGTCCTCGAAGTCTCAAACTGAAGCCGATGGGTGCTACGGGTCATGCATCGAACGTCAAGCCCACAGAACGTGAGATCTCACGACTTCGTCCGCGAAGCGGGTGCGGAAGTCTCAAGAGCGGCCAAGATCTCCTTCCCCAAGGTATATATATTGTAGCCAGGAAAAGCAATCCAGAGCCCACTGTCTGCTATTAGAACCGGTACAAGGCGGAGATCTAGGGACCAGTCTTACTTAGGAATGATATACATCGTAATCAAGGTGAAAGCATCATTGTGTCCAATATTGGCAAATCCGGAGAAAGCCTCGTTGAGCCCTGATAGCCCATTAGCTGGTTACGGACTGACGGACACCATCTAACTCACAGTAAAGGATCGTTTTACTCAAAGTCATGATGGAGGCGCTGTAGGCTACGAGGAGCGCCGTCGCTCCAGTGCGCCCAGACACGACTTTGTCGCCCTTCAACATCCACAAGAAACCCTTACGAGTCTTGCGCTGTTTTCCACGTCCGCCGGAAGTCATTGTTGCTCCATATTTATAGATGACGAAGAGGTAGTAGAGATAAGCCGCTGACTCAACAAGGTTCAAGACGGTCTGCGCGACGGTAAAACCATTCCGAGCGTTGAATGCCGGCCAGCCATACATATAGTCAATTGTCCCATAGAGTGCTATCGGGGTCCAAACAGGCGAATGCAGCTTGTGACCTGGCATGGAATGCGGTCGCAACAACACGTAACTTGAATCCCACAGGACCAGGGGAATCGAGACCAGAAGCCACAAGGTCACAGCCGTTGATGGGGTGTGCACCCATCGTCTGGTGCCAATTCCGTTGGCAGACGGCCCTGGAGATTTTGACCTGGACCTGGCACGCGATGGCGATGGGAACTCGCGGGGATGATGTCTTGTGGAAACCATTTCTCTCGCAGTTGCCTAGGAAGGTGTATGGTAGCACATACAGGGGTCGCTTTGCTCAGCGGAATTAGTGTTCAAAGCTGTGGTTAAGAATTTAATGAGAAGCGAGAAGCACTGAAGTCACGAAGGATGTCGCGACGCGAAGAATGCTGGGTTTTGTGGCATGGCGAAGGGCCGACTGACGGGTGGTGACGTCGTGAAGACGACTGTGTCTGGGTGCGTAGGAAGTTTCCACTGAATTGCAGGTTGCCATAAGACATTACACATTATGATACCATGATACCTCTGCGCTGTCAACGAGCCCATCAGGTATAATGATCCAAGCTTCCTATGGTTATTTAGCGAACTAAAAGAAGAAAGTCAGTAATTAGTTAGGTATTCGCAGTTTGCTCAGCCGAGATTTATTGTCGGGTTACGGCCGCGTCCTCTTCCAAATGGAAAGGCTGAGAACTGTTATAGAAAGCCAGACTCATGGCCAGGTCAAGCAATGGCACATTTCGCCTTAATAATTTATCTAGAATTCTAGATATATCTTGTCCAATGTTTGAGGTGTGTACTCCTGGTGCTGACAAACAGATCGGGATCTGGACGTTGATCATAGTGGAGAGCGGCAATCACGTGCACTAGTCCCGCTCACTGATTGATGGACCCAATACAGATCCAGATCCCCAACCCAAGACCAACCGGTTGATCCTCCTAATCATTCAACTGCAGCGGAGGCTAGGTCTCAGGTCGAATTGCACCAGTTTTCGCTGCCGACAATCCTTCATAGGCTTAGAACTATAAGCAACTCATCTGCCATTAGCAATTACAAGATATTGGCGTATACTTTGATTTTGATGACCTACCACTGCTGTTTGAGGCAGGATGAATCTCGACAGCCACTCAAAGGTTGGAGCCCTGGAGAAAGCGACTCGCACTCCATTGCATTCTGTTGGACTAATGGCAGGTCAGAAGGTCGACAAGCTCGCTCGCATCCGAGAGAACCAACGAAGGAGCAGAGCAAGGAAGCAGGAGCATATTCGCGACTTGGAGCAGAAGCTGGCCGCTCTACAAGAACAAGCACACAAGAAGGATGTCGAGCATAGATTGGCCGCACAACGACTCGAAATGGAGAATAGAAAGTTGAGGTACCTGCTATCTTGTTCAGGAATCCCACCGCATACGATCGAGGAATATCTGCGGACCGGTGATGATCCCGCCGTGACCCAGAAGGTTGCGATACCGGCTCTTCGACGGTCGGAGTTTCAATCGGAACCCTTGCGTCAGGAGACGAAGTGTCCGCGTCCGTGTGGAGGCAAATCATCCAACACTGTCGGTGAATCTCAAAACGGCGATGGTGGCCTCGAGATTCAGAAAGTCGCAATACCGGCGTCTCGACTGCCTGAGATCCAGCCCGAAATTCGATGCCGAGAGCAAAAATGCTCGCGCCCATGCTCAAGCAGGCCAACTCAGGACATTCAGGAGACACCACGGTCTAGTTTCGAGTCTGCTATGACCCAGAAAGTTGTATTACCACCTCTTCAACGGCCAGAAATCCGGTCTGAAGCTCCTTGCCAGGAGACAACGCCTTTCCTACCTTGCTCATCATCGTCGGATAGGCCAGAAAGGGACCCCAGTACTGGCGAAATGCAAAATCGACTCTCCGCTAAGGACGAACCGTCAGACACGCCCGAGCCCCCAGGAAAGGCTCCATCTCAAGAGTCTGGGGACCTATCAGAACGCCCCAGACTGCCTCCACTCTGTGACTGCTCATCTGGAGACAAAGATGTAGAATGTTTTCCTAATAATGGGGACGCCCTCAATACTACTCTCTGTGCAATAGCGGATGAACTGATTCAGCAATACAACACTCGCGGCATGGACATCGCGGAAATTCGGCAGAGGCTATGGGCGGGCTTCTCCAAAGGCCTCACAACAGAAGAGGGATGTAGGGTGCAGAATCAGATTTTGTTTCAGGTTCTGGATGAAATTAGCAACCACTGATGGGCTTGCTTACTATTATTATCCGTTTTCGAGGCATTATCGCATTATGTACAAGTGCATGTGTCAAAGTTTCTCGTCATTTCCATTGCTGTCGCCTGGCAAACCACTTGACGACATATACCAACGCCAAGAGCACGGGAACTTCGACGAGAGGACCGACTGTGGCGGCTAGCGCTTGGTCGCTATCGACACCAAATGTTGCAATTGCTACTGCGATTGCAAGCTCAAAGTTGTTGCTCGCCGCCGTGAAACTTTGTGTGCATGACAACTTGTAACCGAAGCCCAATCGACGCGTTACTAGAAGGGTGATGAGGAAAATGACGGCGAAGTAAACGATGAGCGGAGCGGCGACTCGCACGACTGACACAATCTGATGGACAACGTGCCTGCCTTGGGAAGCGAAGAGTACCAGAATCGTGAACAGAAGGCCGATTAAAGATAGCGGGCTGATCAGCTTTACGAAGGTTCTGTCGTACCATTCATTGCTGATGAGGAACCTTAAAGCGAAGCGGGTGACAATGGCTGCTCCCAGCGGTATACCAAGGAACACACCAACACTCTTTGCGGCCAACGAATATTCGATGGTCAGACCGTCGTCTCCGTCTCCGATGATGCGAATGAAAAAAATCGCGAGGGGAGCAAATAGAACCATTTGCAGGATCGAGTTGATTGCGACCAGAATCGCACAGTATTCACCGTCTCCTCCTGCAAGACCAGTCCAGACAAGGACCTGAAAGCTGTTAGCCTGCATGTCCAGGGTATTCCATCATACGGACAAAGGACAAACCATTGCAATACACCGTGCGATGCCGACTAGGATTAGACCTTCTCGAAGCCCTCGTTCGTCGGGGAGAAACGCCCATGCTAAGGCAAGCTTCAAGTGGTCAGCACCAACCTTGCGGTATCAGCGAAGTTTCCGACCTACCATGAATAGAGGCGCTATAATCCAGTTCACAACGATACTGAATGCAACTTGAATCCAGAGTGATTTTTCGCGGAATGACCGGTGGAGAGTCTCGAATCGCACTTTACACAGAATGGGATACATCATGACTAGTAGGCCGATGGCTATATCGCGTGTGAGCCATCATCTGGCCAACGGTTTCGAATCCAGAGTCATACCTATAGGCACCGACACACCAACGAACTTCCCCTTGTCCAGAGCTTTGCTCGTATTGGGGACAAAGTTACCAAGGATTATCCCAATAGCCATAGCCAGGAAGATCCAGGCTGCAAGGAATTGATCTAGAAAGCCGAGTTGCTTGAAAGCAGAATTTGGACCAGCCGTGGCTGCATCGTTTTCAGATTTCGAGGCATCTGGCGTATTGCAAGCTTCGATATCGCTTGGATGCAGGGAAGGCGAAGTGCTGCCTTTTTCCGGAGTCATGGCGAAACTGCCTTAGAGAATCCAAGGTCCTGAAGATATGTGTAGTAGACCAATCTAATAAAGCAATGCGAACTCTGTACTGAATATAGTCACATATGGATGGATTGCATTTTCATCTACGGCTATGGATACCTACTGCTTCGACTATGGATATCCCCTATGGCGAGGCCGATAAAGCTTGCTTGAAACGGCGAAGATCTGCAGCCAATCATAACCTTGGGGTGACATGTTAAGATCACGTGATCCATCACGCTACCGCATGTGAAACCAACAGTTGGACGAGAGCCTAAGCTGTAACTGCAAAGATGGACTTGTGCTGCGGGAGTGAGTTCCGTAACAAAGTTGCTGAAAGCACATAGCAGAAGTCCACGATGTACTGATTCGGAGTGGCTAAACGAAGTTGAGAAATACCCATGCAAGGATGATGGGAGCTTGTCGACCCCAATGTGCTTTGATGCCTTTGAGGCTTTGAGTGATGACGAGCTTCAGCAGGCAATACCAGACTCGGTATGATCCCATAGACCCCAGCATCAGATGGCTGCAAATGTAGAGGAACCTTGGAGGATAGTCGATAGGAATGGCTTTAAAGCAGTTTAAGTGATTTCCTACCCTACGGCTAATCATCGGCTCAGCAGCAGGCTAAGTCATCATTACGGACTTAAAGTTTTGGCTATATCAGTGATTTAGGGTCTGTGCTACATGGTTGTTCTTGCTGTGAAGCCTGTGAATTGACACTTGAGAATTCATTTTCCTTCTCCAGGCGGGACTCCGCGGTCCACAATGAACCCCACACTGCACATCGGCTTTTGACCGATGCAGGATTGTTTACTCCGTACACAGCTACGGACACGTTCATGGGTATGGTGTCCAAACTGCAGAGTCCCGCAAATGACACGGAAGGGGAGAGACGGGCTGATGTTTGCGGTATGGATGATTGAGGGTGATGCTAGAAGCTCAACGCTTCTTAGCTACTTGAATCGGCGTGGGCAGTTTACTCGATTGTTTAAGAATCGGGATGATATTGGACTACAGTAGTACCGAGTGGATAAGGTTCCGAGCGACGATTCAAGTCTCTACTGGGTTCAAGATCATCTCTCCTGGAGTCTGTAATCCGAGTAATTCTTGGGCCGGGAGTGATGCCGAACGGTTTGCACTGTAAAGGAGTACAGTAACTAAAGTCCCGTCTTGACACATTGTACATGATATATCCCATTGTCAAGTCATGGTCCAACGATAATAACAAGCCCTACCCGTCGAGTGCAGCAGGCCGCATCAGCCGTGTTGACGGTTTGTCGAAGCATTGTTTGTCGTATCGGCAACTGGCTGGTAAAAGGTGACGTTATCAAGCAGGACGCGGAGCTGATGACCCCACGGACTACTTGTACGGGAGTTTCTGAGTTGCAGTCTTGATTGTCTGTTCGTAGTACTAAAGGGGCGGGTCCTAGATACTACCATGGATACTCTATACTCCATACTCATAACCACGCCAACCTGCAGCTGCATATGCCGGCTCATTCTCCCCATGGAACCCCACAATCGACGGGAAAACTGCGGATTATGCCCGACAGACTAACGGTGAGAAATTTCAAATTTCGGGGAATCGGAGTAATTGACCATGTAAGGGCTCATACAGCAGACCAGCCAAGCAGTAATATGCGGCAGTCATGCTAGATCTGGTAGCACGAAGCAAGGCCGAAGGATATGTCTCCCTTCGGGATCTTCAGGAACATAGTATGCACATATGGATTTACTATTGTTCAAATCTATTTGTCTCCAGTGGCCATTTAGATGTATTCCGCTCGCTAATAGATCGATAGAATGATTGAATCAGCGAGTCTAGTCGCATTTCTTGTTGGAAAGTAGAACGGTGAATACCGGATAAATACTTCAATACATCATCGACTAGTGGGTAGTTAGTGCTGCCTGAAAGGGATATTTGAGGGATGATCGTCCGATCCTCATAATGTATTATTTTTGGGTCTTTGACTACTAGTACTGTAAGTCATAATCCGACTCATGATATGTATTCTTGATTGCCTAGAAACAATAAACTTCCGGTGTAAACTGCGTACGACCAGATTACAAATCCGCATTTCATCTTCGGTATCTACTGGATTGAATACACGCCGACCTCGAGTATGTATACCTATTCCCCTAGGAGAAACAAGCAAGGTCAAGCTTGGCAGCCAATCGGCTTGTGGATTCACACCAGTAAGGCCAGTAAGGCATCGTTACTGGTATGCTCCCTTGACCGGTCGATGATGCATTATGGTAAAGAGGGGTACTTTGCTTTGAGCCTCTCCATGCCTAGAAAGGAGTTTCCGAGGACAACACGCGCTGAGCCGATCCTTTTGGTGGCTTGTTGATGTTGCGATAACTTCATTTGCACGCGTGTTTTGTTGACATGAATATCTATACTCCGTACCTTGGTCAAGTACTCAGCATCAAGTCCGGAGACTCCGGACCCAGATGGCTTGAAAATGCGGGGTCTTGATGGGACAGTGACATTGAGGTGACAGCGCGCTCATCCCTGCTGCATCAGCGCATGGTCTTGCTTCTGTCATGTCATTGATGCTTTAACAGGTTTTACTTCGAGTGTTCGAATGTAAACCGAGAAGCCGAGTCATGGTGGCTTGACGGGAATGAGCCATGGGTATCTAGACTTATCGGGATTGCGGTCTGGGACTGGAGCCTCAGGCCACGGGCATTCCCCGGAATTAATTGTGTAATTTGATCCTCTCCTGTATCGACCGTACGAAGCGCACTACATTGAACATTGCTTGACATGGCAGTATATACCAGAGCTTGAGAAATTAGAGATTTAAAGCGCATATTCGGATCCGAATGCGAAATGTATTTGAATCTAACGTAGAGCTGTCCATGGTATTACCCAGGTACGACAGGTACCAACCATAGGTACGCGCTAGTCTTACCCCGTGTCTCCGACGTCTCCAGTTTTCGGCTCCAGAAAAACAAAAAACATCGTCATCATCTGAGCTCCATTAGTCTCAAGTCGTTAACCAGAAAAGAATGGTCCAACAACAGCTCATTACAACTCAAGTTACAGAGAGTATTGTATTTCATTGTCGAGATCATTTATCGCCTCCAGTTACGAAATGAGAGAGGCCAAATCTTGCCAACTTGACCTACCTCTCTGTACCTTTGATGATCTGTACTCCTTGGAGGTACCGGGCCGAAGGATCTAGTACAAATAATCGGGCCACATTCCTCCCCGTGCTGTACCATTCAGTCGCTTACTGCGTACCTTACCTTGCTCTCATGGCATGGATAACATGGAAGTTGAGAACCGTGATTGCTTCTTTCTAGCACAGTTCCACAATCCTCTCGATTGGGAAGCCAGATGTCGATCACCAATGCCATCTCATTATTATTTCCGACGCCCAAGTGGCAAGTGGTACCTGCCTTTCCTAGTACATGACTACATGTGGGCTTTTTTGCTGTCCCTTGCCCGCCCTTGGGTACCTTTGCCCAGACATTCGTACATCATCGTGCAACCCCATAGGTAGTAATATCTTAAAATCATAGTAGTCACTGTCTCTCCCTGCCTCTCTTTTTTTGGACTGGTTATTAATATCCTGTTCCCCCCTTTTCCCTCCCCCTCTTCCTCATTCCTCTCTTGCCCAACTAGAGCTGTGTGGTCGATCGTTTCTTTTCTGGCTACATACACCCTGCTCAGCAATGAGGTTCGGTTGGCTCGAGGTCGCCGCTCTGACGGCTGTTTCTGTAGCCAATGCCCAGGTTTGTACTGCTTTTCCGTCTTTGTTTCGACCGTAGTTGACAATACTTCTGGGAATAATTAGGAATTGGCTTTCTCTCCACCATTCTACCCTTCGCCTTGGGCTGATGGCAAGGGAGAGTGGGCGGATGCCTATAGACGCGCCGTCGAGATCGTTTCTCAGATGACACTGGCGGAGAAGGTTAACCTTACAACGGGTACTGGGTGGGTTGAGACTTCCTTGTGGACAGTGAACTTTCTTCACTGACAATTTACGTAGATGGGAAATGGACAGATGTGTCGGCCAAACGGGCAGCGTTCCCAGGTAGGCTTGCAATTCTGCAGCAACGTGCAAATTTAGTTGCTAAAACGCGGTGGTGCAGACTTGGTATCAACTGGGGTCTTTGTGGCCAGGATTCGCCTCTGGGTCTCCGTTTCTGTAAGCCATGCCTGCGGAGACTTTCAGTTCCTATATTATGTGCTGATGACTGTATCTGTATAGCTGATCTCAATTCCGCCTTCCCTGCTGGTACTAATGTCGCCGCGACGTGGGACAAGACACTCGCCTACCTTCGTGGAAAGGCCATGGGTGAGGAATTCAACGACAAGGGCGTCGACATTCAGCTGGGGCCTGCTGCTGGTCCTCTCGGCAAATACCCCGACGGTGGCCGAATCTGGGAAGGCTTCTCTCCCGACCCGGCTCTCACTGGTGTACTTTTTGCGGAAACTATCAGGGGTATCCAAGACGCCGGTGTGATTGCTACTGCCAAGCATTACATCCTGAATGAACAGGAGCATTTCCGACAGGTTAGCGAGGCCCAGGGATATGGATACAACATCACGGAGACTGTCAGCTCCAACGTAGATGACAAGACCATGCATGAGTTGTACCTTTGGTGAGTAGTTGAAACCTCAAACGAGGAGGACCTTTAACTGACCCGGAATGCAGGCCCTTTGCAGATGCTGTGCGAGGTAAGATTTTCAGCAGACTTGACTCGCGACGAAGAAATCACTGACGAACCGTCTATAGCTGGTGTCGGCGCTGTCATGTGTTCCTACAACCAGATCAACAACAGCTACGGTTGCCAAAACAGTCAGACTCTCAACAAGCTCCTCAAGGCCGAGCTGGGCTTCCAGGGCTTCGTCATGAGTGACTGGAGCGCTCACCACAGCGGTGTCGGCTCTGCCCTCGCTGGGTTGGATATGTCCATGCCCGGAGACATTGCCTTCGACGACGGCCTCTCCTTTTGGGGCACGAACCTGACTGTCAGTGTTCTTAATGGCACCGTTCCAGCTTGGCGTGTCGATGACATGGCCGTTCGTATCATGAGCGCGTACTACAAGGTCGGCCGCGACCGTCTTCGTGTTCCCCCCAACTTCAGCTCCTGGACACGGGATGAGTACGGCTGGGAGCATTCTGCTGTCTCCGAGGGAGCCTGGACCAAGGTCAACGACTTCGTCAAAGTGCAGCGCAATCACGCTCAGATCATCCGTGAGATTGGCGCAGCTAGCACAGTGCTCTTGAAGAACAATGGTGTTCTTCCTTTGACCGGCAAGGAGGTTAAAGTGGGCGTTCTCGGCGAAGACGCTGGTTCTAACCCGTGGGGTGCTAACGGCTGCCCCGACCGCGGCTGTGACAACGGCACTCTTGCTATGGCCTGGGGTAGTGGTACTGCTAACTTCCCTTACCTTGTTACCCCCGAGCAGGCTATCCAACGCGAGGTCATCGACAACGGCGGCAATGTCTTCGCTGTGACTGACAACGGAGCTCTCAGCCAGATGGCAGCCGTTGCATCTCAATCCAGGTGAGTGGCGGCCCTTGAAAACACGTTCTCTGAACGAAGTATTGACCATTGCAAACAGCGTGTCTTTGGTGTTTGTCAACGCCGACTCCGGCGAGGGGTTCATCAACGTCGACGGCAACGAGGGTGACCGCAAAAATCTCACTCTTTGGAAGAACGGCGAAGCCGTCGTCGACACTGTTGTCAGCCACTGCAACAACACGATTTTGGTTATCCACAGTGTCGGGCCTGTCTTGATCGACCAGTKGTACGATAACCCCAACGTCACCGCCATCATCTGGGCCGGCTTGCCGGGTCAGGAGAGTGGCAACTCCCTTGTCGACGTCCTCTATGGCCGTGTCAACCCCAGCGCCAAGACCCCGTTCACCTGGGGCAAGACTCGCGAGGCTTACGGTGCTCCCTTGCTCACCGAGCCTAACAATGGCAACGGCGCTCCCCAGAATGATTTCAGCGAGGGCGTCTTCATCGACTACCGTTACTTCGACAAGCGCAACGAGACCCCCATTTATGAGTTTGGCCATGGCTTGAGCTACACCACCTTTGGTTATTCTCACCTCCGAGTCCAGGCCCTCAATAGTTCGAGTTCGGCATACGTCCCGACTAGCGGAGAGACCAAGCCCGCGCCAACTTATGGTAAGATCGGTAGTGCCGCCGACTACCTGTATCCCGAGGGTCTCAAGAGAATCACCAAGTTTATCTACCCTTGGCTGAACTCGACTGACCTGGAGGCTTCTTCTGACGACCCGAACTACGGCTGGGAGGACTCGGAGTACATTCCCGAAGACGCTACGGATGGTTCTCCTCAACCCCTCCTGAAGGCTGGCGGCGCGCCTGGTGGCAACCCTACCCTCTATCACGATCTTGTTAGGGTGTCGGCCACCATCACCAACACTGGCAACGTCGCCGGTTATGAAGTCCCTCAATTGGTGAGTCGACTCGCAGGTTTCTTGCCTTGCATTTTGGCTAACTCGCTTTTAGTATGTTTCCCTGGGCGGACCGAATGAGCCTCGGGTCGTTCTACGCAAGTTCGACCGAATCTACCTGGCTCCTGGGGAGCAGAAGGTCTGGACCACGACTCTTAACCGTCGTGATCTCGCCAACTGGGACGTGAAGGCTCAGGACTGGGTCATCACCAAGTACCCTAAGAAAGTGTACGTCGGCAGCTCATCGCGTAAGCTGCCTCTGAGAGCGCCTTTGCCCGCTCTCCACTAGCCGATGAGATGATGAAATTGTACAGAATAAATGTTTGGTTCATGTGATGTACAGAGCAGTCGTCTGCTTCATTATATGAATTAATGACGATGATGAGCTAGTCCAACTTGATGTGCCTCCATCCACACCAGTAAACAATATAATAGATACCTTGCGGATGGTAAATCCACACGCCGGTTGACTGCCAAGCTAGCCCTTGCTTGTTCCCCCAGTGGAATAGGTATGCATACTATAGGAAACCTTGCCTGATCCAGATTGACTTCGCATAATTTTGGAGAATTTGCTCCGAAATAACAATGTCTCGTTCTATAGCTCTGGTTGGTTGACGGCCCACGACTTTGTCGAAAGGTAGCACTAGTTGTCCCCCGGCGATAGATGTCGTGTTATTGTTCCGGTATAACCGGATGGTTGCAGAAGGGCGAGCTGCAGGAAAAGACCCTGTGAATATCTCCCAACACTGCATGGTGACCTCGGGATTCGCCCGGTTGATACCAATGGTGACAACGAGTTTGACTGACGAGGTAGGGGTCTCCAACCACGCTCGAGCATCCAGAGCCAGGTACCGAGCAGATTCTGATAGACTTACTATGACTACGAAGTTTAGCTCAGTATTGAATTGTACAGGACCCCAGGAGCAATCCGCTTCCTTTTTCCAGCTCCCGATGGTGACGGTGGTCGACCCAAGGGGGTCCACATCCCAATCCACACCCATAGAGTGCAGCTCGAGACCGATGAGCACATCGAACGACCGCGCGGCCAGGTCCTCTTCAGGACTGGCCTTCACTTTTGCTATCAGAGTTCTCGTTGTCTCGTTGTAAGAAAATCGACAGTACTTGCTTGTCCGCGACCCATCGTCGGTTATATTGGAGTGGACCTCTGGCGGGACAGCAGTGTAAACCAGGTACTGCTCGCGGGATTTGTCTTGTGCAAGGGCTTCGCGCCGGCTGTCCAAGGTCCTGTGTAGACCCTGACTGCTGGTGAATGGACGGTGCGGCAGTCCCTGGACTAGTTGCGCTGCAGCGTCGCCAGTGTTGTACCTAAGAGCCGAGGGGGGTTCCGAAGATGCGGATTGTGCCGGGAGCTCCATTGTCGGCTGTCCGAAACGCCTCGACCAGGTCAAAGGAAAAGCAGCGAGATCGTCTGTTCTCTATCGGCTTGATGTTGTTTGCGACTAGTTGGATACTTTGCGTGTCGATAGCTTGGTGGTGCTGGGAGGTACGGGGTGTCGTGTATGACTCTTTCAGTTTTGACGTCATTTGCTCGGCCACCCATGGGCTAATTGGTACAGTTCAAAAAGATACAGAGCCGTTATATCGATTTGACGGGTCAAGGTCTGATGTATCATATGTTCCGCGTCTCCCTGGGCTGCGGAACCGGACCAGAGATAGGAGAGGAACATTAACTATCTCATTACCTGAAGCTTTCTTGCAAACTTCGACGTGCTCGAGTGGCACTACCTGCTCAGGATAGAGCCCGTGACCTTCCCAGCGGAAGACTGCCGGTCTGCAGGAATCAGACACAATCATAGGCCATGCCAGGATGGGAGATAACTTAGTAAGGTGGTATAGCCCCGACGGCTGTACACTAGGTACAACAACGGACCTATTGTCACCATGAAAGTTAGTTACGGGCCTTGGTTGATATTAGCTAAACTCAAGGATGTCACCTTAATCTGTGCCGACATAATGATGGGACGCAATGGCTCAGATCGAAATCTCCCTGCAGATGTAACAAGCTCGTTTGGGAAAGCGACCCCATGACGGTAAGCCGTCTGCTTTGGGGATGCGCTTTGACGGATTATAAGTACTTGATGTTCTAGCAAACGTGTATGCATCATTTCGTGAAGTTGGGTAATAGACTAAGGAGCAATTCTTATGACCAAGTGTAGAAATAAGGGAGACGCTTCTTATAGAATAGTGAATCAAATTGTAAGCTTAATCTTCGTAGTGAATACTAGACGGACAGAGAATAGAAATGACACTTCTCAATTCACTGTATCAAAAGGTGAAAATACCTTGTCTAGATATCTAGAGCTTGGAACCGTTTCATACTCGGCTGTTGACCTTCTCATAGTACTCGTATTCACCAACTTGAAGCATCCGCCATAAGTCGGGTGAAGTAGGGAGGTCCCCGGTCAATAGGCCTCGACCAACCGGCCGGCTGTCCGGTTCAGGGTTCACTGCTGTAGCAGCCAGTTTCTGTCGCAACAACTCTGTACATGCCTGCAATCCCAACTCAAAGCTCACCCAAACGAAGTGCGGTTCATCCGCCGCGCGATCTCCGTCCATCGCGATTCGCCAGTGTGACTGTGACCGTCACTGTGACCTGAATATAGACCCGTACTCTGGCTATAGGCACTATCTCCCACCGAAGGAACCATCCCTGCCTCCGATGGGAGAAGAGGAAGAGGTCTGTCAAAGTAATGCCGTTCGTACGGGGGCGGGAGGTCGTCCGGCTCCGGGTGGGACTGACTATGGGTGGGAGTCATGTCCATTGATCGAGAATGCTGCAGCGGAGGGGGGCGGTAGGCGGCCGCGGACCAGTTTACGTCGCCCCATGTTGACGAAGAAGTCGGGGAGCCGGTAGAGGGGCTGGTGACGACCCAGATACTCTCGCTTTCGACCCATGTGAGTCGGCGAGGACGGCTCCGCGCCGACGAGAAGCTGGAGAGATCTGAGTTACTGTGGCGATAGCTGTGGCCGTGGCTATGGCTGTGACCGTGACTGAGATTATGGCTAGAACTAAACCGGGCAGTTGAGTCGGGTTCGACTGCCGGGCCTGCTTGGACTCGAAGTTGGGGCCGTGCTGTGTGGCGGATGCAGGCCGGGTTGAGATACTTTGTTCGGCGAGGAAGGGCATGAGCGTCTGCGGACGCCGGTCTTTGCAGGAGGTGGAATCTTTCTGTTTCTGGACTGGCGAAGAAGGCATGGTCGAGGTGTATCTGAGGAACAGACATGTTGCCAGCCGGTTCGGCGAGCCGGGGATTGCGGATCGGGGGGCCTTCGAGTGTAGAGAGATCCATGGGAAGCGAGTACTCCGTACACAGCCTGGAATCGATGGAACAAGGGTCTTCTTTAATTATCGCTAGATGCGGTCGAATTGGCCCTGAGATCGAACCCCACGAGGATTCATGCAATGAGTGGCTCGAGAGTACGAGGCCCGAGAGTCGATGGAGCCAAAAATAAGGTGCGAATACGATGCGACCCAGATGAAAAGTGGATCGACACTTTTGAACAAAGTTAATATGTCATATGTCGCAATCAGAATAGAAGCAGATTTGAGTGAGAGCATCCCGGCATCACTTACCTATATATGTTGTGGGTGGAAGGCCGAAATCATGCTGGAGAGGCAGTGCGACAACACAACAACAAAGAAAACCAACAGACAACAAAGGTAAGGACTCCCTGCGCCTTTGATCGGGTCAGTCGGTGTCAGACTGGGGCACCTTGACCCTAGCCAAGTTTATGGATGCCATGCCATGTTCGTGCTATTCCCGAGTCCCCATAGGCGATCTGGGGCTCGGATGGATCTCTTGGACAACCGACAGCGGAGAACCAACAAGACACCTCGCCGTGAGAGGTGAGAAAGTGAAAATAATGGTATTTTGGCCCCGCAGATCCATCAAGAGTGTCGGCGACAAGCGCAAGGCGAGAAAGATTCGCTAAGCCGCTTGTTGGACGGAGCAGGTTGATGTAAGGCGCCCCGACATGGCCAGAACTCAAGCTCACTTGGACGCCGGGCGGATAGACAACAATCATCGAGTGTGACTCTAGTCATGTGTCGAGTCTAGTCATGTGTCGGTATGGATAACTCACTGCGTCGGTTTCGCTTCTTTGAGTATACGAGGTTGAATCGCAAAAGCCAAGAGAAGAAGCGGCTGTTGCTGTTAGTCGCTGGCATGAATCATGATATGTTGGATAACAATGACCAGTTGAGAACACTGCCACAAAACCAAGTATTTTATTATCCTATATCAGCATATAAACGGTTCCCTGGCCCGCTAAAATATCCCTTGTCTTCAAAGCCTCAATTCAGCCCCATGTTGTTACTTATCTGGCCTTACTGCAGCTTCCTAACTTTGCGTCTGCTGTCTCTTTGTTACTTGTACGGAGTACTGACTTGGAAGAACATTTCTTCGAGCGTCGGAAGAATAAATATCAACTTTAAATGATGGATTAAAACTGTGAGAATCGCCTGGTGTTCATCTACAGAACACTCCTAGTGTCCTGTGCCGCCCACCTTCGACTCAGCCTTCTAGAAGAAGTGACTCGTGCTTTCAAGTATTCGAGATGCTACATGCACATTTCTTTTCTATCACTTGTTATGAGTGCATAAATCAGATTAAGCTGCTTTGCATCGGCCTCATAGAGGGCGATCGCTTATTTTGTGTCTCGGCAGTTGCTGTACATCCTTACGAACCAGGCGATCATTCCCAAGATGAGACATGATCTCCTTTTTTCTTTAAACACTAGACACAATGAGATGAACATTACAATTAAATATGTTCAAGTTACATCATCATATTGACAAGTCGAGAATACAATGTAAGAAAAAGATATGTATAAGCAAGGATATAAACTACTCTCCCAAAAAGAAAGCCCAACTATTTGACACACACCCGTCACTCCATCATGACAAGTTCATCCAGAAACACGGTCCTGGAGCCTCGAGTGACCGGGGTTCACACTATGGACAAGAAGTGAACTGCTCTAAGCCAGGAAGAAAGCGGCAGCGGCGGCAGCACCAGCGAAGAGGAAAGAGCCGCTGAGGGTGTTACCAGCGCCAGTGGAGAGACCACCAGGAGGAATGGAGGAAGGACTGTGACTTGTCAGTGGATATTCAGTAGACAAATCTGGTGAGATGAGAACTTACGTAGCGCTGGGGCTAGGCTTGCCGGTAGGAGCAGAGGGGATGACGGGGACGGAAGAGTGGGCACCGGCACCGGCAGGGCCGCTAGGAGTAGCGACAGGGACGGTGATGTAGGTGACGGTGGGCACGCAGGTGGTCACAGCAATGACGGAGACGCTGGGGGCGGGAGCAGTGTGGGAGGGAGCAGGGATCACGGGAACGCTGCTGGCGCTGCTGCTGCTGCTGCTGCCCTTGCTGCTGGCGGAGTGAGTCTCAGCGGGAGAAGAGACGGTGGTAGGGGCAGCGGAAGAAGTGGTCACGGCGTTAGCACCCTCGGGGGTGGAGGTGTGACGAGCAGGGCAGTTGGTGACGGTGGGAGCGCAGGAGGTGATGGTAACATCCTGGGTCTCGTAGACGGTCTGAACGTCACCGTTGGGGAGAGCAGCGGCAAGGCCGGCGAAGAAAGCAATGGAAGCAGCAGTGAAACGCATCTTGAATATTGGTTGGTTGGTTGGTTTATGTAGAAAAGTCACTGGAATTAGCCGTCAAGGCAATTTTATGTTGTGGTTAAAAGAGAGTGTGGGTAGTTGGTTTGGTTTGAAAGAGTGGCCGACCGAAGTCAAGTTGAATCGATGCTTGAAGCAGGAAGGTAGTCTTGGGCTTGGGAGAAAGAAACAAGAAGAAAGAGCGAAGGAACGATGGAGGGGGCGCTGGGGGCCTTTGTATGAACGGGGAGATTAAACCTGGAGATCGTCTCAGGGGAAAAAAGGCAAAGAGAGACTCGACCGTGTCGGGTGGAGAGCGAGGGGGCTGCACCACCAGCACCATATTGTTATTATTATTATTATTCTTATTATTATTGCAGTACTAACTAGGTACAGTAAGTCAGTAACGGAGTGTTCTCTATTCAGCCTGTAAGTTTCATCCAATAATCCGCTAAATTGGAACGGCTTCACTAGATCTAAGTCAATCAATGTTATTATTGCCAGAATTATGAATCTCCTGACTAGCAATCTAAGATTAGAGGGTTGCGCCAAAGTCGCGGTGTACATCTGGACACCAAAGTTGCTCCATATTCTATACTGAAGTGAAGGTAAACAGTATGAGATACCTAGGAAATGCAAATGTTATTACACAATGTATGTCCGCTCATCCATCACATCTCATCGCCATACCATTATGTACCTTACTGTATGCTCATGATTATGTGGTACCGCTAAAGTACGCTCGTGGGATGATTTGACAGAGGCTGGCCTATAGCATCAGCTGGCCTAAGACAGTATCCTAGTGCTTAGCTGGTCAGCATGAGTGCGACCCTGCGTGGTGTTGATCCCGCAGTTCCATTGCTTGTTCGAGTATCGCCGACCAAAAAAAGCGGTCCAATCGTTCGTTCCTGAACCCCTGAGTCTCAGGAACTAGCGAAGTTAAGAGGCTTTTTAGTTACGTAGTATTTCTGGGCATTCAAGCCGTTTTCTACTCCGTATACTCGTTCTATCGCATTGTAATAATGTCAGGTTTCCTTCCATTACAGAGTGCAGCTTTGATCAAACCTACTCTTCATTACAAATGGGTACAGGATCAAAATGATAGAGTAATGAACCCGCAACTACCCATCTCATCTGCCAAGCGATACAACGTCGGGACTTGGGAGTTACCTGTTTCACGTTTTCCGCTGTGAACCAATCAGAGTTCATTGGTAGCCGTTCCTGAATCCGTGGGCCACTCAGAGGTCTCTTTTGTTTTCCCGCTGTGGCTCTCCAACCCCGCTTTGTGTCCAATGACCTGAGATCTAGTGGAGCCACAGTGCTCCACCTGCCCCTAAGTCCTTTATTTTGATTTCAATTCAATTTGGCGGTCTCACTCAGGGACGGGCGACAGAGCGCCAGGCTGAATGATTGTGGTTCCTGAAATTTTTGGAACTCTGGATCTGAACATGTCCGGATCCAGCACTTCAAGGGATGATCATGTCCAGGAACCAAGGATTGTTAAGAATAGTTCTGGGGTCATCTTGGAATCAGGCACGATGACCTCGTGAGTCAGTAATCGCCCTGGATTGATGCAAGTTACATTGACATGCTGTGACGCAGTATGCCAGTCAATGCACAGACCCAACAACCTGTACCGGAAATTGGCCTTGAAAATGCAACCCTGCCAGGGACCAGGTCTGGATACCACTACCAAAACACTGACTTGACAGAAACCTGAGCGAGAGCTTCGAGACCAGGGCCTCTGAGACGCCACAGTCACACTTGTTGTATTGCTTAATTAAAGCTTAGTGGTAGGCATCTACTGTTGCACTACTACTGGTACTATTGGTCTTGTGAGCAGAAAGAGAGAACCATTAGGCTTGGAAAGACAAGCCACAGAGGAGAGACATGGCTAAGATGTTAATGAATTGCTCCTCTGGTTACCCCTGACTAAAAGCGAGCATATTCAAAACTATAACTTTTGATTGGCTATGTAGAGCCGGTAATAGGCGTCAAACCCAATTCACCTAAATTCAGAGCATGTACGGAGTACTCCATAGAGACGCACATTTTCCGAAGCGATGTAGATATCCACTGAGTTCAAAAGATAGGACAAGCATGACTCTAATCATTAGGCCTGGGTCTGATGGAAAAGGGGTTTGGTCCATCCTTCTGTACTACTGCAAGCAAACTACCGAGTAGACTATTTAGTCCGCTAGTCAAGCCAATGTTGCTTTGATTAGAAACGGGTTATTGATTATGGAGAGTGGTCACCGGAGTCGATACTATAAACAGAAGACTGTTTAGTCACTCATTGACACTCAGAGACATACTGATCACGGAGCACTTCAGGGAACGCAACAATATGGTCTGTGCCTATACTAAGTATTTGGTAGGATATGGGCAGGGACAATGGTCCACAGATCAACAGGGGCAGTCTATCATTCATTGCTCACTGAACCAATCCCGAGAAGCTTGCAAATTTTGTAGTGGCAGTCAGCTCCATTCTTTAAAATCAAACGGATTATGCATGCAATATTTCGAATAGATGTCCCAAGCGAGTCAATGACGAAGTCGCTATATTGTGCATGACCATTCCTTTCTTGCAAGTATCTGGACGATCTACGAGCAGTGGGGATTGCAAAGGCTAGAGCCGCGCGTCTATGATGTATTAATTGGAGAATGTACCCCTCTAACAGCGACCAGGACAGTAGGTGCTCCGGTGATGGCATCGATATGAGGTAGAACTGTAGATACATCCAATGACGTCTGCACAATTGCCGAGGATTGTCATTGTTTCTTCACACTCGTGAAACTTCGCTTATCGTTATCGTTTCCTTGAGAGTAGAAGAGATGGAAATGACCTCGGTGGCTATTTTAGGACCCTGTGGGGCCTGGATATCGGAAGTAGTGACGATGACATACGGAGCAGTCATTCTCACATCGACTCCTTGTCGTTGATTGTGAAGAATGTTAATGGATGTGATGTCAGAAGTAGATTGAGCTCTTTTGCGATCAAGATAGGAGATCCAAGTCAACTGCCGGAGTGACTTTTTCGAAGAATAAACTCGCTACCTGAAATTGAAGCTGAAGCTGAAGCAGCACGTGCCTCAGTTGAAACAGAAGACCCTCATGTGGAGAAATTCCTCTATTTGGACAAGTACTACGGAGCAAAAAGGCTGATGATCCTAGGAAAGATCAGTCTCTCGATTAACAGAAACCCTGACCGAGTGCCCATATCTGTACACATTTGCAGACTTGCAACTTGCTGCTTGCTGCTTGTTGATTGTTGATAGTTGTGGAGCCTGACCCAAGCAACTGTTGCCAGCACAGCCATCCAGACCAAGGACCCTTCACAAGCCACAAATCCGAGAATTTTAAGTACAGGGAGACTAACAGTCTGAAACAGTCGCAACTTGAGGACTCGGATGTCTCATTTCGAACTAAAATAAGTGGACAGGCGCCACATTTGCCAGATTGGGCAAGGAAAGTGGCTGAGTTGATGTTAAATCCATAACAGGGTGTAGCCACTGGCTGCTTCGGCTAGGGCTCGTCCTCTCCACACTTGTAGCTAGTACAGAGCAAGATACCTGTCGATATTCTATGGTCGATAGCATATGAACTCATAATCGAGAGTTAAGCATTCAAATCCGGGTATGATGATGCCATTGAGAAGGAGATACGGATAGATGATGTGGAGTTTCATCGACAAGATTTTTCGTGGATGCCTAGATCATCTGCACTGGGAGCCGAGGACAACACATCGAGACCATCAACAGCAACAACAACAACAAATTTTATCCCACAGTTGAAGACAATGCCAACAATGAAAGACACCATCTAGTGAAGATGAACAAATTTAGATACTATTAACTATCTGGATATAGCCGACAGGAGTATTAGGTAGAGATCGCATATTTATAGAAGTGGTACTGTCTAGGCGCCTTTCGAAACAGGCTGGTTCCACCGATGCGATCCCCAGCGCGATTGTCTGTTGGCTGTGCCTTGTGATTGGCATTGCATTGTGATAGAACCGAGTAACAGCGTATAACATAGGTAATTGATATAATAATATAAGCGTCATATCGCTCATCATCTAGCTGTGGATGGTAAATATTCGACAGCTCAAACAGCAAACAGCCAATCCAAGGTGACTGACACTCTGTCAGCTGCTCTTCGTGTCATCAATAATTCTTTCGCTTCCCCGACCGTTGTTGGCCCATCCCCATCATCCTTCGATCCTACCCTCACCCACACCACCCTCATCAACTCCTTCGTTATCCAGTCTCTTTCTTTGATTCTGTTCAAAGGAAGAGAATTACCAACGTTCGTTTATCCCGATCTATCGGTGTCGTCTATTGTGTTGTCTCTTTGATCTTACGCCTACTATTTCTTACCCCTCCTTTGTTCATCGGCCGCGTGTATCTCGGCCCCACGGCCACCTTTTCAATCCCCGGTGCTGCTTCGTCCACCCTCTTTTATCATTTTAGTCCTCGAGCTTCCCATTCAAGTTGTCCAACTCAAACGTCGCCGATCTGGCTACCTTGGCTGATCCCAACGAGTTGTTTTTGCCGGGGGAGAGGCAAAACAACCTCGCCATGTCGTCCTCGCCTGTTCCTCTCCTCAGACCACCAGTGCCTGGCAATCGCGGCAACAGCAATGGACCTCGACCTCCAAAACTCACGCTGGGCATCCCGCCGTCACCGAACAGCAGACCGGTCGATGGAAATGGCGTCGTCCCCGCAGTCGCAGCAGCTGCCCCCGAGGCTCCCCAACCTCAGCGACCTTCTACGCGTCCTGCTCCTCCTCAGCTGCGACTTGCGACCCCCATGGGCAGCAGTTCGGATGTCCCCCAGGAAGTACCCCGGCTGGCGAATGGCAGACCAGCCCCTCCGCCTCTGGCGACCACGGGGTTGAACGATTCGAGCGGACATTCGAGATCCAGCAGTTTCACGTATCTGGATGGGAAAGCTAGCGGTCCGGCATCCGCGTCATCGTCGAATTACTCTGCCCTCTCGTTCGCCATGGGTCTCCGACAACCGCACGGCGGCACCCCGGATCCCTCATCTGCGATCAGCTCGGTATACTCCGACCGGGAGGGAGGTGTGCAGATGGAGCGCGATAACAGCGTCAACGGACTTCTTCCCGATTTAGATAAGTTGAGTCTGGAAAAGGGCAGGCCCCTGGACGTTGATGATTTGGATGATGAAGGTTGGCTGGCTGCGAGTGAGCAAAAGAAGATTATTGAGTTGGGTAGTCTGGGTGAGGGGGCTGGTGGTGCCGTTACACGGTGCAAGCTCAAGGACGGCAAGACCGTTTTTGCCCTGAAGGTATTTACCATATTCCTGAAACGTGAGATTTCTTCATGCCAATACAATTACTTTTCCAGATCATCACCACCGACCCAAACCCAGATGTGAAGAAGCAGATTGTTCGAGAACTCAACTTCAACAAGGACTGTGCGTCAGAGCACATCTGCCGGTACTACGGCGCTTTCATGGACAAGTCGACGGGAACAATCTCAATTGCGATGGAGTTTTGTGAAGGAGGAAGTTTGGACAGCATTTACAAGGAGGTCAAGAAATTGGGAGGCCGAACAGGAGAAAAAGTACTCGGCAAAATCGCCGAAGGCGTCTTGAATGGTTTGACATACCTACATAGCAGAAAGATTATCCATCGAGGTAAGCTCGCTTCTTTCAGGGATTTGTGCAATCGGCTGACCGATCAGATATCAAACCCTCAAACATTCTCCTATGTCGAAACGGCCAAGTGAAGCTGTGTGACTTTGGCGTCAGCGGCGAATTCGGGACCAAGGGAGACGCCAACACATTCATCGGCACCTCTTACTACATGGCTCCTGAGCGAATCACCGGCCAATCCTATACCATTACGTCCGACGTTTGGTCCCTTGGTGTGACGCTGCTGGAGGTTGCCCAGCATCGTTTCCCGTTCCCTGCCGATGGCACCGAGATGCAACCACGAGCCGGATTGATAGATCTTCTTACCTACATCGTTCGCCAACCCATTCCCAAGCTGAAGGATGAGCCCGAAAACCGTATTCGCTGGTCCGATAACTTCAAGTACTTTATTGAGTGCTGGTATGTATTCTCTGCGATGAACAAACGGGCCAGAGTTAACTCGTCCTAGTCTCGAAAAAGAACCTCCACGAAGAGCTACACCATGGCGGATGCTGGAACATCCCTGGATGCTAGACATGAAAAATAAAAAGGTCAACATGGCCAACTTCGTCCGGCAGGTCTGGGGCTGGCAAGATTGATTCCCCCAGTCCTGGACTCTCTGCCGATTTCAGCATTCATTAGATCCGTTTCATTCCCTAATCACCACCCATCGACCGCAGCATTGACTTAATCTCATCTACAATAATGCCCTTGCATATATTACGGTCTCTCCTTCAACGCTTAACAAGTGGCTGGGCCTTCTTGATTGACCAGGATGTCAAAAAGCATACGAATCTTGCATTATGACGACATTCATTACCTCTCATTGCAACGTCATTCCTTCGGGTGAACAGCCGGAGTTGAATTATATTCTTCTTGGTTTTCTCTTCTCATTCCTATCTTCCGCAATGTTTCTTCAAATTTTGAGGAGAGAGTTCGAAAGACATCTGCCGGCGGGCAGCAGTGCTGACGCTTTTTCATGGATGCCGAACGGGATAGCTGGGATTCGATCTCTTTGTGAGTTTCAATGTCGGTTCAGCCTGATTCTTCTTGAGCAGCTGCATCTGTGTGTGCTTTTAGTATCTACCTTATGTTCTTGTTACATGCCTGTCTTCCAATGAGAATGTACATTGGCGTCGTCAAGTCAATAGTGAAAAATCTCATTCATCTTCTACCTGATGGGACAGTCACTGTCATATTGGTCAGATCAATAAGCTCAAAGGTACATTCCGTTACCTTATAGCGATGTATCAACAAGGCCTCAGGCAGAACTCAGATGGCCATTGGATGTTGCAATGCAGGAAAATGTAACGCAAGTTTCAGGAATTTCACTGAAAATCCTGGAATATTACCCGGAAACCAGTGACAGATGCGCTCTACCTAGTAATATGGAATAAATGGGACTTGGAGCTGTGCGCTGTGTTTTCCCTGAGTTCAGGGGTTTGACATTGATGCTTCGATTGTGAGGACGGGGACGGGCTTGAGTATGATGTGGCATGCCATTCATTATTTCTCACTGCCAAAGGCAACAATATGTATATGAGTAAGGTATTCTACTACCGTGATAAATGCATAGAGTCAAAAAGGACAAGGGCCAATCTCAAGTCTCAACGCTAACCGGGCCAGACGCGGGACCAACGCCATGTCATCATGGGCAAACATCACAAGCTCAGCCGAGAGCTGTAAGAGAATGCAAAACGAAAGAAGATGGTTTATTTACGATCGGTTTACGGGCTGCGCACCGAGAACCCAGCCGATCCCGCTTGCCAGCCCGCCCGTCACCATGTTACTGACGACGTCCCTCTTGCGGACTCGGCCCTCCTGCGACTGCGGGCTGGATTCCTCGTGTCCTTCGCGCGCTCGCGACGACGGTGTCATTTCGTCTGGTGAGGCGGCTGCCGAGGCAGCGCTGCGTAGGGGGAAAGCGTTCTTCTGCAGGGCGAGGGCGGCGCCCCGGGCGACTTCGAAGAGACCCATGGGTGCGTCTTCGAGCTGGGAACGGTGCCGTTGGGCGCGGACGCGTCGAGCGTGTTGCTGCTTGGTGTCAAAAGCGTCCTGTTCCGTGTCTGTAGGGCCGAAGCCGCCGGGAAGGGTCGAGAGGCTGTCGCCCTTGGCGTCCCATATCTCTTCTTCTGCGCTTTCCTGGGCGCGGAGGACGTTCATCTCCTCGTCGCAGCGACGCCATGCGCCGAGAATCTCTGGGAGTGGATCGGGGTATGGGACGAGAGTAAGCGCCAGGGAGAGGAGCTCCATGCGCTGCGAAAGCTGGGTGATTTGGGCTTGCAGGGACGGCTCAGGGGTGGAAACGGGGGCGCGGTAGCGGCCGGCGTTGTAGACAGCGCGCCAGGAGATGTCGTCTTTGACGTTCGGATTTGTGAGCGGCGAAGCGGTAGGTAAAAGTGAAGGGGGTGTGAGACGAGTGAGGATGTAAGAGTATGCGGTGCCAAAGTCGTTTGAGGAAAGGGCGGATGAAATGGCCAGAGACATGACGCGCCGCTCGGCTGTAACCACCACATCTTCCCGCGATGTAGAAGGAGCGGCCCCGAAATGCGATTCATGGTCTTCAGAAGCACCGGTGGGTAGCCCGGCCTCGACCAGATTCCGGCCAATGGAAAGTAGGTCGTCGAGTTTTGTGTAGCTCTTTAGATTCTGATCGAGAACCTTTTCAATCAAGGAGAGAGGATCGGGGTGGACTCGGATGCTGACCGGCTGAAAGGGGACGCCATGCTGCAGGGTTAGAGAATAGAATGACAGAGCGTGAGTTGCTGCTATCAGCGCCTGGATTTGTTTCAAGGTTACGGAAGTTGGGAAATGAGGTCGGAATGCTTGTAGACTGGTACACGCAACAAAGCCTGTCAGTTGAGTACTGGATAGGAATCGTACGAAACTCACATCTCATAAGCCCTCTTCATTCCCCCTCGCGTCCTATTGCCGTTGCTTGCATTGTCATAGGCCGCAAAGATAGCATCTTGAACCGCTTGTTCGACCTGATTGAGATCCAGAGGAGCCGGGTCAGATCTGGTGTAAATATCCACGGCCAGTTGATATTCTTGAGTCGATCAGCACCTGACAAGCGAAAAGTTCCGTATTTTGAGACTTACCTTTGGCTTCCAACAAGGCTCTCAACACCTCTGTTTCGACAGTATCCCGGGAGACCTTCCAAAACAGTCCGTGACAGGGAGGACGATCCACGTTCTGTTCGGACTGTTTCGCCTGCCAGTCACGAAGCCACAGCAGCTGTTCACGAACCTTCTTCCAATCACGACCAGGAGTGGCCTGCTTGGCAATCGAGCTGACCGTACTGCGAAGCTCTGCAAGTTGCATATCCTCGGTGCTGTGCAGGCACAGGTTTGCAGCTTGTCTGCAGGGTATTGAAACGCCCAATTCATGGAGCACCTGCAAAGAGAGAAGTAGTGCGCTCAAGAACGAGACCGAAGAAGCAGACGGTTGAGTCAACGGGTTTGAACTCAACAACAAGGTGTTTTGTAACAAACTGACTCTTGATGTGGACGGAATCTCACCCGCATCGAACGTCACCGAAGGAAGCGAGGAAGCCTTGGTTACAACAAACAGAGAGTCCTGAAGGTTGAGTAACTGGGCCACCCTTATTACAATCTGCACTGAGCCCTCCAGAGAGGAACTGCTCGTATCAGGGTTTGCGTACACAACGGCAAGGCCCGACTGGCCATAACGAGTCCGCATTTCCGCCAATTCGTCCTGCGTTGGTTGTTGATTCTCCTCTCCGTAGCCTCCAAGGTCCACGTCCTCAGGCCCATCCCAGTGAACAAAGGCGTTGACTGCAGTATCATGATCCACCAAGCTATGCGACAGCAACCATTCATTTACCTGTTGCCATATAGCACCTGTTGTAGTCTTCGGGCTGTGACTGTCCTGAGGGAGGGATATCGCGCTCTGACTTGCGGCCTCATTGAGCCTGCGTCGTTTCGCGCGATTGCTGCCATAGATCCACGCACCCACCAGCCCACGAAGGTTCCTCGCGATGTCCATCTTGTCTTTTCTCGGACTCGTCATAGAGAGCAGAACGTTGACCGCGGTGGCATCGTCAATCGACTCTAATGTATTCAAAGAGAAAGTCTCATCTTGACTCGGGTAGTACTCATAGTTCAGTCGGAGAAGCGGCAGAATGCTAGAAATCAACCATGTGCGCACGGTGGACGAGCGTTGGTAGAATGGGAGAAGAAGGTCGAGGATGAGTGGCTGAAGACCGGTCTCGGAATCTATGCGATGCGACCGATGGATAAGGAACTGAGTCAAGAGGTCGGACGGCTCGCTATCCTCGTCATCAGGGTGTCTCAGCGGCAGTAGACGAAGCTTCCGAACGCGTTTCCTCGCAACAGTCTCGGGAAGGTCTTGGACAGCAGAAACGTCGATGTCACCTTCAGAAGGCTCGATCGAGGAGCCAGACACTAGTTTTTGAAGCACAGATGTATAGACCTGCGGTTCTATGCTCTCTGGAAGAAAGGTCAAGATAACGCGGAAGAGACGCTCCAAGGGTAAATAGCTGGGGAATTGGGTGTGGAGGAGTGGCAGATGAACGACATTGCCAGTGGCACAGAGCTGTGTTGCTAGAAGAATCGCATGAGCACCAGATATCGTTGCGGAAATCGCCATCGCGAGTCAGACTCCATGAAATGTCCGCTCATGTCAGAGTCTAGTCGATACTTCTCAAGCCCTCCCAAACGGAAAACGTAGACGTCAACGGGGACAACAGGCGGGGCGCTCGGACCACCTGGGCGGAAACAGGCGAATCGACGCTTGACTAAGACAAAGTCGCATCCTCACCTCCGCTGCTCCATTCCGCAGTCCTCTGCAGTCCAAATCCTACTCTTACGCCCCCCAGCGACATAATGGCCTCTGGTTTCGGTCTCAATGGCGGTATGTTGTACTTTTTCTGTCACTTTTGAGTTCCAGGTCGCCTCAATCGTTGATTCTGGGCGGTCACCGTCACTCGACTTCATCCATGCGGACTCCCCGGCTAATACTCCCGTGATTGTCCAGGTCCCTCGCGCTGCTACGGTTTTTGGCAGGAGGTTCTAGGATGCTACGTTGTCAATGCTGGAGAGGGTGAAGCCGGCAAGAAGAAGTGCATGCCCGCTCTGGAGGATTACTATGAGTGCCTGCACCACCGGAAAGAGGTACGCCCTTTGCTCTGGCACTTCTCTTGTTCGATTTGCGATGGACGGCTGTTTCTGGGATATTCGAATACTGGCGTGATGGTCTGACTGGTGTATAGGCTCTCCGAACGATGAAGTTGCAGGCCGCGTACCGCAAGGCCGAGGCCGCACACCCCCGTGAGAATGCGCCCAAGGCAGAACAGATTCGCAGTTTGGGCCTGTTAGGGAAGGAAGAAGAAGCGTCTGCGTTGCTGGCCAAATCATAAAGGGGGAATTGTACGCATATCAAAGGGGTGCGGTTACACGTTTGTTGTCTTTATACTACTACCAGTCATGCTGTCGCTTTACTCAATGGAGTTTCCAACTGTACAGGAACAAAGCTGCCAGTTTCCATCTCTACCACTCACGAACTTTGAGCCTAGTGCATTTTCGGTCGATGTCTACGCTTAAGAACTTCACTTGTGTCTGAAGTCGAGCTCAAGTGTCATGGAGGTTCGTCGGGAATAGAAGATCGATGAGGAGGTAAATCCCGGTCTAACCCTCGGTGAAATGGCTGGCTTATATGAATATCTCTGCCACCGTAGAGGTGAAAAATGTCATACAGTCATTGATCCCGATGAATGGTGTCCATCTGCATAGAATACAGAATGCGATCGAATGAGGTCTAAGGAAATCTGATTAGAGATCCTTGAATTGAGAGCCACCTGTCTCAATAAGTGAATGAGAAAGCTAGACTATCCAGTGGTATCCCTGAAGTACTCTGAGTGTATAGTAGGCGACAGACATAAGTAATACCGTATACCTTAGGCATTAAGACTGTCTCTTAAGGCCAAAACATATTGAAACGCTGCATGGTACGAAATAGCTAAGGTAGTATTGTCAAGCATTCTCTAAATGATAGCTGACTTGACAAATTGAGGTATCCTTCAAGTGATCAACGCAAGGTCAGGTATGCACATGAGGCGATCTGGCATTTCTTGGCATGGTGTTGGGAGATTAAACAAGCTATGAGGCGATATATAATTACGGGTACACAAGTCAAGTATATTTTGATGAACCTGTTTTGGCAGAGAACTTTGCTTGAGGGAGAGTCTGTAGATATGAGAGCCAATTTCTCCTTTTCGATCGACGATATAACTTCCAGCTCTTTCCTATACTGTAACTACCAACTGGAACCTCGGTACCCTGACCATGTCACCAGAGGGATCTGGGTGTCCATGATCCAAACAGATCATCATGGCTCTCTGCGGTGTCTCATTTGCAGGAAATTTCGCGGCCGTCGATCCAGGTGAGGGATAGTCACGTGATACTAAGAAAACCTTTACGGGAGTGGAGCCAACTAAGCCTGTCCAGGACTAGCGCGAGTGGTCCAAACATGGGCAGGCGCGCCCAGCCAAAGATGCCCCCAATGATATAAACAGCCTGCGTGACCTCGAGAGGAGAAAAAAGGTCGATGATCCAAGACGGACAGAAACAGAAACAGGACAGGACAGGTTACCTAAGGAGCCACCCGACTATACCTACAGAACAGCCACACTTGCAGGCAAGCAAGCAGTACAACATCACTGTCCTGTAACCCCTGTTTTATTTCTTATTTCTGTTTCTTTTCTCCTATTCGCCTTCTCTCTCATTCATACTTCATATCTGAGTAGTATTATACTCTGTTCCTCAATTTCTCCATTTCACTTCTCCGTCGATGGCTGTGGCGCGGGTGTAACGATCTCGTGTATTTTACCATACCTCCCTTGATCTCCGTTACCTGCCTACTTCCTCACTTTGGCGTCTCGGGAGGTATTCTCTTCGTCATCTTCTTTTCTTCTTGATTGTTTTCTTATGGAAATTCTTTTATACCCTGCACGCATAATCTTTCGCGATTACAGTTCGCTCTTCCTGATTTAATTTCTTATCATATTTGCGCTTACATCCAAGTTGACGACCCGCCATGACTTCCAGGTAAGTGATCCGTGTCCGTCATAATCCGGGCGTTTCCGTATCGTATACAAGTGGACGCTAACCGTTTACGTTTAGACTTGATCGTCTTGTCACGTGAGTTTACTCGCAGTGAGCCTCTTCTTCGCCAACTGACCAATTACCTTTGCAGATTACTAGAGACTGGCAGTACGCCTCTCATCAGGAACACTGCCGCCCAGCAACTGGCAGATGTGCAAAAGCAGCATCCAGACGAATTATTTAATCTACTCGGACGTATTCTACCGTATCTCCGATCCAAATCATGGGACACCAGAACCGCTGCAGCCAAGGCAATCGGTCTCATTGTCGCCAATGCCGACACGTTTGATCCTAACCAGGATGACGGCCAGGAGATCAAGAAGGCCGAGGATGATGATCTCGATGTTGACATCAAGTCAGAAGAG
This sequence comes from Aspergillus pseudoviridinutans, assembly GCF_018340605.1. NCBI lineage: Eukaryota > Fungi > Ascomycota > Eurotiomycetes > Eurotiales > Aspergillaceae > Aspergillus > Aspergillus pseudoviridinutans. Next base: position 3,185,865 of record NW_025091282.1, on the reverse strand, counting down.
GAGCTGTTGTCCCCGACGGACGACTCGCTGCTCCAACTGGAACGTCTCGATCTCTCCTCTATCCTAAAATATGGAAAGAGACTACTCGGCAGTGCAGGCAAGGAGTATGAGTATTCTCTCGCCGCTATGGATCCCGCTTCCCGACTGCAGCACCAAAAGAAGACCTTGACCTCCCGCTTGGGTCTCGCAGGGGAGTACATCGAAGAGGACCTAATCAATGACAGCGACCTGGTTTCGAAACCGGTTGTGAAGGAAGAGCCATCCTTCGTTGCATCCCGGGAGCACAGCATTCAAGGTACTTCCCAGCCTCTGGCGTCGCCGATCGAGCCCGCCAACGGAGAGGAGTGCGGCTTGAGCAAACGGCAGCTCAATCAGCTAAAGCGAAAGAACAAGCAAAGTGCCAGAATGGGGGCGAATAAAGTGCGTGTGGTTGACCTGTCCTCGCGGAGAGCGTCGGAGAACGTGACAACGCCTTCGATCGCCACACCATCGGTCGCCACACCTTATCCCATCAAAGCAGAAAATGGAGAAGAGCCCAATGGCGATTCCAAGCCAGACTATTTCTCCTTAGACAGACCCGCCGGCGATGATGATTCGAAGATTGTCTCGGAATTCAAAGGAGCTCCGGTTCCGGAGAATCCATTACTCCAGCCAGAGCCCACAGAAGAAGGCCCCAATCCGAACTGGCCTTTCGAGCTCATGTGCGACATCCTCATGGTCGATCTTTTCGATCCCAATTGGGAGATCCGTCATGGTGCTGCGATGGCTTTGCGTGAGGTCATCCGCGTCCAGGGTGCCGGTGCCGGTCGTGTGCAGGGGAAGAGCAGGGCTGAGAATGATATATTAAATCGCAAGTGGTTGGACGACCTTGCGTGCCGTCTCCTGTGTGTGCTCATGCTCGATCGCTTTGGTGACTACATCTCAGATAACGTCGTAGCTCCCATCCGAGAGACCGTTGGTCAGACGCTAGGTGCACTCCTGTCTCAACTCCCGTCACGGTCGGTCATATCTGTCTACAAGTGTCTCTATAGAATCATTATGCAGACTGATCTCGCCCTGGAACGACCCATCTGGGAAGTCTGTCACGGTGGCATGATCGGCCTCAGGTATTTAGTAGCAGTTCGAAAGGATCTGCTCGTCAAGGATTCCAAGCTCATGGATGGTGTGCTCGAGGCTGTCATGAAGGGCTTAGGGGATTACGATGACGACGTCCGTGCCGTGAGCGCGGCAACGCTCGTTCCCATTGCAGAAGAATTTGTCAAAACCCGTCAAAGTACTCTGGGCACCCTGATGACCATCGTTTGGGATTGCCTTTCAAATTTGCAGGATGATCTCAGTGCCAGTACAGGTTCGGTCATGGACCTTTTGGCGAAACTGTGTACATTCCGAGAGGTCCTCGACGCGATGAAGGCCAATGCAGCAGTCAACCCGGAATCGTCCTTTGGTAAACTTGTTCCTCGCCTCTACCCCTTTCTGCGACATACAATCACTAGCGTCCGTTCCGCGGTTCTTCGAGCCCTTATGACGTTCTTGCAACTCGAGGGCGAAGGCACCGACGAGTGGGTTGACGGAAAGACTGTGCGTTTGATCTTCCAGAATCTGCTAGTGGAGCGGAACGAGGGCGTTTTGAAGCAGTCTCTTCAGGTATGGTCAGAGCTGCTAAGATCTCTCGAGACTCGCGGTTCCTTCAAGTCGGAAAACGATCTCCTTAATCACATTAGACCCCTTATCACTCTAAGTATGGGTCCTTTTGGTGTTCCGCGATATCCGATTCCTATGGACGCTTCTTTGTTTATCAAACCGTCCGGTCTGCCTTTTCCGTCAAGCGCTGCGGCTCCTGCCAGGTCATCTCCCTCTAGTAACACGCCTGAAGGAACAAAAGGTCGTCGGCGTAAGTCCGAGAAGAAAGAAGCGCCAGCGCCTTCAGCCCACAATGTCGACGGCCACATGCTCCAAGGCGACATTGACCTTGTGGGTGCGGATACCATTCTGAGATCGAAGATATATGCCGCAAGAGCTCTCGGCCAGCTGCTATTTTTCTGGGACAAGAACCAACTCCCGAGTCTATGGCAATCTATCTTGGAAGGACTCAACCATTCGGCCTCGACGTCCCAACTCTCTTCGGCCATGATAGTGGAGGAGTATGCCAAGCTCTCTGGACCTAGTGGCAGGTATACCTCTGCCTTGTGTGAGCAACTGCGCCCAGTCATCGAAGGCGAGCGTCCTTTGTGGTATAGTGACATTGCTTGCTATCTTCATGTCGCCCGAGCACAGTGCCACTCCCTTTTGAACACATTCCGCGACCACGCACATGTTCCTGGCTCAAGATTGCCCGTCCTCGCCGTCATCGTTCAGGGTGATGCCGAGGCTGGACCCAATGCGTTCTCGCTGTCTGACGCCGAGAAGGTCATTGGCCCAGACTTTGAGCGACTCAAGAAGAGTCTTACTCCGGCTCAGCGCATTACCGCTCTCCAGGTCCTCAACGATACTCGCGCAACGGCTGAGAGCGCCATCAACGAGGCCAGGAATGTCAGAGAGCAAAGGGACTTGCGTGTTCGGGCTGCCGCCGCAGGTGCCCTGGTTGCTTTAAGCGACATTCCGAAGAAGCCAAGCCATATTATCAAGGGAATGATGGATAGCATAAAGAAAGAGGAGAACGCGGAACTGCAGCAGCGCTCTGCCACTGCTATTGCCGCCCTCGTTGAGTACTACACCACTTCCACGAAGCGAGGACCTGTCGACAAAGTTATCGGTAATCTTGTCAAGTACTGCTGCGTGGATACTTCCGAGACCCCCGAGTTTCACCACAATGCGACTCTCGAGAAGTCTATACTGTCGCTCCGTAAAGAAGAGGACCGGCGCGATCATCCAGATGCCGCCAAGTTCGAGCAAGAGGCCAAGGAGGCTCGAATCATGCGTCGTGGCGCCAAAGAAGCTCTCGAGCAGTTGGCTGTCAAGTTTGGTTCCGAGCTCATGGACAAGGTGCCTAACCTCGCTTCTTTGATAGAACGACCAATGAAAGAAGCTCTTGCCGGCGACGAACTTCCGGCGAACATTCGTGATCCCGAAAACGAACTTGGCCAGGAAGTTGTGGATGGATTGTCCACGTTGCGTGCCATCCTTCCCAAATTTCACTCGGGACTTTACTCATGGGTCGTTGATCTCATGCCGCTTGTAGTTAAGGCGCTTCAATGCAAGCTTTCTGTCATTCGATATGCAGCTGCCAAGTGTTTCGCCACTATCTGCAGCGTCATTACCGTCGAAGGCATGACCATGCTGGTTGAGAAGGTCCTGCCTCTGATCAACAATGCTCTGGATGTCAACCACCGTCAAGGCGCCGTCGAGTGCGTCTATCATCTTATTCATGTGATGGAGGACGGCATTCTGCCTTATGTCATCTTTCTCGTCGTTCCTGTCCTCGGTCGGATGAGTGATTCGGACAACGAAGTCAGGCTGTTGGCCACAACGTCTTTCGCAACCTTGGTGAAACTGGTTCCATTGGAAGCTGGAATCCCTGACCCACCTGGTCTGTCAGAAGAACTGCTCAAGGGACGTGACCGGGAGAGGCAGTTCATGGCCCAGATGTTGGATGTACGAAAAGTCGAAGAATTTAAGATTCCCGTGGCCATCAAAGCGGAGCTTCGACCTTATCAGCAGGAAGGTGTTAACTGGCTTGCCTTTCTCAATCGCTACAACCTTCATGGCGTTCTCTGCGACGACATGGGTCTGGGTAAAACTCTGCAGACCATTTGCATTGTCGCCAGTGACCACCACCTGCGGGCGGAAGAGTTCGCTCGGACTCAGAAGCCCGAGGTCCGGAAACTCCCTTCTCTGATCGTTTGTCCGCCGTCTCTCTCCGGACATTGGCAACAAGAGCTGAAGCAATATGCCCCATTTCTCAACTGCGTCGCTTACGTCGGTCCACCTGCAGAGCGGTCAAGGCTGCAAAGCGCTCTTACCAACGCTGACATTGTCGTGACATCCTATGATATCTGCCGCAATGATAACGAGGTTCTCAATCCAATCAATTGGAACTACTGTGTTCTGGATGAGGGTCACCTTATCAAGAACCCCAAGGCCAAGGTCACGATCGCAGTCAAGCGTTTGCTTAGCAACCACCGTCTGATCCTTTCGGGAACTCCTATCCAGAACAATGTGTTGGAGCTGTGGTCTCTCTTTGACTTCCTTATGCCAGGTTTCCTTGGCACGGAGAAAGTCTTTTTGGATAGATTCGCCAAGCCTATCGCGGCCAGCCGCTTCAGCAAGTCGTCTTCCAAGGAACAGGAAGCGGGAGCTTTGGCTATTGAAGCCCTGCACAAGCAGGTTCTTCCCTTCTTGCTACGTCGCCTCAAGGAGGAAGTCTTGAATGACCTTCCGCCGAAGATCATCCAAAACTACTACTGCGACCCCAGTGAGCTCCAGATGAAACTGTTTGAGGATTTCACCAAGAAAGAGCAAAAGGCTCTCCAGGACAAGGTGGGAAGCACCGAAAAGTCCGACAAGGAGCACATCTTCCAAGCCTTGCAGTACATGCGTCGTCTCTGCAACTCCCCCGCGCTTGTCGTTAAGGAAGGTCACAAGCAGTACAACGAGGTTCAGCAATACCTTGCTGCCAAGCATTCGAACATTCGGGACGTTTCCCACGCGCCTAAGCTCAGCGCGTTGCGCGACCTGCTCATCGACTGCGGTATTGGTATTGACCCGCCAAGCGAGGGCGACCTGAGCGGCGCCAGCTATGTCAGTCCCCACCGAGCCCTAATCTTCTGCCAGATGAAGGAGATGCTGGATATCGTGCAAAGCGAAGTGTTCAAGAAGCTGCTCCCATCCGTTCAATTCCTCCGTCTCGACGGCAGCGTGGAAGCCACCAAGCGTCAGGACATTGTCAATCGGTTTAACACGGATCCCAGCTACGATGTGTTGCTTCTGACGACCAGCGTCGGTGGTCTCGGTCTGAACCTGACCGGTGCCGACACGGTCATCTTCGTGGAGCACGACTGGAATCCGCAAAAGGACATACAAGCCATGGACCGCGCCCATCGTATCGGCCAAAAGAAGGTCGTCAACGTCTACCGGTTGATCACTCGCGGCACCCTGGAGGAGAAGATCCTGAAGTAAGTCCAAGTCCGCGCGCGACGGCTACACAGAAGCTCGTAACTAACCAATATTTTCTAGTCTGCAACGATTCAAGATCGACGTCGCCTCCACAGTGGTCAACCAGCAAAATGCCGGCCTCGGCACAATGGACACAGACCAACTCCTTGACCTCTTCAACCTAGGCGAAACGGCCGAGGCGGCTGAGAAGCCCAGCGAGGCGGCGGGCAACGAAGTCGACATGGTCGACATCGACGGCAACGTCAAGGAGAAGGGCAAGAAGGGCTGGCTCGACGACCTCGGCGAACTCTGGGACGACCGCCAGTACCAGGAGGAGTACAATCTCGACTCCTTCCTGGCTACCATGAAGGGCTGATCGGCCCATAATTGCTGTTCAGTTCGTGACCTTGCATTTTTCACTCTTATCTGTCGTCTTTCGGGTTGCGGCCGGTTTGAGCGGGTGTGGGCTTTGGCTTTGGCTTTTTCCACTTTTGTTTCTTTCTACTGGCGTTGGTCTGGCTTGCTTTGGAGGGTCCAGGTACCTTAAGACGAGACGAGACACGAGACATGGAGGATAGACACGACGCATGGGACTTAAGTAACTCTTCTCTTCTTTTTCTTTTCTGTTTGTTTCACTATGATGATTTGTCCCTTTTTCTTTCTTTTATCTAGAGCTTTCTAATTCCCTGTACTCTTACTCAAAACTGTTCTGTACATATACAACATCTTTATGAATTTTACGATCGCATTATGGTTCATCTTTTCCTACTTTGACTGTTGACTCAAATAGAGCAAAGGAGTCAATGGTATCGGTCCGTAGACCTCGAAATCAGGAATTCCATTCTGGTACCCGTACAGACAAAAAAAGGAAGAAGAAACAGTCTGAGCCTGAGCTGGTGGCTATCGCACTTTCAATCAATCAATCAGCCACATCCAGTAAAATCATAGAAAAGAAACAAACAGACACCGTCATACGCCGGTTCATAGTCCCAGTCAAATGCAATCCAAGCGCCTCATATGAAACGAAGAGGGACAAAAAAGCAACCGTTGAAGCAGAAACATAGATACACTAGACAGCAATGCGACTGTACGATCGTGACCACTGTAGAGGTTTCAAAGGGGTAAATGAGCATGGCCATCTATGCAGGATGAGAACGTTCGTTAAAGAGGATACATGCAGTCATCGCTCAACGACGGTGCTTGGGCTGAGCGAGCATGTTCAGGCGACTAATGCTGAGAACCCCTCGGCTCTTCGCTCTGGCGCTGGCGGGTGTACCCGTACGGCTGGAGATCGAGGAAGTGCGCACAGGGGTGTGAGTATGGGCCTTGGTAGGGCTGAGGGCGGCAGGAGCCTTTGCCGGAGACGGAGCGCTGAACTTGAGCCTCTTAGCGCTGCGAGCATCTGAAGTGGAATCTGCAGGAGGCATATTCTCGGTGTCCACTTCGTCCTCAGTCGCCTCGCGGTGTCTCTTCTTGTTACCAATGCCATGGGGCACACCAGCAATGTCAGGTAAGGTGGTAGGCTTCTTATTGCCCATTCCGTGTGGCATACCAGCAACATCGGGAAGACCGGTCGACTGAGCGTTGACATTCGATCGGCGGACATGACGGATGGTCGGAGTGCCATCCTGACCTGATCTGATAGCAGCGGCAGAGGTTTTCTCCGGTGTCAGGACGGGCAAGGTGGGATATACAATGTCCGACGAGGTATTGGAAACAGACACTGTGACCTTACACGGAGAAGGAGAGGGCTGGTCCAGCTCGCTGTCGACTTTGGCGGCGGGAGACTTGGTGGTGGGAGTAAATTCGACCCGCTTCTTGGGTGAAGGCGTCGGAGCGGGCTCTTCGGACACTGAAGGCTCACGAGACTCGCCCAGAAGGAACTTGGACGTGAAGTCCGGAGCGGCCACATGAGTGCCTGCAGCGATCTTTGCAGGGTCGCGGGAGAATAAGGGCTGATGGCGGCGAAGGATGGATTTGAGACCACCCAGTGTGGGCAAGTTGCTCTTGATACGCGGGTTGAAATCGGTCTGGGGCGTGCGTGGGATGCCAGCAGGCTTCGAGACCGGAGAACGTGCCAGCGAAGGGATCATGCTGGTCCGAGGTGGTTTGAGGCTGACGGATGAGGTGCGTGCAGCAAAGGCTCGTGTGGGGGTCATCAAGGAACTGCGAACAGCAGATCTAGGGCGCGGAAGAGTCGACTTGGGGGTCTTGTCTGCCTCAGCGGCCGGACGGCGAGTCGAGACGTCGTCAGTCTTGTCATGCTTGACACGTTTCGCACTTGGCGCGGCTGGGGCAGGAGAAGGCTTCGCGGTCGACTTGGGAGGCGACTGGCGCCTTGACTCAACTTCATCAAAGCCCGCTTTCGAGTTGGTTCGCTTGAGTGTCGTCCCCACTGGCTGGAAGCGGCCTGGCGCAGCACGGAACGCGGAGGGATGGTTGGCGATGGAGTCCATCTTCTTGAACTCCGCCATATGAGCGCTGCTAAAGCGGCCAGCCTTGCCCTTGGGCTGTGCAATGCGACGGTCTCTACCATTTAGCCCTTCAGCGCCACGGTCCGCAGCATCTTTCTTATCTTTTTCGAGAACCATTTGGGCCTTGATCTTGGCGACATCGTCACGCACGCTCTCCATGAGTTTCTTTGCCTCATCGCTGAGCTGAGACTCTTGGCAGGCAAATTTGAACTCGAAACCGGGAGTGCCATACTGGCTCAAAGGGGAGGCCTTGGCTTTGCTGGGAGTATCATGGGCCACGGTTTCCCTCACCACGTTCCCATTGGCATCTTTCTTGACAGGGTTGAAGCCCAGGATCAGACCCGAGTCCGCTTGCTTCGTGGTACTCTGATGAACCTTGCTCGGATGCATCTCGTCATGCGACGGGCGGGTTATGGCGCTGGTAGGGGTTTTTGCACCGATCGATTTCTTCGCACTGGAGGGAACGGGCGTTTTGACGCTGGATGGCTTGGTTGGAGTCTGGATGGATTTGGTGGGCGTTTTAGTGGTGGCATGAGAATCGACATCGCGACCTTCGTCGCGTTCCATCACAGCGGGAAGCTTCTTTCTCTTCTTGCTCCCGTCTTTGTTTGTGGTGTTTTGGCCGTGATTTTCGTTGGTGTTGTCATTGAGTGTCTCAGACTGAGACTGCGGTTCCTACAGTGAGAAGCGAGGGTTGTCAGTACTATTGAAATGTAAGGGCACTCTAGCTTCAGAGACCGCTGGTAGACGTTTTGGACAGCTTCAGGCGCGTCGCAAATGCAATTGTCAAGAGGGGTTCCCACCTCGGATGACGCCTTTTGGCTTCTGAGGCGGGCGGAACGGCGAACCGCCATGATTGTGGATATAAAGAAGGTAGATCCAACAACAGGAATCCGCGATGGACACAATGCTCAAAAGAATGACGGATGGAACCAAAAGGCAAGAAAGGAGGATACGTATCGAGCAAAGGGATGGATAGTTGAGGGCGCAAGGGAGATGAAGCTATTCTGGAAGCGAGGTGTAAACAAAACAACAAAACGCAGGCGGTGAGCTCGATTTTTTGACGTCAGTTGCTACGTTCTCCCACCACCATTGTCTAGTACACATCATCAGCATTGCCACCGTCTATCATAGCATGACATGATGCAAGAATCAGTCAATCATAAACGATATTTGTCACTTATACAATCAGTCAACCTCTGTGGATCACTAACAACACTACTAACAGTCTGATTAGATACACTATAGGCCAAATGGATACGTCTCGTCCAGTCCCAGAGGAGTCTTTGGTTGCACCCTCTCCAGTGACTTGACAGCTTCAGTAACGTCGAACCAGATGTACGCATCAAATTGGTTGTGGAGATACGCCTGCGAGTAGTGAGAGACGCGCTCTGTGGCCGGACGATATATGACCCCAATGAAACGCTCCAGGCGGGTTTTTTCAGCGGCCATCGCCGTACGCAAAGCAGGATCGAGGTGTTCCTTGCGCAGATCAATCACAAAGCTCGGGATCCCCGTATCGTGGGCGATGATCTCCCAGCTATCATCACGAGACGGCCGCACCTTCATCACCTCCATATCATCGTCCCATTCGTGGGCGGCGGCCACGGTGCCGGTGTGCGTGCCACACCCGAGGATTGCGACATTCTCCCGACCAAAATTCTCTCGGATGAGCTGGCCGATATTGACCTCGTTGCGGCGCGTGCCCATGCTGGTATAGCGTGCGTCGCCGCAGTGCGAGTTGTGCGCCCAGACAATGGCCTTGGCATCAGTAGGCTTGTGCCGGAACAGCCGCCGCAGAGTATCAAACATGTGCGTGTCGCGCAGCGTCCACGAAGAGGCGGAACTGTAGTACATTGCCTTGTAGTACCGCTCTGCGTCGCGGACGACGAACGCGTTCTGCTCGCTGCTGTGGAACTCGTCCCCGTCGAGCACATCGTGCTGCACGTATTGCAACCGCTTTTCCAGCAGGTCGCGCAGCATCTGCACCACCCCGCTCTCGCAGTCCGCCATCCCGCGGAGCGAGGCCAGCCCGTACGCGGAGGGGTCGTCCACCCAGGGCTGGAGGCAGCCGTACCGGCGGCGAGCCTCCTTGCCCGCGGGTGGATCCACCCGGTCCAGGTAATCGATGACGGCGCGGATCGACGCGCCCATGCTGTAGAGATCCAAGCCGTAGATCCCGGCTTTCTTCTCGTCGGGCAGTCTGGAATTGCGGTCGCGCATCCACTCGACGAGATCCTGCATCTCGCGGTTGCGCCACATCCAGGTGGGAAACCGTTTGAAGGGCTCGAGGTCGCGCGCCTTGCCGCCAATGCTCGCCTTGGGGCCGGGACGCTGGCGGACGTAGCGATCGATGGCCTCGGTGTCGGGCCAGTCCGCCTCGAGGGCCACCATCGTGTAGCCATGGTGCTCGATGAGCCGCTTGGTTATCTCCGCGCGGGCGGCGTAGAATTCCGATGTGCCATGGCTGCCGTCGCCTAGTAGCACGACCTTGTAACTTCCAAAGTCATCAAAATGCGAGCCGAAGCTGGGGTCTGAGATGGGGGGCAGCGGGTGGGCTGCCTGGGTGAAAAGTTGCTGGAGTTGCGCCATGTGCCGAGAGCGAGTAAAGAATCGTCGAACAGACCTCATTAATCAGGTCACTGTCGATGGCAAGGAGTCGGATATGCGCCTCGACTACTAAATAGTCAAATATTAATACTGGTGGTGGCCAGCGGCGAATGAAATCACCTCCTCGTCAACTCTACAATCATCATGACTTCACCGCAGCATATGGTACCAAGGACCACAACAAACGTATTATTATATCGTGTAGCCCAAATATGAGAATCCAAAATCTCTCGCAAATAAGCAATGAATAATCTCCGCAGAGTCTTGCCCAGATTTAGATCCCTATCAGCTAGAGTACTAACAACAAGAAATCGCATCCTCACAATGGCCACACCCATAAGCAGCCCATCCCCGCGCGTCGACCGCTTCCAAAAGTCCGTCGAATCCCTCTACGGCAGCTTCTCCTCCATCCCAGATCCCTCCGCCTGGACCCCGCCCCCTAACTCCGGCGGCCACCGCGGCCGCTACCTCTGGACCGACGCCTTCGGCGTCCTCACCCTGATAACCATGCACCGCGAATACGAGAAGTCGCTCGCGAACGCCGCCCAAGCCCCAGACGATCGGTACCTGGTGCTCGCGCGGCGCGTCGTGGAGACCGTGCACGAGATCCTGGGCCGCACGCGCGACGGCAAGGCGCGACTACCCGGTGCGACAGAGGAGAACCCGCTCGGCGGCGGGCTGCGCATCGGGAAGATGGACGAGCGCGGCCCGGACGCGGACGGCCAGTACCACCATTACCTGACGCTGTGGATGTTTGCGCTGAACCGGCTGTCGCTGGCGACGGGGGACCCGGCGTACAACGCGCAGGCGGTGGCGCTGGCCAAGGCGATCCACCCGCGGTTCTTTGTGCATCGCGAGTCTGCGCGGCCGCGGATGGTCTGGAAGATGGCGATGGATTTGTCGGCGCCGCTGGTGGCTTCCGAGGGGAATCTGGATCCCATCGATGGGTATGTGGTGTTCCGGCTGCTGCAGGGGGCGGCGATGCAGGCGGGTGGACGGGCGGTGCTGGCCGAAGAGATTGCCGACTACAAGCGGGTGATGGAGCGGAAGGGGCAGCATTTTGTGTCGAGTGATCCGCTGGACCTGGGGATGACGCTGTGGACGGCGCATTGGTTCTCGGAGAAGGAGGACTGGGCGGCGAGGTTGGCGGGGCGGTGCTTTGAGCAGATTTGTATTCGCTGCTTGTTTCACCTCGTCTGTAGATGAATGCTGATGGACACAGATGATCTGTTTGAGATCAACCGCTACCTCGAACGCAATATCAAGTACCGGCTGGCGTTTCGCGAGTTTGGAACGTGTATGGGCATCCTGTGCCAGGCGGAACAGACCACCGAGAAGGATCGCGCGGTCGACCTCAAGGTGTACGCCGATGCCATCATCGCGGCCTGGGATCCGTACATGGAGCTGTCTCTCTCGACCGACGTGACGCCAGACGACCTGCGGCCCATCACTCGGATCATGTATGCGGCAGCGTTAATTCCTGGAGGTGAGTAACAACAGCCAGAGAAGAGCATGAAGAAACTGACAGCAGGTGCAGCCTTTCGCAGCGGGTATCTGGGTCCTGAGCCGGAGTGTCCAGAAAAGTAGGTAAGGCAAAAATGGGTGATGTACACGGTTGCATTCAGAGTATATACGCCGATGCAAAGAATGAACTGAAAAAAGGTCCCTACTCGTACACAAAGTCTATCATGCATACGTATCGTCGTTCTTATATTCCAGGAATTCCAACGATATCCCTCCAGGAGGGCACACTCAACGGCAAGATGTATAGAACGTAGACCGTCCCAAGAGCAATCAGCAGCCCAGACCACTACGCCATTAGCAATGCATGACCTCTCTTCCCGGATAAGAAAACATACCTTTTCCAACCACGTATGGAACCAAATCGAGGTCATGAACAGCATCCACCATCCCAAACCCACAACAGCACTTACCAACCGTAAAGACCAAGTCCGCATCCAATCCCCCTCCTCGCCGCTCCGAACTTGAACCCTCTCATCCTCACTCTGACCAGAAACCTCCCCATCCATCTTCTTATCATCTTCCGCCCTCACAGAAACAGCCCTCATCGCCCCAACAGCTTCAAAAACCAGCATTGACGTCGCAAGCACGAGCATAAACACATGTCCACTCACATCATGACCCCCTGTCCATGAACCTCCAGCCGCCTTACAGGCCGCCGCCGTAAACATCTTCTCCAGTCCCGCAGAAAGGGACCCCTCCTGCGCAACAGCCTCCGCCGGATTCACCGGTGTCTCCGCCACAATGCGCTCGCATTTCCCGCCTGTAATCACAAAACTGCGGTCGATAAGTGGGGCCCCAAAGAACCATTGTGTCGTTATGTACCACACCAGCGTGGCCAGGCTGTATCGGAGGGCGGCCTGGGCGAGTCGGCGCGGTTGGTGTGCGGAAGGGGTAGTGTAGGTGGGTTGGGAGACGAGCAGGGAGACGAAGGCGAGCGTGGTCCAGACCCAGCCAACCTTGACAAAGTAGAGATTGAAGATGTTGTCCTTGCGAGCGAAGTAGTTGACCGGGTTTGGAGGGGAAAGGTTCACGTTGGCGGCGATGGAGGGAGCGAGTGAAGCGGGACGCGCGTGATGGGTTTGCTGGGAGCCTCGGGCTGTGGGAGAAAGGATGGAAAAGAGTGATCCCACAAGTAAGGTCACTGGATAGATAAGAAGAGCCGTCGTGGGAGGCCGCATTGTGGTGGTAGCTGCAATTGAAGGGGTTGATCGCTCTCGTGAGGCCATCCTGCGGGTCTATGTGTCGTGCGGTCGAGAATCTTTTTTCTGTTTTTCTCTGTGCAAGACGAAACTCGAACCTGAAGACAGAAAGTGTAATGTTATACAATCGACGACGAAGACAGAACTAGTCTAACATCATGTACCTCTCTATATGCAGTGGTGGATGAAGAAAGATTCAAGGATGACGTCGATGTGTGTCCGGCGAAGTTCTTGGCCTGTGATGGTCACAACAACCGGACTGGTACCTGCAGATTATGTCATTCATTGGTCTATCTCTAGAGAAGAATCAACATCAACCCTCTCCCAATAATATACCGGACCATACCCTGGTGGCAATATATGTTCAGAAGTATCCAGGTCCTAGGAAATGGCTGCGATAAAATCCTTTCATTATCCTTCTGAAGATTCCTGGGAGGGCAAACAAGTAGAAAACAGCATGGCCTCAATTCGAGGTACCACAAAGGTCGAACTTTAAGCTACAGTCCCTACTCAATTGACAAGTACACAAGTCGCGAGAAGACCAAGATGTTTTCACGGGAATAGACATGCTAGGATTCAAGAAAGAGAGGATGCACTGCTGAAGAGACTAAGCAGAAGGGCAATGGCAGATTAAGAGCTTGGTTTCCAAGAATGACATGGACTCACCGCGCAATCACTCCATGCTGACAACCCTAAATGATATTACTAGACAGAAGCATGGTATTCTGGTCAGTTCCAGACAAGGGCATCCATAGGTAATCTACAACCTGATGCAAACCTGGTGAATCTCAGTATTCACTAACTTCACTCCCATAAATAGTTCAAGTCATTCACTCTCCATTCTTTATGGAACTCCTTAGAACTAATGTAGTCACTACTATGTTTCCATTCACTGGACAAACAAAAAAGGATTCATAATGCACAAGATCAAGTGTTACTACCCTTTATATCAAACTAATCTATTCTATCTGCTGAAGCACGTGCACTTTATAACCCCATCTCACCTGCATCTACATCTACGGAGTACATCTACAACAATATGGACTTTACTACCACTGACAGTATGCAGCAGCAGCAGCAAGCAGAGTTCCAGGTTCCAGCTGAACAAAGTCCCCGGCATGGTCATCATGAGCAGGATCAGCACCAAGGTAAGCCTTCTGCTACCAGCCCGTCCCCAGACTGATCTGACTGCCGATCCGTAGGAATGGAGTCCACGGAACTGACCATCTGCTACGAAACACTGAGTGTCAAAGATGCCGACGAGAGAGCCGATGGTCGCGTGGAGCAGAGAGGAGAATCCCAGGCTCGTAACGACATGGCCGTTCCTGTTTCTGCTCTGGAAGCGGCCGTAGAGAAAGGTAAGACTGTGCTCAGCGAACTCCTGGGGGTTCTCAACCAGTCCCATGTCTCGACTGGAGATACGGACTGGCGGGACGCTATCAGTGAACTGCTTGAATCTGCTAGAAAACCGAAAGCGGTGATTGGGGTGCTCGGGGCCACGGGCGCAGGCAAATCGTCCCTTATCAATGCGATCATTGATGAGGAGGGAATGCTAGCGACGAACTGTATGCGTGCGGCCACGGCGGTTGCCACCGAGGTCGCTTATAATGATGGCCCTCGGCGATACAAAGCTGAAGTCCAGTTTATCCTGCCTGAGGAGTGGAAAAGAGAGCTGGAGATCTCGTGCCATGAGATGCTGGACGAGAATCCGGATATAAACGCCATCAAGAGTACCAGGGAGAAGATCAAGGCTGTGTATCCCGAACTGGATAACGTGAATCTCACAGGTACCACGATGGAAAGGCTGCTTGGCCATCCGCGCATTGCGAACCTGCTGGGATCCTCGCTCTTGATCGAGGATGACGACCCTCGGGTCTTTGGAGACAAGCTCAAGCCCTACATTGACAGCAAGAGCGGAACAGCTCGAGATGACGCAGGTCTCTGGCCGCTTATCAAGACAGTCCGTCTGTACGTCAAAGCCCAGGCGCTAGCAACCGGCGCGTTCCTGGTGGATCTTCCTGGCCTGTATGACTCCAACGCTGCTCGTGTCGCTGTCGCAGACGACTATCTGAAGCGCTATGCGGCCCACTGGATCGTGGCGCCCATCAACAGAGCCGTGGATGATAAAATCGCCCAGTCGTTGGTCAGCAAGCATCTCAAGTCGCACATGATCTTTCATTGCATATGCGATAGTTTAACTTTCATCTGCACGAAGACCGATGATATTTCTGTCACTGAAGTCCAAATGTGTCTGGGGCTCCAAAGCCCGTCATTTGAACGAGAGGAAAGAGAGAAGCATGAATTGTCGACCGAGGTTCAAATGCTCGACGAGGAAAAGGCGAGAGTCGAGGGGTAACTGAATGAGACGCAAGATCACATCGACAGCCTGGAAGATGATTCGACAGACTACCCACAGCCATCTCCCCTCAAGAGAAGATGGAAAAGCGATGCGGAAAGCATTTTCACTGAATTCCCAGTCAGTCAAGCTTCCGCGTGTGCAGCAGTCACGCCTGAGAGTTCTGAAGCCGCTCAAACTTCAACCCTAGCCTCAAAAGAGGAGATCCTTCGTGAACACAAGGCCCGAAAATCGGTACTTCGCAAACGACGCAACTCTCTCATTCAACAGAGAAAGGTCAAGGGAGAACAGTTGGAGAGACTCACAGCTGATCTGGTCCAGAAACACGTGAACAATATCCAAACTTCCATCCGGGAACGCAACAATTATTCCAAGAAAGAGATCACCAGGCACTTTCAGCACTTAAATCGCGAAAACGACAACCGGATCCTGAATGGCAAGATTGAACTCGAGGGGGAGCTTCCTGTTTTTTGTGTCTCAACCAAGGCATATCAGAAGCTCCAAGGTCGGCTTCAGAAGAACGAGCCTGGAGTGGCCGGGTTCACCGAGGCGGGACAAACTGAGATACCCCAGTTGCAAGCTCACTGTATCCGTTTGACGGAAGGTCCACGAAAGGCGTCAAGTAAGCTCTTCCTAATCGAGTTGAAGAAATTATTGCAGTCAATGTTGCTTTGGTCCTCGGCGACCCGTTCAGCTCATGTCCTGTCGGATGCAAAGAAGCAGGAGATGGAGGTTGGATATAAAGAAGCGGTGACAAAGATGGAGAAGGCAAGTTTTCTTTCACCACCCACTCACACCAAGCTGACAATCTCAGGGAATGCAAGAATTGCAAGATCAACTCTTTGCTAGCCTGCGCGGAACTTTTGCAGGAAACATATTGCAGAATTGGGTAAGTGGCGACCACATATACCCTCCGACTTGGATTAATCGAATAGAAAACGCTTGTCAGCATGGCAGTCAGGGATTCCGGGAAGTAGTCGCGGATTGGAATGAAGATGTGCATTGGAGCACCTACCGAGCGATATGCCGTCGCAGCGGGGTCTGGAAAGGCTATGTATGTCACGCCCGCCAAATAGCCATGAAATGCTAACTGTCCGTCAGAATTGGAACATCGAGGTGTAAGTAATGCTCGAAGCACATTGTTGATGAACAAGAGAGACTGAACTGTCGACAGGGCCTACCCCATGCTGGAATATATCCGCTCCTACTGGATCAGGTCAGATCTCGAATACCATGAAGACGATCGGCTGCTGACTGCGCATTAGGACGTTCAACGAAGAGATCCAATTGCATTTCCAGATCTTTTCCCAGGATACCGGAACATGCCTTGACATCTTCCACAAGGACATAGTCTCATCTGCAGATGAGAGTATCGCGCAACAGAACAATACAGAGCTGCAGAAAACCCTAGGCACGGCCGTCAACTTTTTGAGACACCACGTCAAAGAGACCGAGGAGTCCCTCAGGATCCAACAGAAGACTGCGAACCGGTTGTTCGTCGAAGTGATTGCAGCAGAGCTTGAAGGAACATTTTGGCGGTGCGCAAACGAGGCCGGTATGTATTGGTTATCCTTTATGCGTGTCGTCAGCTGACGGAGTAAGGGACTGGGATGCTCAAGCGGATGCAAGCTCTCATGAAACGTGAAGCCAAAGTGAATGGGGCACAAATCCTAGAAAAGAGTGCCCAACGAGTGTCTGAAGAGCTATCCAACATATTGAAACAGACCGAGGGCAAAATCACACGTATGGTCCGCGCAACCGTGGGAGAGCTGGCGCGCGATTACCACACAGCGATTATTGCATCACAGATCTCCGAGCAAGAGTTGCAACTGAAAATAGAAATGGCTCAAGCCATTCGCAAAGCAGAGCAGCATCTCATATTGGACCAACTTAATCTCAATGTTGAGGATGGTCCGGCAGCAACTCTGAACGACTCTCCGGCGGCGGTGGAGACGGGACCATAAGCCAAAGAGCAGACTGAGGATCAAGAGGGCCCAGGGAATGTTTTATTTTCTGATTCGAAATGGCGGTCAGATCTGAGTACTATAATAATGTCGTGCTCCATTCCAAACCCTTGGGTTCACCCATCGAAGCCACAGGATCGGGTACGTGTTGACTTGGGACTCGATTGCGGGCGCTGGGGCCAGTGGGTGATTCGCCAATAGTCCAATGCTTCAACTGCTGTCAAGCACTATCTAGATAGAGATCTAGATCGTCTCGTCACTTGCAGATGGGTCATATTTTCATGCAACGGAAGATGGAATACCTTCTGTTTTATTCGTAGTAAAGTGACAACGTCGGACCTGTTTTTGCTCTTCATCTCGAGGACTTCGTAGACAAACTGACTCTACCTGCGTCAGAATCATAGCTGAACGCCAGTACTTCTGTCGCGTCCACGGAAGAATCGACGAGCTTCCACAAATGCACGCTAAGCCAGCAGCAGCACTTGATCTCTTTTACCAGCCTCCTGGTTTTTTCTCTGAGGCCAAGTAAATGGGGGGGACGTTTGATCACAAGATAGATAGATATAATCCAGAGAGGATGATCAGAGAAGATAACAGGTCATCATTAATATATTAAACTTCATTCTCCGTTAAGATTGTTGATGAATTGACAGCTCTCTCTTCTCTGCTATCTATACAAGGTAACACAGCACTTGAGAGCACATGACTTTAGCATCAGCAGTGTCAACATTTTTCTATTATGGCATTCTTCTCCTCCTAACCACATCCCATTCACGACATTGTGAAATCACCGTGAATTAATTTTGGATACCTGATATTCTTCTTGATCTCTTCCTCCCCATCTCTATATTATTCACTATCGCCTGCTCTCACCGGTATACCAGCGGAAGAATATCAAGATAAACATTTCCACCGCCTTCGTTGACATTCGATACTCTCAGCCAATCAGCGACTGGGATTTTTTATAACCAGAAAAAGACCAGAACAGGAAAACGCCGCAAGAAGAAAAAGAGATGGTTCTTCCTCAACTCTTTGCCCGTCACAAATCCAAGCGGTCCACTTCTTCCAAAGAGGATTCGAAGAAGACTTCATCTCCAAAAAGTCCTMCTCTATCGACGGAGACTCCTCCATCTCGGTCATCCTCCACTTCAACTTCTTCGTCTCGCCACACCCCCAGTCATCCTCCTCATTTTCGCTCTCACTCCACATCTACCGCCGACACCCGTTCCTCTTCCTCATCATCCATTCATCCACCGTCCTCTCAGTCCTCGAGGTCGTCCAAACCCAAGTCGAGATCTCAGACCTCCGCTAAATCCAAACCTTCCTCGTCCAAGGACGCCTCCGCTGCGAGGTTCAGTTTCCCTACCTCCCGGCTATCCTCCACCTTCGATCGTTACTCTCGCGATCCCGACTTTCATCCTTTGAATCTTCCCCCCGACGAGCTACGTCGTTTATCCGCCATGGCTTCTGCCGCCGATCGAAGTTCAATGGATATCGATTCGCCYGCCTCTCCTTCCCAGAACACCAATGGTGTGAACGGCGCTCAGACTGACCGGACTCCTACCCCGCCGCCGCACAAGTCCAATGGCTCGGTCGCCGAAGCCGACTCGTTCAAACTGGCGGGCAATAAATTTTTCAAGGACGGAAATTACAATCGCGCGATTGAAGAGTTCACCAAAGGTGAGTATGCATTTTCGTATGTAAAGTATTCCACAAGGCTAATTGGTTAGCCATTGAAATCAACCCCAGTTCCTCCATCTACCTCTCCAACCGGGCTGCGGCATATCTCTCTGCCAACCGCTACCTCGAAGCTTTAGAAGATGCCGAGCGCGCTCTGGAGCTGGATCCCGACAACTCCAAGATCATGTATCGTCTGGCCCGCATTCTGACTGCTCTGGGACGTCCGTCCGAGGCTCTCGAGGTTTTGTCCCGTGTCCAACCCCCCGCCTCTGCGACCGACCGTGCCGCTCCTGAAAAGATGCAGCGCTTCATCAAACAAGCCGAAGAAACCCTGGCGGAAGATCGAGGTGTGTCGATGGTGCTGTTCTGCGTTGAGCAGGCACGGCAGCTGCTGGGCCGCGGAGTCAAGGAACCCCGCAAGTGGACTCTTCTGACGGCCGAAGCACAACTGAAGATGGGTAATGAAAACTCGTTGAGGAAAGCGCAGGATATCGCCATTTCTATGCTCCGCGAGAACAACCAGGACCCTGATGCACTTATGATCCGTGCTCGTGCGTACTACGGCTTGGGAGAATCCGAACAGGCTCTGAAAACGCTTAAGATGTGTCTGGGTCTGGATCCCGACATGAAACAGGCGATCAAGTTGCTGCGCACCGTCCAGAAGCTTACACGCACCAAAGAGGAAGGAAAC
This sequence comes from Aspergillus pseudoviridinutans, assembly GCF_018340605.1. NCBI lineage: Eukaryota > Fungi > Ascomycota > Eurotiomycetes > Eurotiales > Aspergillaceae > Aspergillus > Aspergillus pseudoviridinutans. The sequence goes on along the minus strand of NW_025091282.1, from coordinate 3,166,276 downwards.
AATGCTTTCAAGGCCAAGGATTACCGCAAGGCTATCGAGCTGTGGTCCGAAGCGCTCGAGGTGGACCCTCAGAACAAGGACATGAACGCCAAGATCCTGCAGAACCGAGCTCAGGCATACATTAACCTAAAGGAATACGAGAATGCCATCAACGAGTGCAATGAGGCCTTGAAACTAGATCCCTCGTACCTCAAGGCGCAGAAGATGCGCGCCAAGGCCTACGGTGGCGCCGGCAATTGGGAAGAGGCTATCCGCGACTACAAGGCAGTAGCAGAGGCCAACCCCGGTGAAAAGGGCATTCAGGAGGACATTCGCCGCGCAGAGTTTGAGCTGAAGAAGGCTCAACGGAAGGACTACTACAAGATCCTTGGTGTCTCCAAGGACGCATCGGAGTCGGAGATTAAGAAGGCCTACCGCAAACTCGCCATCCAGTATCACCCCGACAAGAACCGGGATGGTGAGGCTGGTGACGAGAAGTTCAAGGAGATCGGAGAGGCCTATGAGACTTTGATCGACCCTCAGTAAGTTCCCCGTCGGCTTGGTAGTTCTGGTATATTCTAACGTCATATAGGAAGCGCGCTGCTTACGACAATGGCGATGATCTCATTGACCCTGCCGAAATGTTTGCAGGCCGTGGCTTCGGCGGTATGGGCGGCATGGGCGGTATGGGAGGCATGGGAGGCATGGGAGGCATGGGTGGGGCCACTCACATCAACATCGATCCCAGCGTTCTCTTCAACATGATGAACGGCGGCGGAGGATTCGCCTCGGCCGGTGGCCATCCCTTCGGCAGCCAACACCACCATCAGTCTCAGGGCTTCCCTGGTGGATTCCCTTTCTAAACTCAGACTCAATCCGACAGTTTGAACCACGATAGATGAAAAAGATCGTGAAGCGATGTGATTGATACCACAACGACGATAGAACTCTTCTTGCTTTGGTCTTGCCTCCTTCATCTGCATAACAGGCCGCTCCACATGCATACGTGTCGTCTTTCAAAATATTCCCTGGGTGCATTGCATATCGGACTGCTCCTGATGCCTGATGCGATAGATTGGCGTCCCTTTTGTTTTCATTTCTTTGCCACTTTTTCCCACTTTTATCGGCCTGATGGTATCCGGGTCGAGGTTCTTTGTCGTTTTGTTTCACTGGCTTTCCACGTATCAGTGGGATTCGAGCAGAAGCAGATCATTTGATTTGGGGCGCGGCGGAAGTCATTGTAAGGCGTTATATACTCCATGTACGGTTACTGATTTTTGCTGGGGCATGATGATGCCTCCTTTTGATATGAATGATACATTTTTCCATGGTCGATTACTGATAGACATGAATACTCGAGGTTATGCCATTGCGGATTCATTCACACTCCCAGACGAAGACTTTTCCTAAATATCATACCATTTTACCCAACATAGAACAGGATTGGTCCTTCCTTGGAGCTGAAGGTTACATCCATCCATCCTCCTCGCCTTTTTTCATCGTTGTCGTCGTCGTCTTCCTCATTGTCACCCTCACCCTCGTCAGCGCTTTCCTCATCGTCCTTCTCATCATCACTAATCCTCCCTGTCCCAACCATCGCATCGGCCATCCCCTCTCCCGACTCCACAACTTCCACACCCTCCCCCTCGAGCCTTACGCTCCCACCTTCAGTACGCACATGCACATTCCCAGCCCAAGCAGCCGGATACGCAACCTCCATCGCCCCATTCCCCGCAACATGACACCCCGCCACAAAGTAATTGGCCTCAGCCCCAGCCTCAGCCTTCGAACCCAAGACATAAGGCTGTGTAACATGAACCCGCTGCTCACCGGATCCAGTCTCCGTCACGATCGACACATTCCGCCACCTATCCCCGGTGCAATCCTCGCCAACACCACCAATAACCGGAATAAGCATAGCAGTGATATCACCACCGCCCGAAACCAGCCGCGCAGAGCGCGAAAAGACCATCCGGCCTGCGATGGGCCCTGTCTCAGTCTGGATGTCGAGTTCGTAGGGACGGGCTGGTAGATCGCAGGTTTTCGTGACCTGGGTATGTGGCAGTGAATCATTGCCGTCCTGGTCCAGCTTCATGGCCAGTTCGAGGTCCGGGAGGATGGCTGCCTCTGGCGCGGTGAATGAGACGGTGACTGTCCCTGAGAGGGAGCGGATATGCAGTCGCGCTGGCTCGAATGGGTGGTCTGGGTGGGCCGGTTGCGGGGCGATGGCTACGGTGATGTTACCTGTTGTTGTGGTGAGGGATAGGGAGTCGTAGAGGGGGTACACGCCGTGTATGTTCGCGGCGTTGGAGTCGATAGCTATTCTCCGGTCCCTGGATGCAGATGCAGACGCGGGGCTACCCTCGTCGCTGGTGCTGGAGCTGGTGTCTGGAAGATCACCGGTGGATTTGGGCGACTGCAGCGGTCAGTAGTGTCTAAAAGCATGGATGCACGCAATGACTCACCCGAGCACAATACCGAATGACATTATAAAGCATTACACTGAACCAAACGGCCAGGACAGCCTTGAGAAGGAACAGTAGACACGTCCATCTGGAGGTCCTGGATCGGGAATGAGTCCGCTTGAAGCCGGGGGTCCATGCATCGTCAATCCCGAAGGAAGAGCTTGGCCTGGGATTCGGGCTCGGGCTGAAATTCTTGACGTCTCCTATTTCGAGCTCTTTCATCCCGTCTGCGGGCGTGGTTTCATAATCTCCAGACTTAGGTAAGAGGGGAGCTGCGCTATGAGATTGATCCTCGTCTTGCAGTGACGTTTGGTAGGTGGGTGCAGAGTCATGGTGATGGTCTGAAGGACCGACCTCAGACATGATACCGTTTTGGGGGAGAAGATTGATCCTTTCTAAAGTATTGAGTGTCGGGGCATATGATTTGGAGGATTGTAGAATGGAGCGGTTAGCTTGTAAGAAGCTCGCAGAAGAGCGTTGGTAACATGCAACCTGAAGGTCGAATATACAGAATTGTAGATTACGACATGATGAAATGGGAAGACGAGCGGTTTGGTCTATTCAATGATGGAGCTGTGATGCGGCATACGATGTGATGATGGTGGTTATGATGATGATGTTGATGTTGAAGGGGAGGAGCACGTGGATGTCACCTCAAGAATCCAAGACATCATAACGTCACCCGCTACCAACTATCTACAAAGATAAACAGAATCCATAGCAGTTCAATAATGTACACACCATATGCAGAGAACGAGTATCTCATTGAACAAGGTCATTATAAAATAAAAAAAACAATACAACTCGATCATAACTAGAAATCATCAGGGGAATCTTGGGGTATTCATAACGAATGTGCTGTCGAATATGCAATGGGGATGGATATGAATGGATGGAGAAAGAAATGGAAACATAACAAACAATGCTCGCTCAATAGCCAAAAACTATGCAACATAACCAAGGTTCCCCAGCAGCGTCCGGCATTCATTTCCGGCCATGCCCAACACACCCAGTGCTCTGGCCTGTGTGCCCTTGCGCAGACGCTGCAGGCCCACGGCAACCTTCCACCCTTCAGTCTCCTGCAGAACGAAGACATAACGACGACCTTCCTGGTCGCGGATGCTGGCGCGGAGGACATGCAGCCCTCCATGCTCCTCCGCGTCAGGTGATGCCAGTCGGCACTTGTTCTTGCACACCTTCAAAAAGTTCACAAGATTCGCATCCGACTCCTCCGGGGTTGGTTCATTGGCGCTCCGCCGGAAGAACACGTTGGCGGGCTTAGGGTTCGGACGGCCTTGCGCCGTCGCTCCGTATTGGGGACACCACACCTCCACCAATTTCATGGTCCAGGCCTTGACGTCCCATTCGCGCTGAGGTACACCTCGGATGTCGTCGTCAATGAAGAGTCCCTCGGTAGTGATGCGCAACACCAGTCCATCTGTCACCATCCCTTGACCAGATACCAACTGCGCCACAGGACTTCGCAGGGAGGCGTTGTTGAAGGCATAAACGCCGCGGATGACAATCTTGTCCGGATCTTTGGTCGAGTAGGCGCCTCGAGTTGAAGGTGGCGGAGTTGTCCGAGCTGTCGACTGTGAAGGGGCATAGGAAGATTCGGAATAGACCGAGGAACCCGATGTACCCGCATACGGTCTGCGGGGTCGGTCGTAGGGCCGGAAGGAATAGGCATCATCCTCGTCGGCAGTCGTTGGTGTCCGGGCGCTGCCGGGAAACGCTGGCTTTTTTGGAGACGGGGTCCTGGGAGCCGTCGAGGCGGTTGCGGACTTGTTGCTTGCTGCTTTGGCCGCTGCGTCCTCTTTAGCTGCCGCTTCCTGCGCATCTTTGGCCTTCTTTTCAGCATACTTCTTCGCAGCGGCTTCCTTGAGCGCGGCAAATTTGGCATCGGCCTCCCTTTTTGCAGCGGCCTTTGCGGCAGCTTCTTTCTCTGCGGCCTCCTTCTCGGCCTTGGCCTTTGCTTCTGCGGCCTCTTTTTCAGCTTTGGCTTTAGCTCTAGCCTCTCTTTCCTTGGCCAAAGCAGCAAGTCTTTGAGCTCGAGCTTCTGCTGCTTCGCGCTCTGCCTTTGTCTTGGCTTCCGCGGCCTCTCGCTCGGCCCTTTCTCTGGCCTCGGCTGCTTCACGTTCAGCCTTTGCCTTTGCTTCAGCAAGTTCGCGCTCGATCTTTGCTCGAGCTTCCGCCGCCTCTTTTTCAGCTCGCTCCCTCGCCTCTCTTTCGGCTTTTTCCTTTGCTGCGGCCATCTCTCTCTCAAGCTGCTCTCTGCGCTCTCGAAGCTCCCTCTCCATGGCCTCGCGTTCCCGCTGCTTCTGCTTTTCTCGCGCTTCAGCTTCCCTTTTTCGTTTGAACTCTTCCATCTTCCGCTTGAGCTCCTCCTTTCGCCTCGTTTCTTCTCGAGCTCGTTCCCAATCTTCGCCACTCTTACTTTTGCTTTCGCTCCTGGGAGAAGTTGGCTCTGCTTGCTCCGGACCCGGGTCGGCATTCGACGGTGGGGGCGCGGCGCCAGCGCCATACTGATTCCCGGGATACGGGCCTCCTGGGCCGTTGCCGGCTCCGTAATTACCGCCACTGCCGTAAGTTCCTTGCGGCCCTGGATTAGGCCCACCGAAATTGGGGCCTCTCGAATAGTCCGGGCCAGGGCCTGCACCTGAGGACTGATGGTAAGAGCCGCCACCGCCGGCAGCTCCGTGCCCTCCAAATCCAGCTCCACCAGGTCCCCCAGGGCCGCCTGGCCCAGACTGGCGGGATTGAGAGCTTCCTCCGGAGTCTCGGTTTGTACCAGCTACATGTGCTTGATATGCACCAAACCCCCATCCCGCAATGCCAACGATGGCCGCTAGCATCGTAACGCCCATTCCGCCACCATTGGCGGCTGTCGCAAGATACCATGCCTTTACAATGGGAGACAGTGTCTGCCAGATGTAAACCACCACTAGCGCGGACACAGCGCCGGCCAGGAAGCTATTCCGGTGAGTTTGTAACGAGGGAAGGTATAGGAAACCAGAACCCGAGGAATGAGGTGGGATGATAAAAATATCGTAGTTTCCGTCCGGAAGACCGGAGCCTTTCTTGAATCCGTGAGTGGTGTTCGGATTCTCACCGTGAGGCGGTGGAGGCGGGGGAGGGCCGTCCATTGTCAACCCTTATAGTGTTTAGACTACAAGCGCTGGACCCTTGAGTAAGTCTTTGGAGTGCAGCGACTGATATCAGGATCCGAACGCCGTTGTCGCTCGTTATTGATGAGAAAGACCCGTTCTCAGCACTCTAGTGGGCTTGGTTTTGAATGTGTTATCGTAGAAGTGGCAGGCTGGAGGCGTAGACGTAATCGACAATTTGTTCATATTCTCAGAATCATTGAGAAGGCACTGAGGCGTTGTGGCCTCCAGCGCTTGACCTGCTTTTGGAAAGTCGTTGTCAGCGTCCGAAATGGATTGTGGGCACGATTGCGAACGAAGTAGGGCTTACATGATATACTATGATAAACTAAAAGCCAGCTTTTGCGCTCCGAGGTTATGCCAAAATAACAGCCAGAAGACTATGAAGACGATGTGGATGAGGATGGAAGTGGGATGAAGAGGGAAAAACGAGGCGGCAATGGCGAGGAGGCTATGGAAACGTGTGATTGATCAGCGGCAGCCAAAGCATTAGGAGATCGATACTACATACGTAATGTTGGCAGATTATTGCCGATTAATTCGTCAAACTCGAAGGACCGTCCAGGCTCGTGAAACAGAGGGAAGAATGGTTATCTTATGTTTATAATTGACAGATATTTGTTGACACTCGGACGTTCCTGGGGAGTGCTTCTATAGATGACTCTTGCGATATATAGATCTGACTGTTTCCAACTCGTCCGAAGCAGAACAGTACCGAATCGCCCCTGATTCTTTCTCTGCAAACAGCAAAAAGCTAAGAATGAGATAGGGATGCTTCAACTTATTGAACCTGAATAATAAGAGACCTCTTCATCGGCGCGCAGTCTAAGGTCTAGATGGAACCAGGACGCCATGACCAAGCAACCGCTCCATTAGTGAACCACAATGCCATTCATGCATTTCTTTATCGAGATTCAACTTCGAATAAACTCATGAAAGAATCCTCATGTCTCTGATATAATAACTTTTACAATCAAGCTTAACCAGGAGATCTCCGAAGAATGTGCTGGCTCTGACGATTGGCGCATTCTTTGGCAGTCAATAACGGTGCTACGACTTTGTTTGTTTTGAAATTCCTCCATTTGGCGATGGTTCGTCTGTCATTACTGGTTGTTGATTGGCTGAAGACATCGGCATAGATTTCTGTACAAAGATACCTTACATAATCTTATGCCTGCATGCACGGGCGGAGAATCTGTCGCTTCTTGATGCTGATTTTCCGTATTCTAAGCAATCTCCTCTGGACTGAGCTTTGTTGGGAATTTCCATGGCACTAACAAGATCTCCAAGCATAGTTATCTGTGTATGTTCTGCTTGAGGCCCTATGCTGCTTTTAAACGCGTTTCACGGCAAAAAGTTGACCATTCGACTATCACTCGAAGCATAGAAACAGCGGAGCATTGAGCAAGTGATCTCGAGAACATGGTATGCCATTGGGCTCTCCAGTAGGTAGATATCCTCTCCGATCGATCAGTCAAGGAACGTGGACTATGTTCGAGGTCAAGTTAGCATCATCGGGGTCGGTCGGAGGATGGCCGGCGAATCCCATGATCAGCTGGCGATGGTGCCTGATGATCATGAGGATTGCGAGACATAGTCACTACGTCCAGTTACTACAAGGGATCTTCAAGAAATGATAGACGAAAAACTGCCAGCTGGTAAACACATAGGGAGATGATTCAGAGATATGACACCAACTCGAGAACTTCCAATAGCACTTGTAGATAGTGATGAGTAGTGGCGGTCGGGGGAAATGGGAGCCGCTTGCCAACCAACCTCTCAAAACGGTTAGATTCAACCTCCACCATCATCCACCGCTGCCTAGGTACCTACGGAGGTCTTTAGTTACTACGGAGTACTGTTAGTTATTCACTGGCACTGCTGCTGCTGGTCAGTCGAGGTTCTCTTGGACCAAGATTTGCTTGTCAGCGTCTCCATCTTCTTGACTATCCTACACCCCCCTACTACGGAGTACACCCTATCGAATCACTGCCCTTTTTCCAGTGGGGGCAGTCAGGTACCGCCTCACATCGCTTCTCCGCCTCCCCGCCAACTGTCCTCATTGTAGATTGGTCTGCTTCCACGCTGAACCAAGATCTATTTCTCTCGTTGCCTCCTCGTCTCGTCCTCTATGCAGCGACGATAGATTACGCAGTTTGGCCGTATCGACACTCGCCCTTCCGAGGGCTCTCAGTCCATCATGTCCTCCTACCATCCCCCTACCCAAACCTACCAGTCTCACGCCGCTCCTCCCCGGCCTATACAGACCTTCAACCCGGTTGCGGCTGTCACTGCTCCAGCAGGCACCTTCCTACCGGGGACCAAGGTTCAGGTCGGCAGCCATCGAGTTGTGGTTGAGAAATACCTCTCGGAGGGTGGTTTTGCCCATGTCTACGTCGTGCGACTTTCCCAGCCCATCGATGGCTCCGATAGAGCAGTCTTGAAGCGGGTTGCGGTCCCCGATAAGGCTGCATTGGCGAATATGCGGACGGAGGTCGAGACGATGAAGAAACTGAAAGGTCACCGACACATCGTCAAGTACATCGATTCCCATGCGTCCCAGCTGAGAGGGGGTGGGTACGAGGTGTTTTTGCTGATGGAGTTTTGCTCCGGGGGAGGTCTGATTGATTTTATGAACACACGCTTGCAGAACCGGCTGACAGAGCCGGAAATCATCAAGATCTTTTCGGATGTGGCGGAGGGGGTGGCCTGCATGCACTATCTCAAGCCCCCTTTGCTGCACCGCGATCTCAAGGTCGAGAATGTCCTCATCTCCTTCCAGGGAAATACCCCTCTGTATAAACTCTGCGACTTTGGCTCTGCAGCTCCACCTCGCCCGGCTGCGACTTCGGCTGCTGAGGGTCGTTTGATTGAGGATGATGTTCAACGACACACGACGCTGCAGTATCGAAGCCCCGAGATGATTGATGTCTACCGCAAACAGCCGATCGACGAGAAGAGTGATATCTGGGCGCTAGGAGTTCTGTTATACAAGCTGTGCTATTACACTACGCCGTTCGAAGAGGTCGGCCAAATGGCCATTCTGAATGCGACCTACAAGTTCCATTCATATCCTCCATTCTCGGATCGTCTGAAAGCGCTCATCGGTGAGTTGCCATGTGTGTTTGATTACGCAAAATACTGACAGCAACTAGCGTGGATGCTGAAGGAGAATCCCCAGAAGCGCCCTACTATCTATGAGGTAGTGCGCGAAGTATGCAGCATGCAAGGAAAGGAAGTTCCTATTCGCGATGTAAGCAGGCTGCTCTACCGCCCAAAAAGGAGTTCAGAAATCTCACGTCTTTTTTACCTTAGATATATGCCAGTCGCTCTGTTTCGGAAGCTCGTCGTTATCAGGAACTTCCCCCTTCCCCGGTGGAAGCACCTCAGGTGGGAGCGGTGTTCTCCCCGCCTGTCCAGGAAACCCAAATTATTCCCGAAATCGCACCGATGCGTCGAGGACGTCCGACCAGACCGGATCATTCTCAGCACAACTCGGCGAAAGCAAGCCCGTCTCCCTTCCGCGGTGGTTCTTCCACAGACCCCTTTGCTGCTCTGGACGGCAGTGGCCACAAGTCGCGAAACTCCATCGAGGAGTTTTCGAATCGCTTCCCGTCGCTTGATCAGTTCCAGATTTTGAATGAGGACAAGGACAAGTTCGACTTTGAGCCGACCGTCCCAGAGAAGAAGTCGGAGGACGAAGATCTTGCGCGGAGACTCACAAATGCTCTTGCGGACGACGCCTTTGCGAAGCGGCCCTCGCCGCAGAATGAAGAACGATCGGCCAGCCAGCGACCTCAGACGTCTTCGGTGGAATCAAAGCCTATCGAGCCGCCGCGACATGTTCAAGAGCAACCGTCGCAGCAGGCTCCATTGTACCAACCTGTTCCCCAGCGACCCACCATGGTGTCGACCGGGACAATGACCTCGCCTCCAACCACGCCAGGGATTGCAGAGACGAAACCATCCAGCCGTAATATTTACAGGTTTCCTTCGTCCGATCATCACCGCCAGCCGGCCAATCCGTCTTTGTTGGCTGAGGCGGATCAAAAGTCTGTGAGACCCAACAAGGCGCCCTCGCCTCCAACTTCATCGACGAAACTGGAGCCACATCCCAAGACCTCCTTCGACAAGTTGTCCTCGCTGTCATCTGCATCGTCACGGCCCTCGTTGGACGGGGTGCGACCGAATCTGGACGCCGGTGGTCCCATGGGCCGGTCCAAGTCGGCCAACGGCAAGGTGCGCCCGGTCTCTGTCCATACCGGATCCAGGCTCGAGTTCTCGCGGGGATCTGAGAGCGCTCGGTCATCTCTGGACCTGAGCAGACCGATGTACGACGGCGGCGCGCCGCTGCAGCACGCACGCACGGACATAGACATGTCCGAACGGGCCAATATCTCGTCGGATGTGGACTTCTTGCGTGCCAGAGAAGAGGAACTGAACCGGAAGCGTGAGAAGCGGTACAGTGGTAGCCACAAGCACAGTAAGCGCACGAGTCTTTCCACGCTGTCCCTTTCCGGCACCAAGACGTTATTTGCCGGTCGGTTTGGCGACGCTTTCCGCCGCTTCGAGCAGAGCAATCCGGACAAATCGCCGTCTTCCACCGCGGAGGAAGAAGCGAAGCCATTGCCCTCTGTGACAACATCGGAAGTGCCCGACTATGCGGCGGAATTGAGTGGCGATGAGAGCAACGAGGATATATCCCCGGAGATGCGGCGCGAGCTCGAGCGCCGGCGGCTTTCGCAGGAGGAGAAGCGAGTGGCGGCGGCAGCGGCCGAGTACCGGCGCCGGGTTGCGGAACAAGGAGAGGGAGGGGCCCGAGTGGTGGGAACTGACGGGCCCAGGTCGTCGGCGATTAAAAACAGGGTGCAGACACTGCTCGGGCAGAGCAACAAGCCTCCACCTCAGAAAACGGCGACGGGCTATGGGCGGTACACAGACGAGTCGAGTGCTGCTGCTTTGCAGGCGAAGCAGACGGAGGGCCGACCGGTGTCGCGGCCAGGCACACGGGGCGGAGCCACGTACTCGGCTCAAGAACAGCCGTCTGGAAGACCGGCGAGCGCTTCCAGGCAGGAGACAGCACGCACGGGATCGCGGCCGACGGCGCCTCCCAAGCCGAAAGGGCTTCGTGTGGGTGGGCCGGACATGGGTCGGTCCTCCGGGGAGGAGCGCAGCCCGACGGCGCAGGCGACACCGAGCAGCCCGGGTGAAGACTGGGAGGCCAGCTTCAGTCGACGGTTTCCCAGTCTGTCTGGACTGGAGATGGTCGAAACGGAGATTGAGATACCGAAGTTTGCTGGTCTGAGGACCAAGGAGGTATAATTGTGCGCGTAGACTTGGCCTTGCATTTTGGCCTAATTAATATCATATATACATATTGATTTAGATGAACATATCGAAGCAAAAGTTGCTCGTCCTTATTTTGTCCATTATTGAAGCAGCGGTAGTTAGAATTACCACAAAGGGTTAGTGCCGCCCCGCAGTAGGTCTCCGCCTGCTGCCATTACAGAGATACAGTTCAAGTCAAATAAATCCATGTCCATCTTAGCCACTATCTACAGCAAGATGGCCCCAATCACATTAAGCACCGTGGATGGTACGCTACACACCCCGTTTTAGAGTGGACAATTCTGACCAAACAACAGACGACCTCAAAGAGGTAATCCAACACCTCTTCGAGATCCAGTCCGCCGTCCACGGCTACCTAGGCCCAGAGACTCAAACCGAGCTCGTCAGAAAAATGTACACTCCCATCACCTCACCTTTCCTTAGATACTATAATCTGATACTGATGCGATGCATGCAACAGAAAAAACCTCACCCTCGCGCTCTCCACCCTCTCCACACACACCAAACCCCAGCCCCAGGAGCAGGAGCAAAACGAAGAGCAGAAGGAAAAGCAGGAGGAAAGGGAAAAAGACACCGCCGAAACAAGAATAGACGACCCCCTCCTCCGCGACCTCCAACTGCCCCCCGAGATTATCGACTACGTCGACGCGGCGCGCAACCCGGACATCTACACGCGGGAATTCGTGGAGCTGGTGCAGCGCGGGAACCAGGATCTGAAGGGGAAGAAGGAGGCGTTTGCGAGCTTCCGGGATGTGCTTGCTAGGGAGATGAGGAGTGCGATGCCCGAGTGTAGGGGGGAGGTGGAGAGGGTGCTTGCTGCTACTGGGGGAGAGTCTCAAGGTCAATAATGACGGTAAAGGGGGACGGTTGTGTCTTTGTTTGGCTTCTGGTTGGGTTGAATTACGGAGTTTGAAAGTGAATTGCGACAGGGATATGGGCCATGGCGAGGCGTTAGGAGCGATTTGATTGTGTTTAGGTTGGAGTTTGGGCATGCCTCAGGTCAGGGGTAATGTACACTATCTACGGAGTACGAAGCACATAGAGATATCCCATTTGTTTAATGAGACACAAACTCCGACAGTTTGGATCGCCGGTGTTTCTCATGCCAGTAGTAGCTGGAACTAAGACAGGCGAAGGATTCGGCGATCCCCTCGGGGAGGTTGCCGTTACTGTCTGTGCCAAGGGAAGACAAGGCAGTCGAGCAAGGAGACGTAGCATTCCATTCAATTATGAAGTCTCCTTGCGCCGACACGTGCTGGTCACTAATATTGAGATTGAGCTTGAGATCGAGAATGTTTCCGTTTTGGCTCAGCATGTCTGGAGCAAGGGATATGATATGGTCCTTAGCGGTGGGCCGGAATAATAGTAGTATCCCTCTACGACACCGGAGAACATCTGATAATATTATTCGAGGCCTCGCCGTGTAACGTTCAAACTACAGGCAATAAGATTAGACTTTGTGTCCTCGGGGAGTTAAGGAACGACACGGACGCTGAGCCGATGATGTCAATCAGTCAACCTTATACTTTGGGTAGAGAGTGTGGAGTACGGGGTGAATCAGAGTAATCTCGTTCTGGAGGTTGGTAGAGCAGAGGTAGAGAAGTAGAAATGCTTGTCAGTAGACAGGTAGCCACCTACCGCGCATGCGGTATCTGACTAACAACTAGGGTACAAGCTGAGGTCGGCACAAGCACACCGCAAGATTCCCAGAAAGTGACTCTTCCCAATCAGAGAACACGGGACGTTGGGTGGTTTCGACTGGTCAGGATTCAGGTGTCGATACATAGTATTGACCAGGAAGAAGGTAGTAGTCAACTAGATGAAGTCATGGCTCGCACGGTCATTACTGTGTCCTTTGCGATGACCCACGAGGACTAGCTTGAGAGGTCCACTTGCCAGCAACGATCAATACACAGACTCGCAGAGCCAGTCCCGTCGTATATCATTGACTGAGGTAAATCAGTCGAGGTACGGAGATATTCCGGAGGATTGAGTACGAGAGTCAATCCTAAACTGGACCGACAGATCAGAGACAAGACCAGGGTCTTCTTCGTGGAGAAATCCAGCACAGGTTAGAGACTTGGCAAGTAATAATGAATCACAGATCGCCGTCGTCTATACCCAAGGGGGAGTATGCTGTCAAGTGCACACGACACTATCACTATCACTTGCGGGCAAAGCCATAGTCTAGTCCATTATGTCCAAGTCTCATTTGAAGATGTCCTGCGTATTTTATTACCCGATCGTTCGAGTCGAGTTAACCGATTTGGCCAACCACGTTGGATTGGAAATCTGCCCTGGGCTGAGTAACGCTGATCAAACAGTAAGCTGAGTGGCACTAGATAGATTTCGTTCTCCCTCCTGTTTGACTCCTGTCTATCGATCAGACTTGGAATCATGATCTCATCTGATTTTGGCTATGGAGCTATTGACAGTTGAGAATATCCACGGATCTTGAACTAAGAGTAAGGTACACCATCCTAAATATTACCGACTGGACCAGTCATATTATCGTGCTTCGGGGTATATCGGTCTCTCGATATATCATTCAATTATTATTGGTCTCATTCTCTTAATCATAAAGTACTCCGTACTGGTGGTAACGATAATAAATCACCGTGACAGCGCTAATAATATCTAATAATGACAATAATACGGTGTGTGTGTACAGCCCCGGTTTCTCCCCACGTCTATAAGACTTCCACTAATAATAATGATGCTGTTCTTGGTACGAGGCGCTACTAATACTTATTAGATTCATCTTGACCCTTCCTCACCTGACTGCTCTTATATTCATTTCTCTCCCMAGTACCTCTCTTTTCCCTTTCTCCTCCTGGCTTCAATCCCAGTTGCAACAAGTTCAACAACTTCAACACAGCATGCCTCATATCCCTCTTACCTAGATCTACAGCATGCCCCATGGGACACGAGCTCCTGGAGATGGCATCACCGGGGGATATACAGGCGATAGCCTGGCGATGAAAATCACCATGGCGACTCTGGCGGGAATCACCTGGTACAATGCCATCGAGCTCGTCGTTCTCGTCTTCGTCACCTTTAGCAAGTATCATGGCACCTACTTCTGGAGCTTGCTCATTTCCTCGTCCATTGGGCTCCTCCCCTACTCGATCGGCTTTCTCCTCAAGTTCTTCCAGTTGACCGACCAGACCTGGCTGTCCGTCACCTTCATCACCATCGGCTGGTGGTGCATGGTCACCGGCCAGTCCATCGTCCTCTACTCGCGCCTGCATCTGGTCGTGCGCAACCCACGCATCCTGCGCCGCGTCCTCACCATGATCCTCGTCGATGCTGTCATCTTCCACGTCCCCACCACCGTGCTGACCTACGGCTCCAACATGGCCGGCCCCGCCGCCGCCGCGGCCTACATCCGCGGCTACAACGTGATGGAAAAGATCCAGATGACCGGCTTCTGTCTGCAGGAACTCATCATCTCGGCCCTCTACATCTGGGAAACCATCCGCATGCTGCGCCTCGACCCGGACCGCGGCAAGCGCAAGATCATGTACCAGCTCGTCGCCATCAACCTCATCATCATCGTCATGGACCTCGGCCTGCTCGTCGTCGAGTACATGAACAAGTACATCATGGAGACCATGCTCAAGGGCGTCATCTACAGCATCAAGCTCAAGCTCGAGTTCGCCGTCCTCGGTAAACTCGTCTACCTCGTCCACAACCATGTCTGGAAATCGGACCCGATCGGCGTCGACAACTGCCACCTCCACCACCCTCACACCACCAGCTACTCCCACCCCGAATACCACTTCCCCGACTTCGTCGACGCAACCCGCGTCACATCCGACCTCACGCACGCTATTGCCCCCGCATCCGCCTCCGCAAACGCCGGCCGCCGCTCCCACCCCTGGATGGACTCGGACGACATCTCCATCGCCATGTTCGAGCACTCGGAGAACGCACCCCCCTCGATCCCAGACCAGGCGACCGGCCACTCCGAGATCTCGCAGTCTTGGAGCGGCGAGACCCAGCGCGACGTGAGTCCGCTCGATTTCACGGGTTCGCTGCATAAACAGCAAAATAGCATCAGTGGGCCAGCGCCCGATAAACCGGGTTGATCTGGTCCTCTCCTCCTTTCGAGTCTCGACCCTTCAACAAACGAATAATGAGTCACGAGTCACGTCATTCATATCATATCATATCATTTATCCATCTCAACTGTTCTAGTTGATTGTATCGAATGATACGGAGGAATTCAACAATTCATACTTGATGTTCTCCACAATTACAGGTCCGTTCCATGGTTCCTGGATACCCCAACGTCATCCCGACCCTGAACCATATTCGGTCCCCTGAAATACAGGTCCAGTCCACGTCCACAGTCCACTGTGAACACTGACGTAGCCAGACTGTGCTAGCTTAAGGGCAGTTCAGCTTCTGGCATATACTGTACATAACATACTGAATATAAAATTTACTTGATCTACACCCTAATTAAGCCATGCGCATACGCAATTACAACAGAGTCAAGTCAATACTCAAGTCAATACAACGCGATCATTCCTCAACTCATAGCAGATAGACGATCCCCATTAGATAAGATATAGATGCAATCACAAATCATAAGACATGCTCGCTTCACTCCGCAATTATATCTGAAAACGTCGACTCCCCTCCACAAGCCCATCGGACAGTTTACTCACCCCCACCCAGACAGGAACATACCGTCTCACCTCGTCCAGCGCCGGAATCACTCCCGCTGTATTCCCATCGCTCCAGAGACAGACCACCCTCCCACTCAGCCCGAGCCCTTTTTCATCGGATTCATCAGTTTCAGACCACTCCACATCCACAGTCCAGGTATGTCCCCACTCGCGACTCCAGAGCCGGATCTCCTTTGTGCCGTCCGGAGAAACATGCGGGAAGCGCGGGTCATACGCCGAGTCCGCGACCGTGAAATCCACAACGGGTCTGTCGAAGACGAGTTTGCAGGCGCGGGTATTGCGGCCGGAAATGTTGAACTGGGCTTTTGGCTCGCGGTCAGATTGGGTGACGTTGTATGAGAGCCAGTCTTTCATCTTTGATGCTTCAGACTGAAACTGAGGCTGACGCTGAGACTGGACTACCTGCGGGGCAATCCCAGGCCAGAAACATTTGGGTCGGAGCAGATCCAAATCGCAGGTGATGTTTTGGCCGGCGGTGCTGGGGAGGGAGCTGGCGACGTCGTGGACGAAGGGGTATGCGCCGCTTAGGGAGGCGTGGTTGACGCCCGTGTCGAGGTCGACCTCCTGGATGAAGAACAGCTTGAGCCGGTTCGCCGGGGAGAAGGGGAAGGCAACGAGGTTGTAGACCAGGGTGCCGGCGAACACCAACAGCAGGAAAATCGGGATGTGGTGCGTGTATCGGTGGATAAACGGGAGAAGCGGCATGAAGAGCAGGGTCGTGAGCGCGGCAATGGCAATGTAAATCAAGAGCGAGGAGCTGCCGTCCTGGCCGGTCTGGCGCAGGGCGGACGTAAGCAGCAGCGCGAGAGGTCCCACGAAGATCAGGACGAGCGGTGCGGTCAACAGAAACTGCAGCACCCAGACCCATTTTGGCAAGTGGATGCTCCAGGCCTGCTCGTGCCCGTATAGGTTGGGCTGGCGCGGCTCGTCGTCGTCGTCGCGAAGATAGTCGCCCGTCACCCGGACGTAGTTGGCAAAGGTGGTGCGTTGTCCGCGCAGCAAAGAGGTCGTCTCCGTGGCCTCCGCCGCGGTGCCCTCGTCATCCTCGTCCTCGCCTTCTTCCACATCCTCGCCAGAGGCCGTGCCCAGCCGACTGCCGTGGCTACTGGCCCGCCGGGAGGGCAGCACAAGCTGAATCGTGTACTCGGACTTGCGCGGTAGAGCAAACAGCTCCAGATACGAGATCCACGTCGCAAGGAACGTGCCCGCAAACGCAAAAAAGACAAAATAGCCCCCAGCCAGGCCGTACTTGTTCTCGTAGACCGTGGCAATGACCAGCAACACCCACTCCACGAGAAACAGCCAGGTCAGCGTGTACACGCGGTGAAACGCCGACGGCCGCGCAAAGTCCGCTACGCGCGAGACGAACCACGCCAGAAAGACCCAGGCGGATACCATCATGCTCCAGACGGCATACTCGCTGCTGTGGATGATGTACGGATTGAATTTGGTGACCAGATACGCCAGACCCACCGTCACCGCCGTGGGGATCACCAGCAGAAAGGGGAACCGGAAGAAGCCCCGAACCCCCTGCAAGGGCACCTTCTCGCTGCCGTCGCCGTCCTCCGGGGACGCCGACGACCGGAACAGGTACATCTTGTCCGCGCKAGTCAGCGCGATGCTCGTCACCAGCAGAACGAGCGGCGCAACGATCAGCAACGTCACCGACAGCGCAAACAGAGTGTGCAGCTCGAAGATGACAAAGGTGCTCCCGAACAAATCGAACCACACGCCCCTCGGCCCAGATCCGCTGGCAATGCGACCATCCTCGCGCGGCAGCCCTTCAAACCGGCCGCTGGCGTCCGAGACTAGCCCCTCCGTCGTGGCCACGGCGGCCGACAGCATATGCCACACGGAATTCAAGCTCGTATGCCGCGCATCGTCCTGGTCCGTATGGTACCGAGCGCGGGGCTCCATAAACGCGACATCCAGGCCGCGCAGGCCCAGATCGCCGTCAAAGACCACATAGTCCGTCTGGCTGCTGATCAGGCCCGCCTCGAACCCGTTCGCGCTCAACACCGATCCAAACGGATGCGGGGTCCGCATGTACGGCTTCGTGACCTCCGCGTCCGAGCTCCGGAACAGCGTCGCCCGCCCGCCCGCGCCCGCTCCCTCCAGGTTCAGAAACGTATGCGGCAGCTGCGAGATGGGATGCTGGCTGTACACCCGCGCGCCGTTCAGGAAATCCTCCTCCCCGTTATTGAAGAGCACCACCAGCCCGCGCCGCGGCACATGCCCGGGCGTGGTGAAGTACTTGATCAGCTGGAGGCACGAGACAACGCCTACTCCGTTATCGGTGGCCCCGTATCCCGTCGACACGCTGTCATAGTGTGCATTCACCAGAACGCCGCCCTTGCCCGCCGGCCGGCCGTGCGGGTCTTCCCACCAGCGCTCCGGTTCCTCTTCCCAACCACGGATATACACCATGATATTGGTGCTTTCGAAATACACCCCGAGGCCGGAGTCGCGGCCGGAGAAACTGAGGTTCGACTGCGTATCGTCAAAGACAAAGACGTCTGGCTTCTCCTCGTCGACCGATTCATACTCGCTCGCGGGCGGTGCGCTGTCGATAAGCTCGTGGATCCGTTTCAGAAGCCAGTCGTGCACCTCATCGTTGCGGTGCGAGTTGTACGGGTGAAATCCGTTCGTGAGTACCTGCAGATCAGCCCAGGCTTCGGTGAGATTTAGTCCATTCGGGCTCGAGCTGGGAGCTGAAGGCACAATATGATGGACGACCAGTAATGGCACCACTAGCGCAAGGTACACGACCGCCGTGATCACGGTGACGGGCCATGGTGTGAATCCGAGGGGATTGGATCGTGAAAGCGAAGGACGGGCCATCGGATACACTGGTTTGAACAAAACCAGTCGCTTCTGCCTCAACTGTCTCGCTGCGACTGGGATTCGGAACCCAGGTACAGCTAGGAATGATCGGAGGTTGAGGTGGACGCGCTCGAATAGCGGAGAGCGGGGAAGCGGTATGCAATACTCCGCAAAGCCCGTACTATGTAGACGTGCAGCAGGGCAAACCAGAATCTCATCAATCTGAATGATGTAGCGCAATGATGAGAAAATGTGTTCAATAAAGCAATGAATTAACTAGAGCAATTTGATGTATTGATGCGATGAGACACTGTAGAGATACGTTTCAGAGTCTCCACTCCATGACATAAGTCACATGTGACAGTGATCTACTTCAAAAGCAACTGACAACCGAAGATTGACAGCTCCGTGAATTTAAAGGAGACATGAAAGCCATATATATGCCTAACCCAAGTAAAAAAATAAAATAAAAAAAACATGAATAACCCGAATCCCAGGTTGTATCAACCGCTATTGATGCAATTCCAGACGATGAAATCTGACAGTCCTAGTTTGTACGTATGAGGTGGAAATGATAGGGACGCCCGCTCTTTAGCCATGATTCCCTGAATGATAATGCCAAAATTGACACAAACGTCATGCAAAAGATGAAGGGTAAGAAAGGCAGAGAAACACAAAAGGCCGCACGGAAAAAAGCACGCTCGAAGGAATAGCAGAGGGGGTATCAACCGTGAGCATGTCCGATATCGATATAGTCTTCGTCGTTTATGACTGTCGCATGCATCAGGCCAGTCACTTGACCTTCGTCCTCGTCCAACTCTTCGTCATCGTCATACATGGTAGCTTCCGTCATTTCGCGGGTGGAGCCAGGACTATGGTTCAAGTAGTCCCGAAGTCGATTGACACCTTCACCGCTAAAGACACAAAACACTTCTCGCTGTTGTTGGGTAAACTCCGGAGGTGCTTCGCGGCAGAAGCGGGTGACTTCCGGAACCAAGAAAGCCTGCACACCAGTGAGACTGAGATGTGTGAGCCGAGGGCAATTATTGAGCAGAGCATGTATTCCCTAGATATCCAAATCAGTACTGGCAGAAACGTGAACTGATGTCAGAAGAACTTACCGGCATTGACAGGTTGACGCAATAACTGAGGTGCACACGCTCCAAGCTACTAGTACCGAGAGGATCAGGGGACACCTTGGGTCGTGCCAGAGCCAGAATACTTTGATCTGTAATCAACTGACACTTGACCAAGCCGATTCGTCGAAGTTTAGGAAGAGTCGCCAGCTGCTGAACGCTGTTATCCGTTAAACGGTTGCAGCAAGCTAGGTCGATGTATCTGATCCGGTTGCAAGACTTCACCAGCTGTATTACCGCAGGATCGGTGATATTGGAGCAGTGACCCAGATGAACGTAGTGGAGGTTCTTTCCGAGCTTGCAGATGGCCTGCACCGCACGGTCGGTGATGAACCTACACTTGGCCAAGACTAGGTTCCGCAAGCGAGGCGCAGCGCTGACGATGCGCTCGACAGCATCATCTTTGACGTTCTCGCATGCGGTCAGATCCAGGATGCGGAGACTATCAAAGGAGAGGGACTCGGGAAGATTTAGAAACGCTGCATCACTGATCTCGACACAGTGGGCCAGCCGCAGTTCACGAAGGTTTCGAAGTGTGGTCATGAGCGAGGTCACCGAGGGGTTTGTGACAAGTTTGCAATCGTGCAGGTCGATTTCAAGGATAGCCGGACAGTGTTCGGCAAAGGATAGGATTGACCGATCCGTTACTTGCAAGACTCCGTTAAGTTTTAGCTGGAAGTACTTGTTAGTATAGGCAATGTAACTCGATCAGAAACATTTTAGAGCTCACTCTTTTGATCTGTCGGCAGTTCTGCGAGATGACAACAAGTGAGTCGTCGGTCACTTTGATACACCCAGTGATGTTGAGTCCTTGAAGCCTAGGGCAGTTCCTGGCAACAGTATATAGAGTATGGTCGGTAAGGTATCGTAGATCTGAGACATCCAGAGCCTGCAAATGCCGGTTGCCTTCCACCAGGTCCGAGACACCCTTGTCCGTAAGCTTCGAACAATTCGTCAGGGTCAAACGCTCAATACGCTTGCACTGAGCAAAGGGGACGACGGTGCCATCGCTGACATCTTCCGTCAACGCGGAGAGATTGAGTCGTTTGATGAGCTCCGAGTATGCGAAAAGACTATCCGGCTTTCCCACGGACGCCGTTACGCTCTTCAAGTTATCCCAGTTATTGCACGACGGCCGATGCCACAGTATCCCGACGCAGTTGGCAGCCCACCCTCGGCATACMAGCATGCAACTCAGCAGATCCGCAGTTGAACTGAGCTTCGCAAATATCGAGATAAGGAGCTCCGGCGGTAGACGTCCGATCGGCGGAATTACTGTGTTTCTGGAATTCTGGTCGCGAGGCTCGCGGAAGTTCCCCACCCCAACGGAAGACTGCGAATCGTTGGCCTGGGCCATGAAGAAGTCGGTATCATCATCGACGGTGCGATCGGGAGAGGTGGACGACGAGGACTCGGAGGGAACTTCGCTCGAGAAGCGAAGTGGTTGCCGTGAGCGGGGCATTCTGGATTGGGGGCGTGAAGCCTGGGGAGGTCTTGTGATGAAGGTTGCTTGATCAAGATTCTCCAACAGCATGAGATATGTTATTCATGAGTACTTTGACATGAGAAGACACCGCTGTCAGCACAGATCCGTAGCTCGAAGGCGTGAGACTGTCGTTCGGTATCCCTTGACACCAGCAGACCCTGTAGGCAATCTGAAAAGGGAAATGAAAGCAAGAGCACGGCGGCGTCCAACCCGGCCGATGAATCCCGTCGCAGCGTTTAGGAAAAAGGGACGAGAAACAGGGAATAGAAGACAGGTATCGATAGGAACGCGCGTCCGAGCGTGCCTGCAGCAGTTGCACAATAATCCGGAAGGTAAGGGAGGGGCTGAGGAGCGGAGAATGGAGGTTTGGGGCGGGCGGATTATTGACCAAGGAAACGACAAACGCTCGATGGAGAGGGAGAGTCGTGACGGAGTTATCGAGATTTTATGCTTAGAGCAGCATCATACAGACAGAAAACTGTAGGTATGGTGGGTGGGAACTATCATGGAACCCAAAGAGCTGTTTCGATCGGGCGGCTAGAAGACGAGAGTCAGCACAAGGTCGGCGGCGGCTGCCAAAGAGATGGATGATTAGTAGTCTACGGTAGATGGGAGGCAAATAAGAATGATGGTCCAGTCCCGCCGCTGGACATCACAGTAGGATCGACGTTCTTTGTCTTGGGGATTTATCTTCATACCTCAGATTTGACCTGGAATATAGATGAAATTCCAGGATCTCAAGATGTGCAAGGCAATAGACTCATGGACCTAAGGAAGGATCAAAGTGAATATACAGGCGTCGATTGTTTTGCGCACCGATTGGCTGGAAAGAAATAGTATTTAGATGGTGGCCTTCACCGTCGCTAGCTCCCTTAATATCTACACTTATACACAAGGTCCTTGGGATTGACAGGTATCAAAATCTTGGATCCAAAAATATATCATTGATAATAAAGTGATCACCGCAAGCCCCAGTCTTCGTCGGCGATGGCAACGTGAAGCGATTGGCTTTACTGGAGGCAATCTTCTAGACGTCCCCATCAACCATGATATCCCTCTTCGCTACTCCGTACTTCCTCTCATTATCGAGTGCTGCATCTTGCAAGTTCGCATCATCGCATGCCATCATAGGCTTGGCAGCCGTGGGTCCCATAGAAGATTAGTGTCGATAGTGGGAAAAATGTCTCGATTTAGTGTCTACCACCAGAAAGGGGCAGACCCAAGGATACCCTTAACAACACTCGCAATCTCGTATTCTCAACGAGATCTTCCCTTTGCCAACACTGATCATGTTCGACTCCCCCTTTTTGCCCATTCTCGAAGGACATTCTTCCTCACCTTCCCAGTACTCGTCTTGGGAAGCTCCGCCACCACTTCCACCTCCCGAGGGACCATGAACTTGCTGATCGCACTGTGATTTTTGGCCCACGCGATCACTTCTTTTCCATCGACCTGCTTTCCCTGCTTCACAGTCACAAATGCCTTGGGTCGCTCCCCCCAGTGTGCGTCTGGGACTGCCACCACACCGGCTTCGAGGATGTCGGGATGGGTAACGAGCATCGACTCGAGAGCGACAGATGATATGTTCTCGCCTCCTGTTCGGCCTTGGTCAGCATTGCGTTGAATGAGCCACCACCAAGGACAAATATTGCCTACCGCTGATGATAATGTCCTTTGCTCGGTCCAAGATTTGGACGGCTCCGTCTGGGTGCCAAACCGCTAGATCCCCGGAGTGCAAGACGCCCCCAGCGAAGAGCTTTCGCGTGGCCTCGGGGTCTTTGTAGTAGCCCCGGGAGCAGATGTTGCCCACAAAGGCGATCTCTCCTATCTCTTTGCCGTCTCGCTGGACGTCAATAATGGTTCCTTCTGGGACGTCCGTCTTGATGACTCGAACGGGCAAACTAGTCAAGAAGCCATGTCCTTGTCTTGCCATCTTCTTGTATTTCTCTTCCGCCGGCAGTTGATCCCATTGCGGCATGTAGTACCCTTTGGTAATCGGCCCATATGTCTCCGTCATTCCGTACACATGCACCGGATGCAAGTTCAAGTTGGTCATTTGCTCAAAAAGATGTGGGGTCGGTGGGCTGGCCGCTACGGTGACTTGGACCGGCCGCGGAAGTCGCTCGGCCTCCTTGGCAGCACATAGCAAGGTATTCACCGTTGGAGCCGCGTTGAAATGGGTGATGTGTTCTTGCTTCAGCAATCTCCAAATCTCCGGATAGTCGATCTTTCGCAGGCAGTAATGGGTGCCACGGACGGCGGTCACTGCCCACGGGAATGTCCAGCCTGGAAGAGTTAGTTGGATGACAAAAGGTTAGCGCCGCTGGGTCAGAGCATATGACTTACCCATTGCATGAAACATAGGTAAAGTCCATAGATAACGGCAGCGGCCTTGTCGCAAGTTCAGGCCAGATTCGATCACGTTGGCCAATGCAGCTAGGTAGCAGCCGCGGTGAGCGAACTCGACGCCTTTGGGGCGGGCTGTTGTGCCACTGGTATAAGCCAGCGCAATGACATCGTCCTCGGAAACAGCCTGGCTTTCCAGCCCATCCCAGCCCTTTGCGCCTGTGTCGGCGTCATACTTGAGGCCTTGTAACACAGCCTCATCGAAAGGACCGGAGAGTTGGCCTTCTGTAGCGTCCGTATCCGTGTCGACTATGACGGGAATGTCTGGCTTTGCCGCTCGGTATGCCTGAAGTAGTGGTAGGTATTCTTTGTCCACAATGATGACCTCGGCGTCCGAGTGCGTGAAGATGTAGGCGATGTCATCTTCCTTGAGCCGGTAATTAACAGCTAATTGGTGTCAAGGTCAACCTCTGCCGCAGGCAACGAGGGAAAGGTCTTGCGCTTACCAATGTTCACTGCTCCAGCAGCAGCTATCCCAAAGATAGACTCCAGGAAGGCAGGGGTGTTCGGACACAGAATGCCAACCCGCTTGAACCCATGCTTCTTGAGATAGTATGCAAGACCTCTAGCACGATCTGCAGTCTCTATATATGTCCTCCGCAGAACCTGATTATTTGCAGTGACGTGGTAGATGGCTTCAGCCTATCAGCCAATGGTTTCGCCGGTTAGTTCACTGAAACCAAAACAGTCGCTTTTTACAAAAGCACCGCAAAGCAAAAAAAGTCTCACATCAGGTTCGATCGCCGCAGCACGGGGCAAGAAGAATGTGGGCGAGAGCGTGTGGTAGTTGATGCGATGTTGCGGAGCAGGGTCCTTAGCTTCGGGGGTTACGAGATGGCCCAGTAGACCCGACAAGCGAGTCTTGACAGATGACATTACTAGGGGCTTGGTAGCGGTAGCCAAACAAAAGAGTCCAGATTCGTAAACCTAAGGTACAAGAAACCGAGTACTCCCTGCTGTATATAATTGCTGGTGTTTGGATTCGCGGAACAAGGGGAGCACCATACAACCAGAGCCGAATCGGAGACAAAATGCGGGGGATGATCGGGTGCTAAACTGCGTTGGACCGCGGAGAAATTGGCTTACCCGCAGCCTACCAAGCGGGATGCGGGTGACTCTTCCACAGGCCTCGTTTCTTGTCCAATTATTATCGCTACAAGAAGACGCTGAATACCCTGAAGGAGAACGATATAAGAGCTCAATGATCGTTCTCGAATCAGATATATACTTTGTAGTGCAAGTCTAGCCCGGCTTATCCTTCGTGTGTCCTGAACCATTCAGGGTAACCAATCACCTTAGGTTTGACACAATCACTCCTGAAGCACACCCAGTATCTACCAAGTACCCATATGATCCGCACTCGATCCGCTCTCCGTACGCCCGTAACATCCGAGGCTGGTCATTGATGACTTGGACGTGTCGATCCCGAGACTCAGGCATAGTGGGAACCAACCGCTAACAGGCTACGTTGATTGACATGCGATAGATCTAGGCTTACAGTCAAACAAACGATGAACAACGGAACAAACAGAGGATTGAAACGAGCATTGTCAATGGTCATGAGAGTCATTCTTAACTCGAGAAAACTTTGGATTAAACCGCGACGGCGCGAAATAACGGTCAGCTATTTTGAACAACCTTTCATCCCAAGCGACTCCGTATTTTTTACTTTTGAATATGAAATCGGTTCCTGTAGCCTCCATGTCCGTCACAACATGAACATTTGTGGTAATGCATGACGAGGTAGGGACAAGGGAAAAAAGGTCGATCGGTTTGCCGTCCAACTTCGCTGAAAGATAGACCGTTTGCGATCCCAACCCAACCCATCACTGAGACAAGCAACCAACCGCGCAACGAGGTATCTAATATCCGTACTCAGCAAGCTGGCTCTTGGTCTTCTCGTCAACGCTCGCCGACTTCTGGGCCTGGACGAGCTGGCGGCGAGCGGCCTTCTTGCGCTCGTAGTATGCACTGCTCTTAACCTTTCTCCGCTCCTCAAGTCTGAAAAGAATCATCCATTAGCCATGTCCATAACACCAGAAAAACCAATGATCCAAAGCGATGGATACACACCTGGCAACAACGTCCTGGTACTTCCAGCCAACCTCGTGGCTGAGTCTACCGACGGTGCAGTACTTGCGGCCGGGGCGGAGTCTGAGGACACGCAGAGCCTGGGGAACGACGACGCGCTTCTTCTTGTCGTAGGGGGGAGGAACACCCTCGAAGACCTTGAGTCTCTCCAGAGCAGCAGCACCACGGGGGGTCTTGTGGGGGATCATTCCGCGGACGGCCTTGTAGAAGATGCGGGAGGGAGCACGGAAGTGGAAGGGACCACCACGAGTGGGGTTGTAACGAGTCATCTTGCGAAGGTAGGCGTGGTACTTCACTATATCATCGAAAGTGACCATGTCAGCTTTTTGCTCCGAAACCGGCGCCAAACAGCCATAACATCTCCAAGTGTCTCCAGGTCTCGGTGTATCTCTGCTCCATCCAGGTCTTGCGCCTTCAAAGGGGATGAAAAAACGAATCGGATAACGTACGCTTCGCACGGAAGAACTCGCCGGAGATGTTGAGGGCTTCACATCTCACAACGACGATCTTCTGGCCGTTAAGCAGCTGCTTAGCAACAGTGCTGGCCAGGCGACCAAGAAGGTGTCCCTTGCCGTCAATGACGACCTGTAAATTCCCAGCACAAGTCAGCGATCACTGTAATTGTAGATAACATAGGCCATAATGTCTTCCGTCCTTGAAATGTCCAAAGCACACAAGACGACGAGGCTTTTTGGCGGTCTGCAGGTGAAAGGGGTTACGCACGACTGGCTCGATGGAGGACATCCTGCTCTTCTGTCACCGTTTCAAAAGGAAAATATCCAGCGAAAGGAAGAGCGCTGCTCTAGGATACTCCCTTGGGATGTATGTTGTCGGCGGTTGTTGTCGTTGTGGTCGAGTTCAACGCACACAACGAAGTCGGATGGGTTCGCAGGTTAGATCGCTAAGCGAAGCTACTACCCTTTGTGTGGAAAGGTCATTGAGGGCCGCAGCCCTAACCCGGTCCAATCCCGTGGCTCGAGATCACGTGGACCACCTCTTTTGCCCCTCTGGTCTATTCCAGCCCAGTTTGACACTTCCTGGGTCCAAAAAGACAAATTGTTTCTTGATAGGCCAGTCTCGGACTGTTCCACMGAAAAGCAGTATTTAGTTGTCTTTCATTATGGTTTTATCTACTCCGTGGATTGTCGCCAGTGATGTCAATGTCTTCACTCGGCAGACCAACTCCGGCATCGATCTAGAGCCTGAGATCGCGACTTCAAATTTGATCTATGGAATGAGATTGACAGCCTTATGATCTTACAGACATAGCTCTTGGTACTACCTATTTGACTCACTCAAGATAGTTTAATCAACGATCGGCCAACGATCAAATTTCATGACATTTCTTGGCATGGTCTAAAAGTATCAATGCTTCATATTGGCTAAGATCGGTCGACGTATTCTGACCTGTGCTCATATTAGGACTTCCGAGGTTGAAACTGCGGGCAAAGGTCATAGTATTTGTCCTGAACACTTTTTATGCTTCACTAGTCCTCGTAACTCGAAATCCCCTTCAAAGCCTTGTATGAGTCATTTGGTTCGCGGTTGCTAATACGAGCCAGTTTAGTTGAAAGGGGCTGAGCTACTGCTACGTTAATTCCAGCTTTGAACAGTCTCTGGCAGCCTTGTTGCAAGGGTCGAATGACAACAAAGCCGTCTTATATACAGCCTTAGACGACTGATGAGGCTTCGAAAGACGCGCTTTGTTTGTGTGTCTGACACGCACGGATACACGCCATCAGAAGCAGGGTTCAAACTACCAGCGGGAGATGTCTTGATTCACGCGGGAGATCTTACGAACCAAGGCAGTCTATCTGAGTTGCGCAAAACGATCGAATGGATTTCCAAGGCCGACTATGAGGTCAAGATAATTGTCTGCGGTTAGTCTGCTTGGAGCACGCGGTAGTATACGCGTTACTGATTAGCACACCTGTCCAGGCAATCATGATATTACGTTAGACGCAAACTTTTATGCTAAATACGGATCGACCTTCCATAATCAGCATCTAGAAGACCCCGAGCAATGCATGGAAGTTGTGAGGGCAGGATCCCCCTCGATAGTATTTCTTCAGCATCAGTCAGCACTAGTCCGCTTGACCCGGGCCGACGGCCCCAAGACCGTATTTAAAGTCTTTGGCTCGCCCTACTCCCAGTTCACGGGGAACTGGGCATTCGGATACGAGACGGCCGACGCTGCTGCGCTCTGGGGGCAGATTCCATTGGACGCTGACATTGTCATCACACACACGCCGCCTCATTCTCATTGTGACAGCCTGGACATTGGCGAGCCCGTCGGGTGCAAGGCCCTGCGTCAGGCATTGAGCAAGGTGAGACCTCTGCTTGCCGTTTGCGGTCATGTACATGAGGCTCGGGGCTATGAGAGGGTCAAATGGTCCTCACCATCGTCAACCAATTCCGGACCGGAACAAACCGAGCATCACGTTATGCGAGGTGTCCTGCCTCCTCGAGAAAGCAGGAAGCAAAACCTAGTTGATCTAACGGGCAAAAAGGCCGAGCGTCTGGACAACGATGGCTACTCTGTTGCCGCGAATCCAGATTTGCCGACGGCATCATTCACACCCACGCAGAATGCCCTGCTACTGTCCTCAACCACAGCCTCAACATCCGTGATGCCTGACAGTCCGCAACGGAGTCAAAATGCGCCTTTCCCGCTCTTTTCGAGTTTGATCCAGGATACACGCAGTGACGATATCCGTTTCCGACGAAAGGAGACGTGCATTGTCAACGCCGCTATCGTGGCAAGCAAATGGCCGCACCGAGGGGGGAGGAAATTCCATCCTCCTATTGTAGTTGACCTGCAGCTGCCGACCTGGACAGAGCCTGAGTAGCCCAGTAAACCTACAATATTTGAAGCTTTGGCATATATACCAAGTATTCCAGTCTGAGGCTGTATTCGTTAACCTATGAGACTAGTATGCTCTGTGCGGCTCGCAATGGACAATGGAGCTCTGACCTACAGCGGGCGAATAGATAGACTACATTTCTGGGTGGTGCATAGCTGCCTTGATGAGCTCAATGAAATTATGGCAAGCAGAGCGAGGTCTCGGGCCATCCCCATTACATCATTTCTCCAAGATTTTAAATGGGTCCACACCCTTTGACCACGATATCCGTTGAGCACCCGGCCATCCCCCACATGACAGGCGCGGACTTGAAGATCGCGAACCGAAGCACTGTCTCATCACACCATAGTCGTTTACAGAAACCTGATCAACGACTTCCAACCTGATAAACATTATTAACACTAGACGAATGTCCAAGGTCATCCGCAAGACCCCTCCATCACCTGATCGAGCAATGTCACCAGCTTAAGGTTGACCATACCAGACCTCACACCCAAGTAGAGCGCTTGTTACCGCCTTATGAATGGCGGAGGAAATCTAGCGCGGTGATAGCTTGACCTTCTGCMAGAAGCAGATACTTTGTAGTTGCCAATGTCAAGATGATCTCACCAACACACCACGCAGATTGTGTCTGCTTGTCGCAAGGTCCTAGACCACTCAGGCGGGCCATCAGGCCTACTCTCAGGCCTCGTAGACAAGTATAGCGTGAAAAATACAGAAGAATCTAAGGCGAGTGTCTTATATGACGAACCTCGACTTACTATGAACAAATCCCCAGAGCTGAGGTTTCATCAGCGGCTAAGATCTTATCTAAACATTCAGCCATAAAAATTGTTTTCAGCAGTTCAGATGCGACCTGTAGGAATGTGGGCTGCTGAGTAGAGGCGTGGACCTACCTTAGCTGAATACTCCTTATCGTTAGTCAGCATCTATTTGTTCCAGTTTCCATCAGTATCGCCGACAGCGCCGTCTGCTGGGGTTGGCGCGCTAACCTTGAATTAATCAATCGCTCCTGAGTGGGGCGAGACTAAGTCTCGGACTTTTGAGTCCTTCATTTTGATTGTTCCAAGTGGAGGAAGATCTCGATGATGGATAACTAGCCGCCTATTGATAAGCTTGGTTAGATGCGCCTGGCCAGATCGGGAGATGTCTCTAGTGGGAGTTGTGGCTGTATCTCCATACCCGCAGCTTAGTCGTCTACGCAACTACGCTGCCTGCAGTAAATTGCTCCTGGTGGTAGCTGCGATGTTCGGAGGAACTGGAGCTGCGTTTGTTTGGGTAAATGCCTGGGTATGTTCTATTTCTAGGTGTTTACTGCGCCTTGTAGTACCCCACAATTTGACTCTGGTGCGGCAAGCCATGGATCGCCTAATTTGGTGCAAGCCGAGCAGTTGATTTTCCTTGCAAGTAGCACATGTACGGAGTAAAAGCCAGGGGTTCATATGTACAGCGTGCATATTGGTAATTCATCAAAGCCAATTACTATCTCCTATCTATCACTTGATGATCGTCGAAAGGACACAAGCGGAGACTGAAGAAACTGCAGGCCACATGGGGTCAGCCACTAGTACCTACTTCTGGATTCAGCGTTTAATTAGACTCTGGGCTTCTGTGACAGCTTTGCATCGTTGCCGTCGGTCACTTGGCGGACAAGATACATCACACACCCCAGAAAATGTGACATTGCCCATTATGCTCACTCACCAGTGGATGGGCGCCTGAGCCTGTGACTGGGTATGCTCGACCAGGGAAGGTGAAGCATTAGCCATGCAGGCTAATGCCGGGGCAATCATCACTGCATGGCAGAGCGTGCCGGTGGTTGGCTCGTTTCTGGAACGGACCTCCTGTGCGGATGACTTTCCCAGGAACCAATTATGCTTCCAGAAGCGTCCACTTCATGTTCGACAGCGCTCCAAGGTCTGGAGATGGCATACTGTCTCAACAGGGATGGGATAGGCCAGCTCGCGAAGTAGGGTGGCAGCCATCATCAGGCCCCGGCCCTGTCAGATTACGCTGTGGTTCGAGCTTTTGGGGGAGTCAGCCACATCAAAGGATGTTTATCCGTTCTTCCTTTCGTCCTATTCGCCTCAATGGGGCGCCAAAGCGAGGGAAGCCTAGTGCTATGAATGTGATTAAGCCAATTCCCAACTTAGCCGCTCATTCAAGGACCATCTACTTGTCCAAACCATAAGGAAAAGACACCGTTCGCATGGACATCTCAGGACTCCTGTACTGCCTTCGGCGGAAGTGTCACGGAACCGGCCGGGAGCCACCCACGGGACCACTTTCACGCGAGCGAGGATCGGATCGATGAGGGTTGTAGCCGTGGATTCGTTGGAAAACATCAGCCAACGATAATTCGGTGTTCCTGAATAAAAGGTCGCATGTAAAACTAACTCCGCACATGAGCGATGTGATCTCTAGGTAATGCTCCACTACTACCTGCTTAGCGAATAAGGCGCAAGATCACAGTAGCTCCTAAAAAGGAAAACCAAGGGGAATGACGAACCTGTTTCTGTCCTCCGTATTGTGGGACGAGAGCCGAGGGGGACCAGGTGGTCAGCCAATTCTAGACCGCGAGGGCAGCAACCACCTGCAATGGGTGAGGCAAGATGCAGAGAGGCGGACCATTAAAAGACAGGGCATCTCGGCGATATGATTGGATCTGTAAGTCGACCCCGGCAAAGGCGAAGGCGATGGAACTCTGTCAACCTATAAGGAGGAGAGATCATCGGGCAAAAGTCGAGGACATACGAAGTGTGGCCAGTGTCGCAGCCAGTCAGTCACAGCGGGCGCCAAAATACTAGTGCGGGGTTTTCTGTTCATCGTTCCTTTTGCAGGACATGGCTGCAACAGAGTCCTCTGAGAGGATAGCGGTGGTCAGACTGCATATTGGAGGTGTTGTCCCCTAGAAGCTGATTAGTTCATGTTCAGATAGCACACCATCCAGTCATGATGGAACATGGAGGGGTACTCTGAAATTGCCCCCGCAAGCCTTGGCTGATGACG
Source organism: Aspergillus pseudoviridinutans (assembly GCF_018340605.1). NCBI lineage: Eukaryota > Fungi > Ascomycota > Eurotiomycetes > Eurotiales > Aspergillaceae > Aspergillus > Aspergillus pseudoviridinutans. The sequence goes on along the minus strand of NW_025091282.1, from coordinate 3,134,804 downwards.
GTTGCACTGCTGGCTGGCTGGCTTGCTCATCTGCCAAAGCATTGTCAGTATTATTGTACACCGAAGGATCATCAGGATTAAGTGGGTTCTCAAACCAAAGACGAGGTATTCCCATTTTCTGTTGTCCTGCAGACGTTCCACCCCTAACGCTGGAACGAGGAACTGAGTTTATTCAATACCAGGCGAGGGCAAAATAGGGCGAGAAGAAGGCTCACGGCTGCTCTTATTGGCATAAAGGGTATGCTCTTCGTCAAATATACTAACTACTACTGCTTGCTGCTCACGGGGTGATAGTGATACTCCCTAGGATGAGTATCTCCAACGATCATGTAGTGTAGCAAGCAAGCACAGGGCTGTTGCTGAGTCCCTGTTAGCGCACCGCATCGTCAATCATTCATCATTCTTTCCAGCCTGATTCATGGCTGACTATTTGTATCACATCCTGTTCCTGATTTCCATTCAGCAGGACTGGTACCTGGAGCATCCTCCTGAGGATCTCTAGCAACCTCACTCTAGTCAATTGATTCCTTTTTGATATCCGGCATAGGTGATTCTTTTCTAGACTAGCTATATATCACTTCATCCTAAGAATCGTCAGAGACCTTCTCCAATTGTTCCATGTTGATTGTCATTACCATTACTACTATCTATCAAGTGTCCTCCACTTCTTCCGAGTTCTCCAACAGCCCAACTCTGAGCGACACCAAGCGGGTCCCTAAACGTGGTTTCACTTCATCCTCTACTTCTCCTCGTCTTCGATACTAATCATTTACCAATTAATCGATCTATCCACTTGCCAGCTACTCCGCCCACCTTTTGACCGCTAATTCGAATTGAGATCATCCCTTCCCTGGCAACCAAAAACAGCAAAAGAAGAGAATCAGCTGGATACTTAGAAAGAGACGGCCCCAGGGACACGCTCACTCTTTTATGCGTGGGCTTTTCACTACTACATAATTCCTACCAACAGCGCTGCCTTTTGCAAAGTGCCAACATCAAAACCATCGCTTTGTCATTCTCATAATCATTTCAGCAGTCTCGTATCCCATTCCAACCCAACCTACAGAGGAAGCGTCCCGATTGAATTTCATTTGTTCCTCCACCTCCAGTGGCATCATCGAGCGTCTTCCACCTCGCTTCTTCTTGACATATCAACAACGACAACAATTCCATCGTCAGCGTCGTCTCAACTAGAGTACTCTCATCATTACTCTTTCTTATTCATCTTTCTGTTGTTCACCTACAATTCTGACTAAGAGTGGTGCCACTTCACCGACGTCGACAACCAAGCGTGGCGCAGTCCATACTGTTCTTGTGGCCTTCAGTGTTGGCCCTCATCCCGTCCAATTCAAACTTTTTCTTCGTGCCTGTCCCTTTTTTGCCTTTTCCTTGAATTTTCTCCGACCTTGGTATTATTATTATTATTATTTCATATTTGCACCGGCTAGTCCACTGCTCGTCTGGTTTGCCCCTCGGTTCACTGCTACAGTACCACTTTTTGCCCCTTCAACGGAGTATCTAACCAACAAATCAAACACCCTCTTCTACGACGGAGAAGAATACCCTACGGAAATCCAGACCCAACTATCCACCCCCTGATTCAAGAGGTCTATTAGTTCTGTCTCTTCCAATCATTGTCTTTCTGGCTGTCGTGCCTTTTCAGGGCCGATTTCCCGTGGTTGTTCTTTTGCCTCGCAGTGTTATTGCTGATCTCTCGCTTTCCCACCGCATATATTTCTCTCATACCTGATTACATGATCCTCTTGGGAGCATTCTCCCGTCTTCGCCGACATTCTTAGATGAATTGGTCGTGTCTTGTGCCAGGAAGCTGGATTAATGAACCATTGATCGTCACGAGAACTCACGTCACGGTCGTCACCCCATCGCATCCGCCCACCTTATCCACCCGTCCCTAGGTCGGCCCAGGTACACTCCCGTGCTTTCCCACCGCCTCTCGCCTCTTCCATACCGCTCCCCTTGGGGTCTACCATTTTGCTTTATCAACTCACCATATCGCCTCTGGTACATCAATTATTTTTCTTTCCCTTCTCCGTCTTATATTTTTTTCATTGATCATTATACATTGTTGATGTTTTTCAACCGAATGTTGATTTCTTCACATAATGTTATCGACACCAGATATCGATCCATATGCCGTCCTGGGAGTTCAGAAGGATGCGACTCTCGCTGAGATCAAGTCCGCTCACAGGAAACTGGTTCTCAAGTGCCACCCGGACAAGGTCAAGGATGAGTCTCAACGCAGCAAAGCTCAAGAAGAGTTTCAGCAGGTACAGCAGGCCTACGAGCTTCTTTCCGACGAGACGAAGAGAATCAAGTACGACCAAAAGGTTCGTCTGGCCGAACTCCGGCGCGAAATGATGGCGCGCGAAGGTTCCGCTGGCGGCTCGTACCCATATTCGTCCCCGCGTGGTAGCGGTGCCTCCCGGGAGTATCGCGACGGGCGATACTACGAAGAGAGAAAGCCGGCCGATGCGGCTTTCTTTGAAGAAGAGTATAGGTACTGCGAAGAGCCGCGCCCGATGTCCCGCAAGTACGATGAGTTCGAACGGCGACGACCACGAACGAAGACGACCGAGGAAAAGAAGAAGTCTAAGTCGGTTCCCCTCGATCATCTTCGCACAACGGCGAAAGATACGGCTCGCGACAGCGTTAAATCGACCCACACCACTCGGGCCAAATACCGTACCAAGGAACGGCGGCGGGAAGCTTACGAGAAGCATGAACGGGCGGGACCGTACTACGACTCCGAAGATGACTCCGAAGCTTCGGATTCAAGTGCGTCGTCCATCTATGTGAAAGTCAAGCGCCCTTCTGAGTCAAAAAGGAGTCGCGACTCAACCTCGAGAAAGACCAAATCGACTGATTCAAGCCGTCGCGCCGAGCGCGCACGGTACGATGACGATGATGACTATTCGGATGCATGGGACTCCAAACACGAGAAACTACACACAACCGCACAGGATTATATTCTTCGCTCCAAAGCTGTTCCCTTGGAAAGCGATCGGAGACGTCGGCCATCTCGTTCCCCCGTCCGCCATCATGGCTACGAGTCTGCGGACCCCGAGCCATCGTCTCGGCGGCCTGGCCGCTCAAGCCGTTCGAGCCGGGAAGATGTGCGCCCTTCAACATCCCGCAACGGATCCTACGAACATCTGGAGTCTCAGTCCCGCAGCTACGAGACCAAGAGACCCAGTATGCCAACAGCTGCCACCTCTCCGAGTATCAAGGTATCTTCTAGCACGGTCCGGCCATCTCTTCAACCTTCGCGATCTGCATCGAGTGCACAGCCTCATTCTCGTTCGAGACGAGAGCCTCCTGGTCGAGTAGAACAAGTTCTTATTAACATGGTTCGACAATCTATCAAGCCAAGGGGCGTGGAGAGATATGATTCGGGCTATTCGAGCCCCGGTACCCCAGAAATGGCGCCGGGAGATAGCCCTACCAAGACCTCCACGCGCTACAAGATCAAAGAGCAAGACACTGTTGTGGTCGAACCGGTCATGCCGCCGCTGCCGACCAGCTCATCGAGACATACGAGAGCGTACTCACCGCCACGCGCAGAACGCCCTTCAACCTCGAATCGATCCGCACCGAAACCGGTACGGAGTAGTACTACCTACGCCTACCCTCCTGAACCGTCGTCTCGTCACGAGAGCACTCGTCCGAGTGCTTCCAGACAGTCTTCAACAAGACTCTTCGGCGAAGTCGAGTATAGCACACATCCTAAGGAGAAGGACATCAAGTATGTCCGGCCCGAGCACGTCTACACCCGAGATGCCTACCCTCGCCAGCACTACGACGAATATCGTCAGCCCCCGGCGCCACGGCGCCAATCCGCCTATGCTTAATGAATGCACGACTGCACGATAACGACAGAAACCACATCACGTTGCAGCCTTTTTTTTTTATTCTTATCATTTTCGCAATCCTACGGTGTGGCGGTCAAAGTCCTTGCACAGCTCCATTCTAGGTGGCTCCATTTTTCGATGATACTCTAGACGCCATGGATCTCTCTTCTCTTATCGAGTCTATCTCATTACTGATGTTGTAAGAGTCCACTTTGGACTTATTTTGTCACATTTTATCCTTCTTGCCTATATTTTTTTTCCGAGGTCTTTTTACATGACACCTCCCCGCATGCGGTAGACTGGAATTCCAATCTATCCATAACATCGATTACATCACATTGTTGGCGTACGGACTGCTATTGAACTTTGTATGCATTTGAGCCGATATGATACTGAACTGGGGGGCACCACTGGGGAGCAAACGATGAATACCTATGATGACGATTAACGAATCACCTTGGGAGGAACAGAACAGCACTTATTACAACGACAGACAGAAATTGAACACTGGTCAATGGGCCTGCTTCATCTTACTATCTTGTCCTTGAGACACATAGAGTTTGTAAATTCGTCATGTTACGGTCAATCAAGAAACCTACGGGAAACTTAAGGTTGTCTGGTGCCTGAGCGCAAGATACATGACATCAATTCTGCGTTCTATTACCCCTCTTGCAGAAACAACATTAAGCATGTGGATCTGAATTCTACCCCAGATTAATGATTCTGAACATGCGAACGAAATGACAATGACAATGACAATGACATCATCTGGAATCATCCTGCTTTGCCTACCTGAGAGTCCTGACCCGCATCTCTCAATGAGCCTGGCTGACCACCAACATGGAAGAGAAAGACTTTTGTCTGGCAATTAGGGAAAATGATCGTATTTTGATAAATCCTGTATTTCAGTCCCCGCGGCCAGAACTGATTCGTGAACGATGTACATTCAGCATGGTTTTAACCATTTGTATCTTATGTTTATTGATGCCGCAGTTTCTGTTGATTCTACGTTTTGTATTACAGTGGGAATGGAATGATGATAACAATTTGATCTGGTAGTTGACATACATATTTCCGCTAAACCTCGCTTGCTGCTTCCCAGACATCTCTGAACACTTCTCATCATATTCAGTAAATCCTAACGTGGATCGCAACGGCGAAGCATTTACAACGAAACAAGTAAATCACATGGCAAAATAAAAAACCACAATGGAAGGGTATGGGTGAATTCGAAAGTAGGCCAGAGTTCCAATAGAAAAGAGTATAGTCTTGCCCACCAACAATTGAACATGCTAAAGGATGATCTGACAATGCCTTTCAGAGGTATTAATGCGTCAATATTTGATGTGCCTGTCTTCTATAAACATGAATCCAACGTATCCTGCTGCCCATCAAGGCTCGGACCAGTCGACCTGATCCGTCACCGATTCTGACCCGTCTTTTGAGTATGTAACACGGAGACGAAGGCGGAGTTTGGGCGGGAGTGCCTATGATGAAGTTGTTAGCTATGAGCTGACTTGTCCTAATTGCCGGTAAACTTACACCACTGACGGCTGCAATCTTTAGCATCTGCACGCCTTCGTCTCCCGTAGAAAGCTCAGACCTGTTGATTGCGCTGAGTTGGAGCCGTTGACTTTTGGGCACCGCTGCTTGTAACCCGACATTGGAGAATTGACTGAAGTCGGAGATGTTGCGGAATCGGGCCTGGATCTGGGCATTTCCGTTACCGCCCCGCTGCACCTGCAAAGTAAGAGTAAGGTCGTTCTTGTTGTATGCTGTATGAACCGCTGCGGCCGACGGGGATGGGGCGGGGGATGGGGCGGATCCGAGTCCTCCAAGTATATCCACAGATGCGGATGCCGGCTCCGCTGGGCGTGGTGAGGGGGTCGCTCCGTTTGATGAGCCGAACAGGTCCATGATGGCGCTGGTGTTGACTGACTGGGCAGGTGCGTGTGCGGCCTGGGGAGCGGGGGAAGAGATGCCAGTGTCCCCACCGAGGATGTCCGCAAGTAGGTCTGCGGTGTTCTGAGATCCACTGGCCGCCGGGCTCGTTGCTGGAACATCGGCACCGCCCATGAGATCGACGAGCAGGTCCTGCTCGGCCTGCTTGGCAGGCTTCTTCGACTTGTCTTTGAGAAGCTTACTCTGGCGCTTCTTGCTGGGAGCGCCAAGGACCCGCTGTTCCTCGCGGATCTCGGGAGGTGGCATCCGTTCCAGCACACCTCTGCGAATCTGATCGTAGCCGAACAGATTGGTATATTCGACCGCGCGCTGTTGAATCTCCACGCTCAGATCGGCGGTCCGGCTGTTCAGGAAGCGCCGGAGACGCTCTATCTGCGCAGGATCTGTCATGCGCACGGTGAGCTTCATCGATGCCGTCGTAATATACTCAATCACAGTCTGTGTTGCGTAGGTGCTGTTGAGAATATTGTTGAAGAGGTCAACAATGTCGCTTTCCTTGACCTCCTTGACGAGTTCCTCCTCCTCATACTGACCACCACGGAGCAAGCTGTCACCATATTCACCAATGACCCAAGTTGCCGCAAGCGTCAACCCTTCTTGAGAGATATCCTCTTTCAGGGATGTGTAGAGCTTTTGCACGCAATACGTCTGCAGTTCGGGCGTGGTGGCGATCAGGCGTACAAACGACGACAGGATTTGTTCCTTGACGTACGCACCGGCCAGCTTGAGGACACGCAGAATGGTGTCGACGTGCCAGCGCTTGTTAGGGGCGTAGCGATCAGCAGCAATACCAATCTGGGTTGTCATGGCTGGTTTGAACTCATTGTCGGCAACCTCTAGGAAAGCGAGCAGTTCCCTGACGAGGACACGCACGTTCGACTCGTTGATCAGCATGAAGCTCAGGTCGAGGGCACGTCGCCTGATGCTGATATCCGGGTCACGGAGACATTCCAGGATGGTGTTGCGGTGTCTCTGAACAGCATTGGGCTCGATCGCTACCACCTTATTCAGGGTATTGAGTGCAACGTAACGAATGTTGTTATCTTTGTTGGAGAGGAATTTTCCAAGAATATTGACACCCAAAACCCGCAAACCAGAGTCGGCCTCAATGTCAAGAATGGTGAGGACGGCCTCGTAAAGAATAGAGTTGCCCACGTTTTTGGTCGAATCGGTGTTGGTAGCCACCTGGGCCAGAATGTCGTTGATCAACTCGCTGGTTGCCGCATCTCCTCTTCCGAGCACTTTCAAAAAGCGCAGTATCTTAACCTGAAGGAACGGGTCCGTGATGCCTGAGACATCGTGCTCGGGAGCGTAACCGGACGTCGTCAGTCCTTTCAAGGCCCGCACAAGACCGGGGACCAAGGGCCGGAACATCTCAATCACGCCCTCTTGCCCTTCCTCGGCCTCCTCCGCCTCGCACATGTCTATTACCAGGGTCAAACCGCACAACAGCACGCCGTGGTTTCGATCGGACAACAAGGCCTTGGCCTTCTCCAGGAAATGTTCCTGCAAGTCTGGCACCTTACGGCAGATACGCATGGCACATAGTGCTGCCTTCCGCCGGATGTAGGGATTGGCTGTGGAGAGGAGGGACTCGACTTCGGTGAACAGATCCCGAGACATCTCGACGGAAGCGATGTTGCCCAGGGCACATAACGCGAGACCGACGATATACTGGTTGGAATGGTTGAGATCACTGAAATCCTGTCAGCCAGGACACTTCACCATGCAGCACGCAGTTGTTGAGACGAAGACCCACTTCTTCAATGAGTTGGTCACCAATGTCAGCACTTCCTGATTCTCGTCCAGGAGCAGCATGGTACCCAGGTACCCCAGCCGCTTGTCGGCGAATCGATGGGACGCCAACAGTTTGAGGCATTCAATCTGACCAAAGTGTGTTCGTTCCCCGAGGGTGAAAAGATAGAGTAGTTTGGCGACATTGTTTCTCCTGCAAGCATCATACATGAGCTGGTTGTCCGACGGGAATCACAAGGTGCTGGTGTATGGTGTGGTGTATAATGCTGACCGGACTCCCGAATCATGGCTCTCTTCTCTGAACGACGCACGAATAGCGGCACTTTCTTTCTGAATCACTGCGCGTTCATCGGCAATCGTCTTGGCCGATCGGACATTCCGAATGAATTGTTTGACTGTTTCGAGCCCGCATGTCCGGTGACGAATTGATTAGTGATTCGATTGCCAGCTCAAAGGGGGTGGGGGTTCACGGAGGGCAAACACATACGGGATGTCATGGCGGTCGCAAGGACCCCCGAACGGGGAGGAAGATAGGAGGATGTAGGGGGTTGCGACGATTAGAGAAGAGACAGGGAAATTGAGAAGAAGAGAGGGCGGCGAAGAAACCTGTCCACGCACTACCCGGGAGTAAATCGATGAATGGATGTCGACGACTATCTTCTTTGATAGCTGCCCTTCTAGTTAGGCATGTCGAGCCTCGCCCGTGCTTTGCTCGATCTGGCACTCTTGGCAGCCTCTTGTTCGGGCTTAGCGTCCCTCGGGCCCTGACTTATCACGTGATAATCCCGTGATGAGCTCTTTGGCAGCCTTAGTCAGGCATCAACTACGACTGATTGGTTGCCTCAGGCCTCAGGATATAATACACATGCATTGTAAATGCAATACCGGAGATCGGCCGACGGCAGCTCCGTGGGCCCCACCAAGACACCGGATGCGCATATTATGTATTATTGGCAAACGAATACGGAGGACGGCTCCGGCTCAGTGCCTTTGTGACGATAAGCCGAAGCTATGACGTGAGCCCTGGCTTCTTCGTTGACGCCTCTCTACTTCGTAGTACCTATCCAGATATCCTTTTTGCCTTGGAAGTCCGGTCGATCCGCTAGAGCGGTTCTTGGATGCGAATAATCCCTCCTTTTCCGTGTCGTTCTTTGGTCCCTGCGCAGATCATCAGCCTTACTCAGGTTTCGACTCCCAAACAGTGGTCAATGATAGGATCCACAACAATACACATGACACATATCGTCAATTCCTCTTTCCATCAAGTTCCGAACTCTGCTTATATATAACACCCTTCGTAATCGTCGTCGCGGTAGATGTGAAAAACGATATCGATGTGAACTTCGTTACTCTTAACCCTCGTCACCAGAATGTCCACTGCTGTCTTACAACGCAATGGCAATGGGTTGCCTCGAGCGCGCGCGGTGAAAAAAGCCGAGGATGGTGTTACGACTCCCACTTTAGACAGAATAACATCTATTGATTCAAGGTTGGCAGGGCTTACATCAAAAGGGGAACCTGAACTTAAAGTTGTGCTAACTTCTTCGCCAGTGGCCGCTCAACCCCCATCGCCGAAGATGCGCCCCCCTCGGCGCATTCGATATCCAGCGCCAGGAAACAGGCGCGAGCGCGGACTCGCTTGTTCTACACCATCAATTATACCCCTCGCGTATCGCATTTTGACCCCAGAAGCGACCATCACAATTTTCGCGGCTTCTTCACCCTGTTCTGGATTGCACTGTTTATCATGGTGGTTACAACTGTGCTGCGGAATATCAAGGATACTGGTTACCCATTGAGAGTGAGAGTGTGGGGCCTGCTGACGGCAAATGTGTGGGAATTGGGTCTCAGCGACCTCGCGATGGTTGTCAGCAGTGCGCTTGTCGTGCCGCTGCATCGTCTCTTTAGGAGCAACAGTGTGCTGCGGTGGGGGCGAGCTGGTATGATTGTGCAGAGTCTGTTCGAAGCAGTATGGCTTGTGCTGTGGATCAAGTAAGTGCGCTAAGCTTCAGCTGAATGCCTGGATTCTAACAAAGTCTCCAGCTGGCCTTTCATGAGGCGCTGGACCTGGACAGCCCAGGTTTTCTTGACTTTACATACGCTTGTCTTCCTGATGAAGATGCATTCATATGCGTTCTACAATGGGCACCTGAGCGAAACGGAGCGTCGACTGGCCTCACTGGACAAGCCTGGTCCGGCCTCACTCGATGCAGCGGTCCGATACCCAGACCCGGAACCTAGCGGACACCCGACACACCCGCGAAACGGCGATACACGATCTAAATCGATCGAGGAAGTACGCGAGGATCTGGCATCAGAATTGACTTCACCCCTGGGCCGTGTGACTTATCCACAGAACCTCTCTCTCACCAACTACATCGACTATATCTTCTGCCCGACGCTCTGCTATGAGCTGGAGTACCCTCGGAACACGAACAGACAATGGACCGAGTTGGCCGCCAAAGCTCTAGCCGTCTTCGGCTGCATTTTCCTCCTAACGCTGACGAGCGAGGAGTTCATCGTCCCTGTCCTGAGCGAGGCCAGTGTCCAACTACACGTGGTCCACGGCGCCTCCGAAAAGGCCTTGATCCTGGCCGAGACAATCAGCATGCTCTTGTTCCCATTCATGATAACATTCCTGCTAGTCTTTCTGGTCATCTTCGAGTACGTGCTCGGCGCATTCGCTGAGATCACCCGCTTTGCCGACCGCCAGTTCTACTCGGACTGGTGGAACTCCTCTGACTGGTACGTATACAACCCCTGCTAACAGTAACGCAATCTAACCGGCGCACTGTGCAGGCTCGAATTCTCCCGCGAATGGAACATCCCCGTGCACCACTTCCTCCGCCGGCACGTCTACTTCTCTTCGCTGTCGTACTTCTCCCAGCCCGTAGCAATGTTCATCACGTTCCTCGTGAGCTCCGTCTTCCACGAGCTCGTCATGAGCTGCATCACCAAGAAGTTGCGCGGGTACGGCTTCCTAGCCATGATGCTCCAGATGCCCATCGTCGCCGTCCAACGGTCGCGATTCTTCCGCGGGAAGAGGACCCTCAACGTACGTCTCCTGTCCTTCTTGATCATGGAATCAGCTAACTAACTGCGTCTTGGACATGTGCAGAACGTCTTCTTCTGGCTATCTATGATAACGGGGCTGTCTATGGTGAGTCCTGCCCTACCCTACCGCCGGTAGATGCATACGCTGACGTTGTCTAGATGTGTGCTCTGTATGTCCTGGTTTGATCTGAACAATGTACACCGAGGTCGGTAGAATAGCGCGTTTTGGTTATACTTGTACTATAGTGTAGTAGATTTGGTTATAATATACCCTCATGTTGAAAGTGTTATGAGTATCCAACTTGATAGATTGTAATTCGTAGTCCAGACTCCGTAGTTGACAATGAAAATCTTACCGCCTTCTCTTATTCCGCTTGTAACCTAAACATAGCTGCATAGAAGCGGCAAGACATGGTTTCCAAAATCCGATGCTGAGACATCGGTCTCGTATGACAACTTACTGGAAGAGTCGATGTCGACAACTGTATCTATTCACCAAACTGAATGCGCGGCACACCTAAGCCCAAGGACAGAAGCAACCAGATTGAAGACCACCTTCAACGCCCAGATCGAGCCAAAATTGTCCTAAACGAAGCAACCAAGGGGAAATAATGATGCAGTCAACGACGTTCGCCCATCCCTAAGTTAAATGTGCTCAATGGGCTCCTCAGGCAGCAGAATCTGCCTCTCTTGCCTGTCACGGGGAAGACATGCTTTGAGAGGGGGACGGATGATATCATTAAACAAAAAGGTTCCGTAGACTAGAACCGCAAAGCCCAGGACTTGCAGCCACTTGAATGATTCCCAGCCTAGGGCAAGCGAAACAAGCCAGATGAAGAGTGTCCGGCAGGTGTCGATCGTACTGCGGGAGGTGGCAGATACAGCTCGGGTGACTGAAAGGCCAAAGAAGTTGAAGCCTCTGTGAGAGAATAACAAATTAGCCTCTTGTACTCGGAAATGTGCGAACGCAAAGACAGAGGTTTTGGGAGATCACGAACCCAATGCTAATCATAATCAGGAAGCTAGCCATGGCGATGTACTTGTTAGAGAAGACTTGACGCCATCCTTCCTTGGCGTCAAAATAGCCGTAGCGACCGGCTTCCGTACGTCCTACGGTCAGGTACAGAATGATGGAAGCAATGACAGTAACGGAAAAGCCGAACACGCCCTCCCAGCCAACCACCTGAAGAGGATCCATGGCGTAGTTCTCGAGAATCCACTCCTCCAGCACGAACTGTGAGGCGGTGAAAATCTGTGCCGCTGCAATCAGCAGCACACCAATGACAGCCTTGATCGCTTCAGGAGTCTTTGCAATCTCCCGAGCTTCCATCACGGCCCGAGTGGCAATTGCAAGAGTATCGTCCCGTGGGACATCATGCCCTTGGTCCTGGCCGAAGAGTGCACCAGCAAGTCCTACCAAGGCGACACCAAGGACCACTACGAATAGTGCAATCCACTGGTATAGGAACAACTTCCGACGGAGAAAAAGGACACTGAACAAACCGACAAAAAGAACCAATGCTCCACGCGTCATTTGGTAGATGCTGGCCGCGACAAAGAGCAGACCCACGTTCATCAGAGTCGTACCGGCGATATCGCAGCATGCCGGCGCAGCGAGAAGTAGGATCCGACGTCCACTGAGGTAAACCCGACCTCCAGAATCAGTGCGCTTGGGAGTATGGTTAGATGCATCAGGACCGTCAATCGTATGGTCCTCCTCATCACCTATGTCGTCCGGGTGGACCGGATTATACCCGCCCGCAAGGAGAGGCGAAGAATTGGGCGACAGACGCGGATATATAAACGATTGGTAAACATACGAGGCGAATATCACTAGCCAACAGCCCATTTCTCCAATAAACATCTGAACACTATCATCGTTACGGTACAGAATTAGCATCGATTGTGTAACATAGTGGATACAGGATGGGGGAAACCCACGTCTGGACGACCGGCTGCTCGAAAGTATGCCGATATTTAGGGTCTGGAGAGTCGCAGTTCCGTACACATTGCATATCCTTTCAAGTGGCATTAGCTAGATATAAAGAGCAGAAAGACTCCTGGTACAGACCTGGAACTTATTGAGGATTGTATTGCAGACCCCGGTCACGAGCATCATCGTGACCAGAAACGGTATCAAAGCCCGACTAGCCATCTTGCACCTGTTTAGGAGGTAGTTATAAATCAGAAGAAAGTATGTACTGTGTATACGATATGCAAAGCTTTCGAAGATCGATAGCTAGCTATGAGCTGAGGTAGTTCGACAATGACAATGGACCCAAAAAAAGATAATCGAGGCTTGATCTCCGATATAATCGATCCAGCGAAATTCAGAGACCATTAATAAAATGGAAAATCACAATCACTTATTGAGCACCATTCTGGGCCAAAGAGGAGAGATCAATGAAGAGAACAAAGGGCGGAGGCGAGTGAGTACGTTAAGTGACGGAGGTGGTGGAGATGGGGGAGGCTTATCAGCTCCCTATCAGTTGCATATTTAGTTACATATCAGCATGATTATATCAGCAGCTGATCAGCCGGAGTCTTCCGTTGTTGGCTTGGCAGTGTCCAGGGACATGATGCACAGAGACACATGATTTGCATCTCATGACTATAGCATACTACTAGGTATCTTCGTGATGGCGGATCTAGGACACACCAGATTGAAATTGGATAATATTCATAATATTAGGAAGATTATTGCAAATACCCAATATGTCTAACAAGGAACGCTCGCAAGCCTTTCCCCTATCTAGACAACTGACAAGAAGTCCCCCTCGCTTTTGCCGGATTTTGTCACACCAGATAACGCCATGGCTAATCTAACGAGATCAACAAGATGAAAATGGCTCAAGGAAACAGAAATCAAACCCACAAGACAATGTGGGATACCCAGAACGATAAAGCCGACTGTGGAAAGCAAACCGGAGCCTCCATTCTCAGGCCGTGCGTTAATGTACACATAAATCATTCCTATTTACGCCAGGTAAATGAATATCGCGCAATTCAGCTGCGAAGTGCCATCTTTCCTTACATGGCATAGATGGCAATGCCATTGTCGTCAACAGTCATGGGCCCGTCAACTGCGTCCCAATCGAAAACCCAGGGGTCATTAACCGCGAGCCCGTCTTCAAACCGTGAAGGAACATTGATCCAGTCCGTCGGGACCCAGCTATCTTCAGAGACATCGAATTTGCCGCTAGCATCCTGGATCTTTGGAACCTCGCTATCCTTTGGAGTCTGCGTAGCAACGCCAGTTTCGACAGAGTCAGGAGTATCCTCAGACTGGGCATTGGCGAACATTTCTGGGTTGATGAACTCATCCATAGATCCAAAGCCAAAGCCTGAATCGGCGCCAAAATCCATGAACGTATCTTGAATTGCCTCGAGAGAAATGCTGCTATCTGCCCAAGGATCCTTAGTAATTGCAGCAGGAGGCGCAGGCTGATCCACCGGCTTTACGGCCTCCTTCTTACCATCCTTGCTCGGGCTTGGCTTGAGCGCCGAGGTGGGAACTTTGGCCGCAGTTGTACGAGGAGTCTGCTGAGTCGAACCAGGCGAAGCGGGCTTAGTGCCAGGGGGTCCAGGCGCGCGACCCACACCGGTAGTACTAGGAGCGATTGCTTCACCTTTGACTTCATGCTTTGCGGAAGACGGAACGAGACCGGTGGTAATAAGGTCCTTCGTGAGATCCTGAGGTTGTGCTCCTCCTTCATCCTTCACAAGGCTAGTTTGGAAGCTTTCTATAGCGAACTCGAGAGGATCGTTGATCGGCTCCTCCACCTTGTGGCTTTCTTCGACATGTTTGTCAAGTGCATCCTGAGTCGCAAACCCGAGATGGTGATGCTGACACTCAATGACGCTGCATTTGAATGGGCCTCCCAAAACTGGAGCAGCTGTTTTAGCATCAGGCACGGCTTGCTTAGCCGCCTGCAACTTCGAGACTGGCGTGCCGGGAGCTTGACCTTGGGTTGGAGTCCCACCAGGGTGAGACTGCTTCCTCTTTTTCGAAGGAGGTATCTTCAACTTCTCGGGCGGAATGCTTCCCGGGCCGTAAGCGTGCGGGACTCCCTGGGGAGATGGCGCTCCAAAAGGTGGCTGCGGCACTGCAGAGGTTGCCGAAGCAGCCTGGCTTGAGGCTCTTCGGGCTCGCTGGAGAGCCTCTTCCTGTTGTTGAAGCTGCTGCAAGTTACTTGCGTTCAGAGCAGGCATATTGTTCTGATTGGGCTGCGGCATCGCAGAGGATCCTTGTGGCACACTACTCGGCCGCTGACCAGAAGGTTGATTTTGCTGCTGGTTAACCCGCGTGATCATAGCGTGGAACAGCTTCCTGATATAATTGATGGTGCCCGTAAGATACTCTGGAGCAATGGTAAACTGGTCATTGATCGTCCAGTCCGGGCCGGGTTTAAATTGCCTCATTAATTGTATACGCTACATGAAAGATCGAGTTAGTGTGCAAATTCCGGGAGCGGAGTCCAGGGACGACTGCGGACATACCATTGCAAGTAAACTGCGAACGTTCTTCTCCTGGCCGGGGATTTTTGAGAACCATTGGGCAAGAGTGTCCATTCTACCAAGCATGTCGGTGCATTCACGAAGTTGTTGGGTCATGGCAGCTTTCTGCTCAGGCGAAAGGGCAACAGGTTCCGCTGCAGGCGCGTTCTTCGCGATATCATTGTAGAGCTGTCGAATCTTCTCGGGTAGGTTGTTCCATGCTTCCTCCGCCGCTGCTCGGCTGATGGGAACCCGTTGTTGACCTTGTTGTCTGCGGAGTTGCGCTAACTGCATGCGTTGCTGAGGGGTCATTGCAGCCAGTTGCTCGGGCGTGATAGCCATATTTGGTCTAGAAGGCGGCGCCGATACTCCTCCTTGAGTAGTAGCTGACTGGGCTGTCTTTGGGACCGGTGCTGCTTGGGCCTCTGTAGGCTCTTCAGCGGCTGATTTGCGCTTCGTGCCTTGTTTGGGAGCGGTGCCCTTCGTGCCCTTCGCAGCCGCCGTATTTGGAGCCTTGGCCGCCTGGTTTTGTTGGTTTTGCTGTGGGGTGGACTGCTGAGGACCTTGCTTGGCCTGAGAAGTGGTAGAAGGCCCGGTCAATGGAGTTTGTTGCACAGTTTGGTTCTGCTGGTTTTGGTTCATATTCTGCGCGGCTAAAGCCTGGGCTGCTCGGCTCTGGGCCACCTGCATCAGTTGTTTCTGCCTGTTCCGAAGGATGATTTCGCGGAGCTGGTCGTCGGAGTAGTTGGCCACTTGAGCACCCAAGCGCTGGCGAGCCACTTGAATTTCAGTGGCGGTGACCGGCCGCAACGCTGGCATGTTCATAGGTACCTGCTGCTGGCCCGCCTGAAAGGCTTGCGGATTCACAAACGGCTGGGGCTGTCCCTGAAAAGACATCATCTGGCCCCAGTTGCCTTGGCCATTCTGATCCATGTTACGGACGGCTCCTTCTTTCCCCTGAGCTACAATCTGGGCAAGATGTAGCTTCTGCAAAGTCATAAGCTTCTGCAAATCAACTCCCCCAAGAGCTTGCGGGTTTGCAGCCACCCATTGTTTCAACTGACCCCAGGTCTTGATATGCTTCGGGACAGGGGAAACCATATTCGGGTTGTTAGCTAGGATCGCAGGAGGGAACTGGATGCGATCCATCTCCTTGACCTGATCAGGCGTCATCTCTATGCTCCCACTCTGCTGCCGCAGAAGTTGAAGCTTGTACAAGTCGTGCTGCCTCTGTTGCTGTTGCCGTTGCTGAGCCGACATCTGCTGTCCGGCGAGCATCTGATTGGGCATTTGTGCACCGTTCATTCCGGCGAGTTGCTGTTGCAGCCCGAGAGATGCTCGCATGTTCTGATTATTACCCATCTGATTGTTCACCATCTGCTGATTCTGGCCGGCTTGCGACAAATTCTGCTGCATGGGCAACGGTTGCTGACCAGCATTTGCTCTTGCGAGAGCTTGGTTGTTTGCGAGAGCACGACGCTGCTGATTTAAAAGAAAAGCATTAAGGTGTTCAGGAGTCATTTGAGCCAGCTGTTCGTGTGCCGCGGGTGGTAGACCAGGAGGAATCTGGGGTCGGCCTTGCATTCCGGGCTGTCCAGCAAGACCCTGCACGCCATTGGGCTGTTGTCCCATCCCGGGAGGCCGCGACGGCGGCCGGACTTGAGCAGCCACCTGCCCTGGGGAGATCTGACCAGGCGGCATGGGACGGTTCAACATCGGCATAGCGGGACTTTGAGATAGTTGTTGCTGCATCTGTGGATTAGCCTGGCCTGCTTGCGATATCGCCATTTGCGCTTTCTGGGCTGCTTGAGCTCGTGCTTGCGCTTGGGACTGCGCTTGGGGCTGAGGCTGGAACTGTGCTGCCTGCTGATTTCGATCCTGCTGAACAGTCTGCGGGTTCTGCAGGTGCTGTGCCGCGAGAAATTGAGGGCTGATAGAGGCGCCATTGAGGTTGGCCTGAGCTCCTTGACCCATCTGCTGGCCCACTTGGAACATGTTCTGCGGAGCAGGGTATGGCTGTTGATTCATTTGGGAAGAACTGGCAGGCACCACGAGTTGACCTGCTTCTTGGGAACGCAACCCATCCGCTTGCTGGCCCTGGATATTTTCGACGTTGCCGATGAAGGACGACGGATCAAGGCTTTGTTGGTTGCCCATGGGAAATCCCGAATTGCGCTGAAAAGTCATCATATTCTGAAAGATTTGTCGCTGCTGAGGATTCATCATGGGATCTGTCATCATGGCCCCGTTAGGGTCGACCCCTGCGCTCTGCGCTCGTGCCATTTCCATGCGGTTTCGCTTATGTCTTCTGAGTTGATTCAAAGCCTGGCAACGGAAGAAGTACGTGATTGGATCCATGTTCTTTCTGGTAAGATATTGTCTTTGTTCCGGTGTCATATTCTGTAGGTTCATGCGAATCTTCTCCATATCTTCCTGGGGCGTTTTGGCAAGGATCTGATTGGCTATCCGACAGACATGTTCGTATTCTTGAGCTGAGAGAGTATTGAGATCGTCAGGCAGGGAAGCATTGCCGCCTGGTCGTTGTTGCGCACGCTGCTGCTGGAGCATAGCCTGATTTTGCTGCGACTGTTGCTGCTGCTGCTGCTGTGACTGCTGCTGCTGTTGCTGTTGGCGCTGTTGGATTGCAGCTTGTTGGCTGGGATCGTTGATGCCGATCGGCATCTGCTGTTGGCCTGTCATTGGAGATGCCTGCACAGGTCGGTTCAATTGCTGAGGAAATCCATTCTGCCCTACCCCAGGCATACCCGCTGCGGGCCCTTGGGGCATCATCCCATTCTGCATAACTGCAGCTTGTCTTGCTCTAGTGTCTCGTATGTGGATTAACTTCTCGTTGCATTCCTTGTCGTAGTCGACCTGTGAATAGATTCGAGATTAGACTATCTGTGAGGATGGGCGGGAAGGAAAACTGACTTTTTCCCTGGCGTCTTTGAATGCTTTCTGCTCAAAGCTCATTGCTGCTTGGGCCGCGCTCTGAAAATCAATTCGAGGCTGAATCAACCGAAGGGACGTAATCCTTGTGGAACAGAAGGGTTAGCCCATCAAGACGCGAAGAGAGACAAAGAAACCAGTAGAGTTGTAGGACATGAATTACACATGGCCCTTAAGCAGTAAGTGAGGGGAATACCAGAAGCTTAGCACTCACATCTGATAGACCTTGACAGCTCGGTCTTTAATCGGAACTTCTGCTCTCCAACCGCTAAAGGGACCCTGGGCTTGGAGCGCCTGAGCCACCTGGTTCATTATAACCGATGCATTTTCATTTCTCTGCGGCATCTGCGTCTGGCCGTGCGGATTGGCTCCGCCAGGCATGCCCCCGCCAACATTGGGGAAGTTTGCGGGATTCATGACTGCAGCCCCGTCAGAGGGGATCGGCGAGCAATCCGCGAAAGCTTTCCTGTCTCGCCAGCATTCGCTKGTTAATCCAAATAATCCTCACACAATGCAATGTCTTTCTTTGTCGAATCGCGAGGGTTTTTCAGAGAGCTTCTTCGGTGAGATTGAGTAGTTGACAGAGCTTCCAGGTGTGAATGGAGAAAATTATAAGAATACAGCAGGGTTTATGATGTATGACCGCTGAGAGGTAGACTGGAAGCAGACTCGAAGGCAAAGAGATATCGTAAGACTGGCGGTTTCGAGAATCGTTGCAAGTGAAAATAAGGTATGTAGGTTTGAGGAAGATTGAGAGGGCGTATTTCCCAGGACCAACGTAGCGGAGAAATCGAGGCGTTTGGGCACCAGGTTATCGGTCGAGGGGATTCGCTGGCAGAGGTCGGAAAGTGGCTTGGGGAGAGGAATGACACTGCGCCGGTAAAGGATGGGCTAGTGACAGGGATGTTGCGACAACGTCGCTTGCAGAATATCGTCTGAATAGAAAGGTAGAGGTCTCTGGCCGACAACAAGGGGGTCAGAGGAGTCGAATGAGGATGATAATAATGAAAATAATGATAGTAATAATTGAAGAAAAAAAAAGAGAAAGATGGTCTTCTAGAAGTGCGTAACCATCAAGATTAGAATGAATCTCTGCGCAAAAAGGACTCAGGCACGAAGTATAAGAGAAAAGAGGGGTTATTCTTCAGAAAGAGGATGCGAAAAAAGAAAAGAGACGATAAGACAAGAAGAAGAGGAAGAGGAAGAATGTAAGAATAAGCGAACAATGCGTGTTCAGTGGTGTGGAATAATAATTCCAACAGTCAATTGAAATGAAATGATGGACGGTCGGGGATGAAGATCTGGAGGAGGAGGAGGGTGGTTGTTTGGTGGTGGTGGGCTTACCGTAGCTGTCTGGTGGCGTGGATGATATGATGGGTCGTCAGCTGGAGGGAAAATGATGGGAGGAAATAATACCCAGATAGAGGTAAGAAGTTCGGAGAATCAACTTCTTCCTCTTTTCTTCTTATTCCTCGACAAAAGAATGTATTAAGACAAGAAGTCGAAAGGACGAAGAAACAGTCGAAGAAGGAAAAGACAAGAGGGCTGTAAGAAGGGAACCTTCGATTGGACCAGCGAATATGAAGCTCATAAATTGTAAGAAGAGTTTAGAAAAGAAAACGATGGTGGAGCAGCCTAACAAGGGAGGAAACAGTCCAGAAACTGAAGCTGATGATCCTCGTAGTGGTACTAATAATTACTGACAGACTTTTGGAGGCTCACTAGCTGAATAGTCCATGGTATTTAGTCTACTCAGGAATATCATCCTAGACAATTCTTCACTGCGGCTACGAAATAATAGATTAGAAGTCAGTAGTAATCTACCCAAGTCCTATCTAATAGATAATTACCCATGGGTTTTGGCGGCACTACGAGAGGACTAAGTGGCTACTAACAAGGTACTAGACCCTTCAGGCGTTTTGGGATTTGACCCAAAAGACCCAGAAAGTTTTAGTTGACGGGAGCGGATAATGGACCCAACACTACCTTACTACTACTAGTTAGTCCGTTAGTCAGTTACAGTACTTCGTACTACCAGTCTATACCAGTACTAGTTAGGTACCTGGTGCCTTGGAAATTGGAATTCTACAAAGAAAATGAGCAGCATCTCGATGACAATAAATAACCAGGACTGTCATTATATGACTATGGAGTAAGGTCCTAAGTAATTCTCGCATCTGTCAAAGGATTAATCCTAACAATAGGTGCTCTTGACTGGCTAGAATTTGACGCAAGGTCCTGAGACTAGACTCGACAGTCCAGACAGTGTACCTGGTAGATACGTAGACACTAGATATGCTCCGTAGCCACCACCAGGGGAATTGGTACCTAGGTATTATTTACTATGAGTGTTGCTGAAACGCTCGTTGCTATTACTACTACTGGTATATTATTATATTACTATTATGAGGGAGCTCCCATTGGTTTGAGAGGAATCCAGGCTAGATCAGTTCATCGACTGGTGCCTTGTTAAGTGCGTACCTTACCTTATCATAAACCCCACCAACGCCTTTAGACCAGGTAGTATCTAGCACAGGAGTACCAGATAGAGTCGACAACTAATTAAGATCTCATGAATAGACACATAATGAAAGATCTCTTATCTGTTTAGACTTCTTCACGAAAATATACAGCAGAATTACTGCAGACTCCAGGGTGCAGGTTAAGCATGCCGGTATTCTTGGACCCACTCTCTCTGGTCTGTACCTAGCAGGAGATACCTAGCCTTTCTATCTTCTTTCGGCACCCCTTGTCAGACCATATCACGTGATTGCTACTGTCGTCACCGCCTGGCTTACGATTCTACTATGCAGTCCCCTTTCGTTGGGGCCTGTATACGTACTTCTTGATGATGATCAACGAGATCCACTAGATAGTCTGGATCATCAGATCACTGGACGTCTAAATTTCGACGTATTTGGGTCGCTCAACTCATCCGTCTGTTTCCTCCCTCATTTTGTGTTTCTACCACTTATAGTCCGGGCTTCCTCTTCTATCACCTTTTCGGCCTTTTCCAGCCAGTCCTACAGGCTCTCCGCTCGATAGTCTCTCCTTTACTGTCACGTTCCTTGCATTTCCTCCCGTCATGCTCATCTAATTTGGGACACCTAAAGCCATACTATTTGTCTCGTCTGTTTCCCCGGTGCCCCCCTAAGCGCCATGTTCATATTCTCCGCAGCTCCAGTCCCGGTCGGGTCCAGTATCTTCTTTGCACTGGCCCTCCTCGCCATCTCCGTTTCAGTGTTATTGCTGCTCCGACGTTTCCTTACCCTGCGAGCCACTCCGGCATACCTCTCGGTTCCCGTCTTCCTGGCTCTTGCGCTCCCCGCCAGCGTAGTACTTCTAGTCCCAATCGATCTTGCATCCAGTTCTCGTGACGGAGGCGGCCCCAAGGCGATATGGCTTCCGGATCGTTTAATCCTGGTAGCATGGCGGATCGCCTATTGGCTAATTTTCGTTCTGACCTGGTTTGTACCACATGTGGTCCTGCTGACCCTCTCGTTGCAGAAGTGCTGATCATAGGGCATTGGTTTCCTGCAGGGCTATCCTCCCGTTGCTAGGGGAATTTATCGATTCGGGTTATCGTGATACCAAAAGTCGCGTTTTGTATTCGCTGCGCTCGAACGCTCGCTACCAGCTGATCGTTTTATGCTGTGCCTTTGTCGGTCTGGTCTACATCTCCATTCAGAATGGCTTTCACTTCGCCTCGATCAAGGCACTCGTCATGGCCTTGGCCTATGTATGGGGTCTTGTACTTGCAATTTATTCAATGGGCCATGGCCTGGTTTCCATACCTCGTACTCTATTCCGCAACGCCAACGTCAGTGGCAGGCTTCGCAGGGTCCAGGCCCATGCACCTCGACTGCACGACCGACTTATGGATGCCATTAATGATCTCGAGAGCCTCGAGTCGCAAGTGACTCAACTGCAGCAGCGGAAAACTGGAACCGCTCGAGATTTTCAGGATTGGATTGAAGAATTGGCAGAGACATCCAGCCCCGTCGAGTCGCGAGCCGCTATACTGGAACCCTCCAGTGTGCAAGGCACCGTCCCTCCGGTCATCACAGAACGCTACATGGCGGATCTGACCCGACGCCTACAGCGCGCTCGGCACCAGAAAGCCCGCTTTGTCGATGAATGGGATCGTCTGGTTTTGCTCGCGGCCGACTTGCAAGCAATTATCGACTCTTCCGCATCTCGAAAGCTGGACTTTGGCCAATCGCCCCGGCGTTCGACTTCTCTGCCACGCATCAAGGTTTTGACCCCCTACATGCGGTATCTCCTGTATGTCAACGTCATTCCCAGTCTGCGGCTCATCTTTGGCGCGCTTTTTGCGATCGCGTCCATCTGTGTCATCTGGTCAGAATTGATCAAATCCTTGGCTCCTCGCTTGTCTGTCGTGACACTGTCCATCATCTCGTATCATAAAGATCCAAAACCGGTGGATTTTGGAAGACAGCTAGCCGCTTCCGCGTGGTTGCTGTACATGTGGGCTGCCGCTCTGGTGGGTGTCAATGATGCCAAGGTCTGGGGCAATCGTGCCCTGGTTCGCCGAAACACTTATGGAGAGAGCGCGTGTTGGTACGCTAGCCTAGTCGCCAGGCTTACCGTTCCAATTGCTTACAACTTCCTGACATTCTTGCCGCTGAATGTACGACAAAACACTATCTTCTATCATTTCCTTGGTCGGCTCATTGATCTCACGCCTCTGGGCAAGGGATTCGATTATTTCTTTCCGGTCTTCATTCTACTGCCCGTCTTTGCAACTCTCTTCAACCTCTACGGGAGAATCAAGAATGTATGCGGCTTGGGTCTGATTGAGGAGGATGACAATGAGTTGGAGAATAACCCTAGCGGTTATGGGCTAGGGGGTTGGAGAGAAGGCCGCGAACTCATCGATCGAGAATTGAATGGCCTTGGATCTTTAGCGCCATCCTCCCATATCGGGCAATCGACCTGGCAGTCGAGCCGTAACACCGATACTCCAGGACTAATATCCTCCAGAACACCTCGGGCCGATAGTGCTCGACCAACCCGGCCTCTCAGAAGTCCTCCTGCACCCTCTGCTGTTCTAGAAGACGAGACAGATGAGGAGAATTTTTTCCAGTCTTTTGCTCATCGGGTCAGAAATACCTTTGAGACTGCAAGCAAACCTCAGTGGCTTCAGGGCGAACCCTTCCGGCTTCCAAGATGGATGAGCAATGATAGAGCCCAAGGAAGTAATGGTCTCACAAGGTTGTTTGGTGGTCGCCCAGCCGATGGCGGGGTGAGGCTTTAGTAGCCGCGTATGCTACTCTATGTATTTTTGTACAGTAACCTGCATGGCGAGGGCGTCTGGCTAGTCATATATTTTCCTTGATATATAATATGTATATTCCATTTTAACCATCAATAGTACTGGAGGTGCTGGCATCAGACCCGCTGCTGTTTCCCCCGTCGTTGTCCTCGCGCTCAGAGACCACATACTTCTCAGAGTTGAACTATTCCGCCTGTTAGCCTCAAGCTCAGAGATGGACCATGGTTTCGGCCAAGGCCAAGTGCCAGCCAATTTCAGCCGCGGCCGAAAACCCAAAAAGGAAATGGGAGATTGGTTGGAGGGGAGTACTTTATGTGCGTAGCAGTCGCCTTTGGTTTGGCCCGCTTCCAGCGCGCCGGCCCCTCACTTGGTGAACCTCCTCCTGGACGCTTGTGTGGACCCTACGGTGGCATGCGTGCCTTCATGCGATCAACGTCCCTCTGGGGAAGACCGAGGTCATCAAGGTTCTGGACCCCCAGCCTACTGGCTGGCTGGCCAAGCATGCGTCGGAGACAATCCTCCGTAGCTTGTCAAATTACCTCGGCCTCTGTATCTGCGTCATCTGACTCCAGTGCGTCTGCCGTCGTAGCTGCCATCACAAGTGGTTTCAGCAGGTCGTGCAGGGGATGCCGCCAGCTGTGGGAGCGCCTTGATATGTTGTTGCATTCTATCCACCTTGATATGGTATGTTCTTGCAAAAGAATCCAGGCCTTTTGCACATCACGCTGTCCCAGGCGGTGGGGGGGTGCCGCCTGGCACAGGGTGTTGAGGTTCAGTGGTGGTTCTAACAGAACGACTCGGCTGTATTATCTGTGTAGTTTCAAACCGTAAGCGCCACACTGGTATGAAGTGAGAAGCACACTGCAGTCGCTATCTGCTGTGGTAGAGCACTCTGCCGCCTCACGACGAGCTCCAATCCCATTGGGATATAATGTCTGCGGAATGCTGGCATCATGTACCGAGGTCCTTCGCACTGTATATTGAAGAAAATTTTTATGTGAGCCTCGACGGCTTCGCGATACTCTGCGGTATTGGAGCTAGAAGTCCTTTAGCAGGGATGGTCAAGTGACTCCTCCACTTCGGATACCACTTACATGAAGGGAAAGGGAGGGAGACCAGGCTCTTTTTTCCATGGTTACAAGGAGCATAAGTCCTTAAGTTGCTGGGTACTGAAAATAAGTGAGACTGGCAAGGAGTCGATGAGACTTAATGGATTCAATAAAAAGAAATGATGCAACTGAGACGTTGTGACGTCCGCCCCGCCACCAAAAATCTGAGAACCCGCGGTCCCCACGCTCAATTTTCTTGCCGATTGCAGTGGCCATCGTGTCCGTTTCATCGTCAGCATTGCGGTAGTAGTCATCAAGGGTCACACTAAAGAACAGGTGACAGAGGAGGCGCATGACGTGCCAATCGAGGTGCCCCTGGCTGTGGATACTGTCAGTAAACTCAGGCAAAAGACAGAGCTGGACAAAGGCTTGAGAGCGTCAACAGTAGACGGAGAAAGCAGCAGAGTAAAACGCGGCTGAGCAAATCCTCGTCATGAGCATAAAGAGGAAGTAAGAACGCCTCAGCAAGTACAAAATAGAAACAAGAATACCTTAGATTGCTCTGGGTTCCGCAGGCTGAAGGGTGCAAGCAATGAGACATAGGCCAGATCTGCGACCAAGCCCTGGCTCTGGTGGGAATCCACAGGTTGTGTTTACAGAGAAGGGAACGGCGGGAGAAAGCCAGACAGGGTAAGATGAACATGGAGATGAGATTTCAAAGCAGAATAAATCATGAGGTTATTGGAAGCGGATACTAACCTTGAGTTAAGTGTTTGTAGTTGGTGATGATGGTGTTGAGGCAGAATAAGGTGGAAGGAGATGAGATAGAGGTAGGTAAACAGAATCATGCATCATGTGGTACGAGGTTGGAGCCCTACGCAAATGATTTCATAGAAAAGCGAATGTGTTTCTGAAGGTGTTTGTGAATGCCTGTTGCAGTATACCTTATGTTGATATGGATGCTTTAGAGAATATACTACTGAGTGCTCTAATTGGTTGAGGCTTAGCACAAACGTAAGGTATGTCTTGGCATTCAGTTTGGGGATCCACTCTGCCATTTTCCTAATTCCGCGCGGTTGTGCTGCGAGATTGTTATGAGTGTAAAATGGTCAATAAGGGAGGCGTGCTTTCCTATGATGAAACTAAAATCAAATTAATTTAGACTAAATATAACTCTGGCTTGGAAACTGGCACATTGGAAAGTCAAACCACGTGACCAACTCGAGGCCCTCAATGCCTGCAGAATTCAAACTTGCGACTGCGCAAGCAGAATGATATAAGTTCAGTCAGAAAAATGGACTTAACAAAGGAGATTCCTTCAGCGTAATTTTTTGAATTAGCTAAGCCATTCATAAAAGATGAGCACACCGGAGCTGATGCTGATCAATCTGAAGAAGACGGAAATGACGCGGATGATGCTTCTATGTCATCTCAATCGGAGGACGACAACTGATAACGATCTTTCGCCGTTTTAATCACAGGAAGACCATTTTGACTCGGATGCTGACCTCGATACTGACTCAGAATGTTGAAGGTTATCAGCTATATTTGACGTATACTGTTATGGACAACATTATGGGATCAATCAAAACATATATAGGTTATATGGTACGCTGATATATATTATTATCGAGAGAGTAGACACTTATCATATCCGTTCCACTGACTAGAAGATTACTCAGATGATCAGATTGAATGAAAAATGGAGTTCACTATTAAGCATTAGAATCTTGCGCATGCTATATAAAGTCACTAAAGCAAGCATCCGATCTGATCCTGAAACCAAGGTTTTGATCAGATCCAGCCCATAATTTAACAATATTTGCTTTAACCAGTGAGGAAGATGAAGAGCAAGAGGAAGACGCTAAGGGTGGCCCATAATAAGGCTAATTATGGTGGTTAGATCTAACCCAGATAAGACAGCAGATGATGAGTAAGATCAAACAGGCCACAGCAGCCGCAGCTTCCATGCATGACCTCAGTATTGCATTTCTCATTTTTTTCTACACTTCTAGGTGGACTCTCGATCCATGAACCTTCACCCATCACACATTGCTCAGTCCTCCGTGGGCGAGAGGTGTGCTTCATATATCACAGCGATCAGTGACACTCTCACCCAGCGAATCGTTTCGCCTCTCCTGTCTGCCAAAGCGTCATCGTCCTTGCGTACTCTGACCCTCCCACCTGATTGGGTCCTCGATCCTGCAGATTCTCCCGCTGCGGCTCTCACCGTCTTCGCCTGCGCTATTGCACTCGTCGCCATGAGCTGGCGATTCAGCGATCTCTGGCGCCGCTCCCCCTATCCGGCTGCCAAGACCACGCCGCCGCATATCAGTGACAGCGACTACACGTACCTCACACCGGAGGACATCGTGGACCGCCCGTCGGGATACGTGGGCGCAGAGGAAGACGAGCCGGATACCCTTCTTCTCAAGCATCGCAAGAATACCTACGCCTTGCATTTCCCTGCGTACGCCATCAATGACGGGGCGCTCAGCGTGGGCGAGCTGAGACGCCGGGCGGCGGAGGTCACGCGCACACCTAACCCAGCGCGGATCAAGTTACTCTACAAGGGGAAATTGTTGGATGATGACTCGGTGCCGTGCCGGGCTGAGGGCCTCAAGCAGCAGTCGGAGGTACTGTGTGTTGTTTCGGAGGTGCAGCCTGGTGAGAGCACGCCCAGTGAAGGCTCGGAGGCGGAGGCGGAGAAAGCCGACGAGGCTCCCCGTCCAGACGAGGTGCAGAGCGGCGGGGAAAGAAGGAAGAGGAATCGGAACAGAAACAAGAAGAAGAAGGGCAAGGGCCGGAATAAGACAGCTGATGCGGCTGCTGGTGAAGCGGACGAGCTCGCCCCGCCGGCAGAACCCCCGCGACCGTCCTCTGCTGGGGGCTCGTCTTCGTTGCCGGCGCCGGCTCCTAACCTGAAAGCCTTACGCACACCGCTCGAGCAAGCCAATGCGTTGCACACATACCTGCGGACTGAGCTACTGCCCCTCTGCGAGGCGTATATCGCTCATCCGCCCACTGATCCCAAGGCACGCGATTTCGAGCACAAGAAGCTGAGCGAGACGATCCTGGCACAGGTCATTCTCAAAGCGGACGGGATCGAACCGGACGGCGATGAAGCTGCTCGGAATGCGCGTAAAGCTCTGGTCAAGGAGGCGCAGGCGGCTCTCACCAGACTAGACCAAGCTGCAAGGGAGTGAGTGAGTTGCGCCTGGAGAAGTTGATTGATTTTATTTTGAACACTGTATATTTGGGACTTGCGTCTCTTGAAGCTATGTATTTGGCACATGCTTTTCCGGTCTGGCTATCGACAGAAGAGGGAATAGAATTGCTCTTGATCAAGACAAGGTACAGAGGGATCGGGTATCTCTGGATCTTTCATCACTTTATGTTTATGGTTTATGGACATCAGGTCGTGTCCAGTGCACATACATGTTCTTGAAAATTTGCATTGAGACGGCGTCGGAGATTGTTTCTAGGGACCGATGAGATGGCTCTTGACACGAAGATGAAGGCGATCTGCTGAAGAGACAAAAGAACCGAGAAGCTCGATTAGTCTAGCCACGGAATAAATACCTACATGCTTCAACTAAGACCTCTCGAATAGAACCTAATTAGACACACTAATCTAAACCGGTTTAAGGCTCCCAGATCTAGGCTCTAGATCATGCTACCTATCAACTGTCTATCCAAGCAACAGTTGAGCTAGCTGCAAGATTGGCTGGGCTGTTAAGGCTTCGAGCTAAACCTTCATCAGCCCCGTGCCGTTTCTTTCTTTCTCCAATCTCTCCCTCCGTCTCTCTCTCCTCTCTCGCTATTCTCGTACCTTTCCTCTTTCTCTCTCTACTCCCGTACTCCGTACACTTGTGATCTCTCATTCTCCTTTCTCCTTGGCTCCAGTGCTGTCGATCCCAACTCTCGCCCTGATTTTCTGGAGTTCCCTTTTCTTTCTTTTTCACTTCACTTCACTTCACTTCACTTTTAGTAATGCTTTTGCCTGCTTGTTTCTAAATTTCGCTACTAATCTTGCAACAGCGTGGAGCTCTACATCGGCGCCACAGTCTAGCCACACCCTGTGCATCCACTCCTTTTCATCCTTTTTCCTTCTTCCCCTCTTCCATCTTCGCATCTCGTCCTCGCCCTTCGACGGGTCTCGTCCCCTCATACCGTCGTCGCCAATTTAAGTTTCGTTTCTCTCTTTCTATACCTGCCTTATATCTCCTTCTCGCTCGGCATCTTTTGACTGTTCATACCGAACAACCGCTTAGCCTTTCGAAGCGGGAAGACGCATCGCCTATCCACGGTACCGAGTCCCACGGTTCCCTTTACTACCACACCAGCTGCGGAACAAGTGTCGAAATCCCCGGCTCCAGTGGCGGAATTGAACCAAAGAAAATAATATCCTGCTGCTGTTTTTTGGCCTATTTACGTTTTACTCTTTTCGGGTGGCCTTCCCTCCTATCCGAGCTTCTCCCTAGCTTCCACCCCCTGACACCGAATCAATCCATTTTGCGACGACCACGAACGCTGTGCACCTCGTCTCATAAAGCCTCGTTGACTGAAACAATATATTTCGTCGATTGACCGCGACCGGTCGGCTCCCGTGCCGTTCCTCTGGGATGGCCTGATTGAGGGGGAGATTGCTGGAATTCGGTCTGCGTTTGACAAGACCCCACCATATCTGCACCCCTCGAATTATTCACCGGGTTCCAGCTGGTCTGACCTATTCTTGACGCCTACTTATTTATTTCGTTAATTTTTGATTGCTGCTGGAATGGCGGGGGCAGCCACCGCAACGTACTCTGCAGATGTCTGGACCTCGCCCGGTAGCGTAGACACCAGTCAGCAACAATGGGACTTTGCTGTTCCCGGGAGGCAGAATGTAAGTGTTTGCATCTGTTGTCGAGTACCGTATCTCGTTTTTGGGCTTGATGGTGTTGGCAGCGGCATCGCATGTGACATGCCATCATCTGCAGGAGCAATGGCTGATTATTTTTCTGATAGAGTAACGCTCGTCCCAAGTCACGGTCTCGCGAATCTGCCCACAGAAGATCCCGAGACAAGGGCTCCAGAAGCTCCTCCTTATCCAGACATGCCTACGCACAAGAGGCAAACTTCCTAGCATCTCGGGGAAGGCGCGAACATAGCCCAAAGCGACACGAAAGTGAGCCAGGATTCCCGCGAGACCTGCACGGATATGAAGCGGCGAATCGGAGCGGGAGCAAAACGAGAGACTCTGAACACAATGGACTTCACAAGGGTAGCGACAAGAAAGATGGGATGGGACAGCATCTGAATGAACTAGACAGTGCGAATTGGATCCATCGCGATAAGCTGGCCCGTATTGAAAGCGAGGAGCTGCAACAGGCGGCCTATCTGTTTCAACGTCGGGCTGGTCTGGAGAATGGCAGGCCGAGCCGGGCGAGAAACCACGACTCCAACAACAGCGGGTTCAGCGGGTTCAGTGCGTCGGTAGGCGTACCGACGGCATCAGAGTCCATGGAGCCATGGCCGAACCTCCGCGACGAGCAGCGCAACCACGCCAGCTCTCCGACGCCCTTTGACGGTGACGGCGCTGGGGACGTGACGGAAGAGGAGCGCAGAGGTTGGGATCTTCGTAGACCAGAGGAAATTGCTGCCGACGAGGTGACAGATAGCGCATCGAGTATGTATCGTAACCCGGGTCTTCGAAAGAGCTCGTCTCGGATACCCATATCGACGGCCAGCCCGGTACCTATTTCTCCTGAGCATCTCGGACGAGAGTTTCCCATGCAGCGTGCGCGGGCGCTCACGAATGGCGAGGAGGAAATCTTGTCGTTTGGAATGCCACGCAGAGCTAGCGAGCCAATCGCGGTGGAATCTTCTGACTCCTCTGCCACTCCATCTGCAGGCAGCCGACCAAACAGTCGCGGCATTCAGCCCAACCAAAATTCTCCGGCCAAAAGGGGACCAACGACCAAAGGCTCTGCAACCCGAAAAACTTCTGCTCCTCCCAGCAATACCCGGAAATCGTCAAGGAACCGGACCGTTTCAACCAATTCCCAGCGCCCTTCGACCCGATCAGGCGAACCCCGGCCACCCCAGACGATCAATCGACCCGAGGGGGATCCTCCATGGTTGGCGACCATGTATAAACCCGATCCTCGACTCCCTCCCGACCAGCAGATCCTCCCTACGCATGCACGAAGAATGCAGCAGGAACAATGGGAGAAGGAGGGCCGGACACCTACAACGTACGATCGGGAATTTGCTCCTTTGGCTATCGGGCCTGACGATCGACCTCAGTTGCCCAGCAAGGAGGAAGACACGGAGAAAGTGGAGAATACGCCAGAGAAGGCCGAAGACCAGTCACTCTCACCGGTACAAGCAGAAAAGACCGACCATCTCCTCGCCTCGCCAAAGAGTCCCGCATCAAGGCCGAGTTCCAGTACGGGATACAGCCCCATGCCTAAGCTACAGGAGATGCCGGCCGCTGCGCAGGTGGGATTGACGCCAAAATGGAACCCTCCCGTGGTGACTGCGCAAGCTCCGCCCCCGAAGGAGAAGGGATGCGGATGTTGCATCGTTATGTGATTCGAACAATATGGTCATTCTCGGAACAGTTTAATTGGAAGATACCTCAGTCTGACCTCTTTTGCATTTTGTCTACTGTTTCTCTCGCCAGTTCATTCAGCGTCAGGTTGGCCGACGGTGTTGTGTGTTGCTCATAGCTCGAGGTTTCTCTTTCTTTTCACCCCCCTTCGTCTTTCCAATTCGCAGGTGAGCGACGACAATTCCGTACGCATACCTGCTACTTCTAGGCGAGAGTCCCATCACTTGATGACTTTGATATGCATACCTTCCTTCAGTTTTCCTTGCTCAAAACTTGATCTGGACCGATCACCTGCATACCCCGCTGTTTTGTTGTTTCGTTCTCGCCGTTTCATACTTCAGCGACAGCATTTCATTTCTTATCTGATCTATATCCAAGTTAGTCATGCTGACATCGACTATTTCCGTCGAACGTGGTCATAGCTAAATTCACAAATCATGCAAAGCACTCCAGTTCTACCTTTGATACGCATTGGTAATCAATCATCAAATGTAGACAGACTATGATCTCATATTCTATGCCAAGCACGTCTCTAACTCCTGAAACTCTAAAAGAAGTAGAGAGCCAGATAGAGAGCCACACGTCAACGGAACGATTAATAAGCATTCGCCATCCGATAACATCATTGGGAATGGATTGGAAATCGCACCCACCTGCGCCAGCACCAAACGTCAACGGAATATAATCCCACGCGCCTCCCACCACCACCCATCACCTATCTTTCTTTTTTCGTTCCTCCACAACCAATTGCCCACCATAGCTTCCATATTCACCCGTCTGTTCGGCTCTTTCGCCGGCCCCTCTCCAGCAGCCATGTCAGCCGCAAAGACCAAAGCCCAGAACCTGATTAACGAGAATGCCGTTGGTGCGTCCCTCCTCCCCTAATCAACCGGAAATCGAATCAGCCTGAGACAAAATCTGACGAGTAACAGTGGTCTTCTCCAAATCCTACTGCCCATACTGCAACGCCAGCAAGAAGACGCTCAAGGACCTAGGCGCCAACTTCTATGCGCTGGAGTTGGATGAGATTGGTAAGCCGTCGAAACGTCTTATTTCTGAATGGAAAGGGAAGAATACTGACAAGTATGTGATGGTGTAGATGATGGAACCGAGATCCAGAATGCGCTGTATGAAATCACGCAGCAGCGGACCGTGCCGAATATCTTCATCGGGAAGAAGCATATTGGCGGGAACTCGGAGTTGCAGGCCAAGTCTGCGCAGTTGCCGGCTTTGTTGAAGGAGGCGGGTGCGTTGTAGATTGGATATAGATAGATACACCTAGAATGTGATTTACGCGACTAGATGATGGGCTTGTACTGTTTACTTTGTGCTCCGTAAGACTTGGTTGGATCAAGATTGAGATTCACATTATAGTACAGGTAGAAGAATAGAAATTAAAGGACCTTCAGGACTACAGTTCCAACCGGTCTTTCCACAATCCCCATGACCCCATCCACAACACTCTGGCGCGCTCCCTCGCTAGAGACCGTCTTCCCGGCCAGGTAATTCAACCACACCAGACGGCTGATCCGCTCGTCGGCCACCCGGCCAAGGAAACGCATCGGCTTCGCGGGTTCAGGATGGAACAGCGCATTCAGCTCCCCACGGGCATTCCGCACCAAAAGCAGAGTCTGCCCCTTCGGGACACTCTTCCGCTGCCCACCCCCAAACAGACTCTTGAATTCATTCATCGCAGCCCCAAACGACTCATCCTCGAACTCGCCGGCAGCGCCCGCTCCGCCCTCCTTAGCCTTTGCGTTCGCCTTTTGTGCCCGCGCCGTGATGCCCCGCACCCAGCCATCCCGCAGATGCAAGAAGTCCGTGTTGCGCGTCGGCACGATCCGGAACGCCGTGCGCAGCCCGTCCTGCTTGAGGATCTGGGTCCAGGCTTCCTCGCCCATCTCCGGATCCAGGAGCAGCTGCTTCAGCTCTTGCCGCTCGGTCGAGACCAGCGACGTCGCCGACGTCGCACCCGGAGTGTCGCTGATCACGCTGTCCCGGCCGGGCGGGTTCACCGCCGTGCGGACCAGCCGCTGCTGCAGTTCCGAGATGTCCGCCTTAGCCACGTACAGGCCGACAACGTACACCTGGATCTGGAGGAAGGAGACGGTGCGGATTCCCAGGCCCAGGAGCTGGTATTCGTCCTCCTCCTCACCAGGACCAGCGGGGAGGTCATCTCCGGACTTGAGTGAGGGGTCGTCGAGGGATCTGGGGAGTCGGATTGTGCTGGGGAAGTGAGGGATGGTGCTCGTGCCTGTGGCGACCTGCTCGACACCGTCTTGTCCTTGGATGCGGATCACTGACGGGCTACTCGGGAAGCCGTCTGGCCCGTCCAGCTTTAGCGCTCCGTTGTTCGCATTGTTGTTGCTGTCGTTGTTCGCGGCCTTGGTCTCCTGGAGCTGAGAAAGACCAAACAGGTCCATCTTGATGACTCCGTACATGGCTACGGCACAGACCGCGATGCCGGCCGCAGACAGAGTCATCGACCGCCGGTATTGTGCGATCTCTGCCTCGCGTGTGCGCGCATTTCCTGACGATCGAAGGGGGTTCTTCGCGGCGGTGCGGAGCGGCCGGACGGTCGAGAAAAAACGGCTGGGGGAGCGTAGATGATTCGATTGGAGATATTGGCGACGGAGACACTGGCCACAAGTACGCCAGGGCAAAGACCCTTGTATCGAAGATGCTGCTGCCATTTTGTTGATATATGGAGGTGGACACCGAGGTATGACGAATGGCGTGGTCGAGACCATGAGGTGACGCTGGAGATCGGTTCAGGGATGCACGTGATCTTCACTGCCCTGAAAGACAGCTCTTCAAGCCTAAGTGCGCATAGAGATCATACGGAACTGTCAATCTTAAATTCCTCAAAGAGACTACTCATACAAAAGATGATCCATAGATTCATGTGCAGCCTCTGTAACCAGGTCACACAGTCCATCCAGAAGCCCCGGCCGAGCGGATAGTTAGTTGCAGACCGTCGCATATCAAAACTCAAAATTTCCATAACCAGCGCGACATGGGCCACAAAGCCTGAACTTGCAATTCCTGCACAAGTACATCTGAGCATCCGAGCGCTCGACAACATTCATTGAAGCAATCAGCTGTGCAGTGGGCGAATTGTCTTCGGATTGAATCTGTTCCCACAGGGAACCCGGTATCAAGGTTTCCCTGGGAAAGATTCTGCGCCAGCAGGTTTCACACTCGTACTCATACTCCGAGTTCTCGACCTCAGAATTATCAATTATCATGGCAAAATCATGATTGCAATCAAAAGGATCAAGTCTTGAGCCGTCCGGTTCGGTCCCGAAGAAGTCCGAATTATCCTCCCAGTCAGACCTAGCGTCAAGATCGACATCGCTACCAGCCTCAGCAGCAAAGTGGTTGTGTTCGACAGCTCTAGCGAACGATATTTCAGGCGCTTGATCCTCGTCATAATCATCCTCGTATTCTGCCTGGTCGTCTTGCTCATCGTCTGTCTCATCTGGGTCAGATCTCCAGCCACCGTAACGATCCCAATAATCCTCATCATCAAAGTCACCCTCAGCGTCCTCATCTTCCTCTTCATCTTCCTCCTCTCCCTCGTCAACCTGAGTGGCAATCTCCTCAGCGTTATCATCAGGGACATCCATCTCAGCCGCCCGCCCTTTTGCACAAATATTCGCTTTGCAGACCTCAATAGCCCGGCAACAGTACCAGCACCACTGCGCACCGCAACGGCACTGCATGTGACGACAGCCAAACATCCTGCGGACTGCAGCACGGCACTTGGGACATCTTTTGATTCCCAAGTTTTCCAAAGTTCGCGCCAGTTCAGGGTCGATATCTGACACCTGACACGTAGAGCCATGGTGGTACAGCTTCTTGCATTTCCAACATACCTGAGCGAAGCACTTCGGGCACAGCACGGGGAACGAGATGTACAACGGGCTTACGGGAAGAGATGGTGTAGCCCCACTGGCTGCTAACTGCCTATAAAAACCGCTAGAACCCACGAGGTCCTTCCATTGTTGCTGTATGTAGCTGGGCGGAATGAAGACGGAGCAGGTGGGAACGGGGCAGTAGCAGCGGTTCACTGTTCTCCACTCCTCGAATTTCAACTTGTACAATGCAATCTCCTCATCAGAAAGATATCCGCGTGCAACAGCCAGTGGGATGGGCTGGCAGCAGCGCGGCGGCATCAGGGCCTCATCCTTGCACGCCATGAGGAAGATTTGTCGGATACAGTCGGTACAGCAATAACAACCGCATCCTTTGCAGGGTCTTACTTGTTCGCCTTCAATATCCTCGTTGCAGTAAGCACAAGGACGGATCTCTGCCGGTTCTGCTGCTGGTGATTCCGTTGGTGCCGCTGGGACGGTCTCGTCTATGGACATCCGATCGAAGTGATAGATGGCTTCCATGGCTGAGATTTACGGGGGAGGAGCAGCAAGAAAGCAAGCCAGCAGAGCTACGCGAAATAGCAGACTTTGTCGAACGTAACACTGATGCGCGTGATGGGCTGGGCATATGGTACTTGACTGATTCTCGGATGGAAGTAAACTCTTTGCTTCGAGTCAGACCGCGAAATCTCCGGATAAGCAATAAGGAAACGAAGTGTGAAATATGGAATAATAAGAGAAAAGAAATATAAACAAGAACAGGGAGAAAAAACCAGTGAAGGACGAACACAACGCATCACGGCGACTAATCGGGGACCCACGAGGGGTTCATGGTTGAGTGTGAAATGGCTCCCTTCTGGGTTGAGCCTTCCTATTTACCAAGGTGAGAGAGTGAGCATCCATCAGTGACAGCCTGAAACTTCAGGATAGGGGGCACACCTTTGTCTGTATGTATCAAAGTATTACTCTATAGTCAGAAAACTTCATTCTTATGTGTATCCCACATAGTATTGCACTACATTTACTATCGGACAACTACAAGGTGTGATCCTCCTCCAGTCACTGTGATAATTGCGGTTTCATGTTCATATACCAACCCTCTTTTGATGTCACGTCCGTCAATCTCGATGGAAGGCTTCTTTGGACTTGTCACAAATGGCAAGGTGAGGTTTCCAGTTGTCCCGTGAGGAACTGAAAATTGCAGTGAGTATCCCTTTGGATTTCTCTTCCACGACGCCTTGTACCTTCCCAGTAATGTTGTAAATCCAGCCTCGGCAAACTTGAGATCACCAAATTGCGGTGCAATTTTCCAAGTCATCCCTCCAGGCGATGTAATGGAAAGACCAACGACGTAGTTGGTCAGGGCAGACGTTGGCCCTGCAGACCACCCATGTGCATGCGAGACATAGGAGGCGTCGTATGAGTAACCGCGACTGGATCTGTAGCCAAAGGTGCCGTTGGTGAGGTATCCCTCAATGACAGTGCTTTCTGTGCCATTGGGATTGTTGAGATACCACCCCCAGCTTCGCCGAATGAGCTCGAGCGCTCTGGTGGGCTGGCCGGCAGCAAAATGACCTTGGATCTCGAATGACGAAATGAACGGCGAGATATTCTCGGGAAGCTCAGGCGCAACTGCACCGATTGGAGTCCAATTATCTGTCAGCCTCTCGGAGATACCTGCTACGCGTGTCTGGTTGACAATGCCAAAAAGCAATGCCATACTATTTGCGTCCTGGGGATGAAGACCCGTGGCCGTCGCATTGTCCTTGAACGCCCCATATGCATCGTCCCAGCAGTACAGATTGATAGCCTTCTTGAGATTCTCTGCTTTGGTGTTCCACGTGTCTGCGAGTGAACTCGTGCTATCTGCCCAAGCAGCCAGCTGTGCTGCTGTCTTCAGAGTATGGTATAAACTTGTGTTGTTAGAGAGTAGCAACAAAGACGTATTGAGTTACTCACATCATCTGTGCTTCTGAGTTGTTATACCCCTGTTGCCATCGAGCCCAATCGCGGGTGCCAGTGACAATCAGTAATCCCGACTTTCCATCCACCTTTCCATAGATGAAGTCCATAGCGGCTTGATATTTCTGCCAATTGGTTGAAAGGAAGTCGGTATCATTGGAGAATAGCACGTAATTGTAGGTCCCGATCATCGTCCACATATGGTAGGTATCCGAGTTCTTCTGACTGAGCGGTGGCCCTGATTCGTCAAAAGCACCTGTTGTTGTATTCTATTCGACTCAGCTCGGCTCTAATGTGCTCAGAATTCAGCGGTAGAGCTTACTTGCGTGTTGTACATCACCTGGAGAGCATTCTTGACACTCTCCAGGTCGCCTGTACTGACAAAAGCAGACGGAACAGCAATTCCCATGTCGCCAGGCCAAACTGCGCGGTCCCTTTTAGCCCCGTCGACAATGATAGTGTCACCAGGACCCAGAGTTGCATTATTGGCCCATCCATTATGCAACATCGGGACTTGACGACCAGTGTTGACTGGGACCGAGTTAGTTTGCAGTGTATAGGCACCACTGTACCAGATTCGATTGAGCAGTTCGTCGTTCGAGTGGAAGTAGCCCTGGTAGGCCCGCAAATTCGACCACGTCGGCTGGAAACCAATTTCCAAGCACACATCCTGGATCTGAACTTTGATAGACTCATTCGTGACCAGGAACACTGTCATGTATCGGAAACCCCCACGCAAGGCTTCATCTGGCATTGTATACGAGCCCTTTCCAGCCTGCGTGAAGTTTGCGTACAGTGCCCCATCAGGACCCTTGAATGCGCCGTTGGACGAATCTGACCACTCGCCTATCCAGTTCTTGGCCTCTGTAAACGCTATCCCTAACGCTCCACTGCCTGAGGAGGTGTAATTCAGAGTGACGATGCCGCCGACTTCGATGCCAAAGTCGAATATGACCAGAGACCCATTGCCATGGAGAGTGACCGGCATTGCTTGTGCATAAGCCGAGTTCAGGCTCAAGTTGGTGATGGACAAGATCTTCTTAGGACCAACAGTCCTTGAAGAAGGTGCATAGATGCCCTGTTCCCATGGTCCTGGGAATGCACTGCTTCCTGGCCCTGAACATGTTGTGTTCCTCCAGCACGTTTGTGCTAGAACGACTGGGAGGAGAGCCAGAAGGCTCAGAAAGACATTCAATAAGTGAAATATCGTCATCTCATGGGATATGGCCTTTATACCAGTTAATCGAAATAGAACTAGGCATAGAGAAAACAAATGCAGTATCATATGGTGCTCATGGCTACATATAGCCTACTACTCGAGACCAGGTTGATTCGGGTTATATTCTCCCAAGAAGCCAAAGAGGGGTTGTTCGTCAGTCCTGCCTGGATGGTCTGCTTCTAAGGAGTTGTGCCGAACATCCTGGGTCGCTCAGTGCTTGTTTGTCAGCCTGAAGAGGCCTACCACAGCCTCCGCGCCTGACGGGGCGGACCGGCCGTTAACTGGAAAAATTGGCCACTAGCAAGTAGCATGCTGCTATGGCCCACGCGAAGCTTTCATCGAATGGATGTAGTAAGCCAAATGAGCTACCCCGGATGCCAAGTACCTATGCTTGCTGATTCAGGGAACCCAGCAACGTCAGATGTGAATCTGACCTTCCTTGCATGTAAGGATCGTGTCGACCAGTGATCCATGATGCAAGAACAATAGATTGAGGAGCAAAAATGCAGGTGTCGACATCTATTGCCTATTGGCGGGAAATATAAGCAAGACCACTTGCATCGCGATGCCGACATGAGTCATGCTTGACACGCAGATGACAGGAACAATCTTCTTCCCAGGTCATGGCATCTCAATTCTTATTTCCTTCGACTCTCCCCGCAGTTACATATGCGCATGCTGTCCTTAGCTTCGGCCTAGGAGTTTCCTAGCGTAAGTATTGGGAGATTCGGTGAAATGATGACCGAAATCCTGATTCAGCAATGTCGATCACATTGGACATTGAAATGATGAAGCCAATGAGACAAATATAAAGGGTAGATGCCAAGATGGGGATGTGCTGGTACATACATGAACAGACACCGATGCGGTGATAAGATCTCATACAATGCGTTGTTCGATAATCTCCCTGGTCTCTCTCCCACTTTTCTTGGGGCTGACTTACGCTGGAGGCGTCGAAAAGGACAGACAAAAAAATGTCTGTACCGTCAAAGCAAATGGAAAACAGAAGGATGATGTACCAAATCTTCTGAAAGCTTTCAAAGACTGCGGAAATGGAGGGACAATAATCTTCCCTGGTGATCAGTCCTACTGGATTGGGACAAGACTCAATCCTGTTCTGAATGATGTCACAATACAATGGAGAGGAAAGTGGACAGTAAGTCCTCGTGCAGTCCCGCTATTGCGTCTCATCAACCAACTGATATAACTCTCATGATACAGTTCTCTGACGATCTCGGCTACTGGCGAAAAAACTCCTATCCTGTTGCCTTCCAAAACCATCGTGCGGGCTTCATTATCAGCGGACACAATATCACCATCAACGGATACGGTACCGGAGGCATCGATGGCAACGGCAATACATGGTATACCGCAGAAAAGGGCGTCACACAACCTGGGAGGCCGATGCCGTTCGCCTTCTGGAACGTCTCTGAGGTCAATGTCGAGAACTTCTATGTCAAAGACCCGCCACTATGGAGTCTCAATATCATGAACGGCACCAACATGCGGCTCAACAACATCCACTGCAATGCGACATCGGTAGATGCGCCGTACGGCCACAATTGGGTGCAGAACACGGATGGATTTGGTTCGTTTACTGCAGTCAATTTGATGTTCCCAGCTGACTCGAGGTTGCAGATACCATGGATGCTGTGAACATCCAACTCACCAATTTTGTGTACCAAGGTGGAGATGACTGCATCGCCATCAAGCCTCGGTCGTACAACATCGACATCCAGAATGTGACCTGCGTTGGCGGAAATGGCATTGCCATTGGTAGTCTTGGTCAATATCTCGAGGACTCCAGCGTGGAGAATGTCCGTGTGGATAAGGTGAAGGTAGCGCCGCTGCAGACGGATACCTGCCTCTGAAACAGTACTGATGAGATTGTATTGGCAGATCATACGGTATAACGAAGACATGCACAACGCCGCGTATATCAAAACCTGGGTCGGTGCTCTTGTCCCCCAAAGCTCATACGAAAGCGCTGGTCTCCCTCACGGTGGAGGCTGGGGCAATGTGCGAAATATCTTCTTTTCGAACTTTGAGGTGCAAGGAGCGAACGCCGGACCTTCGATAAATCAGGACAGCGGTAACAACGGTTCATACTCTGGATCGAGTCTCATGACCGTCTCCAATATTGTCTTCGCCAACTTTACAGGCTACACAAACGGCGGTTCCAGTGTCACATCGAAGGTCTCTTGCTCCGAGGTTCATCCTTGTTACAACATCGAATTTGACAACGTGGTCCTCTATCCTGGCAAGAATGCATCAACTCCTGGGACAGGATCCTGTCAATATGCCGAAAACGGGGGTGTCCATGGACTCGAGGGATGTTAGCTAAGTTGGCAAGAAATAGTCGAAATCATGATTGGTTCATTGAGGAGGATTATCGACAACGTGCAATCTTTGAAGTGTTACCAACGTGGCGGGAAGTCATCTCGTGTACATAATCGAATGAGAGAATATCTAGTATCTGTCATGTATCGAACCACTCAGTTCAAAAGGTGTCTAGACAACCAGCTCTAGCTAGTAGAGATGATAGCAGTAGGGTCAACAGTATCTGTAATCGGATAGGATATGGGCCCGCCGAGAAGGTTTGTTGTTGGGTATTGTCAACCAGAATATGCCTGCCATTCCTACTACGCTAGAAATGATTTTCTAGACACCTTTTTGGTGTAGTGGTTTGATGGCTGACTGCTGACAGGTGTCATCGGAAGGGCGCACTAAAGATCTAGCCGGAAAAAGGCAAATATAAGAACGACAGATTTTCTTAGATTCAAGATTAAAGACCGTTGAGGAACAGCAATAGATTTACTGAAACTTCACCATTCTTCCCTCGTCTCATATTTTATCGTGTCAATTCGACTCGACAATCGGTCTCATTACAATGCACAAGCCGTGGATAGAAACGCCTCTGATCGAGTCAGCAGCACTATCCAAGGTAGCTGGATGGTAAGAACATCCTACGTTCCTATCTATCCAAAAACTAATTGCATGTAGCAGAATCTTTTTGAAACTCGAACTCCTCCAGCCATCTGGATCCTTCAAATCAAGGTACAACATAACTCGAAGAGAATCTTCTAGATACTCCTGACAACTGACAGAGACCAGGGGCATCGGCAACCTAATCCGCTCTGCATTTCTCGACCCAGCGAACAAGGGTAAGCAACTCCATTTCTACAACTCCTCAGGAGGAAATGCAGGCCTGGCCGCCGTGGTCGCAGCCAGGGACCTAGGCTATCCCTGCACAGTTGTCGTACCGCTCAGCACAAAGCCGATGATGATCAGCAAATTGCGGGCGGCGGGTGCTGCTGACGTGATTCAAAACGGAGAAAGCTGGTTCGACGCCGACACCTACCTACGGAAGAACTTCATCGATAATCAGGATACCGAGCACTCGTCGCGTAGAAACATCTACCTGTGTCCGTATGATCATCCCGAGATCTGGAAGGGCGCTGCGACAATGGTATCCGAGATGGTCGACCAGTTACCTCCGCGAGATCCCTCGTCAACATGCAACTTCCCAGCTGATGCGATTATATGCAGCGTTGGCGGTGGCGGTCTGTTCAATGGAGTTGTCGAAGGAGTCGACAATTACCTGCAATCACAAGGGATGGATGGAAAGGGAAACGCTCGAAGAAATGTGAAGATTGTGGCCGCAGAGACACACGGCGCGGATTCACTGGCTCTTTCGCTACGAAAAGGAAGTCTTCAATCGCTTCCCGGTATCACCTCGCTCGCGACTTCTCTCGGGGCTGTTTGTGTCGCTGAAAAGACCTTCCAATACGCAAGCTCACCTCCAGCCGGCATTGATGTAGTGAGTATCGTGGGCTCGGATGCTGAGGCCGCCCAGGGTGTTCTTCGATTGGCTGATGATCTCCGGCTACAAGTTGAGCTGGCATGTGGAATATCCGTAGAGGCTGCTGTGGGAAGACGATTGAGAGATGCCATCCCGGATCTTACTCCGAACAGCAGGGTGGTCATTGTGGTTTGCGGAGGAAGCAATGTCACGGCTGAGATGATAGCAGAGTATCGTCTCAAACTTGAGAGTGGTTGGAATTAGACCGGTCTCCTCTTCTGTGGAGGAGTGCTACCTGTCTGCTGAGACTGCTAAGCTTGAGAAATGCTGGCCCGCAGGCCGCAGCCGTTGTTATTTATGATACCTTCGAGTGGGGGCTCAGACAACTGCGGTCTGACCCGACAGCTACAAAGTACTCTATACGCTGTACACAATTTATTCTCAGAAGTATGAATACACCTCCTTTACGACGTGTATTGGTTGAGCGCTAGGGGTCGAGGACTAGAACTACTTGGGATATTCACAGGGAGTCTTGAACATTTGAAGTTTGTGATATGGAGTTTTTCTTGGCCATCTCCTCGACTATATCAAAATGTCCACCTTCGATACTCGTGTTAACCGTGTTGGATTTTCTCCCAGCTGATCAGCTTTGGCTGCCTCCGGTACGAGTTGAGAGCAAAGGCCGGGTCTCGAAATCGGTCTTCTCTTGATGCCGTAAACGGTGATTTTGAGTGCAGGATCAAGCTTCAATCACCTGGGATGCGCCTAGCTGACCTCGACGCCGATTAGATCAACCAATCCTTAAACAAGGGAAAGCTTGCACGATAAAATGCTTTCTTGCGTTCTTCATTTGCTCCAGTTTCACCTCACAGGGGACTACTGGATTTACCTCGAGCCCACATGGGCCTTCTTTTGCACTCAATACATACTATGCTGGTTAGTGTAATCTAGATGGCTCTCCGTAATGTAGAACCATCTTGCTAATGGTATTCATGGCTAGCCCCATGGATTCCATTTTCGGGTGTTCAGGAAGAATAAAACAGAGACAGCTAGGTGATCATTCTTTTGCTCCTTCATTATGTATACTGAGAATAAAATCAAGCCTTCTCCGGTAATCATTTTTAATTGAAAACTGACGCTGCCCGATTACGGTACTCTCAAAATTCCTCGATATGAGCGATGGGATCTCTGGTTTACCAACTATGAGCTCTAGTGAGAATAGGCTATTTCAGCCACAATATCGAGCTCATCCTGGAATAGCCGAGCCAAGCGCATCTGTCTCCGTTTGCAACTTGGACTTCATTACTGTTGACTTGACTCCACGTTAATCCCGGACGGTGCACTATGTGGATAGTGCGTCCCGATGGTAACACACATAATTGTGGGTTCAGACACTGGCCAAGACATTTGACCGCTAAATGCACCGAAGCCATCGTTTTGGTGAAAGAGCAACGTTACCTGCACACTGGAGATTTCTCATTGTCCAGCGGACTCACTCCAGTTTCGAGGGAGTGCATCTATCAACATGGTGAGGAGAAGCCATGGTTCTCAGCCTCTCTCTTACAATTTTAGACTTTCCCCCGAAGTGTTCGGAGGGATGAAACAGTTGCCAAGCTCCATGGCAATCCTATTTTTGTCTCGAGTTGATGTTGATATATTAAGAACGCATATAATAATAATAATAATGTCGATCATTACTTCTCACCAAGTACAGAAACGGCAGACCTTAACCTATAGAGAAGTCAGAGAGGATATGCAGCAGCTGGATCCCCGGGTTACCTCGACAGCACTACTTGATGAAGGTGGGTATGGATTGTCTATGGATCCATGGCTGCAATTGACAAGCTCTTTAGGTGCTTCGAGAAAAATAGCTAGATACCATTTGAGTATCTCGGGACCTGGGGACTCTAGGATCAGAAGCAGGCTCGGGAGACGAAGTATTGGTAGAAGATAGGGGCCATACGATCCATAAAGTAAAGTCTGATGTAAATTATTTGTACTAAATAAGATACAGCCCAGGTTGATGAAGCTAACGAACTTAGTTTTGCCTGATTAGGCTTAGTGCTGTGTTCCTGCCGCGAACCATAACTGCCCTCCTCTAGTAACCAGACTTAGTCTAGCGTGGATTCCCCATTCCATGGGTGTCGAGGCATCTATCCAGTAAGGTATCCATGGATTATCTACCACTAGTGTTTTCTACCCCTTTTGTTCATGTCGCGGGTGAGCGTCGAATAATACCTTATCCACACTCACACCATCGTCGTCAGCCACCCTCTTGCCTCTATGGCAAATGTTATGCATAACGGATTGGAATGTCTCCGGCTCTCAGGCCGTCCGCAGCTGTGGGAAGTCGCAGGCCAAGACCCATAATAATGGTATCGACTGTTCATCAGAGAAGTCAAAGTACTCACCGTCTCCGTAATACTAACACATCACCCTGAACGCCGCGGGCTTGTGTTAGGTGTGTTCTCATCATTACTGGATCAGGCAGTGCCACAACCGTATTCGGAAATAAATTCTCCAACTAGCTCATTAGTTCTGTGCTTCGATCTTTTTCTTTTGTCTTTTTTCCGTTACTTGCAGCCTGCACCTGCAGCCAACTGGACGTCTGCGGCCCCTTTTCCCTTCTCTGTGGTTGACGCCTCGACTGCT
Organism: Aspergillus pseudoviridinutans; assembly: GCF_018340605.1. Lineage (NCBI taxonomy): Eukaryota > Fungi > Ascomycota > Eurotiomycetes > Eurotiales > Aspergillaceae > Aspergillus > Aspergillus pseudoviridinutans. Next base: position 3,090,262 of record NW_025091282.1, on the reverse strand, counting down.
TGTCATGCACGTTTGGCACGAGTTCTCCACAGTTCCTGAACGCAAGTTGCTGCAGCTCGCTGCATTTGCATGGGTTCCTACTTGCATGAATAATGCCAACTATACAAGGATCAAAAACCTACGAGGCTGCGACTCACATATATGAAACCCGCCTAAGAGTCTCATTCCTCTTGTGGGGATGATCGGCCTTGGAGTGCCGTCCCGTTCTTCCTCTTGACTGGTCAACCCTTCCTGCTCGTGGTATGTGGAAACAAAGAACACAATTCTATTTGGTGCTCGCAAAGTCAACTTCGCGCGAACCGCAAGACTTGAAAGGGGAGGGAGAAATAATGGGGAAACCGAAAATCACGAGCACAGTCGATGACCCTGAGTTAGTACTTCTTTACTACTTCTGCTAATTCAGCCATATTGTCCTGAAGAAACACTCTCCGTGCATACTCCTTCGAGCTTCATTCTTTCTGCTTTCCCTTTTCCATCATCGTGCGACTCCTCTATCGCGTTCCTTATCGGACCCGGGTTTCAGTTACCCTTCTATGCTTGGACGAATCACTGGCTGATTTGCAAGAGTGGATGTATTATTTTACATACCAGAAGAGCTCTTAAACTCTTGTCTTCGGTACTTTGATTCCCCACCTCTGCCCACTGCCTGCCTCCATCCTGCTCGTCTTCGCTCCCCTTTTGCGGATTACTTTACTTCTTCCTCATCCTCCTGGTCACTACATCTTTAATGCTCGTAGACACGGTCCATAATGAGCGTCGTCGCCAGTAGACACGAGACCGCTGCTGTGCCTTATACGACCATCCCCCATCATGGCCAAGTCCAAAACTATAAGGATGCTGCCTATGGGGTGACAGTCCAGCAAATTCCTTCACGAAATTCGTCCGTCTCGTCATTCAAAACCAACTACAGCGTTTCGACTTCCCCTACTTCCTATTCTCCTTCCTCACCTACTTCTTCATATCGCCTTTGCGACTCTGCTGCTTCGCTGGACAAGATTCTGGAGCCGGTCTTCAAGCGCCTACCTCAGGAGGTATATGATGGCATCCTTAATCAACTACAGTTTCTGCACACAGGCGCAAACCAGTCTGGTTGTTTGACATGCTTTCAGCGCGACCTGTACGCTCTTTCCTTGACTTGTCGAGTATGGGAAAGAGTTGTTCGAGCCAAACTGTGAGTGAATTCGACCCACAGCTATCTGATGGTCTTGAAACGCTGACGAGGTTTGCCATGAAGCTATACTCGCATCCACATTATCGGAAATGATTCTCCTGCTCAGCTGAAAAAATATCGGATGAAAAGGGGCAGCCGCCTAAAACTTCTACGACGGACCCTACGCGAAAGGAAATCGTTAGCCAACCTTGTCCTGGAGCTTCGTGTTCCGCAGATGGACCTTCTCTTCACAACAAGCAAGCACAGCAACCAATGGCAAGAATACCGAGACCTTGTTGCCTCCGTCGTAATGGTGTGCCCCAACCTGGAACGGTTGTTAGGTTTGACCATCGCGTACAACCATGAGTTCGATCGTCTGACCCATGCACTATCGACACGGAAGAGGCTCAAGGAACACACGTGGATCTTGGGAGAGGGGCCGGAGGTCTCTGAAGAAGAGTCTCCGCGCAACACTTCTTGCCCGGGCAGCTTGGGTCCTCTGCAGATGTTTGAGTTTCTGGATTACCACTCTTCCTGGTCAAACCTGGATACTCTAATGCTCTACGCGTTGAACGGGAAAAGTGCCCTCGAGCCGAGCATTTTCCTTCGCATCTTCCACCTATTACCCTCGCTGCGTCATCTTTGCATCTCATCCTTTGATGCTGATGCCTTCGCGGATAGTGCTTTGCTGTGTCTACCGCCTCTGGAGTCACTTCGGCTGGAAAGCCTGCCAGGTATCACTGATACCGGACTCTCACAGTACACCTCCCGCCCGGAGTCTGGCTCGCTGAAGTCCCTGGCTCTCGTTGAACAGAACATTCAATCCTTGCTTGTAATCTCAAAGATTTTAGCCTCGCTTAGATATCTAGAGCGTTTCAAGATCGTGCAGACCAACCATTGTCCGACGTTGAATGCCGATGGGATTGTTTTTCAGCCGCTGTTCGCGTCGTCCAGTCTCAAGCATCTGCATTGGGACGTCGCTTGTCCCAACCCGAATACTGCCCTGACGAGACTAGACTCTGCCCCTTTCGCCAAGCCACCAAAGCATATTGACACACCAAACTCGCATCTGGCTCAAAGCATTCTCTGCTCGGGTTTCCCCCGTCTGGAGACCCTTCGAGCACCCTCGGATATAGAGCCTCCCGGAATTCTCCAGGCTGTCTGCCAGCCTATTCCTAGAGGACAGGCCCTGATCAATTCTGACCGGTACAGCCTGCCTCGGAGCTCTCATGGCTCTGTTAATACCCGCCCATTGGCCCTCCCAGCGGGCAACAATCTGACGTCGGCACGGATACGGGCGCAGACCTTCATTGACATGGCTGCCAAGGATACGGAAACCGGAATGCAAGTCCTCATCACTGATCACTCAGATTCGTACGTACCCGACAATGCCTTGGAGGATGCTTCAGATGATGAGCCTGGTCCAGACATGGGTCTGGACCAATACGGATCGCCGTCTTCTGGTTGGAGGGCAAATGAAGAGCGCAATGGTCCAGTCACAGTGTTCAACTTCCGTATGCCAGCGTATATGGGCAGAGTGGGTAGTAGAACTACGGAGAAAGATGTCTCAATACCACGGTTCATACTCCGCCCCGACCTACCTGGCCAGGACGCAGATGGCGGCCTCATTGGATGGAAGCACATCCTTGCCTCAAACCAGTCGTTGACCTACGCTGCCGGAGTCGGGGTCAACTGTTTCGGCAGCAAAGGTAGCCTGATTCCCCCTCCCCCTCCCGAGGAATCTCCGCCATCCCCAGCTTCCACGACTGCTACGAGATTTGGATGGGGCAGCATTGGTAGTCGCTCAGCGTTGGGAACAAGTCCTATCACACCGACAACCCCGTCTACTCCCATGAGCCTGACGTCTCCAACCGGGCTTCCCTGGGACAAAGATACTTGTACTGGATCCTGGAATTACAGTCACAAGAAAGGCAGGGACTGGTGGTTCCATATGGAACGCGACCGTCCAGGAAGTGTCGAAATCGTTGACGTCAAAGGCCTCTTCTGATCGAGCACTCTACGATGCCATGCTTTACCTGATGCAGTGCTATACCACGATGCAACGCTTACTTCGCGTCTTTCCTTTTCTTTCTCAAACCTAGCATACAATGGAACAAAGTCATATGGATCTACGTGCAAGCACGACGGCGTTCATCGGTTGACTCATCTCGATTTTACCTCATCGGTGGAAATCGACACCGACCATCGACCTGGTTCGGACGAGGGATTTTCCTTTTCTTTCTTTTATCATGGACACATACATGCATATCTACTCGCTGGGTTGGATGGAACTCTCCTTCATGTCTGGACATGTATTTTCCCTCCATTCTCCCTCGTTTCCATGCATGAGTTAGGAGGTTAATTTCTCTGAATTTGTAAGGCGCTGCTGGAGTCCCATTCGACTGGATACATATATTCCCCTTCAGTTTCTCTGTTTGGCTTTCCTTCTGTTTTCATCTATTCGGAAGCTTTCCTGTCTTTCTCGCGACTGATGAGCATACTTTGTACAGCACTGAGTCCAACTTCCGGACAAGTCATGGTCGGATAACCTTATACATAACGTGTATTTCGCTTAATACAATAAAAGAGATCCGAAAGACATACGCGTCGGCGCCACATGGTTCCAACACTACGTATCTTGCCAGATAATTACACMAGGATCATGAGAGTTATTCATACCATTATGACTGTTTATCCATCTGCCAAACAGATTCCAAGACAGGCGAGGATAGGAGACATTACAAAATAATAAGAAACGAGCATGGTCGCATGCATATTGATGACAGGCTTTGAGCGACTTAGGGACGGAAATACACGGCTATCAGAGTAGGTGAAGAGGGATTTAGACAAGAGGAACAGCGTTGATTATGTAATATCTCTAGACATAGATACCCATGTTTGTATCCTTCTTCTTGGCCTGGACTTCGGCGATAGCATCCACGTAGTTCTCGTGTCCGACCTTGCTCATGCCTTTCCGGAGAGCAATCATACCGGCTTCCACACAGACGGCCTTCAGCTGTGCACCGCCGAATTCATCGGTACTTCGAGCCAACTCGGCAAAGTTGACGGCGTCATCCACAGCCATCTTGCGGGAGTGGATCTGCAGGATGTTTGCCCGTGCCTCCTCGTTCGGTAGAGGGAATTCGATCTTGCGGTCCAATCGACCGGAACGGAGCAGAGCGGGATCAAGGACATCGATACGGTTTGTTGCGGCCAGGACCTTGATACGATCATCCGAAGCAAATCCATCAAGCTGGTTCAGAAGCTCCAACATGGTACGTTGCACCTCTCGGTCACCGGACTTCTCGGAGTCGAAACGCTTGGTACCCACGGCGTCGAGTTCATCAATGAAAATGATCGAAGGAGCCTTCTCTTTGGCAAGAGCGAAGCAGTCCCGGACTAGCTTGGCACCGTCACCGATGAACATCTGCACCAGCTGAGGTCCAGCAAGCTTGAGGAACGTAGCGTTTGTCTCTGCGGCGCAAGCTCGCGCAAGAAGGGTTTTACCGGTACCAGGAGGACCGTACATAAGAGCACCTGGAAGGGAAAATATGCGTTAGGGATGATGGCCGAACGACAACTGAGCAGGGCTCGAAAGGAAGATGGTTGACATACCCTTTGGTGCCTTGATACCGATCTTGGTGAATCGTTCCGCCTCCTTCATCGGCCATACAATGGCTTCAACGATCTCTTCGATCTGCTTGTCCAAACCACCAATGTCCGTATACTTCTCTGTCGGCTTCTCGTCGACCTCCATGGCCTTCACACGGTTGTCATATTCGGCAGGTAGTGTATCCAAAATCAGATATGAATCCTTATTGACACCGATCAAATCACCAGGCTTGAGTTTCTCATGATCTACCAGACCGATGAGAGGAAGGTAGATAGTCTGTCTGGTCGATGTCTTGATGACAGCGGACTTGCCCACTCGGGTAGCGTCAAGATCAATGTTGGCTCCTTCTTCGGCGGCCTCTGCCTCAACATCCAGATCCAAAAGCTCAACGACGTTTCCGACGAGGTATGGCAGTTGCCTGTGAATAAAATTGTTCAGAAGAGTAATCAAAGGCTTTCAAATAAATCCCAGTGATAGACCTGCAACATCGCCACCGCTCCGGCGTTCCGGAAATGAATGGCAGTAGGGGAGAGCTGAAGTGGATAGGGTGACAAGCATGTCGTACCTGTTGTTCTCAATTTTCTCCTGGTTATCCCTCACCTTCTCCCGCATAGTATTCTGTTCGTGTGTCAATCGTTGGTACTCGCTCTTCATTATGCGGAGCTCATTCTCCAACATCCGCCGCCGCTTGACAATGTCTGCTGTGCTCGAGGTGAGAATCTCCTCATCCAGTAAATCATCTTCTTCATCCTTCTTCTTCGCATCGGCATCTTTCATTTCAGCATCTCCATCTCCTCCAGGCTGCTGGCCGTCACCATCACCCTGGTCCTTCTTCTTGTCTCTCTGTTCGCGTTCGAGATCCTCCAGATCTTCAAGGGTCGACATGGTAACAGGGAATATGTGGGAGTATGGAGCTGATTGAACTTGCGAATAAAATGGTAATAGGGGTGCGTAATCGGGAAAAAGAAAAAGGATGGGAGATTGAGATAGAAGGTGGGAGGGTTGAAGCTATCCTGGCGATGCTCTGAGCTCCAACCAAACGTCAGCTGCTCTGCCTACATCACGTGATAATTATCTCTACCAGCGTCCATGATCGTCTCCGCTCATCGCCATCAGAGGGCTTTTGGCCTGAATTTCATTATGCTTTTTTATCTGATATGTACGCCTAATAGCACTTCTTATGTTACATTTCCGACAGCATAACCTTCACACAGAGGGGCTTCCCAAGCGTTCGATGATGGTTGACCTTTTAAGTCGTCCTGTAGCGAGGAAACTGTTTGGGCTCTCTGCTCACAGAAGGAAATTGGGATTACCCTTAAAGATAGCAAGGTTACCCAGATTTTCGATAACCTTTTCTCTTCCATATTTCAGAAGTCGATAACGTGAGATGAAGTCATCGTTGTTGACTGATAAAGGGTTTAGTAACAGAATACCGTCATAAAGTCAGGAGTATAACATACTATATCCACCACACATCCGCCGCTTGCCAGTGAACTCGGAACGACCATGAAGCATTCTCCAGTTGTCGAAAACTAGAAGCCTAATTAGCCGAGTCCCTCAAAAGGGCGCTTAAGCACTTACTGAGCGCAGTTCCGGGCTGAAGCTGTGTCCATATTTCAACGCCCGGGCGCTGGATAATATTGTTAAAATGGCGTGCTGCGTTATACCATCGGTTCTGCTCCTTCAATCCCCAGTCTCGTTTCGCAGCTCGATCGTAGTTGTTCCATCGAACTTGGTATAGTCGGCTCAACTCGGGATGAATTTTGAAGACAGGGGCCTGCTCTGCGGGTTGTATGCATACGTCCTCATTCCCACTTGAGTGGTATGGTTGTTTGGTAGCGGCAAGGACTCCGCAGTGTTTTGGATTCTCTTGTCGCATGATGGAGGCAGCCTTGAAACCGTCTACAAGCAAGCTGGCCCCGCCATGGCCATCAGTGTGCGACAAAAGGTGGAATAGTTGAAGTCTAGCCGGGTCAGTGAAATATGTATTGTCTGTGTGCGCGCCTAAGAATTCCGTGGTGTAGGCAGTATCCTTGAAGGTCAAGTCGGATGTAAAGTCCCAGAAACCGCCTTTGATGCATTAGTAGGACATTTTTAGTGTAGAAAGTTGAAGGTGACAATAGACTACAGGGAGAATGTATTTACCGTAATGAGTGTGTCTGATAAAGGAAATCCGCTCGAGAAGTGCTTTGGTTGATTCAGGATCCACAGGGACTCCTTTCACAAAGCAGAAACCCCATTTGTACTTGACTGGCGTGAGCTGCTGAGCATATCTTGAGTTAAGGAGGAACTCACAATCTCATCAAACCATGCTAACAACGCGGCGTCGTCAGACATAACTTCGGAGTACTCGACTTCAGGGTAAGAGTCTTGATTAGGATTGTAGGATGAGAAGTCTCTAGCGATGACGGATTAATGGAATTCGATAATATACAGAATTAAGGTGATACGAACCTGAACTTGAATGGCGCAGAATATGTTTTCCTCTCGGTGGTGAGGTTGACATGGCTATTTAACCATGAATATGGATATAGTCCCCGATGTTCATCAGAGACTTAGACTAAGTTAGCCTCTTGCCCACTGGCCTAACATTTGTAAACTCACAGAGTACTTCAACGACGTTAGGACTGTATATGATGTCTTTAGCATTGACCGCAGGGTGTATCTAAAACGCAAACAAGTGAAAGACGATTAGCAACTACATAGGCGGCCAAAAGGAACGGCAAGTCGTACCGAGAAAGTATCCACGGATCTTTGCTTCGTCTCTGGATGGAGACACAATGGGCACTGGCAATTTTCCCTGAAGATGCAAAAAAAGCACTGTGTGAGCGTCAATAACGAATGCAGCGAATACTAGTCGGCTCACCTGAGGAAAAAGGGTCCACTATAATCTATTAGCAAGTGGTCTCCTCTCACACATAAAGACGAAAACTTTATGATGTATGGTTTGACTTACAACTCCCCATAACGAGTCACATTTGATCCAAGAGGACCTAAGCGCACTGAAACAAATCTTCTCGCAGCATTCTTCGGTATTGAATCGAACTCCGCATTGGTCTTCCTGTCAGCTGTCTCTGAATCGGCTGTGGAGGCCTCGTTTGTGGTCGCCGTCAAATTCTCCTTTCCATCAATAAATGCTGTACCATCTCCATCTGCCAGTGTGTTACCATTGGCCTCTGTCGAAGATGTCTCGTTCACAGGCGCTGCTGATAGAGATTTCTTTTCATCCGTCGCTGAGGTCTCGGCTGAAGGCGACGGGGAGGTCTTCTTTTCACTCTCGGAGGAAGTGTTTGAAGGAATCTGCTTCTCCTGAGCGGAGGTTGTCTCATTTTCAGGCGGAATGCTTGAGTAACGGCGGATGGAGACGGGTTGCCGATTCAGCGTCAAAGGACGGACTGCGTTTGGCAGGCCCCGGGAGCCGACCGCCTGAATTGCCGGGTTAGTAAGGTAGAGCCATGACTGATTCGCGAGATTGTGACTGTTTCGAGGTTGAGAGTTACGTCGATTGCATACCAAACGCGTGTAATTCGTAGTAAGTCCGGTCCTAGAATGCCTTGCGCTAACTGTCGCGTTAGTCCATGTTACGCAAAAAGAGCCGTCCAAAAGGCATTACCAGACATGTTTCAAGGCTCGGGGTGCCCTGAGCGAGGTATAAGGGTTCATCCTTGTGGATGCTTCCGCAATGGCTACAGACTGAGGTTCTAGTCGGGAGGAAAGATGTCTTTTCTCCGCATCTTGATGCTTATCTGGGGCAAAGCACTCGGCGAGATCACGTGTGTTTATTTAGAGACAACGAACTATCAGCTTTGACAATGCAAATCCCTGTGATAAATATGAAATTTCCTATCGTTGAGGTACTAGTCTACGGTATTTTAAATGATTGAGACTTGGCCTGCCAGGTCACCACGACTCATATTCTCTGAGCTTCTACGAGAGGTATGTTTGATCTAAATCTCAGCCGAGGAACTTTACCAAATGGTTAGCTCCGCTTCTCGTAAACTCATGATCGTATCGCCCATAGAACAAGGCATGAACACCCCTCCTTAGGTGCCTGTTCCTTCAGACTCTCCTCGATTTGAGTGGGCAAAGGAGAAGATTACGCGAGCCAAATGGAAGGAAAAGGAGAGTATGGATGTAAAAAAAGTAGATGATAGGTCAAAACAATCTAAGGAACACGTCGGAGGCGGCTGGACTGAGCGTCAACTCGGGGTATCTACTTGAAAAAATTCGAGGAGCTTCAAAAAGTCTCATGCAAAATCAGTCTCTCCGTTCGCGCCAAATAATGTGCCGTTCCCCTGCCATCCAATAGAACGCCGAAAAACAAGAACGAAGGACGAAAGAGACCATTCAACGACCCAAAGTCCATACAAGTAACCTTTCAAATATGCAATAATGCTGCCTTACAAGGCGAAGCTTTCGTTTCGTTTGACAGCATGCGATCTGTCCTCAAATATCACGGTAGCAAAATGTTTATCAAGCGAATATCACAAGAGATTGATGGTTTAGCACCTGCGAAGAATTAGCGCTGAGGTGCGGCAGTCCCGGCTAGGAATGACCTACATCCTGTAAAAGCAGTTGCCCTCGGCATAGCGCAAGTTGTCCGTGGTCTCAAGTTTGTAAGAAATCTGGATGTCTAGATCACGAGGGTTCTTATCGTTTGGCTTGTTCTCCAAGATACCGGACACAGACTCCTCTTCTTCAACAGTGAGGACGTCGCGGAGATAGAACACGGTTTGCTTCCAGTGTGTGTACTTGGCGTGGGGACCAGTGGAGAAGCTGATGGGTTTGTGGCAAGCGGTGAAATCAATGTCGAACCACGCAATGATGGCGTGAATGAAATCGCTGCGCTTGACGGGAAGGGAGAAAGGAACCCTGAACGCCAAGTCTGCTTTGGTGACCGTGTAAAGATCGAAAGTGATAATAGAACAAGGATCCGTGACCAGGGCCTTGAGCTCGACGGTATCCACAAGGGGCTCCGTAAGGGCAATCTCCTTCATGGGGCTGTAATCGAATCCGTAAACGTTATCCCAGACTATACCGAATCAGTACTCCCTTGAAAGTCTAACATAAGCGAGGGATCTCTCACATCCGATCTTGTCATCCTTGTACTCGCCATCCTCAATCGCAGCCAAGTACATGGTGGCCTTGTCAGGGAAGATCTTGCCGCCAGGAGCAAGATAGCGGTCCCGAGCGTACAGAACGGTATCCAGCATGCTTTCATAAAGGAGGAAGTATCCCATCCACTCGGAGATAATGATATCCACCGCGGGAAACGGGAGCTGGACCTCCTCCATCTTTCCCTGAAGAAGAGTAATCTTGTCTGAGAGGCCGTTGACCGCGACAATCTCGCGCGCCTTCTCGATGATCGAGGACATGTCCACGCCGATTACGTGCTTGGCGCCTGCCTTTGCGGCGAACCTTTTGAGTCATAACATCAGTATGTGAAGCGTTGATTTATCGAGACATATGAGACGTACATGCTCAGAATACCAGTACCACACCCGACATCAAGAACAACCTTGTCCTTGAAAATGTGGCGGTTCTGATAAATGGAATCGCGGTATGACCGAGTCCGGACGTCGTCTTTCTGTGAGGGGATACTATCAGCACTAATATCAATTCGATTCCAGGTTGTATATGAACTTACAAGCATCTCCTCATGAATTCCTTAGCATAGATTTGTGTCAGCTTCGCATACTTTTCAACGTTTAGTGGACAATAGGCAAAATTTACCATGGTGATCATAGCTGTGAACAAGGTCAGACACATAAGATCATACAAATCAAGGGGAAAAATAGACTCATACCTGGTGAAGTAACGCACTTCAGCATGGTCCATGCCCACCATACGATCAGCACTGCTGGTGATCAAGGCCGAAGGCTCTGCAGATTGTTGTCTTTCAACACCTTCCATTTTGAAAAGAGAAATGCCGTGCGGTTGACAAGGGGGAAAAGTAGACGAACGGAGAATGAAGCGAGGAGAACAAAGGGATAGAAGCCAACCAAGAGACTAAGGTCTGCTGTTGTGATGGGGATGAGATGAGAGAAATAAGTAAATGTTATCTCCAAACGACCCCTCAAGCTCGACTTTTTTTCCCTCATTACTTTTGCCATCAATAGAAATTCTCCTTCAGGACAAACGCTAAATCCTGATTAGGGTTAGTCTGGACTTTGGTTGGCACTAGACTTTTTCTGGTAATCTCCATGTGATTTCTTTAGCCCTCAGAAATCATATCTGATTAGGGTTGATATACAATACCTCGGCGTTTCGTCCGAATGTTGCTGTATTATTAAGGTCTCCTCCTTGACTAGAGACGTATGTTAAAAAGAAGTATATAACTCTACCCGTCTACTTGTCTCTTGGATACATTACTCTTCTCGAGATTTCCAAACAAAGCTGTTATAAAATTTTCACCAAGTGCGGGAGGATATCCTACCCTCCCTTTCCAGAATTCAGTTACTTGTAGATACCTCCTCCCGTAGAGAGGTAGATGAATTGCCAAGACTCATCTCCGATCCTCTGCCTGAACGCGTCAAACTCACAGCTCTCCCCTTAAGCTTGTGCACTCCAGCTTTGCACTGTACTCCATGCACACCTAGCACTATGGTTCTGCGCTCGGCCAGGAGTAAGCTTTGCTTGTACTTTCTCGCGTTTCTCATTGCTTCTCTAATAGGGAGGTCGACGGCTTCCTTGGGTGATCACCTACCTGATTTCAAAGAATGTGTCAAGGTATCGTTTCCTCAATAACAACGCCTCGAAGACTCAAAACAGCGAACTCATTGTCAAAAAGATCTGTCAGACTGAAAATTGTCGAGATGGCGATTCCGTCATTTGTATGTCTAACCAGTCTACATCTGCTTCGTTCATGCTGATTGGTTCCCTTACAGCACTCCATCTACGCCTTCTCTTATGGACCTGTCCAGCAGAGTGTGATTACACTTGTCAACATGTAGTAACGGACCGCCGACTTGCCCGCGACCCTCCAATGTTGAATCCAGTAGTACAGTTCCATGGAAAATGGCCCTTTCGCAGGATTCTCGGCATGCAGGAGCCTTTCTCCGTCCTTTTCTCCCTCCTCAATCTTCTCGCTCACTGGAATGGCATCGCTCGAATCAAAGAAACAATCCCAGCATGGCATTCCCTGCGGCCATACTACCTGACTTTCGGTTACTGCGGGTTGGCGTGCTGGACATTCAGCATGTTATTCCATACAAGGGATTTCCCTCTCACAGAAAAGTTAGACTATTTCGGAGCTGGTGCGAACGTGATGTACGGCCTATACCTTGCTATAATTAGGATACTGCGCCTTGACCAAGGAAAGCCCCGGTACAAGCCGACTCTACGTCGTCTAACGACCACAATCTGCGTTCTTCTATACACCATGCACGTATGCTATCTCAGTTTTTGGTCATGGGATTACACCTACAACATGATTGCAAACGTCGTGGTCGGAGCCATTCAAAATATACTTTGGACGGGGTTCAGCATCGTCCGGTATAAGAAGCAAGGCAAAGTTTGGATGGCCTGGCCTGGAATGATTGTGGTGTGGATTATGTTGGCCATGAGTCTCGAGTTGCAGGACTTTCCTCCTTGGCACGGGCTTATTGATGCTCACAGCTTGTGGCATCTTGGAACAGTCATTCCCACCGCATGGTGGTATATGTAAGTGCCCAGCAGATGACCGCCCGCTCGTGAAAGCAAGTTCGACTCTGATGCATCGATTTTAATAGGTATTTGATCAAAGACATCCAGAATGATGTCTCAAGCCGCAGACTGAAAGCATGATCCGGTAACGAACTCTTCCTGATCTCGGCAGTTGTACTGTGGATCCCAGCAAAGATGACATATTTGCATAAGCCCATCGTAAAATGCAAATTGTTTCATGTAGAGTTTTGCAATAATAATAACAAAAATTCGAAACACCTTTTTTTTTCTTGGTTCAATCGCTTTCTTTCACCCCTTTGCTTCCACCAAACTTTATTTTCAAGCTAGCAGTAGCCAGTAATAATCAGGTGTGAGTAGAGTACCTATGGTGCTGTGAAACCGCGCCTACCACGCCATTTCTTTGGCTCACCGCTTGGGCGCTGTGGGCAGCAACGGAGGAAGAGCTAAGGTGTCCTAAGGCTGTCAGGCCAGTCCGTTCCCCTCGTGCAGGTTGCGATTGACAACTTTTTAATAGCCGGCTGGCCCTCTTCTTTTGTAACCCATCTTTTCTAACTACTCTTGTCCTGCTTTATCTCATAAAGGTTCAGCGACCCCTCCGTCACTCCCGCTTCATCGGATTTAGGGCTTCCCGACACGTCTTTGGCCAGGTTCCGCGCCGCAAACAATGGCGTCCCCAGCCGTTCGCAAAGCTATCTCAGAGGCTGCCTTGCAGTATGCAAAGCCAGAGGGCAAGATCTTCCAATACGGCACCGCGGGCGTATGTTGGACCTCTCCCAGCTATCTCTACGCTTGTATAAGCTGACTTGAAGTCTATTGCTACAGTTCCGTATGAAAGCGTAAGTCTATTTTGTTTTCTCAGGAACAAATCAACCCCGCCTCCACGGTACCCCACGATCGCCGTGTGGCAGCTCTAATGGACGGTTTATCGCAGTGACCTCCTCAACACGGTTGTTTATGCTGTAGGCTTGCTTGCAACACTTCGCTCCAAGAAGTTGAGCGGACAATGGATTGGCGTCATGGTCACTGCGAGCCACAATCCTGCGGAGGACAACGGTGTCAAACTGGTCGACCCAATGGTGAGCTCTAACGGAACTTTCGACGGGGCTATGAAAGGTGAAATTTGCTGACGTATTGATATAAAATAGGGTGAAATGTTGGAAGTACGCCTTCCCTTCGACGAAAATATATTCGCCTGATGCTGACTCTGCGTTTCACTAGGCTGAATGGGAAGCATACGCCACAAAACTCGCGAATGCTCCGCTGGAAAACATTGGTGACGTTTACGACGAATTGATTAAGGAGATCGATGTCAGCATGGAGAACCCTGCTCGTGTTGTTTTCGCCCGGGATACTCGTGCATCCGGTTCGCGACTCGTCGGCGTCCTCAGTGCTGCACTCGCTGCCACGGAGGCTGAGTTCATCGATATGAAGTATATGACCACTCCCCAACTGCATTACGTCGTCCGGTGCAAGAACACTCTCGGAACGCAATACGAGTATGGAGAGCCTACTGAGCAAGGATATTACGAAAAGCTTGCAGAAGCTTTTAAGCGGGTCATGAGAGGCGTCAAGGTCAAGGGCTCTCTGACTGTTGATTGTGCTAACGGCGTCGGCGGACCTAAGTTGCGGGAACTCATCAAGTATCTGCCCGAGGACACTGGTCTCGACATCAAGATTGTAAATGACGATGTCATCAATCCTGACAGTCTCAACTTCGAAGTAAGCAACTTCCATGACGCCCTTCAATTCCCGCGTACTAATCATTGTATCAGTGCGGCGCCGATTATGTCAAGACCAAGCAGCGTGCCCCGCCATCGTCCAAGGCCTCTGTTCTGGATCGATGCGCGTCTCTGGATGGTGACGCAGATCGTATTGTTTACTATTTCCTTGACGAAGGCAATGTATTTCGGCTGTTGGACGGCGACCGCATCGCCACTCTTGCCGCTTCCTTCATTGGTGACCTCGCCCGCAGCGCCGGAATTGCTCAGAAACTCAAGATCGGCGTCGTTCAGACTGCTTATGCCAATGGATCGAGCACCGAGTACATAGAAAAAGTTCTCAAGCTTCCCTCCATTTGCACGAATACTGGTGTAAAACATCTCCACCATGCTGCCCTCCGGTTCGATGTTGGCGTCTACTTCGAAGCTAACGGACACGGCACTATTACTTTCTCAGAGAATGCGTTGAAGACCATTAAGAATACAGAGCCGCAGTCTCCGGCGCAGCAGCGTTCACTTGAGTGCCTGCAAGCTCTTACTGATTTGATTAACCAAGCGGTTGGCGACGCAATCTCTGACATGCTCCTCGTCGAAGCTATTCTTGCTCACAAAGGGTGGACCCCCAAGGAATGGCTTGCCACTTACACCGATCTCCCTTCACGGCTTGTACGTGTGGAGGTTGCTGATCGGTCAATCTTCAAGGCCTACGACGCTGAGCGAAAGCTCGAATCGCCCCCCGGACTCCAGGCAAAGATCGATTCCCTGCAGTCCCGCTACAACAAGGGACGAAGCTTTGCCCGTGCAAGTGGCACGGAAGATGCGGTGCGTGTCTACGCTGAGGCCGCGAGCCGATCGGAAGCCGACGACCTCGCTACTCGCGTTGCCAATGCCGTTCGGGATGCCGGCAGCGTCAAAGAGATATTGCAGGCTTCTTAAATTACCAATCCTTCATATCAAACCTAAAGTCCCTTCCGAGCATTGGTGCACTTAAAAGGCCCCTGGAAATGCAGGTCTGATATCGACGGTAGTGCGGTAACGGGGACTTTTGAGAAGGAATTGAACCACGACACAATGATGGTCTAGTGACTTCTGCATCAGAGGAAAAGTCGACCACTCGGTCTAAATTTATAGAGAATATCAGGAACTGTCCTGAATGATTTATGACATGTTCTGAGTTATACCGGAAGCAGAATATACATCAACTGCTGTACTTTACTTTTCATCTACTTATCTCCACTCGAGAATTCATTCGGTAACGTAAGGAACTCAATGAAAATTCTGGTCATCTCGTCTGGGCATTGGCATCATAATGAGTAGATAGCGACTGTTTTGGAATTCTATACTTCCACCTTAGCCTTCTTCTTGATCCATCTCATCTCGAGAGCGTTTTCCTTTGCCGAATTTCTTGGCCCTGGTGCCTCTCTTCTCATCAAAGTTCTTCATCTCCATAATAGCCTGCCGTTGAGCCTCTCCGACACGCTCCGCCAGGACCATTACTTCGTCCTTCTCTAAATCGTACTCCTTGAGCTTCTTCCCAAGTGCCCCCTCTATACGTAGCCAGATTTCGACGTCATATTGCGTCACAAAGCTAATAGCAACACCACTCTTTCCCGCACGGGCCGTACGGCCTACACGATGAACATATGTTTTAGAGTCGGTGGGCAGGTCAAAATTCAACACGACGTCGACAGACGGAATATCAAGACCTCGGGCGGCGACGTCCGTCGCGACGAGAATATCACGGCTGCGGGAACGGAACTTCCCAAGAGCGCCTAATCGAGCAGACTGGGAGAGCTGACCATGTAGCGGAATGGCGCCGAAACCGAGCGATCGAAGGAGAAAGCTGATTCTTTGTGTCTCGTGAACAGTGCGAGTGAAGATGATTGCAGACTGACCGACGAATTCGTTGAGGAGGTATACAAGGTAGATATCTTTGTGTTTGTGGGGAAGGAAGAGATATGACTGCAGGAGTGTCGAGACGGTCTGGTACTTGTTTGAGGATACAGATACGCGTAGTGGGTTTGAGAGCGACGCTCGTTGCAGCGACTCGACCTTGGAACTCATGGTTGCAGAGAAAAGGAACGTGCGCCGCTCTCTGGGGAGAACTTTGAGGATTTTGTCGAGAAGAGGGCCGAAGTCCATGTCAAGAAGTCTATCGGCCTCATCCATGACGAGGTATTTAAGAGTTCGTAGCGAGAATCCCTTGGTGTTTTCCAGGTGGTCTAGCAACCGACCAGGCGTAGCGACGATGATATGAGGTTTCTTTCCAAGCGCGATCGACTGTGAGACCATGTCCATACCTCCGACGATCACAGCACATCGAACATTGATCGTAGAGCCAAGGCTTTCAAAGGATTTTGAGATTTGAAAGGCCAGTTCTCGGGTAGGTGCGAGGATGAGGCCGAAGAAGGATTGTGGTTTTTCCATTAGAGCTGTGGGTGGCTTGTCAGATACCGGGAACGACCAGAAAGTAGACATTTATCGTAGAACCAAGACTTTCAAAGGATTATGAGGTCTGATGGAGCCATACCTTGCAATATAGGAAGAGCAAAAGCCGCTGTCTTTCCACTTCCGGTTTCTGCTAAACCGATCAAGTCACGACCTTGGAGTGCTAAAGGGATCGATTCGGCTTGAATCGGCGTAGGAGCCTTGTAACCCATCGTTTCACATGCTTCGCATAATTGATCGATGATCCCTAGATCTTTGAAGCTCTTAGGAGCTGGCGTTGTCTCTGTGGACGCCGCTTCATCTTGCGTCTCAGCAGTGTTAGGTTGTTGAGCAACGGACTCCTGAGAACTTGTTGATTCAGCGTCACTCTCATGTTCCGGGGCCTCGTGGGCAATCTTGCGCTTCTTGATGTCCGGCATTGTGGTCGGATAACTTTCAAAGCACTAATCGATAGATTTCGTTGAATTTCTGATCTGCTCTTCTAAGTATCAGTAAAGAAAAATAATTTTTGGGCGCCGCAAAATTGTTGATCCGAGCTCCTCCGCGGCTTTGCTCCGACAAATCTGCTTTTTTTCTGGACCTAAGAGAAAAGTCACAATCCTGTCCAGACAGCAGAGGAAGCTATTGGGACTCACATTTATTCCCAATATTCTCATATCTCGGCTTCTATTACAATGGCAAAGGCACGTACGAAGAAGCGCACACATGCGCGGGCTCAAAATGCGTCTGCCGCCGCCAAAAGCAGCATGAGCAAAACTCCGAAGTCGATGGTTCTCAGAGTCGGCGCTTCGCAGGTTGGTTCCAGTGTCAGTCAACTGGTCAAGGATGTCCGTTTGATGATGGAGCCAGATACAGCTGTACGATTGAAGGTAAGCGTGTCCTCAAGAAGGCGAGCGTGTTTCTGAACTCAGTAACTGATGGTCGGCCACTTCAGGAACGGAAATCCAATCGACTCAGGGATTACACGACGATGACGGGCCCTTTGGGTGTCACTCATCTTATGCTTTTCTCAAAATCAGCTACAGGAAATACTAATATGCGATTGGCGCTTACACCCCGCGGTCCGACCCTGCATTTCAAAGTCGAAAGCTATTCTCTGTGCAGAGACGTTGAGAAGGCATTGAAGCGCCCAAGAGGTGGTGGCCAGGATCACAAAACACCTCCTTTGCTTGTGATGAACAATTTTAACTCACCAAATGCAACGGAGGATTCAAAAGTACCGAAACGTCTAGAGAGCCTTACAACAACTATCTTTCAGTCACTTTTCCCACCCATCAATCCTCAGGCTACGCCCCTCTCCTCCATTCGCCGTGTGATGCTTCTGAATCGTGAACTTACGGCCGGATCAGAGGAAGAGGAAGATTCCTATGTTTTGAATCTAAGACATTATGCCATCAGCACCAAAAAGACAGGCATCTCGAAGCGTATCCGACGCTTGGACCCAATGGAAATTCGCAGTCGGGAGAAGAGAAAGTCTGCCGTCCCAAACCTGGGCAAGTTGGAAGATGCCGCCGACTATCTTCTTGACCCATCAGCCGCCGGCTATACCTCGGCAAGCGAGACGGAACTGGACACCGATGCTGAGGTCGAGATTGCAGAGAGCACTACAAAAAAGGTATTGACAAAAAGAGAATTGCAGCGCATGAAGTCCGGCGAGAAAGCAAAAGCCCAGAAAGCCAATGCCCCAGAGGTGGAGAAACGAGCGGTCAAGCTCGTCGAACTGGGTCCACGCCTGAAGCTTCGTCTAATCAAGGTCGAAGAAGGTATTTGTGAGGGCAGAGTAATGTGGCACGACTACATCAAAAAGTCAGAAGCGGAGGTCAAATCATTGGATAAGAATTGGGCCAAGAAAAAGAAGGAGAAGGAACAGAGAAAGAAGCAGCAAAGAGAGAACATTGAGAAGAAGAAGCAGGAAAAGGCCAAAGCTCGAGCTGAAGGAAAGGGTGGCGAAGATGACGAGGACGAAGAAGACGTGGATATGGATGATGAGGAGGAATGGTTCAGCGATGACCTGGAAGACGACGAAGAGGGAATCCAGTCGCAGGATAACGACGATGACGATGAGTCCATGGAAGAATGAGGCGAAGAGGCTGATTCGAATACGACCTTTCAACCTATGGTAGCTACGGAAGAGGCGGTTTTTTCGCATAAAAGTCTGGAGTAATGGTGTTTTATGAGGTTGATATGAGTTGTGTCTTTGGTAGGACGAATTTATACCCTTTGTCGAGTGTCCTCAACAAGAATGTATAGGAATTCAGATGCGGTGATCACCCTTCTGCTCATACCGCTGAAGGCACCTCAGTGAGCCGTGCATAAGAAGATGAGCCTTGCGTACCTTAAGCCCTTATAAATAACTACGAACTTGACATACTTAAATCTACCTATCTTATGCAAACAGTATGTGAAGTGTTGTATGACATGCACCACTGTTGACTTCTTCGACTTCCCGTTCATGATCATCTTCTAGCTCTGGCATCGGTAGAGTCTTGTCATGGTGTGATCAATTCCATGGTCCCAGGTACGATACATAGAAGACATTATGAATTCAGTCATCCTGGTCAGTTCTGAAGTGCAATCCTGACGCTCAGACCGTGTTGTTTGTTGCTTATTCACCGCTTTAGCTTCTCGTCTACAATGCGAGACACCATCT
Organism: Aspergillus pseudoviridinutans; assembly: GCF_018340605.1. Lineage (NCBI taxonomy): Eukaryota > Fungi > Ascomycota > Eurotiomycetes > Eurotiales > Aspergillaceae > Aspergillus > Aspergillus pseudoviridinutans. The sequence goes on along the minus strand of NW_025091282.1, from coordinate 3,071,018 downwards.
TCTCCAAGATGCTCATGTCCCCTCCAGCGGTTCCAGCAAAGTAACCCTGGACACTCTTTTCGACGTATTTGCCCACAATGTCAATCTCTACGTTGACATAATCCCCGGGGTTCTTAGCAGCTGTCACAATCTTCTCTTGTGTGTAGGCGATAAGCATGATCTCAAAGTACCCGTCTGGCCCATCCACAGCCTTGGTCACCGTCAAGCTGGCTCCATCGAGTGTGACAAAGCCCTTCTCCACGATATACCTCATTACACTCTGATCGCGAGGCTGTAGTCGGAATACCAAGGAGTTCTCATCCGGAGTGACGGAGAGAATTTTTGCGACAGTGTCGACATGACCTTGTACGAAGTGACCGCCCATCCGCGTCTCTGCCAGAACCGCCCGCTCAAGATTTACCCGAGAGCCCTTTTCCAATGCTCCCAGGTTTGTCCGGCGAAGCGTCTCGGGAGCGACGCCGACCTTGAACCAGGTCTTATCGAATGCGGTTACTGTCAGGCAGGTTCCTTTTCATAGATTAGTCTATTAGGTCTCCATTGTCGAGGGGAAGCTTAAGCTCTTTGATGCGCTTGCAGATGAGACGAATGACAGAAAGACAACGAATATTTCAACAGCTTTGCTATTACTTGCTATTGCTAAGTATCAAGGGCAAGTGAAGTGCATACCATTTACACTAATACTGTCTCCAAGATGGGCATCTTTGAGGATCTCTTCGCAATCAGAAATGGTCAGCGATGTTCCCCCGCCCCCACTTGACGAGGTGTCGAGGGGCTCCAGAGACGTAACCGCTAGAAGTTGCAACAAATCCAATTAGCATTGTGTCTGTTACAATATTTCGAATTTGAAAATGACTTACTCCCAATGTACTCAACGAGACCCGTGAACATATTTTTAAGTAGTGGAATACTCGAGGCCCGATTATCGTGATAAGATGGGTCTGGTAGGTGAGGGCAGGAGATGCTGAAAATAGCTAATTAGCTGACCTCGGCTTGGTCTGCCGTCGGCCATCGGGGAAATCCCCGGATCAACCATAAAGAGCGGCTTCGGCCTTCAAGTGATCAAGGTCACAGATGCATCGCCTGCCTTACAGAGAGTTATCATTAATTGTGATACTTCTCAATTGATATGCCATTGAGTGCCATAATACATACGCAGTGGCTAAGCATTGAAAGATGAATGCCGCATGGCTGTTACAACGGGCTGTAGCTCGTCGGCCATCACTTTACCCGTCGAGAACTATTATTCTCAAGTGCACACCGCAAGGGCGACGTTTCTCAGCAATCCCTGCAAGCGATGACACTCTTCCTCTCAAAGGCATCCGAGTTCTTGACATGACGCGAGTGTTGGCTGGAGTGGGTTCCCTATTTATTCTCTCTGGTCGACAGTAGAGTCCGTACTAATTCTTACCGCGCGCCGAAGCCATACTGTACGCAAATTCTGGGAGATCTGGGGTATGTTGAAAGCTAATCAATTAATGGTTATCTGGCAACCAACTGCTAACGTCGGCCCTTTTCGAGCCAGAGCAGATATTATCAAAGTGGAGCATCCCGTGCGCGGTGACGATACTCGTGCTTGGGGACCACCATACGCAAAGTATACCGATGGGTCTCATGAAGGCCCTGGGGAAAGCGCCTATTTTCTGGCTGTATGTGACCTCCAGAATAAATAATGAGCGTCCAACTTACATGTGCGCCAGGTGAACCGCAACAAAAGATCCATCGGTCTTTCCTTTGCTCATAAGTCCGGAATCGAGATTTTACACAACCTTGCCAGGGAGTGCGACGTCCTAGTCGAGAACTACCTTCCGGGCACCCTGAAGAAATACAGTCTTGATTACGAAACGCTACGGTCTATCAATCCCAGACTGATCTATGCAAGTATCACAGGGTACGGCCAAACAGGGCCATACAGTAACCGAGCTGGGTACGATGTCATGGTCGAAGCAGAGATGGGGCTCATGCACATCACTGGAAGCAGAGACGGCGATCCAGTCAAGGTCGGCGTAGCTGTTACGGATTTGACAACAGGGTTGTATACATCCAATGCGATCATGGCTGCCTTGCTTGCCCGCATGAGGACCGGACAAGGACAACATATCGATGCTTGTTTGAGCGATTGTCAAGTTGCGACCTTGGCAAATATCGCGAGCTCAGCTCTGATCAGTGGTGAGAAGGACTCGGGTAGATGGGGAACTGCACACCGTAAGTTCATACATGGGAGATTATCGGCGATTGGTGAGCTCTCAATCGCTAACGGACAGTGTCAAGCATCAATTGTACCCTACCGAAGCTACCAGACCCTTGATGGTGATATTCTTTTTGGGGGCGGAAACGACAGGCTATTCGGCGTCTTATGCGATCGACTAGGGTTCCCCGAATGGAAGACGGATCCTCGCTTTATCACCAACCGCGACCGAGTAAAGCATCGGGAAGAGCTTGATGGCCTGATTGAGAAGACTGTTAAGCAGAAAACCACGCAGGAATGGCTCGAGATCCTGGAAGGCAGCGGGATGCCATATGCCGCGATCAATGACATCCAAGGGACACTCAATCATTCTCATGGTAAGTCATCCGACGATGTCTAACGACTAGGTGAAGCCATTCACTGACATGGAATCTTCCGGGTAGTGCAAGCGCGTGGAATGGTTACCGAAGTTGATCATCCAGCTTGTGGTCCCATCAAACTAGTTAACACTCCGATCAAGTATTCGCATGCAACCCCCGGAGTCCGAAGACCACCTCCGACTCTTGGCCAACACACCGACGAAATCCTCCAAGACATCCTCAATTATGATAAGGCCAAGATTGAGCTCCTCAAAAATGAGGGCATTGTGTCATGACACGTGTCGAGTCATCTCTAACACAGAGGTGAACCGGATCTGGCAGACCAAAAACTGGTTCCGATTTTGTGGGGATTGGAGATTGTATGTCCCGAAGGGAGCGAATCCCTTTGTGGCTGCGGACGAAGAACGACGGCGGCCGTAAGAATCCATGGACGTACTTAGCTTTTAGACATATTTGATAGGAATGATGAAATGATTGTATAACAGCAAGCCTTCAATAGATTATCGTCAAGGTTGATGACCCGATAACAAGTTACGGGTTTGAAATTCCTCAACTGCGCGGGGAGGAATCTACAATCACGTGAGGGTATATAAATCTGGATCCGTTCGCCCTGCCATATCCTTTGCTACTCAGTAACAGCAATCAATCAAAGTTGAAGAGATTGACAAGCACATTTATACCCCGTGCAACATTGCTTATTCAGTCCAGATTTGGGGAATGTCACGGCAATATGGGGCTACTTCTTCCCTGGCATCTACTTTAGACGGAACACCGAGCACCACGTCAAGCCGCCATCCATCAGTTTCGACAGTTGAAGGAGACACAGCCAATAGTACTCCTCCTTCCTCGATCGATTTATCATCAAAACCGAGCTGTTCGACAGGTACGGTTCGGGGGAAAGTGCAAATACCGAAACTTTCGGCGGCCACTACAGAGCTCCTTGCACGGATCGCTGGTAACATAAGAGGAGACCAGCAGAACAATGATAGTTTTGCTACCCGTTGGGGCACCTCAACTTTTGATCCAAGCTTGGACAGTTTGAATATTCAAAGGCCAAAAACGATGAAGGCCTCTTCCACAATCATAGAGCTGCCAACGGTGCCGTTCGCTTATACGAACAATACATTGGCACCTACAGCAATTTCCAACCAACMCCCTATAACGTCTGAGGAAAGCTCCTCGAGGCCGAAGAAGCCCGTTGCTATTGCTCCCAAACCAAGTGTAACAATATCAGCTGGCCCATCGGCGCCATCGGCGCCGTCTCCGATGCAACCAACATTGCCATCACAGCCTACCGCTCTGATCCCAAAGGCTCTGCTCCCGTCACAGCCTACAGCTCTTATCTCTAAGGCTCCTCTGGTCCCAATAGCCCCGAAGGCTGCAAAAGTACCAGGTGGCAGCCCACACAAAGCAACCCCCAAATCACGCTCACGCAAAAATGCTTCACATGGGTCTAGAAAATCGAGGAAACGAAGACGCGGTGGTGATAGTGACGGCGAAGACATCATAAGGGCTGATGACTCCAGTTCGGATGAATCCGACATCGCCCCTACCGCCACTCAAACAAAGTCCGGCCGGCAAGTGAACCGACCGTCATTATATGTGCCTCCAGCTTCATCTCCAGCCGTTTCCAAGACGAACGGCGCTTCCTCCCATGGCTCAGAAGCTACAGGTGCGCGAAGACACAAGCGCGTTTTTCGCAAGTCAAAGGAGGCGTATGTCAATTGTATGCATTGCCAAAGAGGTCATAGCCCGCAAAGTAATGCTATTGTATTCTGCGACGGGTGTAATCGAGCATGGCATCAACTCTGTCATGACCCTCCGATCGACTCTGATGTTGTGAACGTGGTCGAGAAGGAGTGGCACTGCCGGGAATGCAAGCCTGTGCAAATTTCCATCGTCCAGCCAACCGTTGTGAGAAGCAATCCTGATTTACAAGCTCAGACATTGGCTCCAATACATCACCATGTGCTCTGTCCCAAGATCGAAGTAGGAGGCGAGCTTTTCTCAGCGGAGGAGCGGCGGGGTTATTTGTCGAGCCTCTCCCACGCAAGTCTCGTCGAGCTTCTTGTCACTATATCAGACCGGAACCCCTCCTTGTCGATGTTCCCAAGCAACTTAAAGGAACTGCAGTCGTCGAAATTCTTATTCACCTCAAACATATCAGCTGGCCCAGTCTCAGCAGCAACTTCCACCCAGACACTTACAACAACCGAAACACCAGCCTCCCGCACGGAGAAAGACACGACTTCTGAGAAGCCGAGTACCGAGAATACTGCGGAATCATTGCCATCAGCTTCTTCTTCACGGAAGAGACACCGGTACGAGTCAGATGAAGAGTCAGAATACGAGGAGTTCCAAGAGCATCGACTGTACCCACGCGCTGGAAACGGGTTCCGCCTTTCGATCAACGTCGACGATATTGACATTATGCGTGAAGACCCAGCCTGTCCCACATTCAGCTATGCATTGCATGGACCAGCCAAAGCTCGCGCCGAGGCCAATGAAACTGCACCTGTATGGGGCGCTGCGTGAGGATACTGACTCGATTCATCTTGATTCTTTGCTCTTCTATATTACTTATTTTGATTCATGTCTCATCAGAACGCTTTTCTTGCCACATGATGTGACTTTTTGAAATGCTAGCGGACATGGAGTTGTGCAGAATAGCTTTAGGCATGATGTACTGGGTTGGAAACATTCGAGAGGCGCGCGTTATTCAGCCACAGTTCTATCTGTATTTACAGTGGTCAGGCAAACAATGGCTCGAGCGTCTTCCTCGCTTTCTTCAGTACGTCAAGCGTCGTTATCCTTAAAAGAATAGCGTGCTGTCTCCGGATACATAGGATGTGATGGCAGTTTCAGACGGCCATTGGCGATGACATGTCTGCTCACCCTTGCCGGCGGATCCCACACAACCTCTGCTACACTTCTTCTTGGCCTTGATACATTGCATCCTGTGTCGTCCACATTGTGGAGCAAGACTATATCAGGTTGATCTCCTTCCTTGAGCATCAAACCCGATCCGCCCCGGCTGCCCAGTAGTCCGATTGCGGCACGCGCACGCGTGGATACGCACTCGTACAACAATTCTGCATCTTTCTGCGTTCCGGCCTGGTAGATCCCCACGCCTAGACAAGCAAGGGACAGGGGGTCAGCAGAGCCCCAGGGTGTGAAGGCGTTTCCGACATTATTGACTCCGATAATAGCATCTAGACCATGCTCGCGTATCATCTTAAGGACATGCAGGGTGCCTCTTGCCCGATTGTGAGGAGCGTTGACTGCGGGAGACGCCGAGGCCATGTACATGTCGCTGGTTGGCAAACCGACGAAACTCACAGGAAGGTCATTGTTACGAATCTTTTTGGCCAAATCCGACCATTCGTCATTAGTGAAGAGAGTCAGGCGGGTGCAATGCCCCAACATGACCCGTCTTCTACTTGACTGGCTCGTCCAGTTATTCCGCTGCAGTGCTTGCAGGACATACCACACTAGAGCCTCCTTGCTGCCATCTAGGGTGTAGTCTAGATGGAAGTCGACATGCTTGTCCAGCTTGAGGGCGGTTTCGATCGCCCAGTCAATGTTTCGTCTCGCAGCGTCCGTACTCGATTCAACGTAGGGTGTCGTTCCGATGACATCTATCTGTGGATAGCGCTGGAGGGCCTCCTCGATTAAATCGCGATTTTCATCGCCATATTCGCTGGAAAAGATGGGATCCTGAGCGAAGCTGACGATCTGAACGTCGCAGCATTCTTTCCATTGGTCTTTGAGTTTGAGACCAGCTTCAAGACATGTCAGTTTGACGGTGTGATCAACCTCCACGAACGCCCTCATTGCTGTAACGCCAGCAGAAACCGACTCTGCAAGAAGCCATTCGCCTCTTTTCATGAGATCGGCCTGATTGAACTGTTTCTTGGCCTGGGTGGTTAAGGACAGCGCTTCTTGGAAGGAGCCTTCCGATGGAAGAAGATGTGTGCATTCGCGTGTGCTGTGGACGTAGGCCTTGTCGAGGTGAATGTGAGGATGGGTCAAGGCTGGAAGCGCCAGGGAAGAGGAGTTATCGTCTGATGATGAGTTGCAGCGGCGGGTGGAGGAGATTGCGGTGATTATGCCTTTTGCTGGCTTTTCCGGATATTTGATGGCAATATCCCATTCTGTATCATTGGCACCTGCTAGCCTTACACGTTCGATCTGTGTGATTTGGGTGGTTAGTGAAGGAGGCATTACGCCGGAATTCGAGGGTAGTCGATTTGTAGGAGATATATACAAGAAGAAGACCGGCGAAGGTTGTATAGAACATACGACAACGCTCAATGCTAGAGTATAATAGTGAGGCCCGCTCTAGAAGAAACTAATTTCAAACTAAGCACACTTCGTATCAGTCTGCCTGTGGTATCCTAACGAAATATGCTATCATCCTGGTTAAAATAGGAGGAAGCCGAGTGATAGCCTATCACCCCACATCTCCGCACGTCATTTTTTGCCAATTCTCTGCCCTTCATACTGTACCTTGTTCGGTTCATTGATACAACAATGAATGCTAACTGTGGAGACGGCTCCTGAATATTTGCATATAGTGGACCGCGGCTGGGGTAGCATTTCGAACAATTCCTCCGTTTCGTGACACGCCTACCTGCTATGACGGAGTACGCCGATTAACAGCAAAAATCACATGTCCCCGGAGTTCTACAGTTCGATACTGAGTTCGGTCGTGCTACAATTCCCAAGAAAAGTAATACTGATGTCGAAGATATAACCAATGATTATGTCAGAAAGGTAACCGGCCTAGGTCCATCATACATAATGTCCACCGCATCACCCTCGTCCATCTCGCAGTCACCCGATAAAGGATGGCTTGAACAACTCACATTCGACCTTGTTTTGACAGTCCTGAATCGCACACTTTTCCACCCATTCGTCGCCTGGGTCGGGGTGCTCAGCCTCCGGGCCCAGGCCACCCCTTACACCCATTTCTCGTTCATGATCGCGACGTGCTATGCGGTCTTCCTCACGGTCTTGGCTCTTGCCCGTGCGATGAACCAGAGATTGGCGCATGGGCTTCCCCGACTTGTTGACTTAAGCGAAGAGGTTGTTGTTGTGACTGGAGGTGCGAGTGGCCTTGGCTTACTCATTGCCCGGATATATGGATTACGTGGAGTTAGTGTGGCCGTCTTGGACATCAAGGCTGAGAGCGATATCGAGGGATGGGAAGAAGTGACGGGAGTGGACTACTATCAGTGTGATATTACTGAGCGAGAAGATGTGGAGAAGACCGCAAGGAGAATTATGGAAGAGGTATGAAATTGCTACGCGAGACCACATCCCTGTAGAAGATAAGATGGTATGATTGTTTACAGAATGATGCTAATCTTCCTTAGCTGGGTACACCGACTGTGCTTATCAACTGCGCGGCGGCACGAATTAACGGTCAACCACTCCTGTCTCTATCTGCAGAGGCATTCCAGAAAACAATCCGAACCAATCTACTTGCAGTCTTTCACACTTGCCAAGTATTTCTTCCCGGAATGCTATCCGCTCAGAGTGGAGGTACCATCGTCAATATCAGCTCCGTCCTGGGCCAGCTGTCCGCCGCCAGCTTGTCAGACTACTCTGCGAGCAAGGCAGGTCTTAGCGCCCTTCATCGGACGTTGGAAGCTGAGCTTCGTATGTCGAGAAATGATCAGATAGTGAAAATGCTGCTGGTGGAGACAGGGCAGATATCAACGCCTCTGTTCAAATCGTTTAAGACGCCAAACAAGTTTTTTGCGCCAGTTCTTGAACCAGTCCATGTCGCTCAGAAAATCATTATCGCAATAGACGAAGGACAAGGTGGCCTAATCCGGCTGCCGGCGTTCGCCGTTTTCATCGACTGGTATGCCGTACTGCCTGCCAGCATACAACGAATTGCCCGTTATCTGAGCGGTATCGACCATGCTGCTTTACAAGGGTCATATGAAGCAGACAAGTCAAAACATGGTGTGTCGTCGAGCCAGATATCGCCAGATGAACTGAAAGTCAAGAAGGGCGATTGATGATTCAATGCCTTGAGCAAGACGACGACCACAAGCAGGATGCGTGATATGCTGTGTAAACCGTATAGACTCCTTAAGTTATCGTCGATTGTCATCGAATGGAATTGCCTTTGGAGGACAAATGTTCGGAAGTTGACACTCTCGAGATTCGACAATCAAGAGAGGTCCCCAGACTTGCAGAGCTTATTGCTCATGTGTCAAGATCATCTTCTCACGCTCGCTCCGTCTCGGTGGCAGAGCACCCTTCTTACTATGCTTGCGAACATTCTCCTCACGTCTCTTAATAGCAGCAAGCTCTTCTCTCTTTATCTCTGTCGCCTTCTTCACGGTTCTTGGCACATGACGCTGGCGCTTGATCCTTCGGATTTCAGGCATATGCGAGTACCTGGTAATTAGAGCCTGGTCATATTCTAACTTCGCTCTCTGGCGGGCGCTCTTGATGCCACTACGGTCGGAGGCATTCGCACGCCAGAGTCGAATGTTGCCGTCGTCTGACCCGGAAAGAATGTATTTGTTGTCGGGTGTAAACTTAGCGGAGAAGACACTGTACGAACAAATGAGCAATGGAGGCGAAATGAACCAGACGCTTGGGAAATACATACCGTTGCATTCTCTTGGTATGGTAAATGTCGCGGGAATGCCCATGAGCTCGGCTCCACAAGCGCACCGTTTTATCATAAGAAGCCGTCACGAGTTCCTCGCCAGTCGGGCTGAACTCGACATCCATGACCGCAGCCACGTGATCCTTGAGCACATTCAAGGCACGATCCATTTTCCTCATATCAAAAATGTAAGCATTATGATCTTCGTTGGCCACCGCGAAGTTGAATGCCTCCATCGGGTTCCAGGAAATGGCGTTCGATGCCAAACGTAGGACAAGTTTGTGAACAGGCAATGAAGTACGAAGATCGTACATGATAACAGATCGATCAATGGCTGTCGATCCAATGATGGATGTTTCCGTCTGATTGAAGGCAAGCGAGGTGATAGTATCCACGCTCGTGGGCCAATGAAGGACCTGGGAAGGTGTCGAGGACGGCCGCGACAAATCATAGATAGAAATCTGAGAAGACGACGCAGCGAAGTATGGCAGGTTTCGGTGATGCGAAACCCCAGTAAAAGCGCTTTGGCCTAGATATGTTCCCAATGGTGGTGCTTCAGGTGAGGAGTTGTATGGGTCCCAAAGTTTGATGGTCTTGTCGCTTGCGCACGAGAGCAATTTCCGTTCGGGAGTCCAGCACAATCCCTTGACAATATTCTCATGTGCCTGAGTGTTCCACACTTCGCCTTGAGTTGTCAAATCCCAAACCTTGACGACACCGTCACCACTACCACTCGCAAACCGTTGTAGGGATCCCGGATCTTTGGCCATTGTATAAACACCATCCACATGACCGTCGCCCATCTGGCCCACAAAGGGCGCGGCAAACAGTCGCTCTAGCTTGACAGCATTCAATGCACGGGTGTATTCACGAGCTCGTTCGAACGGATGCTGGGCTGGATCCAGATTTCGGGGCTGTCGAACGACAGCAGAGCCAGGCGCCTGCTGGGACGCCGTGGAGCGAGAAATTGCCTTGATTTTCTGTGCAAATGTATCAGAGTCTTATGATCTCACATTATATTATCGACACCGATGCTTACCATGATGCTCTCCAACCGTGGGCTATTAGATCATGAAAATGAAGAATGTGGTAGTTGATGTTTTGGCGGGCGGCCATTGAAATTTCCAGATGCTTTTTTTTCTGCTGGTTGTTTTCCGGGTGATTCGTTAAGCCGCGGGCGGTGAGAACAGCCCAAGCTGCTGGCCCAGCTCCAAGTGTGACGATAGCCAGTGAACCACCCATTAATAACAGATACCAATATCTCCTCAATCCCGTCCCAATCGGGTTCTCATCGGACTTTTTGCTAATCTAAGTCTATTGCAGCTGTCATTTACTGCCGAAATATTTGCTTTGGCCGTTTACCACCTAGAATCCCTCTACTACATCCCTCACAACCAGTTCGATCATGGCGCCTTCGTCGACAACAGCGGCGCGGATAGAGGAGGCTCGGGCTCTCGCGAAGGAAGACGCTCCCAAGGCCGAGAATATTTACAAGGATATCCTCTCGCAAGGTCCAGGCTCGACTGAGACCTCGTCGAGAGACTATGAAAATGCTCTGATCGGATTGGGGGAGTTGTATCGGGATGAGAAGAAGCCACAGGAAATTGCAGAGCTCATCAAAACCAGTCGTGATACCTTCTCATCATTTGCCAAAGCAAAGACTGCGAAGCTCGGTAAGTCGATGGCCACGCTGATAGTTGGGTTAATACTCCTCAGAGTAGCTGACCCGTCATCCTAGTCCGCCAGCTGCTTGACCTATTCAGTGAGATTCCGAATACCCTCGACATCCAAGTCGCCGTCATCAAATCCTGCATTGACTGGGCCGTCTCAGAACGACGGTCCTTCCTCCGACAGAACCTTGAAACCCGGCTGGTGGCTATATACATGCAGAAGCAATCTTACTATGATGCCCTTACCCTCATTAATTCTCTCCTGCGTGAGCTGAAGCGCATGGATGACAAACTCATGTTGGTTGAGGTGCAGCTGTTGGAGTCGAGGGTGTATCACGCGCTCGGTAACCAAGCCAAGGCACGCGCCGCCTTGACCGCTGCTCGTACATCCGCCGCTTCGGTTTACACACCTCCACATCTTCAGGCTGGGCTGGACATGCAAAGTGGTATGCTACATGCAGAGGACAAGGACTTTACTACGGCATTTTCCTACTTCATTGAGGCCCTCGAGGGATACAGCTCGCTTGATGAGAGTGATTTGGCAACGGCTGCTCTTCAGTACATGCTGTTGTGTAAAATCATGCTGAACCTGGTGGATGATGTCACCAATTTGCTGGGTTCTAAGCAAGCGCAGAAGTACGCTAGCCCACGACTTGAAGCCATGAAGGCCGTGGCTCGTGCCCATGCCAACCGCTCTCTCGAAGAATACGAGAAGGCTCTTTCGGACTACAGATACGAACTTGGAAGCGATGTTTTTATCCGTAACCATCTCCGGAGATTGTACGACGCCATGCTGGAACAGAATCTCATCAAGGTCATTGAGCCCTTTAGCCGGGTTGAGCTAGACCACATCGCGAAGATGGTTGGCCTGGATACGCAACAGGTGGAGAGGAAGCTTTCTCAGATGATCCTGGACAAGGTAATCATTGGGGTCTTGGATCAAGGTGCTGGCTGCCTGATCGTCTACGACGAGACGGAGCGTGACCAGGCGTACGATGCAGCTCTGGAAACAATTGAGAAGCTTAGCAATGTGGTGGAGGGACTGTACACTAACCAGGCATCAATGCTGGAGTGATTGTCCTGACCTTTTACTTAATGTGATCTCTGGGAATGATAGCATTAAAGCATGATTGTGGGATAAATGGCTCCTGCTCGGAGGGGCTTTCTGTAATTGCGCTTGTAATATTTAGACCTGATTGGATATGGCCAATGCCCATTTTCAGCTTCTTCCAATGATCGTAGCCGTATCCACGTAAGAAGTATTGATATAGCCCTGCTGCGCAGGAGAGAAGATTACGTTACCTAGAGAGGTACTTTTCGGAACTGACCAAAAAGGGTATAGTGCGATCGCGGCAAAAGGATCGCGACTTTCGCATCGGAGACAAGTACACCAAAGGCATCCATGCCCATCCAGATATCCTCCATTCATTTCAAAACAACTGCGTTCGAAGTACGCTATCTGCACTTGGTGTCTCTCCTTTGATATACCAATGAGTATGCAGCCCAACTATGCCCGTGGCTTCCCGCAAGCCGCCCAACGGTCTCCTGCCACGCCTCGTCGCGGGCCTCCAGCACCAGGTAGGTTTGCCCCATCTCCCTTGATTCCGGCAAACCTTAAATGAAGTCTGTCTCCTAACACCATTTGATTGAAGTAGGTCCTGCTATGCCTGTACCGATGCCACAGCACGCAGTTCCGCCTCAGTACATCCCTCCTCAGCGCAACATGCCGCATCCTAACGACGCGGTTCAGCGTCGCAGTCGTAAGCCCACCGACAAGAATATCCCGGATGGCATCGAGGAGGTGATCATCGGGGAAGGAGTACAACAATACAAAAGTCTTCGTGACTTAGAGAAGCGATTGGATGCCTCCATTGTCCGTAAGAGGCTGGATATTCAGGATTCGATCAGCAAGACCGTCAAGAAATATCGGACAATGCGCATTTGGATTTCCAACACCGTGGAGAATCAGCCATGGCAGACCGGTGCAGGCCAGAACGGAGCAGCCCCGGGTAGCAATCCTGGCTCCGGACGCTATAAAGTGAGAATCGAAGGACGGCTTTTGGATGATGACACCGACCCTACAGCGCCCGATGACAGCGAAGATGAAGGCGAGAACGCCGAGGAGAACGGAGATGCTATGGAGCACGATGGACAAGCTGCCGAGAAGCCGAAGAGACCTGCTGCTAAACGACCAAAACAGCGGTTTTCGCAGTTCTTCAAGACGATCACTATTGATTTTGACAAGTCTCCATCTTCGAATCCGGAGGAGACCAAGACTATTAGCTGGACGAAGCCGCAGCTACCTGCGAATGCCGTCACTCTTCCTCCAACTGCGGATTTTGATTCTCTACAATTCTCTCGTGCGTCTCAGGAGAATCTAAACGTCACCATCAGTTTAGTCCGAGACGAGGCCCCTGAGCGATACAAGTTAAGCAAGGAGTTGGCCGAGGTGCTTGATGTTGAAGAAGAGACTCGAAGCGGTATCGTCCTAGGTATTTGGGACTACATCCGAGCGATGGGACTTCAAGAAGATGAGGAAAAACGACTAGTACGATGTGATCATCGCTTACGAGCGGTATGTCCTATACTTCAACAATATCGACGAGAAATTATACTAATTGATTCCATTTAGATCTTCGGACGAGACCAGATGTTTTTCCCTCAGATCCCTGAAAGCATCGGGCCACACACCAGTCCACTAGACCCGATCAAGCTTCCTTACACGATTCGCGTCGACGAGGATTTCCACAAGGACCCTACGCCAACGGTCTACGACATTCAGGTCGCAGTGGAGGACCCTCTACGCGCCAAAATGCTTGCCTTGACCCAGAATCCGCAATATACAGCGGGACTGCGCCAAATTGCTGCTCTGGATGATCAGCTGGCCCTTATTGTCCAAGCTCTAACGCATTCGAGAGCCAAGCATTCCTTCTATACTGCTCTAAGTAAAGACCCTGCCACTTTCTTGCGGCGCTGGGTCAATTCTCAGCGCAGAGATTTGGAAACCATCCTTGGCGAGGCAACCCGCGGCGGCGGCGAGGATGGCAGTGGGCCAGAATTCAGGAGAGGAGGAGCCGAGAGTGTTTGGGATACGCAGGTGGCCAGGGAGGCTGTGCGTTATATGCTTGCCAAACCGGAGGCAGCAGCAGCACGATAGGTTAGGGTTTTATTCGTTCCTATTATCCGTTGACTGTTGAAGGAGGCGCTTTCTTGGTGTTTGGTCGGAATGGTTACTTTTTCTCGAGTTCTTTCTATTTGTGAGTAGGCCAATTCGTAGAACTAATGGTTCAGACTGTCTTCAAATTTGTGTACGGTTAATAAAGGGGACCAAATCAAGGAAACCGAGTTTCACGAGCTGAATGTCTAACGGCATGCAAAATTACTTGACCAATGGGACTAGAGTGATTTAAATATAAGAGTCTATTAATCTCATACCAAATCGAGATACCTCCCGCTGCGTTCAGCAATGCAAACCTGGACAAGAAAAGCACCAACAAACGGTAAACAGTCAAACCATTCACTAGCAATGACGACTCACAATCCTCAGCAATGCCGCCCTCTGGGCTGTCTACAAGTCAGAAAGACTAAGAGCGGGCCGCGGTAGCCACGTTAGGATTCCTCTTCCGCAACTCTTCGCTCAACCCTACATCGATGGCGGAAGCAATCTTCTCGCTAGCCAAATCGCCAGTGGTGAAAGCTCCCTCCTCCTGTTCCAGCCTGGTAGCGGCCTCAATAACGTAATTCTGCGCGAGCTCCTCTTCCTTCGTCCTACCCGCCGGCGCAGGCGCGCGGAAGCGTTTGACAACCGCCTCAATCATCTTGGTGAACCAGTAGTAGTTGAGCCCATTGAGGACGAGATTCGAGACGACGTACGTCACAACCAGCCAGGTGGGCACACCGCCGGCGGTGTATTTGGAGAATTTGGAGATCTCTGCCTGGGCCTTCGCACAGGCATCATTGACGCACATGGACCCGTCGCGAATTTGGAAAACGTCCGCAGTGATGTCGACGGGGTTAAGCGCGGCGGATTCTGATGCGGACCAGGTCTGCTTGAGAGCGTACCACATGTCCTTGTACACTGCGGCCGATTGCCATGTGCCCCATATGAGACGGCAGCAAAAGAACACGGCGAGCAGAAGTATGCCGTTATACAATTGCAGTCTGCTACCGGTCATGTTGACTTTGTCCAAGAACCAATGAATGTTGAGGAAGGGGCTAGAGAGCTCGTAAAGGATGAAGACCGGAGAGTAGAAGTGGAGAAATGGTCTCTGCAGTGTATTAGTTTCCCATTACGGCTTCGAAACTAGCCCTCCAACGAAGCATTCAACAATGCGGGCAAGGAAAGAAATAACGAGCCACTCACGAAGCCAAGACTGAAAACCCACAGGGCACTAACGGCATGAAAGAGCATTCCGATACCAAAAATCTTCACATAGACAGTACTGACGTACAGGTCATAGATGAAGTAGCCCGCCGCCAGTGCCGATATGAAAGCGCAAGCCCCCGAGTATCCATAGACCCGCTCCGCCGTACTCATCGACTTCCGCTCATTGTCTGTGAACATCACCCAGAGAGCTACCGCATTGATCAAAACGCTTTGTATCAAGGACACAACATGGACATCCCAGTTGAGCTTGGTCCGCTTATTTAGGTTCGGGTAATGGCGAGGGAATAGTCGCGGAGACAACCACGGCGATAGGTATGAATGGATGAATTGGTAGAACGCGAAGGCGGCGATGATCTCATGTACATGGTCGGTTACGGCAGGGATGTTAAGGTGTACGGCCCACGGTTCCACCAAGTCTCGGAGCCACCTTGGGGGCGGCGGAATAGGGTCTATCATGCCGATGTATAGATCCCAGTTTGGGGGTATTTTGCTATGTCTGCCGACTCAGACCAGCTGGTGAGATGATTCGCCAAATCCAGTCCCTGTCAGGGGAACTAAAACTGGGACGGCGAGACAGATCTTGAGTCAAAAAAAAAAGGATGATTTTAAAGAAGAAGAAGCAGATGTCGGTTAGGCCGATTCGAGATCAGCCATGATGCAGGAGAAGCAGCAGTGGGCGAAACTAAGGGGATGGCATAATTATTAAATAGGCGAAGCCATATAACAAGGGCCGCGGTTGGTCGCGTGCCTTGTGGTGCCTGATCCGTCAGGCTGGCCATAGTTGGATTAAAGCGTTGGGAATGCTGACTCATCATAGGGAGCCTCAGGTGGTGCATCACGAGACCATCCTGGGCTGTGAGTCTGCCTGAGGCACCAAAGTCTCATACTACAACATTGCTAACATTTGCGGTCGTAAAAGGAAATTGACGAGGCTTGAAGTAAGGTATCTTTAGTTCATTAAATCAATCGTCGTAACTATTTACTGAGGCTAAACATGCATCTGTCATCCCTCCTCTCGTACAGGTTCTGGTAGATAATGAATAGACGTCAGGAACGTCTAACAAAGGAAAGGACAAAAGAAAGGCTACATCAAAAGCAACTCCAAGTTGCAGGGTCCAAAGTGTTAGGTCATCCGGCAAACGTAAGCGCTCTTCCTCCACGTAAGGCACGCCGACGAATAAATTCTTTCATCAAGACAAGGCAGCCTGTGTCGCAGGGATGGTCAAGTGAGCCGCCAGTTAGCCCACTGCGCTTGCAATTTCAGCACCAAGTCCGCTGTCACTGTGTTGTCCATAGAGTACCATTTTTCTTGACTCAAGATCCTCCTCGTCCTCGTCCGGCTCTCCTTCCTGCTGATCATCCGCCAACTCATTGCCCTTGGTCGTCTGATCATCGTCCTCTTCCTGATCTGCCGTTCCTTGCTCCTCCTCCTCTTGTTGTTCACCATTCTCAGGATCTTCCGAAATGGGGCGAGGGCCTGCAGCGGACATGTTCGTGGTACTAGCCGCACTCACTCGTCGATCGGCGGAGACGACACTCTCGGTTCCGTACATCATGCTGTCCGTGTACGTTCCAGTGTAGCTGGTTCTACGTTCAGTACCAGCGTCACTCTCTTCTCCGCTCTGATTCTCGTCTTCCTCTGGGAAAATCTCGTTCTCCTTGTTTGCTACCGAGCTTCGACCCCCCCATGAGGCTTTTCGCAAGGAGTAGTTGGACTTCACGGAATGACTCCGCTTCAAATTTGTAAAGCCACTGCCCGAGCTCGCATATCGATCAGGTACGCCGCGATTACCAGTGACATTGCTCAAGCTGAGTATCCTTCGGTCGTTGTTTGTATTGGACGGAGCGTTCGGCCCCAACTGAGGTGAAGCCGAGGTTCGCTTTTTCAATGCAATGCCGACGCTACTCCCAATGATACTCCGGGAATCTTTGGCTGTGCTGGCGGTACTGCTGGCACTAGGTCCTCGGGAACGAGAGCCACGCGCCTTCTTCATGTTCAAGCTTTGTAGACCCCTTGGCCGGCTGAGGAGAACTGTGCGGGCATGATCAAGAACACCCTCCAGAATTCGTTTCTCGAGAGTATCAGCACGGTCCTCCATGACCTGCATCTCCTCGTGGCGGAGCTCAAGGGCCATCTCCAAGCTAGATAGCTCCTTGCTAAGCTTGGTGTTTTGTTTGACGAGTTCTTCCTTTTCGGATTTCAGTGTATTGATTATGCTCAGAAGAGAGTCCTTCTCTTCATTGAGAGTGATGATTTCGGCTTCGACCTGCTCTTTCTGCGCATTTCTTCTCTCCAGCGCAATTGCAGCTTCCTCAGCCTCCCGGCGCCTGCGCTCTGTATCCTCCGCCACGAGGGCGGATTGAGCTGCAAACATCTCGTTCATCCTGCGTGAGGTCTCCATTATGTCCTTATGCATCTCATCTAATTTCATCATATGCGCAACGGACTGGTCAGTATTTGTCGCATGGTCAAGAAGAGTATCGAGCTTTTCATGAATTGGCCCGTTAGTGTTCGTGGCATGGTCGAGCAGCTCATTCAGCTTGTCGTAAACTTGAGCATTGGTACTCGTAGTCTGACTGAGCAATTGATCAAGCTTCTCATGTACTTGGCTATTGGTCACGCGTTCAACAAGAATATTGAGAGCCTCTTGCACCTTGTCGTTCTTTGCATGTTCCAAAAGGCTGTCAAGTTTCTCGCGGACCTGAGTGTCATCGTACTTCTCCGGCTCAGGCGGTGGAAGAGCTGGAAGCATCGATGGAATTGTCGAAGGAAGAATGGAAAGATCCATCTTGATATCCTGCGTCGCTTTCTGAGAATGATCGTAGTGCTTCCCAACGATGGAGAGAATTTCCTGTATCGACTCCAAGACCTGTGGATGGAACTCATGCAGCTGGCTCTCCACGCGATCCGTGGCAGCGACTGCTCGTTCAAAGTCAGACCGAGCTTGCTCGTGGTGCGTCTTCACCTCGTTGTGCATCTCCTCTATCTTGGTGTAGGACTCGCCGACCTTCTCGAAGAAAGTCTTTGTGTCCAAGCTGATGCGTTCACACGTTTCGTTGACGCTATCGCCCATGGCACCAATGACGAGCTTTATGTCTTCGGCAAGGGCCTTGGTGGTTGTGATAGCTTCCAGGTGCGCGTTGTCTCGTTCCTCGGTTTCAGTGAACTTCGAGCCAATTGAAGTGTGGACTTCATCATACTTGGCCATGACCTCGCCGAGTTTCTCGTCAATTTTTGCACCTAGCTCCACGATGATGGCTGCTCGAACCTCATCATGTTTGACCAGGGCTGCGGCGTCACGTTCCTCCATTTCAAGCTTGCTCGCATCTTGTTCACCGCGAACGCGCTCGAATTCCCGGTTGATGAGTTCCGTGAGTTCTTGAATGCTTTCTACGGTCGTAAAACTTTCAGCAGACGCAGCCAAGCCTTCCAAGAGTTGCTTGAGCTCGGAAAGGCCCTCGGAACTGCCATCAAGCTTGCTTTTTAGCTCGTCGCCGAGTCCTTCGACCACGGCTCTCGCCTCATCAATCTTCTCCGCAAGGCCAGCGTGTTCGACCTTTCTGGCTTCGAATCCTTGCGCTGTCAACTCGTTTTCGGCTTCTACTTTCTCTCTGAAGTCAGTCACGAGCATTGACAGATCCTGGATGTCGGTCTTTGTTGGCAGTGTCTCGACGTCGGGAAGCTTCAGCTCTTCCACCTGAGTCTTCACCTCGAATATCATGGCTTCCACTGTTTGCAAATCCGATTTGACGAGCTTTTCAGCATCAGGTTCGCCTTCCGAACCTTTGCTCTTGAGCTCATCGAAAGCGATCCACATATCCTTCAAAAGGGTCTCCAGAGTACCAATCTCTGACTTGGTTGGTCCTTCGGCTTCTAGGCGAGCAGAAAGTTCAGCGATCGCTTCCTTTGTCTCGTGGACGATGACTTCCAGGCTGCCCAGCTGCTCTGCCTTGGCGATTTCGTCTGGAGCAGGAAATTTCAACTCATCAAGCTGGGATTTCGTGTTTCGCAGTAGCGTTTCAATGGCGTCTGTATCCTCCTTCTTCGCTGTCGAGTCATCCGCGGGATTTTCCCGAGCTACAATACCTGCTACGGAGCTTTGCAGTTCGTGTAGGCCCGCGATGACCTCGTCCAGATGCTCTTTTTTCAGAGCATCTTCCGACGGTTCCGGTGCACGCGGAGCAGACTCTATGGCATCGACCTTGACCTGTAGCTCGGTGATGAGGGTTTTGAGGGCTTCGATGTCGCTGCTGATATTCGATTCATTTGCAAGCATTAATTCTCCGCCTCTGGTAGCCTCAGGCTCCCTTGACTCATCCTGTGACTGACGCAATGATTCTACATCTGCCTTCAGGCTGCTAAGTCCTTCTTTCAGAGTATCGAGGAGTTCGGAATGATCAAACTGCTCAGGCCTGTCGAGAAGCTTGGACAGGTCACCCCGAATCGTAGCCACGCCGTCATTGAGAACCTCAATAACTTCACCAGTTGAGAATGACACAGTGTCTCCGCTATCTTTAGGTTGGTTGTTCTCCTCACGAAACGCTTCAAGGCTTTCACGGAGAGCCGCGACGATCTCGTCCTTGTCGGACTTCGGCGGTGCAAGAACAAGACTCGTGGTCATAGTCTCACGAATGCTATCGAACTCTTCCTTGATGACTTTGGTGATGTCGTCTGCACTTGGGGTTTTCTGGCTTTCCGAGACATCGCGAATGGCGTCGAGAATCTCGTCTTTGTCACTAGAGACATTGGTGCGAAGAAGGAGAGAGCTCAAGGTTTGCCGAAGATGCTCAAATTCCTTCTCCATAGCATCAAGGAGTTCTGGAGTGTCCGGATTACCCCCTCGGCTGTTGGCTAGGGCAGCATCCGCGATGGTCTTTTCCATGTCGGCGTGAAGCAGTCGGAATCCTTCCTTGACCGTATCCATGATCTCATGTTTGCCGGAAGCTTCCGCGGCAGCTGCAGCATATCCTTCGATCTCTTGTTTCACAGCAGCTAGGCCGTCCTTGATTGCTTCGAGCACCTGCTCGGTGTCTTTCTCGCCGGCAGGAGCGTGCTGTTGGACGTTGTCTTTGATTTCCTGAACGAGCTCTTGGAAACGCCCCAAAGCCTGCTCCCCAGCGTTGAGATTCACTGAACTCAGGGCCTCTTGAAGGCCGGCCGAGATTGCCTCCATCAAATCCTCCTTATTGAGCTCAATCTCCCTGATCATCGAGTTTTGGTTCTCCAGGCCCTCTGCAATTGCGGTCAATATTTCTTCCCGCGAGATATCTGGCTCAACCTTCGTATTAATGGCTGAGTTATGGGCAGCAAACGCATCATTTATCGCGTTGACGACATCGTCCTTGGTGATGTGGACTGGCTCTGTTCCTTTGGCCGCGTTGAAATGGGTCTCCAGCCCTTCCGACAGGGCAGTCAATATCTCGTCGCGACCAAGACCCGAATCTAGACTTTCTCTGGTCAGAGCGCTTTGAGAGGCAAATGATTCGGTGACTGCCTCAAGTATCTCGTCCCGTACAGCAGCCAGGTGATCCTGACGAAGGTTCCGATCAGCAGTCTGCTGAGAGTGTTCTTCCAGACATTCGCGGATGATGTGGACGATTTCGTCTTTTGTAACTGTTGGAGGTTGCTCGAAACTCTGAACTCCAGCCTGAACAGCGGCCAAAACTTGATCATAAGTCACGGCTTGTTCATGCTGCGGCTGATATGCCTTGAGCCCTTCGCTCAAGCACTCCAGAATCTCGTCGCGTTCAAGACCAAAATTCTGAAGTTCAATCTCGGGCTTGTACGTCTCCCAAGCTTCCCTGACAGTTTCCAGTATCTCATCTTTCTGAAGACCGGGTTCCTGAGGGGGCTGTGACATGGCATGCTCTTCCATGACTCTCTTCACAATGGAGTAGATCTCGGCGCCATCCATTGCCGACCGAAACTCCGACAACGCTGAGGCATGTTGTCTATGCTCATTCATAATCTGTGATAGTTGGTTCTTCAGCTCTTGAAGACTGTGCTCGACGATGGTAGTGATCTCGTCCTTGCTGGGCGCCTTGGGTTCGTCGTCCCCTGCTGAGCGAATATTCTCTATTTCCTCAAGTTTACGGGCAAGGTCTCGTCCCATGCCCAAAACTTGACCTCGCAATTCTCGGACCAGCGCTTTGACTTCATTGGTCATCCCACCGCCTTCAATGACACTGGTCTTTACGCGCTGCATTATTGCCAGCATTTCCTCTGCGATGGAATTGTCGAGCTGCTGGTTTGGGCGCTCGGCGACGGGACCACTCTCATTCTGGATGATTTCCATGTTCGGTCCACATGCTTGCTCGGGATCCATAGCCTTAGAATCAGTAGCATGGAAACTGGCGCCGTTCTGCGGCGGGACAGCCCTTGAGCGGACCAAGGCTTTGCTTTCCGAGCCATCTTTCACCAAATTAAGGATTTCTTCGAGCATCTTTACGATAGTGCTGTCCGATTGCCTGTCAGAAGAGTCCTCCAAGGGCCGTGACTTGATCTCATCAACGAGGTCCAGGAGCCTCTCTTGGCCTTCCTTGGTGGCCATTTCTCGCAGGACTTTCTCCAGCAATGCTATGCTGGCCGATCCATCAGATATGGGAGTAGGGGACGTGCATAGTTCACGTTCCATTGCTGCAGCGAAGGGGTTAGGACTGGGCATCCGTTGCGCAGAAAAACTCTTCCTCGAAGAACGAGGAGAACTATCCGATTCCCTGTTGTTAATATTCTGGTCCGAACCTAGGAGAGAACTGAGATCCCACCTTGTGGTAGCATCAGGGTCTAGGAGCTTTGCAGCCAAACTTGAGGACAGGTCACGGAGACTTTTCCGAATATCTTCGTCTCGAGCGTTGGTGGCGGCTTTAAGACTTATCAAGTCGGTGGCATTGTCTTTGCTTCGTCGGCTCAATTGAGCCATTTCACGTTGGAGATTGCTGGCAATGTCCGTGAGACTGATGATTTGGGTTGACAGGGTTTCGAGACTGTGGACGCTTGGTCGTTTCGGTGTTGTAAAAGGGTCGGATTCGCCATGCTTAGGCTGAGATTCGCCCTCGTCAGGCAGCTGCATATTCTGAAGAGCCAACATCGTGGCAGAAGGGGGGGTGCTCTCTCCGAGAATAGGTTTGGAGAGGTACCTATTTGAGATTAGGAGGTTTGGGGCATCCTTGTCTGAATCTCTGTCCGAGGAACCAGTTGACTTCGTTGGGCTCTTCTCTTCTGGCCGAGATGTGGAGTCCATAATTGATGCTCGTAGAGGTCTTTCCGGTGACCTGCTCTCTAGGTAGTTCAGAAACTCGGACCGGGTGTCAGCGTTCTGCAAAGATTGCATCCGCTTGTGAAATTGTCCTTTGATGAGCGACTTTTCTGGCGAAGATTTTGATGGCATTGGGTTCGTTGTGTATGGGCTGGGTACGTTTTCTCTCATCTTCTCCGCAAAATTCGCTGCCACCGCTTGGATATTTGGTGAGACATTGCCTTTTGTCGCTGGACTGGTAGAACTAGGGTTCAATGGCAGGGGCGGAGGTGCCCGTTCGGGATCCGAGCTGTCCCACCTTCATTACCACAAGATTAGCTGTCGATTGCAAACAATTCGCTTTGCACCTTCAAAAGAGCGACTCACATAGGCACTGACTGGTGTCTGAGAACCAGCTCCCGATCACGGGAAGCATCGCGAGTATGAGACGACGGCATAGCGCAGGGTCCAGTGGTTACTTGTGATAAGTGGGATGAGTGGGTTAAGTGGGTATCTTCGTAGATGGTTGCAAGAAATGAGATGTGTATCAGAATGAGAATTGCTCGGAATGCGCGAAGGATTCGATCGTCAAATTTGAGGTCGTAAGGGCATATCAGATCGTAAGAACAATAAGAAGGAAGTTAAGGAAGCAAGACCAAAATCAAAAACTGCGCTTGCTGCAAGAAGTACGAAAACAGCAGGGTAAACAAAGAAGACAAAGGGACAATGCAATGTGCTGATGGGCGTTGAAGGCACGCAGAGGAGCAACTCTAAAATCTAGATACCTCTCGAAGAGGAGACAATCAATCACTTTTAAGTAGCAGAATAAAGAAAACATGGAAGTGGAGTTGGCGCTGGTGCTGAGAAACAACGGTAGCTCATGGGGCATCGATCGCAACCCAACCCAATCTGCGCTGTACACATCAAAGCTCCGTTGGCTGGCTTCATAGCAACCAGCGCCTTTGCCGTTGTCTAGTAAACAAAGCATGACGACGGTCCATCTGCCGGCGGTGAGAAGTTTGTCCGGGAAGAAAGGAAGCTAGTCCCTTTGGAGAAATATCCCTAAAGCAGTCTAGCTGATGATGGTCGGTAAACTGGCCAATGGGATCGGGCACACAATTGTTCCATCTTGCCCTGAGCCCTCCCGTGCACTACTCTCAAGCGAAAAAAAGAACGTCGAACGCGGGAGACTCTCGATAACACGACCGAAGCACAATCGACAACAACCCCATCGACCTTGCGCTCCGCTCACCATGAAGTGTTAGTTGAATGCCGTCTCTTCTCGAGTTATCAATTATTCTGGATATGAGTTCATACTGACAGGATGGTGAAATAGTCATGAAAGTGGGCCGTGTGGCCATCATCACCCGTGGCCGTTACGCCGGTAAGAAGGTACGACAAGCCTTTTCTTTTCCTACATGTTCTAGCGGGAAATTTGGATGAAGGATCTGGTTCGGGACTATTGGATGGTCGATATTGAGAGGAAGAGAGGGAGACGTTCTGGACGAATTGGGGGCGGGAGATCGATTTGGAACAGGATCAAGATTGGACATTGAGAAGGATGTGCTGACAAGGGACCTTTTCGCGAAATCACAGGTCGTCATTGTCCAGCCTAACGACACTGGCTCCAAGGCGCACCCCTTCCCCTACGCCATCGTCGCCGGTATCGAGCGCTACCCTCTCAAGGTCACCCGCCGCATGGGCAAGAAGATGGTCGAGAAGCGCAGCCGCATCAAGCCTTTCATCAAGGTCGTCAACTACAACCACTTGATGCCCACCCGTTACACTCTTGAGCTTGAGGGTCTCAAGGGTGCCGTCAGCCAGGAGACCTTCAAGGAAGTCTCCACACGCGAAGACGCCAAGAAGAACGTCAAGAAGGCCCTCGAGGACAGATACACCAGCGGCAAGAACAGATGGTTCTTCACTCCTCTGCGTACGTGCAATCTTCGCTTATTGTCACTTGCAGTGAGATAGTTGTGTGCTGATTATGGTCTCTACACAGGTTTCTAAACGGGGTGTTTTGGGGCGTTTTGTCGTTTGAGCGCGCAAGGTTCTAGATGAGGCAAACGGAGGGAAGAAAAAAGGGCATCGAGTACATTCGGTTCATGAGCATGGCATTAAACGAAAGAAGTATACCATAGCTGGATGCGGAACTTGGAATGTATCGATGCACAGGTCCAAGACTTGGCCATGTTTCTTTTATGAGGGCGGCCATCCAGGACTGGCGCCCGTCCTGAAATGAAAATATGAACAAATTCAATTCTCTTCTGTTGTCTCAATGTCTCGATTCTTGGGCATAATCATTGCAATTCTCAGTTAATTGCAGCAGGCTTACTAACAAATATCCAATTTGCTTACCGCTGCGAATGGAGATTGTCCCACCCCTCGACTCGGCTTCATGTGTCAGCAGCGGTCCTTCCAACTTTGTACATTCCGGATTCCCGCGCCAGACCCTGACGATCTATCAGCCCAGATATTGATCGAAACCTCGTTAACCTTAGTTCAATCAAGCCCTCGGTCAATCTCGTGATTCCAACTGTTCATCAAATCAATTTCAGTATCAATTGCCACGCCTCGGAAACGCAGTAGAGACAAGCCTCAAGATCCGAGGATACAGCTACCCTTGCCTCACAGTAACAATAGGCGCATACCGTTCGAGGGATATAATCCGTGGCACAGAGCTTCTGTGTCAAACTCGGCGATGCATGCGAGGATCCTCGCATTGCCTTGTCCGGGGCCCAGTCATACAGCTGTAGTTCGCGGTTTCTAACCCATGTCGAAGTCTTTCCGCGTCCATGTAAGCTAGCTGCGATGGTATGTTATAGCCCATGTCGGGTACATTTTCTCTTTTTGCGACGATTGTCCAAGGTCGTCTAGTGTTGCGAACGGGGTCCACCTGAGGCGATTTTCATCCCACACACGCATGTCGGTTGGGTGATCTTCGAGATTACGGCTTCACCTACACACATGCCATGCCAAGCATGTTTGAGGCAATACTCAATGGAACAGCATACCTGTAACGCAAGAACTTGTTCGGTAGATTCTATTTACATGGTAGATGAAATCATTTTAGGCTCGCCACTCGACCCCTTGTCGATTTGCATCGCTTGCATATGGAGGGTTGAGTATATATATCGATTGGTCAGGAAAACACACCACGGCTCAGCAAGGCTCGTGAAGTCTGCCTTTGACCTCAAGTACCACGAATTAATCCAATTGGAACATTGGCTTTGGTCGCGAATACTACTCCACAGTTTATATAGGCTATGCAATAGTTTTCTGAACGTCGCAGCGCAATCATTTGCGGCTACTGGACTGTTAACGGAGTGGGGACTAAAAGGTTTTGGAATAGCGCTAGGACATATTTCTATACAATTGTTATGACCGAAGAGGCGCAACAAAAGTACGAAGCACGACGACAGTCGACGACAGTATTTTCTCTTCTCAAGCATTTCGATGGACTGGGTTGCGTCAACAGAATGGATATGCTGATTGACGCTCAGGCCGACTGATGAATCGAGCTAAAAGAACTTTGCAGACGGGAAGGATGAATCAAATCGCTGGCAGGCTAACGGATCAGGCGTAAACGAATCACCGTTCTTCTCTTTGCAGAGAATCCTTTCGAAGAAGAGGACGCTACCTGTTTCCTGGACGAGAACCTAATGAGACGCAAATAAATCTGGTGCCTTCTGTTAGTTACTGATAAGCTCCTCGTATACCCTAGTTCAATGAAGAACAATAGTGAATGATGCATAACCATGATTATGCAGAAGGGATATGAATAGTTATATGATGCTGTCTTAATCTTTCGACTAAGTATCCATGCTCTATTACGGAGTACATTTGATAGCTTTATTGGGAAACTTGATAGCACTACTAGGCCTACTGGGCCTCATCTCCCAGCCTTTTAGCGATTGACCCACTATCACATGCTGCAAATCATCAAACCTTAGGTAGTGTCCTTCAATGGAGTCATTACACGTAACTAAATAAGACAGTTGCGATATGAATTCTTTGGCAAATGCTAAGGTACCTATTGTCTATTGATATGCAACATACGGATTGGAAGGTACCCAATTCTCATCTTTGAACTTTTTTCAAGTGTCATAGAGTTCCAAGCGCCTTCGCCACTACGGAGTACTGAGTACTGATAACGCAAATCCGATTCACCGTACAAGGCCAAGGCACAGGAACTGGTAATCCGAGACTTTTTATTATGTTTCAGTGCTCAAAATGGATCGAACGACATGCTTAACGCTTCGGCCAATGATTTGACCCGTGGGAAAGCAAAAGCGGGTGGCAGAGAGGACTGAACGTCGAGGACCCCCCTGGCCGGAACGTTTCTAGCAGTGTTTGCCCTCCCCTGTCAAATTAGATGCAGATTATCGGGCACAGAGACACGAATGATTTAAGCTGAAATTCTCGGGTTCGGACTATTCGACGGAAAGCTACCTACCGGGGGTTCCAGGCCCTCTTCCGATGATACGACGATGACGGTAGGAGCGTTGATAATGAGGTTATAAGGTACACTTTGACCAACGGGAGCCCCTCCTTGGCGCCTGCTTTCAGCAACCATGGGCCCGCTATCACATGCAAAGTCAAGCTCCAACTGCTGCATGAGGAAAATAGGATAAAATAGGTACCTACTATAGAATCAAGGAAGCTACTACTCCGTACAACATCGATGTACCATACCATGACTGATTTTAGGATCGAGCGATGGCAAATACTAACTCTATAAATACAGGAGAGGTAATTTAGACTGCTTGGACTGACATGTGCTGAAGTTCCTCCCATTTCCAAATCTGCTCTTGTAATCTATATAGCCATCCGGATCCTCCTAGACGCTTATCTCCCTCAAACTTTCCGACCACTCTCAAGCACCTACCTTTATCTCCCCCTCGTCCTAAGTAGCTTCTTACTTCCTGACCTCCCTCGGTGGATACATTCTCACACTAAGGACTCCACATCTCACCTCCTAAAGGTATGTTGTATCCCATCACATCTACCATCCTCTTCTTGCTAATTTACATTTCTTGTATCATAGACTCTATGCCTCACGCAGAGAACGGAACAATGGGTGAGCCTTCTATCAACGGCGAGAAGGTCCATTCTCACTTCCTCGAAGTAAGTTCCCTCGAGATGCCTGCTTGATTGCGTGACAGTTGTCCGTGTAACATGTTACTGATCACAATGCGCCGTAGCACCTTACCTCGTACCCTGTCGTTTCTGATTCGATCACTGTCTTCAAAAGCAACAAATATGGTGCCAAGTCCTTGGAGTATGCTGACCAAGGCTACGTCCGCATCGCCAAACCGTTACTTCCCTACCTGTCGAAGCCCTACGGTTACGTCGCGCCGTATGTTGCTCAGGTAGATAGCCTCGGAGATCAAGGATTGACCAAGCTTGACACATCGTTCCCCATCATCAAGGAGGACACAGATAAGATAAAAGGAACAATTTATGATACAGCCTTCTTCCCCGTGCGTCTGGCTGGTGACGTCAAAAGCCATGTCTTCGAGACTTTTGGATCGGAATACAAGAAGTGCGGCGGTGACGGAGTGGTTGCAGGCGGCAAGGCTGCCATCAGCACCAGCCTGATCCTATCTCAAGAATCGTTGACCTATATCAGCTCGTTCCTTCAAACGAAGAAAGCTCAGGCCAAGGAGGCCGTCAATGACAAAACCAATTAAGCGACATATCGTGATGATACAGGGTCACTCACTCTTCTGCTTCCTTTCTTCTTCCTGGACTGTGGTCTCTTTTCGTCAACGTTTGTTTCCTTTTCTGGCGAGAGACAAAATGCTTTTCTTTAATTCATTGTTCGTATGTTACTCTGGTTCGCATTTGGATACACCTGGTGGGATTGTTTGTATCAGTTACAATTAGATATTCATATATTCTGATGAACACCATCAAAACTCCGAGGCTAATCCAAAGCGTAAGCGCCTGCTCTCGTATTGCAGTGCTCATTGTCAAGGCATTACAGTTTCATCGTCAATTCCCACAGACGAAGGGCAGAGGATACATACGTCATTGTGGGATTTATCTACACTGAGGATGGCCACATGTAGCCAGCACAGCTGCATTAGAAATAAAGGCAGCATACCAATTGATTAGAGTGAGAATTCAGTCTTCGTCATCTACCTCTTCTCCCTCCTCATTTTATCTTTCGTTGTTATTTAACTTTCTTTTTTTTTTTTTTTTTTTTTTTTTTTTTTTTTTTTTTATTTTTTTTTTTTTTTTTTTTTTTTTCCTTTTTTTTTTTTTTTTATACAAGTTGTGGGCGCTTGCATGTGATTTCAATGTATAGATAGTGGAGGCCAAGAAAACGGAAGGTTATTGTTACCCGAAGCGGACAAATCACGCCTGGTCCCACTATCAAAGTGACATCGCGTCAAACGCGTCTGGCCAATCTTCACAGTGTCAGGAAACTGCCTAATTACGCATAGCGGTGCGATATGACTTACTGGCTACGGAGTAGTCCGCCTAGAATTATCTGCATCTTCATCGCTGTTCATCAATATTTCACATCCGCACTCTCGCAATGCCTCTAGTTCGCAAACGCCGAGCTGTGAGTCTCTTGTCACTTCGTGACCAATCCGTTGCTAGACTAAACCAAAGCCCAAACGTAGGAACAACAGCTCGAATCTGACAATGACGATGAAGTTTCAACTCCGGTCGCAGGCCCGGTCTCTACAGAGAATGCTCGTCGCCGTCTCAGACGCACGTCAGACTCGGAAAGCGACGACGACGCCGACCTGGACGACGCTCGCGCCCCGAGTTCTATGGATGTTATGGTTAAGAAGCTGGTCCGGCTTGCGCTGGCGAGCGAGCTATCGCGGCAACCGATCCGCCGCACAGATATAAGCACAAAGGTCCTGGGGGAACAGGGGTCACGCCAGTTCAAAATGGTCTTCGAGATGGCGCAGAAGACATTACGAGAGACGTTCGGGATGCAATTGGCCGAGTTGCCGGGGAAGGAGAAGGTGACTATTCAACAACGAAGAGGTACGTGGCATTGATTACAAGGACAACAGAAGACGAGGATGTTCTGACCCCGAACTAGCCGCCCAAAAAGTCGACAGACCCTCGTCCACAAACAAATCCTGGATTCTTACGAGTACCCTTCCCCTTGCGTATAGAAAGCCGGAGATCCTTCCACCGACAAGAGCGCCTCTTGAAGGCATCTATATCGGGCTGTATTCCTTCATCATTGCCGTGATTCTGCTCAATGGCGGTTCTTTGCCGGAGCAGAAACTCGAGCGCTACCTCAAGCGTACCAATGCTGATACGTACACGCCCATCGATCGTACGGACCGGTTTCTCCAGCGTCTATGTAAGGATGGATATCTCATCCGTAATCGGGAGATGGACGGCGGAGAAGAAATCATCGAGTACATGGTAGGGCCGCGCGGTAAGGTTGAGGTGGGCGTTCAGGGAGTGGCCGGGTTGGTGCGGGAAGTTTACGGTCGTCAGGGCGCTGTTGAAGGGGACGATTCCACGCCTGCGGAGCGAGCGCAGATGGAGGAATTCGAGTCGCGGCTGGCTCGGAGTCTAGGTATCAGGCGACCTGGGGCTGGGGTGGCTGATAATCAAGACGAAAGCGGAGATGACGAAGGTGGTGAGGCACCAGGGCGAAGTCGAAGACGTCGCGGTGCTGGTTCCGATGACGAGGCAGACGACGACAGTGATGGTTAAGTTGTGGCTCCGAGTTTGGCTTGCTATTTATGTGTTTCGTTATTATCTATGATAAATATGATACCCTCAATTGACTGTTAAGTATACGAGATAGGAAATTGTAGTGTCTGTATAGTCTACTAGTCTTCACAGTATGTGGGAGCATATGAACGGACAGATATATGTTGGACGGGTTGACCCTATTCAGCACAATGCTCATTGCGCATCCACCTTGCTAGCTACCTTAAATGACCTGCACCGATGTCTTCTAATACAGGTGTTATCACTTGCCTTCGTAATTTTCATCATACTCAGCGGCTACCACATTCCCATCCGATATTGTCAGAGGAAGAATACCTTGGAATGCAATCGCATGGGCTGTGATTTGTGATCTACAGTACATCAAAGCAGCTGCATCTAGTAACAATATGAAAGAGAACGCTCAACAGTATACAATTCGAATAATCTATTGACCCAAAAATGTATAGAGAGATATAGTCATAAGGTCGTATACCCGGAAAGAGTCAGCATCGCCGTCAATGATCTATCTGCCCTACTCGCTGTCACTGGCACTATCATGTACCGAGCCATTATCCCCAGTATCCCGGAGACCCTCGGCCAGAATATATTCAGCCTGCTGTAGGGTGGATTTGATATTTTGGTTGTTGTAGACCAGCTCAGCGGGCTTCTGGCCGTGCTTGTTCCGTACGCGCGGATCGCAGCCAGCTTCGCACATCATTTTGATCATTTCGAGACCAACCTCGGGGTCCTTTTCGTTGGCGTAGCGCACGGCGAGATGAAGGGGGGTGTCTTTGTCGAGGCGGGTGAGGGGGTCACATTCGAAGTATTGGATGTCGAAGAGGAAGTCCATTGTATCATCTGCCAAAGAATATCGTTATTAGTCTGTATTTATATATATTGGATAGCGCATTGATGGGGATCGTCTGGACCTACAGCTTCCGTACATCGCACAGATGTGCAGGGCATGGTTCCCCAATGCATCTGTCACGCTGTTGAAAAACTCCGCGACCTCTTCGTTCGATTTACCGTCCATTGTCTCCATGACCTGCTCGATCAGGTGAGGCTGGTCTCGGCGGCATGCCTCAACGACAAGTTCGCGGGGTGACGCGCCCTATCTGGTCAGTTCCTTAACTCCGATAGCTGGAAACATCACTCACTTCGTCCGACATTTTGCTGAGTACGAAACAAAAATTGGGCTGTAAAAATGTCCCGTACCAGTGAACACGATTTCAGATTTTTGATGTCCTTCTCACAAAAATGTTGCGGTGTGGTCTGGTGGTGTTATGCGGGGTAGAACCGGAAGCTGTACAAAATAGGACTGTATAGGAGGCTGTTACGGCAGATCGGAGCCACAACCACAAATCAGAAGACGAAAGGGGAATAAGGAATTTTGGTCTACAAGCTCGCCTTTGGGATCCCTAGAGGTCTGATGGAATCTAGTGTAAGGAGACTATCTAGATATGGAAGATTGAAGTATCTTAATGTTTCCAGTTCTGCTGTTCCTTATCTGTTTAGTGATATTCTGTTAGACAGGTACATCATCTCAGGTACCTTATCCTGGGAATGCCTATCTACAAGGTGCTGCCTGATAACCGCTCGGGTGATCTATTGTCCGTTCTGCTGCATGTGCCCCGCGTCCAATCGGCGGCTGTCATTGTTATTTTGCATACAGGCGCGCGGCAAAGACTAAATTTCTCTCCGCCAACGACGTCGTTGCTTAAAAGGCGTACGCCAGAAGCAGCTGCTCGATTATTGTTGAGATCTGAGTTTCTTGCCGTGAAATTGTCGCAGACGAGCAGAACAGTCTGCAGAGTACATTACTCGTCTGAAACTTAGTATACCAACCTATTGTTAGATTCCTAGCGAAAGGCTCCAAGATGTTGACATGTKAGTTAAATACCCCGCCAGCTTGAAGGCAGCTCGGTAGAAAGATATGAGACTGACTTAAGCTGTTCACCTTGCCAGTTTGCCCCAATTGCGGCAATTCTCTCACCATTTCACGCGGCGAGCCAACTCGAGAGTATCCCCTCGGCGTCAACCGGTTCGAATGCCGGACATGTCCCTATCAGCATCTGCTGAAGCACGGTAGACAGGAGAAGACCACCATGAAACAGAAGGAGGTGGAAGACGTCCTTGGAGGCAAGGAAGAATTTGCGAACGCCGACAGCATGGCCAGTAAGTACTGGATGGTTGCAATATGAGGTTTTTGGGCTCTGCAGTGGAGGCTAACACGGATGGTGTCTGTTCTGCGTTACAGCCCAGTGCCCCGCCGAAGATTGCAATGGCGATCGTGCATACTTCTTCCAGCTGCAGATTCGGAGTGCGGATGAACCTATGACTACATTCCTTAAGGTGAGCGTTTCCGTTCCCGCAGTCATGCTGCCAGCTGCATCATGCGCAGTGCTAACTGCATATGATAGTGTACTACATGCGGTGCGCGGTGGAGAGAAAATTGATCATCGCCATCGAGTGACGGTGACGATGGCAATAATTGTGCTAAGCGCACTGCTCGATTGACTCATAGACTGATGACGAGGCGAATATGGAGCAAGGAAAAAGGCGCTAAATTTTTTTTTCTGTTTGTTTATTGTGCTTGCAGCAGTTGGATGATTTTGTTCATAGACTGGAGCTTCAGAGATACCCCTCATTGTCGATTATCTACACGTGTAGCTGTTGATTATCTAGGCTCTCGACTATTCGGATTAGCCGCACCTTTTTTACTTTCTGCTCTTGTTCTGTAATTCTTACCGCCTTTCTTTTCTTAGCAGCCACATATCATAATCATTGGATCTGGATTGGCTAAATTACGTAGCTTCGTGTGATCTACCAACTTTCAAGTGACTCAAAGAGGACCATTTTGGGAGTCCGACAAATCTAATTCAGTTCAGCCAACTAGCTGATGAGGGGCATCTACGCAAGGCCGTGACTCGAAAAAATTGGCGGCAACAATTAATCCAGTCTCCCTAGCAACTGTATCGATAGTGGCGAGGTAAAAATATTCTTTCCTTTCTTGTTAATGTATCGTCTGTACAGAGTAGACTAGATAGGCTTCCATTTTTGCCATGTTGACCTTACAGTAAAAATCCTAATTGTGGGTCAGAGAGGGGCGCCACTCGGCCGGGCCACCATGTACTGCCCATTAGCAGGCAAATAGAGACCATGAGCTGCCGCGGGGTTCTGTTACAAACATGGAATTCAAGCCCCTCGCCCGTAGTAGACTATATACTGCGTCGTAGTGTGTGGTACGTTGTAGTAGCAGATAGACAGGTTGTACTGGACCACCCCCTGCGTTGATGCCCAGTTTTCCAGTCCGAAATCCACTATAGACATTGGGAAAATAGGTAGATCCAGTGTAAGACTCTAGAGGGAGGGAAAAAATTTTCTCGCTCCCTCCTTTCTTTGCTTGTAAAAAAAGATAGTGGATCCAGAACTCGGAGCGCCAAAAGGACATGAACCAAGGAAATGCAGGATCTTCCACCAGACAACAGCGCGAAAAATCTGAACGAAACAGCCCAACCGACTGACACTCCGCCGCCTGTGAAGATTTTGCGCTGGTCCCGCACCATCAGAGTGGGGCATCTACCCCTCCATGCCCAATGATAACAGCGGCTCGCCAAGGGTTTGAGCCCGCCGCTTAGTCGTTCTCTCGCTTGACCCCTCCATATAAGGATTTCCCCTCCTMGCCTCCCACAGAATTTTTCTTCTCTTCCCTCCTCGTCCGCTTCAGTACGTATATCTTCCCCTTCTTCCTATTACGTCCTCTTCCTTCTTTCATCTTTCAACTAACATCTTCGCTCAGTACCTCTACGCATACTAGCCGTAGTACCTGAGCAATTTCCACAGAACTTCTCTAGTATCTTACAAAGAACTACAAGGTTCAAACCTAACCGTCAAAATGGGGTGAGTGAAAGGCCTTATCCAAGTCGGTCCGTCATCAGGCTGAGTTGGCTAACTTCTTATCTTCTCTCTACAGTAAGGAAGACAAGACTCACATCAACATCGTCGTTATCGGCCACGTCGATTCCGGCAAGTCGACCACCACCGGTCACATGATCTACAAGTGCGGTGGTATCGATTCTCGTACTATTGAGAAGTTCGAGAAGGAAGCTGCCGAACTCGGCAAGGGTTCCTTCAAGTACGCCTGGGTTCTTGACAAGCTCAAGTCCGAGCGTGAGCGTGGTATCACCATCGACATTGCCCTCTGGAAGTTCCAGACTCCCAAGTATGAGGTCACCGTCATTGGTAAGCTTGACTCGTCCCGACGTGTTGTGATACTCTAGCTAACATTCTCTCAAGATGCCCCCGGTCACCGTGATTTCATCAAGAACATGATCACTGGTACCTCCCAGGCTGACTGCGCTATCCTCATCATTGCCTCCGGTACTGGTGAGTTCGAGGCTGGTATCTCCAAGGATGGCCAGACCCGTGAGCACGCTCTGCTTGCTTTCACCCTCGGTGTCAAGCAGCTCATCGTTGCCCTCAACAAGATGGACACCTGCAAGTGGTCCGAGGATCGTTACAACGAAATTGTCAAGGAAACCTCCAACTTCATCAAGAAGGTCGGCTACAACCCCAAGTCCGTTCCCTTCGTCCCCATCTCCGGTTTCAACGGTGACAACATGCTTGAGCCCTCCACCAACTGCCCCTGGTACAAGGGATGGGAGAAGGAGACCAAGGCCGGCAAGACCACTGGTAAGACCCTCATTGAGGCCATCGACGCCATTGAGCCTCCCGTCCGTCCCTCCAACAAGCCCCTCCGTCTTCCCCTCCAGGATGTCTACAAGATCTCTGGTATCGGAACGGTCCCCGTCGGCCGTGTCGAGACTGGTGTCATCAAGCCCGGCATGGTCGTCACCTTCGCCCCCGCCAACGTCACCACTGAAGTCAAGTCCGTCGAGATGCACCACCAGCAGCTCCAGGAGGGTGTCCCCGGTGACAACGTCGGTTTCAACGTCAAGAACGTTTCCGTCAAGGAAGTTCGCCGTGGTAACGTCTGCGGTGACTCCAAGAACGATCCCCCTCTGGGTGCTGCCTCCTTCAACGCCCAGGTCATCGTCCTCAACCACCCCGGTCAGGTTGGCGCTGGTTACGCCCCCGTCCTTGACTGCCACACTGCCCACATTGCTTGCAAGTTCTCTGAGCTCCTTGAGAAGATTGACCGCCGTACCGGAAAGTCTGTTGAGAACAACCCCAAGTTCATCAAGTCCGGTGATGCCGCTATCGTCAAGATGATTCCTTCCAAGCCCATGTGTGTCGAGTCCTTCACCGACTACCCCCCTCTTGGTCGTTTCGCCGTCCGTGATATGCGCCAGACCGTCGCCGTCGGCGTTGTGTAAGTGCACCCTAAAAAGAAAATGATTCTGAAGATTTGAAGCTGACCAAATTATAGTAAGAGCGTCGAGAAGTCCGCCGGTGGTGCCGGTAAGGTCACCAAGGCCGCCCAGAAGGCCACCAAGAAATAGAGGACTGGAGAGTGAAAACTTTGCTTGAACATTCTTCTATGAGATGTCATGAAATGACCTTTTTTACGATTAAAATGGAATTAGAGTGAATTCATTTTCATGTCTCAAAATTTTTTTGAAGCCGTAGCTATTCTGACATGTCCATCAAGTATGTGGAGGGGTACAAGCCCTGTCACCCTCTGTAATTTACCCTGAACTCTGTAAATTACCTTCCTCAGGCATCCAATGCTGCCCAGTACGGGGAAGACCCATTAGTGCGGGTTCTTTCAACTCAACACACCAGATGCTGTCTTAAGGTTGTCGTGGACAACCTTTTATCTCATTCTAAGTTCTGTTGATGTAACTACACCAACTATGCAATCCAACAATGACCAATGCCTATAGCATACTTGATTTGTTCCATATTGTCCTTGCCCAGTCCTTGATTGTTGGCTCGAGTGTTTCAAACTTGATCTTAACCAGCGAGCTACGACTCTCCAAAGAAACTACGGCGGACGCTTCCTGTCATGCTATGACACAATGTAAACAACAATCTATTTCTACTTGTCTATGTCACCTTGCATTGTCGCCAGCGTATAGATTGCGCACAGCCGCCCATCAGGCCAGTAGTCCTTTATCTGTGAAATCCTGGACCGTCGCGTAGATGACTGATGCCAGGCTAGCTAGAGCAATAAATGACAAAGTTCGGAAAGTTTTGCTGGCGTACCCTATTTATTGAACCCGGGTTCGACACAGACAGATTATTCGCTCTACAATAATTACCCAATCAAAGCCGATAAAACTATGTCTACGCCATAAAGCACTGGGAGAGATAGAGCTGAAGTATGGTGAAGCTAATCTACACTGATGACATATGACATGACATTAAGACGGCAGGGAGCGAATTTCTAAAAGAGGCTCATAGCGGCTTTCGACTTAAACGTGACCAGGACCCGTAGCCGGCGTCGTTGAATTCTTGAATGTTTGGGTGCTGCTCCATAGAGGTTTCTGAAGTCAATGTCGGAGCAGAATGCTGGGTTTCATCAAGTACGAGGCCTTCCACTTCCTTGGCTTTTGTCAAAAGGTAACAACTAGGATCTGATTGAGTTCTGTAGCCGGGCGTTTCAAGATCCGCATTGCGAGGCTATCCAGTTTCTCCCGATAGGAACAATCTTCGGGCAGCTGGCGACTCTTCCCCGCAACCCGGTCTTTCGCCTCTGCCAAAGCTGAGACAATACCTTCCGAGCAGAGGATATGGTGTCCTTGCTGGACACAGGCCTCCCATAAGATTTCCCGGACCTGGTTATATTCTTTACCGCCGGTTCATTGAGAACCTCCTCCATTTCTTCATCATTCAAAACCTGAGGTTGTTCGACAACAGGAAGCAATGGATCATCAAACCACCCGAGTGCCGCGAGTCCCGTTGGGTGTTGAAGTAATGGAATTTCATCACCTTCATCGTTCGGAATTATCAGCCCATACTGATCCAGCTTCGCTCCAATCTTGCTAAGTTCCTCTTCGGTGGTATGATTTCTCCCTATGAATGATTAGCACATGATGTGATGAATGGATGGGTGTTGACATACTCTCGACGAAGAGGCTTCTTGTGTGTCTCACAACGCGGGTCAAGCCCCTGAATTGAGATGTTGCTGACCCGATGTCGGTGTCAATCTTACTATAAATGAGCTTGATGTAGACGCCCATATGGAGTGTATCAACCCACTCAAGAGCCAAGAGGCTGTCATAGCTTGGGGGGTGGTTCATCATTCAGTAAGTCTCAGACTGACGGGAGAGTGTACTGATAGATAGTCTTCAGAATATCATCATCAGACCATTCATTGTCGAGCCATTGCTTCCAGGCCTTCGACATAATAAAACCCTTAATAGCTGTAGGAGTGAGTCGAACCCGAGTTGTGAAGTTGGGATGCTCCATTTAGGCAACGGAAAACGGGGTCGTGAAAACGAACGACAGTACGAGAGACAACGACAGGACGAGAGAGTCGAAAATAAGACAGAGGAGGACGGGGAGACGGGGAACGGGGAGACATGGGTGGTGGAGGGGAACTTAGTTGACCACCTGCCATGATTGAAAAAGGAAGGAGAGGCCCTGGCAGTTTGTATTGTTCCAATGAGGCAAGGATGCAATCGAGACCTAAGCTCCTGAGACTATGTACCTGACATGAACCTGCTGGACGACTCCTTAGCGGGAACGTAGAGAGTACAGATGGATATGAGTGTTTTTACAGGAACCCCGGGCTTCGTTGTATGCAGTGGTTCTGATCCCTCTGGAGAGCCACATATATTGCCAACACATACCTCTTTACGGACAATCCCATAGTCTTGTTCTGGAATGCCGTATCCAAAGAATAGGAAACGATAGTTCCTGAATCAACGGCACTCAGTGATCGTGACCAGTCCTATACCTTATCCACCGTTCTTGACGATATGTCATGACCGAGAGGATATGAACAGTCCAAGACATCCTCTCAAACCGACAATGCTCGGACATGTGGTGGGGATGTGGTGCAGGAAGGGACACTGTTCAGAGCATCGATAACCTTCGAACTCTCTCAGCGCCTAGAGATATGAGAGAACGACAAGCAGCAGCATGCAGCCATAAAGATAAAGCGGCTTACGTCCATTTCTGGTTCATTGCAGGGACAATGCGCTTTGGCTTGGGGTTAAGCAAAGCTTTCTCAGCCGGTTAATCTCTCATTTGGTCCCTTCTATGAGCTCGCCTCGCTGCCTTGGCTTGTTCTAGCAGAACAGCTTCTCTCCCGGAAAGCAGTGAGCCATTTTCTGACATTGCTGCCTTCCGTCTATTATCCCACCGCATGTCAGTTGATGATCTGGCAAGAATTGATGATGAAGGAGGGAAACTCACCTCCGGCCTCGGAAGTTTCAGAGCGATGTCTCTGCATCAACCAAGCAACTATCTGTGCTGCCTCTTGGAACTGCAGCCTAGCATAGCCTCCTTACGAGTTATAGCTTTGCGCTCAATGAAGGAGACTATCCTCATATAAACTCCAAGTAAGCTGCAGTAGAATATCCATTAAAGCATATGTATGGGTTGTTTGGCTTAAGGGTTGAGCTTTGACAGATTTAAATAGTCGGCGATCGGTAGGGTAGAGGGGAAGATTGGCAGAGAGGGGAGACGGAGTAGAGCTCTGATGTTGCTGGCTCCGCGACAATTACAAGAGAGAAGTTATATTCACTAAAGCTTGAAGTACTGACTGTGAATATAGTCAGTGAATCCAGTAATCCAACAATAAAAGCAGGCAGTGAATGTAAGCTTTAAGAAAGGGACAGTGTGTTTGGATGACAAGGTCTCTAAACTTCATGAAAGAGGTGAATTAATGCAGTAGATGCTGAAACTCCCTCATAAATACTATAGGAGTGCTACTGCTTGATTTATATTCTTACTTTTCTTGTTGCTTTCAACCAGCCCAGAATATACTCTTCTTTGTCGAAACGCTATTGAGCTCTAAATAGCCCTAATTCCTACACTGCTCTGCCGAACTGATCTGATGCTCAAGGCAGGCCACAAGCTGGCTKGCTAGGGCTCTTAGTAGATTGGTCAATGCCTACTGTATGCACTTAAGTATATCTTGGGGTTTTCTTTGTCGATCTGGAGGATTTACTGGCTCTAGTGAACGAAGAATAGCTTGTGCAGAAGACAACTTTCAAATGTCCTTTGATATCTTTCTCTCGTTGCCCGAAAGTTGATTGTCTAAGACTCGTTATGTTACTGCTATGATAACTACGCATCTTGTAGAGTCAGTGAAATGACACACTGCCTTCTATTATTACTGGGCACTCATTCTCCGGAAGGAGAGGTTCTTACACTATGTTCCTACATCAGTTCATCCAGGACTAAAMAATGAACTTTGCAGACTTCAAAGCTCAGGTAGCCATGATACATAGTTGTCTAAGGGCCAAATGCCGTATCACTGGAGGAGGACCTTGAATAAGTCGACAGACGAGGAGCGGCGAGACAAATTGGAAATGAGCAGCCGAAGAACTCTCACCATAATATGAAACATGATGCTTCAGCGGTAAATTCGTTACACCAAGAAAGCTTTCGAAGCGCTTTCGACTTCGGCAAGCTTTCAAATAGGCTGCGCTCGTCCTCCCCTTCTATCAGGATCAGTCCAAGGCTTACTGCAGTATAATAATAKCTTAGAGTTTGAGAGGGCCGTAATGAAAGAGCTGCATAGTCAGAGGTCCTGTCTTAGATATGATGTCTTTGATCATGCAGATGTTGCCAGTGGCACTAGAAAGCAATATACTTTGGCCGGTCTATTCTAGAGTAGTTGGAGCTGAATAAGACCCTCCTCACATACCGAATATTCTACAGCCTCCACTACAGACGACGCTAGATATCTAAAAACCCATTACCGAAGATTGATGCTGACCAGTTTATACTAAGAGTGTCGAGCCACCGGTGGTGCAGCAAGGCTGGAAGGATGCGTCCAACTGCTGCATTCTTTGTACTAGAGACTTGACGCCGTCAAATTACCAAGTGTATATATCCTTTATGATCTGTATCTTCTTGCAGCGTACTCTT
Organism: Aspergillus pseudoviridinutans; assembly: GCF_018340605.1. Taxonomy (NCBI): domain Eukaryota; kingdom Fungi; phylum Ascomycota; class Eurotiomycetes; order Eurotiales; family Aspergillaceae; genus Aspergillus; species Aspergillus pseudoviridinutans. Next base: position 3,030,818 of record NW_025091282.1, on the reverse strand, counting down.
CATTGACTTTACATTGAAGTATTGCCTGCTGTTGATTCACCTGTTCAATCAGCAGGCCATTCACCTCGCCGGAAACAATGAGTTCAATATCTGGTTCTTTCACCTTGCTTGCTGGACTTACCAAGTAGTATTCGCGTTTAACTCAATGAGATGAGTGAATCTGGCTTCGCTAAAAGGGATTGCTAGATGTGAGGCTAGTGAAGCGAGCGAGATGCTTGAGCTATATAAACCCCCTTAACCCCCAAGCAATCTGCAGCTCTTTTCTCTCCATCGACTGTCTCATATTTCAATAAGGACAAGCCTTGAACCAATTAGCCTATACATGGGCTTCTGGATCTTAATGTTATCTTTGATACCCGCCAGGCATCTCCCTCTTTGCCTCTATGGCTGCGTGCTGCTTCAACGCAACCGTTGTATCAGAAGCAATATCTTGTTATTTTCGAAAGTGGCCAAGATTGTTTGGACCCTCAAACTTGAACCCTTTCCAGGTTCAAAACTCAAGGTATGTCTTAGGAGCGTCACATCCAGACGGAAGATACTGACTGTTCATCAGTCTCTGGGTCGGTCTTTTGGTCAGTTGAGATTCCGAAAGCAAACATGTATTTCGGATCTACATTTGCAGATTCGCCGTTGAAAAGGTTTGTCTCCGGAACTTCACTTTCCGCTGCAAGATACTGACTGTTCATCAGTTTTGTTGTGATCTTCGGGCAAATGAGATGTCCGAAGGAGCGGCTCAGGGACGGACGACAGCTGTTTTGCTAAGTCTCGTGGCTGTTATGGGTCAGCTCGTTAACATCCCATATGTTGAGGGGCCTCATGCCCTCTACATCGCACCGACTCACGAGCAAACGGCAAAGGCCTTTGAAATCATCAGTATCTTAGCGAAAGATACCAACCTCGCTGTTTGTCGCCTGACAAAAGCAAACACCGACATGGACGACCCCAATTTTGTGTCTCTGCGGGACTATGGCATCGCAGTCTCGACACCGGGACTTATCCTCAAATGGAGGACAAGTCCCCGGTGTTGAGTGTGGTGAGATATATGGTGGTCGACAATGCTCACATGTCTCTGCTTGGGGAGAGAGAAGAAACGGTCAAAGTAGCCCCCAGCTATGACAGCCTCTTAGTTCTTGAGTGGGTTGACACGCTCCATATGAGCGTTTACATCAAGCTCATTTATAGTAAGACTGACACCGACCGATATGGTTACATGGGGTCAGCAACCCCTCAATTCGGGGGCTTGACTTCGCGTCGTGAGACACACGAGAAGCCTATCTGTCGTGAGTATGACAACACCCATCCATTCATCATATCATGTGCTAATTACTCATAGGGAGAAATCATACCACCGAAGATAGCTACTTAGGGAACCCAAGCCGATTGTGAAGTTTAGTACCCTTCTCAAAATCCCCCAAGGCTTAAAGCAGTGAAGATGTCAACCATACCCGGAGAGTATGTATCCTGGCTGAAGCAATATACTGCAGCTTACTCGGTGGATATCTGTCAAAGTCTCCTATGGACTCCGGGATGCCTGCCCATTTGGATTCCCAACCTCTGTCTTTAATTGGCGCGGTGCCTGTTCCCATACATGTCTTACGGAAGGGCAACGTGACCACTGGGCCATCCTGATGCTGCCTTTGATCAAATCATCAAGGGAACGGTGTGGAGACACCTGAAGCTATGAGAGCTTCTACTTCAATGGATTCCTGCCCATTATAAGAGACAGGAGGCGGCAATGTCAGAAGAACGACTTGTATGGCTCCTTGCTGAGGCAATTTATGCGAGTATGCTCGGCGCATACATGAGGGGAGTACCATCTATCCTTAAAGTGCAGGATCGCGAGGCTCTGTAAATTGGCTGCAAGTTGATTAATTTTTATGAGATTAGGGAGTTATGATCTTACCAAAGGGGCAGTCGAGAGGTTCGTGTCCCATCGACTCAAGGAAAGGGGTCTATATTAGCAGTTTGAATACACCTGTCTAGAGAGAAGTCTATGTATCTACTCACTACTGCAATGGACAATTTCTTCATGAACGTCAAAGGATATCCCCTACCTAATTCACCGAGTCTTAACGACGCATGATGGCTCGAATGGCCAGTGGATACGGGATCTCCTGCCCATCATATACGCAGCGATCCTAGATCCGTGCTGCTGCTTTCCTCAAGCTTTATGGGTAGAGTCTCTTGGACGTTGATCAAGACAGATACTATCTTGGATTGATTGTTTAGTAGGGAGCCAATTTGCTTGCATTCTATCTCTCAAGCGAGCCTACTAGACATGGAAGTGATCGTTCAATACCAGCGATTGCTGGGTCACATTCATTTAGCTACCTGGCTATCTGAACCGAGCAATCTCAAACACATGACAGCAATACTTCCAGGGCGACCTCAGAAAGGAAGCAACCGAGCCAAACGGATGTGTGGAATTTCCATCGCTGTTTCTGTCGTAAAAGATCAAAGCAGTAGCCAATCAACCTCCAGGAAAAAAAAAGCATTTGCAGTATGTAGCCTGGCTCAAATGGATATCTAACCCATCTATCCGGATGGTCTGTAAAGTTGATAGATAAAGAAAAAATGGAGAAAGCAAAGCCACTTGGGCCATCAAGCTTATGAAAGCCGGTCGACGGCGAAAGATCATTATTCTCGCCCACAAGATCTCGTCCACAACGTCGTCGTAGATGGAGCCAAAGTTTGATCACATCACTTGTAATAGGGTCAACAAAAAGGAGCACCAGGTCTTGAAACACCCCACGGATTGATGGCATGTACAAAAAAACGGAAACAAGGTAGTATATGCAAAAGTCGGGAAAAGAAAAAACAAATAAACTCCAGTGTCATGCATCTTGAGGACGTTATCACATATCAAAATTATCATCAACGTTGAAGATGCCCGGCTCGCCGCCGTCGTTGTTCTTGTGGATGCCACTCATGCGCTGGTCGGTGGAGCTGCCGTGGTGGTGTGCCCGCTGCCACGTCTCCGGATCCTCGTCCATGTGGTCGCTCGGGTCGTGCTTCATGTGGTGATCGATCGAGTTCTCATTGACAAAGGTAAAGCCTTTGAAGTTGGCCTGCATTCCTGGCGACAGTGGCGTCGAGGCGGGCATAAATCCATTAGCCAATGCAGCGGCCCGATCGTTCAGCGAGGCACTGTTGTCAAGCGCGTTGGTGAACTCAGGATCAAAGTTGGACGTGTCGGTGTCAGACTTGAGCTTAGGCTTGAAGGGCGGGACGACGTCCTTGCGGGCGAGCGCCTCCCAGTCGATGTCATGGAAGAACGGGTGCGCCATCAGTTCCTTCGCATCTCCCTTGGCGCCCAGACGGTGCTTGGGGTTTCGGTTCAGCAAGCCCTTGACGAAATTCCTACCCTCCGTGCTGAGTGCGTCCCGAGGGAAGCGGACCTTGCCGAACGCGATGTTCTTGTACATCTGCTGGGTATCCTCCGCGTAGAACGGGCTCCACCCGCAGCACATCTCGAAGACTAGGACGCCAAGCGACCAAAAGTCGACCATCTTCGTGTACCCTTGCTCATCAAGCAAGACCTCGGGAGCAAGATATTCGGTGGTTCCGCAGAATGTGTTTGTGGTATCGTTCTGCGTGAGATTGGCTTTGGACAGACCAAAGTCGCACAGCGCGATATGTCCATTGGCGTCGAGGAGGATGTTTTCGGGCTTCAGGTCACGATAAACAATATCGTGGTCGTGCAGGTGTTGGAGAGCTAGAATCAACTCGGCAATGTAAAACTTGGCCCGTGCCTCCTGGAAGCGTCCTTCTTTTTGCAGGTGCCAGAACAGCTCGCCACCMGACATGTAATCTGTCACGAGATACAGATCGGTGGGCGTTTGGAAGGAGAATTTGAGGCCAACAATGAAAGGAGAAGCCGCCATGGCAGTCCGAACTAGGATATTGCGTTCGCCTAACGTATGAGCGACCTCTTTCTTCTGAATGATCACCTTCTTCGACAGAACCTTCATGGCGTAGATCCGGTGCGTATCTTTCTTCATGACCTGATACACCTGTCCAAACGTCCCCTTGCCGATGAGCTTCAGAATCTGAAAGTCATTTGGTCCCACCTGCTTCTTTTCCGTCTTCTCGAAAAGCATCTCCAGGTGGATCTCGCCGGAGATCTGAGAATCGCCAGCTCCGCGCGCCGACAATGGGAACCAGCCCTCCAACCGGCTGTGGTCCTCCTTGAGGTTCAGAGACAGCCGTACGTGGCCAAGGAACGCTTCCTGGTTGTTGCGATCGTAAACCGAGACATCAATCTCCGACTCTTCTCCAAGAACGTCACTGGTCTGGTTAGCAAGTAATACAAGCGACCGGACGAGGAAACATACAAGGTCGCCTCGTGGTTCCAATGCGGATCCGTGACGGGCGATTTCCCCCTGAAATCGTGACCCTCCATTGCGCTGTTGTTGCTGCTCTGGCGGCTCTTCATCGGAATCGCCATTGGCCGCCCCGCCTCGCGCTCGGACTTCTCCTTTTCCTTCTCTCGGCGCTCGATGGACGCTTCTTCCTCATCCTGGGCACTCTTGGAGATGACCTCGTTCCACTCAAACACACATACCACATACGGATCAAAGCCTGGTCTAAGACCGCGGGCTTCAGTAATTTTGACGTAGAGTTTTCCCTTAAGGGAGCCGACAGAAGGGCCAGATTGTTGCTCCGCTTTCGGAGTCTCTGACGGGGAAGGAAACGCATCGTTGAGTTTGCCCGCAATTTCATCGGCGGACGTAGCCATCTCGTCGGACTGCTGCTGCACCGAGGAAGGGTGGGACGATGATGATGACGACGATGATGATGCTGTAACAGGCGGGTCCTTAGCAGTTTCGGGCCCTTCGTTGGACATGGCGCGTGGGGTGAGAGGAGGTGTGTTCTTTGGACGAGAAAGATCAGACAAGTTTCCAGTTAGCTTCGAGAGGTTCTCAGATGACATGGAGACATGTGGTTTCTCATGGTCAAGTAGGGGAGCTTCCGGCAGACTGAAGGAATCTGCAGAAGCAGGAAGAGAAGGGTTGGAGAAGTGAGAGGCAAGGACGGGGTCGTCGGAGATGCTAGAGACTGGATGGGAGGTATGACGGCGTGCTTGAGATTCAGATGGAGTGGTGGTTGTGGACGGTGCGAGATAGCTCTTCAAAGCAGTGAAAATAGAACCCATGCCCCTCTCGGGGGCCGAAGATGCCAGTTCGGGTTCCTCCGACTCTTTCTGCAAAAGGGAACAGGCGGAGGAATAAGGGGGAGTGGGCAAATTCGTAGGAGGCAGAGACCCCGGTGAGATTTCTTGCGTATGAAATTTCTTGTCTGGGGAATCCGAAGAGGCATTCATGTCCGAAGCCTCGTCGCGCTCCATCATGACAAACGATCCCGCAGAAGATGAATTATGCCCAGAGCCTTGACCATCCCGTGTATCTGTGGCATGTGCACCCGGCTGGATACCGTTGGTGGAAGCAAGAGTCTCAGAAGAAGGAAACCATGAATTGGAAGGGCGGTTGTCATCACTAGAAGAAAGACCAACCTGGAAATAACTGTGCATGATGGATGGTTGGCGTTTGTCTGAGAGATCTGGCTTGGGAGTTGCGATGCCAGAAGGTGTCGACCGATTGGAACCAATTGTATCTTGGCTATCGTCCTCCTGCTGGTGGTTGCTATAGAAAGTTAGAAGCCGCACACCAGAAGCTGTCAGAAGAACATCGAGTTGGCGCAACTAGCAATAGCCGGGCGGGAAGCTCTGTTGCTGTTCATAAGTCTTGCGACAAGTCCCAAGGATGAGCAAGCCTGAGGCCGACAGAATGGGGTGCAACGAAACAAAGTGGTAAATCACTCTGCGGGGCCTTTTTCCCTCCTTTTTCGGGGGCGTATATTGCTTGTTCAAATCCCAGATTTAGAAGCAGCTGATTCTTCCCTTTCCAGGTCGAATCGAAACACGGGGGAGACGAGGCAACAGCAAGACAAACAAAGCAGATATTACTCACTTTCGCGATACCGGCCGCTTTACCAAATCCACATCACCAGACAAATCTGTTCCGCTCTGAGCAGTAGCCATCATCGAGATTCCATTCGAGTCCAGAGGTGTTTGTCGAAAGCGAGCAAAAAGGACGAAGAATTGATGCAAGTCGACTCGACTCAATCGAGATGGTGGGGTTGGAGGCAAGGAACGTGGCTGAGGTAGTTAGATGGAGAAGGTTGTGTGTAGCGGAGCCGACAAAAAAAGGCTGTGACGACGTCGCTGGGCAATGACGAGCTAAGGAAGTTTGCGGGAAGGAGGATGGATCCGATCGGGTAGCGGAGAGCACCAAACAGGTTACAGTTGGTGCATGAGGTTTATCAGTTTTTCTCCTTGGTGAGATGGAATCATGAAAAGTTGGTGAAGAAAAAGATCGAGGAGAGGAGGAAGACGAAGAAGAGAAGTAAAAAAGATTATTGCTTAGAGAGTCAAAGGAGACATGTTTTGCGCCTTAGGTTTCTTCTTAGGAGGAAAGGATCGGAAAGGCTTCTGATTGATTGGGAATCGGGACAAGAAGTATGGGACCTGGTGGGTTGAGTTATTTCACTGTGTTCGAATCATATCGAGGAACATCATTACTCAGAGCACCAGATGGGCCACCACGGAAGACTTGAGACTTGTTTGAGATTAAGAAACAGCCTGGTAATAAGAAAGAATGGCGGAGGACGATTCTGAGTAATTATGGTTCTTCAATAAATAGTATCACCGTTTGACGGGTGGCGTGGGAACATAAAACGCTGAAGTCGCCATCCAATGTGAAGGACCCAGATCAGTCACCCGCAGCGGCTGAAAGGTGAATTTACTCCGTATATGAGACGAGCTGCACGAGGGATCTTGATTACAGATGCAGATTAAAGACACTGGAAATCAGGGATCCTGGATAGTAACAGGTAAGGGGGTATAGATACCTGTAGATACATGTGGACTATGTAGTCATCGTTGAGATGGCAAGAATAAATAGGAGCATTACCTACATGTTACAAAAACATGGTGTAAGGTATATCATTTGTGAGATGGGTAACATAGCACTTGGAAGATCATACGTATGGAAAATCATCCATAATCTATCTATCTAGTTAGGGAAATTGTTATGAATATCTGACGATGATCTTCTACCGGAGCCAGTGGCCAGTATGTAGTCGGTATTCAGATACTTGGAAATCCTCAGTCGGTCAGCTTGTTGGCGACTGAGGGACATCAGGAGAAGATCATACTCCGTACTCCGTACTTGGGTACTGGAAAATGAGGCCTCACCAAGTGGAGATGGCATGAGCGAATGACTGCCTTTTAATTTGACCGAACCACAGGACGGGAGACTCAACCCTGATCCATACTATGATACGACCAAATACTGTGTATGGTTCATACCTAGGGGGTCAGCAGCCACAGGAGCCTGACCCTTCTGATAGTGGCGTGAATTAAATATGTCGGTGACAGTCTGACGGCTCGGGATATGTCAATAATAATAGCTGCAAGTTTCGCGGACATCGCCGAACTGGCTGTATGCATAGTTTCCTAAATTTCAAGGCAGTGATGGATGAGGTGGCTTGAAGCCTTTCTTTGAGCCGTACAGGTACCTGAATCTCCCTTCGGAAAAGAAAGTTTCCAAATTCCAGTCGATTTTATTGTGCCTTATCAATTCGTCAAGTCCTACCTCCTTCCCCTCTTCCTCACGCGTATCTACGCTCTACCACTGCATCTCCGCCCCTCGCGGACCCCTCCTTTACGAAGTCGATGTGGGGTATATCCGAGGAGAAGCGGTCGTTGTTACTGCGATGAAGGTCAATTCCAGTGCGCAGAGTGCAGTCTTGTTACTCGATGGACTCGCATTTTTCATCCGTTCCTACCATCAAAGTAGACATTTGTAGATCCACAATGGCGGGGTTTGATAACAAGTCACTCCGCTATTTTCTCAACCATTGGAGAGCTCTCGCATTGGTATTAATTACTTAGTAATATTTGGCTGATCTCAGCTCAGCCAGGCTGACGGTTACACAACTAACCTGTCTTCACCTTCCTACAGGGCTGAGCATGAGATTCCCGCCTTTTGAGACCATACGCAGCCCTGCGGAGGGTGGTTACTCAACAGCAGACTGTTTCTCATGGCAACTAGCAAAGCATTTGCACAGAGCTCACCTCACATATGCTGGAAAGCATACACTAAAATAGGCTGGTAAACAGTAAAACTTGATATTTTCACTTTGGGCCACCCAAGGCAATGGTTCCCTTACATCTACCCGTCACCGGTTCAGGGCAGCTGTTCAGTCTTTACCAGGTATAAAGCTACACTTCCAAGCAGTTACACCGTGCTGGAGCAGCTGCCGGCTTCATGTGCCATTGAGATATCTGGTTTGACGAGAGATCAGCCGCTTATATCATGCTCAAGCATGAGCTTGCTATTGATCAGTGCTTTTGTATTATCAAAACATTCCTGGGCTGTAAACACCTTGACACCCAAATACTGGTACATGGCGATAGATTCCGATCGAGCTCCTCCTCCCCTATACTCTGTGGCATATATCCCTCATTCCCGTCTATGCATGGACGCAGCCACGTACCACAACTCGCAGGAAAAGAAATCCTAAAAATGGCTTAGGCCAGACTCCTCACGGAATGTTACCTGCCAATAATTGCCTCGTTTAGAAAATCGCCAAAGGAAGCCCCCTCCTCGGCAAGGAGGATCGTGCATGAGGAACTATCTACTTGTACTCGGCCAAGAGGCAGGTCATCTGCAAGCCGCAGTTCTGTCGTGTAAGGGATCTGCGGCATGCAGAGCTCCGATAATACCCACGAATCATTGGCCAGTCACTGACAGTTGATTATTCGATGTTGACGGAGAGATAACCTCTCTCAGCTGTTTTCAGTGGCGAAGATGGTTGATACAAAGAAATTCCCAGGAGATCATCTTTTCTTTAAGCAAAAAGTACGGCAATCTTGACGCCAATTTACGATGCGTCAGGTACGCCTGGTAAGCTGTTAACATAAGGTGCGAGAGTGATCGACGAGATCCAGGCATAGATTCGACAAGGCTTGCCTTAGGCAACACAGGAGGAACGGTTATCTTGGTGAATGACATCATCGGGCAGGACGATCCCGAGCAGTATTATTCTTATTAGTTAATCTACGGAATGCCAAACAAGCTAGGGCTTAGGGCTTCATGCTATTGGATCGCACGTGGTAATGGCAATTCCTGCCTGAGGCATATTACGCGCGGCGCGCTGTTCGGAAGAAAGAAGCTCCGTGCAGCTCGCAAGTCGCAATGGATCCTCCCTGGGGATAGATCAGTCGCCAGCATCGGACCGTCTCAAGCTTCACTGCCTTGGACATCATCGCTTGCTCTACAATGGCGAGGAAATTGAGAGCAGCTGCGCAGGCAGCTGCCAAATCAATGAGTATGCTTGCCTATTTTTTATTGTGTTCATCCTCTTGTTGTTCTGCTCAAAAACAATTCCCGCGCGAGTCCAGGTACTAACCAGTCGTTTGTAGAAAATGTACCGCCGCCGCTCCCAGACGCATCAGACGAAGAAATGGCAGATGCGCCCCCGTCACGCGAATCTTCACCGGCTGAGGAACCCGGCGAGCCCTCCGAGAAAGAGTCCGACGTCGAACCTCAACCAGAACAACCGCAGGAGAAAGCACCAGAGCCAGCAACACCCGCTCCAGAAACCACCGCTCAGGAATCAAACCCCGTGTCGCGAGCAGACACTCCCACGCAAAGCCTCGGCCGTGTCTCAGCGATTCCCCGGAAACGTCGTCCTGGTCGTCCTCCCAAGAATCGTCCTCCAGACTGGGATGCGCCGGACGGCAGTGCGCCGCCGCCAGCGCATTCAGGCACACCGGCGAAGCGACGACGAGGTCGCCCTGCGGCTAGTGGTGGAAGATGGGCGCGCAACAGGGGCCCCTCGCATGTCACGCAGGTCCCGATTGACAAGGAAGGAAACATGATGGATGTCATTGACGACGAGGTGGCGCTTCCGCCCGACCCAGAGGGCGAAACCAAGGTCGACAAGAACGGTGTGCTGAAGGAAGGCCGAGAATACCGGGTTCGGACGTTTACCATCCTCAACCGCGGAGATCGGCTTTACATGTTGTCGACAGAACCGGCACGCTGCATTGGCTTCAGGGACTCGTATCTGTTCTTCCAGAAACACAAACTCCTGTACAAGATTATCATCGACGATGAGGCTAAACGAGATCTCATTGAGCGAGAGGTTATCCCTCACTCGTATAAGGGGCGTGCCATCGGTGTCGTGACGGCTCGGTCGGTCTTTCGAGAATTCGGTGCCAAGATTATTGTTGGTGGGCGGAAAATTATCGACGACTACAACGTTCAGGCCGCGAGAGAGCGTGGGGATGTCGAGGGCGAGCTTGCAGTCCCAGAAGACAAGCTACCTCCCCCAGGCGAGCCGTACAACAAGAACCAGTACGTGGCGTGGCACGGAGCCAGCAGCGTCTACCACACCAACGCCCCCTCTCTTCCGCTACCCACTGGTAAGGCTATCGACTCGAAAAAGCGCAAGGTGACTGTGACGGGCGATAACTGGATGCTTGAACATGCTCGGGAGGCCAGGTATGTTCCCCCCACCCTTCTGTCTGTCCGTTTAGGTGAATCACTAACGCTTTTACTAGTTCCTTCAACTCGCTGATCCTGAACGCGCGCCGCGCGAATCTGGAAGGTGTCTACGACATCCACACCAATGCTATCCACTACCCCAAGATCATGCAACCATCGCACGCCCGCTGGGAGCGTGTTCCTCCCCCCGATCCGCGGGTCGCCGCCAGACTCGCCAAGGGACTATCCACGCTGAGCCTGACGAACGGGACAGACGAGGCCGAATCACCAGCCGACCACACCGCTGAAGAGCCCACAGACACCGAGCCCCAAACTATCCTCTCCACAATTCCCCCTGCGCTCTCCCGCCGGTTCGCAATCCACGACACCGTCTTCGAAACGCCGCCGTACTCCAACATGGGCGTCCCCGGCCCGGACGGCGACGTGCACGATCTCGGCAGCAACGGCCTCATCAGCACCGCCGATTCCCTGCACCCGGAGTTCGTCGGCCCAGAGATCCTCGCGGAGCTGCCACCAGAGTGCAAGGAGGCGCTCGTCGAGGCCGCCGCCCGCGAGTGGGAATGGAAGTCGAAATGGCGCAGCGAAGCAATAGACGGGCAACGCACGACGGCGCTGAAGAGCTATGCCTGGTTCCCGTAGTCTTTCTTTCTTCCCCACGGAGTCGCAGAGCAGCCAAGTGTTACTCTTCACTTTCCATTCCATCATCATTGTCATCGCCATCCTCATTCTCTCTATGTTATCACGTCGCAATCGTATTTGGCATGGGCAGGGTTTGTATTTCTTCAACGGAAAGGAGAACAAAAGGTGCTTTTTCTTTTTTCATTTTACGTGTGTTAAATGCCTAATCTGTCTCTTTTACTCTATAGCGGTGGGGTCCGGTGTGACCGATCACTCGTCAGACAGCAATCTATTCCTTCTGATATCGGATATATATTGGCCTCGTAGATCCATTTCCTTGAAATGCAGTTGCAGGGTGTATTGTATCTATGCGCAAGACCATTACCTAACGGTGTACTAGAACAGATTCAACCCCGATCGGGTAGACAAATGAGATGCTAATCAAAAGGACATAAGACTTCGTTCAGCCATCGGGTGGGGACGTAATATGACAGAGAAAAGTCGCGTAGCTCAAAGCAAACCGATTTACGCCGACTGGATAACTGGAAATGAAAAGCAACGGAAGCTGGGGGAAGAGTAAACGCAAATTCCACTCCATTCAGGTATATGCATGACTGCTAAGAGGATGTGAGGAGAGAAAGACGGTGGGGAGACAGATAGATTGCTCAAGCTCAGCCCATGGCCATCTCGGCGCGCAGCTTCTCCAGTTCTGCCTCCTCGTCTTCCTCTTCCGCCTGCTTTGTTTTGGCTTCGACTGATAGTATTGCATGTTAGCTGTGCCCCATGGAAAGTCCACTGGTGGGTGCTTACGCTCTCTGTTGCCGGCAGCAGGTAACCGGTTGAGGTCCGCGACGGGCACGGTCCCGGTCTTGAGCATGCGCTCGTCCATGACCTCCTGTTCGAGACCCTCGAGTTCCGCCTCCAGTTCGGTCTCGTCGGGCTGTTCGCCCAGAGGGTTGTTCGTGATGACCTGTGCGATTTCCTCGCTGAGTTGGTGTTGTTCCCGGAGTTGGTCCCTATCCTGTCAGCATCTGCCTGCCCGATGTCTAGGGCAAAAATTACATACATCGTCTCATCGACTTTATCGATCGTCATCGAGCCATGGATCTGTGTCATGGCAGCGCCGGCCGCCTTCATCGCGTTCAGAGTCTCCTGGTTGATATTCGCCGCTTCGATCGAGTAGATTTGCTGTTCGAGCTGGGCGATCTGCGCGGTTGTCTGGTCGAGGTTCTTTTCGTGGACCTTTTTCCTTCGCAGAGCGGCTTTGGCAGCTGTGGCAGACAGTCAATCTTGTGTTCCCTAACAAGAACAAAATCCAAGGCAACGCGCACCATTCTTATTTGTCGAGACGTTCTTTCGAGCGACTGCTTCTTGTTCCTCCATCAGATGCTCCAGGTGCTTTTCTCTCTTCTGCAGCATGTCCAGCTGCTCTCGCAGCAGGAGGATCGCGTTCTTGGGCGCATCCTTGCGCTTCTGAGCGGCAGCACCGCCGAACCAGGACCACATTATGACTGCAAGAAGTATTGTTGAATCTTTTATAATTCAGTGTGGTATAGCTTGAGCGAGATAGACCTTAGTGAGCCTTATCGTTGGCCTTGATACGTCTGGAAAGCGGTCGAAGGCGGTGGAGGCGGACAGCAGCCAGATAGAGGAGGGGTTTATTGGATTGACCGAAAGGAGTGGGTGTCTGAGATGCAGATATCGACTCCACGATAGGGTTATCTAGTAATGGGGGATATAAATGAACTAAAATGGCCGTTGCCTGGTTGCAACCAACGGACAATAACAGGCATGCGTAATTGCTATCTAGGCAGAGAACAGAGGGCGAGATGATTCCCCTCGTCACGGCGGAAGATCCTATGACATACGCGCTAAGCCTATCGGAGGTGGGCCGTCACGTGGTATCTCTACTTCAGATCCCCTTCATTATCAGAATCGACACTTGTTTTGGATTCATCCTCAGATCATACCATAGTGAGAATGAACTGGCTGTAGAATCACAGAGGGATGAACGGCCCTCTCCCCTCCACCCGAGCCTTTCTCTCCGACCTCCCTTCTCTCCCGACAGGCTCCAAAGTTCGCTTTCTGGGTTGGTGCGTCTCGCTACATTTGCCTATAGTCTTCTCTAGACATTAGCATGTCTACTCCACTCCGTAATTTAGCTGATACGCTTACAGCGTGAGAACCTATCACATCCCTTCAGGTCACCTAATCCTAGAACACGACTATCCCCGCCGTAGATTTTCTGCCAACGCAGGACCAGAACCCGCTTCTGTGGCCGTCGATGTGAACGCGGTTCTGGAAGCTGTGACGGCGGAGGAACTGCGTGTCGGGGCTTGGGTCAATGTCGTGGGTTATGTGAGGAACTGGGGCTCGGACTCCAATGATCATGATATCCTCCGCAAGCTGAGGATGTCGAGTCCAGTGTATGTGGAGGCTGTGATGGTTTTCTCAGCAGGTGTGGTTGACCTGGGCGAGTATGAAAGGGTTCTGAGGGAAGCGTTGGAGGTTGACCGGAGAATTTTGAGACCAGATTGAAGCCAACTGACGGTGAGTCTTGTTTGGTTTTGATTCGTTATGGTTGGTGTCATTAAACATAAGTCATATTTAGGTTACCTGCTATGCTGAATGAAATATGCCGCCTCTATACATAGGTAAATCACTTTTCTAAATATCGTGTTGAGAAGACTAAACTTCCATCTTCTCCTGCTCAGCCGTCGCGCTGTGTTCAACGCGCTGCACCAGTCGTTTCCGCTTCCCCTCCAACCGCATCTGGTCCATTTGCATGCGCGTAATCAGCGCGCTCTTCCGGCGGATCTTATACCCGTACTTGTAGAAAACAAACGGAATCGGGATAATGGCCACTTCGAGCAACCCTAGCAGCGTCCCCGACCAGTTGGGCCCGATCCCCGCGTACATATACGAGCCCACCAAGGGCAACACACCACCCAGGATACTCCGAATGACAGAGTTACCCGCCATGGCCGACGCGGCGTACACCCCGTAACTCTGCGTGAGGTAGTTGGACGCATAGATGAAGACGCCCGTGTTGCCGGCGCCGAAGAGGACGCCTGCAAGGATGGGAACGACCCAGTGGATGGACGCTGGGGCGCAGGTCCAGGCGAACCAGAGCTCGCCGGCGGGGATGAGGACGGCCGAGATGCAGACGATGGACACCATGGCTTCGGGGGCCACCTTGCCCGTTTCCGGGTCGATTTTGTGGCTGTTGATCAGCCGGCGGATCAGCGGTTCGCAGGCGATGGTGATGAGGCAGCCAATGCCGATTCCGCAAAAGGCCAGTCCGGAGAGGCCCAGGGACCAGMCGCGCATCTGACGGAAGACGATTGGATAAGCGGTGAAACAGAGGTAGAGGATGCCGTACACGATGGCGATGTAGATGTTCCAGAAGATACTTGTCGAATGTCAGCCGTGGGAACGGATCCTTAGTATGCAGGGAGCGAACTCACCAAATGGGTTCGGTGACCGCCATGACAAACGGACGGCCCAGGTTCAGCTTCAAGAGCTCGCCCAGACTCATCTTCTGGTCGTAGCGACTCCACCAGCGTGATTCACCCGTTTCTTTTCGGAGTGCGGCCGCCTTCTTCTGTAAGATAACAGGGCTATATGTTTCTCTCATGATGCACGAGAGGCCCAGCGCAACTCCGGACAGTATGAGGGCAATCCAGTTCATCCACCTCCAGCCCAGATACTGGGTCACGAAACCGCCAATGATAGGGCCCAGCACTAGTATTCTAGTCAGCGCTACGGTGCAGTTGTCCAGCAGGCAGGCAACAACGAACCTGGGCCGTTCACAGGACCAATACTCCAAATAGACATGGCCAGAGCTCGCTTGTCGTCTTGCACCAGGTCGGCAACCATGCCGGGAGCACTAGAGATCATGACACTGCCGAAGAAGGCGCCAATGAAGCGGACGATGATGAGAGCCTCAACGGACTTGCTCAACGCACAGGGGATAATCAGGACGGTGAATACAAACAGACAGCCGATCGAGACCGGTTTGCGGCCGTAGATCTCGCTCATCGGAGCCATGAACATCGACCCGATGGCTAGACCAAGAAGGTAGAAGGTCAAGCCCAGAGTGACGATGGTCTCTGACGTGTGGAACTCGGACGCGATAGCTGCTATGCCAGAGGTGTAAGAAGTCGAGTAGAGGACACTGAAACAGGTGAGCCAGTTACTTCTCAGCCAAAATGACGAGCCGACACACTCACACAATCAATGTGTTGAAGGACAAGAACGCCACAGCCATGGCTTTGTATCGGAACGACCAATTCTTCGGATTCGCTTGATCGTTGTCACCCTCATAGTCCACCTCGAAGTTGGGATCCGTGGTGCCAGTGGTACCGATCGAAGTCACTTTCCTTGTCAGAGACGGCTCTGACAGTCGTGATGCTCGTGTGTTCACTGTCCGCAGCGCTTCCAGTTGGTCGATTGTATCGTCGGAGGTGGTTGACTCGCCGATGGACTCTACATCTGCTGGCAAGGCTTCTTCCTGGCTGTGCTCGGGCCATCTCTTAGGTTGCGACATTTCATCTACCTGAAGTCAGATGGGATCGACTGGTTCTGTTTGTTGAGTCCACCTTTCGGTTGGGATTGCGCTCCGGCACCAAGGCGATATACGGGGTGTGCGAGAGTTGGTTTGCCGTACAGCCGCCAATATGAATTCTTTCGGTTATATAGTTTCAATCACTCATTCTGTTCAATTCATGTATGATCTTCGTGGGGATAATTTGCGAAGATTCAACGTTTGCTGGAATGGAGCAGAAGGTATTGAGGTCTGTATGAAAGCGAATGAAGCAATAGGTAGCAGTGATGCACGACCCGATCTGAAACAGACAGGAAAGCCAGACAGAAATCGAGCGAGAGCAAGCAAAAAGGAATAATGGACTTATAATTTCGCAGGTGTGAAAGCGACTGAAACGATGAGTGGTAGGGGAAAAGGGCCGGTGGGGCCTCAGGTAGAAACCGTCATGCAGACTAGAAGAAGAAGAGGACTAGACTCTGAAATGACTCAAGACGATGGATATATTGAACGGTAGACTACCGAGTTGGCTTGTTCTCGAACGAGTTTAGATTTAGAGATGTACTAGATGATTCTGATTGGATAGTTGGGAGTGAAGAATAGAGATATCGACATCTGCAGCGTTCAACCTCAAGGGCTATCTAGCTACTAGGCTATCTACTGCTACTTGTAGAATGTAGACCGACATAGTTAGAGACCGAGGCCAAAAGTGCTTGGACGTTATAGTTTCGGTTGGTAATGTCGGCAACAACTTGGACCCCCGCATGGTCGAAATCCATGTAGGTAGTCTAGTCATAAAAGAGTCAAGATGTGCACGAGACTGGTAGCCAAGATGCATGCTATATGTACGAACCCTGGAAATGAGGTGATTGATCATCGTCCAAGTGGCAGTGGTGGTGGGTATGTGATGGTGCAAGATTGAGCTCGGAATGAATTCCGCGATAGCAGGTTATCCTCTCCAGAGTCCAGACTGGATACTTCAATTACAGTCCACCGCGATCGAAAGAAGGTTATTGATGACCCCAGATATCCGGATTCCAAAGTACGCTCCACTCTCCCAGTCCATAGTACAGTAGTAAGTAGACACTCCATATTGAGTTGGAGACAACAGAGTCTGGAAAGAATGTGACTTTGCTACTACTCGGCTTTTCTCCGCTGAGAGGCTTCGTTGATTGGCACGAGAAGTGATGGGGTACGTTCTCTCTGTCCAGTTAGAATTGCTAAGTTACGTTCCGGTTTGCCGCGATGCCGGTTTGCCGATGAAAGGAGACGTCCACCACGTCTTGGCGTAGCAAAGGCAATAAGGCATCAGTATATGCGCTGTTGGGTATGATTCTTAATCTCAGACGGTCATCGACTGCTCTACGAAGTAAATCAAACCAGTCTGCGCCATGAGATATCCGTCTATACAGTACATGTTTTTTGCATGATGGCCAGGCACTTTAGTTGGCAATTGTAGCTCAAGAATGCTGCAGAGCTGCCTGTTTCCTTCACAGAGTACTAAGAAGAATTCATACAAAGAAATCCTCTCTCTCTCCTAAATAAACAGCATTTCAGCAGCATTAGATGATAACAATTGCACTTATACGGAGAGAAGGCTTTGGCATCATCACCAATCAACACATCCATGATACAGCGTAATCAAAAAAGTAGCGAAAACTCTAAGCGATCCGTTTCCCCACAAAGTTCAGCCAATCAGCATTGTTCCTGTTTGAAACACCGCTCTTCCATAGTAAGGTACCTAAAGAGACCTGTATACTTTCTATCACTGGGGAGACAGGTATCTGGTACGTACTTCAGGCAGGCATTAATTTGTACCTGATCAAGAAATTAAAAGACACGCCAAAGCATGCTTTAATGACTACAGAGATTGCAGCATGGCATTGCAAATCATAGACATGGAATTTCTTCTACTTGTGTAATGTTCAGGGGTAGCGTACTGTCGTACTACCTACGGTACTGCTGTACTGTATGTACATACTTTGTAGCACTTAAGCACGTGGAGCGGAATCCTCAGTCCCCACTCACTATTTGTTGCAAAAAGCAATTGACACCTGACAAGAGAATTGTCCAAGAGCATTCTATTCTGCTCAGATTGATTGGCTGAAGCATATTTGGCCTCTTCTGACTTCATCAGAACTAGATTTTGATAACGATATCACGAAAGGGCAAGATCCAGTCGCCTCCTACTGTAAACAATGGATCATGTGGACCAGATGCTTGTCGCTCGTCTAACCGAAGCGACTAAGAGTCTCGACCCAGCTCGCTTCGGTGGCCTTCAGGTAGATGATTTCAACCTCAGCAACAGATTACTCAACTTGTGCTCGGCTCCCTGGGGCTCTGAACTTCTCAGTATGCGGTTGATGGATTTTTGAGGACTCCTACTTCAATCAGTACTCGTCTGCTTCCCCTACAGCCTTCCACGAGCGACTAGGTCACTTCTGGCAATCGGGCAGTAGTTATTAGCTTTGTTTTATATCAACTGTCAGACGAACTGCTTCAGTTAGGGTGATACTGCTGTACACTCAGTTTCGATCCAGACGAATCCGTTCGCTTGTTGCCGACCTGCCATATGTCTTCCATTCTTCTCGCTGCTTGTATTGCGGCCCTGGTCGCCCTGTACCTCTACCATGTCAACCGAGCAATGAATCAAGTTCCGGAGGAAGCTCGTCAACTATCTCCTCGCCGCTGGACCGTGGAAGAAATCAAGGAAGCTTATCGAAAGGCAATTGAATCCCCGGTAGATGTGAGCAAGAGCCTTCCTMCAAAGCAACATAGACGATACATTGTTGTGGGCGGATCAGGTATGTCAACCCGAACAATTGATCCAAGGTAACTGCTCATGAACCTCAGGACTTGTTGGAAATTGGATTATAACCCATCTTCTTGCGCGTGGCGAGGACCCAACTGCGGTTCGCGTTCTGGATCTTCAGTCGCCCCGTCAGCAGATCCTCGACCAGGGAGTGGCCTTCGTCAAGGTCGATATCACCGATGCAAAGGCCGTTCAGGCTGCATTCGCGCAACCGTGGCCGCAACAGGTCGCCAGCCTTCCATTGACCGTCTTCCACAATGCCGCCGTAATCAGACCAGGAGAGAGACACAAGGCCTTTCTCCAATTCTGCACCAGGGTCAACGTCGACGGAACTAGGAACGTCGTGACCGCGGCAAAGCAATACGGCGCAAGCTGTTTAATCTCGACCTCATCCGGATCCGTGCTACTTCGCCGTCCATCGTTCTGGATCGCACCCTGGACCAAGTGGCCCAAGGGCGTCGTCCAGATCATCAGTGATGCGACAGAGTTGCCCAAAGCGCATGACCAGTTCTTCGGCAACTACGCCGTGTCCAAAGCCGAGGCCGAGCGCATCGTTCGCACCGCCGACAGCCTCGAATCCAACTTCCGCACGGGCTGCATCCGGCCCACCAACGGCATCTACGGCGTCGGCGACACCACCATCACAGGAATGTATCTGCTCAAGGGCGGAGCTCCAAGGTACGTTTCCTCCACTCCCTCAGGGAAGACCGCAAGCCTAACTCCGTCAACAGCTGGACCTACCCCGTCATCCAAAGCTTCGTCAACGCCGAAAACGTCTCCATCGCCCACCTCCTCTACGAACAGCGCCTGCTCGAGCACACCGCATCCCCAGCCCAGTTTCCCAACATCGGCGGCCAGGCCTTCACTGTCACAGACCCCAACCCCGCCATCGCCTTCAGCGACATCTACCTCCTCATGACCACCCTCGCAAAGACCCCCATCCGCTTCCCGCACGTCGCCCCCGTCCCATTCCTACTTCTCTCGTATCTGCTGGAATGGTACGCCCTCCTCCAGCACCTCTACCTGCCCCGGCTCTTGCCCAAGATCACGGGTGATCTGGCGCCGCTCCAGCCCGCTCTGTTCGCCATCTCGGACGTGCATACTTTCGCGGACGACTCTCGCGCACGCAAATCTCCCGCCGACGGGGGGCTGGGCTACGTTGCGCCCATTACGACGCTGGAGGGGATGTGCAAGCAGGTGCTGGAGTGGAATCGGAGTGCTGGCGCGGAGACTGTTGCTGCGGTTGGCGGGAAGGGGGTGGTTAGTGTTTCCGAGGAGGGGGTGGATGTGAACCTGGTGGTTCCTTCGAAGAAGTTGTGACCATGTAGTATCTGGTCTGTCAACGAGGTTCTCGCGGGAACATACTTGATGTGGTATAATCTGCTTTGCATTGCTTACGTGCTGGCTACTTCTAAGTTGTTGCAATTCTCTGAATAGCACATCATTAACCTCATTTCGATGGACGTCTATATGAATTGCCATTGCCATCAAAAACCTTGTCTAGACCTCGACTCTAATTCAGGGAAGCCAAAGTGTATGAGAATGTTCTCAGCCCCCGCCCAAGGATGGAGATTGACAGTTTCTCCAGGCTGTCTTTCACTAAGCCTCAATGTAGACAGTACCCACAACTCGCTGGATTGTCACAGAATTTGTAATATTGGTAGCGTTCAACGAGTTGCAACACTCCTGCCATAAATGCTTTAAGCATTGCCAATCAACCCGACATTCTTGATCACAACGAAGTGGCTGGCTGATTTCCACGGTTCGATTCCGGCTCCAGATGGTGCCTGTCAGGACTTTTCTGCGGGCCACTACGTGGGCTTTGTGTGTTCGCCTGTGAGCGATGTAAAGCGACTGAAGGTACGCGAAACCGGCCATAGTAAGGAGGCACGTTGGATGGAGAAGCCCTGCCTCGGCGGACTTTTATTGTACCGCCTCCAATTCAGCCATAAACAGAGTGACCCAAGTGGAAATCCACTTGCAGCACAATATCGTTTGTGCGAGTAGATCACTACCGCGCCTGCTGCTGAGCAAGCTGACGTCTCTGCTCCAGAATCTGCAAGCGCAGCCCCTCCGAGGCCAGTTCAACGTCAAGGATGGCACTGACGCCCCGCTTCCAAGTCTCCTCCAGACTCACCATCTCTCCCTGACTGGCCTCCTGGGCAAGCTTCCTCTGCTTGTTCACCGCCTCCGCCGCCTCTTTGGTCTCCGCCAACTCCTTCTCCAAACCCCGGAGGATATCTTCCAGCTGGGAGTTGCCAATTAGCCACGCGTTCTTGCCGTACTCCTCCAGAAGCGCCAGGTTCTCGTGCCGCATGGAGAGATGGGAGCTGGCGGTGTATGCTCTCTGCAGGGCGCGGCGCCATTCATCTAGATCAGGGGCTTCTCCGTCCGTCGAGCGCGCAGGCGGCTCCGGTGCCTCGTAGCGTGACAGGTCGATTCCGCCCGTCAAGGGCAACCCGGCGGCCTTGCGGTCGATCTCCTGCTGTATAAGAGGGGAGAATCGCGGTTCTGGCAGCTCGGGGATGGCGGGATGAAGAGTTGAGGCATGGTCGGGGGGTAATTCCGTTGCGATGAGTTGCTGTGCAGCTGCGCGTGCTTGAGCAGATGGCTCAGCGTCGATGTCTGGTCAGAAGGTCAGGAGTTGTGGCCGGAAAGTCGTGTGGCAGACTGGGAAGACTTACAGGGGAGGGAGTCGTGGGATTCGTTAATGACGGGCATTTTGTTGGCAGATGAATTTGACCGTAATCGAGTTCTCAGTATTGTGTTGAAGAATGCCTACTTAAATTGTTCTGAGGAGTGCTCTCAATCTGCTCTACGAAACGCGGAAGCTATCATTTTCTCTACCGTCTTCGGCGGTCAGACATCACACGCTTAGTCAGCGGACTTTTTTCCCACGGCTTAAGCGTTTCCCAACATCTCGTCGTAGGTGAAGGATACCTTCCAAGAGCTTAGTTACCTCTCTGACGGAGTGAAATCATCAGTGGCCATGTTACCGGTTTTGCAAATCAGTATTTGTCATGAAGACCGGAAGTCCGTCCAAGATCGAGGCGTATTGTCGATGGACCTCACCTTGCAAGGTCGAAATCAAGGTCAACTATGCACGGTGGCTGAACTATCTTCGTTCTGCAGGGCATGGCAGTATCTGCAGGTTAGATTGAATGACATCATGCTGAGTGCCTATCTTTGGAAGTTATATTAAGCCGAGTCAGCAGGACATCCAGTGTATAACTGCAATATCTGAGATACCTAGGATGTGAAGACGATGCTTGTCATTCTTGGTTATTGAAAACCACCAATGAAGCACAACTCACTCTCAGAGGATAGGCCGAATGTCAGCTTGGACATGAGGTGATATGGAAGCTGCCAACGTGATTCGTTGTCTGAGCGCAACCAACCGATACTCGAGTCATCGAGGTGGTTGTCTCGCCGCGGTCCAGGATCATACCCCGCAATATTCACTACCACGTTGTTGATCACGGTCAGCTTTGTGCTAGCTAGACTACGGATAGCTTGCTGGCTAATACTATAGTGCTTCTAGAGCTAACGACTTTCACAACGTGCCGCGGATGGGTCAACAAGCTACGAGGCAGTAAACTGATGGCAGTCCCCGTCAGGTTGTGACTGCTATGGCCTGGTTTTAAGGACCGCGAGGGCACCGGTGCCAACAGCTTCGAAGAAAAAGAAAGCAAGATGCAATGCACCAGAAGAAAATCTAGGGAAATGAACTCCGAGAAGCAAAACGGGTTCGGGACGCAGTCGCATTGACTGCTCCCCAACCCGTCCAGTCTCCCTCTCGCATCTTCACGGGATTAAATGGGTGGAGATGAAGAGGGACTGTTGTCTGACCCGCCTCATGTTCGTTTTGTTGAACTAATTGACAGGAGAAAGAGCAGAGGCGGACTCGAACTGGGGTGCAGAAGTGCAGACTACTGACGCGCAGAGGTCTGTGATTCAGACGTGTGAATCGACAACTTCTGCAGGCGTTCTGCCGCTGCACTACCGACCCCGGTTGGTTGCTTCTTCTCAAAGCTCACCAATTGATTAATCTGAGTCCAGTCTGTAGTGTCTAGACTCTAGGTCATGTAGCCTAGGAAGGCTGATATCGTCAAATATAGAGCGCCTCCGTATTATGGATAGACCAGTCCCAATGTGGAAGAGTGTTTCACTCTCCTGATTGGATTACTTAGAGCACTCCATAAGCCGTCAGACCGCATCTACCAATTGCACCGAGACGAACAAAGTGGTGTAGATGTCCGCACGCTAGTCACGCTAACCACGCGGAGGAAAATAACCCCACGTCAGCACTGCTGTGCTCTGCCAGTCAGAGATTGACCGTCGTATTGCGTCGATTGAGCGGCCATGACTTCACGAGGTGGCTACAAGCAGATCCTCTTTGTGGACGGCCCCTCGCTTGGCCGAGGAGGCGACGCCAAGTCCCGCAACACACGGTCAGCTCTGATCCGTCGCCTTATCGGTGAGAAACGGAGTACATACCGACGGGAGGAGGAAGCCAAGCGACAGCAGTTGATCGCTGAACGTCATGCACGGGAGAAGCAGTCAGCGGCCCGTGCGTGTACCTGTAAAGGGACGGTCAGGGTCCTCAAGGATCAGGCCGAAGGCCAAGAGGGTTGCGGGTCTTCCGAAACTCTGTCTACAGGAACAAAAACTAGCGTAACAGTACCTCAAAGGCAATCTCAGTCTTCTCAGACGCGAAACTCTGACAGCGATGGGACTCTTTCCCGGAGCTGTAGGACCTGCGGAGGAGTGCGTGCGTGTAGGCAGACGCAAGATAGCACCTCCTTGGCTCCGTCTCTGAGTCTTGTCTCTAGCAGGGTAGACCCCTTTTCTCCAGTGGATGCCAACATTGGACCAAGTGTAGATGATATCCTTCACCATGGTTAGTCTACTTCCCTTCTGCACAATCTTGGTAGATGGACTAACATGACTAGCGTTCACAAATCTCTGGCCCAACTTCCGCCGTACCGATTACGCCGGCAGATGCTACCAATCGCGGCTGGGTCAGAACTGGAAAAATAATATCTTGATCTATACCACCCTATTTGCCGCCTCATGCCATCGAGACGTCCTGCGCATCAGCTACGGGTTAAATCCGGTGCTGGACACCCGGGATCAGCTGTACTACAAGGGGCGACTCCTGCGGCTGCTGCGAGACCATGTGGCTGACTATGCAGATGAAGAATGGCGAGATGGAGTCATCCTAGCAATCTTGCATCTGTCCATTAATGAGACCTTGAGACAAGTCCTCAGCCGTGACCCAAGCCCATTCACACCCCCATTTGTGGACATGCAGTCACTGTCATTCTGTGGGAGTCGGGACTACCACTCCCTACATTGGAATGTCATTTGTCACATGCTGCATCAGCTGGGCGGGATTCAGTCCATCAAGCTGTTCGCCTTGGGCTGGTGGATAACAATGTGTGTACCTACTCCCAATGACTGCAATGACTCAGCTAATCTCATCCAGCGTGGATGTAATGAAAGCAGCCCACGCCCTGACCAAACCACTCTTCCCAATGGTCGATGTGGAAGGCAATGAGATCAACCTGCCGTCTCCTCTGCGCCTCTTTCCCCTCCCGGACGACCCATCCACGAAGCCGAAACTCGGCTTTAGAGACTTACTGTCCACCCGCCCACCGGTGCATGCCACCATTGTGGACGTCTTCCTTCATCTCAGTGAATACTCCACCCTGGTGCAATGGTACTACAATCGCTCCCTTGATCTGTTAAACTGCGACCGCTTCGCAGATGTCCGCAACCAAGTCCACCACGCTATCTTCAGCCTGCCTGACGAGCATGACCCCATCGAAACCATCCTTGAGCTGTGCGACCTCTCCCCAGATGACTTCTCTGTCTCCCATGGGCTGTACCTCACCTGCCGCTTAGCAGCGAACTTGTACGCGACGCACGTTACCTTTCCCCTCCCGCGCTCGGCGCTTATCCGAGCCATGATCATTCCTCTGCTGGCCAGCAAACTAGACCAAATGACGCAGGTTATGTGCACGCCGTTGCTGCTCTGGTGTGCCACCGTGGCTGCTATCGCAGCGGAAGGAATGCCACAGCACCTGCGACTAGTAGACCATGTTGAAACCCTATGTTGGGCATTGAAGGTCACGTCTTATCCGCGTTTCGTTGAGATCCTGGAAATATTCGCCTGGGTAGAAGTCGCATGCTCGGAGGGATGTCGTCGCCTGTGGGAGAGATTGGCAGCGCAAGCACCAGAGGGGAATGACTGGAGTTATACAGCGGACGCTGTGCCCCTTAGAATAGTAATGCGCTAACGATGCAACGAGCTGAGTAATGAATCAATGATTACTTAATGCCTTAGTATATCCACACCCCGGACAAGCCTAGAAGCCTAGAAACTAAGGATGCATACGGAAGTACTGATAGCCTGAAATGGAAGTATCTCCGTGTGACGAACATCGTGACAAACCTCCGCAGGGCCCCATATGATTTTCCATCAACCATAAATGACCCACTATAAACACTCATCACGATACCCTTGCATCACCACCAATAAATGCCGTGTATTCTGCAGATCTCACGGTATTATTTTGATGAAGCGGGGAATGAACGACCAGGAACCCAATCAAGTATGGCGGCGATGGATGGCAGCATGACGACGGCCACAAGCGATGCTACCCTCTGCTGCATTCCTGTTGATCTGCAGGTCATGCGCTGCCTTGCTGTATGAGGGTCATTTCCTGTTCCTATGTGGACCTCGCTTGAACACTGTCAGCCTGGCCCTTCGGAGAATAACAATGCGATTCGATCGATAAGAAGACCGCGACTTCCGCGGGGAAAAGCAAGGAAAAGCAACAAGCAGAAAAACTACTTTTCCTGATGTCATCACCATCACAACCCGCATAACCTGAGCTTGGACTGTCCGCACAGTTTCGTTCGCAACCATGGCGAACTTCAGATTTGGAGTGGCCGTGGCCGGGACGGTAGTGACGGCTCTTGTAATGTTGCAGCTGCTCTCTATTGTGCAGACCTACAATCCACCGCCCAGCTTCAGCTTCGTTGGCAAGGGATCCAGATGGGAACACAGGGCGGCAGACAGTGTCTCCGATGACAGTGTTTTTCTGCTGGGGGCTGGAAAGGCAGACATCACTGGGTACTGATAATTCTATTTTGCTCCATGCTATAATTCTTCGTTGTGGATGGACATCCCGCTGACTCTACGGTGATAGCCCGGTGGTGGAGGTAGCCCTCAGCGGATATGCTATGCTGGATCAGATTGGCACAGGTCTGCGACAGAGAATTTATTCCCGCTCCTTCATTTTCGCAAATCCAAATCAACCGGACGATACATTTATTTACATCGTCATCGACGCGGTGACGGGTGACACTGCCGTACGAAATGGAGTCCTCCAGGCGCTCGCGAATCTGGGTGGTGATTACGCGCGCTACGGCGAGCGCAATGTCGCGTTGACTGGGACGCACTCTCATTCAGGGCCTGGCGCCTGGAACAACTATCTACTTCCGCAGATCCCTAGCAAGGGGTTCGATAAGCAGAGCTATCAGGCTATCGTTGACGGCGTGGTCCTCTCTATCAAACGCGCTCATGACAGCTTGGCCCCCGGTCGCTTGAGCTTCGGCTCCATCGATATCCAGAATGCAAACATCAACCGAAGTCCTTATTCATATGACGCCAATCCGGAGGACGAGAAAGCACGCTACTCGGCCAACGTAGATAAAACGATGACGCTCTTGCGATTCGACAGGGAGTCGGACAACAAGACCACTGCCATCCTGACCTTCTTCCCGGTGCACGGCACCTCTCTTTACAACAACAACACACTCACTACAGGTGATAACAAAGGCGTCGCCGCCTGGCTCTTTGAGCGGAGCGTTCAGGGCGATGCGAATTTCGCCGACGACTTCGTAGCCGGATTCTCCCAATCCAACGTTGGCGATACGAGCCCGAATGTGCTGGGCGCATGGTGTGAGGATGGATCTGGGCAGATGTGCCGCTACAGCGACAGCACCTGTGGTGGCAAGACCGAGGACTGCCATGGTCGTGGGCCCTTCTTCCGTGAAAAGGACAATGGTGCGAAGAGCTGTTTCGAGATCGGACGGCTTCAATACGCCGCGGCCAAGCAGTTGTATAGCCAGATGGATGCGAGTAATACTCGGGTCACTGGAAGCTCTAATGTTCGCTCCTTTCACGCTTACCGCGATCTTGCTGGCTACACATTCCAGTCGCCGTTCAATTCTAGTACGCTGACGACATGCTCGGCAGCACTGGGCTTCTCTTTCGCCGCCGGTACGACTGACGGGCCTGGCTTGTTTGATTTCACACAGAATAGCTCTGGACCTGCAGAGTCCAACCCGCTGTGGTATGTCGCTCGAGCGTTTGTTCATCAGCCATCGGCAGAACAACAGGCGTGCCAGGCGCCCAAGGATATCCTCCTGGACGTGGGAGCCAACACGGAGCCGTATGCGTGGGAGCCGAACATTGTGGACATCCAGGTCCTCCGTGTAGGTCAGCTGTTCCTCATCATCTCTACGAGTGAGGCTACGACCATGTCTGGACGACGTTGGAAAGATGCAATTGCAAAGTCAGCCAAAGACGTTCTCTCAGTTGATAGTCCGTTGGTCGTGTTGGGGGCTCCTTCAAACAGCTACGCTCATTACGTCACGACAGAGGAAGAGTATAGTAGGCAACGCTACGAGGGTGCCTCCACCCTCTACGGGCCGCACACGCTCGCCGCGTACATCAATCTGACCCTTAGCTACCTCCCTTATCTAGGCGATTCGCCTAACCCTGCTAGTTTACCGGAGATGCCCACAGGATTGCAGCCACCCATCAACACCAACAAATCACTGAGCTTCATCGCGGGTGTCGTATACGACAATGCTCCAATTGGAAAATCATTTGGCGACGTGGTCGCCTCGGCGGCCAAGACCACGTACAAGCCTGGTGAGACCGTCAACACGACATTCGTCGGAGCCAATCCGCGAAACAACCTGCGTCAGGAATCTACTTTCGCAGCCGTCGAGCGGCAGAATCCGGCCTCAGGCACGTGGGAAGTCGTGCGTACTGACAATGACTGGAACCTGCTCTATCATTGGACACGGACCAATACTATCCTCGGATACAGTGAGGTGACCCTCGAATGGCAGATTGAGGATGACTACTACAATGTGGGCAACCCAAAGCCGCTCCAGGCTGGAACGTATCGCTTCCACTATTATGGCGATGCAAAGAATGTCCAGGGCAAGATCACCTCTTTTGAGGGCATTGGCGGGCCATTCACAGTGACTTTGGGCTGATCATGTTTTATGATGTGTGTGAAGGATGAATCATTAGCTTTATCATTAGGTATGAGTTATGAATATGAGACTACGATAGTCAACAAGTCGGGAGGTTATTAATAGGCCAGACTCGCAATCGTCTCTCCAATAAGTATCAAAGGCCTTTCATCTTCTACAAATCTAGACTTCAAGGCAAGGATTGCTACCTGTAAAGGTGGCAACGCATAGATCCTAAAGAAACTACTTTCTCAATATTTCAATGGACAGATCAAAGATCTTTAAATAATCTCGTCTATTTAAAGAGATCCAGCTGAGTCACCATTGCCAATGGTGCGCTGCAGCCTCTCAGGGTCGGCGGTTGGTGCAACGCCTCAAAGCGCTTCTTTGTCGCGCGCCATCCAACCTCGTCTCGACTACCAACCATCTCTCTTTGACATCGAGCTTTGAGACAATCAACAAGATCCACAATAATGCATCTAGCCGTGTATTCTTCAGGCCTGGATCGCCTGTCCCTAGTCATGCCAGACGCTAGCTTTCTGCAGCCTAACATAAGGGCTCCTGTCGTGAAAGCCTCTATGCTCTTATAATCTCCATTGTCTGCCAGAAGAGATTGTTCCTTGGCTAGTCTATCATTCTGCTGATTGTCTGTCGCTTTCTTTATTCTCTTTCTTTTTGTCTCCTCTGTCCACCATAATGCTCAATTAGTACAAGTCGACGTCTCGAACGAAACGTCCATCCACTCTTTCGGTCTTCTCATTATTTATCAAGCATACCTTCTTTAGTCAACAGCAGCTGTCATCTGTATTTTCCAATTCTCACTCCTTAATACCGTCAAAATGCAGTTAATCCACCTCAACATCGCGGTCGCTTTTCTCGCCATAACGTGCTCGGCTGGCCCGATCGCCCAGTTTACCCCCAAGGTTCGAGATCTGGAGCAAAAGAGCCAGAGTCCTGGACCTACAGTATATCCCAGCCCGTCGGCAGTTGGTGTGCATGTACCAGCGGCTTCAGATGAAGCGAATGGTGGTTTGGATGTTGTTCCCATCACGCCTTCCGTGACACTGGATGGTACTCAGCCGGCGGTGACACAGGCTTCGTATACATCTACTGAGATTTCTGGATCCTCGATGCTTCCTGAACTGCATTCGGGGACAGTTACACCATTGGCATCTGCAGAGGTTACTTTGCCTTCGTCTACAGTGGCCAGTTCTCATGCAACAGTGGATAGTGGTACGTATAGCTCTWCTGAGGTACCCGGATCGTCCACACTTGCAGGGGAAACGCATTCGTCTGYGRKMRCTWCYTYGTCTKTGKKWKCTRCKTWKCCTTCGTCTACAGCSGACAGTTCTCATGCAACAGTGGATAGCGGTACATCTAGCTCTTCTGAGGTACCCGGATCGTCCACACTTGCAGGGGAAACGCATTCGTCTGCGATCACTTCCTCGTCTGTGGGAGCTACTTTGCCTTCGTCTACAGCCGACAGTTCTCATGCAACAGTGGATAGCGGTACATCTAGCTCTTCTGAGGTACCCGGATCGTCCACACTTGCAGGGGAAACGCATTCGTCTGCGATCGCTCCCTCGTCCGCAGAAGCTAGTTTACCTTCATCGGAGACATCTGATGTTGTGATTCCGACCACCTCTTACTCTCAGTCAGCATCTCACTCACTGTCAACTCCGAGTGTGTCGAAGTCTACAACCTCCACCTCGATCCCTGTTATCAAGCACAGCCAGACGGCAGAATCTTCACCTGAGCTTTCCACAGTTACGCCCATTTCAATCGCTATCATTTCACCAAGCTCAGCCCCGGCAAGCACACCCACCACGACATCCAGCCTGACCGTTGGTGTCGTTGGACCCTTGCCTGGTGTCGGGGGAGCCAGCTCATCTCCTTCAAGTACGCTCTTACCAACGGCTCTGTCAGAAACTGCGTCAACACCAACGGTGACCGAGACCACGACGTCTAGCGGGACTGCTAGCGTGGTAGGACCGCGACCCGAGACAGATACAACCACCTCTTCTTCCTCTTCAACAGCATCTGCATCCTCTCTACCAGACACTACACCCACAGAGGCAGCAGGGCAGATCCATAGCACCTCCAGTGCACACTCCACACCCACCACCACACAAAGCACAAGTACAGCCGAAAGTTCAAGCACACCTTCAACCTTCAACTCTGCAACACCAGCCCCATCTCCATTCATCGGAGAAATCACAAGCAGTCAGCTCCAGATCGCTAGTACTACCGCCAGCGCCGACAGTTACGCCACATCCGTCCTCACACCGGTAATTGTCCTGGTTACACCGGGCGCAGAATCGACCCCCACGACAACAACAACAACGCAGCCAGACCCAGTCGCAAACGCAAACGCAAACGCAGATCCAACAAGCACCCCTGCATCCGGCGCAAGAACTAGCCCTACCGAAGGAGACGAGATGACCACAATCCACGCGACAGCAACCATAACCAAGAGCGTGGTCGTGTTTGCTTCCAGCGCTCCTACGGCTGAAGCGCCAGCTTCAGCTGCTAGTGCTGCGGAGACGGAGCAGGGATTGGGCTCGAAGACCACACTTACGGTCGCGCCAACGGTTACGGCTGCAGCTACTGCCCCGTTCAGAGATCCGGGGGATGCCCAGTTGTCCATTGTGCCTGTTACGCCGGGGGTGATGACTGTGACCACCACCAAGACCGAGACCGAGACCGTGACTAAAACGGAGAGAGAGACTGTAACTCAGACAGTGACAGAGAAGGAGACTGTCACTTTGCGGGGAAATTAGCTAGTTAATTCTGTTGGCTTTGGCAATGTGCTAGATGTGTTAAGAACCTTGAGTTTAGAGGCAGATGCACTGTACACTGTACCATAAATTATAATTATAATCTCCTAGATGTAGTCACCGAATTTGGCCATTTCAATAATTCGTTTGTATCCCGTTATACACATTATATTCGCCCTGAACACCCGAACAACCCTAGTCTACATTAACCGATAAGGATGCGATAGTCAAAGGTCACTAAACGCGCTGAATTTCGCCTGGTAATCCTTCAGACTCGCCCACTGGCGCAGCTCCTCCTCGTCTCGGTCCCGGTCGCTCAAATAACTCATTCTACGTCCGTTTGAGTGGGGGCTTGTCCCGGCCGTTCCCGGTGTGGGCGCCGCGAGTCCCTCCAGTCGGATGAGGGTGTCGATGAAGGCGTGTAGATAGGATTCTGCCTCGGCAAGGGTGATGGGGTTGGGGCCTGGCGTGGAGGGTGTAAAGGTGGTCGTCTCGGCCCGTGAGTGGGGGAGGTTAAGCAAGGTTGACGCGACTTGGCGGACTTTACCGGTCTGACGGACGGTTAGGTAGCTTTCAACAAAGGGGGAAAAAGAAAGAGCAGATACATACAAAGCTGGCACCGTTGGGTTCCATATTGACCTCGTTGACCGACCGTAGCAAGACAAACAGATCTCGAACGACGAGACGGCGTTCTTCTGCCATGGCCATTCCAATGTAGTCGCTCTGAGCGGCATCGTCGATCCCCTTGTGCGCATTGCCCTCCACTTTAACTGGAGTTCCGGGTCCTCCCTCCTCGGAGGGTCGGTGATACATCTTCCAAGTGGCGTAGAGACTCCAGTACTTCTCGGCCAAGTAGGATCTGGTGGCCAGTTGGCTCACGTAGATATTGGCCTTCTGGATCTCGTACTGGATATGGCGACGCTCGCGCATCCAGAGGTCCTCAGCCGCATCCACGGGATTGTTCCGGTGAGGGTGGAGTGATAGCTCCGGTGGCACGTTGGCCAAAGCCGCTTTGGAATTCTGCAAACATTCGAATAGCAGAGACCGTTGCCGCTCCCAGTCAACGATTTGCCCGCTGCCGAACGCAACCTCCCAAGCGGACAGGGAGTTGTACGAGTTATAGACCCGGACGTTGGCGTTGAAACCCACCAGCTGCGAAACACGGTTGGCTGGCTGAGGTTCGACATGCGTTCTGAAAATAAACTCGTCGTCCACTTCAAGGGGTAATGGTGGGTAGCGGTCGGTCGGCGTCTCTGGCGGAAGATAGATCGGGGTGTCAGTGGAGCCTAACTGCTGTATTGATCGGTAGCCGGCTAGCGTCACATAGAACAGTCGCCGCGCGAGCTCCTGCTCGATCAGGTCCACTGGGCGCTCAGCTGGGCCACTGAGCCGATCATGTGATATGCCCGACGAAGAAGAGATCGGGCTTGTTGGCCCCAAGGACGACTGCACGGTCGACTGGCGGCAGAGATCGTACACATGCAACATCGTGCGGCACTCGGCAAGGTAGACCCGACATCGCCGGATGTTGTAGACATATGCCGAGCAGAGACCCAGGAAGTAGCTGATGGCAGCGTCATAGACTGTGGCGCTCCGATCGAGGTACCCGACACCTCGAGCTTGCACAGCAACATCATGACAGCGCTTGACCAAGGCAAGGGAGTGGGGAAAGGCCGCTTTCTCTGCCTCGGTCTTGAGATGAAGCTTTGGTCTCCTCGGGAAGGATGCCACCAGGCTCCCGATCATCGAGGCCAGGAGGGCCAGGAATGTCGGATTGGTGGTGTCCTCCCGTCGCTCAAAGGCGACGCGGAATGAGGGCTCATGAGGGATGGGGACCAATGGATGAATATACGTGAAGAAATCATCGACCAACAGCCACGCTGTGGGCAAAGGGCAGATGGATTCTACCGAAGATGGAATTGAAGTGGATGCGAGACTCTGGTTAACTGTGGATATTGGTGGAAGCGTCGGAGAAAAATCTGACGGACTGGGAGAGATTGCAGTAGTAGGAGCACTAGGTGAAGCTCCTAGTGTCTGTCTCTTCAGCGCCTCTGCATGACGATTCGGAGGGCCACGACGTCTGCTTGGCCTGTCATAGGTACAGGGGATGTCTAGGCTTGCACATGACCGACAGGGTGGTCCACTTGTATCACACTTTAGCCGATAAGATTAGCCTGGCGGTCCTAATTAAGATCAGATCTATAAAGATCTGATCTCGGCAAGAGAGGTACTTTCCTTGACCTTGCGTATACTACAAGCATCACATGCTTTTCGCAGTCTGGTTTTGTTGTCCATTGGCACATCCGAGTGATTTCCTTACCATTTCCATGCCTCAGGCCGGAATCATCGGGGATTCAGGCACTCAATCCTGATAAAAGCCGCTTATGAGGCCAACAGATCTCCGGAATCCTTTCTCCACAAGAGAGATGATGCTCCTAATGGATCAATGATCCGGGGAACCGACAATTGTCGAATGACAATGACGACGTTCAAGGTATGGCCTGGAGATCCCCCTATATCTAGTGCCCGCGGAACCCGAAAGACGAATACAAAGCTACCCCACCACGCGAGTCACTGTCGGACGAGGTTGAAAGATAGCACAGTGAGAACGAATAATCAAAGATGAAGACAAGAACCATCCACTCGTAGAAGCGATAGCATGGTTTTGCCTTCTAAAGTTCGAAGTTGGTTCAACAGAGCAGTCCGAGACTCGGGGAGGTGATGAAACAGCTACCCGAACGTGGCGGCGATATCGGTATTATTGTACACTGAGGCACTTCAGCAGTGCAAACAGACTAGATACTGACTGTTCTGGATCTCGGGTCAAGACTTGCCGAGTAATGCTTGCAAGTACTTGTAAAGGAGCGAAGACATTCAAAGTCTACCTATCAAACGTCGAGCCGCTGGTCTGGAGACTTCGTGAATGTTACCGTTTCACCTCAGTGCATGTCACGTGAGGCGTATCTCCTTTCGTGTGGTCAAGTCCAAATAAACTTTCAATTAGACTACTGAGAAAACAAGACGACATCGTCAGGCCTGAACCTCCGAAGAAAGCTGGGGACGAGGATTTGAAACCTCGGATTCATATCAAAAATTTATGATTCGACCAGACTTCGCCAGAACAAAGAACTATCACAGTCACAGGACCGTCCATGGATGTCCGATTTAAGAAGGAACTCCTCATTAATGCAGTCACTAACGGCATATCGTGTTTTAAACTCGGCTAAACCAGTGGTATAAGGCCAAACAGGCGAGGGGTTTAGATTATATTGTCATCATCATGATACTCGTTAGTCATGCCGTCATGTCGTCCTCGTAAAGCATCACGTCTGTTCTCAATGTCTCTTACCCAGAGGGCAGACCCAGCCGCAGTTGACATGAGGAAGAACATCGAGAAGGCAGGAATCAGCTGTAGAAGCAGAGCAACTGTTCCGAATCTGTGTCCACAAATCAGAAATGATTGGCCGAATAGATCAATGCGCAAGACGAGGTACATACGTAGTGTATTGAAGCTGCCGATGACGGATCCTTTCCTTCCTTTGTTTCTTCGACAGATCTAGCATTTGGAAATACCGCCAATGATGAAATGGCCCCGCGCGATAACCGGTCAACAACAAGAACATTGGCGTGCCTGCGACGGGGATGAAGTTCAAGGGCAGCAAGACTATAAACTCGATGATCTGCCGCAGAGAAAATGGCGAATACACCGCGCTGTGGGTCGGTTTACCCAGCCGCTTGACAACGTCGTCGCCCTGGGGATACAGGACCCTACAAGCGGTGACGAGCTCGCCATGGCCCTCGTTGACAAGAACAGCATCAAAGATGTCCACCAACGTCTCGTCGACAAAAAATGCCTCAAACAGTAGCGCTACGATGGCCGCTCCTTCTCCAAGAACGAGAAATGCACCATTGACCCAAGCACCGGCGCCTTGGAAGATCGCGAGAAAGGCAACTTGTGGCAGATATGTGAAAAGAAAGAGGATGAAGTAGATAAATGTAGAAAGCAGGACGATAGGTATCAAACGCGCCCGAAACAGCGGCCAAAGAAATCGGTGCGACGCAAAGTAGTAAATCCCCTGTGACATTCATGAAGCGGTCAGCGAATATACAGGCAACGAGATTAATAGGATAAACGTACACGCAAAGGATATAACCAAGCAGCTTTGCTAGGATCCCACAGCCTGTTCATTTCAGTTCTAGCCAAGGCAAAGCTACAGTAACACCCTAGTATGTCAATCTCGTTGTGATCATAGTTGAAAGAGGGATGTGATGATCTTCAGGCGGCCTCGTTCAAACATGCCAAGAGAGCCGTCCTTATCGATAAGCAGTAGTATCAACACTATAAAACCAGAAATTTCTTCCCGCGACTCAATCTTTTTTCTTCTTTTCTCTTTCATACTAAACTGATCATCCTCCTTATTCACTCTGATATCCACATTTCTCAATGGATCCTGGAGGGGAAATAGGAGGTCAGATGAACGATTGCTGACTTACCCCAAATTCTTCTTACTTTTGTGGAGCGTTTGGAAATATTGACAGCGTACATCACTTTTCGGTATTGCTGGACTGGCCTCTGGAGCCATACGAAATGGAGTGGACCAAAGGACAAATTCGCCTGCACATTGCTGCATAAGTAGAGCAGGTTCATGATATCTCGCTGTAGATCCTATAATGGCTGCTGACAAAGTCTACGACTTGGTCAATGTTGCTCACTACGGCCGTTGGCTCTAATTTCCAGCTCTGCTCTGTCTCTCCAACTGCAGTTCTCGAGGTCTACAAAGACCGTTCCTACGCTCAGAGCTCCTGTGACATCAAAAGCATTTCCGTTGACCAAACATACGCCTTTCCATGCATTAGACTTTCAACCCTGTCCGCCAAGAGATAGTAGACCGCCAGTGAGGGCTTGAATTGCCCAATTGTCATCGAATAGAGATAATATCCGGGATACGTCTGCGTGAAATTGCAATGTCTTTTGAGCGCAAAATCGTGTTGGAAATCTTAGAATGGGTGCCGGCGACCACCTTCATATTCGGGACCGCTGCCATTTCTCGGGTAGCTCGATGTAAATACCGGCTATACTCGAGAGAGCTACCCATGCTGCTTAGTCTCCAGGTATATTCAAGTGCTCTTCAGCTTTTCGCAATTCTCTGTGCTCTGGTTTCGTGGAATATAGCTCCAGCTAGTTGCCGATGGTGTTCGGGGAAGACATTGCCATAGATATCGAGAGCTATCACAATTTCTATAGCATTGTTCCAGGAAAATTCAGGGATCATATAAGTCAGTCTACAGTACACGAATCGAATGATAGTCAGAGATCAGCAGCAGAGATGTACCTGCTTAAAGCTCCTTTAAGATGACCGCCTCAAACATCATAGGCAACACCACCAGCGATGATGTCAATTCTCGATAAGCAGGGCGGTGATGGTTCGTGTTTCCACCACCTTCAAATCCGGACAGCCATCGCGCACTGCCAGAACTACGACACATCTACGCCCGTCGACTCAGCATCAGTCTGTGCGACTCGATGACCTCGCGTGGAACCAGCGAGGGGAGCAACTATGAGGTCTTTCGGGAATGTCTCTCCAGCGCAATCGTGCAAAGATCCGATAATGGCAGACCCAACCGGACATCGAAGCGAAAGGCGCAGAAATCCAAACGCGGCACTAGGAAACTCGCTACTGATGCAGCTGATACCGATACCACGGATTCCGGTTCCTCGTCTCTACCATCTCGGGTGAATCCAGAAGAGCTGGCCGAGTTCATCGATGTACGAACCCCGCCTTACAGGATCACGAGGGTATAGAGGCATACTGAACAGAGACTACAGTTCCTCGCATCAGAAACCTTCCCCTCACTACCAACAGACCTTCAAACCCTCTCCTACTCAACCATCCAGCACGACCCCGTCCTCGCAGACAAATACACCCCCTCCCCGCTCCCCCGCTCCCTCCTCGAGTCTATAACAGCTACCGTCCCCGTCGCCGTCTCCGACTCCCTCTCCGTCTACGGCCTCGTCCCCGACCCGTCCGACGTCCCGGACTTTTTCGCCCCAGTGCTGAGCGAGTATGTGGCCAGCGTGACCGCCGCGCCGCCGGTATGGGCGACGACGCGCACCGACGCCTGCGAGATCTGCGAGCGCGACTGGATCCCCCTCTCGTACCACCATCTGATTCCACGCGGCGTGCATGCAAAGGTGCTCAAGAAGGGGTGGCATGAGGAGTGGATGCTGAATAGTGTGGCGTGGCTGTGTCGGGCGTGCCATAGTTTCGTGCATCGGATGGCGAGTAACGAGGAGCTGGCGAGGGAGTACTATACCATCGAGAGGATAATGGAGAGGGAGGACGTACAGGATTGGGCGAAGTGGGTGGGAAGGGTGAGGTGGAAGGCGAGATGAATGCGATGCGTCTAGCTGGAGTTTGGGATCATGCAATGCTTCCTTGAAATTAGATTCTAGAGACGTAGTCTGGTCATGAATAGTCTATGTAGATAATGATATCCTATTGTACATGAGATGCAAATCTCCAGGCATATGCGACTTTTCCCAAACCTGTGTATATCTATCATGTCAATTTGCACAAGAGAAGAGAAGGAATTCAACCAGGTAAGAATACAGTGACCTGCCAGAGGAGGTTACAGAAGAGCAGGTCGTCTCGGTAATTGAGATAGAGAAGAGCTTAGAGGTATCTCTTCTCATAGATCTCTTCGTAGCACTGGATGTGATCACCCACAGCAAAGTCGGTCCAGCCTTCGAAGCCGATACCACATTCCGTGTCTTTGCGCATTTCTGTCACGTCCTTCTTGACGTTCTTCAGCGACGCAATCGTGCCTATACATTCAGTCAGTTATCGATGCCTTAAGTGTGAAGTCCCCAAAAGAATAAAGCATACCGTCATAGATCGTGTCCTGTCCCCTCAACACTCGAACCTTCCTGGCCCGGTGGATCACACCATTACGGACTTTGCATCCCGCAATAGCAACCTTCTCTCTTCCCTTCAAGGTGATCTCGAAGATCTGACCAACTTCTGCTTCACCCGTGACACGCTGTGTGACCGATGGCGCCAGGTGCTCACTGAGCGTCGCCTTGACTTCATCCATGAGCTTGTAGATGATATTGTGATTCATGATTCTGACCCCCCGCAGTTCCGCCATCCGGGACATGGCAGGGTCGATCGGCATATTGAAAGAGATGATGTTGCCGCTTGCTGTGGCTGCATGCTCAATGTCAAACTCACTGATGGGCCCTACTTCGGAGCGAAGCACATTGGCATAGACTTCGTTGTTGCCAATGGCCGTCACAGAATTGAGCACCGCCTCGGCAGAACCGCCAACATCGGCCTTGATGATGAAATGCACCGGTTTGGGTCCGGATGCATCCTGGTCAGCAAGAGCTTCCGCTCCCTCGTCCTCCTCTTGCCGTCGCTTTTCTTGCTGTTCTCGACGTGCTTCGTTGATGGCCGATGTGTCCTCACTCAATCTTTGAGTTTCCGACTTCTCCTGGCGATACTCCACGACGTCCTTGGCATGCTGCTCGTCCTCCGCCTGGAGAATCTCGGTACCGGCAGTGGGCTGCTCCCTCCAACCATCAATTTCCACCGGCATGCCGGGAGAAGCTTCGGAGACGGCGACACCTGCTTCATTGCGAAGCGTGCGAACACGAGCCCACGTTGTACCAGCGACGATGATATCTCCCGGTCGCAGGGTACCACGTCTGATGAGAGCCGTCGCAACACGTCCGTAGCTCTTCGTTGTAGCTTCAATCACCCAGCCTTCCACCGCACCAGCTTTGTCGGCTCGATGGTCAAGAACCTCCGAGAGGGCGACGATAGCCTCCTCGAGTTCCAACATGCCCTGGCCGGTTTTTCCGCTCACACCGATAGCCTGGACATCGCCCCCGTAGTCTTCCACATGGACACCATGTACAGAGAGGTCTTGCTTGACCTTCTCTGGGTTGATACCTTCTTTGTCGATTTTGCTGACAGCGACAATGATGGGAACGTTGGATTCGGTGGCGTGCTTGATGGCCTCAATAGTCTGTGGTTTGACACTGTCGTCCGCAGCAACCACCAGCACGACAATGTCAGTTACGTTGGCACCGCGACGACGCATATCCAAGAACGCTGCGTGGCCAGGTGTGTCCAAGAAGGTGATAGTCTTGCCCGAAGGCATAGCTACGGAGAATGCACCGATGTGCTGTGTAATACCCCCGTGCTCCGATGCGGCCACAGACGACTTTCGGAGCCAGTCCAGAATGGTGGTCTTGCCGTGATCGACGTGACCCATAATCGTCACTACCGGTGGCCTAGGCGGCAATGCGGATTTGTCTTCTGGCTCGGGAGCAGCAACCAGGTCCTGATCATCAGCCTCGAATATAGGTTCGAAGTTGTACTCGCTCGCGATCAAGCCTGCGGTTTCAGCGTCAAGAATGTGGCTGTACGAGACATCTTCAAATCCCATTTCTTCCATTCTCCGAATGAATTGAGCCGGCCGCACACCAATGACATCAGCGAGGTTGCTGACGCTGATGAATTCCGGAAGGTAGAGAGGACTGGGAGCCGCCGCCTCGAGCTCCTTCTGCCGGGCCTTCTCTTTCTTCTGGCGCTTACGTTCCTGGCGGCGACGGCGGCGGTCGTCTTCTGGGTCAAATTCTTCGTCGTCAATATCTCCTCGTTCCTTGCGACCTTCCCACCGCTTGGGCTTTTGCCCGCTCTGAGCCTCTGCTTCATATGTTTGTTGAAGTTTCTCCAGGGCTGACTGGTCCCATGTCCATGGGTCTGCCTCCGGTTTGGATGATTTGCGAACTGCTCCAGAAGCTTGGCGGTCGGCACCGCGGGTTCCTGAAACCTCATCCCTAGCATTCAACTGTCGCTGTTCTGCAATGGACTGCCTCTTTGATTCAGTCGATGCAGGTGGAAGTTCGGTCTTACGTCCTGTCTGCACAAGGTAGCCGTCAAGCGCGACGTCTTTCAAACCTCCGCCCTTTGTGCTTGATTCCCGTAGACGGCGTCCAGAGTTTTGGGTTTCATATTCCGACCGCAACGAGTGGGCCAGCTTCCGAATCTTTATGGCGTTCTGCTCTTGTTTTTTCGGACGAGGCGGCTCCCGGGCTGGCTTGTCCACTTTCGGCTTTGGGGTATTACAGCGTGGACAGGTGCTGCTCCTCCCGAAACAATGGTACTCGCATTGTGGGC
Source organism: Aspergillus pseudoviridinutans (assembly GCF_018340605.1). Classification (NCBI taxonomy): domain Eukaryota; kingdom Fungi; phylum Ascomycota; class Eurotiomycetes; order Eurotiales; family Aspergillaceae; genus Aspergillus; species Aspergillus pseudoviridinutans. The sequence goes on along the minus strand of NW_025091282.1, from coordinate 2,991,024 downwards.
AATACCAATCCTTCCCTATAAGCTTTTTCTTTGGTCTGCCCGAAGTCACATCGACTTTTTTCTCTGGTTGGCGCTCCCGTAACGAAGCGGAGGATCGCCTCGTTCCGGCAGCATCGAGCACTCGTAACAAATCGTCCGTCTTTTCTTGTAGCGCAGGCCTCTGCAGTCTTTTTTTCTCCACCTCCTTCTCCTTCGCGGTGGCTTCCTCCCTTGCTACTAATGAATCGCGAAGCGCTAGTTCAGCCGGACTCAATGTGGCCGGTTTGAGCGCCTGCTTAGCTCCCCAGCGACCACCAATTTTCGAACCTCCCCATGCTGGACGGGATACCGACCCATCTTCGTTAGGATTCGCTGGCTCGGATGACGATTCAAGGATCGCTAGGGACGAACGAAAGCTCCGTCGGGGAACATAGGCTGGTATCGGAGCAGAAGCAGATTTCCTGGACCTGGCTGGGCACGACCATTCGGGCCCGTGACGGCGAGAGAGCTGTGATGTTTCTAGATGAGAATCAAAATCGAGGACTGCAGTTGAGTTCACTTACCTCCACGACTAGCCTCCTATGCATAATTCGATGGAAGAGATCACACCCTCTCTCTCTCTCCAGCACTGCTATGATAGTCGGAGCGTTTTCCTCGGGGGTCAAATTTCCAGACGATACACGATTACATACCCGGTAAATGAAATACGCGTTTCCAGACGGGGTTTCCCGCGCACGAGGTCACGTGCGTCGGCGCATCCGCCGAATCGGAGACAAGAATTACATGGCTGCAGTGGAGAGATCCCACCATTCCGCCCCGATAAGAGGTGCTAGGATCTTTTATATCCCTTAAGAGAGAGATTCCTCTGGTCCTCCGGGAAAGTGAGTCAAATCCTCTTACTTCGCGCCGAACCATCTTGTGGGAGATAAACCCGCGCCAATTGCCGCAGAGTCTTATCGCAGATCAACTCGGGTCAATTGTTACGCCAAGATGGAGTCGGAGGCCTTTGAGGACATGCAAAAGGGCGGAGGAGCTCTGCGCACCCTCAAGGATTTGGCTGCTGGTGCTGCGGGCGGCGTTGCGCAGGTGCTTCTTGGTATGTAGATATCGATCCTTGATTCTAGTCAACTGTATGCGCTTGCGATACTAACGGCTTGTAGGACAGCCTTTTGGTGGGTGAACCAGAGACTCACAGATAGAGTCAAACCTTGGTTAACACTTATCAGATATTGTCAAGGTGCGGTTACAGACGACGTCAGAGTACAAAAGCGCTCTTGACTGTGCCACGAGAATCTTCAAGAACGAGGGTCCCTTGGCTTTCTACAAGGGGACTTTGACCCCACTCGTTGGTATCGGTGCCTGTGTAAGATTCAACTCCTTGACATTTGCTGGCAAGAAGAACTCATGTCCTGCAGGTCAGCGTACAATTCGGTGCGTTCCATGAAGCCAGAAGACGGCTGGAGGAGCTCAACAAGAAGAAGTATGCCGATCCCACCCTCTCCTACGGCCAGTACTACCTGGCCGGAAGTTTCGCGGGTCTCACCAACTCCGCCCTCTCGGGACCCATTGAGCACGTCCGTATCCGCCTGCAGACGCAGCCTCACGGCGAGGGCCGCTTGTACAGCGGACCCCTCGACTGCATCCGGAAACTCGTTGCTCAGGGAGGCGTGCTGCGCGGTCTCTACAGGGGCCAGAACGTCACGTATTTCAGAGAAGCCCAGGCCTACGGTACCTGGTTTCTGACCTTCGAGTACCTGATGAACCAGGACGCCAAGCGCAACAACATCAAGCGCGAGGAGATCTCCAGCATCAAAGTCGCGACCTACGGCGGTCTTGCCGGTGAGGTCCTGTGGCTGAGCAGCTACCCCTTCGACGTGGTCAAGAGTAAGATGCAGTGCGACGGCTTCGGTGCGCAGCAGCAATTCAAGAGCATGACCGATTGTTTCAAGAAGACTTTTGCCGCGGAGGGCTTTGGCGGCTTCTGGAAGGGCCTGGGGCCGACTCTGCTGAGAGCTATGCCCGTGTCTGCGGGTACCTTTGCTGTGTACGTTCCGCTTACGTTGTCGATATGACTTTTGTGCTGACTTGTTATAGTGTCGAGCTCACCATGAGAGCATTGGGCTAGACATGCCTGTCTAGTCGTGTTTTGTCATTGTTTCTTTCAGTTAGATATCCAGATCTCGTTCATTTCAACATGAGATTGAAGGAAAAGTTTCATGAGGCAGATAGAGGATGTTCATACTTTATTCATATTGGGCCTTTGTTTATATGTACATGGTCGAACGATAATGAGACTCAGAACGATCCCCCCCCCCAAGTGCTTACCCTCTTCCAGAGTTATCAACTAGATCGCCAATGAAAAATCTCCAAAGAAGTCCTGCCACGCGGTAGGGAAGTAGAAAAGATTCAGTCCAGGAAAATCCCACTCCGTGACAAACTGCTCGGGCACAAACGACTGCAGATCCGCCTGCGCATCGAACAGCTCCCAGAACGGAACCATGGCCGCCTGGTCAACGTCCATCCCGCTCTCCTGCACGGCCCTCCCGTATTTCTCAACGCTGAGCTTGAGAATCTGCAGGTAGATCTTACTACTACCGTTCGTGTTACCTTGGGCGTCCACGCTCTTGGTCAGTTCGCTGAGCAGTCGATTCCCGTGCTCGAGGAGCTCCTGGTGTTCTTCTTTCCGTTCCGGCAGGAGACGCGAGAGCTTGAGGAGGAGAAGGAAGCAGAAGGCACACTTGGCCCAGACAAAGTCCATAGCGTATTTCAGTTTCGCCAGATAGAAGTCCGGCTCGCTGCTGATCAGGCGCAGGTGCTTGCGGGCGCTTGCCTTGGCCATGACTAGGATATTTCGCTCGGAGGGAGACATTGCCCTGTCGGATGTTAGCTGACGAGCGTGGGAATGCAGCTCGGAAAAACGCACGCAACATTCTCTACGCCCATTGATCGCAGCGCCTTGCAGTAAAGCATCATCTCGGCCCAACATTTCTGTACGCGCAGTGCGAGCAGGAGGAACGGCTTTTCCGCTTCGGCGGGGATCGAGTCTTCTGTAGACGGTAAGCCATTAGCATGCTAGGTAGCTCGGTAACCTTCAATGAGCTTACCGATAATGCGCAACCAGTCACTGATACCAGTCAGTATATCACGCCATAGGATTGAGAGGAGAGGGATACGAACTCGAACCAGAGATCAAGTTCAACCTTGACCTCTTGCACGAACCCAGCAATGTCTGAGCGAATAAGAGTCTCTTTGCCGCTCAAGGTATCGTTGATAGTAGCTGCTGGAGATCAGCTGAATCGTTCAGAACACAGGTCACATTTGTGGGACTACCTCTAATGGCGTTTAGCTGTAACGATGGTCAGTTTCTTCACAGTGAAGTGGCCTTTCTGTTGACCTACCTCAACTTGAGAGAACAGACGCAAATCCAGAACAGTCGATGAAGGGTGTTTCAGCAATGTTCGACACCGACGTGCGTTCCCAAGCAATCGGATGCCCGGCGGTTTGCCGCCATCTACACGAAAACTAGACGATGATTGTCAAATCCATCCATCCAGTATCGACCAAGAGCGGCTTACATATGCTCCAAGACCAGTAGTCCGAACCAGGTTCTGGACTTTCGCAATAAACTGCGTTCCTCCTCTGTAGATCCAGAAGTTCCATGTAACTCCTCAACTTCTTTCATCGACATACGCTGGGTCAGCTCCTCGAAAGCTTCGTCCAGGTCCAGATCTAAGGCCATTCGAGTAGCGAAGGATAAGATCAACGAGCGCTCCGTAGAATAGCAGGCGACAACGAGCAATGCTTGGACAGACTCCAGGCAATTCAACCTCTTGTTTTGAATGATGACATTAATCCACTTCTTGAGTTCCGCGTGCAGTATATCGGATATCTGAGGACCGAACCCTAACATATGTTAGCAGAGCGCCTTCGGCAGGCATAGTGCAAGATTGGCAATTACTGGGTTCGATGCGGCTTCCTATCGTGCAGATAGCGTTGAGTAGGATGCTGCTTCGCGAGCGCACCGAATCGAAGGTATCGTAGTCAGGGTCGAATACCGGGATATACCTGTCCTGTTTATAGCAACGTACGTATTAGCAAGCCGGAATGAAGATACAGAAGTAGTGTAACACATACGCAACCTTGGAAGAATCTGTACCATCTTTGGTTAGCAAACGATGGGTCAAAGTACGAACTTTGGCAAGGGATCTCACGTGTTGAAACAAGAAATGGCATGGTCTGGCGTCATCAAGCCCTTTGAGATAAAATCCGCGACCGGCTCGTCGCGGATCTCGAAGCCAGACCGTTTCCTCTTTGTCACACTGCCTGCTTCTGTGATGATAGTTTGCATGCGAGAATGGGTAGAAACTTCTCCAGGGCTGGCAGCCAGCCCATGTACCCCTGATTGGTCGCCAGCCTGGGCCTCTGCATAATTGGCCTCTGGAAGTTGAGGCACAATGGTGGACCCAAGCATCATCTGAGAAGCAGGGGACATATGGCACTCTGGGCCTTGTCCATTAGGAGGCAGATTCCCTCTATGAGGCGCCTGGCCCTCAGTGACGAGAACTCGGGCGTCCGGATTTGAACATGTCTGCAGAAGATCACGTAGAGCATCCACTTGCTCTCTGAGATGACGAACCTCAGCTTCGACATTTTCGAGTCTCCTGCGGAGGCGTCAGTCATACAGGGAGTAAGCGTAAAACAGGTGCGAGTACATACTCCGTCGCAGGGTCCTTTGGAATGTGGAAAAAGACACATCGCTTTTTCAGTTTGTTGCACCTGTAGACAATCAGCACCATCGATCTCCCTAGCATGGATATGAATGGTGGCGAATGGTACCTGGTGCAAGGCCTCTTCCCATCACATTTGACCTGGGTACATTAGCGACGAGCCACAGAATACCATAGACGAAGAGAACATACCTTTGATGTTCGACAAGCGCTACAGGCTCTCTAGATCACGTTGTCAGCTATATTGTCGCATGTGCTCAGACAGATGGGGAGAGGGAAACATACCGGAATCCGCTTCTTACCCGGTGGAGCCGACACGACACGGGATGATGCATCTGAATCCATCGCAGGATGAATACATATCACATATCCAGTAAAATACACTGGCAGCTACTCGTTGACTGCGGGAGAATCTGGGGAAATCAAGGTTCCAGCGGAACAGTGTTGAGAAAATAGACTCAGTGGGGTGACACCCTCATCGGGATTAAGCCGGCTCGGCATTGTGTATAGCATAAATCTACGCTGGAATAGAACAGTGAGACAGGTCGTGTTTATACGGCTGAGAAGAATGGCAGTGGATATATGCTTCGAATTTAAGAAATATAATACAGATTTAAGTCTGAATGATTTCCTTCATGATCAAATTAGAGGCTTATCATCAACTGAGTGAGTTATCAATCCAACCTAATCAATAATACAAGTAGCAGATATCCAACAACAAAAACATGGATAATAAATTAGAATACATAGACAAAGTCCTCATTTTGCCAGTCCGTAAGGTCCTTGAACGCATTGTCTTGGGTGACAGTCTGCTGGATAGGCACCCCCTCCTTGTCTACTGGTACAGCACCAACAGAGTACATCGAGTGATCGATGATAATCGCACTCTTGCCCATTGAAACTCGCTTCTGGGAGTGCTTCTTGTTGAGAACCCAGAGATACACCAGGTTTATACTTAATGTGAGGGTTAGAGCTTGAGTGCCGCGAAGGGAAAGGGTAACAACTTACAGGCAAAGAAGAACCAGAACGCAGAACATGGCGAGGCTGTTTTTCGTTAGTGTGCAGGAACGAGTCGGGTGTGTCTCATTGCTTACTTTGAGAGCAGACCACGTCTGTAAAGCGGCGCTTCGGCGGTTGTGTAGAGAGTGGGACCAATGATCTGAAAAACATTAGCATGGGACTCTCTATTGTCATTCTGCTGTAGGCACACTTACGTTGCCAACGCATTGTCCGACAATCAACAGACCAGTCGTCACTTTCTTCTTCGTTTCGCCGGCGGTGTTCGCAGCAGACCAGGAATAGACCATAGGTGCTAAATATCGGTCAGCTACAGTAAAAAGCATACCTCTTAGGAAACATACTGATGCCCGGGTAGACGGAAAGCTGGCTGTTGTTAGCAACACTCCTCAAAAAGGGTATTCATGACGTACAATGTAATATCCGGCAAGCAAAATACCGCGATGTTCTGCATCGTGTTTAATTTGCAGTAGCATTACGCAGCCAGCAATTGCAGGTAGACACAAGAGCATGACCACAGGCCCCTTCATCTTGATGAAGGTTGCCAGCCACGCTCCACCCAAAGTGGCCACAAGTTGTACTGCACCGAACGGAATGTTGAAAAGAATGGTCTTGAACTGATCGAATCCAAAGGACTTGATAATAAGGGGACCGAAGGTGGAGATGCCGCCGCTAGGGATCCTGCTTCGGTGTGAGCCACAGTGTTGGTACAACGAGTATCTGGTCCTCTTACGAGATCGAAAACATCAGAGCAAACCAAATCCATGACTTCAGGTCCAAGCAGGCCTCTTTCACATGATCCCATTTCCAGTTGTGAGTCTCGATTCCTTGCTGGTTCATGCGAAGTCTAAATCATCGTTAGGACCAATGTGCCATAATGCTTGCCCCGAAATCTTCTGGTAGAATACCTTTCAATAGCGATCAGTTTGTCTTCCTCATTAAGAAATTTAGCACGTATGGGCGAGTCCGGCATATACAGCCTGAACAAGGCGCGTTAGCAACTTCCAACATTAGAAGTGATTGATCAGCATCAACTCACAGAACCACGGCGGAAAACACGACGGTAATGAGACCGAAAAATAAGAAGATAATCTATTTGATAGTCAGTCAAACGTTCGTGAACGCTGAAGAGACGTAGTATCGCTCACCTGGTAGGGTTCAAAGGTCGACGAGCCGATATGTCCAAGGCCCCACGTTATTAGACTGCCGAACTATTTGGCAAAGGTGTTTGTTAACACAGCTCTGGAAGAATGACTGAACCCTTTTCAAATGCTAAACTTACCATAAACACCACTCCATTCATGGCGTACCATGAGCCCAGTCGAACAGGCTGCTCGAGCCGACGATACCACATCTGCGTAACGGCGATAAAAGCCGGGGCTTTGCTCTCACAGTCAGTAATCAGTGATGGATGCTGACACGATATGAAAACACTCACCAATTCCGGCCTCAAACAGACCAAGGAACATCCGACAGACCAGCAAGCCTGGGAAGGTGTTCGCCGCCGTCATGCATGTCAACGAGACACCCCACAGAAGAGTGGTGCAGGCTAAGAATTTCCCAAGGGGAACCTTCACCAAGATATAGGCGATCACGGGCTGAGCAACAAGCTGTGCGACATAGACGACCGATCCTAACCAAGAGTATTGATTGCCATGAAGATGGGCTTTCTCGATCAAACCGAAAACTGATGCATACGAGAGGGTCGACTTGTCGAGCTGTTGCAGGAAATAGATGCCCAAGAGTATAGGCAATAGCCTCAAGTCGATCCGTCGCAAAACTCGAGCGTTATTCTCTGCAGTAAGGACGGTCGAGTGGCCCACTTGCTCAATGAGCTGAAGGGCGACATCTTTCTTTGTCTCACTATGAAGCGTATGATCTTGAGAAGGGGCAGGATGAACTGTCTCGATCAGTTCCTCATCTCTGCCCTTACCGACTGCCGGCTGTGCTGCGAGGGACATGGCTCCTTGTGCTTCTCTGGGCTTGATTGAAAGTTGCAGCTGGGTGAAGGATTCTTCAAGTGCCTGAAGGGCCAAAAGACAAGCTGAGAAGGAGAAAAGAGAGGGGCGTGACTCTGATAGTATGGGTCGCCGAAGTCACTGCGGGATATGCGAGCATACAAACTCGATTCCGTGACGACCTGTCATGTTGATCAAGGAGACCTTTTTATCCACCGAGGACTGAGTGTGTTCGAGAGTGAAGTATGGGGAACCCCATGGGGAGGTCACCCCGGACGACGCGACCCAAAACCCGATGGCAAATGGCAGCGGAAAATCATTATTAGCTGGGTCTGCAAAGTCAATTGCGAGACCAAGGCCATCTAGCCTTGGTAGCTTATGGGAAATATGAAGCTAAAACCTCAGATTGCATGGCATGACTCTTAGCGACGGGCAACCTCCGACGGCTCGTCCAATCAATCGAACGGGATCGGAAGTCTACGAAGCGGGGCGAAGGTTCGTGTTAGTCTGGGGATATATGAGTTTCGGATTTCGGTGGGAAGCCCCGATGGCCATCTTCAACCTGAAGAGTCACCAGGTCAGACAAGTCGCGGAGAAGACGGCAATGGACCGACGAAGTTCTGCGGGGATGAAGAATGTCATCGGAGATGTAGGCCGAAGACCGATCATATACTCAGTGACACCACTCATAGGCTTATCCACCTTACCCTTTTTCGAATGAGGGGATAATGAGGGGAAGCATTGAAATAGATATGATGTCGTCGTACTTTAGACTTCTTCTCCTGTAAAGTATCCGCGAGAGTTGTCCTGACTTGCTTCTTTCGAATTAATTGACCTCGCGGCGCACCTAACGAACTATAGCAATCATGCCTCAAAAGGAATTATGCCCCAAAGGCTACCAAGAACAGCCTTCAGGAAATACTGCGGCGGGCCCCTCAGTGTATCTGCGCTCGGGAAACTCGAAAGATCGTTCCTTTGATTTCTCATTCGAACCAATTCGTCAAAACCTTTTCCGTGTGACATTTTCCTCGCAAGACCATCCTCTTCCTCCCTTTCCGAGCATTTCGAAGCCAAAGACAGACCTCAATGGCATTCATGTATCTGCCACCGGTGGCGGTTCATCCAAGACAATTGAGATCGGCGACGTGACGGCCACAGTGGACTGGAGCGAGACTCCAGTAGTCTCGTTGTCGTGGACCGGTGAAGAAAAGCCCCTCCACCGGGACCTGCCATTGCGCTCGTACGTGGCCGACGCAACCGGCATCGCGCACTATTCTGAGCACGACCGGAATGCGCTTCATGTTGGGCTGGGAGAGAAGAGGGCACCTATGGATCTCACCGGGCGGCACTTCCAGCTTTCGGCGACAGACAGTTTCGGGTACGATGTTTACAACACAGATCCGTTGTATAAGCACATCCCGCTGCTGATCAAGGTGACTCCCGCTGGTTGTGTGGCCATATTCTCAACAACACATGCCAGAGGGACGTGGTCAGTCGGTTCCGAAATCGATGGACTCTGGGGTCACTTCAAGGTGTACCGTCAAGACTATGGTGGCCTCGAGCAGTATCTGATCGTAGGAAAGACACTCAAAGATACTGTGAGGTCATATGCCGAGCTCCTTGGCTTCCCGCTCCTTGTACCTCGCTGGGCTTATGGCTACATCTCTGGAGGTTACAAGTACACCATGCTTGATGACCCACCTGCGCACCAAGGACTCATGGAGTTCGCGGACAAGCTCAAGGAGCACGGCATTCCATGCTCTGCCCACCAGATGAGCTCGGGCTACTCAATTGCAGAGACAGAACCCAAGGTCCGCAATGTCTTCACCTGGAACAAGTATCGGTTCCCCAACCCCGAAGAGTGGATTAAGAAGTACCACGCTCGGGGAATCAGACTCCTTACCAACATCAAGCCTTTTGTCCTTGCGTCGCATCCAGATTATCAGAAGCTTGTCGGTGCAGGAGCACTGTTCAAGAAGCCTGATACTCAGGAACCGGGCACTATGAGACTATGGAGCGCAGGGGGTGCGACCGGTGGTGATGGATGCCACATTGATTTTACCTCCTCGTTTGCTTTCCGATGGTGGTATGAAGGTGTCCAGAGCCTGAAGCGAGCCGGAATCGATGGTATGTGGAACGACAACAACGAATATACGCTTCCCGATGATGAATGGCAAATGGCTCTGGATGGATCAGTAGTCGCTGAGGAGGCAAAGAAACAGAGCGACAAATCCGTCGGGCTCTGGGGCCGCGCAATGCATACTGAACTCATGGGCAAGGCATCTCATGACGCCTTAGTCGACATGGAGCCCGAATACAGACCATTTGTTCTCACAAGAAGTGCCACTGCTGGCACTCTTCGGTATGCAGCCAGCTCATGGAGTGGAGACAATGTGACCAGTTGGGAGAGCATGAAAGGCGCAAACGCCTTGTCATTGAACGCCGGTATTTCACTGTTGCAGGTAAGACTTCGCCATAACAGACTGAGCTGGTCGTACATTGCATGCTGACTTCTGATAGTGCTGTGGCCATGATATTGGTGGTTTCGAAGGTATGCCTCCTCCCTTGAGAGCACTGATGAGAGACAAGAATCTGACTGTTTCCTCAACAAGGACCCCAACCCTCTCCCGAACTCCTCCTCCGATGGGTGCAACTAGGTATCCATTCGCCCCGGTTCGCCATCAACTGCTTCAAAACGTCGCCCGGAAACACCTCCGTGGGAGATGTCATTGAGCCCTGGATGTACCCCGAGATCACTCCGCTGGTCCGCGACACCATCAAGCGCCGTTATGAGATCCTCCCCTACATATACTCCCTTGGTCTGGAGAGCCACCTGACCGCTTCTCCACCTCAGCGCTGGATTGGATGGGGCTACGAGTCCGATCCCGAAGTCTGGACTAAGGCTCTCAAGTCTGGAGAAGAACAATTCTGGTTCGGTGAAACTATCCTCGTCGGAGGTGTGTACGAGCCCGGTGTAACCGTCGCGAAGATGTACCTTCCCCGTAAGGCGAATGATGAGTTCGACTTTGGGTATGTCAACATGAACGCGCCCTACACATATTACGCCTCCGGCCAGTGGGTCGAGATACCCTCTCAATGGAGAGAAAGCATCCCGCTTGTTGCGCGTATCGGTGGTGCCATTCCTGTTGGAAAGCCCGTTCAAACCAGAGTGCCTGGGGATGAGACTGAGGCTTCATTGGCTGTAGAGGAACTTGACGACTACAGAGGCGTCGAGATATTCCCTCCCAAGGGCAGCTCTCATGGTCGCGTCTTCGCCTCTACCTGGTTTGAGGATGACGGTATTTCCCTGCAGCCTAAGATATCAACGTACATCATCAGCTACAGCTCGACGGAGGAGAAGGTGACTGTTGGATTCAAACGCGACGAAGAGAGCGGCTTTGTTCCCGCTTGGAAGGATCTGGATATCATCTTGCACAACGGCGACGAGAGACACGTTGTGTCTGATGATGGCAGGCCTGTTGAATACAAGGGGAGAGACTCTCGAGGCCGCGTTGTTTTTACTTTGAAGAATTAGATGCTACAGCGTGATGAGTCACAATGTATCTGAATAGCCGATTCCTTGTAGTTGGTATTAGGGCTATGCACAAAGGAAAAGAAAGAGAGGGCTTGGCGTTGCAGAATAGAAAGATAGAAGAGTTTTAAGAGAATTCAAATTGACCTTCGTGAACATATTTATTCAATTTCGCGGTTGAACACCCGGCTGACACTCCATACCGAACAAGATATGGATCCATATTAATATGGCCGCTTTCTTGAGAGGATATAAAGGAAGATCCCCGGAAAATTGACTCGAATTGAAGCTGTTAATACAGATGATCGCACCAGAAGTGGGAAAACTTTACATAGCTCTATACAATACAATCCCTCAGTTGATCGAAATACTGAACTTTGGGTATGAAATAACAGAACCTCACTAAGAGCCAAAACACATCATTGCTGATTTTCGGCTGTCTCAGTCATGTTCTCTGGAAGCTTGATGCCGAGCTCCTTCAGTGTAGGGAGTCTGTGTGTGATCTTGCCCTTCTTCGCCTCCTCCAGTCTCCGTTTTTGGCCTGCCTCTCCGGCTCTTCCCAAGACACCAGCAATGACAGCCACGGAACGCAAACTGTCGTCATTCGCAGGAATGGGGTAAGTAACTTGAGTTGGGTCGGCATCCGTGTCAATGATGCCGACGGTTGGGACATTGTTCAAGCCACACTCGTGCAGCAAAACAACATTCTCAATGGGATTAAAGCACACCACAAGGTCTGGCTTAATTGCCGGCTGATCCGTCCGAAGATCCTTGAATTCCGGCAATTCTTCGTCAAACGCATTTACCACCTTGGTATCGCAATGGCCTAAGATCTGTTGTCCATTGGTTAAGCTGCCAGGAATCCAGCGTTCAAAAATGTGGTAGCCTTTGGCCAGCTCCGCGGCCCGGACAACTGCCCGTTTTTGACCCTTTCGTGTGCCGACGAAAAGAATCAATCCACCTCGGGCAGCAACCTCTTCCACAACCTTGGCTGCACGCCGCAAGTGCGCTGCAGTTATATCGAGCGAAATAACATGAACACCTTCTCGAATACCAAAAATATAGCGCGAGTTCTGCGGGTTCCAGCGAGAAGTAGAATGGCCGAGGTGTGTTTGAGATGCGAGGAGCAATTCCAGGGTGATATCGGAGGGTCGAGGAGGATTTCGGATCAGATCTTCTGGCTGATATGCGACTGCTACATCACTACCGAGTGCGTGAAATTTTTGTCCTGCAAGGGTATAAAGTCAGAACTCCAGCAGGAGGTGGAGGAAGGTTGTTCGGTCTCGCTCACTTTGCACTTCGCGCTTGCCCCACGCCTCCTTGGCTGACAGTGCTACTGATCCTGTCTCTTTCGCGGCGCCGGCAGGTGAACCCGGCTGCTGCGTTACTTCTTTTGCGGGGGTTTCTACTGCGGTTTCGACAGGAGTTCCTGTTGAGGAGAATCGGCTCAGGATGCGAGTGGGTCGATTCAGAGCAAGTTGGCGGCCTGCAGAAGACTGATTAACAACGGATTTCAAATGATGTTATATCAAAGATTTATCAATTGAACACATACTCTGCCGCACGCATAATTGTCGAACAATCATCTTGAAATATGCTGAATTAGAAGGTTGAGCTGCTCCGTATGCGAAATGCTCAGTTTCTGGCCGATCGAACTTTTGATGTCGGGCTTGGCGGATTTTCGGGCCTGAGGCACATATAAAGGCGCTAGTCTATTTTAGGGCGTTTCCACCCTCCACAGTTCACACCCGCTGAATCACAGCTCACAGGCTCACAGCTAACTATACTGGGTCACTTTTAGTTGGAAGGGGAGTCTGAAAGACAGTATGTGAAGGCTCATACAATCTGTCTGTCATGTCTATTGCATGGCTGACAGTAGATTGTCCCAGCAGACATTGCTATTGACAATAATGTCTTCGGGGACTCTTTTTCCTTCGTTCTAAAGTGAACTGAGTCGTCGGGTGCTTCAAATCAGGACGAGAAGAGGTGAAGAGTCGCTATGATGGTGTCCTTGTCTCGAATTTTACTCAAACAAACAATGAGGACATTTATTTCTCTGCCTACCTAATTTTGGGAAACTGTAAAGCATGTTTGTATTGTCTGCCATCTGCTTCGGAGTGCTCAAAGCCTCAAAGGGTAATTCTCAGAAGCGCTTGGACTGCGGATAAAGGCTTCAATTCACAGCTTGAGATCTTTCAATGGCTCACCATCAAAGGATACACAAGTATACAAAGACTTACAACCTGAGTCACAGGCCAGCACTTCAGTCTCTTCAACACCACAACCACCTGTTGCGCATCTGTGAAGTACCTCAGCACCAGAAAGTGAAAGGTGACCAATGACAACCGTGACACGGTCTGTGAAACAACTATATGCAGGCGATATATGTCCCCTGGCCGAGGCACGGTCCTGAAGCAATCCTCGGCCGGCTATCAAGGCTTAACAAGCCGACCGGTTGTCTCGCGATGAAGCTATGGTCAGGCGGCTCAAGAGACATGTCGACACGGCCGGTACTCCTCTGACATTCAAGTCACCTACATAGACAGCGGAAGATACTCAGACCCGAGCGGATTGTTACCAGCTGAGGTCAAGCTCATTCGGTAGACGAACATCGAGGCCGCTTGATGATTGATGAAACCAAAAGCCACCATGCTTGGGATGCAATGACCAAATCAATCAGCATCGCTCACGTTACTTCGGCACAATATACGGTCTACAAATCAATCATCGTCTTCAATGTGCATATCGAAACAAATTAAATCTAGTCATTGGCCGTCAAGCAAAGTGCCTCATGTGCAACATCGGTATCAAGGACAAACAAGCGAAGCAGTAGCAAGTCATCCTCGTGTAGGTCAAAGTCATCAAATAGGAAAAAAAGAAACTCGGAAACATTGACTCCAAGCTTGCGGTACTCTGTACCGTCTCAGCCGAGGACGATCCAAGAAATCTATTTCTTGAAGAAGCCGCCCAAGTTATCCATCAGACCACCGCCGCTTGAGGAACCATGCCCGCCCTGGTGACTGCCGTACTGGGAGCCACCGTGGCTGCCGTAAGGGGCATCCTCCTTGTTGTGCTTCTTCTTCTTGACGGCGTCTTCCAGGACAGATCCCATGATGGCGCCTCCGATGGTACCCAGAATACCGTGGTCAGCTTTGTGGCCTGCGAAGCCGCCCGCGAGACCGCCCGCGATAGCACCGCCGAGTCCTCGTTCGCCCTCTTGGGCTCCACCGGGAGCGTTCTGGTCATTGTAGCTAGAGAGAGAAAGGTCAGCTGATGTTGCCGGAAGTTTATGTACGTGAGAAGAGAGTGGTGGGGCAGGTGACATACCCAGACTGCCCGTATGACCCCTGGCCCTGGTGTTGTTGACCGTACTGGTCGTGTTGACCGTATTGGCTCTGCTGGTGCTGGCCGTACTGACCCTGGTTGTGATCGCGCTGCTGGTTGTAGTAGTCACTAGAGCCTCCGTATTGACCGTGCTGCTGACCATGCTGTTGGCCATATTCCTGGCCGTATTGCTGGTTAGGGTACGACTGCTGTCCGTAGCCGCCTTGGGAGTATCCTCCCTGCTGGTATTGACCTTGGCCCTGGCCGTAGCCTTGCTGGTTGGAATACTGATCGTATGGACCGGACATGATTGTGTTGATCAATTTGTTGGAGTAATAGAAGGTGGATAAGATGGAACTTTGAGGAGACGATGAGTGATTGACTGAAGGATGATGAAGCAGAGGTAAAGTTCAAGGGCGCCCCTCCTGTCTTTTATATCTACTACCTAGTAATTAACAAGTTGGTACATGTAGGGCTGAGTCGATTGCTGACGGGATCGAACCCCACATTCAGTCACTTAGTTGCGCCCACGGCAATGAGACCACCGCTAGATCGCTATGGGACAATACAATATTCTGTCGGATGCTATCACTGTCCCGTCATCGATGGGGCGCTTCTGACAACTCCCATTGGTATGCAGATACTGCACATTGTGGCTTATCCATTTCATGGCCATACATTTCGAGTTCCTGATCCATATTTCCAAATAAATACCTCCGCCACACCGCGTTACGGTCGGCGAAGTAGCGGGGTGGCTGTGGCCTTCCAGAAGCCCAGGGGCTGAGTTCGACGACAATACGGAAAGTTGTACGATCTATTACGCAGAACATGCCCCGCCAGATCTTCTGGGTTTTACTCGTTTAGGTGAATTTTGATCAGATGCGGATTTTCGATGCTAGATGGCTCCAGGTATTATTAGCGACTGCATTCTTGGCTCTGGATATCGACCAAGAGACTTGAAATTTCGAAATAAAAAAAACTCCCGATTTCTTAATGTAGCTGCCCAAAGCTCAGCAAGCTGAACCGCTGTTTGTTAAGGTACCTATTGGATTACCATAAAAATACAGTATATAGAGCCACCTGTGGCTGGGTCGAGTGGCTGTGCAATGGCAACAGCGTAATGCATCTTCCTATGTTATCATTATCCACTCCGTTAGACAAACGATCATTATCCTGTGCCTGTCATTTCTGGATCCGTAATATTGTTCTTGCAAAGCTATATTTAGGGACTGCAATCTTTTCAATGTATTTATCGTGACATATCCGAGACTGCCGACTTCCGTAAGATAGGTATCTTGGATACGTTACCGTACTGTGGCAGCACCTCCAATCATACAACTGCCTTACCCCTCATGTTGATTCCACTCAGCAGGCAGCCATATTATTCGCATCCCCATTGACTACCTACCTATGGCATTGAGCTAAGTCCTTCGGTGCCGCGGATACAGAGAATAACATCGCGACTCAAAACGTGAAATGCTTCAGATTAAACATAGAGACCAGCTCGTCGGCTCAATGGGCCAAGCTCTTAATCGACACGGTTCGGACATGTCTTCTCTGGGCAAGGCTACAAGGGTGAATTCCAAATCGCACCTGCAAGATTAGAGCCAAACATCTACTCGGTACTTGATGTCTAATGCTTAGATACTGCTGTTGTCCGTATCCAAGTTCAAGCTGACTCGAGGAAAGGCGTCTTGCTTGGGACTGGCTTATTATATATGTCCTTGAACCCACTAGATAAGCCACAACTAAAACGTACCTAGTGCCTACCACCATTCAATACTATAAGTCTCAATGTCTACTTGACCAAGAGACTCTCCTTCCACTGATCTACAATCAGCTCGCTCCACTGTTCATGCAGCGTGTGATATCGGGATGAAAAATGTCGCAAGAGTCATGTCAACGCTTATCGGATGCGGATGATCACTCTCGGAAAAAGTAAACATGTGTCAGCAAGCAACCCATCTTTGCGGGAAAAGACGCTGGTCTACTTCATGATCATTACTTTCCTACCGAGGACAATCACATAATGGCCGAGTCACACAAAGACTGAGTCACACAGACTTCTGTAACCAACTAACGGCTGGAAAAGGCACCTGATCTACCTCTCACAGAAACTTGCTCAATCCAATCGAAATGAAAGGCCCATTTTTGATGAGCCTAAAAACATTAGCATGAGACATTGCGTAGATAGGTCATGCGAACTGTGATCTACGTGAGCGATTTTGATCTACATGAGCGACATTGCAATGGTACGCGACCCACTACTTGATCTTGCTTTAACTAGTGAAGTGGCAGGCATCTTGCATACGGTCAAGCATGCTGTCATGAGAGATTGTGATGGAGCACCTATAAGACGTTGTCTACACTTACATGTCCATCTAATCAGCGCATCTTCATAGGGAACTTTTTCCCGGAGAGGATATTGGGCAGAATGTATCACGTTTCTTTCTTCATCTTGCTACTTGCATCCCTCCTGATTACCTCAACAGCGGCAGAGCAACCAACAGTCTATATCATTCGTCATGGCGAGAAATCCGGCCACCCGGAGGACTCCGGCTTGAATGCCGACGGCTTCAGGCGAGCCCAATGCCTCCGAGACGTGTTCGGTGTCAACTCAACATATGACATCGGCTATATCGTTGCCCCGAGGCCAAACAGACGTATGCCATAGTCTCTACTGGCGTTACCTAACGGCTTAGCCAGATAATGTTGATCTAACCACTTACCCTCGCTTAGACGGTGAACACAGACGCTCATTCGAGACCGTCCTCCCCCTCGCTATCGACTTGGGTCTTGCAGTTGATCTCTCGTGCAGACGGAACCAAGTCAGATGCGTAGCAAAACTCGTGAGGAACTTCCAGGGGCCGGGGAATATTCTGATTTCCTGGCGGCATGGGAGAATGAAAGAAATCGTGGTGGAACTGGGCTCTGATCATGTCCCGGAATATCCAGAGGACCGGTGAGTCGTGCTGGACTATTCCGTGCCTGAATCCTTGCTAATCCCGACCAGCTTCGATTTGATCTGGACTGTTCCTTTTCCATATGACAATATCACGGATGTCAGGAGCGAAGGATGCCCTGGTCTTGATACTCAGTCATTACTTAAGGTGCAAGGTTGACGAGTGTGGAATCCACTTGGTTAGAGCAGCAATACGGTGTCAGGTTTCGTCTCGGTAGAATTTTTATTTTTATTGGCGTTTTTGTTCAAGGCTCAATAGATATAGATGTAGCGAAGGAGTAAGTGGCATTTCTATATTCATACGCCATCCTCTTGGTAACATGTGGTTAGATGGGCAAGAGGCTTATGTGCAGGGCATAGATGATACCAACTATCGCAAGCACCCTTCTGAGAAACTGTTCTTTGCCTCATACATTTATATGTTTTACTTTCCTGTCACTCATTCAGTTTGAGTAAATCATTCCATTCAGCCGTAGAGCGATAAAGGAGCAGCTATAGACTGACCACACTAACACTAGATAGCATCTCCCATCACTCAGAACAATAGCTTCTGGTCTTTTTCATATACGTAGTGTCCACCCCTTGAAAAGTCCCATGTCAACACTGTCCTTAAGTTATGGATAATCCTCATACATCCAATGTGGATAGTGAATCTACTGTGCGGGCGGTGAACCAATCATTCCAATCAGTCCAGCCGAGCGGAGAAAACTGAATGCCAAGATTTCAACACCCACCTAAATTTTTCGAGGTATCGCAGCTTTCGCTAACGACTTTGACCGACCGATTCTGGACAACCAGCAAGACAAGCCAACGTCCGGATATTGCAACGAGATCGCTTGTTTCTATAGGTGGATAGTCTGCGGTCTGGTTATCGAAGTCAGGATGGATGATATCGAGGTATGTGGTTCCTGAAGCTTCGTAAGCCCCGCGCTCACGACGCTTGGGAAACTGACAACCTTTTTTATCAGGAACGGTTGCGAAGCCATGCTGAGGCCTTCGACGGCCTTCTGTCTTTGATTCCTGCGAAGTACTATTATGGTGAAGATGGCAGCGTACGTGATGATCATCATTAATCCCCTGCTCTCCACCCAGAGAAAAAAAATTCTTGCTTCTTTCTGTCCGTTTTGGCTTGAATACTCCCCGGCCGTGGTTGACCATAATTCATTCTATAGGACCAATGGAAGCGAAAGAAGCAGACAAAGGAGCAAGCCCGCGAAGCCAAACGTGCGAAATTGGACCCCGATTCTGCCAAAACGGCCAAGGACGTAATGGACGAGAATGCACGGAAGCGTAAGCGGGACGAGGAGGAGCAGGATGGGTCCCAGTCATCCGAGGAAGAAGAGCTGGGCTCTGAACTTCCCAAGGAAGGCCTGAAGAGAGGCGATGCCAAATCGAAAAAGCAGAAGCAAGCCGCTACAGAGCAATCCGATGATACGGCGGCCAAATTGGAGGAAGCCGAAGCGCGCAAGAAGTTAAGAGAGGAGAAGAAAGCACAGAAGAAAGCCGCTCAGAAAGAGAAGAAGAAGGCCAAGGAAGCTGCCAAGAAAGAGAAACAAGTTGAAAAATCCGAGTCGAAGCCTGCGAGCGATAAGCCAGAAGAGAAGCAGCCTTCCACGGTAGAAGACAGCGATGATGAGATTGAGCAAGAAGGTGCTGTCCCTGAGGAAGGCCTCTCACTCGAATTCAACCCTGAGCCCGCAGAACAGTCATCCTCTCCATCCTCAGCACCCAACTCTCCCGGATTTGATGCCTCAAATGACCACTCCGGCAGCTCTTCCATATCTTCCATCGTCCCTCCTTCTGCTCACACAGACGCCAATGACGCCTCCCAAAAATCATCCTCTGAACCCAAGCCTCTCAAGCCGACCCCTGAAGAGTTGAAACAGCGCTTACAGAAGCGCTTGGACGAGCTGCGCGCCGCCCGGCAGGCCGACGGATTCAACGGCAAGCCCGCCCGAAACCGCCAGGAGCTGATCGAGGCTCGCCGCCAAAAAGCCGAGCAGCGCAAGGCACACAAGAAACTACTGCGACAGAAGGCCAGGGAAGAAGAGCAGCGCGCCAAAGACGAGGCCATGGCCAAGCGCTTCTCCCCCGGTGGCTCTGGCTCGCTTCTTGCGTCGCCGCGGTCCCCTGCAGACTCGATCGGCTCCAACGTCAACTACTCATTCGGTCGGGTGGTGTTCGCCGACGGCCAGCTGGCCGACCCCAGTCTGATGAGCGTTCGGGAACAGCCAAAGCGCCATGGGCCGCAGGACCCCGCTACGGCACTCAAGGCGGCTGAAGCAAAGAAGGCCCGTCTGGCCGAGATGGACGAGGAGAAGCGTGCGGATATCGAACAGAAGGACATGTGGCTGAATGCCAAGAAGCGGGCGCACGGAGAACGCGTCCGTGATGACACCTCGCTTCTCAAGAAGGCACTGAAGCGCAGGGAATCCGCGAAGAAGAAGTCCGAGCGGGAATGGAAGGAGCGTCTTGAGGCCGTCAAGAAGGGCAAGGACGCGCGTCAGCAGAAGCGCGAGGAGAACCTCCGCAAACGACGCGAGGAGAAGGGAAACAAGGGCAAGAAACCTGCCGCAGGCAAGAAGAAGGCCAGACCTGGGTTTGAGGGAAGCTTCAAAGCCAAGGTGGGTGGGAAGAAATGAAGAAAAAACATCCACGGTGATGGCCCCAGTGCTGTGTGTATCTATGACAGACAACCCTGTCAAAAAGTAAGGGAAGGAAACTGAGTGTGGGACCTGGAGAACTGGTGTTTGGGGTCTTTTGGGAAATGCTCTCTTTTCATGTTGTGCATGTATGCATAGGCAGCGATTTGTTCGTGCAAATATCAGGGCTTTTTTGACTTTTCGTTTATTGTCCTACACTGGTGGAGCATATATATTTAATGCTTTCAGATGACTACTGCTATTGAGGACGACTAGAAGACCCCATGCAGCGCAGGCTGGACAGATACCATGTTGATACAAATGAAAAGTGAATTGTTTGATTGACTCGTTAGCAGAACAGTAGAAAAATAACAAAGGAAAACCAGGATTTCCTCTGACATCGCAACAAAGACAAAACAGGAACGCCACATTCTGGCGACTCGAAAACTCCTTTAAGCCTGAACAGTATATGCGGGATAACGCAGGCGGAGGATTCGTTATGTACAAGGCGGAGAGGCAAAGCTAGACTTCCATAAAGGAGTCAATACCTTTGCCATCTTGATGGATGGAAAACTCTTTTTTTTTTCCCGTCACTTTAATTTTGCGAATTCCGATCTCTCGGCAAGGATCGCTAGAGTACAACAGCAAGCGTAGAAAGATCCTCATGAATAAAAAGAGAAATCGACAGCGCCCTACCGGTAAGGGGCATCGGCTCTAGCGGCTGCGGCAATCTCTGGCTCCCACTTGTCACCGTTGGCCAGAAGCTTCTCCTTGTTGTACAGCAACTCTTCTCGGGTCTCAGTGGCGTATTCCGCGTTGGAAGCTGCGCGTATACTGTCAGTTGTGGGGTCACACTAATCAACCTGCCGGATCAACTTACTCTCGACAATCGCATCAACGGGGCAACTCTCCTGGCAGTAACCACAGTAGATGCACTTTGTCATATCAATGTCATATCTGGTTGTCCGACGGCTTCCGTCCTCACGTTCCTCGGCCTCGATGGTGATGGCCTGAGCGGGGCAAATGGCCTCACAGAGCTTGCAAGCAATGCAACGCTCCTCACCAGTGGGATAGCGGCGCAGAGCATGTTCGCCACGAAAACGGGGGGAGATAGGGCCCTTCTCGAAGGGGTAGAAGATAGTGTAACTATAATTTAAAGATTGGTCTTAGCCTCCATGATCCTCTAAAATGTTCAAAACGAACAATGATGTACATCCAGAACCGTGAAAAACTGGTTCATAGACTGTACAAAGTTTAAGATGCGAAAATGGGCCAGGAAAACTTACGGTGGTCTGAAAAACTGCTCCAGCACCACGTACATGCCCCGGAACAATTCAGCCATAAGGAAGTACTTGCTGGCCTTGTCTAGCGAAGACTCGGGATCCTGATCCCATTTCCTCGGCGCAGGTAAACGGAATCCAGGCTGAGGAGGACCGACTGGTGTAGCAGCTCTAGACACCGAGGAGGAGAAGTTTGCGATTGAACCCAAGGGCGAAAGCCGGAGAGAAGAGGTCAACAGGTAGGGAGTAGGGCGACGGTAGGCGACCAGCCTCGCAACAGATGTCGAGGAGGCCATTGTGCCGGTTGTAGAGAAGCAGAGTAGAGAGGAGAAAAGACGAGGAGAAGACGAGGAGAGCGAAGGCCCGGTTGAGGGTGGAAAGGGTTCAATGCCAGCAAGATATGAGGTTCCKACTGTCTTTTGCTGGTTTGGAGCAAGTTAGCAACGGCAGTGCTTAGGTCATTCCTTTCTGCCGCCCGCTGATTGGCCGCCGGCAGGGTTTTGCTTCCCGAGCCGCAAGCGCAAAGCAAAAGATGGAAACCTCCATCTCTTGTGTCAATCAAGTTCCCTGGGTATCTATCAATTCTCCCTGACGCACTCGTCTCCTCCATTCCTTGTTCTATATTCTCTTCTTGGAATAATTTATCCCTTAGTCGGGTCTTACTTCGTCAGGCAATTTGCCCCTTTCACCCACTCTTAGACAAAGTCAACATGTTCCGTTCCGCTGTCGTCCGCTCGTTGAGAGCCTCCGTTCCCCGTGCTGTCAGGACTCCTACTGCCTTCCAGATCCGTAGCTCTCCTGTTGCTCGTCCTGCTCAATTCGCCCCTCGCTTTGCTTACCAGGGTGTCCGCCTCTACTCCGCCCCCGCCGGTCTGAACAAGGAGGAGGTCGAGGGCCGGATAGTCAACCTCTTGAAGAACTTTGACAAGGTTCGTTTGTTCGGCTTCCTTTCTCTCGCTTTCAGTGGTCCATCGAATGGGACAGCACATACATTACCAAAACTGGTGTTCGAGTACAGAATTACTGACGCGATTGATGGTGTATAGGTTTCCGATGCCAGCAAGGTTCGTGGTCACCGCTTATGCCCGCTGATGCTATGGCCGGCTACCCCTTCAATCTTCAAACTTTGAAAGGAGCAAAGATTGGTCATATGGACGACGTCTAACGTGAACAGATCAACGGCTCTTCCCACTTCTCGAACGACCTCGGTCTGGATAGCCTGGATACTGTTGAGGTTGTGATGGCTATTGAGGAGGTATGGTTTAGCGGGCGATTTTCCAGAAGAGCATTATATTAACGAGTCTGTCAACAGGAGTTCAGCATTGAGATCCCCGACAAGGAGGCCGACACTATCCACAGTGGTAAGTACACTCCGACAGTACCTAGCAKATCGCTTATTAAAGTTCATCTACTTATTTCTTTGAACAGTTGACAAGGCTGTTGAGTACATCCTTGCCCAGCCTGATGGTAAGTTTATCTCGTGCGAGAACAGGGTATCCAGGAGGATTGACACTAATGATGACTTAGCCCACTAAACGCTTAATACTACGATTCGGGAATAGGTTGGAGGGTCTGATAGAAAAAGAAAAGGGATGTGAGCGTGTATCTGCCACAGAATCCTAGAGTCGGAGGTCCGCTGGCCATCATGGATGCTGCTTTGTATGCTGATACATGCCGGTGCTTTTTCGCCCTACTATATCGTGTATATCACATTTGAATGCTATTTTTGACCAGTCTACTGCTGTCCGTAGATAAGAAACACGTCTGAGCATATGATTGTTTCCTTTACACATCGTTAAGGCTGGAGTACTCTGTTAACTACAAGATTTCTATCTGTCCGTCCCATTAATGGGATGACGTGTACCTGTAAGGAAGTTGTATGGTGTCTGTATGGAATAGTAGGTATGGTACTGCATTTCAAGGGATCAAATGTTGCTTAAGGCTCGGTCAAATTCTCCGGTCCAGGACTAATTGGGTTCGCGTGGCTAATTATAATAAGTCAATTGAAATCATGCCAGTTATTGTTGAGGTTCAAGATCATATGTATAATGGTGCGGCTCTGATCCGTTACCGGCGGAGCGCTAACAAACCATCAGAAGTTAGTAAGAAAGATTAAAGAAATGTTATTTGAGACGACCATGATCTTTTAAATTATCATTAGGCACGGGAACTTCAATTATCTGCTTCTTTGAGTATCTACACAGGAGAGTGATCTCTGTTACTGTGGTATACCTCCTAGCCATCCTCTGGCTCTTCCCTGTGATTTTCTGCTCCTCTTGTCTTCCGTGGTCACTTTTATCTGTCACTCTCCTTGTGCTCTGCGCTCCACCACCCCTGACAATTAATTTCCACCCAGGAAATCAGTGGGATAATCACCAAACTCCTCTTCTTGCTTTTTCTTTAGTATCTGTTCTGCTCCGGATCCAACCTAGAAGCATCACCATATACACCTCGCGGTCGAGTCTCCGTCATCAGCACCTGCTCAACCAGTTCCCCGCTTTCAGTCCACCGACCTACATACCGACATCCTCATGGCCTCAGCCGGGGGCTTGACTCGCCGGAGAGGTGGCGGTCGAGTCGCTGGCGGAGATGACAACGATGATAGCAGAGTGTCTTCCCCGGTATCTAGAAATGGCTCCGCACTTGACCACCGCGGCCCCGAGGCCTCATTCACAAGCTCTGAGAATGGCCACAAGATCGCGTTCGATCCCCGGGATCTGAGCGAGACTGAAGAGCGAAGCAAGCAGCCCAAACTGACTCTGATGGAGGAAGTGCTGCTGCTGGGGTTGAAGGATAAACAGGTCAGTGCTGGTTTAAAATCATTACCACGGGCTCGATGAGCCGCTTGTGCGCATTGACGAGGCAATGCTGACATGGAGCTTGCGATTCTCCGCTCTGATAGGGATACCTTTCATTCTGGAACGAAAACATTTCCTATGCTCTTCGGGGTTGCATTGTCATCGAGTTGGCTCTTCGCGGTCGCATCAGCATGCAAAAGGACTCCTCCCGGCGACGGTTCCCTCTTGCAGATCGCGTAATCGAAGTCATCGATGATACATTGACGGGTGAGGTCTTGCTGGACGAGGCATTGAAAATGATGAAGTCGAGTGAGAAGATGAGCGTGAATTCATGGATTGACCTGATGAGCGGTGCGTGCAAAGACTCCGGCCACTGAACTTCCGACAGGTATACGAAAGAGAAGACGGGCAGCTAATGCGTCCATCTAGGTGAAACATGGAACTTGATGAAGATTGGGTATCAACTCAAACAGGTTCGTGAGCGGCTTGCCAAGGGTCTCGTCGACAAAGGCATTCTCCGTACCGAAAAACGTAACTTCCTCCTCTTTGACATGGCCACACACCCAGTCGCCGACGGAGGCGCCAAAGATGATCTTCATCGCCGTGTCCGCAACGTTTGTAGCAGTCGCACCGTGATTCTGTCGGCCAACCAATGGCTCCCTGAAGATGCTGAGTTCCGGTATCTTCGAACCGTTGTCATGGTATGCGCGGCCTATGCGGCCAACGTGTTGGAGAATGCACTTGTTACAATGAGCCACGAGGCGAGAGAGCGGGCTTTTGCGCAGGTTGATGAGTTGCTGGCAGAGTATTCCCAGTGGCCGTTCGCTCGGAGACCGGGTGGTGGACAGGCCATTGGTGCCAACCTGGCACAGGCCATCAACGACGAAGTCAATAAAGCTAAGGATCGAGAACTTCAGTTGGAGGTATGTTTCGTCGCTCTCTATTTACGGTGTTACAGAAGCTGATGTGCAAACATCTACAGATTGTCGCAGCATGTTTGAGCGTTTTTACCAGACTCGATTCCTTACTGTAGCACTGACTGTCCTGCTATTTTTGTTATGCCGGTATGCAGGTTGTCAACCGCTATCAATCTAATTTTTCAGTTTTTGCTTCTGTCTTTCCCATTCACATCTTCTACCGGTTTCTCACAGGACATAGCACACAGAGAGACTTGTGGATCGATCTCATGTATTTTTCTTCTTTTTTAAAGCACGCGGGTTGAGACCGGTCGAAGGCGGTCTTCATTTTTGCTTCCTTGAATGATTATCCGTCTGGGTTGTTCGAATTCCAAAACTTTTCATCTCTCCGGGGCTTCTTGTACCTGCTTTCTTCTTTTTCTGTTCGCGTTCGGGAGAGAGGCGGGCAAGGGCTGTCTTGCGGCGGCAGGACAGAGCATCACATTATACAATAACTGAATCCTATGGACCATGCGCAGCCTATTGATAGCACTGGGCCTGTCTGGCGGTTCGATCGCTGAAGGATCAACGCGCTCCAGCGCTCAGGACTCAACAAATGGAAACAGCTGGGAGTGCGCATGTCCATTCTCTCTCGGCTTTTGCATGCTTCGTCGCCTTGTGAACCTTTCTCTCAGGCAAGTCGATGATGACCTACTCTACCTACTTTTACTTCAGAATGTGTGTTTATCTTGAAACTACCATTTTCGATTCCAAGTCTTCCGATTATTGTCGAGTACCAAGTACCCTTCTTGTTCAGCTAGGTGTCATAGATGGACGCAAGTTCCATTATAGTACCTGAAATATAAGGCTCAAAACTAAAAAGACGTGCTCGTACGCTCCAATGCAAATTGTGTCCTTCCCCCGTATACTGACGCCAGTCAAATGACAGCATACTGATTGCTATGGGAGAAACAAAAATTAAAAAAAACGCCCCTGGCCCGAGTATGCAATGACTATACACCATCTATGGGTTAACCCGTATCACCATCATACCTCCTCGCCTCCCTCCCCCGGCGCCAGCAGCGCCCGCAGCTAGTATATCTGCGCCGTTGACCAGATCCGTGATGCTCTCCACCCGTCCGCGGACGCTATTTTCCTCGACCAACCTCGCGATGTGCGCGAGCGCCTTCCCATCCGGCTCTACAGCGATGAATCTGCTCAAGGGGCCTTTCTTCTTCGAGCCGTTACCGGTCTGCGTATCTTCCTCTGTCCGCCCGTTCTGAGCCGGCGCGGAGTCGACGGCGGTCAAGACGGCGCCGTCTTCCTTGACAACCGCTGGCGAGTGGGCTTGCTGGAACATCTCTTCGCCCGCGCAGTCGATGACGATATCCACGGGCTCCCACTGCTTCTGCTTGAAAATTGTGGCCAGGTCCCACTCGGCTGGCAACGGGAGGGCGGCGACGATGTACTGGTCCACCTGGTATTGGTCGCGGAGGGTTGCCCCCTGTTCTTCGCTGTCGCAGGTTGCGCAGATCCACGGGCGATAGTGCGGGAACAAGGACGGGGCCCGCAGCAACTGGAGCGCCTGGATACCGACCTCGCTGTTGCGGGCGTTTGTGACGAGCACCCGCAGGCCACCGCGGACGTGGTTCGTGTCGGCGGGATTCAGTTTGCCGTAGGTGAAGAGGGCTTGCCATGCGGCGAGAGCGGGTAAGGGGATCGTCGCTGCCTCTGCGGCGGTGATGTTCTTGGGCTTGAATGCGAGCTCGTCTTCCGTTGCGAGGACGTAATCGGCTGCGGCGCCGTCCCGGCTGTGACTGGTCAGACCGAAGACGGCGTCCTCGACTTTGAACTTGGGGCCGGATGGGTGCCAGTGATCTTCATCGGGGGTGCTGATGACTGTGCCGCAAAAGTTGTGGAGGGGAATCTTAGGGATAGATATTCTCGGGTTGAGCACCTTCGCGAGTCGCAGCTCGTCATGCGAGAAGGCGGCCGTTTGGACTTTGATGAGGTATTGGTTCGGTGACGGCATGGGTGTGGGAAAGTCGGTATCGAAGATCAGGCCTGGCTCGGGGCAATCCACAGTTGTCACGTAGTGGCTGTGGTTGTCGCCCAGGCTGTAGTAAAGGGCCCTCATCGTACTCGGGACGAATGTTTGTTCATCCATATCAACTTGCGCTGGCTTTGCTGGCTTCATGGTGAAAAGAATTCAGTACTTAGGTAAGGCTTCCGTTGAGTTCAAAATAACCATTTATTTATTGTATCTCTTGACAGTACAAAAAGAGCTTCCTCTAGGTCAATGAGCGTGCGAGGAAGTTGTAGGTGTTAAAGAGTTCCACAGGGACATGCAACACAGGCAGCTCTGGTAAATTCTAAATTCTCTTCGGGAAACAAACGCCCTGTGAAGCGCGATGGATTACAGCAGAAAATTCGACTTTTTGACAACCAGAAACAATAATCTGCTGGCAGCGCTGCGGAGCGAGACTGCATCGGACTGTATGCCTAGACTTCGATGATGCGGATGCCCTCACGTTGACGTAACTGTGCTTATATCAGCGACTCTACCAGCAGCTATCAGATAACTTTTTGCCTTACCTCTCTACTAGAATGACAGGAAGAGCCTGAGCATTATCCATGGGTTCTGCACACAATATTGTGGATCGGTTATGGTGCACCAATCGCGCAGTTGTTCCTTCTCTACCGAGAGCAACCTATGGTATCGACCGAGAAAGTCGGTCCACAACCTGATACACTTCTTCGGGCTCTTCAAATACTGTCCATACACTTTCCGGAACCCCTTTGAAAGCAGTCCTGAATCGTGCTGGAGAATTCTTCCCTTCCAAGTGTGGGACATCTGTGACCTTACGGATCAGAATCGCCTTCACCCAGGTCGGGTGCCGTCTGTAGATTTCTGCATAAGCCTCTGGATCCGTCTGCGTAGAGTCACCAATGCAGAGTACTTGTCTCGTCGGAAAAGATCGGTACAACTTTTCCATGTTGTTCACTTTATACCCCATGGTGTATGTAGTAAAGGATCGAATCAACGAACCGACATCCATCCAGGAAGACTCGCGGAGCATCAGTGTGCCTGGAGTGAACCAGGTGTAGATAAACTCGCGGAGAAACGGATACAGATTGTATGGGGACGCTGATAGATAGAACCAGGTTGGTACTAGTTGTTTTTGTGTGTGGAAGTAGAATTGAGGCATTCCTCGAATGGGACGCGCTGTCTCGACAAAAGTGGTCCGTAAGATCCCAGTGGGTTCTGAAGTCATTGTATGCTTGATAGTGTCATCTATGTCGGAAATCAGAAGCCAACCTTCCGGATCAGCGAAGAGCGTGTCCATAAACACTTCGCTCTCCCATCCCCGAAGGTACGACCGTATCCTGGTGCCGTCTGCGAGATGGCGCGAACCTAAGTTCACTGTCTGGCTGCAAATACCATTGCTGTCCGTGGGACCAATTTGACGGAGCTGTATGGAGTCGTCTGACAACGGGATCTCGATGACCATTGTATGTGCAGGTGCTGTGTGGTACAAGAATGGCCGTAGTCGACGGGTTATTTGATGGCGGGTCTCTCGCTCAGTGCCTATCTCGCCGTCGAGACCAATGAGATCCGCTATCGTTGCGACAAACTTGCTGACATCTTTTCGACTGTCCTTTTCAAACACGCAGGCAACAACTTCAACACGCCACGCCGGACGTCCTTGCCCAAGGCCTTTGGGAGTGACACGCTGATAGGCTGTATTATCAAACAGCCACACTGTATGCTGGCGAGCATTCGCTATCTGTAATGAAGCCTGCTTCCAGAGGATAGAGCTGATAAATTTCAGCATTCTGAATTTCCTCTTCATCTTAGAGCGGGGTTTGTGTTGTTGGCTTTTGGCCATCAGAGGTCTGTCCTCTGCTGTAACACAACTCATTGTTGCGGCGCTTTGCTTGACTCAACTTCTGGCAGCTACAGGTAGGACTTCGAGGCAAACATTCGGCGAAGAAGGAAGCACAATCCGCAAGAGATGGATTTATATAGAAAATTGAATGGATCACAATAACCACACAGCCTAGCAAGGAACGCAAAGAGTCATAAGGCTTTCTCTGAACTCAGCTGGTGATTTTGTGTTTATATATCATTTGGGGACCTAGTCCTTCTGACCTTTGAGCAGAACACATCGTATTGAACATTAAGTCACTGGCAAGGACTTTTCTGGAAGCACATGTGGCAATGATCACGAGAGTTCCCATCGTTTGACTGGCCAGAGGAGCAAGACGAGATGGTTGACTATCCGTCTGTGGTAAACTTCGATTTTGATCGACGTTCGTGAAGAGCTCTTGGCGTCAGGGGCACACGATGTCAGCCTGGTGATGCTTGTGACCAACCAGTATCAGCCGTTTCTTCTCCGCGCCTGACCTCGATGATTGACTCAATCATCGGATCATCATCAAATCAGAGCTTCTCATGATAGGCAACAGAAGGCTACGGCAGATCGATAGACGTAAACGCGAAGGCCCGATCATGCTCGTCATCAATAGCCATTTATGTGACCAAATACGGGCCACAGTATTTCTTAAGGAGGTGCTTGTGGCTGCTAAGGAAACGGAAAAAAAGGAAAAAAGACATGAGAATAACTGCGTGAGTGACACAGCTTCCAAGTTGACTACGGCACACGGGGGGAATTTTCAAGAGTCCTCGCTGGCCTGAGAGCGCTCATCGAGAGGAGTCAGTGTGTCTTTCTTTCATCACATTGAAGGACGCCTGATTTGAGACAACAGAACTGCTCTCAATATCAGTCAGAAATTCTAAAGTCTTGACCAGGTCAAGGCTATTTGGTAATGTGCTGCGATGTGGTGATGGTAAGAAGAACAGAGATCAACAACAATAATCGGCTGCAAAGGAGACAAGGGGGATCTTCTGTTCAGCATCAACCCTTGAATTCGCCCCTTCCTAGCAGATTATCGCTATTCCTTTCACATTTCCCCTCTCTTATGATGACCTCAGCTCTACTGGGTTTAGATGTGCCCTTGCTTCTCTCATTCGACCAACGATCAGATCTCTCCCTTTGCCTCGGGTTGCAGGAATCTAAGACTCAGCTTCACTGATGATTCGAAACAAGACGAAATTCCCACGAGGATATTGCCCTTGCATATGTCTCTTTTCAAACAGAGACAGGACGCCCTGGTGCATCTGATGATACATTGGCATCCCTTATATTGACCAAAGCGCTCGTGTCCTATCCGATAGTCTTCAATCTGGGGATCCCTAGCCTTATAAATAACTTCTTGCTCGATGCTGATATTCTAGCTGTATATTCTCGAGATCCATACTGTGACTTGGCTTCCGAACCATCACACCATGCAGCTCACCGTTAGAGAGATGCCTTATACCAAGACTTCTCAGCCGCTTTGTACTTCGAAGAGGTACACATCAAAGTATGATAACACGCGCGAGCTCCCAAGCTATGCCTCAGCCAATCCTTTCATATACCGAACATCCGACCATTCATTCACCCACTTGTGCGAAACTCATCGACTAGCTACTTGTGCGCGTTGTCATTCTGTTGATGGTCACTGTTGGCGAGAGACATTGCCGTCCACCGTGTCTCATCGGCGACCACCCAATACCGCTTATCTGTCCGTACCGAGTGTCTGAGGAACCTCTGTCGACTTACCAGCAATCTGAGGCCGTCTACCTTTTTCATTGACTCGAGTGGGCTACTTGCGGCACCGTTGAGCAAGAAACACAGAACAGGGTCGCAAGAGCGGACCTCTCTCAACGCGCGTATGGGCGGATCCTGAGCGAAAGATGAATAAACAACCACAATTATATTGTGCTTTGATACTGCTGTCAACATTAGCGGTCAGGGTGGATTGGCAACCTTGTCGAATGCTGCAGGGCTGATAGCCATCTTTGTACATAACTTGATTTGGGCTGGGATCAGATCAAGGATTTCCATTACTTCTCTTCTAGTCCATCATTCTCGCTTAATGTCCATATATATCAGATAACCAACAATTGGAAACATCTGCATAGATTAGCAGCCGACTATCTGTTATCATTAGAATAAAGGGACGAAATTCCACTGTGATGGTTAAATCACGTGAATCACAGGGCTGAATCGTTACTTATCCTGTTCGTGTCTGGAGACCTAGCGGAGTTCTTCACCATAATATACCTCTAACAAAATCAAATTGAGTGTCTGAGCTGCTGCTAGTAATGACATTGAAGGTACAGCGTAAAAAAGGTACTCAAGCAGAGATGGCCGAAGCTTCACTTCAATGGCTTACAGGCTGGTAGGGGCCGTTTCAGCATCAGCAGCAGGGCAGTCCATTTCAGTGAATTGAAAGAATCCTATTGTCCAGCTATATCTACTATTGCAGCTTAGTTTGACATGGTCAAAAGACTTCTCGCCCACCATATCGGTGACTTTACCATGTCTGTCCAGAAGCTGGACCGGAAAAGCGGCCTAGTCTACGAAGAACAGGTTATGGCTCCTGCTATGCCCCATTCTATGGGCCCATCTTGGGTCCATGAAAGCCCATTTTGCACCATGGAGCGAGACGCGAGACACGAGAAGGGCGCACCCTCTTTGAAAGAGTGTGCAATGGAGCAGCTTCTGTCTGATCAGAGGGGTTTGACGCCCGAGTTGTTTCACCATATCCCATGGCGTATGGCAAGCAGACTGTGGGATCATCTTGGCAAACGGTGAGTGAAGGCCTAGTGCAGTTCTCCCTGAGATATGCTGTGCCGTAAACAATGCTGAATCCAATGCAACGGTCTTCAGCCAAAGAAGGACCTTGTACATGTGGAAATTGTTTGCAACAGTGTACCCTGCCGAATTTCCGGATGTTGCGAAATACCGATCCATGAAAGTCAAGTGGCCCCAGATGCCATTGCGAGAATACTGGAGCGTAGTCAAGAGCGATTCTCTCAGCTGGCGCTTGGTCTTGACTCTGACTCCCTGGTTTGGGCGGGTCCCAGAGCTCGTGGAGATTGCGGATATCAAGAATCTCGTTGCGCTGGAGATCGCCACACCACTGCAGATAATGCCGATGTCAGACAGCTCGGAGCTACGTGTGGCTGGTCTGAGCGACCGAATCGCACGGACGTGGAGTGAACTGGCGGAGACGTCAGGAGCATTTACCCACCTTCGCGTCCTCAGGTTGTATAATCAGCCAGACCTATCTCCGGTGGGGATACGGTACCTCAGTGCTCTTCCAGGCTTGTGTCTAATAATGGCCCATGGGTGTCCCAATCTCAAATCCTGCCTCCAAGGCGAAAGCCTGGACAAAGATCGGTGGGAGGTGACAGCAATCCCACAGTTTGTGGCCAAAAATTCCAACCAATTGGAAGTATCAGAGCCTCTGACACTCTATGAATGCTATCAGAAGAGCTTTCATGACAGCAATGAGGGACACGCGAGAGAAGAGAGCATTCTACGAGGCAGCCCTGTTTTGGACTTTCGAATCGTACCAGAAGGCAGTCTGGGTCTGGGTAAAAGAGGCAGCAGTTCTTCTACGATATACTTCCAGCGCAGAACCGCCTCTGGGTCTAGACCTCCAGAGCCACCACTAAAGAAGGTGAAGATGGCAGACCAATCGCCAGAGACGTCACGGCCGAGATCTGGATCCAGAAAGCCAGTGATGAGAAAGGGAAACCCGAGAGATCTCCGTGATGTCTTAAGTGACTTTCTTTGATTTCTTCAATCCACATGACAAGGTGCCTGAAATGGCAGCAGATGGAATTGATCGACCACAGTTCTAACAGTCTACGGCCTGGTCTTCTCTCTATGAACTGGGAGTCAGGCGATGATTGCCTCAGGCGTTGCAGGCATAAGTTGCATGATCGGTATCGGTTGATAAGGTAAATTTCAGGTATGGTAATGACGCTGCAATGACACCAATACCTGCAGCTGATTGGTCAGTTGCCGATGCCGAGCCAAACACCGCTGATTCCCCCGCACCGCCCCGTGATTGGCACCGCCTCAAGGGAGCTGAAGTGCTTGTCCACAGCGATCTCGCTGGTGAAGCCATTTCAGTTGGCTAAATGAGAAACAGAAGTGCATCCTGAGCGTCTCTTTTAGGTAATAATAAGTGAGACAGCTGTCTCTGATCCTTTCTCCGAGACCGAACTTGTCATATCCGCTTATATCCTTCCGGGAGGGTCAGCTCCCCCGCGGATTAGCCCCCTTCCCCGCGCTCAGCCATGGCGGACCATCAGAATCCTGAAGCGGTGGCAGACCATTCCAATGGGTCAGCTATTGCATCGCCGCGATCTAGTACCGATTCACGCTCTCCATCGACGCGTAGCCAGTCCCTTCTACTCAATCACTCGAATCATCAGCATCGCCAGAGCTTCAGCGAGAGTCTCCGCGCTGCACCTGGTTCTCCGCGCACGCGCCGACAGCCGTCCTTCACCCAAGCAGCGATTCAGAGTCTGATCGATAACCCCCCTGCTCCTAGAGATGTCAACCCCGCATTTGCAGGCCGAGATTGGAGAGAAATCTCGATTTGGGAGCTTGTCAGGCCCGATGATTTGAGGTTTGTCGAGTTGGATACTGGAATTGAGGAAGCAACGAATGTAATTACTTGGTCTTGCATTTAAGTCTTGCATTTAAGTCTTGGTCTATAGTTTGCTAATGTCTGAATACCTACAGACACTGATCGATTCCAACGCCCCGGTGCTGTTGATTCGAGAGACCCGGGAACACAAAACGGCCGTGGGCACTTTCGATTACTCGGATCTGAATGCATACCTTCTACTTGCGGCGGGACTGACGCAGCCTAATGAAGAACTTCGCGAAGCGTATGAAGAACTGGCAAGAAAGGCCAGGGACGAGCACAAGATACCGCTGAAAGACGTGAAGGAGCTGAGCCGGAGTGAGCCACTGACCACACTCCCCGCATCGGCCAACTTGAGGACAGCTGTCGAGACGTTTGGCGGCGGGGTTCACCGCGTGGTCGTGGTGGATGAACGCAAGGACGGCGAAGTGGTGGGAATCGTCAGTCAATTCCGGCTGGTCAAGTTTCTGTGGGAGAATGGTCGTAGCTTTCCCGTCATCGATCAGTTGTACCCTCAGTACCTGCGTGATTTGGGCATCGGGTCTCGCGAGGTGATCTCCATCAAGTGAGTGTTCCTGCTTGCGTCTGCCTTGCGGCATATCTGACAGAGATTCAGTGGTGATAAGCAGCTTTGCGAAGCCCTGCAAATCATGAACAGCGAAGGCATCTCGTCCATTGCTGTGGTAGACAATCATTCCAACGTGGTGGGCAACATCTCTACGACGGATGTCAAGGTAATGCAATTGAGTTCCCAAACAGATCCTCAGCTGGCTAAAAGAAAGGTTGAATAGCTCCTCACGAGATCGTCGTCGCTGCCTCTTCTCCACAACACCTGCATTCATTTCATCTCCGTGATCCTGTCCGCAAGAGGCCTCATGGAGGGCAAGGACTCGTTTCCTGTGTTCTATGTGAACCCTGGCTCGACTCTGGCGCACACGGTAGCCAAAATGGTGGCCACCAAATCTCATCGGTGAGTGCTATATTGCTAGCTCAAACTACGTGGCCTGCAGTTAACCCAGGACAATGTAGATTATGGGTCACTGATCCCCTATCACCCTCGTCGTCGGGGCCACCTACACCATCTCACTCGACCGTTCAGCTTCCGTTGGCGGCCAGCGCCAACCCGACGCAGTCACCGTCGGTGTCACCTCCTGCAACGACGACCAACCTATCAGCTCCCAACTACAGCACTCCTCATCTTCCTAGTCCGCCTCAGCCATTCATAAATGCGGCATCACTCACGCATCCTGCTGCGTCGGTGGGAATGCCTCACGCAGTGGCGCCGTCGATACCCGCGTCTGCATTACCGGGCGCCCGATTGTCCGGACGCCTCGTGGGGGTGGTGAGCTTGACAGATATTCTGAACCTACACGCGCGGGCTAGCGGATTGAGCCCCGCTGATCCTGCAGAGAGCCGCAGTCGCCGGCGACGGAGCAGCAGCTCGAGCGTTAGTGTGCGCAAAAGCGGGGATGTTGGACGCGAGCTGTTCAGCCGGCGGGAATAGTCTGTTTGTACCCCTGGTATTTTGATGCGGTCCTCATTTTCCTTGTTCATTCCCACTGTCCTTATCAGCTAGTCAGGGATATTGTTTAGACGGGAGATAGCAGGGGCATTACGATAGCTACGATAGCATTGGTTACACGAATCAGAGATGATTTAAGGACCAGACTTTGAGCAGCCAAAGACAACGGCCAACGGAGATTGGAACTTGAATCAGCGTCTTCCGATTGGACACTGAACAGTTGCTTTTCAAACTCTAACTCTCTGTCGGCGACTCGGCGTACGGGGAAGACTACTACCTACCTTAGTTTACCACAATCGATCGCATCCGGTGGCGCCTGACCTCCTCACCCATTGGTTCCGCGATCTGCTCAATCGCCCCTCCAACCCGGAACTGAGCAGCCCGGCCCTGCGTCTGTGCCATCGCCCAACCAACCACTGTCCCTGCTGCGAGCACGTTCATCTCTCGCCTCTACGCAGCCTACCGTAAGTCTGGTGATAACGATAGCCTAAGGCGTAGTCTGGCGGCTCTGGCCGCCTGCCAGCGCCAACGGCCCCAATAATACGATATGATAAGCATGGATTAGGCTTAGAGTCGGAGCAACTCCGTGCTCATGCTCTTGCCTAACTGAGCCAGTTGGTAGTGTCCCTTAAAAAAGACTGTACCCCGTACCTAGACGAGGGTAGCTGAGGGTGGCAACAGGCCACTGGTGAGCCAACGCCGAGGGTGGCCGCGGTGGTGTGGATTCGACTCCATGGGGCTGGGGGCGGACCTGATCACTGATCACTGATCAACCCCGGATTTCGTCTTCGTATTGGTCCTGGTCCTAAGCCCTTAGCCCAACGAGTGCAGGGACAGTATCTCCCTAATTGAGGAATTGGTCAGAGATGAAATTTAGGCCACTACGGAGTATTGTTGCGTTACTGGGCCAACTCAAACGGCGAAAGAAAGTTCGGGGGATTCAGCCTGCAACGCCCAAGTCTGAGCTGAGCTCTGAACTCTGCAACCCGTGATGATGGACTCGCGCACTGATTGGATCTGGGCCTGAGTTAGGGCTCACGAGAGTTTACGGTAGGTTGCTGTGAAGCGTGGACGCGAGGAGATCAACGCTGAAAACGCTGATTTGAAATCTTTACCAATGAATCTGATGGAGTCAAGTCTCACTTCTGAGTAGCTAAGGTGCCTGGCCCACTCAATACGCGTAACTTTTTTGTCCCTGTGATGCGATGCTATACGATCGAGGAATTGCTCTTTTGAGTAAGGGGGAGTATGACTGAGCCCAGGGCTAGCCCATCTAAGTAACTGACGCGAAATTATTACTGGAAAGGAGAGCAAGGTAACATAGTCTCATATTTAGTCAGCTCTTGGTCATACTTAGTGCCTAATTTTTGAGTAATTTTGAGTCAGTGATTGCCTAATGGACACTTGCACCGTGACAGACTTCCAGGGAAGACGAGAATAAGGCGTCAATCAGGCATCCACTCCAGTCTCCAATGATAGCCGAAAACAGTTGCTAGATTGTGGTCAGTGCGCAAGCTCTAGTGGGGCGGTACAACTTTTGAACTTACTTTGTACCATAGTTACGCCTTCCAACTGACATGGAAATGCTGTAAGTAGTCGACAATTTCTAAGAGATACTGAGTAACAACTAACAAGTGATGTTGGTATCTATCCACGTGTGGGCTCATTTAATCTATGCTCGCCTGCATATGCAGATGCACATGTAGATCATATGCACCTAACCTTAAGCGCCGTTGCAAGTGCAAGTTGCAACTGTTCTGAGCGTTATGAGCCCACTATTCCAAATCAGGAGTGGCAATCCACCCTCTGCAGTGCCCAAACTTTATTTCCGTTTTCGGCCCCGCTGCACCGGACCCACCATCCTATCACAGCTAGTGCGCGCCCTAGTCGAGACTCTACAGAAGGTACAACCTACAGCCAACTCTATCTCTACTCTGTAGACTCCAAAACTTTCGAGTTCCTTGTACTCCGGACAGAAAAAAGGTTCAGAATCACATCATTCTAGGTACTGGACTGTCACCTGATTCAAAGGACTGGAATGGTCTGTGCGGGAGTGTTGCTACTAAGGATCCTTGTTGAATTACCAGCTGCTTGAGGTGAGATATTTTCTACTTACTGTGAATCTCCTTGCCCCTTATCTATGAAATTATTATAATGTCCACTTGCAATAGTGCTATGTACTACAGCTGAAACACAAGCTCTTACTCTAAACTCTATTCGCGTTTCTGGAATGTGGGGACCCTCATCTTAACGTTGCATACGCTGTGTGTTTACTGTTTGCGGTGCCTTCTCCTAATTAATCGCCCAAATTTCGTATGCCTGACGTGACAAGGTTACGCCTCCTCCTGTGCAGAGTTTTTCGGCTGTACAGAATTTTCAATATGATAGAATGTCATTTCTCATAGTCAATGTACAGGACCGTTGAAACGCCATGACCTGGGTATTTGATTCCCCCCGACCGTCTCCATAAATTTCGTGCAGTAGCCAAGTAAAGAACTGAAGAAACAAGAGACACCATAGTACAGGAGCAAGCTAGACCTAAAAAATACAGAGGTGGTTCAAGCGGTTGCCGTGAATTCGTCCAATGCAACGTAGTCGTCAAACCCAAACGTCTCCCGCTCCTGGATCGGTGCATCGTTGCCCAATCCCCAAGCAAAGCGGCTGAACTCATCGTAGTCAGGATCGAGCTCCTGGGGCGCAGAGAAGACAACCTCGCCCTCCTTGGTCGCGGCCTCGAGCTCCAGGTGCCCCGCGTCATGGCCCATCGAAGTGGGCGAGCGGGGCGTCCCCGGCGTTGGGCACAGATCGGGCGTGGACAGGGTTCTGGTGGAGACCATCTCCATCTTAGGCGAGCTCGACCCTGAAGCGGAAAATCGTGTTTGAGCCACGAACGGCTGGTCGGGCTCGGACCGGACTCGTGTGTGATTCGACACCCGTCCGTAAGTGGCATCAGAGGGCGGCAAAGAAGCAGGCACAGCGGATGGGAGACCGTGCATAGAAATCTCGGGAGCCGAAGCCATGCGGTCTCTGAACTGCCGTGTCGGGGCCCCGTTCCAGAACTGGGGATGCTGTTGCAGATGCTCTGGATATTGCTGTGGTTGGAAGCCTGCCCAAAATGGGCGAAATTGCTGAGACCCCGCAGCCTGTTGGGGCGATGGTGGCGCCTGTTGAGCGGCATTGGCAAGGTATGGTGGAATCGGAGTCGAGGAGGAGGCGGGAACCATCTCTGGATACGGTGCCTCGGGCGTCATACAGGATGACTGTGGGCTCACGTTATACGAGGGGGGTGGCATGTAGTTGTGATCCATTACCATCGGACTGGTCATGGCCCCTGTCGGCGTGCTCTCAGAGAAAGAAGAACGGAGGCTGGATAGATCCAGGCTCATCTTGCGCACGCCATTCTCCGGACCTTGAGGTGAGTTGGCCGCACGGCGTTGTTGAATGCCGTTGCTTCGGACGGCCAGCGCCGCCAGTAGTTGTCGATTCAGCTGCTCCTCGATGTGCAGGTTCTGCGCTTGAAGCATACGGATCCGCTTCTCTTGGTAGCGCTCGTCAACTTCTTCGTACATGGCCTCGCGTTCGACGATTTCTTTTGTAATGTGAAGGGCTTTGCCCGTGCGCTTTTTGTGCAGCATCGAGGCCCGGTTGGCCGATTCCAGACGAGCATCTAAGCTTCGATCTTTGCGTCTGGAGGCAGCAATGAAGGCTCTACTGGGAGTCAGTCTTGACTCGATTTCGGGTAGGAGACGAGAGCAAGAACAAGAATTACCTTTCTTGGTTTTCCTCTCGCGAACGAGGGATGGGGGCGACATCCAGATCCAGATCTGGAGACGCCATTGTGAAGGAGACTTGTGAGTGGTAAAAGAGTAAGAGTAAAGAATTGGGTATTTAGACACAGATATATACCATCAACGGCAAGCTATATACGCAAGACTTGCCTTCTGTTCAAGGGAAAAAGGGACTAGTAATATTAGAAAGAGGGAAAATGAGAGAGGCGGCGAAGCAGAAGAAATAAGTATGGACAGGAGAGGAGAGGAGAGGAAGAGGAAAGTATCCCAAGACAAGCGACAGTTAAACTTTGGGCCTAGAAGGCATCGCCCGATCCCTTCTTAGGGGGGTGTGTTGGTGGGTATGGGTAGGCAGCTGTCAACACAGACACAGCGAAGTCTAGAGCGAGGAGCCATGGGTTTCCGGGGTATGGGAGAGTTTGGATCCTTCCCCGTCGAGGCCACCAAGGGCCCTGCTGAATCTTGGTGCAGGCTGGAGAGTAGTTCTGGATGGCGCGACTGCCTGTATCCATGGATCCGAGGAAGAACCCCCCAGAGCCTAGCCTAGGCAGTGGACGAGCGCCTTCTCGTCTAATTTTTAGTAAGTACAGTATGTATGTATGTATCCTTGTAGGTATGTAGGTAACTATGTGGTAATAGGAGGCACGGCAAGTTGTGTTCTGAGTGCATCCTGCGGAGTTGGTAGCTAACCTACAACCTCAGTAGGTGTGAGAAGCTGAGGACCGGGGTCTGCTCGCCTTGTCTCAACCTAGTGGACTGGCTTGACTCAAGCTGGAAAGATTTGTCAGACACGAGAAGAGGGGTCGCCTCATCCTCTGGGCATGTTTCTGGGCTGAGGGAGAGGCTTACCCCGGAACTCATTTCCTCTTGAGTAAGGCGAATCACAACAATCAGATTGAGTCCTTTTCTTCATCAATGGGGTACTCCCTTTGTCGGATTGTCTGCAGAAGCTGAATTCGATGTTCGAGTCTAGTCTAGACTCTAGACCAACCGGGCCGAATCAAAAGCCCTCGATAGTACCCTATGCATACTACCTGGAGTGTGATACTCCTTGTAAGACTACACTCAGTTTCCGCAGTACGACCGAGGCCTTTGCTGATTGTTGGCCATAAGGTACCCGCTAGTCTAGTCGTAACGGTCAAGAGCAACCAATAATCTAACCTATTGAGTCCTGCCAAAATAGACGACGGACTCGAGCAAACTCTACCTAAGAAATGAGAAAGAATGTGTCCAATGGTCAAGGAGGAAATGCCCCCATAGTTTTCAAGGCCCCTACGGAGTACGGAGCATCCCCAGGAGTCTAGGGCAAGGTAATCTTGGGAGCGATCATTCTAGCCATGCAACTGTGATGGATATGGTGATGGTCCAAGCTAAAATAGCTGACCCACCGACCGGCAGTCAATCAATCAATCGTCTGAAAGCAAACCAGATGCTGAAAACTTTTCCGGATCTGCGTCGGCTTTACACGGCTCTAACTGATGTCGCTGATGAAGTCACGTGATTTACAAACACCCCCGCCTGCTTCCAGATCAGGATCGATCTTTCCCAATAGGGCAGTTCGATCTGAACAGCTTCAGACATGGATCAGTCTCTCTCCATACACGGTACCAATCCCACTCCATCATCCTATGAATGCGCTCTCTCAATGAGTCGGCGAGTCGGAGTTCTCCAGATTCCACATCTTACTCTGAGTGAAATCAACCTACTTGCTGCGTTCGCTGGAACTTGTCTCAACTCTGATAATGAGTATTTTAGTACATGCATGGGCTAGCTACGAAACTCTTGCAGATCAACTGCGCAACGAGTCGAGATAGGCAAGAGGTAGTAGTGTCAACCAATACCCCTCCAAGGGACTGTTAACTCGTCATCTGAACTACATTTGTACCTGCATCAGTCTCATGCATGATGATTCAAGGCGTTACGCTATCCTAGCCGTCAATTTTCATTCATGACTCGATGCCATGATCTGCAAATATTCTGCTAAGCATCTTCAAGCACTGCTATTAGATCAGCCCACCTTGTCGCTTGTCACGGTCCCTCCCATCTTGCATCCGTGGTTGGACTGAACCGTTCGATTCGCCACCCCGAGGGAAAGTCCCCAGACACTTTGTTCGGGGTCGCCGTTTGTTATCAGCTCTAGGCTATTCGCGGGGCTCAGGTCTTCTCTTCTTATCGTCCTATAGCCGGCGCTGTACCGACGAATAGGTACCTGTTTGGCTTCGCCGTTTCTCGAGAGTCGACCATTCTTATGGCTCGCTTTGTAGATAACCTGATAGGTCCTCGTGGAGATCTAACATTTTCTCTTACTCTCATGCTCTCGCGTTGCTAACTCCTGTTCTCCGAACTGCGCTGCGTCCCACCCGAGACACGGCCGAAATTCAAATGTCGGGTCTGTGCCACCGCCACAGCTGGCCCCATCACTAACACGGGGAATTAATACGGAGTATTTCCAACGGTATGACCTATGCGTGCCAGCCTGTCATTCGTCAATGAGTCCAGCTGCCAGAACTACCTAACCAGCTAGGAGGCTTGTGCGCAAGGGCTAGACTGAATCTCAGCCTTACGGCGAGATAGACGGCATCTGTCTTCGTGGGCACGGGGGATCTCGGCGTTACTCCTAGGTCCTTGGTCCTCGTCTATCAATGCTAGCAATGTCAAAACAAAGTAAATCAGCACTTTAACCAAACGCGTATACCGATATACCGCTAAATCTCAGCAACCAACAGTCTGCTCAATCTATTGGTATGGAAGAAAGAGGATGGAGAGAAAAGACTGCTCAATCAGCCAAAAACGAGAAAAAGAAAAATTATGGACAATCAATGCTTGTGGCGGAATCGAACCATCGAGGATCACAGTTCTCAGATAGACAAGACCACGGGAAGCACACGGAGAAACATATCGGGGATATCCATTACAACTTGCTGGCCATCATCTCCATTCCCTAGGCAATTCCCAATGGTGGCACCATCCCTTGTTCTTCTTTCCTCTCGGCGCCTACCTTGTACGACACTCTAAACCGAATCTTGACCGAATTACCCTTGCCTGCATCGACCCCATCTAGTAACATCTCCTGCTGGACGCCGTTCTGCTGCAGCGGTCCGATATCTCGTCCAGACTGCGGCCGGAGCTGCAATGTATAAGACTGTAGCGCTTTTAGCATGGCTTCGTTCTGAATCGTAAGTGGGGGAACTAACCTTCTCTACGGCCACCTGAAAGTGCAGCTCATTCAGCGGCTGGCCGGTGGTGTTCGAAAACAGGGCTACCACGTGGATCTGCCGGGGCTGGCTGGGATGCCGCCGTGCAACGAACTCGATCCGTAAAGACGAGTTCAAAACTTGCACCTTATTAGTGGTTGGGAGGGCGTTGCTTTCCGGCAGTGAGGAAGCAAAGTTCCACTCGTCATCTTCTTGTGCCTTGGCGCTGCTACCACTGGCAGCTGCAGTGTTAGGAGGACCAGCTCCCACCAAGTCGAGGAGAGACGAAGAAGCAGCTGCGGGTGACTGAGTCGAAGAAGCTCCGGACGGGAAGGGACTGGAGGCCCGAGGGCTTGCGGACACGAGAGCTGCAAAAGGATCGCTCGCAGGGGGCGGCGGTGTCGGGGTCGCAGTCGGTTGCTGTGGTGGACGGGGAGCCGGGGAGGAAGACTGCGGGACCGGTCGGGACGAGTTGAATGAAGCCATGATATCGTAAGAAGGCTTGAATCCTGCAGGGGCTTGTTGTAGCGGTGGGTTGGCAGACGTAGCCATGTTTCCTATATCCATCGTCAGTCGTCAAATCTTGCACCATCCTGTTCCTCAACGGCACTAACCAGGTCCCAACGAGATACTACCTGCAGGGATTGGCTCCTCTATTGACAAGCCAAGCAGGTCATTCTCCAAGGAGCTGCCCCCGGCCGCTGGCGGCGCATTGCCGTTCGAGCTCGGCTCCGGGTCGAAGTCGATCAAGGAGAGTTCGTTGTTTGCGTTCTTCGATACCCCCGTCGTAGTGCCTAGAGTACCCTTGGGAATCCTGGATGCCGCATCGTAGTCACCCTTCTTAACCAACTTGTAGCGTTCAATGGTGCGGTGAATGCTGTCATTTATTTCCAACAGTTTATGGACAGCTTCTGGGTCATCTGACTCTTCCTCGCACATCTTCTGAATCTTCGGATGAGCACTTTGAAGTGCGCTCGCAAGTTCCTGTTCGAGTTAGTGGCCACAAACGTTCAGAGTCGCCCATGCGCGATCCTCACCTCGAACACGTCGCCTTCGGCAATCCGATCGCCCGGCTTGTGGCTCTGCAGCATCTCCTCCAGAATCTTAGCCTTCTGCTGCACCTTGGCCACTTCCTCTGCTGCCTTAGCCCGGTAGTCGGTCTTGTGTCTTGTGTCGAAACCGGCCATCACTTTCATCAACCGATTGGCTTCCTGCAGGTCCGCCGGCGTGCCTCGGCGGATCAATTCCTGCAGCTTCGCCGATTGTGCTTCCCGCTCCTCCTCCTCCATCTCCTCAGCCGAACGCAGGTTCTGTTGTCCAGAAAAAGTCAGTCCTACTCAAGTCACCATACGCGGAAACCAGGAAGATAAGGACGTACGTCGCTTGGGTTCAGGACAGCGGCATCCTCATGACGGATTTCAGGAAACATGTAGCCCTTGTATAAGAGCAGGCGGTGCATGTCACGGATATGGCCCAGATCGTCCTTGTACCTCGACGTCTGGCAAATAGTCTGCCGCCATTCTTCAATCGACTCCAGAATCCGGTGCTGCACCCGGGAGGGCCGCATTGGCGGTCTTTCCGGGAAACGACGAACCAACTCATTGAGAAACTCCTTTGTACTGATTTGGAGGTGGAACGGATAACCGCAATTTTTGACGCAGATGTCGAGAAGCTGTTCACAAGCAACCGTGGTCAGCCCCGCACCAGCTCCCTGTCCGCCAGCCAACGAAACCACCTACCGCTAACGCCAGCAATGCGACATTTTGATTTCGGGAATTAATCAGGCGGACAATCTCAAATGCTGCCTCTCGAGGACTGTAATTGATAAGAATGCGCCTCCTACGTATGAATCAGGATTCCGACCGGCGACTCACGCGTTGCCTTTTTTGGAGTTGATCAGGTCCGCAACCTCGAGGTTCAGGGCAAGGTTGGGCTCGTAGAGAGAAAAATCACAGGCATTTCCTATCGATCATCAAGAGTCAGTTCAGGGCTCCTGCCAAGAGGCACGATTCGAGACGTACGAATGGCTCGTTGCAGCGGTGTGAGCCCGACATCAGCGTAGGCACCATAGCGGTCCCTAGCTGCCATACGTGCCGATGCTGCCTCCAGGATGACAACTGAAGAAGGAAGAGGAAGAAAAGTAGAGGGGGGCAGTGACAAGTTCAAGTAGTAGCCAAGCTGGACACACTGGCACAGACGACAACAGCTGGCTAGTAGGTGTTTGATGAATTGGAATGCCGACACTCTTGACTGCCTGGTGCTGGCGGGCGATGGAGAGAGGGTGCGGTACCTATGATTGCTAGTTCGGCGGGCGGAGCTCCACGTG
The DNA here is from genome assembly GCF_018340605.1 of Aspergillus pseudoviridinutans. Lineage (NCBI taxonomy): Eukaryota > Fungi > Ascomycota > Eurotiomycetes > Eurotiales > Aspergillaceae > Aspergillus > Aspergillus pseudoviridinutans. The sequence goes on along the minus strand of NW_025091282.1, from coordinate 2,946,523 downwards.
TGGCGCCCTCATCGGCGTCTTGCCTCCGTTGGTAGAATTTCTCAATCACATCTCCTACATTCATCACTCTTACTTCCGCATACTGATTTTTGGCTATTAATTCTTACATTGCTATTGAACAAGCTATCGCAGATAATGGTCCGTCACAAGAAAGACAACTTCCCCCGAGGAGGCAAGAAATTCTCCTCTAACCCCCGCCCACGCCCAGTACCCCGCGATGACGACGATGGTTCGGCTACAGACAGGCCTGCCTTTAAAGCTGCCTGCTGGGATCTAGGACACTGCGATCCGAAGCGATGCTCTGGAAAGAGACTGATGCACTTTGGGTTGATGAGAGAACTGGCGATTGGCCAGAAGTTTGCCGGCGTGGTGATCTCGTAGGTCTCTTTTCTTCCTCGCCTCCATGTACGGCGAAACTAACGGGCAGCTATTAGGCCAAATGCAAAGAAGATTCTCTCCCCGGCCGATCGCGAATTACTAGAGCAATTCGGAGCCGCAGTGGTAGAGTGTTCCTGGGTGAGGGTCAAGGAAGTCCCATGGTCGCGAATCGGCGGCCGGTGCGAAAGACTGTGTAGGTGTCTTGTCTCTAGTCGCGACTATGCTCCTTGCAGAACGAAATGAGCTGATGATTTTTTGATCTGCAGTACCATATCTCATTGCAGCCAACACAGTGAATTATGGACGGCCCTGGCGGTTGAACTGCGTCGAAGCGTTAGCAGCCTGCTTCTGTATCTGTGGACATGAAGACTGGGCGCGAGAGGTCCTCAAGCACTTCAATTACGGCGAAGCTTTCCTCGAGATCAATTCGGCACTGTTGAAACGATACGCTGCCTGTGCGACGGAGGAGGACATCAAGAAAGCGGAGGAAGAGTGGTTGGCCAAGATTGAGCGGGAGTACGAGGAGAACCGCGCAGAGGGTGGTGCCGACGACATGTGGACAGTAGGAAACACAAACAGACGATCTGCACCGGCCGAATCAGACGCAGAAGAAGACGAGGACCAGGACGGGGACGAGGATGAGGATGAAGAAGAAGAAGCGGAGGAAGAACGAGACCCCTACGCCATCTCAGACGACTCCGAAGACGAAGCCCAAATGGCCGAGATCCGTGCCAAAATCCTCAACTCGAAATCTTTCCAGAACCCTTCCGTCCCGGACAAGCCCCAACCCGAGAAAATCACCCGGCCGGATCCGACACCGGTAGAAGATTCAGATGCCGAGTCTGGATCCGCAGCTAGCGACGACGAGGAATTCGATAAGATCATCGATGCGACGCCGGTGACAGATCGAACGGGCATCATTGCCGCGTCGCAGCGCAAGGGCAAAGAGACGTTCAGTGCATCGTTCTCGCGGACAGTCATCAATGCCCCACAGAGATGGTAGATTGCATGCTCGTTACGATTTCAATCTCGTCCGCTACAGTCCAGTGGCATCAACTCCTGGTAATCATGCTATCTGCTCCACTGGACTTCCCTTCTCATCGAAGAGAGCCCTGACCTCTCAATGTCACAGTACTGGGTAGTCACGCCCGGATCGGGCGTATCTGGCCTTGGGATTAGTGAAATGGCACTCTGATGTCCGCAGCAGCTTTAGGTCTATCTGGACCCGACGCGCTCAGGTCATGGTCACCACAACGGTATTTGAAAGGATCTAAGTTGACTCTGCTTCTCTAACGTGCCGAAAATTGTGCATGAAGCCTGCAATGTCACGTCATGACAAAAGTTTCTATTATGACCTTGAAACAGTAGATCGACGATGATATACTTAGGTATCATTTAGTTTGATACTACGACCATGAAATCATATACAAATGCATCTGCGTATCTGCCATCTCGTTGCAGGGTCTCCGAGTTGGTGAACTAGACTATGCAAGGGACAAGCAGGTTACAGACCGAGGCTTCCGTATACTGAAGAGATACTCCATCGCAAGCGAAAGCAAACAAGCAATGAAGACAATAGACAACAGGGATATTGTGGGAATCCGCAATTAGCAGGCAACTTGCCTTTCCCGTTATTCTCCCATGCAAACCGAGTGAGAATACAGCGTCCATTAAGTGTAACTTATTTACATGACGTAGAGAAGGTTCGTATCTGTGTATGATTATTTACCGTTAGAGACGTTTGTTTCCCTTTTTGGATCTGAGGCCAAACAAGGAGGACTATTGCTTACCCAATGGATGACTGCAGCTCAGCTGCGGTTTCTGCGTGTACTTGGTCGCCAACTCGTCCCGGATGCTGTTCAGCAACTGTACATAGCTCTGCTGGGGGTTCTTCCGGAGAGCGGCGATGAACGCCCAGGACATGGCGCCGGTGGCCTGGCCGGCAATTTGGGCGTCCTGGCTGGTCTGGTCGTCCTTGCTACCGGACCACATGATGACGTCCGCCGGGCTGGTCTTTGTCTGCTTGGTGCGCTCGTAGGCCTCGTCGCCCTTGGTGGCGCGTTTCAGGAACCCGACCGCGGTAGACATCATGCCGCCCATGTCGCCGCGCGCGTAGGCGGAGACCACCCCCAGCAGCCCTTGTCCGGCCTCCTTGGCCAGGTTGGGCTCCTTGAGGATACCCTGTGTCGAGTAAATGTAGGGGAGGTCCAAGGCGGAGCCCGAGTGACACGAGTCGAAGATTGCGGTCAAGCGTACTCCCGGGCGTAGTGGGCGGACCATGATCCGGTGCATCTCGTCGTCCACGATGTGGCCGGCTTGTCGAAAGTCGACCGGGTAGATGACTTCATCGTATCCGTCTTCCTCGTCACCATCCAAGTCCGGAGTCTGACCACCATGACCTGTCACAGACAAAACATTAGTTTCGCGTCTGAGAAGCATCGGTATAAGCAAGGACTCACCTGAGTAATGGAAAAAGAGCGAATCGTTCGGCTGCGCATCCTTGACCAACCAATGCATGGCCCGCAGGATGTTAGCCTTCGTAGGCTGGCTCATGGGATTCTGCTGGTCGTCCGTCAATAGCACCATGTCCTCGCGCGCGTAGCCAAAGTTCTGGTTCAAATACGTCGACATGTTCTTGACATCGTTGATACAACCGCGCAGCTGACCCTTCTGCCCGAAATAGTTGATTCCAATCAGCAAGGCCTTCCGCCTACCGGTGCACCGAGAGTACTGGAAACTGTATCCCTGTGGAGCTCCGTGTCCGAACGCGACCGGATCACTGGGAGGTGGTGCTGGACCACCATGGCGGCCATGCGGGTAGGGGTTCTGATACTGGTTCATGCCTTTGTTACAGATGTCAGCGGCCGCATACTGACACTTTTCCAAAGCGGATGCGTCTCTTCCTGCGCCAAAACGCGATCACATACCAGGCTGTCTTCCACCGTACACCGCGTTTCCAGTCGGTGGTGGCGGCTGGCCGTATCCCGACGGCGGTTGCTGGATACAGAGTCAGCCACACCTGCAAGGTGTTTTTTCACAGTGACCTTCACAGATAAAGACATACATTGTATCCATGTTGTGGAGGAGGCGCGCCGTAACCGGGCTGAGGGGAAGGCTGGCCATACCCGTAAGGATTCGGAGGAGGATGTTGCTCGCGGTACGCCTGGCCGGGGTAGCCGCCGTAGGAAGATTGTTGGTGATGATGATGATGCGGCATTTGTCTTTCGAATAGTCAGTCAACGAAACAATCGACTCCAGCGAAAGAATCGAGATAGGCTCTTACTGATAAGGTTGCGGAGAGCCGTGATTAGGAGGGTAGGAGTACTGCTGGTGCTGTTGCTGCTGTGGTGGGGGATAGCCCGGCGGGCCAGAATAAGGCGGATAGTAGGACATTCCTGGTGGAGGAGATGCTGGTGGCACGGGCGAATAGAAAGTACACGGCACGAGGGAGATTAGGCAGCAAGACTGAAGATGTAGTGAATGGAGAAACGAGGTGAGACGAATCAGAAGCGGTCCTGGATCGAGGGGATGGCGCAGTTCAGCGTCCGGTGATCGCAGACTTGCAGGAAGTAGATCGATGGGCAAGTCAGACACGAGATGCGAGGGTGGTGGCAGCAGCAGCAAAGAACCTGAAAGCTAAAAGTTAAAAGATAGAAGATAAAAGATAGAAGAGCAGCTCAGAACCAGACAACGAGTGGAGACAACCGACAATGATACAGTGAAAGAACTATGGATCTAAGTAGAGATTAATTAGCAACATGAAGACTTACTCCAGAGGCGCCAAAGAGACGATTCCACTCACTAATCTTTGGAGAATATCTATACCTATTTTTAATGGCATTTACTCCAACCACGGTGGTGGTCTCAGTAATAAACCTCAAACTACTTCAAGTTATTCTCAACTCTCTTTTCAATCAATTGTTTACTTCCCTGAAGGGTATTCCTATTCCTCGGCATCCCCGATCTACCCAGACCCAGAATAATGAACAATGGCTTAGCGCTCAGCCAGCCCCGTCCACCAGCAATTTGTCATGCATATCCTCATATTACATATTATTCAATCAAATCAGTATTATCAGAAAAGTTAGACGGACTACCTTAGTCTATCTCTTCTCACTGCCTCTTATTGTCCGTTTACATCTTAGACTGGCGAATCCATGAACCATGATCTTCCCTGGCACGGACAGGCCGAAGGATCGGCCTCCATCACTTTCAGCCTTATGATATCTCGACCTTATGCATTGCATAGTGGAATATGATCATGCGCCTACAGTGATTCACAAAAAATATTATGCGTGTCAGATCTGCCGGTTTATCTTTTCGTTTGGTCTAATTTGGCATCCATTGTAAGAAAAATACTGTAGCTAAGTTAGCACGTGGCATAGCTTCAGCATCCTCCATACATAACCACACGACTACTATCCACATAAATCAAATTTTCCAAGGTTGTCTACCATTCTCGTAGAGATCACCCTCGAGTCATCGTTTGCTTCACCGTCCCCGTCTGGGCATGCCGCGTCCACGTCCTGCTCCAAGGGCGCGCTGGGCAGCTCCGGGAGGCAGACCACGGCCTGGCGCCTGTGGCTGCTGAGATTCTTCGTTCTCTGTTCGCAAGAGAAAGGATCTGATCAGTAGGGATTCACACACTGGAAATAGCCAGAGTCAACTCACTTATTGTCTCGTCTACACTGAGGATCAAGCAGGCAGCTTCGACAGCGGCCTGGATGGCGTTGACCTTGACCAGACTGGGTTCCCACACAAAGGCGGCCATGTTGTCCCGAACACCCTCGTTGTCAAAGTCCACACCAGCCCAGGTATTCTCCTTGCGGTGTTCCACACGCAGTCGGTTCAGGATGTCGGTGGCATCGAAACCAGCGTTGTCACACAATTGACGGGGAATCACTTCGAGGGCCTTGGCAAATGCCCGGATGACAGCCTGCTGCTTGGAGGGATCGTTCTGAGCGAATTCATGCAGGTAATACGACACCGCCATCTCGCAGGCACCACCACCGGCAACGATGGTTGTGTGGCGGAGAGCACGCTTCACAATCATGATGGCATCGTGCAGACTCCGTTCGACCTCCGCAATGAATTGCTCGGCTCCTCCACGCAGCACGAGCGTGCAGGTCTTGGCAGCAGGGCACTCGGAAAAGAGGTTGTAACGCTCACCACCAATCTGGCTCTCTTCGAAAGAGCCACAGGTACCCAGATGACGGTCCTGGATATCGCTGCATGTCGACTGCGTCGCCGCACCGGTCGCCTGGCACACCCGGTCCATATCGTCCGAAGAAACACGACCGGCACAGAAGATGTCGCGATCAGCAAAGTACCTGTAGACAGCGTAGACATTAGTTAGAGTGCCGTCAACAACGTAGAGCTTGCATTTAAAACGTACTGCGTGGCCAAATCACCAATAGGCAGTTTGCTGAGAACAACCTTGGCCCCGGTCTTGTAGATGGCCTCCAGCTTGTTGTAGATGATCTGCCATTCAGCATCGACGATGGCCTGATACTCAGAAACCTGCTCAACTCGGACCTCCGCGTTGTCCTTCTCACTCTTCAACTCGAGCTCCACGTTCAAGCACACGATCTTGGGGTTCTTGAATGACTTGGGCTGCTGCTCGAAACCGGCGTAGGAGAAGGTCTTCTTGAAAGCGACACCGTTGACGAAGAGGGAGTCCTGAAGGCCACCACCGGTAACCTTCTTGATACCAATCAACTTCTCGTTCAGATCGTCCTGGTCAAGCGACAGCACGGCATCCACGACCACTACATCATCAACGTCAGCCCTCGCCCCACCACGTTCCATTCCGCCAGAGCATCAGATAGAGGAAAAAGCAACTTACTCTTGGTGAAAAATTCCGAGTTACGCTTGATCAGCTTGCTGTTCATCGCTGTACCGGCAAGCCTCCGCAGAGTCTCGTATTTCTTCTCCTCGCTGCCCGCAGCATCGAGGATATCCACCGCAATCTCCTTCACCTTGTTAACGGCCACAGCGCTCGCTTTCCGTAGACCCTTGATGATGGTCTGTGAACTGACGCCTTGCTCCACAAGGTCCCGGACTTCCTTCAGAATCTCGCCAGCTAAGACAACGACCGACGTTGTTCCGTCGCCAACTTCGGCATCTTGGGATCGCGCAATATCGGTGAGAATGCGAGCGGCGGGGTGGACGATATCCAGAAGCTGTTGCCAGACGCGGTCAGTCGTTCTCCTTCAGACAAGTATAAGTCCGAGAAGGACGGCTCAGAAAAAAAACGTACTTTCATTACTGTCGCTCCATCGTTGGTGATTGTCTGCTTGCCGTTGCTGTCAACAAGCAACAGGTCTCCTCCGTACGGTCCGAGAGTGCTCTTGATCGTAGATTGCACTGCGATACAGGCATTGATATTTGAAAGAACCTGGCCCTTTCCTTGAGAGGTATCCGTGCCTGAAAACAAATGCAGAGTCGTCAGTAAGTTCTAGTTCAGACGGACAAAGGACGGGGTTCGATGCGGCTACGGACCCTCCTTCAGCACAATGATGGTGGGTGCTTGGCCTGCGAAGGCCATCTTGCTGGGCAATAAAACGTGTGATCGTCAAAAGAGAAAAAGAGAAGGGGACAAAGAAGTCAGTGATGGCTCAAGGAAAAGTGAAGATCAGTAGTCAGTGTCCTGAGCGATCCCAAGATTGACAGCTCCGGGGTGCTCTCGACCAAAATTTCCCAAAGCTCCTCATCGAAACCCCCCGTCGCCAAACTGAGGCGGTGACCAATCATGGCTCGCTCCGCAACCCTATGGACTTTTGATGGTTATTCTACCCCTCGCCAGATAACATATTACAACAATATCAGTGTGAAAGCGAATAAAGAGAGTATATCATTGTTCGCTGAATCTTAGCTTTGCTTTAATCAAGGCTGGTATCACAATGTTCCGAATATATTTACAGGTATCTATTTGATGGTTTGACCACACCGGGTAATAACCTATGCACGCTTGACCCCCCAAACGCTCCAACTCCAATAGAACCCAGAATCAAAAGAATAATCTTAGTTGAAATCCAACTCGTCATCCGGCGGCCCGACATATTCGTACTTCGACAATAAGTCATGATCATGATGAACTTCATGTACTTGCGGAGGCACGAGACCGAGCGCTTCCTGGCGTAACACCACAGCAGCATCTGTATCAGAAGCGTCCTCAACCATCATATGGTAGTCGTGCGATGTATGATGCCGTACGGCGTCTTCAAAGCTCGAGTGGGATAAGCCATGATGGCCATGCGTGTATGGGTCAGGCATGCCATCATGGGAGTGGTGGCCTAAGGCGTCATGAGGATGGTGACCCAAGCCATCGTGGGAATGGAATCGTGACAGTTGCTGGTTTATGTCGATGATTTGTGGATCGAGAGGCAAAGTTGTATAGTCGGTTATGGAATCTAAAGATCCTTGAATGACCGGTGGATGTGTTTGAGCAAACGTATTGTGGCTTTGGTGAGGATCAAGGGAGTTATTGTCCATCAACTGTGTGGTTTCCATAGTGCTCGGTGTCGACAAGCTTGTCTCATTCTCGTGGACGCTCAACTTCTCCATGGATACAGCACCGTCATGAATTAGCATACCGTTACTCGGTGGCAGTTTGAGCGTCTCTTTGCACTGGGGACAGTCTCGAATGACTCGACTGACGGTCTCTTTGATCCTGACCCAGTGATATTTCACCGCGATGGCTGCAGTCGTCTTATTGATTCCTGCGTGCTGCTTGAGATGAATAGTTTGAGCAATCTCGTACTGTTGCTGGGGATCTGATACGACCTCTTTGTCTTTCAGCATCAGCTTATCCGAGTCGCCGTCCTTCCCCTCTATAAGTTTGTAGTGGGTGGCTGCACTTCTCAGCCGACTCTTCTCAGCTCTATCGGCACCTCTAGGGTACTTAGAATGCTTGAGATAATACCGTATCTTGTCGAAGCGATCTTGCGTGAATGAATCATCGCCTTCGGAATTCAAGTCGCGCCCATAGATAATCGCATCGACATATTCACCGGGACTGGAAAGCACCTTGCCAGCATTTGGCACCTTACCGATCCGCTTAAAGCCAAGAGCATCCCAAATCCGACAAGAAGCCACGTTGCTCTCGTAAACCAGGTTGAAGACGGCATATGTGTAACCCTGTTCACAGTCAGACTCTTTCGAACCCTATCCCGGCTCTCCATGCGATAAGTGGGTGGTGCTTTCGCAGTCGAACACGAAGAGATCATACTGACCAGTTTAGGAGCCCATTCAAGATATCCCTCGCCCATCAATCGACCAACACCACGATTGCGCGCCGCATCTGTCACAAGAAACATGCCATTGCAGACATGACTACTACGTCCGGGGTAATTCGGCCGGATATTGAAGCTGCCCAAGCAGGTCTTCGTCCAATCCGCGCCAGCCCTTTCCATGGCCTTCATCTCATACACACTGTTAATGTCGCCTAGTAGCATGATGGCGCCAAAGTTGAAAAACCAATACGTCGCAAACTGCTCCAGCGGGATGGGATCAACCATGGCATAGGTGTCACCCTTGGCAATTTCTTTATTCAACTGATCAGATAGATAACGCATCAATGAGGGAGGCACATCATCGGCTGATGAAATAGGCACTAATGTCGCAACGGTGACCCGGTCTCTTAGAGTGACCTGCCGCGGACTGATGTTGGCTGGGATGTCTCTATCGGTTGCTATCACCGCAGCCAGTAAATCTCCATGAATAGCAGGCATGATGGCGTCCTCGGCCGGGCACGGCCGGTCACGAGACTGTTTACCATATTAGTCGACTGAGCAACTATACAGACCACAAATGGTCACGGAACGGATAAATGATCGAGCGTGCAGAGGCACACTGCTAGGGAATAAGATAGAAAGGGCATTGTGATAGAGCAGACTGCCTTTCATGGTAGACAAGCTCGACTGGGGAGGAGCTGTGGCAATCACATTACCGATTCTAGAAGCACTGACTTTCTAATAATAATAATAGTTCACCAAGTGTCCAGCAAGTCGTTTGAAGCGGCACTTCAAGGACCAGCCGTGTATTCTGGAGTCCGGAATGATGTGAACGCAGCAGAGAAATCGTCGTCCCGCACTATATTTGCTGAGTCAGCGGGACATTGTTAATCCGATCTCAAGGTCTTTCTATCTAAAAGGCTTCCAAATGAAGCCTCAGGCACGAACGCTGCTGTGGTATACTTTTCAGGCTGATAGGTACCCTTCGAAGACATGATTCAGGCTGCATGGAATAAAGATAACCTTCTACATTGACAAGCAAGAATTATCATAGCTGTGTGACGTGGTCAAGATGCTGTAGCTCAAAAGTCCCAATATATATTCCTTGTAACACCCCCTGTGTGACTACAGAGGCTGCCATTCAGCTGTTGATTATATCACCAGCCAGACTTTCAGTATGAATATTGTCTTCGCAACGATATCTACAGTTACACCAAGTCACCAACTGTCAATCCATCCTCTTCAAGTTGAGCAAGAGACATGGTCCCAGACAGATTATGGCTCAGGCCGCAGAGCTGATGTAGATCTATGGATCCTGCTAACCTTAAGGCCAATCGCGTAGCTTAATGCTCAGAGTTTCCATACCCAAGCGATGCTCTAACCTTAGGTATGCATACTTAGGTACCTTATATGTGCAGCATCATGATTAGCTCAACCCCCATTCTATGACGACTGGCTCATAGTACGAGGGCCATGGGCTCCTGCATCTTCCTTACCCAGAGTCTGGGGCTTGGTTGGGTCCTCTGTGCCTGCCTTCAGATCCGTCTTGAAGCATCAGAATATCGTACTCGGTAGTATCTAAAATGAGTCCGGTAGAAGCGCCGCAGTTCTATGAAAACACACTCGAGCCGATTGAGATAAACCAAACAAATTTACTCAATGCATTGACGGAACTACGTCTCGCTACCCGCCGCGGGGCTGAACAGGTGGAAAGGGCTGGACCTGCAGAAGTCGATGAAAGGCATGGCCTTTTCATGGGCGTCTTGGGTATATCTCTCGTCCAAGTGCGAAGTTGACGGATGTGCCTGCGTATAGATCCACTGACTTCTCTTACGGTATAGGGATCGCTCTCGCTTTTCTCCGGCTTGATCATCAAGCGTTCTCCCTAACAGAGGAAGGGGAGACCAGCTCTCTAGATTATCGAAAGTTGGCAACCGAGAGAATCCCACGCCATGGTCCCAAGATTCCTCTTGTGCCAGGGAGATTGTCTCCGCTGGGTTCAGGCAACCCGCTAGGTGCGACTGTCATGCGTATTCAAGCAGCAGCCAAAATAGGCCATGCCGTTTCTGGTACTGACGTCGACAATCTACGCGATGCGGTCGCAATCGCACTTAAACATGGTCATATTGTCCCCCACGCTAATCAGAACATGGGAGGAGACGAAGTCCTCAATGGGCGGGCTGGGTTGCTATGGTCCATTCTGAACATGCGAGTTCTGAGTCTGGATGAAAAGAGCGCAGAAGCTTTGAAGCCCATTTTCGAATCTGTTCCGCAACTGATTGAAGTCATTGTTGAGGCTGGACGCCAGGGCCATAGGGACTATGTCCAGGCTTACGGAAATACTGGTGCGCTGCCACTGATGTGGACATACAAGGAAGGTCGTTATGGGTTAGGAGCGTGAGTATCATCTTCACCTGTCTGAGCGCAGGTACTGTGCTGACAGTTCCAGGGTCCATGGCATGGGTATGTATTGCCGAGTACTGATTGACGGAGTAAAGTAGCTAACTTGCAAAGCTGGTATCCTTGCCATACTCCTGGCGTGCAAAACAGAAGAGCTCAATAACGGCACCTCACACCACTACCTCCGTTGGATAGCAGATACCATCCTCGGCCTTTGCAGATTATGCATTGCCAACAACGGCCATCTTCCAACTACTATACCGCTTCATCAGTCGTCGACTCGGCGAGCATCACCATTGGTCCAAATCTGTCATGGCAGCCCCGCTATATTACTTCTCTTAGGCTGTGCCAGGAGGAACCGCTACCTCGCTTCAAATTTCTGGCAACCCGAGTGGGACAAGGCTATCTTTCTGGCAAGTGAGAGGGTCTGGGAGGAAGGGCTGCTTTCGAAAGGCGGGAGTCTCTGCCATGGCATTACGGGTAATGCATGGCCGTTGTTACTTCTGCACGACAGCTGCGAGTATGACGTGGAATTGCTGGAGACGGCGAGGCGGAATTACGGGGAACGGGCAAAGACAACTACTGTGGAACAACTACAGCCAGCGCTCACAGCAGACTACTTCCTGTCCAGGGCTCTTGCGCTACTGCTCCATGCGCAGGAAACACCCCCTTACAATGCGTCTCCGGAATCATCGACATATGTCTACCGTATGCCGGATCGGCCCTATTCTCTGAGCGAGGGCCTGGCTGGGACGATCTGCGCATGGGCTGATGCTTGTGTGGTCATTCAAGCACGACTTCGAAAGATGGATCTCGAGAAAGGCAATGCTGCATCGGTTGCCGCCGCCCTGAAGGGTGATGCACTCTTTCAGGAGTTGGAGAATCGGAAGTTGGGGTTCCCAACCCTGGCCTACCACAGACCTGCTGGTATACTATAAGCTGTCTTAACTCTCGGACTCTCGTGTTTCGAATGAAAGATATCCATTAATCATGGATAATTTATCTCTCTATATATCATGGTCCGTTCCGTTGTTATCTTGTCACTCGTGTAGTTACATCAAAGGGCAGTAAAAAGAAATCCAACGAATCTGCTAAGATGAAACACCCGAAACCCTAACGCCATGCTAGCATAATCTCATCGGTCAACAGTGGAATACAATAAACCAATAACGATGATTGAGGTGTGAACGATGCCAGTAGTTCAGAATAGAGTAAATCCGGAACGATAGGTAGGTGGCTGGCCAGGAATCTGAGATTTGAACTCGACTCGTTTTGGTAAGAAGTTGCCCTGTGGAGCTTCCACAGCAACTCTCCATCGGCGCCAGCAGTTATTTGACTGATGATGGGTGTCGCCGCAAAAGGTACATCGTACCGCGTTTGGTCTTAAACGATGATTCCGTCCTTCCGGCTCTGGCTGACTTTGACTCCGGTTCCTTGTCTTTCGCTCCTGCTCCTTGCGCATTTGCTGTATCACGTATTCATTGATCTCCTCCTGACTAGGCCTCTTCTGATGCCCCTTGAATCTGCCATTCTGAGGCAAAAGCCTCCCATCGTGGCTCATCTGTTTGACGACGAACGCATTGATCTCATCCTGTGTAAGCGCTCGCGGGTTTGCTGGCACGTTGGATGTCGCGGCAACTGTGGATGCATTGTCCGAAGCGTTTCGTGCTTTCGCGTCTCCCAGTTGGATGATCTTTTCCTGCTCGATGGCTAAGCTTGCAAGCTCCTGGAACGTTACGTGCTCGGTCGAGTTGGCGGCGGTTATGCGCGGGTCACGCAGCATGGTCGTTGCCCATTCCTTCCATTGCGGACGAGATTTGAGCTTGGTCAGAAACAACGTGTTGATATGAGCATCAGGAATTTGGAAATTATCGTCGATTTGCATAAGACCTTCTCGTACAGCTTGGATGAGAGCAATGAATTCGGCAACCATGTCGGACTTGGTGGAGTCGAGATCGAGGAACTCGCCGACCTGATGCATCATTCGGATATTCCGTTGCCAGATATCCATGCCGGTTTTCGCGGGAACTGAATAGCAAATTCTCTGTGGTTGAATTGGACGAGAAAATACGAGAGTATCTCTTCTCGATAGTCCTCTTCTGGTGATGTTTGTGTTGACATGAGAGAGGCGCCAATCAGCGGCGTATGATGTCATGTGTCAGTCTGACTGTACCGTATTTACAGGATGATATTTGGTCCATTCCCTTCTAGTTCGTTCCTGTACCTCTGTAATTTTAAAACAGACTTTCGCTTTTCTCCATCCACTTCCATCAATGGAAAGGGCACAAAGCTACGATATGTTTGTGGTAGGCACATTCTCCAATCCCTGGATAAGCCTAAGCTTTGATGGCATCGTGCTGTACGGAGTAGATCCGTGGTAGTTGTGTTCCAGCACTAGCCAAGAGCCGAAGAGAGAGTCCCAGCCTCAGCCTCAGCCTCAGCCTAACTGACGATCGTGAACTGGAGGGGCCTAAAGAAGGGTCGATTGCTAATGTTAGTTGCGCTCGTTAGATCGCAGGTGCTCTTGCATCCAAATCATCAACGTGTGTTTTGAGCTTTCCGCATCAGCATAGCCAAGAATCTATATAAAACAGGCCCTTCCAAGAGATGCGACCACACGCTTGACAGTCGATTTGGGATGAAAAACGCTGATCACTTTGGGACCCACGCTGAGCGGAAGATGGACATCGTGCCGCCATCGTATCAATCTGCAACAGCCAGAGATGCCTGGTCTATAATCGCTCATTACATCCCATCGAGCGACCTATGCTCGGCTGCGCTCGTCTGTCGGAAATGGCACGGCCTTTTCATGCCCTTCCTCTGGGGTGATCCAGCCTCTCATTTTGGAACCGAAAATGATGCGGTCTATGGTGAGACTTGAGAGTCCAGCTCTCTCTCTCTGCGGTTTTCCGCTGACAGAAGGATATCTAATACCAGTTGCGTTGACACGGTTCAAGAGGACCTTGAAATATGCCCGTCTTGAGGTGCGAATGCTCACCCATACGCTTCATATGCCCCCGGCCCTCTCTGAGATCTATGGCGGCCCGCGACCAGAATGGCTGAGGGAGATTCTCGAGTTTCTACCCTGCCTTCAATCTCTAATTGTATCCAAATTACCTTTCTTTGACCATAATTCTATGATGGCGTTGAAGAGACCCGCCAAGCACGAACCGCCTGATGCAGCGGCCTTCAAGACATATAGCGTCCGATTGCTGATGGCGGAGAGAGAACCAAATGCAACGTCACAGGGACTCGCAGAGACGTTGCTGCGATTCCAAGAACTTGTGTACCTGGACCTGTCATATACGACTCCTGTTCGAGATCGTATGGTGCTTTCTACCCTGTCTCAGCTGGACCGGCTCCAGGTGCTAAAACTCCGAGGTATCGGTTTGAGAGACAGTGAAGCTGAGTTCTTAGCCAACGCCATTGGGACCAGGGTCCGTTTCTTGGATCTGCGCAACAATCTGCTGACTGATATGGCTGTGCGATCTCTGCTGCAAGCTTCATTTGTGCCTAATGGCGTCCCCACGAATGAAGTTGACTGGAGAGGAGGATCATCCATATTTCGTGATAGACTACTCAGGCGCGCAGGTTTGGACGCTCAGTTTGTCAAAGCTTTGACACAGCCTTTGACAGGCCGTTCCTGGGTTGAGGACCTTTCACACGTGGGAATAACACATCTCTACATCGCGGACAACCAGCTTACAGTTGAAGGCGTTGCGAGTCTCCTGGCTTCATCGAGACTGCACGTCCTCGATGTTGGAACGGTTGATACGGCCGAATCCTTGGAGAGAGCACGACAGCCAACAATTCCATCGCCTATGACCGAGAAACCCGCTAGATTCCCTGGGGCTGAAAAATTGATACCAGTACTTGGGTCCATCGCCAAAGAAAACCTGACATATCTTCGAGCTCACCATGCTCTGTGCACAGCTGAAGCCTCCTTTAAAGCGCCTGACTCAACGCGAGACTTACTGCCTGAGCTTCCAGGCGAATCCAGCAGCACCCTTCAATGCGGGGCGGAAATGGATGCTGCGAACGAGATTCATGAACTATCTGCGGAAGCTCATCCTGTTTCTGAGCTCGAAGCCACTGAGATTGCCAGGCTTTCGAGCCCAGCCGGAGATGTAGATGAGGCGCGCCTCCAGTCAAGCACTCACCGGGACGACCCTGTACTTCAGTTGAGAAGGGGTTCCATCTTTGCTCCTGAGGTAGTTGAACCAAACCAGGATCGGGACAGTAATGGCAACATGACAGCCGACCGTAGTGAAACAGTGAACGCTGATTCTTTCGCGGCTAGCGCAGGCCCAGCTCCAGCCCGCCTTGGACGATCCGGTCTGCATTTGGCGGCACCTGAGCCGGTTTCACCATGTGCCCCTCCAGTTTCACCTGAGGATTTTCGGGCACAGAAAATCCAAGAACTGCTTGCCAAAAGGCCCAAGAATCACAGCCTACCTCGCCGCGATGGTAGGGGAGGGAGCTTTCCATATTTGCATCCTTCCCTCGTCCCTCATATCGAGACTTTAGTGTTGACTGATGTTCCGTCTCATGTTCCTGAAGATTCTCACATCCTGCCCGCCTTGGTTCGATTTATAACAGCCTGTTCGAACGAGGCCTTGTTAGCTACTCTCCTGGCGGGATCGGACTACTCCCTTCCACCTGGGAGAGCCCGAGCTCACGCTGAGCAGGAACGATCTCGATCGCTTTTCGCTCTGCGTCGCTTGGTACTTGAAATCACTCCCACGACTCACCTGGGAGGTCCAGCCCAGGTCAGCCCGTGGAAATCCATCAGTCAGCAAAATGGGACGCTAAGATCCAGTACCGGCGACCGTGATTCCGAGAATCTGTGGTCCGCAGCCACATACGACTTTAGCTTCTTCGGGGAAGATGAATGTGGTATACCCGAAAATGACCCGGGAAAATACTTTCCTATGGCTATATTCAATGAGAAGGTGACGCTCACACCGGAGGACGAAGATTCCGGACGTTCTGGGTCTCCAGAGGCAGATACGTCTTTCGCATCTAATTCGTTTCAGCCTGCTGGAGCTTATTCACGAAGGAATCGGTCGCAGACTGGCTCGTCGATCTCGGTACCCGGCTCTGTAGCCGACGCTCGATCGAGTTCCATTAAGGTTAATAAAGGTGATGGAAGCAACAGGCCCGTTGCTGGGACCAAACAGGTCGACCTTGTCGCAGAATTGGCTGCTTTCCGCCGAGCAAAAAGGCTTGAGTACGAAGAAGTTGTCCAAGCCGGTCGAGGGAGACGAAGCATGACCTGGACTGCATCTTCCCATCTCCCTCCCTCAGCGGAACCTATTCGACCAGTGTCTCCGAGTCCGAGTGTAACAACCGTGGCAGCGGTCTCTGCACCTCATCTGTCCCTAGCCCAATTCGTCGAAGGACATTGGAAAGGCGAAGTCAAGATTGTCCGCAATGCAACGCCAAAGGGGCGGACTGGAGTCGTGGATATGTATGGGAATTACTTTGAGAAGGGATATCTATATCCTTGAACAGTAATATATTTAGATATATTTATGTTTTACTTATCACTTGGTAGCTTAGGCTGGCGTAAGCGTTGTGCAGAATTCCTTGCATCTGTGGAGTGCATAGTCGATCGTGCGTGGTAAATGCATATTTCCTAGTCATTTGAGATCTAGAAAGCTTCTACGCTTCTACTGTAGGTAGCCATAGTGTGCTTTTGAATGGGTCAAACAGCGATGTTTGGTCTTCTGTGGTATACCATAGTCAATTATTTCGTGCCGGAAGAGATGAACTGTTAAGGTAGAAGAGGAGACCGGTCTCCTCGGATTTTATTCCTCATTCCCAGACTTTCTCTAGTTCGTGCAAAGTTACCCTATGGGACAACCGAGTGGCTTGGAAATCGTTTTTTAATTTAAATTGCGTCTCCTGCTCACGGCGACAGGGAGCGACCATTATGCCTTGTCATGCCTTTTTTCGAACCCCCGAAGACAGACTGAAACCCATTCATTCCACTTTGAACCGAGTAAGAAAGTTTGTACGAAAAAGAAACGTCACAAAACAGAAGTCATTAAGACCGATCCCATTTGATCATCTCTTTTCCCTTCCTTACATAGCCTTGGCGGCCTGAGGGGGAGCCAGCTTCTTGCCGTCCTTGTTGTACCTGATACGCGGGGGAGGAGCACGGTTACGACGACCTTCCCGGGAGCGGACACTGTGGTGGAGAATTGTTAGTATGGCCTGCTTCTTTCCTTCATGCTGCAAAACCAAGCAGAATCCAAGCTGTCTTCATAAATGGGATGGTGCGTACCGAACGATCTTGCCGTGGATAGCGCAGGAGACGCAGTACTGCAGCTTCAGGTACATCTTAGGGACGGCATAGTCGGTGAAAACGGAGGCGTCAGAGATATCACCTGTTCAAGATCTCGGGTTAGCGGCGTTGTCCATCAGCTTTCATATTCCACCACGTTTAGCTCATGCATCCAGTTGCGGCAGCTCCGTCCAAGAGATTCCATCCGTCCAATCCAGTTCCGACTCATCTCAACGGMGCACAACGGACGTGGCTTCAACAGTATGGGTTTGACAAGGGCTCGAACGTACGGATGGCAGCGGACTCGACCATGTTGCGGATGGTGAATCTCTTGATCGCCTTGTCCTTAGGAGTGCAACGAGCGCAGTTGGAGCAGCGCACGGGCTTGACGTGGCCGCGGCCGTTCTTGTTGCGACCGCTGTAGAGAAAGAACAATAAATGTCAGTATGGATCGATTCACTCATGAATTTCAAGTCCAAAATTTCCCCTCCTCTTTCAATCCAATCATAAAAACAACCGCATACACAGCCGACATCCTCAACAGGCGGGAAATCAGGGCGCTTCTTTCGGCGGTGGTGGATCTTCAAATTTGACAACCGGGTTGAACACAGGAAAAGGGAAATTCGCTCTTACTTGTTCGCCCTCTTCTTGACCATTTTGACGGATTTCTCTGCAAGGTACGGTCAGAGATTTGGAGTTGTAGAGGGAGGGAGGCGGCGTACTTGGCTGTCGGGTTTGGTTGTCGTAAGGCACTGGACGCTCTCAATCGCTAGTCGTGAATGAGGTTGTGCCGGTTTGTGTGGAAGCCCTATGCCCTTAAGCGAGCCTCGGTCACGGGATACTGCCGGTGCCTCAGGTACTAAGGCATTCGGTATTGGTGGCCTGACATCCTAAGACCAATTAGATCATCACGTGCAGATCCAGACTTGTCGAGGGGAGAGCCTGAAATAGACTAGTGGCCGGGTTGTCCCAGCGTTACGGGTCTTACGGTACTCAAGTACGATCCGCGGATGTACCTAACCATTCCTGACGGGGAACTCGTACCACTCTGTGGTGTCAACATGGCGGCTCCCGTGAATGGGGCGTATTGTTATTACCCATTGTTTATCCTGCCCAACTCAGGCTGTTATTATTAACTCACTAACAGCCAATAGTTGGCCCTCGAACTCCCTTTAAGACAACCCCTGTTCATCCGTATCTTTCTCGTTGTACTTGGGTCGTGCTGGTGGTCTGCTGCTCATCCTCAGTGGTACGTTGTATCCCTCTTCTCGTTTGGATCAGACATTGATTCGAGTAACTCGTGCTCAGATTCGTGATACCTATACATCGACTAGATCTGACAACATTCTCGTTTCTCCCTCGTCATTCATTTCTACCTAGCTCTCTCGGTCTGTGATACCCCCTCACCGAAAATCCGTCCATACCGATCGGTGCCATGTCGGCTGCAGGAGGAACCTATCGGGGCACAACAAGCCAGAAGACCATCGGAAGAGGGAGACTGCCGGACTTTGAGAACAGTCCTACATCCCACATTCCGCGACCTCGACCAGAAACTGCAGCGTCAACGCACACACCCTCCAGCGACGTTGGAAGTTCCACCATGAGTGCTGCAAGCAGGCAAAGACAGAACCAATCGAAGAGAGATGAGGTCAGTATGTCCTGGTGGCCTGTCCTTGGCCTCAAATTTCCGGTTGCATGGCCTTGTATTCCCTCCTAGCCCCTTGTTTATTATGGTTTCCCACAGAATCTTAGCGAACAGCGATTGCTGCCATAGGAATGAATTCTAACGCGCTGTTGTGAAGGCTATTCGACGCAAGATGGAGGCGGACCTCAATAAAAAGAGGCACCAGGCTCCAAGAGCGCATCGCACGCGCAAAGCTCCCCCAGGAACCGTGCTGGCTTTAAAGCCTAGTCAGGCCCTTCAGATTAAACCCAACACAACCGTCGCGGAAGCCGCACAACTGATGGCCGCGAAGAGAGAAGACTGTGTTCTTGTCACAGACGATGATGATCGCATCGCTGGTATTTTCACCGCGAAAGATCTTGCTTTCCGTGTGGTCGGAACCGGTCAAAAGGCTCGCGAAATTACTGTTGCCGAGATCATGACGAAGAACCCCCTGTGTGCGAGAACAGACACTAGCGCGACGGACGCACTGGATCTCATGGTGAGAAAGGGGTTTAGACATCTGCCAGTCATGGATGAGAACCAGGACATCTCCGGTATCCTCGACATTACAAAGTGCTTCTACGACGCGATGGAAAAGCTGGAGCGTGCGTATAGCTCTTCCCGAAAGCTCTACGACGCCTTGGAAGGTGTGCAGACAGAACTAGGCTCCACCCAGCCTCAGCAAATCATCCAATACGTGGAAGCACTGCGCTCAAAAATGTCCGGCCCGACCCTCGAGAGTGTCCTGGACGGCATGCCTCCGACTACAGTATCTGTCCGCACTTCTGTCAGGGATGCCGCGGCTCTGATGAAGGAACATCACACAACTGCTCTACTCGTGCAGGACCAGGGCTCCATCACCGGTATCTTCACCAGCAAGGATATCGTTTTGCGTGTAATTGCCCCAGGACTGGACCCAGCCACTTGTAGTGTCGTCCGTGTGATGACTCCACATCCCGATTTCGCTCCTGCTGATATGAGCATCCAAGCCGCTCTGCGCAAGATGCACGGTTAGTGGTCTCGCTTCCTCTGGTCTGCAACAGAACGGCTAACCCACCCTACTCCAGATGGTCACTACCTGAATTTGCCTGTTATGAACGAGACGGGCGAGATTGTCGGCATGGTGGATGTGCTCAAGCTCACTTATGCCACTCTTGAGCAGGTTAGTCAGGGCCTTTCCGAGAATCGTCACTTTCAACTAACCAGAGATGCAAGATCAACTCCATGCAATCGCAGGACGACGAGGGCCCCGCATGGAACAAATTCTGGTTGTCAATGGATCATGAATCCGATTCAATGGTGTCCGGCAGCCAGCAAGCGCCGAATCGTTCCGTTCTCAGTCCCGAGTCACCTAGGCCGGGTGTTGACAGTGTGCTCCCTAACGAATCCGCGTCCCACCACGGCGGAGATGAGCTCTCGGAATATCACGACCATCACCATAACCACGACGAGAGCGTTCCGTTCCCCTTCAAATTCAAGGCCCCTAGCGGCCGCGTGCACAGGGTCAATGTTGTCACTTCTGCTGGGGTCGCCGACTTGGTCGCCCAAGTCACAGCCAAGTTAGGCAACGAGCTGGAGGCAGTCGGAGGTGCTGCCACCGTCGAGGAGGGCAAACTCAGCAATACGGGTTACGCCTTGAGCTACTTGGACAATGAGGGTGACACTGTTTCTATCACCACCGATCAGGATCTGGCGGATGCCGTCAGTCTCGCCCGTCGCTCGCACCGTGATAAGGTCGATCTTTTTGTCCACGACCCCGCTCAGCCCCCAATTCCGGCAACGTTGGATCCCCAGCCTGCTCCAACCAAAGCTGTCGAGGAGAAGAGTTCCGTTGTTGCTGAGGACCGGCTCTCCGAGGAGCCACTTATCCCCAAGGCCCATCAGTCGTACCCAACACGTCCCACCGAGGAGCAGTTCATCGCCGGCGTACCCAATGAGCTTCTACTTCCAGGTGCCATCGTAACTCTGGCAGCAGTTATTGCTGGAGTATTCATTCTAAGCCGCGCCACAAGTCGATAGACGATGACACTGCTTTAAAATTGTGGTTGATTCGTAATGAACGGCAGGCACATCATGTATATCTGTCGATCTAACTCTGTCTTTGCTGTGCCATACTTGCATATCCCAAGTGCGACCTCTTCCCTCCTTCAATTTCCCATTTTCCATTACCATCTTCATTTAATCTAAGTGCGACTGTTCGGATACCGCTAGTGTTTTTAGTGAGGGCATATTAGCAATGCATATAATTTTCCCTAGAAGCACGAAAATTTGTCTCATGAATAATTATTTCTGTTCTTGAACTTCCGCAAGGGCGTTCTAGTAGGCACCACATGGCGGTGTCAAACGGTGCATTGATGTCTTGGATGCCTGGATGCCTGAGATTTCCTGATTGGGCCTAGCGCGGTACTCCCATCGATGGCTGGAATTATTTTTTGATTTCTTGAGGCTTCAACTGGTCCATCCCACATCGCTCACGACGCCCTGAATTGTCCCCTCCTGTTCGCCAGCAGGTCCCTTGTCGAGCTGGAATGCTGAGCTTGCACTCGTGCTGTGCATATTTCTGGGTTTGATTATCGTTCTTATCTTGTCTGATCATTAGTCTTCCCCAAGCAGACACCATTCAACGGAGTTGTACCTACCGCTACTGTCCAACCCCCGCCAAAGAAAAAAATAATAACAACCAGAAAAGGGAATACAGTCCCTGTCCACCAGCCCAGCTTCAGCGCTGGATACACACACTCATCACCGTTCCTAAACGGGATACAGTCAATCTACAGCTGAATTATCGTTTTTGCGTGACGAGCGATCAACATGTCGCTGCTCCCACCCGAGGTTCACTCCGCGCTGTCCCAGCTGCTGCGCGCGTTGACCACTCCCGACAACACGGTCCGTACTCAGGCGGAAGAACAGTTGAATAATGACTGGATCCAGAACCGTCCGGATGTTCTTCTTATGGGCCTGGCCGAGCAGATTCAGGGTGCAGAGGATACAGTAGTAAGTGATACAAGTTTCGTCAGGGGACGTGGGGACCGTGTCTGGTGTAGACAGAGGGACCGACTGGAAGCCTTCTGCCCACTATGGACTTGAATCCTATGGCCGCGCCTTGCTGAATTCGACTGATTTTGGTTAATCGTCACCCGCAGACGCGTACATTCGCTGCCGTACTTTTCAGAAGAATCGCGACGAAGACAAGGAAAGACCCAGTCACGAATGAGGCCAAGGAACTCTTCTCAACACTCTCCGGGGAACAGAGACTGGTCATCCGACAGAAGCTGGTGACATGTTTGACGACCGAATCCGGGACTGATGTCCGGAAAAAGATTGGCGATGCAGTCGCGGAGGTTGCTAGACAATACACCGATAACGGTATGCGCAAATTTCATGGGTGATGAAAGGATTCAATAGCTGATAATGGTCTTCTCTAGGCGATCAATGGCCCGAGCTTCTCGGCGTGCTTTTCCAAGCCAGCCAGTCACCCGAGGCAGGTTTACGGGAGGCTGCCTTCCGCATTTTCTCGACCACTCCCAGTATAATTGAGAAGAACCACGAGGATGCCGTTTCAGGCGTGTTCGGCAAGGGTTTCAAGGATGATGTTGTCACTGTATGTTGGGACCCTTCAACATAGCGTTCGCGGGAGTCCCGGTTGACCATTGCGCTTGTAGGTTCGCATCGCTGCTATGGAGGCCTTCGCCTCATTCTTCCGGTCTATCTCCAAGAAGTCTCAGCCCAAGTTTTTCGGACTCGTGCCCGACATGCTCAACATTTTGCCGCCTCTGAAGGAGTCCTCCGAGAGCGAGGAGCTATCTTCCTCCTTCTTGGCTCTCATTGAGCTTGCGGAGGTTTGCCCAAAGATGTTCAAGACTATGTTCAACAACCTGGTCAAGTTCAGTATTAGTGTCATTGCCGACAAGGACCTCAGCGACCAGGTTCGCCAGAATGCCTTGGAGTTGATGGCTACCTTTGCCGATTACGCCCCCTCGATGTGCAAGAAGGATCCCGAGTTTGCTCAGGAAATGGTCACCCAATGTTTGAGCTTGATGACTGATATTGGAGTCGACGACGACGATGCTTCGGAATGGAATGCGTCCGAGGACCTGGATTTGGAGGAGAGCGACCTCAACCATGTCGCTGGCGAACAATGCATGGACCGTTTGGCCAACAAGCTCGGTGGCCAGGTTATCCTTCCGGCGACCTTTGCTTGGATCCCCCGCATGATGTCGTCCTCTGCTTGGCGTGATCGCCACGCGGCGCTGATGGCCATCTCCGCCATTTCCGAGGGTTGCCGTGACCTGATGGTCGGTGAACTCGATCAAGTGCTGGCCCTGGTTGTCCCTGCTCTCCAAGACCCTCACCCGCGTGTGCGTTACGCCGGCTGCAACGCCCTCGGCCAGATGAGCACCGACTTCGCCGGAACGATGCAGGAGAAGTACCACAACGTCGTGTTGAACAACATCATCCCCGTTTTGGATAGTGCTGAGCCACGCGTTCAGGCCCACGCGGCCGCTGCTCTGGTCAATTTCTGCGAAGAAGCGGAGAAGAAGGTACTCGAGCCGTACCTTGCTGATCTCCTGAGACACCTTCTGCAGCTTCTGCGCAGCGAGAAACGTTATGTGCAGGAACAAGCACTGTCCACTATTGCCACGATTGCCGACTCGGCGGAGAACGCCTTTGATCAATTCTACGAGACTTTGATGCCATTGCTCTTTAACGTCCTGAAGGAAGAGCAATCCAAGGAGTACCGTCTGCTGCGTGCCAAGGCTATGGAGTGCGCAACTCTGATTGCCCTGGCCGTGGGCAAGGAGAAGATGGGACAGGATGCGTTGAATCTCGTGCAGCTGCTCGGCAACATCCAACAAAACATTGTCGATGCGGACGACCCGCAGTCGCAATACTTGCTCCACTGCTGGGGCCGTATGTGCCGCGTTCTTGGTCAGGACTTTGTCCCTTACCTGCCAGCTGTCATGCCTCCTCTTCTGACGGTTGCGGCTGCCAAGGCCGACATTCAGCTGTTGGATGATGAGGACCAGATTGACCAAGTTGAACAGGACGAGGGCTGGGAGTTGGTTCCCCTGAAGGGCAAGATCATTGGTATCAAAACCAGCGCATTGGAAGACAAGAACACCGCCATCGAGCTGATTACCATCTACGCTCAGATCCTGGAGGCTGCTTTTGAACCCTTCGTGCTGGAGACGATGGAGAAGATTGCCGTGCCTGGACTCGCCTTCTTCTTCCACGATCCTGTGCGGGTTTCCTCCGCCAAGCTCATCCCCCAGCTCTTGAACTCATACAAGAAGGCGCACGGTGTGCAGTCTCCCGGATTCGCTGCGATGTGGAACAGGGTAGGTGAGAAGATCATTGAGGTTCTGAGCGCCGAGCCCACTGTGGACACCCTGGCGGAGATGTACCAGTGCTTCTACGAATCCGTCGAAGTGGTTGGCAAGAACTGCCTGAGCCAGCAGCACATGGAAGCGTTCATCGAATCTGCCAAGTCCACGCTGGAGGATTACCAGGTCCGTGTGAAGGCTCGTCTTGAGGAGCGCGCCGATACGGAGGAGGGTGACGAAGAGGACCTCGACTACGAGTACGCAGTTGAGGATGATCAGAACCTGCTGAGCGACATGAACAAGGCATTCCACACCATCTTCAAGAACCAGGGCACGACCTTCCTGCCTTCATGGCAACGCTTGCTGCCATTCTACGACGCGTTCATCACCAGCCAGGACCCTACCCAAAGGCAATGGGCTCTCTGCATCATGGATGACGTGCTCGAATTCTGCGGCGCCGAGTCGTGGAATTACAAGGACCATATCATGCAGCCCTTGGCCGCGGGTCTGCGCGACGAGAATGCCGCCAACCGGCAGGCGGCGGCTTACGGAGTCGGCGTTGCCGCTCAGAAGGGTGGCCCTGCCTGGAGCGACTTCGTCGCAGCCAGCATCCCCAGCTTGTTCCAGGTGACGCAAATCAACCAGGCTCGTACCGAGGAGCATGTGTTTGCGACCGAGAACGCCTCGGCCAGTATCGCCAAGATCCTGCACTATAACCCCAGCAAGGTGCAGAATGCGCAGGAGATCGTGGCGAACTGGATCAACACACTTCCTATCACTTATGATGAGGAGGCTGCGCCATACGCTTATTCCTTCCTTGCCCAATTGATTGACCAGTACGTTTGTTCCTCATTCGGTGATGTGATCTCTGATTGACTGACCATTGAACAGACAAAACCCGGTGGTGATTTCGAATGCCGACAAGGTGTTTGGATACATCGTGCAGGCTCTGGAAGCCGAGACGCTACAGGGCCAGACGGCAGGACGCGTGGCCAACTCGGCGAAGCAACTGGTGGCCGCTACAGGGCTGAATGCAGAACAGATCCTGGCAGGAGTGAGCCCTGACAACCAGGCAGCGGTGCGAAGCTACTTCCAGTGAGCCTTTATAATATATCTTTTTGTTTTTCCTTTTTCTCTCTCGGTATGAATCTGATATGCACGCAAGTATATGAATACAACTGGCAGTTATGATTTGTCGTTTGTTATTTCCTTTATTCCTGTGATGAGTCTCTATACAGCGTTGTGCGAGAGTCCTGATCCCTCGAGGGATTATCTATCTCGTGAGTTACAAACCATGACTTTGGATTGAAATAGACAGTATGTTTGTCCTGTGGTAAATCATAGTCGGTAATGTGTCATAAAATCATCAACGTACGGCTTTATAATAGCCACAAATCACTCCACGACCATCTCCAAGATCTCCAGCACTTGTCCCTTCTCAGTCAACGGCACGGGATTAGTCTTGCACCAGCGATCATGCAGACTGTTGGCCGCCAGCTCGTCCAGCGCATCCCGGCCCACCCCGACCTCCTTCAACGAGCGCGGCATCCCCAGCTCCCGAATGATCGCATCCAAGACATCCCCCAGATCCGCCGACGAGCCATCGACGCCCCGATCGCGCAGCACGCGCGCCACCTCGGCGTTCTGCACAAGAAACTGCCGCACCCGCTCCTGCTGTTCACGATTGGCGCCGTGCCTTGCGTTGAACTTGCACACAGCCGGCAGCAGGATACAGCTCGTCTCGCCGTGCCCGACCCCCAGCGGGCCCAGCTGATGGCCGATCCCGTGGCTGGCGCCCAGCTCGACCGACCCGCCCGTCAACGCCGCCATGGCGTTCACAGCGCCAAGCTGGCACTGCAGGCGCGCGTCGCGGTCGGCACGGTCACGCCTGCACCGCAGCAGACCCGGGACGAGCAGCTCCAGCGCGTGCGTGGCGTGCGCGTCTGTCGATTCGGTGGTGCCGGTCGTGGCGCACAGCGTCTCGACGCAGTGGTCTACGGCGCGGATGCCCGTGCTCAGCCAGATGGCGGGCGGGGTGGTGGTTGCGAGGTCCGGGTCGAGGATGACGAGCTGGGGCCCGCGCGTCGGCGCCTGGAAGGCGTGCTTGCGGCGGGTGGTGTCGTCCGTTGCGCCGGCGAAGTTGGAGTACTCACCTGCGGAGAGGGAGGTGGGGATGGAGATGATGGGGATGGTGGGTGGACGGATGTCGGCGCGTTGGTCTGGACCCGCGGCTAGAGTGGCCAGGTCGGAGGCCGTCTGGACGTTGTTTGCAAGAGCCTGCGCTCGTTAACTACTTTACTTCATACTGATTGTGCCGGGGGGGAATACCAATGCGACCACCTTGGCTCCGTCGGTTAGGCTGCCTGCGCCCAACGTCAAGAGCAGATCGGCCTCAGCGCGGCGCGCATCGTGCACGATTTCCAGGACTTCAGACCATAGGGTATGGCTCTGCATGCCGATCCGGCGGCCTACGACCTTTTCCGGTCCTAGCGCCGCTGTCAGACGGTCCAAAGCATCTGTGTTGCGGGCCAGCGAGCCCGAGCAGATGATGTAGATTTTTGAGGCCCCAAAAGTGCCGACGACATGGTGGGCGGCGGCGGCGGGGAAGGGGATTCCGTATGAGAGCAGAGGACGCGGCCGGTCGGCAAAGGCCGGACGGACTGTTTCTGGCATTTCGATTATGGACGGCGTTCTGGAGGGGAAAAACTCTGTATAATCAGGGCTGAAGTATGTATAATCAGTGATGAACAGAAATTTAATACAGTTGCAGGCTGAATTCAGGTCAGACGTGGGGCTGGGGAGATTCCTTGATTTCTAAGCTCAAGCAAATAATGTCGACTGTAAGATTGCATCATGCATCATGGTGCAGAATTGAATTCAAACTGTTTGATTGGATATCTTATAACAGACAGAATGTACATACACGCGAACGCCTCCAATACCCAGAGATGTATACAACTTCTTTTTGGTCCAATTATCACCGGTATATAAATCACTGGTGGGCCCGCTTGGCCAACAAGTTCAAGGCACTTCCCGCCAGGATGAAGCCACACTGGTCCTTGCTCAGAGTGTGATTGACTGGAATCGTCAGCTTCTCGCCATTCTTCTTGGTAACCTGCAGCTGGATTGATCCCTGACCGCCGGACTGCAGTGTCTCGTACAGTCCGACAGTGTTGACCTGGTCGCATGCGTCGATGCGGTCGTAGTCGGCCTTGTCGGCGAACGTCAGGGGGACCACACCCTGCTTCTTCAGGTTGGTCTCGTGGATGCGAGCGAAGCTTTTGGCCACGATGATCCGGCCGCCCAGGTACCGCGGCTGCAGCGCCGCGTGTTCACGCGCGCTACCCTCGCCATAGTTGTCCTCAGCCACGACCAGCCATTCAATGCCGTCGGCCTTCCACCGAGCTGCGAGGTCGGGAATCGAGTGCTTGTTGCCAGCGTCGTCGTACGCAACGTTCGTCTCACCCGTGGCAGCGTTGACCGCCCCGATCAGAGTGTTGGCGGAGATGTTGGGCAGGTGACCCTTGTACTTCAACCACGGACCGGCCGCGGAGATGGTGTCGGTTGTGCACTGACCCTTGACCTTGTACAGGACCTTCAAGCCGGACAGTTCGCCTGCAGGAAAGGGTGCGAATGGCTCCAGCAGAGCGAGACGTTCAGAGGTGGGGGAGACAATGACCTCCACGGAACCGTCAGGGACACCAGCGCTGGGCTGGAAGGCAGGGTTGCCGTCAGCGAACCCAGCACTAGGGAGATCAGAGCCTTGGGGAGGACGGAACTTGAAGTCTTCACCGCTCGGGGTCTTCAGAGTGTCTGTCATGGGGTTGAAGGTGGTGCTGCCCGAGTAGGAAAGGGCGGTTACAATCTCCGGCGACGCCAAGAAGTTCATAGTGCGTCGGTTGCCATCGTTGCGTCCGGGGAAGTTACGGTTGTAGGAGGTGAAGATTGCATTGTCCTCACCCTTGGCGACACCATCAGTTCGCTTCCACTGCCCGATGCAGGGTCCGCAGGCGTTGGCCAGAACGGTACCGCCGGCCTCGGAGAAAGAAGACAGGGTCTGGTCACGGTCCAGAGTGGCCCGAATCTGCTCACTGCCGGGCGTGATGAAGAAGTCCGCCTTGGGCTTCAGGCCAGCCGCCGACGCCTGCTTGACCAGGTCCTCGGCGCGAGTCATATCCTCGTAGGAACTGTTGGTGCAACTACCGATCAATCCAGCACCAAGAGTCTCGGGCCACTTGTTCTCGCGGACGGTGTTGGCGAAATCCGACAGACGCACAGACAAATCCGGGGTGAACGGTCCATTGACGTGAGGCTCCAGCGTCGACAAGTCAATAGTGATCACCTGGTCGTACTCTGCACCATCATCGGCCCGCAAAAGGTTCTTAGGGCCCGATGCAGCAATCTCGGCCGCCGCCTCGGCCACATGGCCTCGGTGCGTGGCCTGCAGGTAAGGAACCATGCTAGGGGAGAAGGGGAAGACCGAGGTGGTGGCTCCGACCTCCGCACCCATGTTGCAACAGGTAGCCATACCGGTGCAGCTGAGCGTCTCGACACCGGGTCCATGATACTCGATCACATAGCCGGTACCACCGCGGACGGTGAGCTTACCAGCCAGGTGCAGAATGATATCCTTGGGAGAGGCCCAGCCGCTCAGCTTACCCTCAAGACGCACACCAAGAATGCGAGGCGCCTTCAATTCCCAGGGAGCATCCACCAATGCATCCACTGCATCTGCACCACCGACACCGATAGCGATAGCTCCCAAACCTCCCGCGTTAGGCGTGTGGCTGTCGGTACCCAGCATCATCAGGCCAGGAGCGGCGTAGTTCTCTAGCACACTCTGGTGGATGATACCCGCACCGGGGGGCCAAAACTCAATACCGTAGCGCTTGGCGGCGCTCTCAAGGAAGTCGAACACTTCCCGGTTACCCTGGATAGAGGCAGGCAGATCGGTGTCCGCGCCACGCTCACCCACGATCATATGGTCACAGTGAATACTGGCGGGCACCGCGGTCGACGGCAGGCCACAGGACATGAACTGCAACAACGCCATCTGGGCCGACGCATCCTGCATCGCCACTCGGTCGGGCTTCAACTTCAGGTTGGCCTTGCCCCGAATGTCTTTTCCATTGTTAGTGCCTGTCAATAGGGACTCTTCCGCATTGTCCAGATGGGCGTAGAGGATCTTCTCCGCCAGGGTGAGGGCCCGCGAGGATCCCAACACCTTCCGAACCTGCTCGAGATTGCGCACAATCTTAGGGTAAGGCGGCATGCGTGAGGCGGAGGCCTCAGTGGCTAGGCCACGTCGTGCGAACAATTGTTGCGGGGGAAGGCATTTCGGGGCCAGCTATGGGGCAGTGGAGTTAGTCATAGTAGAGAAAAGCACTTTTCTCTGGCGTAGTCATTGCATCCAGAAGCCATTGACAAAGCACGAGGAAAACTTACCCTGCGAGAGGCGGTAGCCCGCTGCCAGACAAGCTGCCTCACCATCTTGACGCCCTGTGGAAGAGTGGATTGCGGAGAAAGAAGACGACGCTCGGTAGATGGCAACATTTAATGCCCTTTTTTCTGCTGCTTTTCGGCTTACTTATTTGGCTGCAATCTGATTGGTCAGGACTGCGCCGATGCCGGGGCTGGCGTAGATCTTACAATACGTTACGGTAGGACAGCGACCTAAATCAAGGATAAGGTATTATCCAGATAATTACGCAGCTAGTGTTTATAATTACCTGGGAAAGTTTTAAGTAGGCACGAAGTAGTTATTAGGTATTGGAAGAAAAGATCATAGATAGAACTCTTGTCATCTACCTTAATCAAGGTTGCACAATGGCGAAAGATCATCTCTGTTAAAAGAGTCATATCATCCCAAAAGCGCCCAGACAAACGCCTGAACTAAAATATGAGGAGAAAAATTGAAAACATCGACGAGAGAACCTCCAAATCTCAACACTTGGTACAAGAATGAAGGGTACAACATACAAGGAATATAAGCAGCAAAGAATTAAGCGCTGGTCCTCTCTTCCTCCTCAGGTACAGCCGCCCGCAGCTCCCATACGATATCATAGCATTCGGCCAGCAGCGCATTGACGCTGCCCTGTCCTTCGGGAATGTCGTTTCCCACGTAGAATTTGCCGTCAACTCGCATGTTGTCAATGGAGTTGAGCTGTACGATGTCAACTTCTGTCTCTTGCTGGGAAGCTGGGGGTCACTTACCTTCATACTGTAAGGGTACAATTCTCGAGAATTTGAGACACCTCCGGACTCTTTGACTTCCAGGAGACATCGTCGCAAGGTCTGCAACTGATTGTAGACTGGCAGCAAGGCCTCAGATACGGGTTCCGAAGAGATCAAAAGTGCGTAGATATAGGCGTAGCTCCTCCGAATGAGGTATAGTAATGTCTGCCAACAATCAGTAACAAGCCCCATCCAGACTTTCCGGGTGCTTAATCCTTACACGCTGCGCATGGATATCTGCCGGATGCCCTTCAGCATCCACGAAATTTCCATCGACCCGAGCTTCATCAATACGGTCGAGTTTCCGCTGATATCCGAAAAGGTCGGTTTCCCGAAGAGACCAGGCCTGGGTTACGGAGAGTCGATCCAGCTGATTACGAATCTCAAGCAGTCGTTCGTATTGGTCGCGGAAGCGCTCGTCAATCTTCCCCTCTCTGTCAATCAAAGAGTCAGTCACTCGGTCACTACCCGCCATGGCAAGAGCCTAGGCAGAGAAATGGGCGGGCTGACCGTTCCAGTACAATCTCGGTCCAACGCCAGCACCGGTCCAGTAGTTGTTTGACCCCCTCTTGCCCTTCTAGGGGCTTACCATCTGCTCCAACGAAGTTACCGTCCTTCATTGTGTCTTGGATCTTCGTCAACTGCTTCCGAAGATTGATCACTTCCGTTGCGGAGAACTAGAAACCACGCACCATTAGCTTGTTCACTCACTCCCTCAAAAAGACACGCCAAATTTCAGGGACTACCTTTGATCGAGTATTGGCTGCCGCTGTCGACCGCAAGACTGAAACAAGTGTCTCATGGGTGGGTGCTAGCTCAGGGTTCATGGCTTCAAGCCCGCTCCGCAACTTATCTAACTTCAATTGACACTGTTCAAGTCGACTTTCCAAGAGCGTCATCAGAGCTGGGGAATATGCGTCTCGACCACGCTCGACTGTCTCCTTCATGTTGGTCAGGGTCTTGGTGATCGAGCTGAGATCTTTCGAGCTATAAAAGCCAGCCTCTTCAAGGTGATCAAGCAGGCGCTAGTCGAACGGGTCAGGAACAGAATAATATGGCGGAGACAGCTGAAAAGGGACCGCTATACCTTGATTGTTGTTGCAAGCGAGTATCTATCGTCAGGTAATGTTAGTTCAATCAAAGACAGAACGGCGTTTCAGATAAGTCAGTAAACATACACTGCGGGAGCCTCATTATTCCTTCCCACAGTCAAGAACAGTAACGAGATCAATTGAAAGCAGTCGTCGAGTACGTAGTCGACTAGAATCGATCAAAGATCTCAATCGTTAGCCCATCTTTCGCCAGACCGAATATATCACGCGCAAGGCCCACTCAGATGCTAACGTCGGTTGTGTGTCAGCCGGCGGTCCTGTTCCTTCCGCACAGCATTGAGCTTTTCCACCTCGGAGATCACTTCTTCGTATAGCGGGAGCACATCGCGAGACTTGATATACGACGACTTGTCTTGTTTTAGCAGCAAGAGTGCATCTCTGGTGCGGAGAAGACGCTCCAGGATCGGCTGCTCCTTCGGGTCGAAAGGGACGGGGACGGCGGGTGAGTCCATGATGCCAATAGCAGAAAGAAAATGATATGAAAATGTCGAATCGATTCAAAAGGTCGGCTAGTGGCACAGATTCCGAAAATTATGCACCAGTGCAAAGAAAGAGTTGGCCGTGTGGAGTAGAGAAGTGTAAAGATATCGGATAACCCCTCTAGCTAGCTAGTAGTAGATAGTGATTGGAAGCCGTCGGAATGAGGAGGGGTGTTTCTATGATGGCATCATCCTTTCCCAATTGGGCCTAGGCCAAAATCACGGGAAAGCTTTGGTACTAATCCCGATCGGGACAGCCCTAAGCGAGGGCTTTTGCACCAAACACACAACTTCCGCTCTGGGAACAAGTGCCAGCCCGACCATCTCCATCGACAAGACAGTAGAAAAAAAGTCTCCGTCTTCCTCTTCCTCTCTCCTCCTATCCCCATCCCTCTCGAGACTCCCAGTCAAGTCCAACCCGTCGACCACCATGTCTACTGCCGAGCTCGCTTGCTCCTACGCCGCCCTCATCCTCGCCGATGATGGCGTCGAGATCACCGTACGTATTGGTCCATGAATTTCTCGAAAATCTGCGGCATGGAATCGGCAAACAACTTTGGATGGATTGCACGAAAAAGAGGAGGAGAATTCAGAAACGGCAACGAAACTGGAAGGCAAACAAGGAACTAGGCTGATTGATGGTTTTTCTTCGATTATAGGCCGACAAGATCCAGACCCTCCTCGGTGCTGCTAAGGTCGCTGAGGTTGAGCCCATCTGGACTTCCCTCTTCGCCAAGGTAAATACTGCATCACCTTTTCGCAACAGTCTTATGTGACAATGGAACGAAAAATTGGGCGCGGGATCTGGACAAACGCTTACGCTGTGACTTCTTTTTTCAGGCTCTTGAGGGCAAGGATCTGAAGGATCTCCTGACCAACGTCGGCGCCGGTGGTGCCGCCGCCCCCGCTGCCGTTGGCGGTGCTGCTGCCGCTGGTGGTGCCGCTCCCGCCGAGGCTGCTGCTGAGGAGAAGAAGGAAGAAGGTAAAGATTCGAAACTTTTGAGACAGAGCTCCGCGAACAGGGACGCTGATCGTTCGTACAGAGAAGGAGGAGTCCGACGAGGACATGGGCTTCGGTCTGTTCGACTAAACGTCCTAATCCGTTCGACGTTGTTTTTTCTTTTTTTCCTCGTTTCTCTCCTATCTCCTTACACTACTCGAATCTCTTGTACCCGATACAACGCGACTGCACGAAGACCAAAAAGGGAAAAAAAGAAGAATCAAACGGACA
Organism: Aspergillus pseudoviridinutans; assembly: GCF_018340605.1. Taxonomy (NCBI): domain Eukaryota; kingdom Fungi; phylum Ascomycota; class Eurotiomycetes; order Eurotiales; family Aspergillaceae; genus Aspergillus; species Aspergillus pseudoviridinutans. The sequence continues at coordinate 2,913,176 of NW_025091282.1, read as the reverse complement.
AGGACATCTGGTGGGACTGGGCGCTTTGCTTGCATGATGGGTTCCGTCGTGACAGAGGTACCGGTACGGATGACGCTAGGATTTCGGGCCGTCAAGTAAAGGGAGAATTGGCATATCCATATCTGCCGAGGGCGAGATCGTTGTGGCCGCCCTCGGTTAGAATCATAATAGGTTCTCAGAAAAAGTTTTTGCCATTTGCTTGTTGCTAGATTACTTTTCTAGCATAGTTGCCCAGTTCTCATGCTATGTCTGTCATGCGACCATGAACAAAGGATTCCTTCTGCTGCAATTGTCACCAATCGTATACACCTTGTAAATCCCTGTGTCCTCATGTCGCCTCGCGCAGTATACAACGTATAAGTTCTTAATATACACCGTTGTAGCAATCTTGCAGTCAACCGAACCACCAACGCCGTGCCAAATCCGCAGAACATACTCCGTCACTCCTGGAAGGAAAACGAAAGAAACAACAGAACTTTTGTCGGAATACAGTGCAGGAAATGACATGATATAAAAGCAAAGCATACTTGGGGTAGTATATCAACCGCTGCTGAGCCATAAGGGCATATCCTGCAGGGAAGAGCGAGGATATCACGACACTGCAGTTGTGAGCTGAGGACTCTGCTCTGCGTAAAGGCGAAATTGTGCGAAAATGACCACGTCCTCTACCATCGTGCCCAAAGAGCCAATTAGCCAGGGTAGGTTTGTCACAACGTAATTCTTTTCCGTTGAATGGCAGAGAATCTGTGAATGGTTAGATCGGCAGTGAGGTAAGATGAGTAGCCTACTACTTACGCCAGCGCCATAGGTTAGATTGCCCATCAAAGACAGGATGAAGAAAAGCAATGAAAGTCCTTATGAAAAGATCAGTAAATAGGGTCTTTCTTATGTGAATGGTCTTGAAGTTCAAGGCACGTACCTTCGCATGACTTGTCGCAGTAGTTCTTGTAGATTTGAGGAAGTCGCGCACTAGTAGCTTACTGTCAGTCCAGCTCCGTTTCCGTCAGAAAGCACACTCACCCCAGATAACAAACGGCACTGATATATCCCAGCACTTGCGCGCCAGCTGCCATGTCCACGCCCCCGTCACGCTCCTCCGGAGCTGGTTTCCAGACCCCCGTCTGCCAGGCGACCGTCCAACCGGCCATGCCGATGACGCAGATTGCCAGGACACTGCTGAAGTTCTTCATCCAAGCACTCCGGCCAACCTCGATGTCCTCGACAATATTAGCTAGAGCGTCGTCAGGGTGACTATGACCATCCCGTCCACTACGCTGCGACGCCATAGATCGGCGTCGCAAAGCAGGACCCCGTTCTAGGGTATCGCTGAATCGACGGCCGAGTAAAGGGGTTGTCGGGTCGGGGGTGACGGTGGAGGAGCGCCGACGACGGAGGAGGGTCTCGCGACGAGCATTGCGGGTTTTGTAGTAGAGACATTGCGTGATGAGCACGCCATCCGCAATACAGAAATAGACTGCAATGGCCACAATGACGGGGACGAGACCGGCCCAAGCGCCTCCGATCAGGTTGGTGATATCGCCAATGAACCAGACGAAGAGGAAGAGGAGCGAGATGGCTTCAGCATTGCCATTACAGTAGTTTTCAATGAGTTGGGGAACCTGCACAGGGTTGCGATCAGCATTGAACTCTTGTTTGTCTCGTGCGAACGGTTGATTGCGATATCCAGGCCAGTGAGCCATACCAGTAAGAAAATCCAACAGGTCAAGGAGATAGAACCCAGAAGACCAGAGGCAGCTTCACGCGGTGTTATCGGGACATAATTTTCCACAGGCATATCTTCCCGGGCCAGTAAGAGGGACATTGTGATTCTGCGACCCGAGTCCTGTGATTGCAGAAAGGAACGCGAGCGAAGGGACAATCAATGACACAGAGATTAAGCTTGGAAAAGTTTGAGTGCCAATCGACGCCGTCTCGAATCGGAACGAGTCTAGCACATTGATATCGTAGTCACTAGCCGAAGTACGTCCAGCGTTCAAAGCCGTAGGAAATGTGAAACAGTAAGAGGTGAGTCTTCAAAGCGAAGGATGAAGATTTTCCTTGATGAGAGTCTATATTAATAGCAGCTGTTAGTACCTCTCTACTAGATCCCGTTTGGTGATCGCATCCGATAAGAGATTGTGACTAAGCAAGCACTGGGATTGGCTGTCAGACACCAAGGCATTTCTTTGTCACCGTGAAATTGAAGTCATTCCGTAACTCTGTAATCTCAAGAGTGTATATTTGGACGCTGCTTCCTGTAGTTCATATTTGCTTGTTTTGTGTGCCAAAGCGTGAGGCATCTATATATATATATGTAGATGTAGATGTATATGGTGCTGAGTCCTGTCGCCGCGGAAGTATATATCCGGACGAACATATCCGCAGAATGACTGATACTACAACATTATGGCTACGTTGCCTTGAAAGACGGTTGAGCAGTATACTTCAGGCCAGGCCGGGAGAAGCCGGCCGACATTTATTGCTATACAGGGTATATACAACCAATTTGACCGAGACCAGGAACTGTGATCAGATTTCGTCCTCCTCGTCATATTGCTGAAGTTCAAGCTCGTTCTCGAGCATATCAACAACCATATCACCCATAATCTCCCTAATTCGCCCATGAAGCAACTCTTCTCGTGCGTCATCCGGCTGCACAGCATCCAGAGCGTCTAGATACTCCGTCAAGGGAGAGTAGTCGACCACATCGCCCCAGTTACCACGATCGACCCCGTACTGATTCAGAAAGGCTTGCAAGCTCTGCATACCATCTCCCAAAAGCCACTGCTCTAGTGATGCTCCCTGGTCGGCCATAGGATGTCGGCGCTCGCCACCAGCTTCCTCCCGATCGTTATCGGATAAGACATCGTCGCGGATCTCTCCATTGTCGTCCCCGCGGAATCGAGGAAAATGAAGCGCTCCGTTGTTCAGCTGGTCTAGCAGATCGCGAAGCCATTGTGGTCGGCCTACTTCTGGCATCTGCGCCAAGTAGGACGGCGTTGGGTCCGATTGCTGGCGATGAGCCTCGGAGTCGTAAGGCGGGAGAGGATCAGATGCCGAGATTCGCCCCGAAACAAAGCGTCCAGGCAAATGTGTTGTGACACGCGGGATATCCGAGAGAACGACATGGCGTGCAATGTCTAGGGTGATTTCCGGAGGTTCGATGGGCTCTTCATCCTCTGGAAGAGTGTCGGCGATTTCCACAATCAGAGAGACCGCCTCAGGGGTATTCCAGAGGTCCTTGGCTCTGGCAATATAGAGTTCAGTGAGCAACTCGTGGGCGTCCGTCGGAGGCATCTTGCCCCATATACGCTTGGGCATGGGTTGAATATCTAACTCCTGCGCAAGCTTACAGAATACCCATGGATATCTCGACATCGCGCGGCGCAGCTGCTCGCGGCATTCCTTTGGCTTATTCAGCCGAAGATATGCCAGTGCAAGTGAGCATTGGATATTGGGCAACAGCGCCCAGTCCTCACTCAGTCTAGTTTGTGTGCACAAATCGACAAAGTGTGAGTATTCTCTGCCCCGGAGCGCGAGATGGTCGATCAGAAGCCTGATGCAATATGGGTCGTCATCATTGAGGCCCAGCAGTAGCTTAGCCCATTCGTATGCTGTCCTCCATGTTCCTTTCATCCCTAGATTCGCAATATACCTCCAACCCACAAGCCATAGCTCACGATTTGCCATGTGGACAAAGTCGAGTTTTGCCTGACCTTCCTTTAAGCGATTGCCAAACGACGAGTGAGCCGAGCGCCCGATATTGAACAGGGCTCGCTCGAGGAGATCAGCGGAAACGGCATGATCGCCCTGATGTTTTGCTATCTCGGACACTTGAAGGAGAGTAGAGATGTGGTACGGGTTATATTGCAACAGGTGTATCATTCGTTGCGGATCCATGGACTCGACGCACATATCAAATTGTCTTTGCACGTCTGTATACGCAGAGTTGTGGACAATCTGGTATTTCGTAGCTCCACTGGGTAGTTTTTCTACCAGCTCCATTCCCAAACCACCACTGGGAGCGCGTGGCCACTCATCTTTTCCCTGCATGAGAACATTCCGCCGCTGCGTAGTCCCTGCTAGGCTTAGACCTTTGCTGGCAGGACTATACCTACCAGTCAAAGCGCGCCCGAGATCAACCATTTCCCTATTTCTATCCCTCCTGCGGCCCGTCCCAGATTCTTCGTCGAAACTCTCCAATACCACATTCCCAAATAACCTTCGCATCTCGTTCATGGCGTTGAGGAATTTAGGTTCAATCGAAAGCAGCTCTTCTGGTGTTCTGGGGAACGATGCGCAGCGGACATCCTCTGGGGACACAGCTGCAGCCTTTTGGCTGTCAGTACCCTTGGATTCAACAGCTAGTTCCTTCAGAGCTCGATCGATCTCGTCCAGCTCATCGTCTGACTTGGCACCGGCCGCTCCTCCTGTGGCCGTAAGCTTTGCCACCGCCGCCTTTTTCTTCTTGTTCTTCTTTTTCTTCTTCTTACTAGAATCCGCGGATTTTGCGGGGACAGGGACATCTTCTGGCGGGTGAGTCACCGTCTCTTCGATATCGTGATCAGACTCGCGCTCCTCATCCTCATGGTCACCAGCATTGAGAAGATCAAAAGCATTCAGCTTCGGCCTTGAGGGCTGGATTATCGGCTCGTACTCATCCAACTCATCGTTGTCTTGCTCCGCTTGTAGGTGGGCTTTTTGCAACTCTTGTTCGCGAAGCTTCTGCAGCTTGCGAATCGCTCGGGAGGACATTCAGGGTCGAGTTGCGGAGGACGATGAGACTCTATGCCAGTGATATCCAACCTTAAAATGCTTTGATGGCAATCAATCCTCGAATGATCAATCTCTGGCAGATATTTGGACAAGAACGAAGACCGCAGACATGACGACACAGCCCGCTTAGGCTTAGTGCGGGACCACGTAGATTGCTGTACGATACCTTACCAAGTTAACCCAATATTACCTTACCATACGATACGATACGCTATCTATCACATGACGTTATCATCTCCCCTGGGACCGCTCTCCATGTTTCTGGAGATCCAACAGTCAGGGCCAAAAACACCATTCCGCTTTTCCGTACCAGCCTCGCTGGATCCTACGGTTTCTTAATTGTCTGAACGTTACCGCAAGTTCAATGCGTCGCCTGGCCCTCCAGACTTTCCGTACTGCCCGTCGTGTACCAGTATGGAAGGTCGGCGCTAGGAAACCGTGCGCTGTGTCGTTCTCCCATAATCAGCCTCTAGGTCTCCGGCTCTCCTCCCGTGGACGACATCCCTCCTTCATTCCAGCGACCTTGCAGTCATCGATGCATCTCCGAAACTTTTCTCTTGCGGTGATATCGACGGTCGTCGCATCTGGCGCTTGGTACGCTTATCAGGGTAGCAACTCTCCGCAGAGCTCTGTGACAACCCCATCGCAGACACGGTCGATAGCTACAGACGCATCTTCAGGAGCGCACGGTGAAGAATCCGCGGAATCTACCAGACGTGCGATCCTCGTGGATAATGACCAGTTCTACACGGCAACACTATCTGGAGACCAGCCTCTTTACAAGCAGACAGACGATTCCGACCGCCGAATTCTAGAGATGTTGACGCCTGAACAGGCGACACAGAAGTTGAGGAGGAATGAGCAGTCTTTTATGGTGAACCGGGGCAAAGGTGTCGTGCGATACGATGTGGTCCAGGTGCCGAGCAACTCGCCGATCGAGGATGATCATGCCGAGAAGATTGTCGAGGTGCCTTCCTCTGTAGCTGCGGCGAACGAAGGCGAGTCGACTAGTGATTGGATGTTCTGGGCTGTGTTTGATGGTCATTCGTAAGGCTGCTGCCTAACAACCCATACCTGCAAATTCTAACGTCTGAGCTAGGGGATGGACAACCTCCGCCAAACTTCGCAATGTCCTGATTTCATACGTGGCCCGGGAGCTGAACACTACCTACAAGGCTGCCGCCACCAATCCTTCGCTTATTAGCCCATCATCCGAAGCTGTGGATGCGGCAATCAAGCAAGCCTTTGTCCGCCTTGATAACGATATCGTGCATAGTAGTGTCGATAAGGTCCTCAAATCCAACTCCCGCCGAGCCGCTGCCGAGCTGCTTGCCCCCGCTCTCTCCGGATCCTGTGCTCTGCTTGCATTCTATGACTCGCAGTCCAAAGACCTCAAGGTTGCCTGTGCTGGTGACTCAAGAGCTGTTCTTGGCCGCCGTGGACCTACGGGAAAATGGACGGCAACACCGCTTTCTGAGGACCAGACTGGCGGCACCCCCTCAGAGATGAACCGTCTGCGGGAGGAACACCCAGGCGAACCGAATGTTGTGCGTAACGGAAGAATTCTCGGACAACTGGAGCCTAGCCGTTCCTTTGGAGATGCATTCTATAAGTGGAGCAAGGAGACCCAGGAAAAAATCAAGAAGCAGTTTTTCGGAAGGACCCCTCACCCACTGTTGAAGACTCCTCCTTATGTCACCGCCGAACCTGTTATCACGACCACAAAGATTGAGCCTAGTAAGGGTGACTTTGTAGTCATGGCTACGGACGGCCTCTGGGAGATGCTGAGCAATGAAGAAGTCGTTGGCCTTGTGGGCCAATGGGTTGACCAGCAGCGATCTGGCAACAACGGAACCAATAAGGCGTGGCTGCAGAGCTGGTTTGGCATGGACGACAAGCATCTGCCCGTAGAGGCACCCAAGGAGACGACCACCGAAGGCCAGCGCCGTCCGATCCGTCAGCAACAGTACGACATTTCGGGCGTTGCAAGTCGTTTTGTCGTAGAAGACAAGAACGCGGCAACTCATCTCGTGCGCAACGCGATGGGTGGCAAGGACAGGGACATGGTTTGCGCTTTGCTCACACTCCCAAGTCCGTACTCCCGCAGATACCGGTAAGTAATACTCCTCTATCTCTTGCACTTTGCTCTGTCGTCCCCCTCTTTGAAAATGAACTCACAAGTTTGCCAGCGACGACATTACCGTGGAGGTCATCTTCTTCGGCGACGGTCCTGACAACCGCACCATCACTGTCAACCAGGAAGCCAGCGCGTCTGAGGAAAACCAGAAGGCCAAGCTATGATAGCATCGATATCTTATCGAACCAATGGCATCCAATTTACATTTTCCTCTAGCGCAGGGACGCCGTTTTCTTCTACATGGTCTTCACTTTCTACTGTCTGTTTCTGGGGAGGATACCATCGGATGAAATTCTCCACGGGCTCTCTTGGGTTGGACTGAGTTATTTTCCAGTGCATATGCTGGCGTGGTTCTTGGGTTCTGGCGTTGATGACACTACTGCAGCGGCAATACTCATAAATTGCTTAGCATGGTAGATTTGCAATATGAAGGATATGATTCTGGTCTAGGAGTACCCTACTCCAAGTACCTTTGATCAAGGCTGAATATAAATCCTAACGCGCAGGGAAAACCATTCCACTAAGAAGATCCATCGATAGGTTAAGAAAAATAAATAGACAGAAAATAAGAATCCAAAAAAAAATTCACTCGTGAAGTCATCTGAGCGTGGCAGCGAGGCTATTTACTATGAGTCACGTGGACCCACGCGCAGGGAAAACCATTCCACTAAGAAGATCCATCGATAGGTTAAGAAAAATAAATAGACAGAAAATAAGAATCCAAAAAAAAATTCACTCGTGAAGTCATCTGAGCGTGGCAGCGAGGCTATTTACTATGAGTCACGTGGACCCACGTGGGTCTGGAGAGCAGTGAAGCCACGTGAGGAGTCATGCCCTGAAGCACCTCAGTGAGTATAGATCTGAGGAAGTCAAGGTATCCTCTATCTTTGCTCAGGAAGAGAGTTTAAGGACTATGTTTAAGGTGCTGGCCTCTAGGCCTTTGCTTAGGGGACCTCTCTTTAAAGTTTTCAGTTGGATGTAATGCTGATAGGCGTCTACTATTAGTGTATGCAGACTGATCTTGGATAGAGATGGCTAAGGTTCTCAAGGGGGTAGGAAGGTAAGTATAGTGAATTTAGACTTCCACTTCTAGTAGATAGAAGGGGGAGAGAGCACTATACTACTCTGCAACGACATCATATAGAGGATGGTGTCGTCTCAGACGGCGTCAATCACGACCCGTTTGGGACAGGGGCGAGCAAGTTTCTCCAAGCACAGTGACTATTGCTTCCTGAACTTTTGCCGCACTTCTCTCATACCCYTCCTATTCATGTCCTGATTCTTATCCCTCTTCTTTCTCAACCTCGGAGTCTTTTCTCTTCCAGACACGTCGTCAAGCTGACAGTGCTTTTTGGAAGAAGCAAGTTGAAATCTCCTTGTTTTGGAATTGCTCACATACTGCAGCTAGCTCGAAAATTCGTAGGTGCCCAGTTGTGTCTTCTGTTGACTAATTGTCCTGGTCTGTGATCTTGCCCGTTGACAATTCCCATAAGGTCGTTCCTTCAAGGCTGTGTCTTTGCCATCCGAAGTCAGAGCAGCATTCAACCGTTCAACCTGGTAGGTCATTGATCCCGGCTAATAGAGTTCCGAGTTCCTCAGCTGATTCGCGGTACATTCTGTAGAAGAGCAGTACAGACATGGAAGATCTCAGATGGGAGGAGGATGAGTTCCTCAACTTTTGGGTCACATACAACGCCGGAATCGAGCATCTTGCTCTTGCGTCCCCAGAGGATAATTCTGAGAACGCACAGTCTCCAGCCAAAAAAGATGCTGGAGCTGATAACGAAAATGACCAAGATCTCAACAACCCTGGACTCGGAATTGAGCTTCACGACGATGTCACTGAAAAGGAGAATAACGGATGCCACATTCCGGCCGGAGTCAACCCAGCGACTGAGAACGCGAATGTTCAAGTCCCAGAGGAAACTGACACTGTATCCGAAGACAGAGGTGGGGTCCCAGTCGAATCTGCTGCACCTGACGGTCCAATGACGCGTGAGGAGATCATTCTTAAATGGCTATCTGGCCTCAGACATGACCCTGACCCACTTTTTACTGTGGACGACAGGAGCCCTCAAGAGCTTGACAGCAGGGCGCGCGATACAGTGGAACAGGAATGGGGTCAGGGCTGGGCTCGCACTCGACGAGCAACTGGGGTTCCTCGGCAAATTCCAAACTACCGGTTCTTTGACTACACAAGCGGCACGTACAGCAACTTGCACGGAGCTCCGCCGCCTGAGTAGAGAGTGACCTGAGCCTGGTCATCGGATGCAAGCGCCACATGCCTGAAGCTCGTTAAGGAGGCATCAGCACGAGCGGACAGCCATTTTGACTCGTGTGGCCCTGAGAGGCCTTCTCTGCTTTGGCCCTTCTTCCACCTATCACTGGTGATCTAATTCTTGCATGCTTGGCTCCATCTGTGTTCTCCATTTCGTTCATCATAGATGGTTGGCCATCCGCGCTCCGGTGACAAGCAATCTTGATCATTTTTTCAGCGAAGACGTCTTTTCACCTAGTTGAGGATAGCCGATATGAATCTGTCTCCAGGGCTCTAGGAGTGGCTTTGACAACATGTACCTCTCCAGTAAGAAAGTTTGCAAAGTAGCAATATTCGTACTGCTTATCCAGTATATCATGAGCGCAGAAGGCATCTCGTACAGATAGGACGAGACGCCAATATTCAAGGCAAGTGCCTGGACCAGTACCCTGATACCACGCACAGTCAGGTTCTTTGCAATCTCGATCCGCGGTAAGTCAGCCATGTCAGAAAGAGAGGGAGCCTTCCACCCAGCACGAATGTTGAGTATGATTGACAGAGTGAGTGCAGCTGGAAGAATGCCAGTTGAGTCTCCAGCCAAGAGGTCGGGGAACCAGAGAGCTCCTTCAGTGGCCAGCGACGGTTCGACCGCCAGGTGAACCGCGGTGCTTGGCTCTGTGGAGGACGGTTCAACCAGGGAGAGGAGGTACGGTACAAGACCCTTGTTGTTCCCAGACATGGCTCGGAGGCTCTCCATAACTGAGATCCATATCGGTATCTGCAGGAAGCTGGCAGGTTTCCAGAATCGGGGCACGTTCCATCGCTTGTGCAGTTCCTTCCGCTTTGCCTTGACCTTTGTCGCCAACTCTCGGATTGCCTCTCTCGGGAGGATTGGGTTATCATTCTCGGCATCAACACGCTTTTTGATTTGCGCTTGAAAATGTTTCCTCCATGAATGAAGTAGCGGGGCTAGATCTCGTTCCTTGCGGGCTTGGACTTTGGTGTACATCTGCAGCGGCATCGCAACGGAGGTTCGGACGATCAAGGCGGTCAATGGGATGGACAAGGCCCATGGGAGGCCACTGATCGAATGAACAGCATGAATGAAACTCGACGAAACGTCCAGCACTTCATTAATAAAAGGAGATGGCCTCGTGGGATGGAAATGCCGTATCTGCTGGGCTACCCGTTTACCGGAAGTATGCGGCGAACGGAGCGAAGGACGAAGCGGTCTCATCGTTATGGACAGCTCAATTGCTGAAAGAGGTAATTGGAACACAGTTGAACGAGAGACTTAGAAGAAAATATTTATTCCGCGGAAAGAGAATGAGAGGAGATTAATATACACTTACAATGGAGCAGTACATGTGCTCTCCGCAAGCTCGGGAAAAAACAAAGCGATGCTCCAAAGCTTCAGTAAGCATATCACGTGGCGTTTCGAGTTACAATACCTGACAGCACCTACCTTATAGGTAAGGAATATCAAACCAAACAGGACAGGACATTACATACATTACATACACTGTCTAAGGTACAACTGTTATCATCAGGTGTTATCATCAGGTGTTTGTTATCGACAGCTGCTATCGATAGGGAACTGCTAAATAATACAGCTGCTATTTTGAGCCGAATATGATCAGTCGGTAGTCGTCAGCCGGACATCCCACCCATTCATCATCTTCTGTCCTCGACTCCCCGATCTACAAGAAAATACCATTGACTATGTCTCTTGTTTTGAGTCAATCATGATGCTGTTTCTGTTAAAGACATTCCTCTCACTTCTCGCCCTCCTTGCGACCTGCGTCCTCCTCCCCCAGCTCCCCTTGGGGGTTCTCCGCTTCGTGCTCCGTGGTGTCGGATGGATTATTCAAAAGAGGACACGGTCTCGCAGGGAGTTTCTGATCTCGAGAGTTCGAGCGGATGAGGAGGAGCAGCTGGTAAAGCGGCCCAAGTCGTCTCCAAGGGGAGAGGATGAGGACTGGGAGAAGGTTGATAGCTCGAGTTCCAGCTCCGCGACAGCTGGCCCCAGTAAGAAAGGCGGGAATAGGGGCGCCAAATGTCCAGAAGATGCAGACTGGGAGGGTATTGTTGGATTCTTTCACCCTTTCTGGTAGGAGGAATTTCAGAAGCTACACCAGTGAGCAACATTGGCTGACCAATCCTCGTTGACTTAGTAACGCTGGCGGAGGAGGAGAACGTGTTCTTTGGGAAGCTGTAAGAGCCACGCAACGGCGGTGGCCCAAGGCAATCTGTGCTATATATACTGGTGACCACGAGGTCAACAAGACGGCCATGCTAGAGAGGGTAGAGGTGAGTCTAGCCGGTCTATTTACGAAGGACTCGCTGACTCAAGGACCAACCCCTGCAGAACCGCTTCAATATTCAACTTCATGCGCCCACTGTTGTTCTGCTCTATTTGACTACACGTAAATATGTCCTGAGCAGCATGTATCCGTACATGACGCTTCTGGGACAGTCTCTCGGGTCTCTGGTGGTTGCCTATGACGCCTTCAACCTGCTCGTCCCGGATGTGTTCATCGACACCATGGGCTACGCATTTACCCTTGCGTTCTGCAAGCTGCTTTTCCCCTCTGTCCCTACAGGTGCATACGTCCACTATCCTACCATCTCGACCGACATGCTTCAATCTCTGGATGACAGCACCGGCCTAAAAGGGGTCAATGCGGGTGCAGGTAAGGGGTTCAAGGGCCAGGTCAAGCGCAAGTACTGGCTGGCATTTGCCCGTCTCTACGGTTGGGTCGGAGGCCATGTTGACGTTGTCATGTGCAACTCTTCCTGGACATCGGCCCATATCCGGGCCATCTGGGGCTCCGCACGGACGCGCAGGACCTTCAAAGAGCCCACCGTCATCTTCCCGCCCACGGCAGTGTCCGAGATCGAGTCGACCATCACTGTCGATGAGGACTCGGAGCGCAGCCGGGAACCCATCATCCTGTATATCGCTCAATTCCGGCCTGAGAAAAACCACCCGCTGGTCCTGCGCTCGTTCGCCCGCTTCCTCAACGAACGCAAGAAGAACCCTGCCTCGGCCGCTCTCCCCCAGCCCAAACTGGTCCTCATCGGTTCCGTCCGTCACTCCAGCCCGGACGAAACGCACATCTATAACCTCCGCCTGCTGGCCCACGAGCTCCGCATCCGCGACCACACCACCTTCATCTGCGACGCAAGCTGGCCCACCATCCTGTCGCATTTGCGGTCCGCCTCAGTCGGCGTTAACGCCATGTGGAACGAGCACTTTGGCATCTGCGTCGTCGAGTACCAGGCGGCAGGCCTGATCAGCGTCGTCCACGACTCCGGCGGCCCGCGCGAGGACATTGTCATCGACCTCGGCGACGGGGCGACGGGCTTCCGCGCCTCAACCGAGGACGAATTCGCAGCCGCGTTCGAGGCCGCCCTGGCCCTGCCGGCGGAGGAGAAAGTCGCGATGCGCCAGCGCGCCCGCAAGTCCGCCCTGCGGTTCACCGAGGAGGAGTTTTCTCAGAAATGGATCGAAGAGATTGGGAAGTTGGTCGAGATGCGCCGCCGATGAATTGCTAGACCCGGGTTGAGGAGTAACCTCCATTCCGGATTGTGTGTTTGTGTATACCTTACTCGACAATTTTTATTTCCCCTCGCAATGTTGTATAAGCTTAAGCTTAGCTGCCGAGATCAGTATAGATGTTGTCATAGTTCATACTCTGGGCTCGACGACAAGCTCTAATTCAGTCTACGATCGTCCCACCAGGCATTTAAATCGAAGGTGAAAGGTTCAATTTCTACCCCGACATTCAGCCCAATCAATCGAAGACCGAGTCCATTCTTAGTTCAGAGTATCCTGACAAGAGCCAGTAAATAAACAGCTCAACACGAACAAGTGGAAAATCCATGGGTATGAGTTTCAAAAAGTCATCATGAAGACGTAACAGGGGGTCCGTGCACCCCTTGAAGGTAGACAGCCCAAGGGGGGCTGAAGAAGAATATAAGATCAAATGGGGAATAAAATAAGGCAGAAGAAGATAAAAAAAGGGAATCAAAAAGGGAAATAAGCGAAAACAAAGGTATAAACGAAGGTATACCCGCCGGTTATTTGGTTAACCTTGTGATCCAACCTTTTATCACAACGCCAAAATCCATCTATATAGTTTCAAATCAAATCACTTCCTTGTGCTTCTGCGAAGCAGGGCCTGAAACTCGGAGACTGAATGCGAAGCCTATCTCAAGAAGAACCTGAGAACGGGCAAGATAGCAGACAGACAGTGCAGAAAACATGTAATCAGCCTTCCCAGTCAGCGGTCGATATAATTGGTATCTCCCATGGAGACACCTGGTATCTGACGCTCATGGTTGACTCAGTAGAAATTACCGGGAGCAGAGTACCCAGCATTTATACCGGACACGCTGCTGATCCCCGAATCGTCATCCTCGAAGCCGAACTCGTTGCCGGAGCTGGCGTCGAAGCTGCTACGGCCCCCTATGTCACTGGGATCATCCGCCGTTGCGGCAATCTGATCCCACTGCAGGGTCTGGAGAGCCGGATATTGAGCCAGCAGCGCAGCAGGCAGCACAAAACTACCAGCATGTGGGTTATCCATGGGTACCATCACTTGCTGCGGAAGTGGCTGTAAATGATGTTGCTGCTGGTCCATGAGTGAACGCTCACGCTCCTGCGACTCCTCATCCAGCAGCGGTTTGATACAGATCCGCCCCGCTTCCGAACGGAAATGACGCCCCAAAGCGTCCGCCCGAGCGAATCGGCGACCGCAACCCCACTGTCCGCCGCGGGAGAGTTCTCCTTGACAAACAAACTTCTTCTCGCCCGAGTGCAGCCCTTCATGCCGTTTACGATCGTGCTGTCGAGCGAAGGCTTTGCCACATACAGTGCAGACAAACGGCCGCTCGTCCGTGTGGGTTCGGAGATGTGACCGCAGATTGTATGCCCGAGTGAAGCGCTTCGGACACAAGGTGCACTGAAACGTTGCGGGATGTTTCTGGACACGCTTCGAATCATTGGGGCTAGCCCCTGGCCGTTGGGGATCCGCAAGGCCCAGAATGTAATTGCGGCTATCGATCGACGATGTCGACAGACGTCGGTTGGATCTAGACGGCGACGGGTCGCGTGAGCTCGGATTGCTCTGCTGTTGACGTCCTAAAGAGTCGAATGGAGAAAGTGACCGAGGCGTAGAAGGGGCAAGGGGCTCCAGGCTGCTCGAAGTCGACGAGGAGCGCAACCGAGTGGTGCTAGGATGGGCATATGGATCAGACTTGCTACGCCCCCGAGAGCCTACGATTTTTGATTAGTTCCCTGATGACAAACGAGAATCGAATGCAAGGGGCACTTACGTGTCGACGAAGGTGGAGGACTCAAGGAATCGAGGCTGTTGGCCGGTTTTGAAGGTCCAAAGCTGGGGATCCGCGACGGAGGTGCGAATTCCACGTTGATCGACGGCGGAGCCATTTGAGAGGCTTGGCCAATGTCCACAGATGGATGAGTCCCCTGCGGCATATTCATCATGCCCTCCGAGCCATTGACATACATATCATTTGGAGGTGTCTGATACTGCGTGTTCGGAGCTGGGCCAGAGAGATATGGCACATTGGGGATCATTTCCTGTCCCTGTTGGGGCATCAGCCGCGGAGAGATGTACGGGCTGTGCGCCGGGCTGAACCCTTGATGCTGCTGCTGCTGCTGCTGCTCGGACAAAGTGAAGTTCTCGATCCCAAGAGCATTATCATACAAGGTGGGATCGTTTTGGGGCGCCAGAAGGGGAGAGGGATTGTTGTCTACGCCATCGAAAGACTCATGTTGTGAGAGGTACGGAGAAGGAGCGGCGGACGAAATTTCAGAAACCTCGGATGGAGCTCGTCGATGGCCCTGGAAAGCGGCACTATTGCCCATGACAGCCTGCCAGTCAGGATGCGCGTTACTGGTGAGGAAGGCCGCCGTGGCGGGGTCTAAGGAAGCATGACGGGAATGCTGAGGGGTATAGTAAGCCACGGTCGTCGCGCCTTGGGGTGACATCGGACCCGGTGAGGAGTGCTGCTGTTGCTCGAGAGGGGAGATCTGTGGAGAAGTCGAGGAATGGGAGGAGGGTATCTGGGTCGGATGCGCCTGCTGGTGGACTTGAGGGTCAAGCAAAAGGGAGGAGTCGTACTCGGGAGCAGTATTACTACTGGGACTGTGATCCTGGTAGACGGTGTTAAAGTCGAAATCGGTGGTATTGGAGTTCAAGAGGTTGGAGAAGTTATCATCGATGGGAGGCTGCTGGTGTTGTGGTTGTTGCGACTGCTGCTGTATCGACAAGCCGTGTGACTCATTGAACTGAGGAACCAGACCGGTGTCGTAGGATTGCGCAATCTGAAGACTATTCGCGTAGTTCTGGTCGGTCTGCGATGCAGGAGTGCCTGAGAGATAGCCAGCGGCAGTATAACCATACGATTCGGCGCAAGGGTTGATGTTGTTGCTATTGGGATCGAAGGACGAATTGGAGAAGGAACTAGCTGCAGCAATCGAAGGATCAAGATCCAAGCCAGTGACTGTTCCCGTAAATTGTCCTTGATGTTGTTGATGCTGTTGCTGCTGCTGCGGCTGCTGATGATGATGGGGTGAGGGGCTGACACCGCGGCTTTTAACGCCAGGTGCAGGAGACTGCCCCAACTCGGGGAACATCTCCTGTGAAGTCATCACGTTTGTGCAACGTGATCCCAGAATAGATACAGATTTGGACCCAGAGGCTTAGCGATGAAGACGGCCGCGGAAACAGGGACAAGCGACCGAGCGCGCGGAGGGGTGGTCGATAGAGAAGCGCCGCCGTAGAATGTATGTGCGGGAAGGGAGGGGGCGGTGAAGGGAGAACTAGGGAGGGATCAACGAGCGCAGAGATGATAACCAACGGGGGTGCGGCAGAGAAGGAGGAGGGCCAGAAGGGGATATCATCCGCAGCGATCAGGAGTGGACCAGACAAGATCCGGGGATTTGGAGTTGGAGTGCACCTTGCGAATCAGCCTCGTGGCGCAAGTATCAGCGGTTGGTCTTGCGGTTGTTTCACATTCTCGGGGCTAGCATGTCTCTAGTATGGGAAATGTGCCTGGGCGAGGAAAATATAGGAGAACGTCAAAAGATCATCGAAGGATCTAACACGCTGGGGCCGTATCTCCGTCAATCAGACTCAAATGAGGAAGAATGACAAGGGACGGAGGGATGATGATGATGAAGTTGAAGCTGAAGAGATAATGATGATTCCCCCTCAGGCACGTGCTATCGTTATAATTATGGCGACGACAAAGAGGAGCAGATAAACTTGACTGACAACGACGTCAATGATGATGATATTTTCAGGCGGATATTTATCAAAAAATCGATAATAAGGTCTTGACCTGTGGCCCCTAATAAAGGAGAATATGAGACTAAAAGAGAAGACGGACACACGGAGGGGGAAAAAGAGCGTTGGGCTTCTCTTCCTCTGATTCTGGGGGTTTTGGCGCCCTAACAATGCGTATCTATTCATGGGCAGAACATACCACCCTCTCGATAGGGAACTAAGTACGGAGTAGGTATGATCTATTACTAGGCTACATACTAGGTGCTCCGTAGGCTGTATTTACCAGTTTAAAGGGGAGAATCTTACATGGAATCTAAACGCAGACAAATTAGGGGAAAGTAGGTATCTTGAGTGCTTGATGCAGAGACCAGTATCAGGACTCATTTCGCCGAAGCATGAATATGAACGGACTGTGTTGATGGATGACATATTCAACTGATGTTCTTATCCTGATGCTATTCCCGTAACACTCAGCTGCGGCACTAATGTAGACAGATCGAGCAAGACCCCCTCAGCCATCCCGGTTACAAATATTCAAAATCGATCTTGGGATATTGGTGTGAGGCTGTCCTGTAATTTCCCACATAAATCAGTATCCAGATCCCCATTATCGATAGGTTGGGTGTTAGCTACTGACATGATCGGCTCATTGTGTCAAGATTAGCATAGTATATAAACGACTATCCCTCCCCTTTCTGTACGAAAAGTCAGCCTGACAGCTTTCCTTTCTTTTTATATCTGTGTGCTACATTACAGAGTGTGAGCCTTGAGGTAACTGATTCTTAGCTACTAGCTCGCAGGATTCTGACAGGTCAACCCTTTGGTCTAAGTGGACTCTCCAGACGTGTTGGTCGATACTAGTCGCGGTGCACAGCCACCGAGCGTCATGTCCGAGTCTGAGCGATCAACAGTTCGACACATTTTCGACTATCAAGTCTCAAGGAATTATTTCTGCCTTGGGATTCTAAAATATTGACCCCTGGTAGCCTGGTAGTAATCGTAGACTACTCCGTACACAAGTATAGCAATTACATCCAGGAATATACAGCGATCAGATCCCCCCAAACACACTCAAGCTTGTCCTCGCCTGATCCGTATGCCAATCCACCATCAAGTTGTCCGCACAGCTGGAGCCCAGGCCCGCATTCTGCACCCAAGCTGGCTCCCAGTAGTACAGCCCTATGCCACCCGAGGTCCCCGCCACAACATTCGCAACCCGCTGCACAAACGTCGTCTGCCCGGCCGCCGAGAAAGGAATATTCTGGAGATCCGAAGGGAATGCATACGCCGGGTTCGGACACGAGACGGGCCAGTTCGTCTCGACGACCAGCACGTCCTTGCCGTAGGTCGAGTGGATGTTCTTCAGGCTGGTCGTGAGCGCCGACAGGGTCGCGCTGGCGCTGTAGAACGGGTAGTACGAGACGCCGATGAGGTCGAAGTCGGAATTGGCCAGTTTCCCGCCTGACGACAAGACGCTGTCGTAGAAGTACTTCTGCGCCGACCAGTCCCAGCCGTTGTCGAGGTGGATCATGATCTTCGGCTTGGGCGATTGAGTCGAGTCCTTGATGCCCCAGGCAGCCGAGTGCAGGATGTTGGCGACGTTGGCGTAGCTACTTGTCTTGCCGAGTGGCCATAGCAGTCCGTTGCGAATCTCGTTGCCGATAGACACGATGGCGACGTCGATGCCGTTGCTGGCGAACGTGTCGCAGACCTCCTTCGTGTAGTTGTACACTTGCCAGGTGAGGGTGCCAATGTCGGTGGTCGACCACCCACTGGGTGTGGTCTACATTTGTCTCGTCTCAGCCATAGTGCGCACTGCTGGCACGTTCACATTCCACGTACCTGATGACTCGGGTCCGCCCAAGTATCACTGAAGTGCAAGTCCAGGTAGATGCTCATCCCCGCGGCCTTCACCCTCTTCGCCAACTGCAGGTTATAGTCCAGATCGTAAGATCCATCGCTGGGGTTCACCCACACCCGCTGGCGAATGGAATTCACACCGTTAGCTTTGAGAATATTCTCAAGCGGCTGCGTCTGGCCGTTCAGATTCTTGTACTTGATCCCGGCCTTCTCCTCAATCAGCAGGGAGGAAATATCAGCGCCGCGGTAAGTAAGCGACGCAGTAGCAAGGGAGTGAAAGAGGAGAACAAAAAGGGGTAGGAGCATCATCTTGCCCGAGCAACTTTCAGAATCCAGATCACTGGACGTCAAAACAAGACCTGAGCACTGTAGAACGAGGTAAAACGAGTGTCTCATAGCACATATATATACTCGTCTCCTACTTCCCCCCCGCCATTACTACGAAATCAATGGGTGGACCACCCATTAATCCATCAAATCAAACTTGGGACACAAGGGAGCAATAACTCCGAGACAACAGCGGTCTCAGCAGAAACCGGTGATGGTCTTGCGGCACCATCATCCAGCAGGCTCAACCGAGGACACATGACCCAGCAKGATGGCACGGTGGCCCGCTTCTTTTCATGGCCCGGGTAAATGGCATGGAATAATGGTGCTCAGGTACATTGAGGCAACACCCACTATTGGTGGAGGAGCAGTTGAAGAACTTCCTTGAAAAAGACTAAGTGGTGGGTTCCTGGACGGTGATACCCCGAGTACCGCAGATCCGGGAATTTCAAACCGCCATGTGCGGAGTCATGACTAGCATCCTCCACCGGAGCTGATCTAGCCTCAGTCCAGCCCAAGATGATTGTTAGCTCGAAAGGTAGGGAGTAGATATTTCATAAGAACCAAGCATCCATCAATTGTTACTGCTTCATCCCAACTGGGGGTCAAATACTAAGCCATCTGGGATGTTCCAGGTCTCCCAATTTAGGTCATCATCATCCATCATCACATCACAACAGCACGCAAAGTGAAATAAAGAAAAAAGCAAAAAGGAAAAGACATTCATGCATCATGCGAGCTTCCTCAAAAGGACTCTGGCTCGGTATATCCCAACCTTTGCATCCCCAGATCCTCCCTCGTGTTTCAACATTACGTACAACGACAGATGAGTTTGTATCTCAAACACCCCATGCCATAGAAAAAATCCCAATATATAATCGCAGAGGGTCGAATCGAAGAACGCCGGGGTGCGCAATAAGAAAGGAAGAAGGGAGCAAAGGCAAGTAAAGAAAAAGGCGAATATAGACGTGCCGCCCATGAGAATATATGTACAAGCAGTGTATCATGTATGCCAACAGCAAATGCAGTCAATCGAATGGCCTGTCGAAGGGACCCGCAAAAGTGCAACACACAGGAAGGAAAAAGGCCTTGCGATAAAATTGATATACATTAAAGAAACGAGACCCAGCAAGGAGCAAGACACTGGACATCACGTCAGGGCCTGCTCAAAGAACAATAACAGAAATGTGAAGTAGGGTAATGGTTTCTGCGCCCTTAGCAAGGTATTAGAGATCTCAAAATAGGAAGACTTTTCTTCTTCTCTTTTTTTGGGGCTTCAGGCGGCAAACTTTGACTCGAAAGATTCGTTGGCCGCGTCAGGCGAATTTCCTATATGTTTAGCTCAGGCCTTGGGCTTGGAAGCCTGAGTACCACACATCACTGGCTTCTGCGGACTTGGCTTCTTTCTGCCAATGACGAGAACCTCGTCTTCAGAGTCGTCCTCCGAATCATTTTCATCATCACAGTAGTACCGCGACTCATCGTCCTCGTGCGACCGTTGGGGCCGCACGAGTCTAGCCTTGACCGTTTCGCCCGTGCGAAGGATGGAAGGGACTGCGACCGCCTGCTCACATTCCTTGTCCTTGACGGACCCATCACCGGAAAGCGATGATGCACCGGAAATGACCGAGGGGATACTCGGATGAGAAGCACTCTGAGACATTCCACTGGTGTAGTCGTCGACCGAGGAGGAGGAAATGGTGGCCGCCGAGGGTGGCGATGTGGTTAGTCCACCGGATGGTGTGTCAGTGGTGGCTGTTTCAATCGTGCATGCTGTTGTTGTCTCTGATTGCGGCTCGGGTCGAAGATTTAGGGAGTCGGTGGACTTGCTCTTGCTCTCCGGTGGCACTCGGTCGTCGACAGGAGCCTGGTAAATGTCACTCCGTCGCTTCCTCAGCAAAACATCTTTGGAGAATTGAAACGGCTCCTGTGATGATTTGGTCGTAAGCTGGTGCGATCTATTGCGCCGGTGTCCTAATTCCGCTGCGCTCAAGCTCTCCACATGCGAATAGGAGGAGTCCTCGTCCCGCAAAGAGCTCGAGCTTTGTAGATGACCAACTGCGGAGGCGACGCTCAAGGCAAGGCTGGGCTCTGAGTGACGATCACCATCTAGAGAGACGGAATCTGCGGTATCTCCGGAAATGGACCGATCTGAGCGCCACTCTCTGCTTTGGAGGCCACGTGCTAGCCGACGGCCTGCCCCGCCTAAGAGACCACCGACATGGGTGGTGCCCTGGTTTTCGATCTTGGAAGACGCACTGGCCCGCTGGCTTGCACACGGTGTGGTTGTCCAGTCTGGTCGGATAGTCTTTGCAGACCCGGCAGTAGACAAGGTTGACGTCGCGCGATGAGGATCCGGGCGCGGCGTACGATCAAGCGTTGCATCAGTCCTTACGTCGTCAAAGTATGAGGTTTGATTATCCCGACCGACCGGACTCGCCGTCACGCTGTGCGACAGCGGATGTTCAGCGTCCCTTGTTGCCAGCCTGGCAGGCCGGTATAAATCCTCCTCCCTGAGACTACCCCGACGACTGTCCAGGATATATTTTCCCAAGCTAGCATTGCTTGAGGCGGTAGATTCGACCGATGGTGTGGTACTTGACGTTCGTTTGCGAGTTTCCTTATCCTTGTCTTTCGATCTTCCAGTAAGGTAGTTCGACAGTTTGGCAACATTTGACCGTACCCGTTGAATAAACGGTACCTTGCTGACGGCGGTAGTGACTTCCTCGTTGGAGACTTCGATCTTCTTGCCCTTGCTCTGGTAGCCTGGATCCGTTTCATCAATCCACGCTCTGGGATTCGGCAGGCCATGGAGGACCCAAGGGTGGTGCTTAATCTCCTTGACCGTAATGCGCTTGACGGGATCCTTGGTCAACAATCGCTTCAGCAGGTCGTAAAGTTCATCGTCGATCTCCTCATAGACAAGCTCGTCCTCCATCCGCTTGTTGTTGTTCGAGTATCGGGGCCATTGGCTGACGGTCTCGGGGTCGTCCTCGACAGGCTGCAAGCGCTTGCGCGGAATGAAAACATCTTTCTTGACAATAGTCTGAAACATGCTGTATTCGTCGTCGGACACGAAAGGCAGACGCCCGAAGATCATTCCATAAAGGGTCACGCCGAGAGACCAAACATCGATCGCACCGGTAATTTTGGGCACCGAGCCAATTGTCTCTTCAAAGTCGTCGCCGGTGTAGCACAGTTCGGGTGCGTAGAAGGCCGGGGTGCCAACAGTTTTGGATAACTCTCGAGCATCGTCCAGCTCAGTCGCGTCAGTTTCAGCGACTTGCTCCTCCTCTTCGTCTCGCATGGGCCGCCCAAGATAGGAAACACCAAAGTCGGAAATCTTCACGCGGTGATTGCTTGTGACTAAAAGATTCGCAGGCTTGATATCGCGGTGGATGATACCTTGATAGTGAAGATATTCAAGACCGAGTAAAGAATCGCGGAATGCGTTTCGCGCTTCGTTGACGGTAAGGCATGGAACGTACGACATGTCGTCATCATCCGAGAACCACTCCGGCTCGGAGGGTGCGTAGCCCATGCTGCTCGAGGCGGTACTGAATCGCCTATCTAGGGAGTAATCAACATAGGCTCCGTACATTGTACCTTCAATTGCGGCCAGCGCAGAGTCATGTGCGGATGTCAAGGAGTGACTCGGGGAGTCTTGGGTCTCGTCCTGACTCGCAATGGAGCGACTAATGGTGCGGGCCAGTGCTGGATCAACCTCCTCTTCCTCGTCCGACTCAGCTCCATGCTCTAAACTCCAGGCGGGGATAGGTGCCTGTTGAGCGTGAACGGCTTTCATTTGGCGCCGTTCACGTGCCTTCTCTCGCTGGCGACGAAGGCGCTGCGCCGTCCTGACATATTGTCGACTCTCCTCCCAGAACGACGGTGTTTCGGGAATACCGGCCTTTTCACGTTCCAGGCGGCGCTTGTCGACCTGTACAATCTCACGTAGTCCTTTCTTCCGCCAGATGATCTCGCCGTTCTCAACGAACTCTAAGACTATATACACCTTCTGGCGGTTCGGGTCGTCGATAACTTCAAGCAGACTGACAACATTTGGGTGCCGAGCCTTCTTCAGAATGGCGACTTCTTTCTTGACCTTGTCTTCGGGATTACCCAATTTACCCAAACGGCGTCGTTTCGAATAGCGCTGAACGATCTTGATTGCCACTTTCTGACGCGTTGTCACATGGCGGCCGAGTTTCACTTTTCCATGCTCACCACGCCCAAGCTCTTCAAGAATCTCATATTGGTTGATCAGTTTGTTTCCAGTGACGAGATCTCGGTCGACCTCCGCCGTATGTGTCTCTTTCGGCGGCTGGAGATGAGTAGGGTGTAGATAGGGACTGCTTATGCGACCTTCATCATCGGAGTTAGGAGGAGGCGTTGAGCGGGGACTGTGGACGGAGAATAGTCCTGGACTCGATACGGGAGTGTTGCCCGCAGTGCGAGCGGCGCGCGGGGTCGGAAGACGGCCAAGCGACTCAGTCCGTGCTGGGTAGGAACTGCGGGAGCGCAGAAATGGAGGGTGATAGGTAGGGTGTATTTGTGATTGGAGCACGGCGTAGGACTGGTCAGGATATACCGGGTAATCGGCAGGCGCCGCATCGTTCGCACTGCGATGGGACATTCTTCGCCCGAGAGACGCCTTCGTCCATAAACCGTGATCCGACCGGGCGTCAACGACGGTGTCTTCGTTCAACGCCTGTAGCGAGCTGGATGAAGTACGGGTCGAGGGTGATCGGGATGCACTGGAGGAATGGTATAAATGGGGAAATGTGTGACGAAGAGACGTTTGAGCATCCGCCACCTCGCCGTTAGGCAGGGCAAGTTTGGCACTGGGAGGTTTGGCGACTGCCTGCCTGACGTCTACCGACTCGGACGGGGTAGGCAGCGAGGCTTCTGGAGCTTCAGCAGACCTACCCGAACTTCGTCGGGACGGAACGCTGTCCACTGCTTGACCATATCGAGTAACCAAGTCCACGGGTTCCTCCAGGCCAGCTGATGAGGGGCGATCAGTCATTTTCATACTCTTTGTTATCCTTTTTCCAAACCAACAATATAGGAAGTGCGACAGCGCATCCTCCTATCTGGGTTTTTGTTGATGCTTTCCTTCCTGTCCTCTGTGTGTTGGGACCTGGGAATAAAATTGTTCCTCCACTTAATCACTTTATCTCCCTCTCTTCTTCTTCTTCTTCTTCTTCCTACTCCTTCTCTTTTCCTATCTATTATCCTTCCGCAGTAAACCATTCAATTTAAGGCGGGCTAACGGGAAGTTGTGATCGGGCGCACGAATGATTCGGCATCACTCTGTCTCAGGGTCCGACTCGGGCGGAAGCGACAGCAGTCATGCAGGCTGAGTTGGCAATGGATGATTGACGGTTGGTGCAAGGACAAAACCGACACCGTGTGCCGGACAACGGTGACGACGGATAAAAGTCCGGCGATAGACCTGCTACAGCGCCAGTCAAGCGGTGGAGGATCGAATCTTGCGCCCGGCGAAACACAGGAAATTCTGAACGTCGGGCAGGAAAGAAGGAGAGCAGCAGTAGGTAATTGTAGAGCAATAAGCGATGAAAGAAGAAGGCCCTTTATCTCGAAAAAGGAGATGTGAGTTGTACAGAGGGCCGATGACGGAGGGCGGAGTGAGATTTGTTTCAGTTCGGAGGACAGTGAGGAAAGGAGCGTCTACGCATAGAAAACAAGGGAGCGGAAGAACTTGGAAAAAGGTGAAAAGGACTCCCCAACGGGTTGAGATGAAAGAAGTGAGAAGGAAAGAAGAATAAGACGAATACAAAAAGAGACGATAGAAGTTGATTAGTAGGGAAGAGGGAGCGAGACGAGGGTGTATAGAGAACAGGAAAGATGGAGGGCGTAGGCACTTGGCAGGCAAAAGGTGTTTTGTTCTAGGGAAAAATAACTTTTTGTCAGGCGGGAACAGGCGGAGGGGGGGGAATTAGACGGTAGTAATGATCAATACTCAGGAAAGAAGAACAATAATAGTTAATCAGAGATAGATAGGCGGATGGGTCAAGCCAGGACTAGTGGGTTATTTCTGGTAGTGGTGGGGAACTTTGGTGGGTAACTAAATCATGACTGAAGGTCGGTAATTAATCCTGATATCCAGGGCATGATTAAGTAGGTAATTATGATAGGTAGTAATAATATGGTAATAATACTTGTACAGCTCAACATCTACCATTTCCATACCTCGTCACTTCCATTTATCCAATTTATGAGAGTGCAAGTTGTATCATTTACAGTCATATTCAATCTTCAAGATTTTTATCTTTCAGCTGGTGTCAAAGAGGTTATCCCTTCGGCCGATTATCCGGACTGACTCTCGGGCTCTTTGGGCTCTGGTTAAAACTGGCAGTGGTTCGTTATTGGGCTTGGTTGAGGGAGTTTGGGTTTGGTAAAGTAAAAAATCGCAGGGTTATAAATGATGTAAGGTACGGTAAGTTTCCTCAATAATCACACCTAGTGGGCGGAATGACATGGTAATATGACAGTCAGCCATGCCTGGGTCCAATGGTGTTGCGCATATGATTTTCCATAACTTGGACGATACCTTAGTGTACTTGGAATGATCATACAAGCTATCCTATCCTTGATCACTCAAATGAATGTACTTGTTAAATTAATCTACAAATTCCGGAGGAGTTTCGAAAGAGAAAGCAGAAATCGCATAGAGTATCTCCCACAAGATGTGAGAGATGATGGTACTAGGGAGTGGCAATATGCCAAGCTTACCCACTGACCATCCGCCATCTGATACAGCACGGACGGGAGTATATTACGTAGGGGACTTTTTTCCATTCCTTTCTTTCCGTCGTCAACGAGTGCCCATCATCGATTTCTCAAGCCTTGAACTCTTGCGGTCATCGGGGACATTCGAGGTTATCTGGGCTCTTAGGTTCAGGAACCGCTATCTGATACACTTTTTTATGTCATTATTAAACAGCCTTACCCTTTCATTTTGACAGATACATGATTCATCATATCACCAAATCACCCTTACCGCTATACTTCGAGCCGATTTAGCCTGTCCCCATCATGAAGCAGATCTGCTGTTCCGTGGGTCCAACGTCCATTTACCACCTCGCCCTCCATCATTCTGGCCCATTCCAGGCACGTTTTGTTCGATCGTCTCCAGTTTCTAGTAACTTCCACTCTATATCGCAGAGGACTTTGCGGAGAGTCGATCTTGATAGACTGAGGAAATGATTGATCAAATTCCGCACCAATCGATACAATCATATCCGAGTCTGGAATCAATATTCCTTCCATTAGATACACTGTAGGTACCTGAATTTTCTCCGAGTAGCGATCTTGTCTTACCATCCAATCATGGTGCTTCGCCTCGCTGAGCTTGGACTGTTAGCCGGAGGTCTGTTCTCTACTCCGTAGGTACAGTTAGGTAGACTAGACCAACTAATTACTAGGTACCTTAGGTACCTGGTATGAAGTAATTTTCATACAATGATTCTTATCCAGGACCTATGAAGCACAATGAATGAGAGATCGTCGTGCGAAAGCATAATAACATTACACCTCACCGACCATTTGTTTGATATGCGACAGGGTCAGTAAGAAATTCAACATTATCGCATCGGTATATTGAAGCAACCTACATCCACTTTCGTTGTAGAGCAGCGCAAAGCCCTCTTGGCGCTGTCAGCATTTGACCCAAGTCTCMATCTAAGGATTTCTCCTGGGTGATTGGAAGGCTGTGGAAACTTTACACTTATCCAGACGACATGTACAGCATCATCATTCGCTTATGCGATCCAATTTCAGTCGGATCCCACGAGGAGTGKCTGCTTTAGAGGCAACCTTGGTTGAACTCGATGTCTTCCTGACAACTGGGATAATGTGCAAGTTGTAAAGCAGCCTTCCTTAAGCACCAGCAGATTACGATATACGTGCAAAAAGACGCCAAGCACCTATTTGCCTGCAATACCTCGTACAAGAAGAAGATAGGTAGACTTTCCCGTCAAAATTTTGCCTTTGGCTCCCCCATGACTTTGCATAGCAGGATCACCTTTGCAGGCAAGGATTTAGGTACGGAGTAGGTACCGCTGGTCCGCTAGATTATTGTCCAGTATCTAGGTCGTAGACGAGAAGCCCGTATTTATCATCTCTCTGTACTAGTCCGTATGCTTTCACGCAAGGTCTGAACCGGTTTCAGAAGCATTCCTAAACGAGACGACAATTCTCCCAGAGTACGGACGCGTAGATAGCCCCCAGCATCTAACCGGCCCTTCCACCTAGCTGCAGAGTCGAGCCCTAGCCTTTAGTTTTTGGCCTTCACCAAATTGCTTCTTGAGTTTCCGCTAACTGAGGAGAAGTAGACTACCTAGTAAAACGGGTTTTCCGGAGCCATTTCCCAATTCACAAGAACCTCTCGAGTATTACATCATTGGGCCCCAACCGGCCAACCATATACCTCCCTATTCGATGACAAAACGGGCACATTACGGGCACTTTCAGTCGAGTCACTCTCTGGGTATGATGGTAGTGGCGGGGATATTGGATACGGATTGACGGGTGCTAGGCCTTTTGTTCTTGTTGATCCAACTGCTCAAGGCGTCTCGAACGTTGTAGACAGGTTTGATACCATGGCAGAACAGCGGAGGCGTTGTTGAATTACCCGATTGCATTCTAAATTCTACTCCTACTCCATTTAGGTTCCTGCGCTGAATCGCAAATTCGCTATCCTTCTTCGTATGAAGTCTGGTTTGCAGTTTATGCATGAATGTACCTACTTAATGCCTCATCAAAGGTCGAATCATCTTTCCGTCGAAATGGAGTGCACTGTTCAAGCGCACAGGTCAACCACCGGCCCACAGGAGAGTGTAGTCGAGCGGGTGGCTCCAAGTTTAATAGCGATTTGCCTCCTAACCTCATCCTTTATTGTACAAAGTATCTATCTGTGACACCCAGCTGTTGCTTTTTCAAAGTAAAACAGCGCCTCCTATTCCAGTAGGTGGCAGTGTGACCAACCTGGCTTTAGGGTCCCCCGTAAGCTTGGTTTGCTGAAATTCGAAAAACTAGCGCAAGTGAAATTTATCAAAAAGTTTAGGTATGGATGTAAGTAAAGGGGGACCATGACGGAAAGCTGGGGCCATCCGTCCTCGGACGCTAGTTCGCTTACAGATTTACCTGCAGCCATCCATCAATCCACCCATGGATCTGCTCGACCTTGTCCCTATCCTTTGTGGGTTGTGCAACTGAGGCAGTCACTATAATAATTGATCTCACATCGACCAGTCCTACCCCTGCATCATCACTGCTCTGACGAGCGTCATTGCCACCGGATGCAGTGCAGACTATATGCGTTCGGTATCATCTACTGCCTAGACACCGGCTGGTTAGGATGATGCCGCATAGTGGACTCTATCAGTGATAATAGTCCCCAGCTGCGTCGCTCATACAAATGAAGAAAGTTCTGACGTGCTGCAAAACTAGCGTCTTGCATTGGCTGTGTGAACAGAGTATTATGGTAAGACTAAGACAGTTAGCTAACCTAGACAATATTGAGTGAGGGATTAGAATGATGCCTCTGCCGAGTTCCGTTTTGCGTATCAAGACAAACTTCACAAGCCACCAAATATGTCTTCTGTATGAAGAACTAGATACACTAAGGGTTGATTTCCTAAGTCCATACCCCATGATCATCGTTCAAGATCGATGATTGCTTTTTCCTCAGACGGTCAATGCTTCTATTACCTGCTTATGCCTCAGGTCGCAACCCCTCATCGCACTAACCCCGGGTTTAGCTAGTTGCATATGCATGAAGACAAGAATTCATTGCCATTAGAAGACCAAGAGGGTATGAGCCGATTCTGATTCGTGGCCAACTTCGGCTGCAATTTCATACCTAGCTTGTAGCCGACCCGAGTCTGTGATTGAAGCGTCAGGTAGCACCAAGCAAGCACGGACATTTTGTTGCATTTGCGCCTTGGATTGGGTAGGAACCGTAGACTGGGAGGCTGGGGTGTAGCTATTATCCGGTCAAGGGCAACTGAGAAGCGATGGTGACGGATCCTGGTCTCTTCAGATGCCAGTCTCTATATTATTGCTGCGCTGTGGTGGTGGTGCTTCAATAGGAAATACTCCATAATATGGGTAGGTACACCTGTACTCTGCACTCACATTTCAGTACATATTCATGTGCGAGACCCCGCACGAGCACATGAGAAGCACATCCCTTGCTTAAAGATCAATGGTCTATGGTGTACGGATTCTCTGTGCTTATATCATTCAAGGGAGTAAAGTAGTGGTTATTCGGAGATGGTCGGCGATTATCTGACGGATCATCTGTGGTGTAAATAAAGCATTCCTCGTTGGGACCCCTCCCCCTTTCACAATTGAGTCTCAATTTAATTCTTCTGAGTACTGTCTTCTATCCACATAATAATGCACAGTACCACTCTGGATGAGAGAAGAATACTAGATGATGGTGCGACCATCTTCTGTCTCACATACTCCGGCCTGAGACATCAAGGGATGATCCATCGCACATGCCACTGATTGATAAGACAGATTTGATCCTCATCCTCATTCTAGATATCACTTCATGCCTACCTACTGCCCATCTACTTCTGTCTCCGTAGCATCGTACTCTATCAAATAAAGTCTTACGCCACTCATCGTACAGAGTTCGCCCTCTAATCCAGTCAATAAATGAGGATGGATCCCCCGCCCAGCGTTGCCAGTGCAACCCGCCCGTGTTTACCATCGCAGCTTCACTTGGCCCCTCCATTAATCTATCCGGCCAGCTCAACATATCTTCTCACTGGTCCTTCAGGCCTCGAGTGATGCTCATTGATTGCATGCATTGTGTAACAGTGGAGGGTTGTAAGATCTAGAATGGGTCATAGACGGACAATCCGGGTAGATGACTTCTTACTCTGGAGTATTCACCTGCGCGTAAGGTAGGATGTGGATGTTGCCTGGGATGTTTACTGTTGCCGTTACCTTCACCTTTGCCTCTCTCTCTCCTACTCTCTTGATATTTCGCAAATGCGTCTTCATTCGACCCTGATTGCCGAACAATCTACTAAGTCCATCGAATTTATCAATCGTCGTCCCCTTTAACTGAGGAATTACACGATCGTCCCACCGTACAGTCCTGCTCCATGTCGGCCGATCTGGTGTCTGGCCCGCGCCTACTCTAAATCTTCGTGACGTGCTAAGATCATCGGTCTCGCTAGATGCATCGCGCATCGTCTCGGATCGCGGTCTTCATATCCACCAGACACTCTGACATCTCCGCTCCTACCCTTCCATGGATGACGGCCCATTACGGAAATCTGGATTGGGCAGGGCTGCCGTCATGAGTCTGACGTTCATTGTCTTGCTTGCATCGCTGCTTGTCTGTCCTGTCCGCGCAGGGATTCCATACTCGCCGTCACATATCCTCTATACCTCCCAGCACAACGATTCTTTTGCCTACTTACTGCGGCCCAGTGACTCGCAGCCGCATGCCACTCAGTTTCTTTCGTTGAATGTCTCGGGAAAGGTCGACGCAACCAGCCCAGAATACACGGTTCTACTAGATGAGCTGCCGTTCCACACAGACAACCAGTCCTCTGCCTTTGTTCCGGCTATTGATCATCATGGTCACATCAAGGTCTCTGTAGGGGACTGCGGCCAATCCCACGATCAAGGAAAGCTGTGGGTGTTTACACCAAGTGTCAACAACTCGAACGGCAATGGAACGTGGGAAGAGCGCGATTTGGATTTAGGGCAAGGGAACCTAGGAGTCAACAGCTATGGGCCCAATCATCTGTCTGCCGCGTTCGCCTGGTCGTCTTCTAACATGACGGAGAGCTCACTGTACACCTTCGGTGGCATGTGTCCGTTCAACATGAGATCGAAAGCAACCTGGATCTATGCTGCCAACTATTCTCAGTCCCTGATCGTCTTGAGTCCTCCGACCACTGACAGTACCTCTTCGTATCGAATATCAACTGCCGGCCTGCGCGCACCACCTATCCCGGAGGCGGGGTTCACAATCACTCCATTGCATCCCACCTACGCATTGTCTCCTTTAGGTCGAACACTACAGCAACAGAACTTTCTCCTCATTGGGGGTCACACGCAGAAAGCCTTCATCAACATGTCTGAACTTGCCATCTATTCTCTTCCGCAGGACAGCTGGAGCTTCGTCACAGTTGAGTCAGGGTCGGACATGGGGAAAACTGAGCTTGCTGTTCGAGATTCAGCATTCGTGGAGCCAAGATCGGGACACACGGCTATTCTCTCGTCGGATGGTAGCAAGGTCATCGTCTTCGGTGGATGGGTAGGCAGTACCAGTCGACCTGCTAAACCGCAGCTGGCTATATTGGAGATGGGCGAAGAGTTTGGAGGCACTGGCGCATGGCGTTGGGTGGTCCCATCTAACCAAGGAAGCGGGCTCGCAGACGGAAACGGGATCTACGGTCATGGTGCAGCAATGCTTCCTGGCGGTGTGATGATGATCGCTGGCGGGTACAGCACTGCCACAACAACGAAGCGGTCGGCAGTAGGGCCTCAGCCTAACTCCCAAATCTTTCTATACAATGTTACGTCTGGAAGCTGGGTGACTTCATATAGAAACCCAAGCCAGCCGGACCCGGAACCCGTAGGAGCCTCTGGTGGCTCCACGTCTTCATCGTCGAAAAAGGCAGGGCTGGGTGCAGGACTCGGACTGGGAATCCCGTCAGTTGCAGGCTTGGCTGTGTTTGCTTGGTTCTACTGGCGGAGACGCCGTGTGCGGCGGACTCGGGATCGCGAACTGCGCAAGCTCGCTCTCAGTGCACAAAGGGCACACTACTGGGGTAGGGACGAGCCCGAAATGGCGAGCAGCATCCGCATGCCCAAGACCAGAGACCAGAATAAGACAATCTCGTGGACTACAGCTCCGAGTCGAAACGGGCAGGGCAACGGCGAAGTTGTTGCGGAGAGCACCAGCCTGCTTCGTGACATCCCGACCCCTGACAGAAATAGCCAACAAAGCTTGGGAATGCGCCCTTACCGGTATTCAGCGCCATACAGCGAGTACAGAGGAAGCGAGGCTGCAGGTGAAATACATCCAATTGACGAACGGGACGAGGAGGAAACAAGTTCTCGAGCGTTCGGCGACCCCGACACTGCCGCGGCCTCTGAACCTTTCTTAGGCGCTGAATTCGTCACTCCGCGCAGTACGATGTCGAATCCAATTGGAATTGCATTCCGAACTGTTAGAGCTGTACCCGCAGAAGATTCACCCCGAGACGGACTTCTGCCCTCAGACCAGGACGAGCGCACTTCGTCGAATCTTTCGGACTCTTCAGCAAGATCTGGAGGTAGTGCTCCTCGCCTCCAGGCGTCACTTCGTAGCCCTACAAGTTTGCCAGATAATGGACGCAATTCGCCAGAAGTGCCACCCTCGACGTCCACTCATGGGACAGGACTGTCCCGAGAGAAGCGCTACTCCTCTGACTCCTACTCTACCGCGCATACAACCCTTTCGCTCCGATGGGCCGAGGGGGAGCACCTTTTGAAAAATGATCCCGAGCCAGACGTTCCAATCGAGCAACGCTCCATGCCGGGGCGATCACCGCTGACTCCAAAGGCGCGGACGTTTGACTGGATGGGCAGCGTGCGTCGCGTGCTTTCCGGAACACAGAGGCGTGTTACAGCAATACGAGACTCGACGACAGCATCTCTGGCGTCGGGCATCGATCGGAGGAGTACAGTCCTCGGAGCCCGGACGATGGATGGTGCACAGGATGAATCGAAGGTCCCGCGACGAGCCGTGAGTGCCTCGGCGGAGCTCTTCAGACGAAAACAGGGCGCCCGAGACTGGGGAGCAAGCAATCGAGGCTCCCGGGATACGGGGCTTCAGACCATCAGGTCGTCCCGGGATGACTCGGCGTTGGATGGGCTGATAGACGTGGACGATGACGACTGGGACGTCGAGGGCGCAGCCGAGGGCAGACGGGTCCAAATCACATTCACCGTCCCTAAGGAGAGACTGAGAGTGGTTAACGCCACCGCCCAAGACTTGGACAACATGTCTGAGATATCTATCAGTCGAAGTAACACCGGAGCATGAACAACAACCTACACCGCTAGAGTTGTTGAAGGCGGAAGGTATATCCCATGCCCGCTACTATCAATTGTATATTCATAGAATTTTCTTCTCTTTCTTGTTCGCTTTTTCTTTTTGTTGCTGGCCCTTCCTGGCGAAAGGGTTTGATATCCGCGGCTGTTGTCAACTTTTACTCCTCGCCTCATTTCTTCTTTGGCTTGTTTTGAGCGTGTTCTTTTCAGCCGGGTTGTGTCTGACGAACGGATATGGACTATGCTATGAAGCACGAAGTCACGACCTTTTCTCTTTCTTCTCTTGGCTTCTGGGCGGGATTTTCAATTTGACTGGGTTTTGTGGGCATACGACAGACGGAAGTGTCCAGATTGTGAAGATATTTCCGTTCCTTGTGCTCTGTACGTTGGAAGACAGAAGTAAATAGAAAGCAGTTGTTGTTTTGGATAATCTTGTTTAAAGACTACGGCGAGACATGGKTAGATTACATTGACACAGTAGACATCGGTGTCAGCTGTAGATTTAGTGGGAAGATCTGGAACAGCCGGGTTGAATGCGACGCGAGATAAGGTGAAAACGACGCAGGTCCTCGTCAGGTGCGTGTTGAGAAGCCCGAAAAAAAGATGCTATCTGCAATCAATTTTGAAAACTATGATATAGATTCTAGGGAGAAAGAAAGGTCTATGAAGAGGCGGGAGCACCGCTGGAGCCGAGAGTAGGTTTGGTAGGGAGGGTACTGGGCAGCGGGGGCAGGAGATTCTTTGCGCTCTCCCGCGCATACTGGGCCATGAGGGCATCCATGATGACGAGGGCGGACATGGCCTCGACGATGGGGACGGCACGCGGGGTGACGCAGGGGTCGTGGCGACCCTTCGCCTCGAGGACACCCTCCTCGAAGCCGTAGGAGGCGGTGGTCTGGGCCTGGCCGATGGTGGCGGGGGGCTTGAAGCCGACACGGAAGTAGATGGGGGCGCCGTTGGAGATGCCGCCCTGGATGCCGCCGGAGTTGTTCGTCTTGGTGGTTAGACGCTGCGTGCTGATGGTGTTGTTGCCGGTGCGGGTCTGGACCTCGGTGACGGTGAAGGGGTCGTTGTGGATGGAGCCGGGGATCTCGCAGCCGCCGAAGCCCGAGCCAATCTCGAAGCCCTTGGTGGCGGGGATGCTGAGCATGGCATGCGCCAGCTTGGCCTCGAGCTTGTCGAAGCAGGGCTCCCCCAGGCCGACGGGGACGTTGCGGATCACGCAGGTGACGGTGCCGCCGATGCTGTCTTGGTTGTCCCGGAAGGTCTCGATCATTTTTGTCATGCGCGCCGCGGCCTCCTCATTCGGGCAGCGAGTGGGGACGAAGGTGTCAACAGTCTTACGGTCGATGGTCTCGATGAGCTTCAGGAACTCAGGGTTGGTTGATGGAGAAGGGTGCTCGGGGGTCGGGGGGAAGAGGTGTTCGTTGCCCACAGAGGAGACAAAAGCGACAATCTCAACACCGTGCGAGAGGCGTAGGTACTTTTCCGCAATGGCACCGGCGGCGACACGGCCTGAAAAGATGGAGTAGTTAGCAAAAAAAAGACTTCTCTGTCCGGTGGGTGTTGCTCAAAACTGACCGATGGTCTCGCGGGCACTACTCCGGCCACCACCGCTGCTCGCCTTAACACCGTATTTCTCCAGGTAAGTGTAATCAGCGTGACTGGGACGAGGGTAGAGATCCATTGTGCTGCCACCGTAGTCTTTGGGTCTCTGATCCTCGTTGCGCACCATCATTCCAATCGGGGTGCCCAGGGTAACGCCAAACTCCGTTCCAGACTGGATCTCTACTCGGTCCTTTTCATTTCGAGGCGTTGTCAAAGCACTCTGCCCCGGACGTCTTCGGGTCATCTGGGGTTGAATGTCTTCCTCTGTGAGCTCCATGCCCGGAGGGCAGCCATCGACAATGCAGCCGACCGAGCGGCAGTGGGATTCACCATAACTGCAAGAGAAGAAAGGTTAGAGGTCTGAATCTGGCCGGAGCTCAAATAGGGACAACGTACGTGGTGACCCGGAAGTATTCTCCCCACGTCGACATTTTGAAATGGCCTTCTGTTTCTGTATATGCTTCTGCTTTTTGACTCACGTTATTGTTAGTGGGGCTATTCGCAAGGGAGAATCATGCAATGCTTACCAACAAACCGTCAGTCGGCAACGAGGGTCAGATCGAATCAAATAAATACAGAGGCCTCACAATTGAGACCAGGTATAGCCGTGAAATGTATATTCAGCGTAGATCCTCACTGCTGTGTCAGCCCTTACTTTTGAGGGCCGCAAAAGAGATGAAGCGGGACTTTTTAACCAGAGTCATCGGCATTGCTTATCTGGGTTTAGCGCGCCGGCGATCGGAGATATCTTTCATCAACAAGATCTTACATTACAATACCTTGCTTTTATTTTTCAGTTGAGCCAATGGACACCGCCATCTTACCATACGTTACATAATCTCCATTTGATCTCCGCCATGAAGTCCGAAGTTTGAACAGCTTCAACCATGCTCACTCTGTGCCTGAACCTCGTCGTTCCTCAATGCGTCGTCTGCTGCGAGGACAATGCCTGCTGACTTCGGCTTTGGCTCCTAGACAGAGCGGTGGCAGCCCTTATTCAGGTGCCGTACGATATAACTCCGCATTATCCACCGACCATTTTGCAGAGCTAGCGAGCCGTCAGTCCTCCCAGCACCAGATTTACCAGTCGCTGTCATCCGACCCATATGTGAATCTGTCCATTGAGCATTTCTTGCTGGAGCATGCGCCAGTTGACAGCAACATTCTATTTTTGTACGTCAATCGACCTTGCGTTGTCATCGGACGCAATCAGAACCCATGGCTCGAGACCAACCTCAAAGCGCTTAACAATGACCGCGTGAAAGTTGGTGGAGGGGACAACGAGAGTGACGACGTACTACTGGTTCGACGCAGATCGGGCGGAGGAGCTGTGTTTCACGACCTGGGGAATTTGAATTACAGTGTGATTTCACCGCGCACCACTTTTACTCGCAACAAACATGCGGAGATGGTTGTACAGGCTCTACACAATATCGGGGCGACCAACACCAGTGTTAATGACCGACATGACATTGTCATGTCCTCCGGGACGAGTGAGCAGGGAGGGCCTGGCGCACCCCTACCTCGGAAAATCTCTGGTTCAGCATTCAAATTGACAAGACACCGAGCACTACATCATGGGACTTGCTTGTTAGATTCCCCCAATATCAATGATCTGGGATACTTTCTACGTTCATCTGCCCGGGACTATATAAAGGCCAAAGGAGTGGAGAGTGTGCGATCACCAGTGACCAATGTCTCGACCGCCTTCGAGAATGCGTTTGCTCCTTTCTCGATACAAGCGGTGATGGAGGGCATTATGGAGCAATTTGCTCGAATGTATCGGGTCAATCCTGATGCCGTCCGTCGGGCGCAACGTGCTCACGCGAATGAGCCTGAGCTTTACGCTGGAGCCGACTGGGTGGCCGGTGTTGTAGGAGCACAAGAAGGATACCGAGAGCTGGAGATTAGAAAAGGCATTGACGAGCTTCGGGTAAGACAAATACGCGCAGTATGCCAGATAATTACTGACGTATGATCTTAATCAGTCTTTGGAGTGGACGTACACTCAGACACCGCAGTTCACCTTTTCCACGTTCCCTTTCGAGGAGGATCCGCGCCAAAGACCCGCATTGCCAGAGTCACTGCCTCACTCGGTAAGACCTTTTGTTACTGTGTTGGTCGCCTTCACTTGCTGACCGATCATCTAGACACGAGTATTTCTGCGCCTCAAACACGGTGCGATCATTGAGAGTGAAATTTCAGTCTCATCTGATCCAAACGTGGCGTCCGAGGAAGCACGCCGAGTGCATGAAGTTTTGAATGGACGGAAGCTTCACGAAATCCAGTTGAGCCAATGGGACCAGCTACTCACTGACCGTCTCGGCGCAGACGCTGAGGCGACAGTCGCGCATGAGCTTGCGAGGTTCATTGGAAGCAAGCTATGCTCCTAGCTTGACTCACTTACCCTTGGATGACCAAATTTATATTGTACAGTAGACAACCATGTATATTAGCATTTCAATGCGACTACTCTCACGGTCCTGATTGGATGAGCTGAGTCTGGACAGCCAAATCTTTGCCTTTAACACACACCGGCCGAGTCTGTTCCCAGCCCTGCAACGTCAGCCCTGCTGACGGTCTACCCCTCTCGACAACATAGTAAAAGGTCCTAATTTTAGTTTACATCGGAGATGACCTACAATCATCTTGATTACTTCAGTCTGCATCGTAAAATAAGCTTGTTTGCGCTGTTTGCAGTGACTACACCGGCGCTCCCCGAATGGAAGCGTGGCTTAAGTAATCCGCCTGCCGAATTCCGCCTAGTCGCAGGGGAAGTTTGTTCCCAAATCCCAACATCTCCGGCGTTGAAGATAACAGGGCAAGAAGATCTCCTCATCTCCCTCTAATCCCTCCATATCAATTGGACTTCTCGACCTCCCATCATGTTATTCCGAGCTGCGTGGGCCCGTCAGGCTGCGCCTCTGAGGCGTCAGGCTTTTGCTCCTCTTGCTCGCCGCTCTGTCACCACCGACGCCGCCTCATCGCATGCTGAAAATATTCCGCAGGTTTGTTGAGACGCCCAAAAACCCGCGATTCGGAAGATTTCATGCTGACGGGATGGGTGTTTGTGTATAGGAAGATGACAAGCCCTTCACAGTCAGACTCTCCGATGAGAGCTTCGAGACATACGAGATCGACCCTCCTCCATATGAGCTCGAGGTCACCAAGAAGGACTTGAAGCAGATGTACTATGATATGGTTGTGACCAGGTATGGACTGAGCGGAGTGGAGTTTCTTTGTTGCTACCCGACTCGTATCTAATCTTGACGGTTCTCGCTCTGTCTAGACGCATGGAAATGGCCGCCGACCGTCTCTACAAGGAAAAGAAGATCAGAGGTTTCTGCCACTTATCTATTGGTCAGGAAGCTGTTGCTACCGGTATCGAACACGCCATCACCCGCGACGACAAGGTTATCACTGCCTACCGTTGCCACGGTTATGCCTTGATGCGTGGTGGTACCGTCCGTTCGATCATTGGAGAGTTGCTCGGCCGCCGTGAAGGTATCGCCTACGGAAAGGGTGGTTCGATGCACATGTTCGCCCCCAACTTCTTCGGTGGTAACGGTATCGTCGGTGCTCAGGTTCCCGTTGGTGCCGGTCTTGCTTTCGCCCAGCAGTACAACGAGGAGAAGGCTACCAGCATTGTTCTGTACGGTGACGGTGCCTCCAACCAGGGTCAAGTGTTTGAGGCTTTCAACATGGCCAAGCTGTGGAACCTTCCTGCCATCTTCGGCTGTGAGAGTGAGTTAATCTTTGATGACACCTACCGGCAGTCCAAATCTGACAATTTATAGACAACAAGTATGGTATGGGTACCTCCGCCGCTCGTTCCTCCGCCTTAACCGACTACTACAAGCGTGGTCAGTACATCCCCGGTATCAAGGTCAACGGTATGGATGTCCTTGCCACCAAGGCTGCCGTCCAGTACGCCAGAGAGTACACCATCGCCGGCAACGGTCCCCTGGTCTTCGAGTACGTCACCTACCGGTACGGTGGCCACTCCATGTCCGACCCCGGTACCACCTACCGTAGCCGTGAGGAGATCCAGCGCATGCGCAGCACCAACGACCCCATTGCCGGTCTCAAGCAGAAGATCCTTGACTGGAACGTCATGACCGAGGAGGAGCTCAAGGCTCTGGACAAGTCTGCCCGTAGCCACGTCGACGAGGAGGTTGCCATTGCCGAGCAGATGCCCGCCCCCGAGAACAACCCCCGCATCCTGTTCGAGGACATCTATGTTCGCGGCAGTGAGCCCCGCTGGATGAGAGGCCGCACTGTCGACGAGACCTTCTACTACTAAACTCTTACCCTTTCGATATCTGGCAAGCAGGAGTTGAGAGAAAAGTTGTAAACTCGGAAATTGGCAGGGTCATATGAACCACCCCCCTACAGCACGTCTAGTATATGTAATTTAGCCCGGAATCATTGTTCATGTTTTGCATTATATTTCTCCCGTAGCGTCAGAAATCTACAATCGGAGATGTTGATAAAAGCCTAGGGGGTTTCCGCGGTTAACACATATCGATGGTTTATCTCGTAAGGGTATCATAATAGGATGGAGATAAAGACTGAGAAGAACAAATCAAGCATAAGAGGAAGGAACATCAATCAACTCGGCTCCTGTCGCAACATCTCGAGGATCATTTCCTGGGTCCGCTGTACGGAATCTAGTTTCTCCTCCAAGGAGGCCCGGTCTTTCTCCAGCTCACGACGCAGCTCATCCTGCATCTCCTGCCGGAGCTCATCCTTGAGTTGGTTAATGAAAGCCGAGGACATTGAGCCCAGAGCACCGTCCACGGCCCCGTCGTGCGAGACCCCGTTCTCCCGAGGGATCTGCCCATTCGTAGCCAAAGACGTAACAAGCGGGGAGGAGCGAGGGTCGGCGCTGACTGCGTCGAGATGTCTGTTCAGTTTTCCTAGAGTCTCCAATACAGCGGTCATCATGCTGCTTTCCAGGGCGGATGGGGCTTGAGCAGTCGCTGATGCTTGCGGGTACGACCATCCTGCCGCCGCGGTGATCGTCCGGTTTGGCTGGGGTGTCTGGCTTGCGAACATCGAGTCAAAGCCTGGAGGTAGGCGGACGGTATTCTGGACAGTGGTAGCTCCAGCTCCAGTGGAAGCAGCTGGAGCCGGAGGAGACGCAGGGGAGACGGAAGGTGGCTGCGCCTGCTGAGACTGACCCGGACCCTGAGCGGGACCCTGGAATCGGCTCTCCACGACCGGAGTGGCAGAGGGCCGCCAGCCATCGGAATTGCCATCCCACAGGTCAAACGACCTGTCCTTCCTCTTGCGGGACTTGCGAGCACGCAAATCGCGCCTCTCAATGCGCCGCGCCTCGGCCTCCTCCCACCGCTGCCACGTGGGGATCCAGGCATCAACGGCCGCGCGCCACCGCGGATTCGACAGGTCGTCGGCGTCGGTGCCGCCCTTCTCGCGCTGCTCCTCGAGGAACTTCATGCGCTGCTTGGTGACGATCTCCACCTTGCGACGCACCGAGTGCCACGAGTACGGATGCCCCTGGTCGCGGGTGAACTCCTCCGTGACCGTCTTCCACCATTTGCACAGGTTGCTGCGCTGGCCAAACTCCACCGCGTGTCGGTTGCAGATGTCAAACAGCGATACCTCCTCCTTGGTCGTCAGTCGTTTCCCGTGCTTCCGCGGCGTGTCTCCTCCCCCGCCAGTGCCGTCGAGATCCTCGTCCACGAGCACCCTGTTCGCCACAAGCCCGTGACCATTGCTGCCCCCTGCAGCCCCTCCACCAGTCCCCGCTGCGCCTCCAAC
Organism: Aspergillus pseudoviridinutans; assembly: GCF_018340605.1. Taxonomy (NCBI): domain Eukaryota; kingdom Fungi; phylum Ascomycota; class Eurotiomycetes; order Eurotiales; family Aspergillaceae; genus Aspergillus; species Aspergillus pseudoviridinutans. Next base: position 2,873,008 of record NW_025091282.1, on the reverse strand, counting down.
CCCAGATACCCCATTTTGCACCCCGCCAGGCCCTATATCCCCCGGCGACGGCGCATAATCCGGATCCCCCAGTCCGTCCGGCGCCGTGCCGTCTCGCACGGCGCTGTCCGAGCGATCACTCTCGGACCCTTCGCTGGACTCCGGCGGAGGGGGTCTCGCCTCGACTACCACCGACACGGGCTGGTGGTGCGAGTTCTGGCCCATTCGCAAATTCGACGAGATGGTAGGCAGGGTGTTCTGCTGGGACCGCGACATCATGGACGGCAGCCACCGGAGCTGAGGCATCTGGAACGACGAAGGCGACGGCGACGGAGCCGTATGGTCGATTCGAGGGCCCGCCGCTGCAGTTCCGGTGTGTGGGTGATGATGAGCGTTGGAGCCTGTCGTCCCATGCCAGGGATACATTGACATGATTGATGTCTGGTGGGCCAGAGGGGACCCAGGGGCAGGAGAGGAGCTTTGATCTGGGTGACAATGGGGCTTATTGGGCTCCTCTTTGTGGTAGTCCCTCTGTGATAAACACTGGATAAATGCGATGAGATATGATAAAGAGACGATTATGAAAAATCGCCGGTTGCTTTTGCAAATTTTGCGTTGGGAATAAGAGAGTTTTTTCTTTCATTTAGGGAGCTGGTCCCTTTGTACGGTAATTTTCATCACCCGCCAAAATAGAATACGTATTATTACGAGGCCTCTTTGCATTCATGTTTGCAAGCAGATAATGAAGTCAACAACTCGCTTAATGCTTTATAAAGGGGAACAGAAATAATGAGGAAGAGATTGATTGATTGATGCATGTACAATGTTAGGGATATTGGTTGTACAGATGTGGTTCATCCAGGTAAAGCAGCTTCCAACACCATTGCAACATGACACTTTTGCTCAGCCTTCCCGGGAACCACAAGGCAGATACATCTATGAGCACCGTAACAAGTAGGAAATCACACCCGAGACCCAGTAATACAAGATGATGGAACATGCCAGCAGAAGATAGAATACAAGGTAAAGCAAAGGAGGAAATGTATCACTAGCCCGTCCATCTAACGTCTTCGGAGATACCAGGCGAACGCAGCTGTGCTGATATTCTCATTGAAGGGTGTTGGCACCTCTGTGCGGCCTGGCCGCGCCACGGGGTGCCGAAGGTACACGGCTGCGCAGATGTTGTGGTTGACCTCCAGGTATCGGGGGACGAAGGCGAATGCGCTCATGTAGTCGCGTGGCCGCCAAGGGGTAGCGTAGGGCTTGCTGTGGTCGATCGGGTTATCGCGCATCTGGATCAGCGCCCGCCGAAGCACTTCGAATTCCTCCTCTGTGAGCTCTGACGTGTCCACCTCTTCCTCGGGGTTCTGAGCCGCCTTCTGGAAAGCTTCGGAAAGCTTGTCACTAGGCTTGTTCTCCGCAGCAGATGTCGCGGTAGTAGTGGTAGTAGCGTCTGTTGATTCGGAAGCGGTGGTCGAGGTTTGCTCTGCGGGCGTAGATGAGGTCTTCTCTGATTCCTTGTCTCCCTTCTTCTCGGCTTTCCTGGCCTTCAGCAAGGTGATGAGCTCCGAGAACTGAGACTCGAGGTTATCGGTCAAGACGGTGCTTGATTCGGAACGAGACAGCACTCTACGGACGGCCTTCTGAAAACCGCGCAGCTCCTGCTTGCGCTTGGCGGGGAGAACGTCCTTGCTGTTGGACATGATCGTCTTGGCCTGAGTGAGCAGCGTCTTCAATGTTTCCTTAGGGTCATCCTTTTGCTGATCCCGTGCTTCTGATGTCTCCGACTCATCTTTCTTGTTCTCCGTCTCCGCAGTCGCACCCTCCGCCTCTGTTTCGCCCTCGTTCGACTCTGCCGCCTTTCTCCTGGCGACGCGGGATTCTCGACGTTCAAACTTATCCTTGGGGGCACCAGTAGCATACATGACGCGCTCCGGCTCAACCTGGAAAAGATCGCCAGGATTCAGGAGGTAACCGGGGTATCTCATCTATTTCAGACACAGTGTCAGCCGCCAGATCCGGCAAGACGAGATCACGGGACAAAGAAGCATACCTTCTTGCCATTAACTGTCACCGCACCATGCACAACAAACTGCCGGGCCTGCCGAGTACTGCTAGCGAACATCGCCCGGAAGATGGCAACATCCAGCCGACGCTCCAAAGGAGCAAAAGTCATCTGTGTATAGGGTGTCAAGGACGTCTGGTCCTGGGCCCCGGCTGTGCCATCGCGGTTCGCTTCGGATTCCAGGCCTGCTCCTCGACCGGCGGACATTGCAGAGCCATCATCACTGGCCAATTTCTCTGGGCTCATGGGCACGACGCTACGGATGCGGCGGTTGAACATCCGTGCCCATTGACTTTCGCGGACCTGTTCACCATGGTATGCCCGGGCAACGGACTTGGCAGTCCATTTCTGTTGGAAAAAGGTGCGGTTTGCGGTCGGAGGGGCGCGGAATCGACTCAGGTTGAACAAATTATATTTGCTCCATGATTGTCGGATTTTCTGGTATCAAGCTCCATTAGGATTTTCGTCACGCGATAAAGGGGGTGCCGTTAACTGGGTAATATCGCATGAGTAGGAATAACATACCGCCTTGCTCAACGGCGTAGTAGCCCTGTTCCTCATGATGGCGAGCGTCCGTTGAAATTGACCTGCGACGAATCCTCCTTCAGTATCAACGATGAGCGGAATGAGACCCCAAAACTTCACATGAGGCACGTGATGAGAAGTTTCCTGCCTCAGCCATGAGGCAGAAAGAAACATTCGGCACCTGTCCTGCGATTGGCGGAAAACACCTCGCTTGGTACTAGCGCCAAGGATTGGACCCACCGGAACCTATATATTGCCGCTTCCCCCTCCACCCTTTGACTTTTTTCTTCTTTCTTTTCTTCATACTTACCTTGTTTGGGTGGCTGCGATCAAGAAGGCGGTCCACCACGGATTGGTCCCTGCATTGCACAGCGCGGCGGAACAATCCGTTCAACGGCCTTCGGGTCATTGACAGGCGTATTCTTTGGCACTTTCCACTCTGTGGTGGATCATATTTCTCTTTTCATCATTTCTTCGCCTTGTGCGGGGGTATGGAGAAGAGAGTTGGGAGACTTGGATTTTTTCCATAGTCGATGTATTACAGTGTAGTGAACCCCTTCATTACTCTTCATGTAGTAGTTGTCTATGTTATATGTACAACGCATGCCCTTGTTCCTATGTTGTTGTTCCTTTTGAGGTTGTGTCCTCGATATTTCCCAGTGACTAAAAGCTGTACACCCACCGCTCATGCACAACACAAGGCATATTTCGCATCAATTTATTATTCATTGTCCTGATATCATACGCACATTCATTAATATACACATAAGTCATGTCAATCATCTCGCTTTGCACTGGGAAATGCCTCCAAGAGCGCTTCTGCTTCTTGAGGGTTGACGGCATCATCGAGGATCTCATGGGCCATCTCCACCGTCTCATCATCGATGCCGCCCTCGAGTATCGGTCCTTCGCTGAACGCCAACCGTGTCAACACCACTAGAAACTTTTGCTTCCCACCTGCGACTCGACACAATTTCGATTGCAGATCCACGTTCTTGTGACGACGGAGCACCCCGTAGACCAAGCGCATGAGGCCGTTGACCATGGACGCATGGAGATCTCGCTCCGGCGGGTACGTATAGAGCGCATCGAGTTCGTCATGCATGGCTCGTATCATCCGCGCGAGTACCGTTGGATGCTGTGCAATGACGGAGCTGCCGTGCTCACTGGCCGGCGCGACTGGATTGAAAGCTACCGACGTGAGGAAATACATTGCCTGCAAGCGCATGCCGCAGATGTCTGCAGCTGTGTAAGGAGGCTGCCCTTCATCCGGCTGTGGTGTCTCACTCAAAAGGTTGGCCACACGGTCGACAATGTAATTCTCATTGGCAAGCTGATCTTGCTGGGTCTCCTGGACCGATCCAAAGGACTCCGCTCGGATGCTCGTCGATAGCAGGTTCAGCATTAAAGTGATGTCTCGAATAGGTTGTGAGCAATTCAGCATCATCAGGACGAAGTCGTAGCGCATGTACCGCCAGAACTTCGCCATCGTCCGCTCCATGTGTATACACAGATATGCCATGCGGTACAACAGACTTAGCGCTTCGGTCGAATCCACAAGGGCTTCAAGTTGGGACAGCGGCGTTTGCCGAATCTGGCCGAGGTTCTGACGCGACACGGGCGAGTTTCTGAAACGAGGGATTCCATTGATATCTCCAGACTCTTGTAGTACTGGTACAAGATCGTCGATCATGTCCGGGACACAAGACGGTGCATCCAATGCTAACAGGTGGTGGGTAATCTCCATGAACATCGGCACCGGCTTGAAGAACTTCTCCTTTAGGGCCCGGGACCATAGCGAAGCAATGACTTGTGCATATTCCACCACATAGTTGCCCGAGTGTAATCTTGCTGTCTCCTCAAGGATGATCGTAGACAGCTTTCGTCGCGGTTCCGAGGGAAATGCCAGTTGCGATAATACCTCGATATCGCATTCTTCGTTGGGGTACGTTTTGTGGTTGAGGATGAATTTCATGAGCTCTGCATTCCGGTCCTCTTTGCGCGGGACTGGGTCATCGACCATCGCATCATCCATCATCGCATCGTCCAATAAGTCCTCAGGCGGCTCACCTACAAGCTCTGCCGGTTGACTTAGTGGCAGAGGTGTCGGACTGCCCGGGTCGAGCTTCCTTTTCTTCTTCCCAGGCCCCGTGGGAGTCGTACGTTTCGATTTCGCGGACTTGCTCGGCGAAATGGCCATGATTTCATCATCGTCGAATCCATCGCGAAAAGGCAGTACTCTGGTCTTCTTGGGCGTTACGGGCGGCGCTTTGTCCTCCGCCTTGCTCTTTGCCTTCATATTGTTGATTCGCATGGTCTCTTCGGCTAGGTCTTGTTTGAGAAACGCATTTTCTGTGGCCAGCAGCTTGCCTTCGGCCCGAGCTGCCTCTACCTCCTCCTTATGCTTGGCTGTCTCTTCCGCAATGGCCTTGCGCAAAGCAGCCAGTTGTCGATCATAGTTCTCGACCAGTTTCGCTTGGTTCGCTCGGATAATTGCAATTTCTCCCGCTTTCGTCTCGGCCAGCGATTTTGCAGCCGCCAGCTCTTCCGTCATCTGTTTGAGTCGTTCATCTTCTAAGCGCAACTGTAAGTCACGTTAGCCAAAAGTCTGGCAATTGTAGATGCTTCGAAAACAGATACCTTGTCCTCAAGCACGTTGTAAGACTCGTAAAGATTGGTTTGGTACGGGTTCTCCAGTCCTTCTTCAATGTCCATGGGCTCTAAGGCAGACTCGTTGCGAAGAGGAACAGCCTGTCCTGCCGAAGCAGGCGGCTGATCCAGCGCAACAGGCAATCCAGTATCATCATCGAGCACCTCCGCGTCCAATTCACCCACATCCAGAGAATCGTAATCGTTCGTCAGGCCGGTGTGTAAACGCGCAGGTGGTTTCAGTGTAGCATTGATAGGCGTTGACCGGGACTCTGCGACTCGAGACGGTCGATTGGCTTGCGCATGAGGAGCAAAAGCAGTGTAAATAGGAGATTCTGGTTGCGCTGGTCGTTGCGCCTGTGTAGCTAGATACGCGTTCTGTTCCAGCTGCAATAATGTACTGGGAGGCAGATCCTCGAGGCCATCATCCGAGAAGAAGTCATCGTCCTTGTCTTCCATAACCCACTACGCGAGGCCGCCATGAATCAAAAATGATTCGCTCGAGTATTCTTGAGAAAAAGCACGAATATGTTTGTATTGTGGTGTTTTTTTGGTTACCCAGAAAAAGAGCTATGATTTCCCCAGGAACCAACGGAAGAAAAACGGACGAAGGCCTGACGTAGTGCCGAGTCACGGGAAGTTGTTCCTCATCCTCATCCTGTCTCTATCTTCTTTCTCTCTTAATCAATTCTCTTCTGCTTGATCATCCTCCTGCCATCAAATTGATGATCCCCAGGTTGAATGGCGACCATTTAGTTCTGGAATTCTTTGCTCTGGTTCCCATAGAGCTCTTCTTGCATCGTCTCGTGTCTCCTAACCCGACCGCTTTCGGTCCCTACTTCACATGAAAATTTACTAGTAATCAACACGACGATCGCTCCCAATAATCATCCTCACTCCCCAAGCACCTTTTTTTTTGGCCCGATTCTCCATCTTTCACCCTTGTTCGGGCCCCATTTCGTCTCTTTAGATCCCAGTCTCAGGTTCCCTGGGATTTCCCCGCGGTTTCACCTGCTCCCCGCGCGTAGTCGCCCTGAGAAGCGGTTTCTTCCTTTTCTCTGCTGCCTTACACCCTTGCTCGACCATGTCAAAATCACGCCGGAACGTCCGGTTTCAACACCGAGGAAGCAACGGATCCGAAAACCGTCGGATGAGCATCTCAGATGCTAGTGATGTGGCCTCCGACCCTGGTAGCCCGTCGAAGAATGGCAATGTCTCCAAACCCGCAACGATTCCCGAAGAGGTGAGGCCCTAAGACAGGACAATTGGCTTGATCGTTTGGCGATGGAGGCTGACATGCTCGTACAGAAACAGGAACAGCCTCAATTGTCCGAATATGAGAAGAAGAAGCAGACTTTCATCACTCGGACAATATGGACGTTTGTGATGATTTCCCTCTTCTTCATTGCCATGTTTTCAGGCCACATTTATATCATCGGCATCGTCACGGCAATCCAAATCATCTCGTTCAAGGAAGTCATTGCCATTGCAAATGTACCCAGCAGGGAGAAGAACATCCGCTTTACCAAGTCGCTCAACTGGTATTTCCTGGCCACGACCATGTACTTCTTGTATGGAGAAAGCGTGATCTACTATTTCAAGCATATCCTCCTAGTTGAAAAAGGGTTGCTTCCTCTGGCAACTCACCATCGTTTTATCAGCTTTACGCTCTATGTCATGGGTGAGTTTAATCGCTTACTCTACAAGATCGGACCAGTCGCTGATACTATCCTCTTTCAGGATTCGTCTTCTTTGTCGCATCGCTGCAAAAAGGTCACTACCGTTTTCAATTCACCCAGTTTGCCTGGACGCATATGGCACTATACCTGATCGTCGTCCAAGCGCACTTTGTCATGAACAATGTCTTCGAGGGCATGATCTGGTTCTTCCTCCCAGCCTCCCTCGTCATTACAAATGACATCTTCGCCTACGTGTGTGGTATCACTTTTGGTCGCACTCAGCTGATCCAGCTGTCGCCCAAGAAGACTGTTGAGGGTTTCCTCGGCGCATGGATTTGCACCATTATTTTCGGTTACTTTATGACCAATATCCTAATTCGCTACAAGTACTTCACCTGCCCGGTCAACGACTTGGGAGCTAACGTCCTGACTGGACTGCAATGCAACCCCAACCCTGTCTTTGTGCCTCAGCCCTATTCTCTCCCAGAATGGACTGGGCTGTCCAAGACCTTCTATGTTGAGCCTATGCAGTTCCACATCCTGGTGTTTGCTACCTTTGCCTCTCTCATTGCGCCTTTTGGCGGCTTCTTCGCATCGGGTCTCAAGCGCACCTTCAAGATTAAGGATTTCGGTGAATCCATTCCGGGCCACGGTGGTATCACCGACCGTATGGACTGCCAGTTCATCATGGGCTTCTTCGCCTACATGTATTACCACAGCTTCATTGCTGTATACAAGGCCAGTGTGGGAGATATCATCGAGGCTGCCATCAACGGCCTCACAGTTGAGGAACAGTTCGAGGTGGTTCGCGGTTTGGGCAAATACCTCTACAATCAGGGAACCGTTTCTGAGGCGGTATGTTCAATTGTTTCGATACTAAAGGTCCAGCTGCTCACAAATCATACAGATACTGGATTGCCTTAACGGCGAGTTGAAACGCCGTTGAAAATGACTCGCTAATGACCATCTCCTTTTTCGTGCCTGGGGCCTTGATGAACATGTTCGGCTTCTATGCATCCTCTCTTTAATCTTTCTATCTTCTCACTGTAATTTCTTGTCAACGCATTGGGTTGTTGGTGTATACAATTCAGGAAAGGACGGCCGGGTGCCTGGCTCAGCCGGACAAAGACGCGTTGGTCGGCCTGGATTCTTATTCTTTTGCTTTACATCCTCTTACGTCCGCCTAGAGGTGGATTGGCCAAGCGCTCGATGCACTGTGTGGAGTCGCATCATATATAGCTTTCACGTGAGAGTTTAGGTACTTATCTACCTAAAAAGATTTGTCGTTTGACATGTAATGCGACAAAATGTGCGAGGTAGCAGGTAGCTATTACTCTGCAGCGATTGTATCATGATATGACGTACGCTTCTTGAAACATCTCTTGCGAGGGTTTCCGTCGGTAGATACATCGTCAAGGAGTATCTGGCTGGGTGCTCGACATTGCCGGGGTTTAACATCAGAGCTCGTCACTAACGGCATGACGCCGTGAATTCAGAGTTCAACTAGTATCCGCGTCATGTTAAGCCTCATCACCAAGCGTGCTGTGCTCCGCTTGGATCAGGACCTTGCAGCAGGCGGGCTAACAGATCCATCGCGGCCGTGCGCACCGGCGCAGCTGCCAGAAGTCTCGAACCCAGCTGTCGATCCTCTGCGAAGGGTGCCTCAACAGTAGCGGGTAGTCGCCTGTGTTGGGTGGTCTCGTGATTTCATATCCAAAGACAATTCATTCCTCCACCTCGTACTCCTCCATCTCAATCTTAAAGTACTCGGCGACATGCGCCTTCTCGGCCTCTGCGCACTCCGAATCAAGCATAAAGCGCACAGCGCCGTCGCGGCCGCGTTCTCCGGCCTTGGGTCTCTCCCCGTTGGCAGCGACAGGGGTGAGCGGGTGCAGCGCGGGTGCGGCTCCCCTGTCTCTATCTCTATCTTTCGGCGCGGGGCGATTCCTGCCATCTCTGGCGCCATTGGTAGGCTTGGTATCTCTGCCGTCTTCGACCCAGTGCGTGTACCGAGGTAATCTCTGGGCCTCTGCTTCTTTGTTCAGCGGGATGCGAACTGTGAGGAATCGATCAGGTGGGAAGTGCGGGCCGACGGTGGTCGAGCTACGGTTGTGTGTGTATAACTCGAGCAGGTCAAAGAGAGTTTCTAGGTTTTTGTTAGAATTTGTTGTTGTCTGATAGACTTGAGAGAATGCAAGAGACCCACCCATTACTTCTTCACGGCTCGTCCTCCATTGCTCGTAATCTGACCCCTGCTCCACAGGCTCCAGACGCTGATCCAGCAGGCGGCCCGCGAGTTCGAGACAGCAAAAGGCCATGGTGGAGGTGGTCTGCTTGATGGGGGCAAAGGTTCGATAGAGATCCTGCGAGATGCGGTAGGCAAGATTGGAGACCTCGGATCGCGGCGACAAGCCATAGTTTCTGGCTAGTTTGATCAAGGTCCTCTGTGGATGACGGGTCCGGAAGTCGAAGCCAGAGGCTTCGAGCATGAGCCTCTCGAGGCCGATGATACCTCGAGCATGCGCTTCAAAAGCCTATGAGGACTACGTTAGTCGGCCCTGGTTGCGAGAGGGACGATGGAAACTCACAGGGTTGTCAGGAGACATGTGCTCTGATGGAGGCAGCTTCAGGTTGTACGCAGCACATACAATCTCCCGGGACTTCTTCAGGGTGTCCTCGATCTTGCATGCTGTGAATAGAGCAGCCGCAGCGGCATCCTGACCAGTCAAGTCAGCTTAGTTACACTGCAGACTAAAGCACGTTGAGTCTACCATATAATTGTACTCTGTGTCGGGGTGAATAAGGCGAAATTTATGATAATAGACGACAGCGGTGTTGAAGGTGCGAATAGGCCTGTCGAGTCAGCAATAGTTCTTGCTCAGAGCGATGTTCACTTTGCAATTCAATCATTCCGACGTACAGATAGAGCGCTCGGCGAACGTTGTCGATCCATGTCACCCCCTGCAAGCGCAGAGCTTCCTCGCGCAGAGGATTGACCCCCATGGCCGCAATACATTTCTGTATCGTCTGTTCAAAGATATAAGGCTTGGCTACCTGGATGAAGGACGGATGGATGGCAGGGGGTTCCGGCAGAGAAGGGTCGGCCGCAGCCGGCTGTGTCGAGTCATCCTTCTTCTCCGAAGCCATCCTGTAGTGCTGGCGGAAGAATCTTCTTGTCTTGCCAAATAGAGACGAGAAGACAGGTAACTGTACGGGTACCTAAGATGATGCGCGATGGATGCGATTGAATCTTTGGCCGCGCATGATTGGCGGAGTGTCACGTGAGACGGGGCGGATGTTATTCCGCTTTTGTTTGCATATTCAATAACTGGTAGTTTGATGAGACTATTATGATTAGATGGATTCTGGTATCTGCTTCTAGTTTCTTTTCTGAGAACATATGAGAGCGTGTGTTGTCATTGTCAACTGTTGGGAATGCGTATATAAACCAAATACTCCACAAGTGGTCGGAACTCATGGCACTCCCCTTCCTGCTCTTGTGGCCTTTGCCAGCTCACTCTGGGCAGTATTGTCTGCATAGCGCTGATAGATGGGGAGGTAATGATCTTTCTCACTAGTTGTCTCCCTTATACTTCGTCTGCCTTCTACTGCACGGAGCCACGTCCTCCATCGCTGCCAGACAGCCTCATCCGCACCCCCCTGACCCTCAGCAGGAATCCCAAGACCGCCTGTCTTGAACTCATCAAACACCCAGAGCCGCACGGCCCACGGGCCCAGCACAAGATCAGGCATTGAGATCTGCTCTCCTAAGAAAAACGGCCCGTCGGGATGCATCTCCTTGGTCCACTCCTTCAGACGATCCAGAAACTCCTGACGGACCTTGTCAGTCTCAGTAGCCACATCCTCGTCCCTGGACTGAGGCTGGTACTGCAGGAAGCGATGGAACGCGGGGATCACCCGGGTCGTTACAAAATCCATCCAGATCCGGGCGCGAGCTTTCTCGTAGGGGTCTGCAGGAAGCAGACGCGGCTGATGGTCGGGATAAGCTTCTTCGAGGTATTCGAGGATGATATTCGACTCGTAGAGTGGCTTGAGCTTGATGCCATCTCGATCACCCTGTCCCGTAGGACAAGCGAGAGTAGGTACTAACCCGCGGGGGTTCAGGGACAACAGTGATTGCGGTTTGTGATAGGGATTGACCTCAATGTATTGGTAAGGGATCTGCTTCTCTTCCAGAGCAAGCCAGACACGTTGTACTGCAAAGGTTAGATTGCTGGCAATTTAAGGTTCGCTCATTCTACGCTGGTGCGTACCAAACCTGGTTGATGATCAGCATCTGTACAGTGAAAATAAAACGGTCATAGAACTCACGGACAAAACCACCCCGCATATAGCTTCCAAGGCTGCTCCGCCTGATGCCTGTCGACCAGCGCTTTTGCTGGTCCACTAGCTTCGGGGTGGAGCTCTGCATCTGGAATGGAAGGCATCGTAGCTGATTTCACACTTCTAGCTAGGTCCTAATATTTTCCAAATCAATCACATCTCTTGTGGCAGGGTTTGGGACAGGGGCACGGCATTAGGCTTTATATTTTGGTTGATTCCTTGATGGAGATCTGCTGACTCAGAGATGATGCCATTTGACGAGATTCTGTTGCACATCAAGATTTACACCTGTTTGGTTACTTATTCGTTGTTGCAATGTGAGAAACTTGAAAATGGCCAAGTATCAGTTGAACAAGCCGTCGCAGATAATTAAGCCGGGTAAATAATAGCTTTAAGATACTTGATGGATTCTCATGAATCTCGTCAGATATCTCTACTCTAATATATTGAGAATCTAAAAGTAATAGAGACCAAGATTCAGCTAATCGCCGTATTTCTTAAGCAGCTTCTGCATAATCGAGACAGCACCCGATCGATATCCAGCCCCAAAGATGGCATGGTGGTTCAGGTGATGGTACCTTCAAAGTCAGCCAAAGCTCCCACAATGCAAAGCAAGGTACACTTACAGCTCGTACAACCTCACGCGGTCCTCATACTCGTCCACCGGCTCGGTCTTGGGCACGATGCGATGATAGGCCTCGAAGAACGCCGACCCAAACCCCCCAAACATCTTCATGATCCCCAGCTCATACTCGCTGTGCGCATAGCACGCTGACGGATCATATACCACCTCGCCCACCTCCTCGTGCTCCTTGCGTCCACTGCCCACAATCCGTCCGCGGTCCGCATTCCCACTCCACAAATCCCCATGCACCACCACCGGCGTGATCCCCTCCCCCTTCCCAGCCCTATCATACCCCAGATGTCCATCCCCCAGCAGCGCCGGCACCACACTGCGCGCCGTCCGCTCCACCATCTCTCGCAAGCCTCCATCCTTCCCATTCCGCTTCTCCGACGTCTCCAGCACCGTCAGCAGCCGCTCCTGGGCGTAAAACTCCGCCCACGAATCCCGCCATCGATTCGGCTGCTTCGTGTCCCCGCAGAACGTCGCAACGGGGAACCCGAACCGCCGCCTGCCCGTCTCCGGATCCGCCGGCGCAGGCGTGGAGTGCAACTTGCCCAGCCGCTGCGCGAGAGACTCGCCCGTCCGCCGGCCGCCGGCGCCGGCGCCTAGCTCGAGGAACTCGGTCGCGAGAAAGAAGCTCTTGCCCTTGCTGTCTTGCGCATCCAGTGGTCCCCACGCTAGTGCTCGAGGGCAGAACCCTGGCACCGAGTCTGCGATTGCGTTGAGAGACTCGTACTCGCCGCGGAACATCTCCTCCGCGGCCTTGCCGTCTGCGGAGGTCTTGACGAAGTACCGTCGCTCTTCCTCGCCAGTCCCGTCCGCGGTGGGGACGGTGGCTCGAATCACCCCGGTGCTGGTGAAGCCGGAGCCTAGGCCTGCGGTTGATAGGCTGGCCTTGGAGGCATCGGGGAGGGAGAGCGCACGCAGAATTGATGCAGGTACTGGTGCCATGGTACGAGACTGATTCTATCTGCGTAAAGCAAGCAGGTTTTAGGGGTAGGCATGGCTCCCAGGGGTTTTATCCAGAACGCAGTCAACTGATGATATGACGTCGTAGGATCACCGAATCCCCACCACAGACCGATAAGATAAGCCACGCAAGAACATTAGACACGCAGTGTACCTCTCTAGTGGTACTGGAGGTATACGTTGATAACTCGATTACATTCGAAGGCCAAACAGCTGCACTGAAGACAATAACATTTTGTAGATGATGCATTTTATACATCGTTCCAACGCCCACCCATGTCAAGGATCCCGTATCCAGTTTCCTAGCAATGCCCATGCTACAACAAAACAGTAGCAACGAAACAGTCAAGTAATACACAATCGCTATGTTTGCGTCAAAGAACTGATCAAATGCTCCGCCGTTTTCGTGCGTTCTCGCACGTCAAGGTCAGGGTCATCAAGAAGGCTAGTCAATCGCTCCATTACGCCAAGGGACCGTAGCTTGAAGGCTCGCTCGCGACAGCCATCCCGGTCGCTCGCGTCGTCTTCGTATGTCAGGTTGATTACCACCCAGACACAGTTGATACGGACGTCTCGGTGACTGTGGTTAAAGTACCACATGAGATGTTGCAGAAGGGTGGGATGCGATACCAGGACTTGCCGATGCCATGGAAGGCTCGCGGCAAGATGGATGATGACAAACGTGACCGATATCAGAATCTCCGTGGGAACGTTGAGTGCACGGCTGGCTGAGGAATCCCGACGGTGTGGAAGATTGATGGTGCGAGGTCGAAGCTTGTCCGCCAGCGCGTCGAGGATGAGGTCCTGCCCAATCTCCTTGAAGAGGTGGTCAATCATCTCCGATGCTCCTGACCCACATACAACATTACGTAGCAAGTCGAAAGTCTGCTCCTGCACCGCGATATCATCCTGTCGAGCCTGTGTGGTCTGGTCCAAATCTCCATTCAACACGAGCTTTCGCCGCCTGGTCGCATCCGGCAGAAACATCTCCAGGCTCATCTTGGACGCAGGCAGAGTGTCGGTCATTTTGAGATCTTCGCCCCGGCTTTGGGGATCCTCAACCGGATTCAAAAGGTCGACTTGTTCCCCAGCCGAATTGGCTCGGCTCATACCCGCCGCCGCACTGCTGTCTACGTCGCTTTCCATTCCCCGTTTCGCAAGGGCACTTGTAGGGTCCTGCGTAATAATCTGCTTGATCCAGCCAGGMCCAAGGCCGTCAATAATCTTGATCTTAACATCGTTGGCAGAATTGTAGGCGACATGTTTCAGCGCCCACAATGACTCGATACGAAGTTTTGTGTTCGGCGAGTGCGCGTGCTCGCATAGGACCGGGAGGATGTCGGCTGAGATAATGGCCTACTTGAGTCAGTTGCAAGTCGAAACCTAGCGACAGCCCTAAGGGGGTAAGAACTGACCTCTTTCATTGGACTAAAGTCCAATGCTAGGTTGCAGATTACGGACGTCGCAGCAATTTGCACTTCAATATCAGGATGACGGATCAGAACAAAGAGAGGAGCTGCAACACCAGCGTCGATCAGACTTGTTCTCAAGACGCTAACGGAACGAGTGAGCATTCGCGCAGCACCACAGGCGGCCAAGAGAGTCGGAGTTGGATTGCCATCCGTGGCAGTGTTCTTGGGAGTCGATGTGTCCACTGGCAGCTCGCTAGGGCAAGGCTTGAGAGAGTCGATGATGTATGGCACCACTCCATTCTCACACACGAGCTTGCGATATTCATCCTTGAAAGGAACGAGAGCTGCAAGCGCCTTCAAAATGTTCTCCCGATATCGCATGACATGACAATGAGCTGGCGAGAACCCGGGTGGACCGAGTCTACATTCTACTGGCTGCGTATCGGATATTGAAGCAGACTCGTCGGCGTCCGGGTGCCACATTGGCCTGGTATTCTCTTGAATCGGGTTGTAGGTCTCCTTCAGCAATTGCGATAATCGCTTAATCGCGCCACCATCGACGGCGTGTTTTTGCAATTCCTGATCGTCAATCACCAGAGCTGCGAGCACTGCAGGGGCTTCCTCCTTAAGACGCGCGGTTGCGGGGATCAGGCCCCCGTACTCGACACTGTCATCGTCCGGTATTTCATAGTCTTTGTCGAGCATTCGGATAAGGATCGGGATCAACAGGTAGGAGAGCAGGGAGACGCGATGTTTTTTCGACAGACCAAGACGGAAAAGAACCGTCACGAGGCGAGCTGCCATCAACCGAACCATGCCGTTCTCCGCGCGAACCATGTAGAGGAGCCAGGGGACAATGCAATTCTCATCGTCGTCGGAAGATGTCGACTCGAAAAGCGAGAAGGACGTGGGGAACGAGTGGCTGGGGCGACGGCGCACCCCTTGGTGACCTAAAGGTGGGAAATTCGCTGCATTTGCCGGTGCCGTCGAGGGAGATAATGGAACCGATGGCAGCAGACTCTCAAGAGGGCTAATGCCGGCATGTCGTGGGACGGCAGAACCGGAGAAATATGTTGACCCCCAGGGGCCCTTTTTGATGTCCGAAGGAGCGAATTCAGGTAACTGCTTGGGGAAAACAGTCACAATGCCCGGCGACGAAAGGAAATGTTCAGCTCGCCACTTGGAGTGCTCTATGATCACTGTGACCGCACGAAGGATTGGAGCGAGCTTAGCGCTTGAAGGTGCTGGAGGGGGCAAGGATCCCAATGCGCCCGGCTCCTGGACATGCTCCTCCGCGCCAGGCAAAACGAATCCCTGGGCCACTACAAACGAGGCGACCTTGACAGCAAGAGCATCCAACACCCCCGAGTCAGCCAGAACGGTCTTGTGAGCCTCCTCGGTGCACAATTTCCCAATCAACGATGCAGCCAGTTCAATGGAAGCCTGCGCCTGAGAAGATGTATAGTCTTGCCCGATGATCTGAGCCAAGCATCCAACATGCTCCTTAGAAAAGAGCAGTTCGGCCAAACGAGTATCCTTGTTCAGTTTCTGCTGACTCTGCAAGGGTAGTCGATCTGCAATGCTATTGAGTGTTCGGAGAATAGGAAGGCGAAAGAAGGAAGGGCAGCTGGGAGATGACAGGAACGACAAGAGGGTTGGAAGTATATTGCTGGCGAAGATGGGCGCGAGGAACGCTGGGCCGCCTAATTTGTTAAATTCTCAGTAATGGTGGCCCCTACTGGCGCTGTTGGGACGAATCACTAGGCATTTACCTTGAGCCAAACTACCAACGATGATGATCGCCTGTAGGCACGCATCGTCTTCCTCCGACTTGATGCCAGACGATTCTTTAACCGTCGCCGTAACGCTCTTGCCGCTCAGCTTCCGTGACGTGAGAACCTTGGTGAGCACCGGAATGATTCCCCGCTTGATATAGATCTCTTTGCGTTGATCATGGCCAATTGTTTCGTTCTTCAGACTGTGAAGTAATGCGGATTGAGATGATACCGATTCTGCGCTTTGGAGTTGGAGTAGGGTGGGTGGTGTAGAAGTGCGCGTCATAGTGGTTAGATCGCCGCCGCCGCCAGACGAATGCGTTTGACTTCTTTGGCGACAACCGACAATGGGACGGGGCCGACTCGATGCAACAAGCCGAAGAGCGCTGCTATCCGAAGATCAATGGTTGATCGATATCTTGCTCATGTGGAGTACAGGCGACGGAAGCCGGAGCGGAGGTCCAGGAGGGGTCTTATGCAGTGAGCTAGCAATTGATAACGATAGAGCTAGATGAGATGAAATGAACCGAATCAATAAGAAGTCTATTGAAATAAATAGGATTCGCTTCGAAAGAGGAAAAGAAAGGTGACAGAGAAAAAAAGAGATAAGTATGTATGTACGAGCCTCAAATTGCGATGACAAGTGAACCCTCATCAACGGACAGTCTTCTAGACTATTCGCAGACAGATGTCGCTGAAGTCGGGGAGAGCTTGGCGGTACGGAGTAACGGATCGGAATATGGGGTACCAGTACCACTTAGAGCACTCTTACAGCTCCTACAGCAGCCTGACAGCACCCTTATTAGGTATTTTCCTTGGTGTACGTCCAGACCTTACTTACCTACCTTAGGTAGTTCCTTACCTACGTACTGCCTTCACGATCCTACTAGATAGGTACCGTATACTCAAGTATCTCAGAGATGCCATCTGCTTCTGGAATAATGGCCGCTCGTGACATCACCTGACTTCAAATCACCTGACCCAACGATCATGATATTAGTTAATCAAGTCTACATCACATGATTCAGCCCTACCCAAGCGGATCAAGGTGGAACTGAAATCGCATTACATACTAAGGTGCGTCAGGTGCCGATCAAAGTATCATTGTAATTTATGTACGGGTAGCCTGCCTACCTTACTCCAAGTATCCGCCCCCCTGGCTCACACATGATCATAATAGGGAGGAGAAGATTGTGATTTTTCAATGCTGCCCTTGATTACTTGCTCTTGCTCTTTCAATATGTATATATGGAACTAGGTTAGAAGATTTTACCTAGGGAGTGCATCCTCAGCCATGGTCAAATCAAAAGTGATCATTACATGGAGTGAACCGGGCAGTGAGTGCGGAGAGTACCCTGGGGGCTCGAGGGTATTTCACAGCCATCCATGTGACCTAGGAGGCTATCCCCTATCTCCAAGTGAAGCTTAATAGGGGTCAGAGCTACCAAATCGCTACCAACGGCCTGTCATTATCCATTATCTGAGTAGTACCTAAAGGAGTCTTCAGGTACTCTGTCGTGAGTCATGTCATGTTTAAGTACCTTTAAACTACCTTACTTAGATTATAGATAGCGGCCACTAAGAGGGGTACCTGAGTAACCTGACAGCAAGATATTAGATCCTGCGCAGTCAAGACTTAACAATCTGATCGGAGACTTGTCGAACCTGTCAGAAGACGGCAATCAGCGCCATCGACACCTTTAATCATCCATCATAGTTTCTATCTACAAAGGATCTCTACCCCAACTGGGGGATCCTGGTAATACGTATTTGACCGGCTCATGGTGCCGATGTTTGTAACAAGTGGTAACTGTAAGATTGCCTCCAATCTCTCCGCTCAGGCGCTCCAAGGCTGCTTTCAATTGGACGGAATTTGGCTCAATTTTCAATGTCCCTTGGCTACTCCTTTATTCCTTGTTTTCGAGATCGGTGTGAAGGAGTTTGCCTTCCTCCTAGGAGATCTCCATAGCCTCGTAAACTTGTAACCGACTTCAAATTTATTTTTATTTTTATTTTTTAACTTTTACTTTTTTTTACTCTTTGACAGAAATTTTTTTCCCTTGGAAAACCAAGTCCCGCGTTCCCCTCCTTTTCCTTCTATAAAACTTTTACGGCTCGCTTTTAACACTAACCCATCATCATCATCATTATCTGGGTTTCCAAGGACGTATACTCCGCCCTTTAAAAACCCTCCTACCCAGACTTCAGTCTCTTTGTTGAAAAGAGTCTGACCCTGCAAATCACGATGCGTCTGTGCACGCTGTCGTCCCTAGCAGCAGCAGCACAAGGTTTCGCAGCGTCTGCCAGCTCCGTTGCACGTCGTGCAATCGTCCGCCCACGTGGTGGTCTCGTTGGGCGGAAATCATCATGCTAGCCTCATCACCGTCTCCGTCCGCCGCCCTCCATCCTTCATCCTCTTCTCCTCCAACGCTTCCTCATCCCTCTCACCCCTCTCCCTCCTTTTCTCAACGATCCACGACTGCCGCCGTCGCCGCCGTAACAGCAGCTCATAATCTTCGTCATCATCATTATGAGCCTGCTCGTCAGCCTCCTGCGTCCAGTAGTCACTTCAGTCCGCGTTCTTCCCGCCTGGCCATCGAGGAGCTTCGATCGGCCTTGACGCGACATACGGTTGAAGCTTCGCCTCCGGGGCCCTCAGGGGATCTCCCTCGCGGCCGCATGTCCGCCGGGCTGACCACCCTTGGGGGCGGAAACAGCACGTATTCGTCCGCCACTCCTATTCCTGCGGTCGCTGCGCTTGTTAATCCGCATTCCTCTGATCGTCCGACGGACACTGAGCCTGTCGGTCCTCCTCCAGTCGCAGCGTCCCCCCCGGCCCCGGCCCCGGCCCCTGCCCCCGCTACTGCGCCTTGCTCGGCTCCTCCAATGCCCGCCCCCATCAGTACAGGGTCCAACAAGCGTAACAGCCCGAATGATCATGGCGTGGACGCCTCGCTTGCGGGACGCTCCGAGGACTTGGACCTCGAACGCAGTCAGTCCAAACGACTGCGGCCGGCCGAGCCCGACGTGAAATATCTGCCGGAAAATTATGATCAGGCTGATCCGCGGGACCTTGTCATTTTAATCTCTAGCATGCTGATGGAGCTGATTCGCTTCAACGACAAAATTCCGCTCAATAACGGACGCCTGACGCGTTTCCATTCTCGGTCACCACCTCGGATTTCAGTTCAAGACTATCTTCAACGGCTTACAACCCACGCCACCTTGTCGCCTCCGATCTTGCTCAGCATGGTATATTATATTGATCGGCTCTGCGCTCTCTATCCGGCCTTCACCGTCTCCAGTCTGACTATTCACCGATTCCTTATTGCTAGTGCCACCGTCGCCAGTAAAGGTCTCAGTGACAGTTTCTGGACTAACAAGACATATGCTCGTGTGGGAGGTATCAGCATGGCGGAGTTGGCTCTTCTGGAGTTGGAGTTTCTATTCCGCGTAGAGTGGCGGATTGTACCCCAGCCAGAAGTGCTGGTTGATTACTATCAAAGTCTCGTCGAGAGGTGCGACGGGTACGAGATCAAGCATGAAGGCTGAGTACCTTCACTGCATCGATGCAGCAGTCAGCTGGATTCCAGCGCTGCTATCCTCCTTTCCATAGGGGGACCGTCATATCTCCATTGTATTGTATTTCTACATACCATACATGTCAAGCGGGAACGGAGTTGATCTTCTTATGCATTAACGGGCGATATGGGACATTTTTCTCATTCTGGTGCTGTCTAATGCCTTAGGACTCTTCTTTGGCCTTGTTATCATCTTCTCATGCTTCTACGACCTTGCGGACTACCTGGTCATGATCTCTGTACAGCTTCCTGCTATTTTTCGGGCGTTCGATTGTTACTAGCGTGTGGAATATCATACTCCTTTATCATTTCGATCTGATTTAAGCCTCCTACGTACATTGTCTTAGATTCCGTTCTTCTAGTACAGTAGCATTATGTCATAGATTCGTCCTATGCGTCAGTTGCGAAAAAGGCTTAGGTAACAGATTCAGTGTCTCCGAGGACTTTTGTGCTGCCTGGGGCAGTTGCCTGAGGCATCAACTCCAGTTGGGTTACAGTAGGGCTTAGGGCGCAGGGCTTAGGGGTTAGGGTTACGGTCTGGACAAATGCGTATCCATGGAAAGCCGCAACTCAACTGACTATAATCCAACCCATGAAGTCATGATGGATCGGCGGTTGCTATACGAGAGGTAGATACTTCAAGATCGCACCGGGATTGTTTCATCAATTACGCCTGAGCCGTGGCAATCGAGAGCGTCATATTACGAGATAGGAGCGCTCGTCTTGCTGTGTTCATCCCCGCAGCGGAGACGGACGTCAATGGAGGTACGAGACATCCTGAGGAGTATCGAGCCTCTTCAGGGACATGTATTGCCGATCAAGACCGTCCAGGAAACACAGACGACTGAAGAGTTTGGTATGTGTCTCTGAACAGCCCAGAAGCTATGGACTTTCATAAGAATAATCAATGTCTGACGGGCTTCAGAGGATGCATATGTAGCTGAAGTCAACGTGAAGTTGGCCTCGAAAGTGGTCAAGTAAGACATTCTACTTCGAATGACGCAGACAGATCGTGGCTAACGATCATCGTAAAGGGCACTTGATGCTGCTTTCCCTCGCGACCCTACTGTCCCTGTGAATCATCTCCGACGATTCGCCAAACATTCCCAATTGCCAGAATCCCTGCGCGCAGCTGTCCAGCACAATGAATCCTCACCACAGACAATATTTGTCCTAGTCTCGCCTCCTCTCCCGGAAGTTGATGCTCTCCAAAAAGTTCTTGCTCCATTTGCCCCCGCTTCCTCGTTCTCTTCCGAAAATCAGCCTGAATCCGCGCCTGCAATTTCCCTGCATACAATCAGGATCCCTACTCAACCCCCCTTGAACGCTAAACAAGCCGAGAATTGGACAGCGACATATTGGCCCGTTGTCTATAACCCCGCCGCCCCGCGAGCCACGATAGCACCGCCGCCACAAATTTTGAACCGTGCACTCGAGTCCATCCAACCCGAAGCCGGACATTATTTGGCGCTGGCCGAGAAAATCGCAGAGGAAGCAGAGAAATCCGGCCGAGGACGCAGAATTGGAGCGGTAGTCGTCGATCCAGAAATTCTCGCCTCCATCGACACTGCTGACGACGAGGATGGCACAAGATGGACGGAGGCCATCGTTGCCGTCGCAGGAGACGCACGCTATTCCCGTCGGGAAGCTGGTGCGCTCTCGGCGTCAGAGCTTAATATTGGACCAGGTCCACCTGCAGCAGCGCAGACATACAACTCTGATCTGGAAGGTGGGCCTGAGCTGCACGCGCTGATGCGCACCGTGGAAATGATTGCTCAGAAACGCCGTGAAGAAGCCCGCGCGGCTTCGGATACGGAACCGTACCTTAGCCCCCTAGAGTCGTACTTTCTCTCCCAGTCAGATGTATCGGCCTCCGCGTCCCGGTTAGATTCGCAAGAACCGTCACCAGTACCGGAGAAGCTTCTAAAGACTAACTCCGCCTTGCCTGTTGTTCCCACGACAGCGAGCACTCCTCCGGTTGCTGCTCCGCGTATCCGCTCTCGTGCGCAGGGTGGCTACCTCTGCACGGACCTTGATGTATACCTCACTCACGAGCCGTGCTTATGTTGCTCCATGGGCATGCTTCTCTCGCGCTTCCGAGCGGTGATCTTCCCTCGAAAGAGACGGATGGTTACAGGAGGACTCGCCTCGGAGCCTGTTGTCTCCCCAGCGTGTGACCCTGGCCCGGGCCCTGAAGCCGAGCCTGAAGAATCTGAATCGAAGGCGTCAATGGGAGAGTCGTCCGATCCGGCAACCAAAAGAAAATACTACGGTCTGCACTGGCGCAAGGAGCTGAACTGGCGGGCGTTGGGCTTCGAGTTTGTCGAGCATGATGATCTTGCTCAATGTACAGAGAGTCAGGCTAATGTTCCTTTTCATGCATGATACCAACTGTGAAGCTAGATTTACAATGGAGTATGAATGTGTACAAGCATGGTACTTTATGACAGTATTGTCTTCCTTGACGCTTGAAAGTAGCTGCTGCCGCTATGCTTGGTAAGCCTAGCTGGAAAATCCAGAATAACAGGTGTAAGGGCCAGTATCACTTCTCCATATGGTCATGATATTATGCATCAGTCATTAGACTAAAGAAGCCGTCGCTTCGTGCTAGCACGTATCATCACGCCCTTGAATCATTAATAAACAAAAGAAATGCCCAAAGAGCCTCATCCACCACATCGAAGCCTCCCCCCAAATATCCACGCAATCCTTCTCGTTTGGGCATTACCCTCATGGAGATGTCCACTCGTCCTGAGCCATGTTTCCAGAGCGCAGACGCGAACGACATCACTCAGCAGAACAGTTACCTACTCCTCTCTCCATTCATTATCAAAAGTTGTCTCCGTAGTAGATGAGCCCAACGCGGCAAGTAGATACATTATCTACAAAGCTCCTGCAAGCGCCGATTGATGGGACCGAGTTTGCGAATGACGGGAGAATGAGGGTTGTTCGAAGCGACTTCCATGTACAATGTATTCAGCCGCTGTGTGAGGATTTCGATGATCCTAGGTGCAACCTCGTGAATGTCGGGGTCCTGATTGTAACATCCAGTCAGTCATGGCTATCAAAGCAGAGGAATTCCGTCAGAACGTACCCTCAGGTCAACAGATTGGAGGACAACATCCAACCACGTGAGACGGTCGTCAACGTTTGTGTGGAGAGAAGACGTGACTGCAACACCGACCGAAAGCGCCACAATGGGGGAAAGCCTAGTGAGGTACGATGGGTTGAGGCGGACAAAGAGGTTGTCGAACAGATCGGCCTGCTGACTAGATTGAAGCCACTACAGCACCCTTAGAGTCAGTAGCCGCTTTTGATCTTAATTTAAGAGTTTCATACCTTGACTGAGCCCTCCTCGTACCGACCCTCACTCATCAGCTGGGCAATCTCTGCCAGCTCAAGATCCTCGGCGGTTCTGGCCTCGCTGGGAGCAGCAGCCCGACCGGCAGATGATGCCTGCTGCGAGCTGCGGCTTTCCTCATCCTGCTGTTTGGCACTCAGCACGCGGTTGAGTCTCAGGATTTCGTTTTGGAAGTTAGTCTGGGCCGCAGCCATCGACGCGACCGTGTCAGACAGACCACGAACAAGAGTTGTGAGCTGATCGATCTTCGCGGCATCGTTGTGGCGCTGAATTTCGTACTGCTTCATCTGAACCTGCAACTGCTTCTGCATGTCCGATCCGATCTGTTCGGCAGCCTGCAGAGCAAGGGTCTTGAAGGTGGGGATGATGGAGTTGTGCAAAGCCCTCGACATCTCACTCTCAAGGTGGGAAGCGATTTTCTGACCAACGGCATCCGAAATGACTTTCATCACTTCAGGTTGCTTGACTGAACGAGCAACTGC
Source organism: Aspergillus pseudoviridinutans (assembly GCF_018340605.1). Lineage (NCBI taxonomy): Eukaryota > Fungi > Ascomycota > Eurotiomycetes > Eurotiales > Aspergillaceae > Aspergillus > Aspergillus pseudoviridinutans. The sequence continues at coordinate 2,849,562 of NW_025091282.1, read as the reverse complement.
ATCAGGGAGAGCTTGACGCACCTCGCGAGGCACAACACTGCCCAGGTGCTGAGAAATGACCTGATCTAGCTGTTTTCCAACAGCGGCCGAGGTAAGCTCAGTCAGGGCAGGAACAACCTCAGCCTGAATGCTGCTAGACACGATACGAGCCAGATTCTTCTCCACATTGTCAGACAGGGTGCTGGAGACCAACCGCAAAACTTGATCCTGTTTGGCCGCAGATGCAGCGTCCCAGTTGCGTCGCTCTTCGTCGAAGCGGGAGTACAGGCCTTCCAGCTCGCGACCAAGACTCTTATTAAATTCAGTAGTGACACCAGTTTGGAGTGCCTCCAAGTGCTTGGCCCAGATCTCGCTAGCGCCAGAGGAGAGGGGCGCGGCAGCAGTAACGGCAGGGAGAGGGGCGTCCATGGTTGATGGTTGTGTTGTGGAAGGTGCCAGTTGGGTGGGTTGTTCAATTGGTTGAGGCACAATACCGGACTCACTGGGCAGCCCCTCAACGGCAGTGAATGTTGCTTCCTTGGCTTTCGCTGGACTCTCACCGGTAACGGCAGCAGCAGCAGCAGCCTTCTTTTTCTTCTTTTTCTCAGGCTTCTCGACGCCATTGACCGCTGCGGCTGGCTCGGCTTGCTCCTCGGCAGACTTCTTCTTCAGAACCGGCTTGATAGGGGACACAGTGTTTGAAGGAGCAGGTGCACCAGCAGCTTCAGTGGTCGCCTCAGGGGTCTTCTTGGCCACTTCCCTCGGTGTAGCTCTGGTGGAAGCGGAAGCCGAATCACCATTAATTGAAGGTTCATCGGCGACGTAGCTGGGAAAGGCCTGAAGCTCAGAAATTTCGATAAGGCCTTCCTCCAGCGCATTCACAGGGCGGATAATCTTATTATCGACGCCCCATCCCAGGTCTTCTTTCTTGACGGTCAAGCAAGTCACTCCACGCGAGTGCATCACGTAAAGTTCGAAGAGCGCATTGTCGTCTTTGCTATCTCCAGGCGCCTTAGTGGCAGGAAGAAGATCCAAGCTGCGCAACTGGCCCTTGGAGGCAAACGAAATCTCCCGAATGCCACTCATGCATGCGGTAGATTCCGGCTTGGGTAAGCTCGAGTCCTTCTCACCAGAGCGCTTGATGAAAGACGCCTGCGACATGGGCTGTAGGTTATATCTAGGCGCGGACAGGTGAACAAAGTAGATGGAATTGCGCGTAGGATGTCCGATCACAATGATGCCAGACGCTGCGTGGTAGGCGACACTGCAGATGGCATCTGATTCGTTCTCGTGGGGGAACTTGAGCTCCTGCACGGCCTTGCCAAGCCCAATATCCCAGAGCTGCAAGGTGTGGTTTTGCTTAAGTCCAACCAGAACGTAACGAAGGGCCATCGATTTGACATAAGGACGCAGCTTATCGATGAAGAGAACAGAGGTGGGCCAAGACTTCTCGGTGGGAGATCCGGTAACAAAGGTGTTCAAGGGGACGCGAACCTCAGCTGTACTAGGCACGTTCGTGAAAAAATCGGGATTGTTGACCACTTCGCGAATATCCCAGAAGCGTAGCCTGCCAGTCTTGTCTAGGGAAGCAATGACAGTATCATCGTCACTAAACACAAAGTCCTTGCCAGCCTTGCCAGTCGAGATCTTGAGGGCCCGTTCCTTGAAAAACTTCTCCGTGTTGACAGTGCGTTGAGACCCCGAGACACCGTAGTTCGCATTGGCAGCCGCCTGAGGACAGACGACGTAGATATTCTTGCCACGCCCGATAGCGAAGAAGCCGGGATGGCGAGAGCTTCTCTTGGCCCGCGTTTTCAGCTGGCCACCAGAAGTGTTCTCATCAGAAGCCGGAAACGGCGGGAATATCAGGCTCTCGCTCTCTAAGGCATCCAGCTCGAACAGATCCTTTTCTCCGCGCGAGATCAACGCCCAGTACACCGTGCCGCTGACACCAATACCCAAGATGGCTTGCTCCTCGGATACGCCGCTCGTTGTGGCTGAGGTGCAGAGAGTGACATTGAACACACGGTCGCGGGTTGCACGGAAGACTTGCTTGTCACTTCCATCCTCCTGACGAATGATCCTCATGCCTCCATTCTTCGCTAGAGCGTAAACGATGTACTCCGATGTAGCCGAAGTCAAGGAGCGGTCCAGTTGATCAAACTCCTTCTTCAACCGGGCGATGTCCATAATGCCATCATCCCGAATGGTCGGAAGTTCCTGGGTGTTGCCCTTAAGGGAGATGGAAATAAACGGCTTCAGAGGAAAGTTGTACACGGGAACAACGCGCTCTTCTTCCTTCGCAGCACTGTCCTCGGCGCTCTCCCAACTGTCTGCAAGCGCTTCGCCACTTTCGCCATTAGTGGTTTCGTTAATAGCTGCAGTACTGTCTGCCGCGGCGCCCTGGGCGGCCGCTGCTTCAATCATTGCAGCCTGCTTGGCCTCAGCAGCTGCATCACGAAGATGACTAGCGACGGAGGAGATAACCGCTTGAACGCTTTCTTCCTTGTCCGTTCGTACAGGCAACGACTCCTCTTCCTGGGTCGTCTTGTCACGCACTTCAGCAACGTCGCGGCCAACTATCTGATCCACCAGTTTGCCAACTACCTGGTTAACAGCCTCACGCTGCTCTGCGTCAAGAATTGGCGATGATGGGCGTTGCGCGACAGACGATGCTGCTGGCTGAGACACGGGAGCAACATCCGCAGTTGCACTTACGTTGATCTTCTGGCGCTGCGTGAGCTCAACGGCGGGGCTAGCACTCCGAGACTTGATCTGAGGAGAGGCCTTGCGTGGCGATGCAGCTGCCAGTTGCTCAAAGGGGTTAGTGTATGTGAAGATGCCTTCCTTGGGCGTCAGTGTTGACTTGGGCTGTTGAGAAGATGTTATGTCCGGCTTCCCAGACACAACTTCCTCGGGACGCGCTCCGGACACTTCAACCGGCGCCTGTTCGATCGGCTCAGCGACAGGGGACTTGACCGGAGACACAGACCCTGCTGGTTGGGACACCGCCTTCCCGGGCCCGTGGGACACGTCCTGGCTTGGGGATGGTCGGTTGAGCAGACGAAGCAGCATCTCCTGCGTGTTTTCAGCAGTAGGGGCCGCCGACAAGGAGCTCTCGCCGATCCCGGAATGAGCAGGTTGAGCGAACTGCGAAGCCGTAGGCATTACTGCAGCCGAAGTTGGAGCTTGAGCTTGTCGACCGAACAGGGAAGCAACCAGATCAGAGGCCGAGATGTTCCTCGTGTGAGACCTAGATACGCCCTCGAAGCCAGTTTCCTGGGCAAGAGGAGACCTTGGCTGCTCCATTCCAACAGCAATAGGCTGTTGTTGAGACGGAGCAGCCGCAGTGCCCTGATTAAACTTGAGCAAGTTCAGCAGATTGACAGCACGGTCGGGGTTCTGAGATTGGGACTGCTGCTGCGGGTACATTTCACCACGAGGAGTGGTGTTATTAGGACTGAGGATATCCGAGCCATGATGAGGCGGTGTATTGACCGGGGATGGGCTATGAATGGCAGATGAGACCGAAGGGTGACGGTAGCCATGCTGCAACAACTGAGGGTGAGACAAACTCTGCCCATCGTAGGATTGCGGCTGCGTCTGCTGTTGCTGGGGACGGTAGCCCTGCTGGTAGTGCATAGGGTACTGCGACATGGGAGCGTCCTGAGCAGGCGTTCCCGAAGGAGATGGACGTGGTCTGATGCTCGCCAGGAGAGCCTGGAGATCGTTGGGGGTGGACATTTCTGTCAGCTCACCGCAATGAGAGGCGACCTCCCAAGTGATGTCCAAGCTCTAAGCTTCTCTCGAGAGCTCTCTTTCGAGAGCAGAAAGGGAGAAGTGAGGAAGCAGGAAGGTCAGATAGCTTTGGTAATTGAAAGAAAGAAGACAAAGAAAGGGGCTAAATGAACGGACTATGGTACAGAGAAGAAGATGGGTAAGGAAGGGGGAGAAGAACGAGAAATGATGATAATTCAGTTGAGCAAAAAGAACAAGATGGAGGCCGAAGTGGCACTAAGTCGGGTTAGGTAAGTGGCTTATGATAAGTGGCTGATGCAGGTGAGGCTGATACATACGCTTGAATACCTGAGGAAGTGGCTAAGGTATGAATGCTAAGGTAATTATGGCGGGATTGAAACCAGTTACGGTACGGTAATATCTCTTATTGGAGGGAATCAGCAATGACGCTGAAAATCCTCAGTCAGTCAAAGAATACTTAAGATGAACGAGAGATTTGCTCGTATCCTAGCTGTCTGATGGGCGATTCCTTTCCACTATCTGCATCTAATCTCCATCTCTCCACCTTCTTGTGCCCTCATATCTTCTTTTCTTGACTGTCAGGATTACTCTTCCTTCGTCAGTCTTTCTCTCAAGTTGAACACGCTCTTCAACAATATAACACTATACTTGTGTCACTATCACAAGAAGTGTGCTACAATCCTCTCAGCCTATAGACTCCCACCATGTTCTGTCTCAGGAGGTAAGTCGCCCCAGCGTCTGAATATCATGCCAAACTTCAAGCCCACTCACTCACGCGATCACTTATAGCTGGTTACCGCTCCTCTTCATCCCAACCAACGCCTCCCCGCTCTTCATCATCTCCTTCGTCACCCTCACATACATCCTCCACCGACCATGCATCTACTGCTCCGCGCTGCTCCTCATCCTCTTCATCTCCTCCTGCCACTGGGCTGACCGCTGCTTCTTCGACTTCCGCGGTGACTGGTTCTCGCCGCGCTACGCAACTTCAGACCCCTACAATACCGTTTCGGCTAATACCTCCCTGCCCGCAGAGAACGGGTCTCTGGCCAGCTATGTCGTAGAGACCGTCAATACGACCACCAAGGCGCTGGCGGGCGCGGCGGTCGAGGAGGCGCAGCGGCGACTCGCGCTCAACGGATCAAGTGAACTGGGAGAGCAGGAGTGGACCGGTGTTGGCCTCGAATGGTTGCGGAGTTTGCTGGGACGACGGGAGTGGACTCTTCCCTGTGTAGATGTCAAGGTTCGGCTTTGAGTTTTTTCCTTTCTTTTGATTCTTTTCCCCACCAGCTCCAAAGTTCGAGTATAACCATATGAGACTGAAATTGGGATATCGTTTTGCATGCACGGGAGGGTTCATAGAGCATGGATTGGGCTTGCATTATTTGACCTGACCCAAATTGCCGACTGTCATCTGGATGCAGGTTGTCGTCGCTTCTTGGTTTGGTTTCGTTCTTATGATCGTGTACAGAATCTACCGTACATACTTGATAATATTAGAGCTCACGCTTCGATCCGACAACTACAGGTACTTGCGGATGGCAGATTCGCTGTTCCGCGATAGAAGGCAGAGGATATATTTCAATGTGCAGTGATTGGTTATAGACATATGCTAGTGGCTAGCTAGGTACATGACAAATAGGTATCTGACAGTAAAGGAGAGGATGAATATGTAAACATGATCACATGCCCGTTTCATATCAAGGTGACCATATCATTAAAGGGGTAATACAAATCATAGTCACTGGTAGCATCAGGGAAATCGTGAAACATGAAAATTGAGTACAGAAGTGGTATCAATGGCAGTCCAGGCATAAAAAAGGGGGAAAGGTCAGACGAGGACAGAAAAACATGTGCGAGGATAAGGGTCCTTCCTCGTCTGCAACGGTATGAGCATTGTTATCGCTGAAGAGGGCCGGCACTCGATTAGATCAAATTAAGCGGCTGTTACAATGACAGCGCAGATTAGTTGTAGCCGCTGCCTACAGCCATCGGCATAGGCCAGTCGTCTTCCGTTATACTGCTCCAAAAGAACCAGACCGTAACGACCGACAGGAGTGTGAACAATGTCTCGAACAAGGCGCCGTTGATCTTCCCGTGCGACGCCTGGCAGAGATGGGTGCTAATCACGTAATTGAAAATCTGGCCAATGGCGAACAATAGAGCCCCCGCGGACAGATACACTGAATATTACGTCAGTTTGTTAAGCTCTTATGAGGTTGGAGTCTCCCGGTTCTGGAAGAGAAGAGGTTGAACATACACATTGGCCGGAACTCGCCCAGGACGCGGATCACCAAGACAGCTTCCAGAACGAAGAACGCCACGAGGAGGACGAGGGGGAAGAGCTGGTACAGGACGTAGAGGGCGATATTTCGATAGTGATGAGATGCGTCTGTCGCAAACTCTCCTGTCCAGTCGAAAGCAGTATCTAGGGCGATATAACCGGTACCGATGAAGAACACCAGGGCAGAAGCAAGACAGAGACCGAGCGAAACAGGTGTACCGTCGTCAAGGAACTGAAACCCGACAAGAGCGTTCAAGAAGAGGATCCAGCAAGTCGCGGTGATCGCAGCAATATGAACCGCCGAAAATCCCTAGGCGCGTCGCTCAGCTGTGTCCAGTAGAAGCAAGGCGTCAATTAGCACAGACAAAACATACCTTCAGCACCGCGCTGTCAAGAGGGAAGCCGCCCACGGTGAAGATCTCGCAGATCTCGACGATAATGAAGCCAAGAAGGAACAATTGCATTTCCCTACAAGTATTTCCCGTCAGCCCTTGTCCATTCCTCTCACAGTCTCTGTTTAGCCGCGTACCTTCGCCCAACCGCGGCCTGTTTCCGTTCCGATCGCCATAATAGGAAGAGCGATACTAAGATGGATATGAATGCCAGCAGTATCGACCCTGCATCGATATCAGTCTCCCAATTTGCGACTCGTCTCCATGGCATTCTATCCGTCGTTCCATACCTAAGTTGCTGAGATATCGATGATTGCCCAGGTCAATACCGGTGAGGGCACAGCCGCCGTAGGCTTCATTAGGGGGTTGATTGTGGGCGACAAAGAGCTACCGAGGAACAATCGCAGTCAGCAAGGTTGCAGTCCTACGGTGACAAGAACAAGATTCCTAGAAGGAAACCCGCCAGGGAATGAAATTGGCCTACTCACATTGCAAACTGGCAAGGTCGAATCTCTGCAAAAGTCCTGTTCGCCAAAATCCCATTGGTTAACTCTCCTGTCGCGCACCAGTAGACGTGTCGAATTCCGTCGGCAGACTCACGTTGAAATTCCCAAATTGTGTAGAACCCATGATTCAGCGACCGTTGAAGCGATTGACCATGCAAAAAGACTTGGATGACTGTGGACAAGATTCGCGCGGCTCGGTGGTGGTCTTGCTGGTGGTTAAATTGGCTTCCCTTTTCCTGGGACCCACGCTAATGGACCAGACCAGGCCGTTGACAATGGCTCCCGTCGCAAAGTTGAAACAAGGCAGTAAACGTGGGACGATGATGATGATCGCTGTGTCAATTAAGTCTCTGCAAGTGCAAGACAAAAGCTCAAAATTTACGTATTCTCCGCAGCCAAAAGTGAGGCGATTTAATCGATGAAAATAGTGGTGGGCAGATCGTGAGTTAATTGCAGCTCAAAAGCGTCGGTAAGTGAGACTGCGAGATTGTTGCCATCCACGAGGGCAATGCAACTGGACGTGAACGATGGCAGATTATGCAAGATTATACTCCGTATGCGAGTAGACAATATGTCGAAGAAAGGAAGTGGGACTGAAGATGGAGAATGGCTGTACAGCTTGACTTGACACGAGGGGGCTTAGAGCGAAAACACCATCAGGACAATTAACGTCGATGAGCGGGAACGGTAGCCTACAGAGCGCAAAGTAGAGGAGATAAATCGGACAATTAGATAGACTGTCCGGTGCGCAAAAAATGAAACAGTGTTTGGTGAATCAATACTAGTCGAAGCTTGAAGGGGCCATAATTGATTGATTTTCTCTCTAAAGATTTGACTCAGGGACCAAACACTCAAGACCGAGCAATAATTGAGCGGCTGGGGTCTTGGGCTAATTGAGTGCCAGCTACGTATGGGGAGAACTTTGATACTCCATATCCTGATTCCTTCCATCATCCTGGACCTTGGTCTGATTCTTCGAGGTTGGAGATGTTTCTCCTGTTAGAACCTGATGATCAAGGCACATCGATGAAAATAATAATAGACCACTAGGCATAGGTATATTTTTCCTTCGACCATGGTTGGTCGACCCATGATTGGATCGTACCAAGGAAGTCTTCCATTTCTGTCCATGGATTGTTGTTGTTTTTCCCCGGTTTTCTATTCTTGGTGCCTGCAACTGCTCGTCCCTGATTTGATACATCAACACGTAAGGTAATTTTACTTGTCATGCACAATTGGCAGTCATTTCAGCTGAATGGCACAAGAGTTCAAGCTAGGGATAAAAGTACAGTCAGAGCTAGCTCTACCAGCTCGGTACCTTATACGTCCATGTATCTAGTTGCGTCTGTAGTTGTCTCTCAATCGACATGTTCTTCCCAACCCCCTGTGGAACCTTTCGTCTACGGCGTAGTTTCAATCAGTATGCCTAAACTACCCATACGAGACAAAAAAAAGCACCAGAACATCCCCAAAGTAACATGTAACTAGGCAGTCTTTAGGTCTGTCCAAATACGGTATTGTAACTGACTGACGACACCCGACTGTCTTACAACCTAAGTTACAACTCATCAGCCACCCGATTTCCTGCCTTCTCCCTCTTTCCATGGGGTATGGAATACGTGATAGCGGGCGGCTCCTTGCTTTTTAATGGCATACATTACGGATGATCATCATTCTATTCAAACCAATGCCTAGTGCACCGGTCAACATCTCATAGCTTGCCTGGGGTATTGCTATCGATCATATATTCCAGCTCGATGAACTTGGATGATTCAAGCTGCGCTTCTCAGTAGACTAGATTCCAAGTGTGCACTGATACCAGTTTATGGCTGAACTCAGTCGGGGCCAATCCTTATGGATGGGCTGAAGCTTTCCATTCCCCATTTCCAGTGTTATGCCGTGTTGTACTTAGTGAATGTTTCCAGTTGTCTTGTTCAACGATCGATATAGGCAGCTACTCTGAAAGTCCATCTCTATCAAGTACGATAGCAAGCGGGCCGTCTGCTCCTTACTCTCTGGTCTTCAACTCGGCAGATTGCGGCGGGTCTGAAACGCCGAAGACATTGACCCATATTTCATAGAGGTGTCATTGTGGCTGACAGCCGGAGACAGCGGCAGGCCCAGAACATCTTCATGTAAGATGCGCTTCTATTGGCGCATTGAGAGAAATCTAGCATACATCCTCGATTTCCAGTTTCTTACCATCGTGTTCGCCCAGGTCCAATTTCAATGTCCGTCCGAACAACTCGAGCAGCATCTCAAAGCATACCTTGGTGATGGCGGGGTCATACCGTCCCTTGCTGAGCTCGTCTCGAATGAATGCATCTGTCGCGGTTCTCCGTTAGTACTTACTACCTCGGAAATGACTGTCAACAACAGAGCGTCACAATCTAACGTACGTTGAGCCCATGCGACCTCATAGAAGCTGAACAGGACGCCCTTCTCATGCAGGGTCTTGCGGATCAGGTCTCTACCGTCCGGCGGAACATGGTTGTCGTTCTTCCCAAAGATCTAACGTATTGTCACTCAGCTGTCGACTATCATCCAGATGCCGGAGCGTCCAACTAGACGAAATCAACTCACCATCAGAAGTTCACCCTTGATATCGCCCGCTCTAGCCAAACTGTCGTCATTCTTACCCTCGCCGAGCGTCTTGCTGTGGATGTCCGTCGCAAAGTAGCACACAGCCGCCTTGACACGGCTGTCCAACGCACAGCGGTACGCAAGATGACCACCCAAGCACATACCCGTTGCGCCTACCCGGCCATTGCAAGTGGGCAGGGAGAGCAAGTAGTCAACGCACAACGAGGCGTCCTCGTCATAAGCGGCTATTTTCTACGTCTCGGTTAGGAGCACTCAAACATAATCGGCCGCGATGGTGACTCGGCTTGTGGGTACATACCTTGCTGATTTTCCACTGGTTTCCCTTGTCGGTATCTTCAGCATTGTACTGCAGTGGCTCCGGACCGGTGAATTCGTGGTAGCTGGACGGCGCGGCACAGATGTACCCCTGGCCCGCAATCTGTCTGGCGAATCGCGAGACAGGTCCAGTCACTGGCTACAGTCAGTTTCGGCGTCGCCAGTTCCACGAAGCTGTGTACGCACCTTGGTAGATCTCACTGAACACTACTACACCGGGGAATCGAGCCTTGGGGTATCCAGGAACAGTAGGATGGAACACGTAGATACCTGATTGATTTGTGATAAGCAGATAAGTCTTAATTGGAGACTTGTAGTCAGTTGGTTACATACGCATAGTCCCATTTCCATCCGCCTTGGTGGGCACATCGTGGAAAGATTCMTGGATCAACATGACGGGTGGGAGTGGGATTAAGTGGTAAGTAAATGCTCAGATGACTGTATGATCTTAATATAAGCTCGATCGTACAGTGGCACAATCGGTTGAATCAATTGCAACTGCCAGTCAGTTATTACTGCTTTCATGCAACGCGATATGGTGGGGTTTCAACGCCTCTATCGATAAGCTGCGATGGAGGGATGAAGACAGGTCATGTGATTAATAAGATATATTTTTGGCTTCAAGTGCCTGGATTCGAATGCTCACTGATGATACACCTCAGATACGAAGTATTCGCTATCTTCTAGGTTCCTCGGAATTTATACATTATCATTCAAGCGATAGAGTCTCGCTAGTGTCATAAACCTCTTCATCAAGGGACAGGGGTAGCATTAATGGAAACAGGAGAAGGAGGAAAAAGTAACAAAAAGGAAACCAGGTGACCGGTAATAGCCAATCTTATGATGTACATGAATCGAAATGAACTGCCGGTGAACATCAGAATATTGACTCCTGCTGTGAAATAAGAAGCAGATGCAGGTGAGTCGGTAATATAGCACTTCCAGACCCGATAAGCCGATGCATATTATTATGGCATATACCGAGTCCTGTACGTGATGAGAGGGTTTTTGAGTATTGTTGTGCCCACTGTAAGGCGCGAGTGAAAGCTGTCAGATCGCTCAGTCTTCCTTTAGAACACATACTAGACACCCGAATCAGTCAGTCTGTTCGTCGCGTTTCAAGATGAGAAATAGCTTACGGGGATGAAAAGATAAGGAACCTGTCGTTCGTACTCCACCCAGGCTTCGCCGTACTTATTCCGGCAGCGCTGGATGTCACGCAGCGCACGGTGGGTGATCATGCACGCGAAGAAGATGGGGTAGAACCAGGGAAATGGGCTGCTGAAGCCAGTAATCAAGCCCCAGTTCAAGGCAAAATAAAGATCGCACGTGTAGTGGATCTTACGAGCTTTGCCGTCTGTGCCAGAAGTCAGCATGCTTGTCTGAGTGCTTCATTGAAAAGACTAATCACTTACACCATCCATCAACGAGGATCTTGGAACCATCGGCAGCAGTGATTGTCTTGGGGTTCTTGAGGGTCTGCCATGGGAGCTGAGGGAAAGTTTTCCGAGAGACCATGGTACCACGCTCCTGCTGACGGAAACGGTTCTTCTGGCTGTTGGTTGTATCCCAGACCCAGTAAACAAACAGATATGCTGCATACAGGAACACCAGGAAGACACGGTTCCAACGGTAAGTAGCGGGATCATGGCTGGCAAGGTAGATCGTGCAGTGACAGTAACTCAAGGGCACACCGGCCAAGTTCCAGAAGATGAGCATGAAGCCCCACTTTTCATAATACATGTCCCTAAGACGAATTAGGCTCTGGCTGTGATGGCTATGGCTAATCCAAGAGCAGGACATGAGTGGAAGCTTACCAGGTCGACACGATACACTCTTCGCCTTTGCAGCAAGCATTGGCGTACAGGAAGTGCGCCATGAGGAGGAACCCAACTTCTCCGGAAACATAGCCGTAGACCTCGTACTGCCGAGCTGCAGCACCTAGAGAGATGAAGAAGAGAATAAACCAAGGAAGGCGAACCTCGAAGAACATCTTAAAATCAAGAATACCGAACATCCTAGGATTGAGCTCCGCGCCCATGAAGAAATCATAGATAGGATACCCGGTCATGCGATGTTGCGCGCCACGAGCCAACGCAGAGAAGTATGCGACGAAGGACACCAGGAAGCCGGAGATGATGGCGACGCTCAGAAGAGGCCCGAACTCGTCGATGACAGTGTACAACTTGAAAATTCCGGTGAAATGAAGCACACCAGCAAGAGCAATGCTGGTGTAGAAAGACCAAACGCCGGAACAGTAGTAGGGGAGCTGCTTTCCGCCGAGATGCGGCAGAGCACGGCCCATGACAGTCACACCAGGGAGAAGAATGTAGCATAGACCCTCGAAGACGAAGAATACCCAGTAAATGATCCAAGCTCTGAGCGAAGGATAAGCGCCTTCATAGACCAGATGGCCCATGTGTGAGAAAAATTCCGACATGCTCTGGCCTTCCGAAGGACGGGGAAACTTGCCATCATAATAGACGGCACCAATCCACATGTAGTACATCAGCAGAGGGAACCCAATCATCATGGACAGCACTCCCCAGGACCCTCCAAACTCGAACTCTCCGCTGTAGTCAATCTTAGGATCCTTGCCCTCAACCCAGCCGTCAATGACTCGTGGCTTCTTCTCCGTCGAACCATTGGCGTGTCCATTGGTGTGTCCATTGGCACGTCCGTTCTCCTTCCCTTCTGGCGCATGTTCGGTCTTCACCTTTGTAGAAGGACGTCTCCGGGTAGTAGACTTGGATCGCCCGCTGATTTCGGTCGCTGAATCGGACACGTCGTCCGCACTGGTCTCTGATGCTAGAGCGACGCTGCTGCGAGTGACTCGTCGGCCAGGGGTCTCGACGTAACCAGGGCGTTCCAATTTCCTACTCGGAAAATAAAAAAATTAATTAGATTGATAAACGCGCGGCATTGTGTATTGCCAAAAGGAGAAGAAGCAGGCTCAGTGAGCGTTCAGGGGCCAGCAAGCTTGTTGTCGCAAAAGGTGGGTTCCGGTTTCTTTTTTGCGCGCTCTCCTTTCGTCGCACAGGGAGCAAACCACTTACTTAGGGGTTTTCCCTGTTTGGGAGCGTGTGACAGTCATGGTTTTCCTTTCATGAAATTGTCGCAGTTAAGAGGCAAGCAATTGAGTAGATTTTATCTAGTGTAGAGCAAGAACCGAGAAGATCGAGGAGGAAAGGGGAGAGAGGGAGAATGTTTTTGGGGGGGTGGAAACAAGAATTATTATTTACTTGGGGTTAGATTGCGACCAAGACTAACCAAGATACCACAACAACTGGGGAAGAGAATGGAGATAAGATCGTCCATTGCACTGTGGCCTCTTCCCATGGATAAAAATGTGGCAATAATGTTACTTCAGATTCGAATCATGCGATGAATGGGGGTAAAATATCACTCAATGAATTCATACAATGCTTTATGTTATATGTCTTGTTGAGCATCGAGTCCATGAAGTCCCTCAACGCTTAATGACTGGTGCATTCCATACCATCTTAGGCTAATAATAAAAGCACTTGACAGTAGTAGAAATATCTGCAGTCTAGAGCTCAAGGAGGATGACGAATACGTAGAAATGCAAGGCAATCAGAGGTTCTACCAATCCTCAGGCGACCAAGTGTACTACTATCTACCTGAGGTTTGCGCTTAGTAACCGACAGAAACAGTCACTTCAGGTAATCGAAAAATCCATATCTTTATTCAGGATCTATTTCAGGAGGGCAATTGTATATTTCCGAGATTGTTGAGATCTTCAAACCGTCGAACTCCACGCCATGCTCCAACAACAAGAGAGAGATACACGCCCGTAAGACCACCTGCACTCTCCAAACAACGGTTCCCTTCCAAAAACACCGTGAATAAGAAAGACCTAAAATGAGCAGGAAAAATGAAAGAAATGAGGCGAATGTGCTGCTATACAATGACAGGTATTCATGCTCCTCTCTGAATGTTGGTTGACATGAGCGTGATCTTCTTATTCTTCTTCTTGCGTCCACCACCACCAGCAGAAGAAGGTTGGTTTCCTTCCAGACTCGTCTGAGCCAACAACTGCCTTTCCTGGTGAGCCAGTAATTCTTCTTCCCAGTCCTCGCGCCAGCCGTCATGGCGAGTGGGTCTCGAGGGAAGTTCTGACGACTCTGAGATTGATGGTGCGACGGTAGTTCCCCAAACAGTACGAACTCCGGGAGGAGTTGTCGACGGTGAGGCTAAGGCGCCAAACTGCGAGGACGGCCGAGGTGGTGATGCGGACGACGAGCCAGCGTCGAAGGGCGGAAAGCCGGCAGCCGTAGGGTCATTGGACAATGGCTGGAAATCTTGATCGGAAAACGGTGAATCACTGATGCCAATGCTGGGTCTCCTACGGCGAGCAGCAGCCCAGCGTTTTTCCTCCTCTTCCTTCTCCGCGCGGAGTCGTTCCTTCTCTTCGCGTGCTTCTTTCTCCTTGTTACGCTTCCTTCTTCTTCCAGTCTCAGCGCTGAAGCGCTCCAATATTTCTGGAACGACCACATCTCTCCAATCGCATTCGAGGAAGTTTACCTCACATCCTTGCGGAAGATGGCCTAAATACTTGACGCGTTTTCGAAGCTCATCGTCAACGATATGTCCGCTTGAGATACGCTCGACGCGGGGGAGAATTGTCGCTGGAAATGTAGCGTAATCTCCAAAAGCAGCCTTCAGTATGCGAATATCCAACGGAGACAGGTAGAATTGAGGAAGAGCCTGATAGAAGTAGAAAGGATGGTCTGGTGGGTGAGGTCCATTGCCTTCCCGAGTCCGATCGCGTGCATGAGGGTTATGGCTATGACCAGCATATTTCTGTTTCAACTTCGCTTCCGAAGTCGAGTCCAACTGCGCATTGGCCACAGCCTCTGCCACGCTGTCTACTTCACTAATCGTAGCCGGAGTAGCAGCGCCCACACTTGACGATGAGACGGACTCAGCTGACAAGGTCTCTCCCGTCTGAATAGCATCCGGTGGTGACTGCGCCGGGACGGCTTCCATGAGTGACTTGTCCGTAGCAGCTTGTCGCTGAATATCGGGCGGATTTCCAATCCCTTTAATTTTTGCTTTGGCATCGTTGATGGCGGCAATGGCTCTTTTGGTCCACGTAGTGTCGTCACCAAATAAAATCTCATCCTCAGCTTCCTGCCTTCGAAGATCTTCCACTTCTGCGTCATATTGAGAGATCATGTAATCTTCTCCACCTTTCATAATTCGAGCGTAGTCCGCTACCTCCGCTGCATGGTACCACGGAACATCCTCGCCGGGGTTGAGACTCTCTGCGCCATCGCGCGGTAGCGCAAGGGTGCTGCCCGGATCTCGCTTCACCAGTCGTAGCACCACATCACCGCCCTCGACAGGGATATCTCCTTCTTGTCCACGAAACCACCGTACAGGTCGGGTCTCTGAAATGTAAATCGAGTCCCAACAGATTGGGCACTTCTTCCAGCGAGCCTTCTTCTCAGGAACGGGAGTGTCGTCGTCCGTAGAGTGCATATAGCGAATCAGGCACGGTAGGCAGAATATATGACCACATCGAGCCATTCGAGGTGCTACTGGCGTAGATAAACAGATGGGGCAGCTTGTAGATTGGGTTTGCGCCGAGACCAGAACTTGTAAGACCGAATCCCAGTCCAGATGAACATCGGCATTCGCCGCCTGCGCATGATAACTTCGAGTGGGATTCACAATAAACCGGTAATTTGCGTGAACATAGCGAGCTTTATCCATAGCATGGTAACCCGAGCCTAATCCCCACGAAGCATATCGACGGCTATTGCGTGGTGGCGGCTGGTATTGCGGGCGTGGAGGTAGGGAAAAGTTCATCAAATGCGTGATGGACGTTTGTCCTTTACGACTCGTTGTCGATCTCATGACGGCCTGAGCACCAGAATATCAAATCTTAGTTTTCTGATCAAAGACCTGAAAAAAGAATGATTGCTTTTGAAGCACATACAGTTTCGCTGTACTCGTCATCATCCAGTAACCGAGGACGCCTCTGCCGCTTGTGATGGCTCTTCAGAGCCTGGTTATTTCTTGGAGAACTCGAATTCCTTGATGCCAATCCTGCTCCGAAACTACCAGAACCCCCAGTCCGCCTCTGAGAACCGCTATCGACAGCAGGAGTTGAGTAAAATGCCGCGGAAACGGGCTGGCTAGGAATATTCACGACTTTTGAAGAATTCGGCACTTGACCAGGATTGGACGACATCTCTCAACCCGAATTCGATGATGATGGCCGGGCCTGATTTCCTATGGCGGGGGAGCGCGGATAGGAAGTAGTGTATGAGGGGAAGAGGATGGAAGGCCGAGACTGAGCCACAGCACGAGAGAGATCAACCCTCGATGTGAATGCAGATCATAGGACATGCACTCAGCTTGCGATGACACCAATCAGAGGCCCCAAGGCTAACACGGGGAGAGGAGGAGGAGCAACAAGTCCTGATCCCTCTCCTGTCGGGGGGAGAAAGATGAAGAATGAGGAGGAGGGGCGAGTATGTCATGTCTTGGCAGCCATCGAGAGCCTCAGGCACGTGCCGCCCGCCCAAAAAACAGCATCTCATCTCAGCTCCAAATCGGCCTCTCCATCGCTTGGCCTCCTCGCCTTCTTCCGTTGCGATCTGCGCCTCTTTGTGGCATATTCCTTTTTACTGCATCTCATTCGTCGCCTTACTGAGATTAAGGTGTCTCCTCCTAGGTAAGTGTCTCAGATCATCGATCCTACCATCTCTGGGTATCCTGACCTGACAGGTCCCATTCAGGTCCGGACACAAAAAACGAGACATCAAGCAAAGAGACCTCCGCATTTATATTTGCCATTTCCGCCTTCGAGCTTGTGATGGCCGTATAGACGGGTTCTGCTCCGTCAGCTCTCTGGTCCACCTCGCTTCGTGATTCTTATGGCTCCCATTGAGGCAAAGCGTGGCTGAACAAGTCGAGGCAACTTTCCGACGTGCCTGGACATGATGAACCATCATCTGCCCGCAATGCCCCATGGGCAGCCACCCATGCCGCCTCCTCGACGACAACAAGATCTGCCCTATGCTGGAGGACCGCCCAACATGCGCTCTGCGCCCGCCTATATGGGTTATCACCCTCACATGAATGGCCATCCGCCTCCTGCTTACTCACCGCAACAATATGGTCATTGGTATCCAGCGTATCCGCAGATGCAGCTTCCTCCACGACCATTCCAGCCTCCATATGCGCCAATGATTGTCTCTTCGTACCCTCATTCGCCGCCTGTCATGGCTCCATCTCACATGCCACCCCCGTCGCTTGCAATGCAGCCTAGGGCCGCGACTCCTCTTCAATCTACCATGTCTCCGCCGGTCGGACCGGTGCCTGTCCCATTAAACATGCAGGCTCAGTCTCCTGCGGATATTCCTGTTCATTTCACACCCAGTCCTGTTGTGTCGTCGCCCTCTGCTTCCGCGCCTGTGATACCCGCGGCCCCTGCTCCGAGTGAGCCTTTCCGTGCTCCGGTGAGTGATTTGACCCTGGCCGGCTTCCGATCTCGGATGTTTTTGCTGACCAAAAGATCCCAGTTGCCTTGGCTCTCGGTACCCGACTGTCCCTTCCCGGCCAGGACCCCTCACAGACGTCGAAAGGGTCGCAATTTACAATCTTCATCTGTCTCGGTCGAGCTGCCTTCAAAGGAACCGCAACTAGTTAAGCAGGGAGAGAAACTAGATGAAGAGAAGCGGGTTGAACAGACTGTGCAAGAACAATCAGAACCCCAGACTCCATCTCTATCTGCTGCTCCTTCGGTTGCGGATTCGACTCAGCCCACGACACCGTCTTCAGCTGTTGCGTCCACAACTGCCCGCCCCCAGTCACACTCGAAAGGCTCCAAACCCACCATTCCTGTAGTGCCTGTTTTGCCCGTCGTCCCAAGCCCTGTAGCCCACCGGCAGCCACCCAAAGACGACGCGAGTCGTGCTCCTGGGACTCCTAAATCAGCGACAGCCTCTGTTATCTCAGCGAACGAGACACCAAGAGAAGATGCCGCTGAAGAGGCAGCCAAAGCAGCTTCGCCTCCTCGTGCTGCCCCTAAGTCTTGGGCAGACCTTGTTCGAGCAAAAGGAGGCTCGAAAGTCTCTGGCCAAGCTGGTGCTCACTCGGTCGAGTCTAACGGCATGGTCATGCGCAAGAGCGAATCCCTGGCAGATGTACTAACCAGCCTTGGGGAGGATGTTTCTCAGTATAGCGACAAAATCGCCTTTCTAGAACCGAGAGGGCTTATAAATACTGGAAATATGTGTTATATGAACTCCGTAAGTTGGCACGCGGTCTGATCTGCTGTTTCACATTTACTAAATATCTGAGAACAGGTCCTTCAAATTCTGGTCTCTTGCATACCGTTCTATCAATTCCTGGATCATGTCGGCAGACGAGCATCACATAGCGTCCAGAGCGCATTTCCTATGGTTGATGCTATGTCAGTTTGCCCTACTTACTACTTTCGTACGACAATACTGACTTCGTGTCTTAGGATCATGTTCATGAGAGAATTCCGTGTCATCGATGCTGCTGATTCGGAAGAACAGTTGAGGCTTCGGCTGAAACCTAATGAACTCGAAGAATATGGCGAAGCGTTTACTCCGGACTTTGTATACGAAGTGATTCGACAATTACCACGATTCCGGGACATGCAAGTAAGTTTTGCTTTTCACACAGACTAATGAAGTGATTTGCTTATCGATTATTCTTTTATTAGCGAGGTCACCAGCAGGATGCTCAAGAATTTCTGGGATTCCTTCTGGAGGAAATGCACGAAGAATGCGTTCGAGCTGCGAAAAACCTGAGCACGACGAAACCCGCGGCTTCAACGTCCGCTGAATCGATTGATAAAGAGGAGCAGTCCGGCGATGGGTGGCTAGAAGTGGGACACAAACAAAAGGCTGCAGTCACACGCTCTTCCGGTCACGTCGCGCAGGAGTCCCCAGTCACCAGAATATTCGGTGGCAAGATCAGATCGGAGTTCAAGGTACCGGGCAACAAGACTTCCGTGACCTTGGAGCCTTATCAGCCTCTGCAGCTTGACATTGGCTCCCCCGATATCCACAATATCGTCGACGCTCTTAAAGGTCTAACCAAGCCGGAGAACATCCAAGGTGACTTTAACTCTTCACGTGGTCCCAACGTCACTGCCACAAAACAGATATTCATTGAGAATCTACCACCTGTCCTTATTCTCCATCTGAAGCGTTTCCAGTATGACAGCGTGACCAGAGGTACGCAGAAGATTTGGAAGAAGATTGGGTATCCCCTGGACCTGGAGATTCCCCGAGAGGTCTTTCCTCCGAACAAACGCAATATTATGATGGCCCATGGTGGTCTGCCCAAATACCGCCTGATTGGTGTCATCTATCACCATGGTAGAAACGCTAGTGGCGGTCATTATACGGTAGATGTCCGCCGTCAAGACGGTCGCGAGTGGATTCGTCTCGACGATACGGTCATTCGCCGGATCAAAAGCGAGGATGTTGCGGAAGCCGGCGGCGAGGAAGATCCTAAGGTGCTTGCTGCCGCGCTCGAGCAGCACAAGCGAGACAATATCTCCAACGCTAACATCTTTGGTCATATTGACCAGGATGATCAGGAGCAGTCTGACAATGAAAGAGGCTGGAGTCAAGTGAATGGAACAAGCACGGGAGGCCATTCGAGCAAGAAGTCCACCTCAGCTGTTCTGAACGGGGCCTCTGCCGCTGCTTCGGGAAGTTCTTCCGGAGTCAGGACTCCCATCGGCCGATATGGGTCTCGTGACAACAAAGTGGCATATCTTCTCTTCTACCAACGTATTGCATGAACGCCAACCAGACATTGAAAAGCATCGTTGAGTTCCAAGAGACGGAGGCGCCCGCGGCCTAACGAAGATCCCAATAACGAAAAAGTAAGACGCCTCTGCCGCCCGCCTTACCATCATTTTGCCAGTGTGCAATCCTAATCTTTCAACTCTCGTCCGTCCTCCGAATCACTTCCTCTAACTGCACGCCTGATTCGTTACATCGATGCGACCTACCATGCTTGGGCTTCTGAATTGTTTGCTGACCTCCCTAGTCTCTCTGTCGGCTGTACATACGACCCGACATTTGTCTGAGTACCCATCCGCAGTTCATTTGTCATGAGTCGAACTGTTCATAAAGCGGATGTTGTTTGAGCGAATTATTCGAGGCATATCGGCTAGAGGAAGCAATCGTTTCCTTCATCCGTCCACACTTTCCTCAAGACTTGGCTTAAATCTGCAATATCAGCACTTGATTTACTTGCTCGAATGACTTTTCCATGATGAGCGCCTCGCATTCGATACCTGTTTCTTTCCGGCATCTCTCTTCTTCCCGATGATGTTCGTCACGACTATCTTCCTTTTTTCTTTTCACCATGTTTGTATTCGCAGTGCTGTATCTGGTGGAATATTTCTCCGGTATATACCCCCATTTTTTTTTCGCATAGCTCCACATTTGGTTTTGCCTTGCGGACAAAAACGGGCCTTTTTCTGATATGTGGCGTGGATTGGACTTATGACGACCCTACGAATCTTCTTACCCATAGACATGTTGATCGAGAGGATGCGTGGCTTTTTCTTTTCGGCTGATCAGGCAGACATTCGAGCGGAGGAGGTGTGCACGATCGGGATTACTGGCGGCTGTAAAGGCCTGGCTCTGGTGGGATGGTCGCTGGACTGATTCTCTACTTCTTGCCTCGGTAGGCGCTACATGTAACCTTTTCATGATGGAAATATGAGAACATTTGCTTTCATGAGGGGTGGCTTTTCGGTGCGTGTCTCAATTGACGACGATGACGATGATGATTTGATGGAGAGAGTGGTGGTCAAAGCGGGACAAAAAGGATGGGATGGGAGTTTATGAAGATCACAAAAGCATGTTTTAGGAAAATCTAACACATTTCCTTCTAATCTGCTGAGCCTGATGTGTAATATGTATCGTCTGTGCTATATCGACAAGGCGTCCAACGAAATTTGACCACTATGCATCGGGGTATTTATCTTCAAAAATGAGCCAAAGCGGAGAAATATAAACGCAAAAAAACCGCGCGACATCTATCAACAGTTTATCAAATGCTGAGCCGATTTATGTAATGCAGATTGGCAAAAGCATCTTTAAGTGTCTAAGAACAGACACCATCGGGGAACGAGAGTCCAGGCTGATATCGCTGGAAGCAATGGATCCTTCTCAGATCATTGTCTCTCGACAGGCGGAGCAGCAACAACGCCCGTTTCAGGATCATGGATAATGAGGTTCACCGGTCTAGAAGGTTCTTCGGTATTCCCTGTCCCGATCTGCGGCTGCTCCGTAGAGTCCGTCGACCTAATCACAGATCGACCAATCTGGAAGACGGCAGGTTCCGGAGGTTCGCGCCCATTGCCGCGTTTACGACCTCGGTTCGCAGACGCGCCCCGGGTGGCAGTGCTGTGGGTATGGCTGATATTCGCGATGGGGACCGGATCAGGGTCCGTTGGGCTGCTGCTGCTAATAACGCTGGAGATGGTCCGAGGAAGATGATATCCAGCTTTGACCAGTGGAATGGAAAGTCCATGAACGATCTGACAGCAAGTTAGCGACGATTCCGCCGGGTGAGGCGTGCAGACTTACGATGCTGCATATAACTAGAAACCAGACAACCACGTCAACGGCTTCTGAGACTCTCTGCGCATCCTCACGGACTTTGCCGTCCACCGTGATTGTACGCAGATATTCACGGGTCACTGACAGGTAGAAGATGGCTCCAACCCCGATAGGTCCGAAGAAACCCACAAAGCCAGCTTGAAAGAGATGCTCGATCTGATGAATGTACTTGTGCATAGCGAAAATGATCGGCATCCGGCGAACAAGTAAAATCAGAATGCCCAGGAATATAAGGCGGTAGATTGGAATGATGCCGTTGTTCAGGAACGAAGACCATGGACAAACAGCGCCAAACCAGATGAATACGGCCAAGTTAAGAAGCATATCAATAGTCGGTTGAAGCGAGTCATCCATCGTTTCTAGGCGGAACCAATCGCTGACTGCGTGAGTATAAAGTATGCTTGGATCTGTCGACGGGGACTTACTCCTGAGTGAAGACATTTCCGGCAACGAAGCAAGCTAAAAGATCGTCGGTCCCAATCATGCCACAGGTCCCGAGAATAAAGAGCTGTACAAGATTAGCAATTGAAGGTGCTTCGAGGTGCAGCGGTGCCAAACATACTGCAAGCGAGATGGCAAAGACGAGAAAACTTTCGCGATCAACATAACGCTTCTCCTCGGCCCAGTGAAGCAGCTCCCTGGAAACCCAGCCGACGGCGATCCCGTACACGACGCTCAAGATTACTGTATAGACCCATGTTTCGTAGAACCAGAGGCCAATTGCCTTGCCAGCACCTCCACTATAGCCCTGACCATCCATTCCAATGTATTTCAGGAGGTACAATCCGAAAAAGAGAAATGGGTAACCAAGCCCATCGTTTGCTCCCGACTCGGCAACGATGATTCTCTGCAGAGGACGGGGAACATTTTTGTCGGCGAATTTTCCCTTCACGATGGAGTTGGACAGGACGGGGTCGGTTGGAGTAATACAGGCACCAACTATGAGCGCGTGGAGGAACTGAAAATTGGGAATCATAGCCCAGATCACCAAGCTGCTACACATCCACATGGCGGCCATTCCTGGACCCAGGAGAAGCGACAGGCTCTTCCATTCTATCTGCAAGTAGCGCTTCGGAAGTTGAATTCCGGCCAGTACCAGCTGGACCCCAAGGACGAGCCTGGTGAAATACAGAGTGATTTCCTCTAGGTTCTGCTCCGAACCTAGAGCATACTCTGTGGGCCTTATGAAATTCGCCGCATGGGGAGAGAAGACGATCCCCGCCAATAGAGAGATTACTGCGTATTGCCCGTCAGTCACAGTGTGCTAATTGCAATGCATTTGTTGTCTTAGAAGGAAGGGCATTCCACGAACATGCTTCAGACAAATAAAACCTCTCCTTGAACAAATAGGACACCAATCCGAAGACGGAGATAAAACCCCCCAACGTCGCACAGACGATGTTGAAGTTGATCAGCGAGAGAGTAGGCATGGATGCTCGTAGCCCCTTGCTTGCAGCTTCCACACTATGCGTTAACTATTGACTGTCAAATCTACCACAAATCGCTAGCCCGGCTTATCGCGCAGAATGCGGCCAAGCGGTGTCACAGTGTGGGCTGGGATTGTTCCACAAATGCAGAATCGCAATAATGATGCTCCAATAAATCAGAACATATAGTAGAGATAGTTGAATCTCATGAATTACCAGCAAGTGTTATTCAATCATAGTAATAATATAAACGAGTTTTCCCGCAATCTTCTTTCCAATCATGTAGATGTTTGCTGGCGATAGGCCTGGTATCGGCACTCTGGGACGCAAGTCTGCCTGCTTGAACGAGGAAAGATGGAGGACGTTGCAAGCAACCATAAAAGCTCAGCCGAAAAGTAGAGGTTTCAGTCCACGCAGGATCAGGGAAAAAGAGTAGAGATGACTATGACTGAGGGGAAGGATTCGAAGAAGAAAACATCCGCCAAGAAAAACTTTCGAAGTGGGGTGGAAGTGGCGGCGAGCGAATCACATGGTGGAGGAATGACCGGTCTCGGAAATAGTGGGAGTATTCAGGTTTCATAGCCTGTGAGGTTGGATTTTTTGGTCATGCCTAAGATAACTGACAAACGAGATAAATAGACACAGCTACTTAAAGGATATATGATGTTCAATTAACTCAGTCCATTGTCGCATACTTCCCTTCGTGGGAGTATCACGCTGCTGTGCGAAATGTTCATCCAATATGCTCAGCCGAACTCCAGAGCATGGACGTGTTCACAACATGTTTCTCAGGTATACAAGCCTAGAAATCTTCGTCAAGAACCTCATCCGGGATATCGCTTGCTGCTTCCAGACCTGCTGCTTTCTCCGAAACCCCCCTTCGAGCACCACTAACTGCAAGACGGTCAGCAGCTTCGTTGCCCGGATCGCGGTTATGACCCTTGACCCATTCAAACAGGGTCTTCACTTTGAGCTCATTGCGTTCCTCGATCTTGACCAAGATCGACTCGATCAAATCTTTATTCTCGACCGGCTTCTGATCGGCAGTCAACCAGTTATTCTTTCGCCACTTGACGAACCATACAGTCACACAATCTATCGCATAACGACTATCTGTGAAGATGGTGACGTCCCGATGCCGAGGAGCGATGTCCAGTGCTCGAAGGATTGCAGTAAGTTCCGCACGCTGATTAGTCTGCCGGTTGCCTCTTAATGGCTCCGAGACGTTTCTGCTGGGGAGAGGGCGTGTCAGTGAAATCCCCAGGTCATTGCAGTTTAGCGCAAAATCTATAGAGAATGCTGAGGACAAACCTTGTATCTCCGGGCCCAAAGAAGACTCCGACGCCTGCCGCTGCCGTGTCTCTACCGTTCTTCAGCGAACTGCCGTCGGTGTAGATGCGCAACATCCCAGGAGGGCCAGTCGGCCTCGTCTTGGTTGCAGATTTCTGTTCCTTGGTTTTGTAAACAACCTTTCCTGTGGCCGGGTCCAAAAGCACATTGGGATCAAATCCATCCTCCGCACCTGGTGGTAATGGACCAGTGCCCGGTTCCAAGGTGTTCCCTTGCTCGTCCTTTGGTAGCTCATCCACAAGACCTGGTGGTCCGGGCAATGTCCGCGACGTAGCAGTACCTCCGGCAAAGGTAGCTCCCGCTCCCTGTTCCATTCTGACGAATTCCTCCGCCTCTTCTCGCGTGGAGAATTTCTTGTAACGCGGGCGTGCAAACCCTTTGATCTGTTCCTGCGCCTTCGCCCAATCTGTATATACACCGGGGACACGTCCTCGCTGGATGCCGTAGAACCTTGTTGGCTCCGAACTCGAAGGAGTGGCACCACGGGCACCTGGAAGCTGCGTCCCTGTAAGGAAAGCATTTGCTTCCTCGTAGGTTGGAAAAGCTTGAACTATTGGAGACGATGAATATTAGCTCAAGCTGCGCACTTAGCAGGGCAGATAATTCTTTCGGCACTTACAGACCGCCCCTTTGTACCCCGTCACTTGAGTCAAGCAGTCATTCCATTCGTAGTAGATGCCAGGCTGATAGCCCGCCTTGACCGCATAAAACTTCCCCGGTGCGCTTCGCTTTCTCTTGGTACCTGCTGTTGCCGAGGCATTGGGCTTGAGACTGGCGGAAGTCTTCGCCGCAGGGCCGGGACTAGGCGAAGGGGTGGTGTTGTTGTTCATCGCGTCGTACAGAGGCTGCGGAAAGGTCGAAAAGGAGCGACAGGATATTTCGTTCGAAAGCAGTAAGCTTGAATAGACTCTAGTTGGCAGTGCAGCAAAGCTTCGAGATACGATGGAGCAGGATCGAGGGACGAGAATGCTTGATCTGCAGGTCGACGGGGGACACCGGGGCCCCAGCTTTGAAGCCGAGAACTTGAACCACAGGATAGGCGTGGTGGATAGAATAAATGCAGAACTAATCACAATGGCATGAATTTTCGTGGAACGAGAAGCCTTCAACAGGTATAAACGATGAAGGTTGAGGTGAGGGGGTGGAGGGGCCTGACAGTGCGAGAGAGGGGGGGGGTGTCCGGCTTGATGGTGGAGGTTTTGGGGGCAGAACTTCCTCTTCACCCCTCTCTTCTTTTTTCCATCTCGATATCTGAATGACTCGAAGTCTCTGTCAACGTTAAGGTATTAAACTGAGCCATGAAGTAAGCGGCTTGGAGTATCAGCCTTCTGTCCTTGATTCAAGAGTGAGATGTTGAGGGAAGCTTCTTAAACAGCTTCTGGGCCTATATGGACCACCGAGTAGTCTGCTACTTTCCTCCTCGGGCAAACTGTCAATAGCATAGTCGATCCCAAACACACACAAAATGCAGGGACAGTTAGTCCATGCTAATGGCATACTATACAGCTCACCTACAGCTTGAACAACGAAAATAGTGTTCCCTATCAACATCCCGAAAGGGTGGTTGCACCACTGACGGCCGTGTATATTATATCACGTGACCATATATTGTTGAGCATCATCCAACAACAATCCAGAAATGCAGCCTAGATGCTGCTGATTTTACATAGAATCGTATATCTTTGACATTGGACGGATTATGTGTATTCCTCATTTGAGGTTACCTCTATCGGCTGTCCTAGTTCGCCGGGATTACAGAGGGCGTATATAACAGCTACTCAATGAAGCTACTCAGCGATATGGATCTCATAAGCAGGGATCTCTTCTGGTATAGTGGACGAATATGATTTGTTATATATCCAGTTGAGCATCGTAATTCATATTACGGGAATGGTTGTGATCGTAGTGCCCTTGTCCGTAAGCCTCTTTATGTTTCTCCCAACGTGAGCCCTAAAGGATCTGTATGTCGTTGCCCATCGCCGAGACGACTAGCACACCTTCACACACACGAAAACGATATGTATCTTTTCCCTTGCAAAATCCTGCTCTCGAGCTTCATCTGTGTTCGATGTCCAGACCTGCAGGTGAAAATCCATATCAGCTTTCCAACTCTCCTGCGCAGCTTCACCGGACCCCTTACTGGGGCATTTGAAGCCGGGCAAGCTTCAGAGGTATCTCCCCATATTATGAGATAGACAAAGATATACCTTGTGTTGAGGCGACTGCCTTGTTGAATCAGGATCCTTCCCAAAAGTCAAGACGACGCAGGATACCTGCCCCAAGTGCCTTGACATGGCTACCTGTAAGTCGACTTTCCAGTTCTCCGGATACATCAAGGCAGACTTTGTGGCGAGATTGGCCGTGGAAGATTAACAGGTGTATAGACGAAACAGATCCCGAGATCGGTTTCGATCAGGACGACCCTAAGTACTGGCGTGCCCTCCACGTCAAACTGCACTATGCAATACTTGTAAAGGATGTGGCCGAAATCAAGCGCGTGTTGAGCTTGGGAGCCGACATCAATTTCAAGAACGAGCATGGCTACACTGCGTTGGAGTGGGCGGACCATCTGAAACAGTTGGAAATCGCCAAGTGCCTTCTTCAGAACATGAACGTCAAGTTGCACGGATACGTGGAAATCCTCAAGCATATTCGTGCCAAGCGCCCCATCATTGTG
Source organism: Aspergillus pseudoviridinutans (assembly GCF_018340605.1). NCBI lineage: Eukaryota > Fungi > Ascomycota > Eurotiomycetes > Eurotiales > Aspergillaceae > Aspergillus > Aspergillus pseudoviridinutans. The sequence continues at coordinate 2,822,612 of NW_025091282.1, read as the reverse complement.
CGCGCTCTGCTGGAGATGGGTGTCACTGGCATGCTCGCCAAAAACAAGTGCTACCACAGAGGTTTGATCCTGCAGGCTTGTCGGGTCGGCCATCCGACTATACTCCAGATGCTGATAAACTGCGTTCCCGGCTACATGATCACCGATTACAAACAAGTGTACTTGCAGGTAGCGGCGTCTGAGCATAACGACGATGTCCTGGAGATACTGCGCGAGAGGGCTCGTCAGGAAGAGGCGTGGAGAGAGAACTACTTCAGGCCCAGGGTAAGCCTACCATCCAAACTCGCCATGGGTTAAAACCTTGAAGCTGACTGCAATAGGCCTTTGTGGCTCCGGTTCAGTTACCCCCAAGAGACCTAGAGTACGAGAAGATCTTCGATGAGTACATCAACCCGGATGCGTATCTTCCTTGAGTCAGAGCTGGAGTCCTTTGGCTTGTCGACTTTGTTGGCTCTGTTGGCCTGCTATCTTGGCAGATGGTAGCATCTTTGTTTATCAGAGCAATGATTGAAATGTGTCCATGCCTTACGCAGATATGACTAGCGATTGAATGGAATCCGAGACATTGTATTCGCATATTTGTTCTTCTCCTTCGCATACAGCTGCCAAGGTTGTAGTGTCTGTGGGACGTTTCTAAAGCGAACAAGAGGTGTCGGTATTCTTGGCGAACGAACGTACTTCCCGAAATGGTCCCCGCCGTGGGCTACTTAGATCTTCGTATGACTGTGGGTATTTTGTTGGCTCAAAAGCGCCGTGGGTCGTACTGAGTGGATATTATTGAGTTATATATATAGAGAGAGAGAGAGACAATCATATTTACTGGCGGATATTGAATTTCACCGAGTTGCAAGCAGTGATTAATCCATATCTCGACATCTCCCAGGTTATCTATACACCACGGCCATGTCTGAGAACATAGATCAGGATATCTCAACACTCGTCTTGCAGGAGCTCTCACAGACCCCCTATGAGTGCTCTTCTCTCACCCGGCTCAGCGGAGGAACGGCCAACTTCGTCTATCGAGGTATTCTCGCTAGGCCACTCCAGGATGGGACGAAAACGATTATCATTAAACACGGAGAGGACTATGTTGCTTCCAAGCGAGACTTCAAGCTGACGACAGATCGCTGCGTAAGTCTCCGAACAAGTACGCTACGGCAGTTGTGCTGATCAAAAGCCAAAAAGCTGTTCGAGGAGATAATCCTGAACGCCTTGAATGGCTTCCCCGCAACAACCGAGACGGACACGGACAACAATACCAGCTGCACAGTCAAGACCCCTCGCCTGTTTCAATTTAACCATGACACCAACACACAGGTCCTCGAAGATCTGCCCGGAGCGCTGGACCTAAAGTCTTTCATGCTCCTCCCCACAAACACGCAAAATGTCTCTCGCGAACTGGCCACTTCTATCGGTTGTGCTTTGGGAAAGTGGCTGCTCTCTTTCCATACTTGGGTCTCAGAGGAGTCTCAAAAAGATCTGGTTAAGACGATGGAGAAGAATGAGCTCATGCGCGATCTCAAGTTCACGGTCAACTATGACAATCTCGTTAAGATGGTCGATCAGTTCCCAGCAATTCTGAAAGAAAGCCAGCATATCTTCCGCGAAGTCAGGGACATGGCAGCGGCGGAGCTGGGCCGAAAAGATGGGAAGGGGTTTGGAGTGATCCACGGAGACTTTTGGTCGGGAAAGTAAGTTGATCGATCTGTTTACCTTGAAGAGTTCGCTGGGATTGATGAGAGTAGTGTTCTAATTCCAAGCACCGTATTGGATCAGCAAAACAATATCCCTCTCGTCGTGACGGATTGGGAATTATGTCACTGGGGTGCTCGAGCTCTCGATCTGGGCCAAATGGTGGCAGAGCTCTACCAGCTCAAGCATTTCAAGAACGTCGACGCAGGAGCCTGGCTCATTGAAGGACTGCTTGACGGTTACGGCACGATCGATGAAGATATGGCCTTCCGGATCGCCATCCATATCGGCGCTCACTTCATCTGCTGGGGCAGTACCGTTCCCGGTTGGGGAACCAATGCTCAAGTTGAAGAGGTGGTCAAGCTTGGAAGAGATCTCGTGGTCAAGGGCTGGCAGAAGGATCGGAACTGGTTTCGGAGCGGTTGGCTGAAGTGCTTGTTCACTGAGGCTTAGAGCTGGAGCGACCAGAAAGATAAACCTATGAGCATGATCGACTTCAGCCAGAGGCCTCACCACTGACATGGTCCAGAACATGGGATCGCTGTAAGTCGATTGGCGACTGCAAACAACCTACATTAAGAGCAATCACGGAAATCCGACCATACATCAGCAGAGTCCAGTAGACAACAGACGAAACGGGCAGCGATTGGCTGGCATAATAAATTGGCGCCTATATTCGTATTTGTCTACGGAGTAAGGTTTGGTCGCGGTTCTTCAGCATGCAGCATTTTAAACGTATGGGTGATGGACTGAGTTTGCATTTGTACAGGTCGCGGATCACAAGTATCGAGCAATCATTGAGAGAAGAAAAGGTCATTAAGATATTCTAAACCTAGAGCCTTGCACGGAAAACATTCCGAATGGAATCGAGGCCAGAAGGCCCATCATAAATCTGTTGCTCAACGACTCGGGTATTGATCTAGTCAAGGTCAGTATCGGGCTGAAAGAAAATCCTCAAGGTGCCGACGTCAGACCTGGAGGTTGAGGGAAGGTCAACTTACGTGCTGTGGTCCTAAATCCTCCACCCTTTCGACACCAAGCAGCCGCATGCAAGTCTTGGTTTCGTCGGCAAGGACTGAAAAGATGTCAGTTTACGTACTTCTGATTACTCCTGAGGGTGAAACATACTCTGAAATGTGCGCTTAACACCATCGACGCCACCAGCTCCCAAGCCCCAAAGGGCAGGCCGTCCAATTCCTACAGCTTTGGCACCTAGACAGAGCGCTTTCACTACATCCGTGCCGCGTCGAATGCCACCATCTACCCAAACATCGACCTTGTCGAAGACCTCAGGGCAGTATTTTCGGATCTCTAACAAGGTATGGACCGCAGGAGGAGCGGTGTCAAGGGCTCGGCCGCCGTGATTCGATAGGATGATACCCCTCACTTGCGGAGTGTGAAGCGACGCGATGTAGGCGTCCTCATGTGTTTGGAGACCCTTGAGAACAATAGGCAAATCTGTGTGCTTAGCCAGCCACGGCAAAGTGTCCTTCCACGTGAGAGATGGGTCTGTCCCGGCAAACAATTGCTTTCCAACCCCCCCAGCTTGGCTCACGTCCGGAGTGCCATCTGCGGCTTTGTCTGCCGCTTTCGCAGCGCTGGGAACGGGCATTGAAGCAGCAACGTTGTTGCCTCGCTCGTCGTCCTCCCGCTTACCGGGAACGGGAGCATCAAGGGTGAGAACGATGAACTTGATTGCCTTCAGCTTATTGATGCGTGCCAGCATCGCTTCGCTCTTCTTGCGGTCGATCTGAACATAGATTTGCCATCCAAAGACCTGATCGGGAGCAGCATCCTTGACAATCTGCTCTGGTGTCATGGATGCATTGTTGGAGATGATTTGCATAGCCCCGAAGCTGCGACACGCCTCTGCAATGCCTGCCTCACCTGCTGGATGGCCCAGGCGAGCCATAGCAGCAGGCGACACATATATTGGCATTCCAAGCTTGTGTCCAAGAAAAGAGGTATTCAAATCGCATTTCGTGCAGTCGATAAAGACCCTTGGTCGCAAAATGATAGATCTGTACACTTCGGTATTGAACCGCTTGGTGATTTTATCATCGGATGCCGAGTAGTAGTAGGCCCATGCCTTTTTGCTGACGTTCTTTGTGGCGACTTGCTCAATATCGTCCATGTTGAGGAGTGCTTCCATGGGGACCTGCCCTTTGCTCTCCTCGGATGCCGCTGGGGAAGGCTCTGCCTGTACCTTGGGTAGCGTATCTGGGTTGACGGTTCCTAGCAATGCTTCAGGCTTGAGATTCTCCTCGAGAATGCCTGGAGGATGGATGGGATCGTATTCCTCGGTAGCATCTTTGCCGGCAAGCTTGAGGATGATCTTGGCACCACCAGGATGTTCCGAAAGAAAGTCTGTGACCTGCAGGTAGTATGAATCACGACGGACCGATCTCAATTAGGAGATAAATGCTGATGGAGACATACATCGTACACTTTTCCGTACAAAATCACCCAACAACTGTCGGGGGTATTATGTTTCGCGACTGAGCATTACGATGATATGGTTAGCCGACATTTTGATCAATTGACAGAGCATCGACAAGGAATCCTCGATGGCTGTGTAAGATGTAGTGTACCTTCTGCAGCATCAAATACCTTCCCCATCTTGATAGTATTGACGGAGTGCTTATCACAACTCCTGCGAGTGCTTGAAGATCAAAAAGTATGAACAAAGGAGAAATGGCCAGGACAAGAGAAGAAATGAAAAAGTCGGGGAAATTGTACCCCACAGGCTACTTAGTTTAGCAGATATACATTTGTTGTCCGATGGTTCAAGTTATCAAAGGCACCATGATCGAATTGACGGGGTTCCCGTTCAGTCGTTCGGACAAGCGGCCGACGTGGGGGTAGCTCCATCAATTCCATTGAAAAGAGCACAAGCCTTTTGACTGCTGAAGAAGAATAATGGGGAGAACCGGCGATTGAACATTACTGTATTGGGCAAAGTCGAAAGCCGATGCTGGGGTTCGTGTTTGTCTTGTTTGTTGGCCGCTTAGAGAACGCTCTTGGATTATTGGTGGGAAAATGAGATGAGGACTATGTTGGAACTTAAACAAATAATAATGATAGCATCATAGGAGATTTCAGGGTAGCACGGTGGAAGAAGATACCTGCTCAGATTCGAAGAGTTAGAAGATAAGACCACATTCCATCACTGAATTCGGATGGCAAGGATATCTCGTGTTGAGCAAGCAATTGACAGGGAAGATGATAATCTTCCATATGGGGCCGTCTTTGAAGGATCCACGTGAGCTCCAAAAGTGACGTTTTCTCCTCACGGAAACTTCTGGAGTTCATATCAACCTACACTCGGGACTCAACTTCCAGCTAAAATTGGAGTATCGGGTATCCTTAGAAGAAGGCAAAGAGCTCGATAATAGGATTGGGCAGTCTGAATAGCCCAGCTATTATCAACTCTGTTGCGGTTTGTCGCTCTACGGTCTGCCGTCCTTGTGTCACTTAAATTAGCGGGATCATACAATCCAACCCTGCCTGACACGTCGCTATGTTCGAGGTACGTCTTGAGCATCCCTGGAAATCAGCATACAATTTTCTTCACTTATTTTGGTCGTGTCCATAAGCGTCGTTTGACTTTGTATCACGGCGTTTTCTTGTGGTATGATTCTGACGTGTACCAGCGTCGCGCAGCTGACCGCTATCGTCTCCGGATGCACCGTGCGCGGACGGTCGCTCTAACATCGGATGAGATTGTCGAAGTACGAGCCGCGCAACGGACTTTTGAAGGCGCCTATGTCCGGACAGCACTGTCACAATTCTCATTTGCCCTCGTTGTCCTCAAGATCTTCACCAGCGAATTCTATAGCACCGGAGCTCTCTTTGCCATCTACGGAACGGGCGTACTCATCATCGGTCTCTTCCGTCGACAGCAGGGAAACCGTCAGTTCTTTTCGGAGGTCGGAGATGACGGTGTCCATCGCCACAAATTCAAGACGAGTGGGAATGCAGTACTGGTCCTTACAGCCCTGAGTGTGGCTGCGTATGCGACCCTCATCGCGCTGACCGTGCGGCTGGGCCGATAAGTCCAGGGCAGCGGACAGTAAGGGGCGTCGCGTAACCTAATCTCCATCAGTCCACCTATCTGAAGAACGACGTGCGTCGGCAACTTGGGAGCCCCCTGCGTGACTGCCAAGCGCCAAGAATTCCGCAGAATGCGACTGCTCGCTTCACCCTCGGCCGGTGCTTTTCTCGCAATTTATACGATCGGAGTGGAAGGTAAAGCGACGGGGCGATCACAGAGACAATGGAGACAATGGACTTCCAAGTTGATCCAGTGATGCCACTTGGAACAGCCAAGGCTGCCAAGAAGATGTCCAACGGGACAAAAGCCCAGAAGTACATGCATCACGGCGGACTCAAACACTTAGTGTGATACAAGTAGGCGCGCTGTCATCCCTGCGCAACACGGAAGGATGCACAAGCATGGTCGTTCTGAGCGAGGCTACCTGGACCCACCTTCAGCCTCTGAAAGTTAAGAGGGGCAAGATACTACGAGAACTGGCAACTGGCCAAGCTGCTTGGTGCTCCTGGTAACCCTCGCTGAGCTGCAATGCTGAGTGGTGGACGGAATCTGAGTGAGGAGCAAGGGAGGCATGCAACCTAAACCAATGGGTCGGCAATGGGGCGATTTCGAAATGCTGAATGGCCTGGATTCCTGATGGGGCTGCATTAAGGCAGTCATCTAGACCTTTCGAGCTCGAACTTTGATAGTCCGTTCCCCGTTAGATAACAAGCTAGGCGCTGCTTCATCGGGAGGGTGCGGCGAGCTGACAATCAGATCAGTACCAATCACGACTGCGATGATCTGACATTGCTCCTCGAGTAACTTTACACACTGGCCATAAGTCATCGTAGATTATCATCGGTCGGAAGCTTGAATACGAATTTCGATGGTGAAAGACGGATGTCAATTTGGTCATGCAATTGCGGGCGTACACGCGAAAGTCCGCGGCGATTTTTCCTGCTTGTTAGGATAAGAGCCATCGAAATTGCTCGAAATTGTCATTGAAGCCTATCCCTGGATCATGCACTCCGTACAGGATCAGCCTCTTCCCTTCGCATCCTTACCTAGCCAAGCATTCTGAACCTGCCTGTACATCCATCGCAAGTTCAAGCCAAGCCTTTCCCGCTTTTGTTATGGCCGATTATGCACATGGGTAGATAGAGCGTCACAACACGACAGCCACCACGATTGAGAATGAATGCTTTCCTCTACGCTGTTGATGACTACTTATATTCAGTTCTCACAGCTTTGCAATCAATAAACAAGTAGCTGATTTGAGTAGAGTAGACATTAATTGACATCATTGATACATCGCGGCGGTGATCAGCCTTCCGAAGATCCACTGTCAAGACCCCCGAAGTGACTTCATCGGGGAAAAGAATAGACGACAATATAACTTTTCCCGGTCGCTGTGATAGAGAGAAAACATCCGACCACTATTTTCTTGCTTCTCGAAACTGCCATTCTGATCCATAGTTTGATCACGTTCTGCCCTGTCCTGTCCTTGCCTTGCGACACTGGCTTGCCGGCGCACCCGCATCCAATCAACCAGAGATTCCTGGCCATCCACGGATTATCTATCTTTGAATGGGGAATTGCCCTTTCAGCTGCAGGTTAAATCTGGACGGTGCACACTCTGTACAATTCGGTGAAGTGACTGTTCTTCACTATCCTTAAACTTCTTGTCCCAGAATTCATTCTCTTTCTCTCAGCAGTAAAATCGGTTCGTCAATAGTCGTGTCGTTCTGTTTGCCGTTGCTTGACTCGTTACCTTACCTGGTATTATTGCTGCTTCCCGCCCACCCACCACTTGTTTTTCCCTCTCTCGTTGCACCCCCTCGCCTCAACTTCCTCTGACTCAGGCCTGATCGATCTGGGGGCATTCCAAGCTTCTTCTCACATTTCTCGCAAGATAAGAAATCCTCATTTGTTAGCCACAATCCTGAAACCTCATCTTCGTCTTATTTAAGTTTCCTCTCTTCCCCTCCCCTTTGCATCCCTGCTGTACTGCGGGGATGGCACAGCAACATTCAGACATTGCGCGTTCCGCGATCATGACGTCGGCCTCATCGCCTGAACATCAGCGAAACGGTGTCACATCAAGTGGAAACTATCATGCAGGTTCTAATAAGCTCGGGACGGGGAAAGACGCCAGTCTTATGCCGCCGAAGACTCTAGTCGGACGAGCGCTAGGGAACGAACTGCATTCCGATGCCCACAAGGGATCGCATGTGTCTAAGGACGGTGTCGGGTTCGCCCTAACAGACACTCCGATTTCTACCGCACCTCCGTCTCCACAGATGTATGTTTCTCTTTTCTTTTCCTCCAATGATTCCCTATGATTTGATGGCGTTTCTCTTCTTGTTCTGGACCTCGGGTTATTTCGAATTCTAGATCGTGCAGATTGCAGCCCAAAAGCAACTTTGTTTGGGTGCCTGATCGGCAGTTCTCGTGGCAGGTCTATCATCCCCCCGAACATACCTTGCTTGTATAGCCGAACTATGTTTCATTGCCTCATGTCGTCCTAAGACTGTCTGGTCATTTGCTTTTTATTTGTCTCGGATCATAGCATAGTTCTTCAATCTGTTTTCTCCGTCTGGATCGAGTCTGTGAGAACGTTCGTACTGACAATAATGCTGAATGTAGCAATGGCGTTAGCCAGGTGTCGACCCCGAGTCGGGTCCGTGCCACCACTCTCGATATCCCAGGTCTTACTAAGTCCAAGGTGTCTCCCGATGGACGTATCGCTCAGAGAGATCTCGGCTCCAAGCTGGTGATTGTCATGGTCGGCCTTCCTGCTCGAGGCAAGAGCTATGTTACCAAGAAGCTGTCTCGCTACTTGAACTGGCTGCAGCATGATACACAGATCTTCAATGTTGGAGAACGTCGTCGTGTCGCGGCTGGCAAGTCTCCTTCTCCGGCCAAAGCCATGGGCCCTCGTGACAAGCGTGCGTCTGTGCACAAGGATCTCGTGGATTCTGTGCGACGTCTCAGCGTCAGCGTKGGCACGATGAACACACAGCCCTCTAAGACTGAAACCTCGCCTCCCGAGGCTGCTACCTCGCCCCCGGAAATCAGCGGCCTCCCACCACCGGTTGTTCCCGCTAAGATCCTTGTCAATGGGCAAGAACAAGATCCATCTATGCAACAGGAGGGTAGCACGATCATGAATTCTATCGATGCGGGACCGGACAACCAGCAGGCTGGCAGGGAAGCATCGCCGGAGACGATCGATCAATCGGCATCGTTCTTTGACCCACAGAATCAGCGTGCTGTCAAGCTGCGCGAACAGGTCGCCCTGGATACCCTGGATGAGCTCTTGGACTATATCCTGGTGCAGGGTGGCAGTGTTGGTATCCTCGATGCCACTAACAGTACCCTCGAGCGCCGCAAATTGATCGTGGACCACATTCGCCAAATCGCCGGCCCTGAGCTTGGTGTCTTGTTCCTAGAGAGCAGCTGTGTGGATCCCGAGCTGCTGGAAGCCAACATGCGTCTCAAGCTCTCGGGCCCGGACTACAAAGGTCAAGATCCCGTGAAGTCGCTGGAGGATTTCAAGAAGCGTGTAGCCCTCTACGAAAAGTCCTACGTCCCGCTTGGAGAGTATGAAGAAAAGCACAACATGGCGTATATTCAAATGATCGATGTGGGACGCAAAATCGTCTCTCATCAAACCCATGGCTTTCTTTCCTCACAGGTCGTCTATTATCTTTTGAATTTCAACCTCTCACCGCGCCAGATCTGGATCACACGTCACGGTGAGAGTAAGGACAACCAGCTGGGCCGGATCGGAGGCGATTCCGAAATTAGCGAAAATGGGCGCCGTTATGCCAAAGCTTTGACTCGTTTCATCGATTATCAACGGCGTCAATGGGAACAATTACAGCAGCAGAAGAATATGCTGCGGCACTTTCCCCCACGTCCAGGTGACAGTACGCCTCCCAACCCTTCCTACATCCCAAGAGATCGGCCGCGTAACTTCTGCGTCTGGTCGTCAATGATGCGGCGCTCGGTCCAGACGGTCGAAGGATTCAACGAAGATGAGTACGATGTCAAACAGATGAAAATGTTGGATGAGCTGTATGCTGGAGAGATGGAGGGCATGACATATGACGAGATTCGCAAAAAGTATCCCGAAGAGTACGCGATCCGCAAGAAGAACAAGCTGTTCTATCGTTATCCCGGCCCCGGAGGCGAAGGGTATCTGGATGTCATTAACCGCCTTCGCGCTGTGATCATCGAGGTAGAGCGGATGACAGACCACGTCTTGATTGTCACCCATCGCTCGGTGGCGCGTGTTCTGCTCGCTTACTTCCGAGGACTGAAGCGGGATGAAGTTGCCGACCTGGACGTGCCTCTAGGAATGCTGTACATGCTCGAACCCAAGCCTTACGGCGTGGACTTTAAGGCCTATCGCTACAATCCTGATACCGATTGGTTTGATCATATTCCTGGTTTTGAACTGAGCCAGGCCCCCACTTATTGATTCGGCTGATGGAGCCGTCGGCTTGCTATCCTCGCCTTGGGCTTTTCATATTGATCAGTCTTTTGTGCTTGATTTATGACCCCTCCTTGCTATGATTCGGACTTTGCGGTTGCCAATGTCATGATTTTGTGGTGTGACCTTTTCCTGTCTTTTTTTTCATCGACTCTGTATTATCATTGAAAGATGCCTTGTGGTTTCCTTGTTTAGGTGTGTCATGGATAGCGGGAGTCTCTGTGATGAGTTGTTTTTATCTCCAATCAACCGATGTCCTTGTGTGCTCGCATGGTATGGCGTTGAGATGGACTTGTACCTTATGCCATCAGAGCTCAACCCGAACTGATGTTTGCTACAAGTGTGGTCCTTCCAGTCCACTGGCTTCTAGCCTAGCTCTTATGATATGTGATGTGATTTAACCTGGCTCTCTAACGTGGCTTCAGTTTACGCATACTCTGCAACATTACATATGTTCAATAAGCATTCTAGAGACTTCCTAGCTTAAGAGATTTGCTTCACTTTCTCAAAAACCTCCAGGAAGGTCTCCGGCTCATCGGCGCCCTCGATGGCATATTGCCCTTGCACGGTGAAATACGGGACACCAGTGACCAAGCGATGTCGCGCTCGTTCCGCCTCGAGGTCAACTTCCTTTCCTCCTTCATCGCCAGACTCCAGGAATTTTTCAACCTCCCCGCGGTCCAATCCCGCCGCTGCCGCGGCATCAACCAACACCTTTCGGTCTGTGATATTCTTCTCCTCCTCAAAGTAGGCGCGGAAGAACTGCTCAGCGACCCTCGTCTGCAGCCCACCCGCCTTCTCCTCGCTCGCATTCCCGTTAGTCGCCGCCGCACCTCCTCGAGCCCCGGCCTCCTTCTCCTTCAAGCCCGCATACCAAAGCACCCGGTGCGAATCACGGGTATTCCCCGTCCTGCCTCCAAACTTGAACGCGATGCCGTCGGTCTCGCCCACGGCCGCGAGGCGCGAGAAAATAGCGGCGACTCGGCCCTCGCCGAACTTGGAGGCGTAGTACTCGCGCTTGTCCACGCCGGGATACCCCGGGGAGGCCGGGTTCAGATAGAAGGCGTGCCAGGCGAGGGTGAAGGTGTCAGACGGGTATGTGGCTTTGTGGGCTGTGATGGCCCGTGAGAGACGGCGGAAGCCGACGTAGCACCACTTACATGGGGTTAGACTTAGAGGTCTAGGGGACATGAGGCGGTGGTGGGGTATACTGGGTACGTACCGGACAGACGGTGTCGGAGATGATTTGGATGTTGATGTTGGTCATGATGTTTGTTCGAAGTCGAGGGTCAATGGCAGTGGTCCAAAATGAAAGAGAGCTGCGTCCTCTGGATTACAGATTTATATTTATTCTGGTACTCCGTAACTGAGGTAGATATTTATTTGGCTTTGCTTTGATGATGATTTGTCAGCAGCTTCTCTGCGTGCTCGCGGGTCATACTAATCCAATTTGATTGATTTACAAGTATTTGGTTATGCTGTTGATCGCGAGCAAGTCTCCTATCTGGGGAGCATATTCACTTGATAAGCTGTAGCCCTTGCAGTCTTGTCGGTCACTTCTACTGCTTGACATTGCTGATCTCCGCTGTGACATCATCAGCCGAGAAAGCATTTCGGGGAACTATAACTTCTTCAAGAGACAAACCCAAGTACTACTCCGCCTGCATAAAAGCTACACCACCCCCCGCAATGCTTTCCCCTAAGTACAATGATCAAGTTGCTGGCTCCTTTACTGTTGTATGGCGCATCGGCTCTCTCGCCTATAAGCTTAACTTACGGCTGATGCGGCGAAGCCACCCTGTAGTATTGATCGCCCACGAGCTATATCTGGCGGGCGATGACCCATTCCAATAGTCTAATGCTACGCAGACAGGGCCCGTCTAGGTTGATGGCTAAGATAAATATAAGGCCGAGACAGTCCTTCCCGAGCATTACCACAAGACTTAATAATAAGAAAGCTGAGGGAGAGCATATCTAACCTCCTGACGTTCAATGACAGTGGTGGTATCTTCGATGTTGTCCATTCTGGCCCCTTGTTGCCCTTTCACTCTGGTCCCTTTCCTAGATCACGCATGTTACCTGTATTTCAGACTGGCCGTTGGCGGCAGGAGTTTGTTGGTGAATGGCGCTCATATAAGCTGGCTGTCTTGGTACTTTGGCGAGTTTATTTGCTTAGGGCTTTATTCACAGACCCTCTATGGTTATGGGTTGATCCTTTATGGATATTCACAATTCATCAAAGAATCATACTCATCTACATTCACTGGCTGAGCTTTGGTACACCTGTATATATAGAGATGCTTCTCTCCATTTCTGGTCTTCTTCTTCTTCTTCTTCTGATATGGCAACAAGATGTCTTACCAAGATGCTACCGACATCCATGCTCTTATCCTTGCTATATGCTGGTCTCTCATTAACAAACCACTGCTTGGATCAACCCACGTTTCCGTGCCATTGTGTCCACTGAGTAAAAGCTTGCAGAGCTGTTCAGTCTCGCCCAACTTACTTTCTGTGGTGGATTGGAACAAGTCCTCCTTGCCGCGACTCCTCCACCTCTTCGGTGGTTTTTGCATCTTTCTTGTGGTGTTCCTAAAAATGTGTGGGGTGTATATGTCCTTATACTTCAGAAGGCTGGCCATGAGTCCCTCATCTACATCGGATCCTCGACGGCTATGTACCGTGGGCCGCGCACATCTCAGCAGAGTACTGGTCCCTCGACATGTACAGCAGGCGAAGAACGACGGTTACAAGATTGTTCATAAAGCTATGCTTTGTTGTATGGCAATTCCCACTCCCCAGGAGATACCGACATTCCGGTCGCTCATTCATCGTTGAGGCTTGTCTCAGCTGTATGTTCTGGCCCATGCGGCCGCAGCAGAAGTCTATGGCTTTCCGAAGGTTTATGGCCATGGTCCTCTTTTGAATGGAGGGCATTGTGTTCACACAACACCTTCCTGAAGTCCTCGGGAGCGCATTGTACAGATGTCATGAAGCCCTCCAGGAGGTAGTAATAAGGAGGCTTCACGGCTAGTGAAGATCATACGCCAGAACAGCTGGCCAAGATTCCCCGCTTACAACAAAGAGAAGAACAATGGCAAGCAGAGACCTCATATAAAAGCCAGACAGAAGGCAGCTGTTGCTGCAAAAAGTACCACTGCGATGTGTGTGACGTGTCGTGCCGAGACGCGGCGTCCCTCAGGATTCACAATAACTCGAAACGACATAAGAAGAAGACAGAAATGGGAGATGATGACTACCATTGTGCACCTTGTGATATTTCTTTTCGTTTTCTTTCAAATTTTAACCAGCACAAAAAATGCAAGAGCCACATCCAGAAGACATCTTGCTAACTTCGAACCTAAGGATCTAACCACCACTTGACTCAGCTGTATGTTCTGGCCGATGCATTCGAAGTCGGAGAAGACCCATGGCTTTCCTGAAGGTTTATGGACATGGTCCTCTTTTGAACGGAGGACATTATGTTCTCACAACCCTCTCATAGAAGGCTTCCTGGCTAGTGAAGATTATATGCCAGAACAGCTGGCCAAGATTCCTCGCTTACAACAAAGAGAAGACCAAACGTCGTCTCAAGAAGATGGAAATGGGCGACGACAATTTTCATTGCGCTGCTTGTAACATTTTGTTTCATTTCCTTTCAAACTTCAACCAGCACAAAAAATCAAAAAGCCACATCCAGAAGACATCATGCTAACTTCAAACTCAAGGATCTCACCACAAACGCGCGTGCTTGCGAGCGTGCCAAGCGTATTCTCTCTTCTACTGCTCAGACTGTAGTACCATTGTACTAACCACATGGTACAAGGGTACATCATCTACACTGTACATAGGAAGTTAGAGAGATCGGCGAAGATATTATCATACAACCATACATCGTCGTTCTACCATAACACAAATCTCAGCCTCTTCCCCCAACTTTGTTCCAGTGCATTGGCCGGGCAATCTACGGGCAGGTGATCATGTATGCCTTCATGCAATATATCCTGCATCGGTTCGCTGGTGGCATAACTGGGGTGGAGTCCCCGCGTGGTTTTCTACTTCTGGCTTCAGATGACGATGGGGTTCACTACAGCTGATGAGCGGCCAGTTCACTCTCAGCGGCCACATGGAAACGGAGGGTTCTGGGCATAGTTGCCTCAGGAGCTTGAACGGTGGATACCTGTCGAGAACCCATGTAAAAATGCTTAAGCCACGGCTCAGCCCACGGCTGCTGCTAAGCCTGTCACGGTGACTCAGATGGATGCATCTTGCAGGCTATGACTCTGCAGTAGACAGACAGTGGATCCATGGAATCATATACCAGCATCAACTCCCTGGTATTAATGGACCATGCCTAATATATTCATCATTGAACATGAGTTGAACAAGATTCCTATATTTCACTATATTGCACTGATGATTAACTTGGACATTAGACTAATATGCATGCACTAATGCCTTTCATGCAAATTGCTGGGCACATTATCTTTTGATTCGTAGACAGCAAGGACCTCTCTGGGCTAGAATCTATGAAATACCCAGATTCTAATCTATGGAAGGGAAATACCATGTTCTCACTAGATCGCTGGGAGGCCTGAGAGAGCGACTGCAATGGATAAGTGAGCAAAGTGAGCCTAAGAAAAGGACACGCGATGAAGCCCGGACATTAGAGAAACTTATGCAGAGTATTCAGCAACATAGTGAGGAAAATATCAGAGTGTAGCCATATGACCTTGCATGTATGCTATACCCTTCTTGTAAATATTAGCTTACAACCATTATCAGCGTTACAATCACTGGAGGTGCCAAAGGCAGAAGTATAGGTATTTGATAATCGCAATCATTGACAACCATACGCATATGGACCGGGCATATATATGTATCGTATCAGTTACTTTTGGACGTACAGCGACTCAATACAGGTTATCACATAGTCATACTAGCGTCAAGCATTGCAAAGACGAGCATTTACAGTCCTTGTCCACCCTGGTTAACCAACTGCCAGGTGTCCGGATGTTCCACTGGACTAAATGAACCATTGAACATAGAGGGTGTGTCAACATCGGGCTGCTGCTCCCTGATCCTCTTCATAGTAGCCGAGTACTGCTTCGAGTCAGTTTCCGTACTCAAAACCTCCGAACCGATCAGACTTACCTTGAAGGCGAAATTCAGCACCAGGGCAACCGCCAGTCCAATACACACGACGATGGGGCCAAATGTGTTGTCCAGATCACGTCCGCTCCGCTGCCGGATGAGCCGGGATCGCTTTTCATACATGTACCATCCCCAAGCGGCGGCAAACACGGCGAAAAAGGTGTAGACAATGGACAAGGCGCGAGCAATATCGTTGTGTTTGCCCGCAGCATTATACAAACCGAGAGACAGAGAAGAAAGCAGGATGCTGACGTGCAGCCACTTGATAAAGGTTCGCTGGTTGGCAAGCCACACCTTGCTCTCTACACGGACAGGGCCTGAATCCTTGATCCAGGTGACGGGTTCACTCACGCCAGGCGGCAGAACAACCGACTGTCGATGAGTGCGGCTGGATCGCGAGATGGGGAAAGACGGGAAAAGTGCGGCCAAGCGGGACGACGTTATTGGCTGCGTTTCTTGTTGAGCAGTCACCCCGGGCAATGTGCGGCCTTCTCCTTCAGGTATTGTAGGCCTGCTCGGCCGCGATACAGCCTGCGACGGCTGTCTTGTCCGCGCGGGAGAGCCCAGGTCTGAGAACATGGTAACCGGGGATCCAACCAGTGGGCGCACGGTAGGACTTGCTCGGTTGCCCAGGAAGCTTCCGACGACCATATCATCCTCGGCACGCTTTGCAAGCCGTTCCTGTTCTTCTTGAAATGCTATTTCGGGATCGCGTCGGATGTCATTCTCCAGTTCGCTCAACCAGAAGGGGAAGCTATTGACATGGTCCTCAAATAGCTGAGCGACACCGTGGACGAATTTCGAGAAGCGCGGCGCCTCCTTGACAAGATGGGAGACCATGAGATCGTTGACCCACTCGATATGATGTGCGCTGCCCCTCAGTTTGATCTCCAGCAAAGCGTGTGGGAATCGATTGACCTCGCCGGTTCTGATGCCGTTGAAGGGGTATTGCATTCCGCTATCGTCAATATCCCTCCGATGCCAATCGGTCGGGTCACGACACGGGCGTTCTTCGTCCAGCGAATCTTCCCTAATGAGTGCAAGGTTGGTGTCGAGGGAAATTCGAATGCGATCGTCACCAGGAATTTGGAACGCAGTGCGAGTGTAATTGGCCCGAAGCATGGGCTGTAGGTTGTTCTCCTTGATGAATGACTGCAGCTCCTCAACATCCTTTTTGAGTGACTCCGCCTCCGCTGATTCGCCATTATTCATACCTTCCATTCGATGCAGCTGTTTCTCGAACGTATATTTGCCCTCGAGGAACTCCTGCACATGCTTCTCCTTAAGCTGCACTTTCACCTCTTTGCTATAGTCATCGCTGGTCACAATCTTCTTCTCCAAAAAAATGGCGGGCGTGTCCTTGAGATTCCCGGTCCACCGAAGTCTGAGAGACCCGGCCTCAGGGGCTTTGGCTACTTTCTGATTGTAGAGGTCGAACTGCGGGTTGTCGAAGTACAAAGAGGTAATTGTGGGGTCCTCGGGAAGCGTCTCAAAATCTCTCGAGGACTTCGGGTTGTAAATGAGCACAGGCAATCGGCGAAGAATGTGAGTTTTGACCTCCAGGATGTTGTCCTCGTGGACCCAGAATTTGTATGATGAGTACGCATCCTGGCCAAAACGAGGCTCGCCGGCATCCGTAGGTTCGACAGCACCCTCACTCAGGATCTGGCGCACAAAGGAATACATCACCGATATCCTATGAACCAGAGGCGAATAGTCCTCGCTGTTGAAAGGGAGCTGCGATAAACGTACTTGCAGCAGCGGCCGTACCCTGTATCGTGCACCGCGCTTGCGGTCATGCTTCTTGGCAGCTTTGAGAAACCCAGTGAAATTGATGCGACTGTACTTCTGGAGCTCGCTGACTTCTTTGGCAATCTGGTCCAATTCTTGAAGAACTTCAGTAGCAATAGTCTTCCTCTCCTTCTCGTCCACGGTGGCCGTCTCCTGGTCCGCATTGGGTGCCAATGGCAGTAATCTGCTCTCACAGGCAGACGTACGCTCTTTCAGCTGCTGAGATGTCTCAACCTGGAAAGCATTGACCTTGTCAAGCTGCACATTGATCAGTTCCTGGACGAAGGCTTCCTCGTCCTGTTCTGTCCACGGAGACTCTTCCGAGTCACTTGCGTCTTCGGTGACATCATGTTCTTTCAAGAGAACCTTCAATTTGTGATAGTCGATGTACTTCCCGCTCCACGGGGCGTAAATCGAGTTTTTCAGCGTCTTGCCAAAACGCATGACGAATTGATGTGCTGATTTCGGCTAAATTGATGTGACGACGGTTGCAATGCTATACTTGGTCAGAGTGTAAGGGCTTGTTGGGAGTAATTCGGAAGAAGCGTCTCAACAAACAGCACAAGACATAAAGCGCATGAATGTGCTGTCAAAGAACAAAGCAGAGGGGAACAGAAAACCGTCGTAAGGCCTGATGAAAGGATTTTAAACAATTGAATCAACGCTTGAGATCTGGTGGCTGGCCCGCACAGTCTAGCCTTCCTGCTAGTTTCATGAAGCTGTTATCAGGAAGTCCAACGCATGCACGTGCTACTCTAGCCTGATGCGTCCTCAGCCAATCACAGCCTCCATGACGTCGAGCTGTTTCACTGTCCAGGAGGAAAATCGCTGCCACAGGTTGGTAATACAAATACTGGATATTGTCCTTTCATGACCGTAAGTATGAAATGGCAACCCGAGGTACCTAGGTTGATTACCGATAAAGCTGTGGTGATAAGATCATAGCATTAAATACCTGTCGTATGACTCTTCGATTCGCAGTCGACGACGGCGCTCAAGTCCATGAAAAGTCCTTTTCGCACGAATATATTGCAATTTACTCGCCTCTATTCTAGATAGCCCATAGCTTACCATTTATGGCGAAAAATCCACGCAATGGAGTCCACCAACCCCGAGTCAAACCAAGAACCACCGTCGGTGCCTAAATCCCTCCACGCTGCATTAAGAGATCTTCATCGTCGCCCATATCCACATGTTCCCAACCCTCCATCGTGCAAGAAACGTGCTTCAGTAGCTCTGGTCCTCCGAGTACGACCAACATATGCTCATTGGCCCGATTCGCCTTCCCCGCCCGCTGAGCGAGATCCAGCCGCTTCCACTGAACAACGATTGGAGACATTCTTCTCTCAGTCTTGGGTTCAGCATGGAACACCAGAGGTCCTGTTTATCAAACGGGCATCACGCGTGGGGGATCGCTGGACAGGACATGTTGCGCTCCCAGGAGGGAAGCGTGATCCGGAAGATACAGATGACCGAGCGGCTGCAATTAGGGAGGCCTCGGAGGAGGTAGGGTTGAATTTGACGACAAATGACTATATTTACATTGGAAATTTGCCGGAGCGGGTAGTAACCACCAGCTGGGGCTCAGTACCGTACGTTGACGATCTTCATCTTCCAGTTTCCTTCGATAATGCTTACAACGTTATCCAAGGTTGATGGTCCTCTGTCCTTTCGTCTTTTTGTCAACTCGGAGCGATTCGCCAACCCTCAAATTACAACCAACAGAGGTGGCTTCATCGCATTGGGTACCTCTCGAGAGTCTTCTATCACCTTCATCGCGGACTATCGAGTATGTTGATATGTCTCAACGATTCGCAAAGCGGGGCGGGCTCATTGCTCGCCTTATTTGTCGGTCCCTGATGGGGTGGATGGAGTTCGCTGCGATTCAGTTGCGACCAAATGAGACTTTAAATTGCAATACGACTCCGAACCCGGATACTATTGTAAACCAGTCAAGCCCTTCAATCTTCCAAAGGTGGAAGACCTGTCGCTCAACCAATAGCACCGCCTCCGTTGACTCAGCTCGGCCTCTTCTTCTATGGGGACTGACCTTGGGAATCTTGGCCGACTTCCTTGATATGCTCCCCCCGCATACGGCTGTGCGGTTGTGGAAGTATCCTACTTTTACAATCCCTGACTTGCGCTTCATAATCAGCATTCTGACGTATCGTCTCCGAAAACGCAATCTGCTCCATGTGAGGTCTGGGGCTCGGACAATCATCAGTGACACGGCCGTGGACAGCCAAACTGCGGCGTTGCCAGTACTTCAAGCAACCAATACAAAGCACGACCACAACGATGTTGGAATTGGAGGGTTGGGAGTAGGCAGATACTACGGGGCTTCAGACAAAGCTTCCGACGGGAGCACATATGCTGTCGGCATTATGCTCAGAGGGTATTACGAGAAGCTGCGTGTTGCGATTTATGTCTTCCTCGTATGGAGGATTGCCTTGGGCTCCATGGCGGCAGTCTACGCGTGGAAATTTCTTCGAGATCGTGGAATTCGTCGGTGACAACCACTATGCGATCTCCACACGTCGTTTTGTGCAGAAGCGATCTTGTATGGCATAAATTCCGGGCGAATCGAGAACTGGTACATACTACAGTGCATGTCCAGCCCTTCTGGCCGCGAGCCGAGGAGTCATAAGGAGATTGTGGACATACCTATACAACAGATACTGGACATTGAAGCTGCCCTACTGGATAGACCGAGTAGATTGTTATCGCTTCATCAGAGTATAATCAGAATTGAACCAGTGCGGTAGCAATAGCTTTGGCAAATCAAGAGTTGGCACTCCACTTTTGTTATATTGCGTCAACGACCATGCCACGTATTGTTCTGTAAATACGTAATATAATGGGTTCCCCACACCCTCTTTCTCCGTATCTATGGAGGTAGTGCAAAAGTAATGATCATGTGACTTGGTTGCTATAAAATTTGAGTGCTGATTGGCTGCAGACACGTGGACCCTCATATTCCTTTCGGAACCACGCCGAATCTAGTACTAAGGTAAGGTAACTTAGATTGATTGTGCAAACAGACCAGAAGCTCATGCTTATCGCGCCCATTATCAATCACAATCATCAAGAGTAAATAAATCATCGCGACCAATTCAAGAATCAATTCATACCTTATACTTTGTATCGGAACTTTACCCTCAAAAACCTTTTGCGATGGCTGCAACACAGAAGCTTTATCCTCGTGGGACTGTGAAGGGCATTGTGAAAGCACATTCCAACCGAAGCGTGAGCAAGAACGCTGATATTCTGGTAAGCAGCAGGTCAACAGTCACGTTAAGCTCATTGACTGATTTGCCCTGGTGGCTTTACACAGATCTTTCTAGATTATATGCTTTTCATGCAAGAGTGAGTCGGCGACTTGCCCTCTCAGCATTTCCCCGAGCATTGGCTGTTACCATCCATGCCATGTCTTTTACCTCGAGGCACAGCCTGAGATACTTGTATAATGGGACTATGCTGACTGGTTTTAAAGATTGATGCGCGAAGCGTCGATAAGGTCGCGAAAAGCCGGTGAAAAACATGTCTCCCCGCACTCTGTTCGCAAGGTCACAGAGGTACATTGTCAATTGAAATCGATTTCATGGTGCTCTTGTGATGGCTAAAGCTCTTTCTTCTTCCTAGAAAACACTACGGAAATTCAAGGGCTGATCAATTGAATTGCCTTCCAATCGATTCTCTCCAACATCGAACGCATACAATCACCACAGTGGAGATGAGGCTACTCAGCGGCTGGGCTCACAAGGAGACTACCGGAGATCGAGTTCCCTCTTCCCCTACTCTTCTCAATATATTGCAAGGAAAAGGAGTACAGGCGTTGTTATTGTGTTGATTCTTATGATACCCGGGCCGGGCCTTGTGGGCTGAGTTCCACAACCAGATATATGATGGTGCTCTCTGAACAGCTATAGTCACTTGATGAAATAGCCATTGTAATTATAAATACAAAGAGATCATCATTTTACCTCAGTTGTAGAAGTGCGGAAACGGATTGGCCGTCCTTTTAAGCTCTTTGTTTTGCCAGTTAGCTGCAGCAGGCACGCGACAAAGCGGCGAGAGGTTCGGAAGAGTTCCACCCACATCTTTGACTCTTCGGGTCATGACAGCTTAGACCAGATCCTCGCACAACTCTCGTCTTTCTGAATCATTTCCCTTTGCGCACTCCTTTCCTTGCTAATTGATATACCAGAACAAGGCATTTCTTAGCCTTCAAGTTTGCTTATCTATTATCCTTTATTTGAATCACAAATCCTCCTTGAACTTTGGAGGTCATCACTCAGAGCTCCCTCATTAACCAGCTGTCGAACCACACATCTCCACTATGGCAGCTGCTTCTGTCAACAGCCACTCTCAGGCTCAGTCCGAGGCCTCTCCAAGGCCAGAATATGCGGTCACTGCTTCTAAAGCAGATGGGACCCAGGGAACAGCTAACGGCGTGGACGTCCTCGACAACCCTCATTTCAAAGATCTTCAGAGGTATGTCAGCTTTTGAGACTGAAACTTGCGCATCCGTTGCGATACTATACTTTGATTGTTCCGATAATGGAAATTGATAGCATACTTATAGGAGCTTGCGCAATACCATGAAGAAGCTGGTGAGTCGCTCCAAGGCGACAGAGAAACATTGGCTCACTCGCTAACAAGCATTTGGTCTGTTTAGAATGCAACCGCAAAGGTTGATGCTATCATCGCGGAAAACCCCGGTAAATCTCTCGACGAGCTGGTCGCAGAGAAGAAGATCAACGTGGACCAGAAAGCGCAGGCCCTGAAGAAGCCTGCGCTCCAGGCCACCGTCGCTCAAATCGAGGAGCAAATCGCTCAATTCAAGAACTTCGCCAGTCATTACGAGGAGCGCCTGAGCAGCCAGAAGACCGCATTGGAGAAGGCTCACAAGGAAGAATTGGATGCTGTTCGGGAAAAGGTTCGCGCAGAGGCTACTGAGGCTCACCAGACGGATCTCAGACAGCGTCTGCTTAGCCTGACCAAGTTCCTTTGCGCTGCCGCCGCCATGAGGCGCTCTGGTGACGAGACATCCCCCGAGAGCCGTGCATTTGAAGGTGTCCTTTACCAAGTCTACGGAGGCTCCCACGACGCTGTGAGCTCTATGGTCAAATTGATTGACGGAGTAGACGAGAAGGTCGTCAGTGTGGAGGGAGAAACACTTGAAGTCACCTGTAAGGAAATCCTTCATATTCTTTTTGATTGAACTCGATTTGGTTCAGTTGATTAACCCAGTCCCGCTTGTCTAGACGGTAAGGTGAAGCAAACATCCGAGGAGTACGCTCCTGGGGGCCCCGCCGAAGAGGTGACCGCGGAAGCAACTGCAGCCTCTGATCCTACGTTGGCGAACGCCGCCTCCACTGAACTCCAGGACGGCCCTCTTGGCGCCGGTGTTACAGCAGCCAACGAGATTGACGCCTCTGCGCCTAAGGCCGAGGTCCCTCCTCCCGCCCAGACTCTCGTTTCCGACGCTGCTAACCAAGTAGCTGAGGCTTCGTGGGAACAGAACGCCGCCGGCTCGCTTGAGTCGTCAGCAAATGCTGACGGCTGGGTTGAGGTGCCTCGCGACCCGGCGGAGACGGAGACAGGCCTACAGGCAACCCCTGCCTCTGTTGATACCGGCCTGAAGAACAACCCGACTGTCGCTGAGGCCTCCGGACAGAGTGATGAACATGTCTCCGTGCCTAAGGCGCAGGGCGGCGACGGATTCGAACCTGTTGTGCACCATCAGAGACAACCCAGTGGCCGTGGGCGGGGCCGCGGTGGACGTGGTCGCGGAGATGGATTCCGTGGCCGCGGCCGTGGCGATTTCAGGGGCCGTGGTCGAGGACGCGGTGGTCGTGGCCGCGGCGGACCCAATGGCGCCCCAGCTGCAGCTCCCGCTGCAGCACAGTGATTCAATCTCAACTTCTTCACGAGACGTTGGTATCTCTACCATGTGCGCTTGAAGAGTAGATCTCTTTGAGATATTAGTCCTCAATCCCATGATACTCGACTCCAGCGCTTCGGATTAGGTCTCGCACTGGGGGTTTTTCCCTCAGCCACCACTGTTCCTAAATTCTCCCTTTATTTTTATTTTTATTTTTTCCTTGGCCATGTCGGTCTCTCCATATCCTTCTCTACCTGTCTTAATGTCCACAAGCGCATCGGTACGGCGGTGTTATGGTTGACGAAAGCAATGAGCAACTCGAAATTTTACCGGGAACAAGGATTCTTGATCGCAAAGGCATGGGTTTGGAATTGTCTGGGCTCTTCTGCACCTTTGCTTTCTGGTTCGCTCTTTTGGTCGGTTGATGTTACCAAAAGTCCCCGTTGTATATGTCTGGCAGTTATTGAGCGTGCATAGGTCTGATCTTTTCCATCTCCTCTTTCATTTTCTGTAGATTCTTCTCTCCATCTTCCGCGCCACCTGTGTGTTCCAATGGCCCTATTTTTACTTCTTTGGCTTCATTTCCTTCACTGTGTTCTACTGAACTGTTCACCTCAAGTCTCGAGGCCCAACAGTCCGAACTTGGGGCATGGAGTGGGGGTTGTATGGTGAAGAGCAGGTTGCTATCACGGCGTCGCAGGGACATGGCTGGTCTGTGGGAGAATGGGTCACTCTTGGTGTAGATTAGGGTGTACAGCGAATGAAATGAATGGCATTCATCTCGCCAACAGCAGTCTTCTCGACGCTATATTGTAGCTTCGAGGCATCAGTAACAGTTGATTAAGTCCGAAACTGGCAATAGGGCTCAGGGCTATGACATAATCTGTGTTCCTGGTGTCTCGACCTCAGATGATTACCCATCAGCGATGGGCATCGGTGTCTCATCCTGATGGATACCAAATTCCCCTTTTGTTTTTTTCCTTCTTCGTTTCGTTCAAACAAGTCACTCGTTGTTTAATCCCTCATGCTCTATTTCACTTTGCCGATTGCGCGAACCTGCAGTCCGAATTGATCATCATGGCGCTGGCCGCGGATCACCGAAAGAAGATACTTCGAGTGTTGATGATATCACTCCTTCTAGACCTGGTGGGAATAATCCTATATCTCCGTCAGTTTCGGAATGCTAAAGACACTTATTAACTGACTTTGTGCTAGATCTCCTTTACATTCATTCTTCCACTCTTTCCTTCGCTGCTTACGTTCTATCGTTCTCAAGACCCTTCTCCCAGCTCTCTTCTAAACCGTGTCTTCCACTATCTCAACGCGTACAAGAACTCGTTCGCGAAGCCGATCGACTCGCGATATGATATAGTACTCCTTGGGGGAGCGCTAGGATCGCTCTTCTCTCTTCTACAAGCCATTGCCGCCCCTTTCATCGGCCGACTATCCGACAGATATGGACGACGGTCGGCGCTGCTCTGCTCCATGGTCGGGAACACTCTGAGTGTCGCGCTATGGGTCGCTGCGACAGATTTTCGTACCTTCCTCGCCAGCCGCATTGTCGGTGGTCTGAGCGAGGGCAATGTGCAGCTGGCGCATGCAATTGCGACGGATATCAGCGACGAAAGTCAACGGAGCTCAACCATGGCGCTGGTGGGAGCGTGCTTCAGCATTGCGTTCACCTGCGGGCCGGCCCTTGGTGCCGCATTGTCGAATATCACCACGGTGGCTGCAAATCCGTTCGCGACCGCTGCGGGAGTGTCACTTGTCCTTATTGTCACCGAGACACTGTATCTGTATCGCTGTCTGCCGGAAACACACCCCCGGTTGACCAAGCTCAATTTTGGTCCTCTCAAAGCTGAGGACATCGCCTCCTCGACGCAAAAGAATAATAACGAATCTGGCGCCTCAAAATCCGATTCGGCAATGCCTTGCAAACACACGAATAATCC
This sequence comes from Aspergillus pseudoviridinutans, assembly GCF_018340605.1. Lineage (NCBI taxonomy): Eukaryota > Fungi > Ascomycota > Eurotiomycetes > Eurotiales > Aspergillaceae > Aspergillus > Aspergillus pseudoviridinutans. The sequence goes on along the minus strand of NW_025091282.1, from coordinate 2,797,605 downwards.
CGCCCTCCTCAACCTGCTTCACTTTTTCTTCCTTCTCCCTTTCTCCGGGCTAGAGTTCTCGCTTCCCTTCCTTACAGCGACATTTTACGCAGGAAGCGCTGCATCTCCGTCTGCTCTGAACGGTCGTCTTCTCTCCCTGATGGGACTCATCGCCTCTCTGCTCCAAGGGACCGTCGTCCGACGTCTACCGCCCCTCATCACTCTTCGCGCAGGGGTGGTAGCTTGCACCATCTCTTTCTTCCTTCTAGCCCGAGTATCTTCGCTCGTCGGGCTCTATTCGGCCGGTGCACTTTTGGCTGTGACCAGTGCTACGGTTGTGACAGGCCTGAATAGTCTTGGTAGCTTTGAAGCGCGGGAAGGAGAGCGCGGCCTTGTTCTGGGTCGACTGCGAAGTTGGGGCCAAGTAGGTCGGGCTGCGGGCCCACTTCTCTTCTGCTCACTTTTCTGGTGGGTTGGACGCGAAATTGCCTATACCACTGGTGGGTTCGCAATGTTGGCGGTCTGTTTGGGCGTATTTACGACATTGAAGTCGCCTCCTATGGGATCTGCGACCAAGGCCGTCAAGGTGAAGGCCTAGCGGTCTTCTTTAGATGCATGTATCAAATCCTTGAGTGTATATATTCGGCATAGCTGGATCCTTGGCTGACTGATTAATCAACCAACAACAAGCGGGGCTGTTCATAAAGATAAGACGTCATTTCCTTCGATATGTACCACTAAGCAGCTTCAACGGCCGGTCAGAATTTCATCATCGACTCTATAACATTCGTTGCTGGGTATAATACACGTAAGTAGTATAAGTACATGTTGAAAAGAGGAGATGGTGCGAATTTTAAGACAGCAGACGAAGAAAACACAATCAACACTATGAACTTCAAGTGAAGTGCCACACATACGCCAAATATGGCCAGCAGTGCCAGTAGAACAACACTACAAAGTATCTTCGTGTTATATGAGGATATTTCGCAAGGGCTTACAAACCCATCATCAGCTGCATCCTGGAATCTGCAACTGTGAGCTATGACGACCGGTCAGAGCCGCGATGCGTGCGAGACGAGGGAAAGAAACAGGTCTGGCAGCCCTGGATCGCCAGCCCAGGCGCTGGAGGGTCTAGTGAACCCCTCGCCTTCCCAATCAGCCAGTCAGTCAACGTGACAAACTTGGCAGTCCGGTCCCATCCGTCCGCATCGTCCGCATGCTCGATCGTGTGCGAAGAAATCCGACCTTCTTCATCAAAGGAGAAGATGAACAGCCCCGTAAACTGCTCTTCATTCGACAGTTTGAAGATAGGTGCATCCCCACCCAGAAGCACACTGAGTCCCTTGTTGACGCCATTCTTCGCAGAAGTATGGCTGAGATTTTCTGACGACGGCGACGATGACAAGGCCTTGTTAGTCCCGCTCGCGGCAGCGGCTGAGCCATCTTTATGCCCCTCTCTCCTGGGTTCTGTTCTCCATCGGACGACTAGCCGCTCATCTCCGCTTTCGCTCTCACTGCATCCATCTGGATCTAAAACCGTGCCTGCACGAACGATCCGCTCGCTGAGAATCTGCAATTTCACGTTGCCGACTAGCGGTAAGCTGCTCCACGCCACAGGGACAGTCCAGAGCGCGGCTCGATACAATGTCCGACCTTTCACCGTGGGAAGGTGCGGATGGGTCGAGGGAAATAAGTGAAGTGTAATGTTGGGCGAAAGAATCTTCGGAGGTAAAGGGTTGATGAGTAGAGTAGGTAGTAGAGGAGAGAGAGTGCGTAGCGCTGCGGATGAAGGGCACCGGTCAGCACGAATCCATCCTCTCATCGAGAATTCATCTCTTCACCCAGAGACAACCACACGTACTTTTCCCGAGTTTCAGAATCCGTTCGTCAGGTGGCTTATGGTCATTTTGCGGGCCACCATTCAGCCCGTCTATGGACGATTCATGATGCGTCTGCGAGAAGAGCGTGGGCGATATGGGCGTCGGCCAAGAGTCATTGAGAATCCCGTGCCGTGGCTGCGCCAAAGGCCGTACTGGAGATGACACGAAGTGCTGACGGGGACTAGACAGAGAGATAGATTTCCGTGGAGCTTGGAGGAGACATCGAATAGGCTGAGGAGGAGACGGAGCAGAAAGCAACTTCGGCATCACGACGTCGGAAATGAGAATAATACTTCAAAGGGCATGCATAGGAGTATAATCAAATTGAAAGCCGTACTAGACGACGATATAGAAGCGCCTGTCAAGCCATATGTCTGAGATTTTATTGGTGTAACGGCAATGGGCTGAAGTTCAGTAGACTCAGAACTAAGGCGTGAAGTCGAAGTTTCGGTTTGGTTTCGCCGATGACGTCGGGAGATTCGCCGAAGCCAAACCGAAGCATCGACAACATTCGGACCAACATATACACATTTTAATGGTCAAGTCTGTCAAGTCCACGTACGGGAGAAGGTTGAGGTCGGTTCATCAAGACTGTACATAAAAGTCGAGTTATATCGATATAGCTACCCATGAAAATGCCGAAACCCAAACCGCAAATAAGATCATAATCATATACAGGAATCGGAATCCCACTAGAATTAAGCCAGTTCATCATCATCGCCTGTCCCCGTATATCGCCGCTCGGCCAGATCCCGAATCTTGTCTTCCAGCACGCCTCGCCCATATCGCTCAGCGATCTTGGCTGCGGCTTCGACCATCTTTCCATTGCGATCCTTCATCATCCGAACTAACTCCAAGGCCTTCATGCCACGCTCCTCGCCTTCTCTGCACTCAACTGCCAGCATCTGTAGTAGGATCTTATCCAGTTCGATCTCTTTCCTGGCCAGCTCGGCCCTTTGACTGGGTGTCGCGTTGGTTGAGGACAGGAGATCCTGGAACAGGGAGAGGAGAACGCTGCCACGGACAAAGGACTCCTCAAACCGCGCCGAAGCGTCGTTGCGAGATTCATCGCCCTCGTCATCGTCGGATGCTTTCTGTGGCCTGTCGGATATGGGGATCCGAAAGTCGAACTCACTGAGCAGTGGTCGAGGGAAGTACGGATATCTATCTCCTCCTTTGAGAATGATGCAGTGAAATTTCTCTTGCGCGACTGCCACAGGCCAGTAAGTTTCCTCTTTTCGCCCGCCTGCCAACCGCTCAAGCTGTTTTGTATCAAGTAATGGAACCCAGCGAGCCTGGCCATTAGTACGCCAGTGCTGCAAGATGAGGAGGACACCTTCGGAATCGTAGATGCAAGGATCCTGAAAATATGATGAGTATGCCACTATTACCGGCATTGATCAGACAGATGACTCACCCCTGTATCAGAAAAGAAGACGCTGCGTAACTCTGAGCCCTCGGGAAGAGCAACCACGTCCTCGTTTTGACATACTTCATCCCTCTTGACATTCTCAATGGAGTACGTGAGAGTCGCTGTGAGGCCATCGCTCCCCAAGGGTCCGTTACCAATCGTCATCACATAATCGCGCCATGCAGCGCACGTCACAGCTGGGCTTTTTTGTCTGTACACCTTATAAGGCGTCCCAAACAGGGTGTACACACGAACGTAGTCCTTGGTCGTCACAGCAACAATGTATGAATCACTTAGCGCCAGCGCTATATCCCCGTCAGCTGCCAGTCTCGAATGAGTCGGGCTCACAGTGCCTACCTCTGATCAACTCTCCTTGAGGTAACTGTGTCCGCCAGTCCGCACGCGTGGTCCAGGTCTCATGAGGGCGATAGAATATAGTAGCGGGACTGCCATCGGTTGGGTTATTCGAGAATAGAGTCCCATTCTCGTCTAGAGATAATTAGCATGCATCTATACAACTGGATAATGTTCCATACTGAGACATGCGCGATCATAGAGGTAGGGGTCAGTGAAGTGAAAGTCACGGTGTAGTTCTCGGTCATAAAATTCCACGGTCACCGTATTATGAGTCTCCTGATCAACTGTCCACACACAGCCGGTCAGGTTCAAACCTAGCTCAGTCAGCACTTTGTTACTCAGCTGACGCTCGAAGTCAAGACATACAGAGGTACCGTCGATTTCCTCTCCAAGGTGTGCTCCCTGGCTGAAGAGGAGGGTGGGCCTTGGGCTTTGTATAGCTGGTCAACAATCGTTTCTCGGCAGGGCCGGCAATATCGTCGAGATGTCCATTTGTTCGCTTGCCGTAGAGGTTAACGCCCTCCGCATAACCAGCCCCATCATCATCCTCGACAAAGTCCTCCATACCCTGATCAGAACCAAGGAGATCATCAAGAGAATCGGGCGTTCCCCCTCTTCCTGGCCGCTCTATTGGCTCTTTCGGTCTGTTTGTCAATGGTCGAGCTGCATTACCAGACACCTCCGCCAGCACGCCAGGGAAGATAGGGGCGGCCTGGAGAGGCTTTTGGGTGTGATGCTGATGTTCCTTTGGCACAAACCCATCGTAGATGAAAAGCTCGCCATCTGACGTTGTAAACGAGAGCGAATTATTGGTAGGGTGCCAAGCAAGATTGATAACGTTGGCGAAGTCGTAACGGTGCAATACTTGCTGTGTTTTGGTTTCCCAGATCAAAATCTTGCCGTCCGCACCAGCTGTCGCAAGAAGAGCCCCATTCGGTGACCAGCTGACCGTGGTAATATCTCCGTTGTGACCACCCGAGAAGACCTTTTCCTTCTTCCATTCAGACATAGAATAGATTGCGATGTCTCTAGTCACTTCTGCAGCTGCGAATGCTGTTCCATCAGGGTGCCAGGCGATTTTTGCCGTTGCTTCGTCCTCCGCTTCGAGTCGTCGAATGACGCCGTCTAATTTCCGTACTAGTTCTGGTTCCTCCGAGAAAATCGAATAAATGTAGAGTAGACCGTCCGTGCATGAGACGGCTATGTATCGTCCGTTTGGGTCGAAGGAAACGTGCTTTGTGCCTTTGGCTTGCTCTCGGAGGTACTTGACTTTCGTCATGTCTTCGATGTTGACGATCTTGACTGTGAGCTCACTGGATGCTGTCAGCTTTCGCACGAAGAGTACCTTCATGTAGAATTAGACTGACTCGCTCGCAACTGCCACCCACTCTCCGTCCTTGGAAACAGCTAGATCCCGGACGGGCAGCGCGCACCGTACAAGCAGCTGTTCCATCTTCCCTGACCCTATTCCATACTTCCAAACGGTGCCATCTTCCGCTCCCATAATAAACGACTCATTCTGCGAAGCGCATTAGTCTCCTGCAGCATCTCGAACAGATGTCCAACATACTGTAGCAACGACACCCAAGTTGCCATCAACGCCATCGTCGATCGTTTTCGGTTCGCCGTCTTCGCCGACTGTATAGACCCGGATCGCCGAATTGGAACCGCCAGTGACAATCCGACGACCGTCCGGTGTATACGTCAACACAGTTGTTCCAGGTGTGTCTGAATGAATGAAAACACTGTTAGCCACCTCCAATATTATTTCAATGGCTGCACTTACGGGCCGGTCTGCCTCTGGGGCGGAGCGCTTCTGTCGCCATGGTAGATACCGATCAGTAAATGCCGGTAGAGGTGAGCCCTGGAAACACAATCATAAAAACTGCGCTATACACCTGAATCCAGCACAGCGCTGGGTCAATTCCAATACTTGAGTCAGTAGATTGTTTCTCCGACAGCGCAATGCGGAGCATCACGGCCAACGCGTTTCTTGCGCGGGGACGCGTCGACGCGGCGTAATGACTTTTAACCCAATCGGGAAACGCAGGGCTTAGGGCACGGGGCCAGGGCAGCGCCAAAATCCTATGCCTCACGCCAGAGGTACAAGTAGACCATAATGAGCATTTCATTTCAATGGATCGTAGATGTATGGTTGGCTAGCTATTCATTTACTAACATCTCATGGCCCAGTGGCCGTGAGGAAGTCAAAATCAGCACCATCTTGAGCCTGATTGACTGACCGTTCATACAAACCCCGATAGCCTCTTCTCCGTGTTCTGTCCAGCCAGCCTCTGGCTGCATCTGAGCCTTCTTTCTTCCTTGCCTCAATACGTGAATTGAGTTCTTCATCGGATATTTCTAGTGTCAGCTTCCCGTTATGGGCATCGCAAGTGATCATGTCACCGGTCTGCACCACCCCAAATGGTGACTCGGGCAGCGCTGATTCTGGTGAAATATGGAGGACAATAGTGCCGCCTGCTGTTCCTGACATCCTTCCGTCCGAGAGACGCAGCATGTCCTTGACCCCTGCAGAAGCGAGCTTGCGCGGTATTGGAATCAGACCGGCTTCTGGCATGCCCGGATTGCCAATAGGGCCTATCCCCTTTAACACAAGCACGGAGTCTTTGGTCACCTCTAGATCTGGATCATCAATCTTTTTGGCCAGATCTTCTGGATTTTCAAACACGACAGCTGGTCCTGTGTGCGAAAGAAGTCTGCGATCTTTCGAGGCGGACGCTTTTATGATAGCGCCATCAGGTGCGATATTACCTCTGAGGACAACTAGAGAAGCCGAGGGGTAGAGCGGATTTGCTAGTGGCCTGACAACTTGCTGTGAAAGTGGAAATGTGCGAAAGGGAGAAGTGTCCAGAACCTCACCCAAAGTCTGGCCAGAGATCGTCATGGCCGAGAGATGTAAAAGGGGACGAAGGGTATGCAGCAGTGCCAGCATACCCCCAGCATTATGGAAATCGTTCATATAGTTGTCACCGCTGGGCTTCAGGTCAATCAGCAGAGGAGTGCTTCGCCCAATCTCTGCGAAAGTATCCAACGTTATAACCCCCTGGAGCTTGGGATGCCGATTAACAATAGCCATCAGATGGACGACGGCGTTTGTCGATCCCCCGATCGCTTGAAGAACTGTGATAGCATTGAAAAACGACTCTTTCGAAAGAATATCTTGCGGTCTTCGCTTAGCAAGTGCTGCAGCCACAGCGTGGCCCCCCGTTTCTTCTGCAATTCTGACCCTGGCAGACGATACTGCGGGTGCAGAGGCACCTCGCAGGGGCATCAACCCTAGAGCGGCGGTGATGCAAGCCATAGTACTGGCAGTGCCCATCACGCCACAGGTCCCAATCTAGAAGCCTGAGTCAGTACGGTGTACTACCAACAATTGTGAGTCGCTGTAGCTGTAGGGACAAACCGTCGGTGCAAGCTCGTCGTTAATGGCCGAGATCTCCTCTATGTCTATGTCTCCTGCACGAAAAGCCGCCCAGTTGTTGCGGCAGTCAGTACAGGCACCTATTCTCTGCCCGCGATGGCTGCCCGGCATCATCGGTCCCGTTACGAGCGGCAAGACTGGCTTGTTTGCCGAGATACCACCCATGAGTTGGGCGGGGACGGTTTTGTCGCATCCTAGCCCAGTCAGCCTTGACCGTCCTGTGTTTGGGGTGCTGGCTTAGCTAGAAGAGGGAACTTGATAAACGGACCTCCAATCATGACGCACGCATCAAGCGGCTGGGCTCGAATCATTTCCTCCGTATCCATACTCATCAGATTGCGCAGGAACATGCTGGTCGGATGAGAGAATGACTCATGTATACTGATAGTAGGAAACTCTATCGCCAGGCCCCCATTGAGCTGGATACCGCGCTTAGCAGCCTCGATCAGCTGGGGTACATTCGCATGGCAGGGGTTGAACCCCGAAAAGGTGTTGATGATGCCAATGATAGGACGGGACAGAGCGTCCTCCGAGTATCCCAGCGCCTTTATAAAGACCTTTCTGAGGAATAGAGAAAAGTGTGCATCTCCATAAGAAGTCAGACCCTGACGCAGACCAAAGTCGGAGGATATAGCTGCTGATAGATCATAGTCTCCCCTCGGCGAATACTCCGCCTTGTCATCCTGCATCGTTATCGACTGACTGAAAACAACAAAAACAGGTTCAAACTATGTATATGCTGGCTGTTTTGTATTCAAAAATGTAGAACATGAGCCTTCTATGTCTTCGCTGATGAGGCGATCAAATATCCTGATAGCGTCAATATCGGCACAACTCCGTGATCCGGATATTTCTCCGCATCGCCTGTATAGTAATAGAGTGCCTCTCACATGCGGAGTACACCAATGTTCCTGAGGGCTTAGGATAAAACCTTTCGAGAACAGGACGGATTCGCTAAGGTAAATGATTATGATGACAGGAACCACATTGATCCAACTAGAGGTTACAGCCCAACGACCACTCTGAAGGAAATTCATGGACAGGCTTTCGAATATGATGACAAGGGGCTATATTTACATATAAAAAAAGAGATATTACTCAAATCATAACATCACTCGTAATCTGGATGTCAAAAGAGAATAACCTCATCATAGCTCTTCAATTAGCGTTGCAAGGAATGAGAGGCTGTCTTTCCAATTTCTATACGCGCATTCTCAAGCGTGCTCTAATGTCATTCTTAGGCAAATACGCTCCGCTAGAAGGCCTATGTCCTGGAATTGCGAAATCTTTGTCATTTGCCGGCTCGATGTCCCACATCGAAATGATTGCAGCAGAGAAGAGTAGAATCGTCCTTTCAGCGAAAGCACGACCCTTGCAACCAGAAACGCCGCCGCCGAATGGATAGATGGTGTGCATGTCCGCCTTTTGTGCGCCTGTGTCTGGATCTGTGGCGACAAACCGTAGCGGATCAAACTGCTCCGGGTTAGAAAAGAGTTGGGGGTCTTTCTGGACCACCCCGTGAGCCATGATTACGTTTTCCCCTTTTCCGATCCGGTAAGTGCGTGGTTCCGCTAAATTGGCTGCTGCTGCATCTTCAGGGGACTCAGTAACGGTCAAGTCAGAGGTGACTTCACGAAAGGAAAGCCCTGCTGAATCTAACCGCATGGTCTCATAGAAGGTGGCTTTGAGTAGTGGGCAAGAGCGAAATAACCCATCTGGATCAAGGGAGACCTTGGGTGGTTCTTGGAATGGGAGCCCTGTCTCCTCGCGACTGGGCCTATGGACCTTTGCAAAAGGAGCAATCTCCTTACGGATTTCCTCCAGAAGAGCAGGGTCAGAGTAGATGCGAAGAATGTGCCAGAAAACAACGTTGGGTGAGTTGGCGTTCAGGGCCCAGAATAGAGACAGATGACCAGGGGCGCTTGACCTTGGCGATAGTCCGAGTTCTTTGAACTTCCGGATCCGTTGCTTCATCGGCTCTGATACATCATCAAGATCGCGAAACTTGACACCGGGGTCAATTCCTTCATCCCAAGAGATGAACGCCTGGTGGTAGGCTGCAAGAGCATCCAAAATGCGATCACGCGCTGCATATGCGGCCGAAAGACCTGGCCATGGTAACCAGCGGGGAGCCCCAAGCGACAGAGCAGGGAATCTGTTATCAAACGCCCACATATCATCAAGCAGATTAGGAAAGACTTCAAGAAGAGCTTGTCCCATGGACACGGATGTGCTGATGTGTCCCACGAAGTTTCTCACAAGAGCAAAAAGGTTCACTTCGGCCATAGGCTTCTCCTGCCCATCGACAACTTCAGCTTCGCTCCTGCGCTCCCACGGCGCCTGGTCAACCATGCTACGACAGAACGTCACTAGATTAGGAATCTCGCGTTCAGTGATGTACTTGGCGACCTTGGAAGCCTCTGTGAGAAAAGGTTCTCTCATTAAGAGGTTGGGGATATTATGGTGGATGATATGGTGGTCAGTGGCGCTGAGGTTACGAATCGCGCCCTTATCACCACCGACCTTTTCCAATGCGTAATTGATCAAAGCAGTAGAAGATGTGTCTCGGGAGGCCAGGACGGCCCTAGTGAGCGACGGTGACACTACGATATCGTGCTTTGTGCCACCCAAAATGATGCCAAATACAGCTTCGTTCATGTAATCTCTGTGTTTCCAATCAGCCACTTAACTCTGTACAACTCATAGGCGACGTAAGCACGAACCTTGTCCTTCGAACAAAGTCGATATGATCCCAGCCAAAGGGAATACTATGCCCCAACCATGGAAGCCAGTATGGTGCCACCCTTACTGATCTTGGATGTCCTGCATCTGTCCTCTTATCGGGCCGGCTTTTGAGGCCAGTAATGATGCGGGTAGCGAGACATGAGCAGAGAAGAATAGCCAGCAAAGTCGGCCATATCCACTCTCGAACATCGTCCATAGACAATCGTAGCAGGCTACTTGGGGTTAACTTATGATTTTCCATCATTCCCCATCCGATTAAACCGAACAGAAGCTGTAAAGGGAAACTGCCCTGGCAATGGAGGGAATGCTAAAGGACCGAGAGAGGTACAACAGACATATGACGACAAGCCAAAAGAAATGGTAAATAAGCAGGCCAAAAAAACTAGCAGTAAAAACCTGTTTCAATGTTGGGAGCAAATATAAGGTACTTAATACAGAGGACAACACAATTTCAAGATGGCAAGAATTATTCAATCAATCTCCAAGGATAAAAGACAGATGGACAGCAGATACTGAGAGTGTAATATTGTGTAAGCATGAAACCGTAATTTTACACTGGCCGTTTACTCGACTGTTTACCCTCCTCATCCTCTAGGAGTGTCGGACAAAACTGCTATCATGAGGTGCATCGCTATGTTTCAACCCGCTACTCTCGAGCGAATTCAAAATTTGAATCTGACTTCATTGATATAGTACATACATTATCACTTCATCGGACATACCGGTTGCCACGACTCACACGACTCATACATCATTCAATCAATGTTCGCTCCGAAGAATCTTCTGTAGAAATGCACTTTCCTTCTCATATTTCGCAATCTTGTTTTGCGAACTGTATACTTTGTTGAGCAACCATTGGATTCTGCCTGTCAGTTCCCGCGGCTGCTTAGGCAGAGAGCCCAGCAGGCTGAGTTCTTCCTCGTATTTTCCGATGCTCTTATTCTCTTTGTTGATCTTCTGTGCTATGATTGCGAGCTCCATGCGACTGCTCAACGATTTGTTCTCGGTGACCTTCTTGAACGCTGCGCGAAGAACGGGCTTTCCAGGCCGGATTGTCTGGGGGCAGCCGTTGACGGCGGCGATTGAAATGAGTTCGGCGTGCTCGAGAGCGCGAAGGGTGATCTCGCCATTGTCTTTGAAGAGCTCGGAGAGAACAACTTCATTGTAAGACAGAGCACCATCTTTGGACTCTGCAAGCTTTTTGATCAGATACCAAGCCTGTTCGTGGGTCCACGACTGCTCTATAGTTTCCGGCGTCAAAAGGAACATCTTGAGAATTTCAGATGCCGACTGTTCGATAATGCGATTGACCGCGCCTTGAGCGTGTGTTAGTAATCTATCGTAGAGCATGGCCGGTGCTCTTGACGTACCTCGTGGTGTCTCTCCTGCCTCAATACGGTGTGCCATGAATTCAAGATCTGTCACCCTGCCTCCCAAGGTCTCAATGCAAGCGTCTAGGTCCTCCAGCTCTTCAGCACGCCGTGGCTGAGTCTTCCCATCCTTTGACTCATATTCCAAGTGATTCATAACAAACTTCCTGCCGACCTCCAGAGAACAGTCACCCAGGGTGATTGTGCGGAAAACCGAATTAGGCAACGCTTTGCTCAAAGGTTTGGCGTACGAGACATCGGTCGTGAGGAATATGACATGGGCAATGTTTCCGGCCGTTAGGCCAGCGGCCCACTCGGTGATCTTGTCGTACACGACGCTGCCCTCGGAAGCATTGTGCAGGTAGTTGTCGATTATCACCACGGGGCGAAGCTCGGGATGAGCCTCAAGATACTCTTCATCGGTCAAGTGCGACTCCTTGTCATCTTTCTTCCTGTGCTCTAAGGTCACTTTCTTCAGAGCAGTAGCCGTGTTTTGCCAGATGTTGCTCAGCTGGGCGTCCAGCGTCTCCGAGAACCCTGCTTTGGTCCCAATCATTCCCTGTGCCGCGAGATCGATAAAACTGCTGATGCTGTTCATCCATGAGAAAACCGGTCGGTAGCCTACCTGACTGGCTGCCCTCGCGATTTTCGCACTGTCACCCCGTGCGTCCTGGATTTGTTTACAGTCGATGACTATCTTATATTTGTAGTTGACCAGCGCCCGGTCCAATACAAGCTCCCGCTTGCCCGAGCCACGGGGTCCATGAACCACGATGAAAGTCTCCACATTCTCCATGAGCCAGGATTGCAGTCGAGTAATGTCGTCCTGACGGTCCTCCCATATGGCCGTGAGCCCGCGAGGATCGGCCCCTTTACCACCAAAATAAATGATGTTTGCTTTGTTGGCCTGTTTGCGGATCCATTGCATCACGCCATTCTCTTCGGTCTGAAGTGTAGACTTTATTTTCAGTTTGATGAAAAATGTCCGCATTGGATCGAAGATGATGACGGTGATGGTGGCCAAAAGGGCGGCGAGCACAGGGATCACGATTCTGGGATGACTCAAAAGCCAGTCCTTGATCATAGATAGCTTTATCTTCCGTTCGTACTTGATCTTCAGCCGAGTACCCGATTTGCCGCCACCCTCTTGTTCTGGGACAGTGAATCCGTGCATACAGTTCTTCGCCATGCCAGCGTACTTGGGCCGAGAAAATTCCACGAAGGCATATCTGGGCGTGACCTTCGAGTCAGACGGTTGTTTCTCTATGTCTCTGATCTTCCCATAGGGGCGAAATAGAGTGTATAGAGTCTCTGTGCTCAGATCTGCCGCTGATGCTTCGGGAGACACAGGGTGGAACGCAACCTTGAGGCGGGGGCTTGGAATGCGATAGAGATCTTCTATCCAGGGCCTTCCAATGACGCGACATACTTGGACTTCTTCAAAAGGATTGAACCATGGCCTGATGGGATGCTCTTTCAGATTCTCTTTAATAGAGGCTTCAATGTCCGCGTCGTTGACATTGCTTGGACGAGTGTACTTGACAAACGCGCCGCCTTCCCTGAACCGCGGAACGACCTCTTTAACTTGGATATTGAGGTTCTCTGGAACTACTCGTTGGATGATCTTAAAAGTATCCGATGCCGCCAAATGCGGTCTGTCGATGCGCCTCACTGCCTCCTCGTAGGACCGCAAACCACCCAGCGGACCCCCCAGCAGCCACTGCAGTTTGGACGGAAAGATATCTGTTTTTGAAGCATTAAGTTACGCGTAGGGGTGACACATGGAAGATAGGCAAGGTCTTACTATTGACAAAAAGGAGTCCCTCATCCTTTTTCAGATCAATGTGTCCTGTCTCGAGCCATGACACTGCATGAGAAGAACTCAATCTTGCATAGCGGGCTCGAGTCAGTTGTGTAGCAGGAGGTTTCCAGGATAAAGGGGTCTGGCAGATTCGAGGTACCAACCCCGGGATTCGAGTTCGCATCATCGTGGCGGGGATGACATTCTTTTTTGAAAATTGTAGAAGAGTGTTGCCAAAGATGATTGTGGTGGATTGATATCCTTAAGTACTTTCTATGAGGGGAAGCTTGGTACCTACTTATGACGTCGATCACGAGCGCATGTGTAAAGCCAATACAGCATGTAACAACATTTATTACAGGCGTGTTTATAAGTTGCTCCAGATTACCGTCACAGCTCGTTTGCGGGATGAACTGCGAAATTTACACCTCCGAAGACGACGATCGTTTTCACATTAAGATGCGTATATTATTGATGTGGATAACTCCATCCACAAGACAAAGAGATCTCTCCATCCCATAATCCCCCAGCACACGATAAACTCATAATGGGCTGGCTTTGGAGATCATCCCCCTCGAAGGAGGAACCTCAAGCGACCTCCTCTATGCCTTCTATGTCCGACGATGCGGCGCCGCAGCCATCACCTGCAGCAGAGACACCAGGAACCACGCCGCCATCGTCGCAGTCTCGGCCCTTGAGTCTCGAGGAACAAGCTGATGCAGAGTTCAACCAGTTACTGGAGAGCTTAAAAGCCGACGTATCACGAACAAAATCACCGCAGCAGTCGTCCAGTGTCTCAGAATCTCCCCTATCCCCATCATCAACATCACCTTCCGGCCCTCCGCAACCTCCAGCTTCGATCGCCCCTGAGTCTCTCTACCCCGATACCATGTCCTGCCGCTCTGCTTTTGACTATGCTTTTTTCTGCCAGTCGTTTGGAGGCCAGTTTGTGAACGTATACCGCTACGGCGAGCTGCGGTCGTGCAGCGAACACTGGGATAATTTCTGGCTGTGCATGAAGGCCCGCGGAATGGCGGACGAGGAGCGCAAGAAAGTGATTCGGGACCACTACCGGAAAAAGGCCGTCAAGTACAAGACCGGGCCGAGCAGTGAGGATGTCTGGGACCTTCGGAGGGAACCAGTACAGCATGCTTTCCAGGGGGATTTTGCCGCACTGGAGAGGGAGATGAAGGCCGAGGAGGAAGCAAGTCGCAACGCTGGTGGGATATAGAGCCATTCTTCGCTTTTCGGTCCTGTCTTTCTTGTGGCTCTATATCGTCTGGATTGGATGCCTGTCCCTTCCGGGACGATTGTATTATACATTGTGGACTACGGAGTACATCTTATGTTTAGCAACTGGGATACTACTGAATGAATCAAGTTTTATTATCCTTGACTCGTCGCGCCGCAGTTTCAAACATGGATAGCTGCTCTTTCATGACTCGACGATTCGGAGAAATCAACCTCTCCGCCGGTGACACATACAAAGCATTTGTGTCTAGAACAAGGACAAAGAAGATCCTCACCGATGCCATTGTTTCTCATTGTTCATCCGCCATCGAGGCTCAGTATCAAGGCTCCAAGTCAACGTATGTCTCATATCACTGTTCCAGACCTCAGGGGCTCAGCAGACGACTATGGTTATAAAAGCAAAGGGACCGCGCAGCCAAAAAAAAATAAATGAAGTACTCAACAATTCCTGCCTTCCCCAATTCGCCCAATCCTAACTTTATGATGTCTCGTCTAACTCACCTCCTGTTCCTACTCATCGTCATCATGGACTGCTCACCTTCACCTCCAAGGCCCCAGTCACCACCGTTGTCCCCACCACCACGGCGTCGTTCTCGCAGACGACGGCGGTTTTCAGACCGCTTCGCGTGCGGTCACGGCACCCACACTGACGACGATCACAGGTATCCGCCGGAACGCACGCAGTCGCTCGAAAGACCCAGCGATGACCACCAGAAAGACGATGCCCCGCCCGCCAGAAAGATTGTCCGCTGGGGTCACGTCACTGAGATTCCTAGCCCCGACTACAGAAGCCGCGAGCGCGAGGGCAGCCCTGGTGGCTATCGCCCGTCTTGCAAAGTCGCAGCCAAGCCCTGCTTGAAACCGCCCACTTCCTCAGATCAGGAGATGGTGCAGAGGAACCTTCAGGCCATGGTGGACGTGTCTACAAACCGTCTGAACATGTACTACAACGCCATGGAGTACTTCTCCGGTGACGTGGTTCTGGACGAGGTCATGTGTCAGGACGAGGGACGCCTTTTCCAAAAGGCAAGGAGACAATCTTTGAAAGATACGTTCGGCTTCGTCAGGTCGCCATCTCACACTCCATCCAGGTCCAGATCGGGAATATCGCTTTGAAATGAATCAATGCAGAACGTAGCGCAGTGTCACGACATCCAGATAGTCTTCTCCTGGCGTCAACGATGGCTTGGCGATGGGGAAGGTAAGCTCTTACCTCCACTAAAGGCTCTCAAAAAGCAGAATAGACCCGACGAGTTTCAACTCTTTTCTCGGACCCCAATGGTCGAGGAGCATTATCAGCAATCAAGAACGTCCTGGATGGAATGAAACTGCAGGCGGATGAGGTACGCTTTTACATTCCTGCCAGCAAATTTTCACTAAGACC
This sequence comes from Aspergillus pseudoviridinutans, assembly GCF_018340605.1. Lineage (NCBI taxonomy): Eukaryota > Fungi > Ascomycota > Eurotiomycetes > Eurotiales > Aspergillaceae > Aspergillus > Aspergillus pseudoviridinutans. The sequence goes on along the minus strand of NW_025091282.1, from coordinate 2,781,985 downwards.
CGAGGTCAATCCTCCATTTTGTCGGACAGAAATTACTCTATTTACTTGTTTTCGGGAGGGTTCCCTTTGAAAAACCAAAACGCACAAAAAAATATAGAATGAGATTCGGATTGATGAAAGAAAAGGATATCTACATAAAACGTAAGACACAGAACTTGCGGGAATCGTAAAAGCTCCGGCGACACCTTGAATGTTCACCATAAGATCCTGTAAAATGACGCTGCAACCAAAAGCAAACTCGCCTTTCTCCGAATAATCAGAAAGTGAGGAGAGCGAAATGAAAAGGGTCAGTGAGCCTCCCTCTTGGCGCATCCCTGTAATCGTGATGCGCCTAACACGGTAGATACAATTGACCACCCTGTAATTGATTTGGGATGATCAACGAACTTTTCAACAACAAAAGAAAGATATCTTAAATCATTATCATCAAGGAAATACTGTCACAGTCCCAGAGATAGCAAGGTCACATCGGCTAGGCGACAACAGTAGTGGTCTCGCTTGTCTTTGGGACCATGTCAATGGCTGACCGGCGTACGATACCACCAGTCACAGGAAGCTGAGAGCTGGTGCCCATCAGGAAGCTGTCAACTTCACGAGCACATTGACGGCCTTCGTTGATACCCCTAGAAGACAGTGTTAGTTACGATCCGTTGGCTTACCCAGCCTTGAGTCAATTTGGTATTGGTGTAGACTTACCAGACGATGAGCGACTGTCCTCGGCGGCAGTCACCAGCAGCAAAGACGCCGGACACACTGGTGGAATAATGAGCTGGAGGCGTCTTGACGTTCTTACGGGCATCGCGCTCAATTTCATCGCCCAGAAGGCGGTCTTCAGGGCCGAGGAAACCCATAGAAAGGAGAACAAGGTCCGCAGGGAAGAACTGTTCGCTACCCTCAATGGTCTTCATATCCCAACCGCCAGAGGCGCTCTTGGTCCATTCGACGCGGACAGTGTTGATACCCTTGACGTGACCGTTACCGTCGTCGACAAATTCAGTAGACATGACACAGTACTCGCGAGGATCCTTGCCCATGTGGGTCTTGACCTCGGAGTGGCCGTAGTCGACACGGTAAATACGGGGCCACTGGGGCCATGGGTTGTCACGGGCACGCTCTGGTGGGGGCTGAGGCAGCAACTCGAAGTTAACAACAGACTTGGCACCATGGCGAACAGAGGTACCAATGCAGTCGTTACCAGTGTCACCACCACCAATGACAACAACGTGCTTGTCCTTGGCAGAGATATACTCGCCGTCAGAGAGACCCGAGTCGAGAAGAGACTTGGTGTTGCGGTGCAGGAACTGCATGGCAAAATGTACACCATCCAGCTCACGGCCAGGGACCTTCAGATCGCGGGCAACAGTGGCACCAGTGGCGATGATGACAGCGTCATTGCTCTGGCGCAGCGAGTTCAGGGACACCTCGCTGTCAGGGCCAACGGCAGTGTTAGTGACGAACTTGACACCCTCGGCGGCCATGAGATCGACGCGGCGTTGGACGATCTTCTTATCAAGCTTCATGTTGGGGATACCGTACATCAGCAGACCGCCAATACGGTCAGCACGCTCGTAGACAGTGACGCTGTGTCCGGCACGGTTCAGCTGGTCTGCAGCGGCGAGACCAGCGGGCCCGGACCCAATAACAGCAACTGTCTTGCCGGTGCGCGTCTTAGGGGGCCGAGGGACCATCCAGCCCATCTCAAAGCCACGGTCGATGATGGCACATTCGATAGACTTAATACCCACAGGGTCTTCATTGATGCCCAGCACACAGGCGCCTTCGCAAGGGGCAGGGCAGACACGACCAGTGAATTCCGGGAAGTTGTTGGTCATGAGCAAACGGTTGAGAGCATCCTGCCATTGATTTTGGAACACCAATTCGTTCCATTTGGGAATGATATTAGAGATGGGGCAACCAGTGTCGGACTGACAAAATGGGACGCCACAGTCCATGCAGCGGGCGGCCTGGTACTTCAACTCATCCTCATTGAGACGGCTTGACAGCTCGCCCCAGTCACGGGTACGAGTAGCCGGGTTGCGGTATTTCTCGCTGCGCCGGCTGTACTTCATGAAACCCCTCGTCTTGTCAAGAATCAAAGCGGACCTCTTCTTCTCAGTCTTTGAGTCGCTCACACTGTCTTCAATGTCCAGCATCTCGGCCTTCTTCTCCTCTCCTTCCGTCTTGGGCTTGGCCTTCTCGGCAGGAGTGCTGGGAAGCTGGGGAATAGTGAATTCGGCCTTCTTAGCGGCAGCGGCCTTGGCAGCTTCCTCCTCCAGAATGCGTTTGTAGTCAGTAGGCAACACCTTGACAAAGTGGGGAAGAGCACGGGTGAAGTCCAGAAGGATACGAGCGGCCAGTTCTGAGCCAGTGTAGTGGTGGTGGTCCTCGATTAAACCGCGGACAAAGGCGATCTCAGCAGGGTCTTCGAGGCCCGAAACCTCAACCATCTCCATATTGACCTTGGAGAGGAAATCCTGGTTCATATCCAAGACATAGGCGATACCACCAGACATACCAGCAGCGAAGTTACGACCGGTCGAGCCAAGAATGAGCACACGACCACCGGTCATGTACTCGCAACCGTGGTCACCAACACCTTCAACAACAGCAGTAGCACCGGAGTTACGAACAGCAAAACGTTCAGCGGCCACACCACGGAAGTAACAGGTACCCCGGGTAGCACCGTAGAGACAGGTGTTACCGATAATTATGTTCTCCTCTGCCTTGTAGGCAGCGCCGCGAGGGGGATACACAATGAGACGACCGCCAGAAAGACCCTTGCCCACATAATCGTTGGCGTCACCCTCAAGTTCGAGAGTAATACCAGGAGCAAGGAAAGCACCAAAGGACTGACCAGCAGAGCCCTTGATGTTGGCGTGGATGGTGTCTTGAGGAAGGCCGGCTCCACCATAGCGGCGACTGACCTGGTAAGACAGAGTAGCGCCCAGGGCACGGTCAGTATTGACAATGTCACACTCAATTCTGCAAGGCAAACCCTTCTCCAGCGCCAGTTCGGACTCCGCGATCAGCTTGTTGTCAAGGCGGACGTGCAGACGGTGGTCTTGCTTGCGGACATTGTAAGTAGCCACGCCAGGACGGAGAGAGTGAGCGGGAGTCAGGATGAGGGAGAGGTCAATTCTCTCCTGCTTAGCGGTTCGAATGTCCTCCCTGACCTTGAGCAACTCAGCACGTCCAACCATCTCGTTGACCGTCCGAATGCCCAGCCTGGCCATGATAGCACGCATCTCATTAGCGACATAGTAGAAGAAGTTGATCACGTGCTCAGGTGTGCCCTTGAACTTTTGGCGGAGTTCGGGATCCTGAGTTGCAATACCAACAGGACAAGTATTCAGATGACATTTCCGCATCATGATGCAACCAAGAGCGATCAGGGGAGTGGTGGCGAAACCGAATTCTTCAGCACCCAGCAGACAGGCGATGGCGATATCACGGCCGGTGCGAAGTTGACCGTCAGTCTGAACCACAACACGACCACGCAGATCGTTGAGCACCAGAGTCTGATGGGTCTCAGCGAGACCCAGTTCCCATGGAAGACCGGCGTACTTAATACCAGTCCAGCGAGAAGCACCAGTACCACCGTCGTGACCAGAAATCAGAATATGATCGGCCTTGGCCTTGGCGACACCCGAGGCTACGATACCGACACCAACCTCAGACACCAGTTTCACGGAAACGCGGGACCGAGGATTGGAACACTTGAGATCATAGATAAGCTGCTTCAGGTCCTCAATTGAGTAAATGTCGTGGTGAGGTGGAGGTGAGATAAGACCGACACCAGGAGTGGAGTAACGAGTGTGGGCAATGGGGCCGACGACCTTGTGGCCGGGCAGCTCACCACCTTCTCCAGGCTTGGCGCCCTGGGCCATCTTGATTTGCAGCTCGTCAGCATCAGCAAGGTAGTGGGAGGTCACACCGAAACGGCCGGAAGCAATTTGCTTGATGGCAGACCGCATGGTGTCACCATTCTCCAGTCGTCTGCTACGCTCAGGGTCTTCACCACCTTCACCCGTGTTGGATTTACCGCCAAGACGGTTCATGGCAATGGCCAGTGTGGAGTGAGATTCCATGGAGATGGATCCGTACGACATGGCACCTGTCACAAAACGACGGACAATTTCAGTCCAAGGCTCAACCTGGTCGATAGGAATGGGGCTCCGTTGCTCGAAGTCGAACTCGAGCATACCACGCAGAGTGCAGTTCTTGATCTGCTCATGTGCGGCCTTCGCGTAAGCCTCGTAAGACTTGTCGTTCTTGGTACGGACAGCATCTTGGACATTGGCGATACTGACGGGGTCGTTGATGTGCGCCTCACCTCCGTCACGCCAGTGGTACTCGCCCGATTCAGGAAGTCCGGGAATTTCAATGATGGAACGAGATGGGTATCCGCGTTCATGGAAAGCATATGCATCCTGAGCGATCAGCTCAAAAGTCAATCCACGGATACGGCTCGCAGTTCCAGCGAAACATCGGTCAATGACGCTGTCGTCAATACCGAGAGCCTCGAAAATTTGAGCACCCTTGTATGATTGCAGTGTAGAAATACCCATCTTGCTCATGACTTTCAGGATACCTCCGTCGCAAGAAGCCTTGTAGTTCTCAATGACCTTCTCATCGGAAAGTTGCTTGCGAATCAACTTCTCCCGGTTCATCTTGAGAATACACTCCATGGCTAGGTAGGGATTGACGGCGTCAGCACCATAACCAACCAGGACACACATGTGGTGGACTTCACGAGCCTCCGCAGTTTCGACGACGAGAGCCGCAAGCGATCTCCACTTATTGCGGACCATGTGATGGTGCACGAGACCAGTAGCGAGCAATGCGGACACAGGAACACGATCCGCGGAGGTTGCCCGGTCAGAGAGGACAATGATCTTGTCACCATTCTGGATTGCATCGGTGGTAGCATCGCAAATGGCATCGAGTGCCTCGAGGTAACCAGGAACACCCTTCTTCTTCTCGAAAGTGATGTCGATGATCTTCACCGTCCAGTCATTGTAGACCTGGCTGATGTTTTTGATGGCATTAAACTCGGGGATGCTTAAGATGGGGGAGGGAAGACGCAGACGGTTGCACTGTGAGGCATCCATCTCCAACAGATTGCCCTGAGGACCGACATAGCACTCGAGAGACATGACAACGGCCTCCCGAATAGGATCAATGGGAGGATTAGTGACTTGAGCAAAGAGCTGGCGGAAGTATTCGTAAAGAAGGCGAGGCTGCTGCGCCATGCAGGCCAATGGCGCATCATTGCCCATTGAACCGAGCGCTTCCTTCGAATCCGCAGCCATAGGCCCGAGAAGCAAACTGACCTGCTCGAAAGAATAACCAAAGGCCTTGAGCCGAGGGTCATTTTGAACAGTGGTGTCGTCGAGTGTGTAGCTAAGATCAACACTCTGTTCGAGCAACTTCCGATTGATGTCAGGGAGTTTCAAAAGTTCCTTGTCGAGCCATGCGGCAAAATCTTGACGGTGGGCGACAGTGTGCTTCAGTTCAGCATCATCGATAATACGACCGGCCACAGTATCAACCAGAAGCATCTTTCCAGGCTGTAGACGACCCTTTTGAACGACTCTTTCCGGGTCAATATCCACGGCACCGACTTCCGAGGCACAGATAATACGGTCATCATCGGTCACATAGAAACGGCAAGGACGCAGACCGTTGCGGTCCAAGTTCGCACCACAGTAACGCCCATCAGAGAAAGTGAAGAGCGCAGGTCCATCCCAAGGCTCCATCTGACAAGCCGCCCACTCATAGAAGGCAGCTTTGGCAGGGTCCATGGCCGGGTTATCCTGCCATGCCTCGGGAATCATGATCATGACCGCCTCGGGCAGAGAAAGAACACCGTTGATCATCAGCAACTCCAGGACATTATCGAAGGCAGCCGAGTCAGAGCCACCGTCTTCAACGATCGGGTACAGAGAATCCAGCTCGTCACCGAAAATATCAGACCTAAGAAGGCCTTCTCTAGCTCTCATCCAGTTCTTGTTTCCGCGCAAGGTGTTGATTTCACCGTTGTGGGCTGCCCATCGCAGAGGCTGTGCACGGTCCCAAGACGGGAATGTGTTGGTAGAGAATCGGGAGTGGACAAGAGCAAAGTGTGCTTCGTAATCAACATTGACGAGGTCATGGTAGTACTGGTACACCTGAACAGGGGCCAATTGACCCTTGTAGACAATGTTCCTGTTGCTGAGGGAGCACAGATAGAACCAATTAGCGAGACCAATGACGTGAGTGGCTCGTTTCCGAAGAACATAGAGCTGGCGCTCGAAATTCCTCTCGTCGAACGACTCAGGATCGGTGTTTTCTGGCTTGTTTCCCTCACCATATGCGGACTTCAAGACCACAAATGGCTGCATGATGATCGGCTCTCTGGAAAGAGCAGCAGGACCCAAGATGGTTGAGTCGCGAGGGACCTCACGCCATCCTAACACCCGCAGACCGAGAGATTCTGCAATTTCCTCGAGCTTGGCGGTAGACTCCTTAAGAGACTCCTGATCGGGCTTGAAAAACAAGTTACCGACGGCATACTGGCCCAGCGGAGGAAGGTCAACGCCAACTTCTCGGGCGAAGTTCTTAACGAAAAACTTGTGCGGAATACTGGTCATGACACCGGCACCATCACCGTCCCGTGCATCAGAGCCAACGGCTCCTCGATGCGTCATGTTGCAAAGCAGATTGCGGGCTGTCAATGAAGAAAGAGGTCAGCGAGCTGTTACTCGATCGTGCTCACTGGCTATTACCAAAGGAGAGATCCTACCATCGCTGACAATTTTGTGGCTTGCTTTGCCCTTGATGTGACTAGATAACCGCAGAAGCCAAGTTAGTCAATGCTAGTTCCGGACCATCTCTGGCCACTAGATTACATCCGTTAGGAGATGTGCAACATACGCAGCGAATCCTACACCGCAAGCGTCCTTCTCATATTCGGGGTCATAGAGACCCTGCCTCTCGGGCAAGGTGTTAGCCCAGCCATAGCCACGCTTTGGCTGGTACTCCGAATATTCGTTCGGTTTCTGCTCTTCAACTATATTTTGGCCATAGATTTCCTGCAAGTTAAGACCCATTCTTCCGCCGGCGACCGACAGAGAATGGAATTACAGGGTTGGGAAGGCTGTCGCTGCACTGGGTGGACGTCGCAGACAAGACCGGGGCGGGGCGGCCGTCGAGTAGCTGTATAGAAAGAAAGATGCGTCTAGACTGTCGTCACAGGTATTCGGGGTCAAAAACGCGGGTTCTATGAGAGATTAGGGAAGTCTAGATGGTGTTTGACCCAGCGTCCAACTTCGAAAGTGATGGGAAGAGGAGAGCAAAGAAGGAAGAAAGAAAGGAGGAAAGGAAGATCAGAAAATAAATGAGGGGAGGGGGAGGAGGATTTGGGGGGGTTATGAAATAGCCAGAGGCAGTGGAGCGGGACGCCCAAGCCTGCAGGGCAATTCTGTGGTGAGTAACGAACGATACACTGATACCGTACGGGAGGGAGAGGTCCGGGGAATCCACCACGAGACTCCGATGGGCAAATTGTACGGATGTAAATGGGACTCTCCTGGTAAGTTGGTACCTATAGGCTATATTATTTCGTATGCTGCTGCTTAGTAGTGACAAATTGGAACAACGCAGGTACTATTAGGTGAGTGCTAGGTACCTACCAAGTAAGGAGGACTATCAATGTCTGTAGAAGGTAAATTTGCTTCTGGGGAACTGGGATATGTCAAGAAGGACTTCCACCGTGGCGAAATGCAGTTTGTCATCATTTACTAGCTGGTATCTACTTTATCGGTAGGATGCAAGGCACTGTATCCAGTATCTTAGTGTACTCCCTTACTCTGTACAGTAGGATGACAGGCGACATGGATAAACAGAGCAAGTCTATAGTACGATGTGTGCATATTCCCAGTGACAAGAGAACCCAAAGACTGCATTTTTTTTCTGTGAAGACTGATGCCACTTAGTTCTCGCCGGAAAAAGGCAGCTTTGCTATTCCTTCGCGCCCGTTCAATCCCGCTTCGGGTGAGACGGTGTTTCTTCTAGCCTACGGAGTGCTCCGTACACAATTCCCAGAGCAGGAGAGGAGCATTCTCGGCACTTGCCACATTGATCAGAAGGGGTTTTACAAATACGAACTTTGAGGAAGATCATTGATTCTATAATCCTTGCCAAATATAAGGTCTGGACATATGGAGTACATCATATCCCATTAATTTGAAGATGGAGGGGGGTTCCAGCATGAGCAGTACGTTAGTAGGTTGTTGTAACAGGAGAAAGATAAGACATCGCCCACCAATCAGAAAAGAGGCTTTTCAACCTTGGACCTAAAAAGATTAGGTTTTCACTACGTCAAGATCCAAACCCAGTGGGGCACATGGGCCTTAGCTTCTGACTGTAGATTATTCTTAAAAAATAAAAGCAAAAGAAGACGGCGCTAGCGCATGAGTTTGGTTCAATTGATTTACCACCCGAGCCGAGATACAATACGCCGTTTCATTTGGAACGGTATCCATCCATGGCTATGATCCATTCAGGATGGACATATTCATAAACAGCTGGAGTTCTTCAACATTAACTCGATGATTGGATTTTTGCCTCGGAACGCTCATCTGGATGTGGCTGGCCCCGCTTTGTTGGAGTAATATTCTCCTCAAGCCCGTCCATCGGTCCTGAAAGCCATATGAATAGAGAGGTACTTGTGTATAAATCTCATGCCACCTCAGTCATTGGCGCGTACTGTAGTCTGCCTGGTGACAGTCTGGTTGTCATCGCTTCCGATTGACTTCTTCGGACTGACAAGAAGACGGCATCTGTCGCGCATCTGCTATGTGGAGGCAAGGTGACAAGATCTGAAACGATTCCATGGCACGATTTCCATATCAATCGCTTTAATACTGGAGAGCCTATACGGAGAAGGCAATTGATGATGGTAACTCGCACTGCAGTAGACCCAATTTGGGTATGGTTGATTCGTCCACGTATAGTCAATTGTATGCACTATGCAAAGGGGCAATTGCTAATCGAGTCTTCGACAGGCTTCTGCCCTTTCCCAAAGAGATCCCGGCTCTGAGATGCTCGCAAACTTGCAGTCTTAATATTATTAGACTTAGCAGCAGAATGGCCGCATGGCCGGTAACCAACTGGGTGGGTGTGCTATGTGGGGCAGTACAAGGATTTAGTTGCATAGGTTGTCCTCTGGTTAAGGATTACAATTATCTACCCTGAGTGTCTATACACGAACTTACCGCTAGGCAGGCAGAAGGGACGTTCACAAGTTTTGATCGAGCGCTCATTGGGACCTTTGTAGGCACCAGCAGAAAGAATGGAAAGAGAGAGAGAGAGAGAAAAAGAAAAATTAATTTAGCAGGATGCATGACACTGCAAGCCAGCTAAAGGCGCACCCGAAGGATTCTGGTGGAAGCCACCGGCCGACAACGGCGTGCACTGAGCGACAGATGGCCTTGAAATCCAGCCTTTGCTCAGGACTGTATGCCGACTCCGTGCTGGCGCTATCAATGCTGAACGCTGACCAGTGGCTAGATCTTGTCCACATGTGCAGTAACCCGTCACACTCACACTAGGTTACATTACAGCCAGCATGGAGTACCCCACGCTGAACATTAACGAAAATTGATCATATTGTACGGACTAGATTTTCCTCAGTAAATAGGGGTTTAGTTTTCAAAGGCAGAATGGTGCGGTGTAAACATTTGATACTAAGTTACCTCCTTAAACTTGAGTGTACAAGCTTATACTTGCCTTACTGACGATGTATTATTACAATAAGTTGCATGATCCGAATTGCTGAGCAAAGCCGGGTAAATTACTGGCACGGAGCAGTTACCGTTGGTCCGTTGCCCTCCATTAGAGCCTTGGAGTCGGATGTCCGCCCAGAATCAGCCTGTAAAGCACAACTTCCGACAACGGCCAAGCTAGCGCCTTACCTCTTCCGTCCTGGATTCTTCCCTTGCGTCCTCTCCTCCCCTTCCTCCGGCCTCCCCAAATTAATTCCTTGCTGTCCTTAGGCAAGAACCCCGATGTCGGGACCTCCGAGCGGTAATCAAATTGCTTTCAGATTGGCTTGTTGAAATTATGCCATCTCATTCTTTGAGGTCATCAAATGATCGAGCAGCTTATCGCGCTTCAATGTAAATAGTAATAATCTGCTCCGTACATTATTGATTCGGCTCCGATCCCCGTTTTCCTCTCTTACGATGTACGAAAGATCACTTGCCAGTACCAGTGCTCTTGACAGTTTTGTCCATATTCAATCAGTTCAGACCTACCTTCGTTACTCCGTAATCCATAATAATCAATTATTCCATGCCTGTTAAGTAGTGGCCCATGGCTATGTGGGATTGTGGACTATGGACTCCAGAATCCAGAGATACACACCTGGGGAAAACCCACACTTACCCCCTCCCTCGGTTCCCTCCCCTCCTCCTCCCCTTGATGGTGTATGACCCCGACCAATAGGCGTCGTGGAATTAACCAGCACCCCGGAATACGAGCGGTACGCAACTGGGTGCACTAATGCATGCATCGCAACCCTGCTAATTTTCCATATGATTGAGTTTCGGACTTGCCAGCGTGGGCTTGTCAATCCCGACTCAGAAACGCGCGATAAGAGCTTAATTGAAGAAATGTGATGATAATAATAATACATAAATCAATTGATTTCCAATCTCCCTGAGGGTCCGCAGCGTCCACTACACCACGAAACGACTACCTTCAGGCATCTACTCCGTACCTAGCCTACCTGGGTAGGTACGAGCCTACGCAACGTATTCAACATATGTGTCTTTTCGCCCATCGGTTACCAATAGTCTCCAAGGAAACTCGATGACTGACCTTTTTCGACTCGTCGATCTTTGCGAACAAGGCAATAGCCAAGGTGAAGGGCTATGATTCATTCAATTATGGGTTGTAATCGACTCTCCGTCGATCATCTCACTCATGCTGTCGTCTTTATGCTGTGACAGACAAATAAATTGCAGGACCCTTCGGCCGATTGAAGGACTTCTACAGGATACTTCCCCTTTTCAGATGGAACCACTTGAATCATGCCTACCCTCATGACGAGGAATACACGACCACGGCAAGGATGAACGAATCACATCGGCTACAATGATGGCTTCCGGAAGCAGACGAAGTCTACTCGGACTCAAAAAAATAATGTGACTCACAGCTGTCGACTCATTAAGGGATTCACTAAACAATGCAGCCTGGGAAATTATTAATGGGCCTGGCAGGACCAGACAGGCCAATTAGCGGCAGTCTCATGATGCTGTAGTAGGTATCTTCAGCATGTGAGCTGTCCTCTGTTTTCCCATCTATCTGGTCTCTCCCATCGTTCTCTCGGGTAAGATACGATACAGCAGATTACTCTAAACATCATGTGACCCAGCGGAGTGCCAATGCTGCTTTCTTCCGGAAAATCCCGAGGTTTCCTGACCAGTCTTGTCCGCTTTTGGTTCACCGGAATTGATGGTATTGATGGAGCGGAAGACTGCAACTGCTCGGGAATTTGCGGAAAGCCTGTTGTAACCCCCGAAATCGGACTCTCGCCAGGCTCCGAGGCACTGTACGGGAACGACTCCAAAGTCCAAAGACCGCTAGCGAGGGAGAGGGCGGTATAGACATGTTATGGGCTGCATGGATGGTCGCCAGCACTAAATTCCGTTACCAGCTGTTTCGAATTGAAACGCGGTTTCGAATCTCGCCGCAAGATACCTCTCCAGATACGGTCATTTCCAGTTCATAGCTCGCGGTTACATCTATGACCCTTTCTCATCTATGATCCTTTTCAGCGCTGCAATGCAATATTACAGCCAATTTGCCGCTCCGAAGCAAGACGCCATTGCTCGTCTTTCTGAAAAATTCGTGTGACAGAGGAATTGGGCTTCATGGCATGATCTCTTGCCCAAAGACAGCACAGATTGATCTAAGGATGCTTACCACTGATCTGATGGTTCTTGTCTGCTAAAGCATTGCAACTGATTGTTTCCAGACACCTTGCAGTGATACAATGCAGTCTCAGAATCGCGCTATGTACAGATACTTCCTCCATTATGGACTGGGCTAGGTTGCTTGAGAGTTGCAGAGGTTGCCGATAGTTTGTTAGGAGCTACTACTGACGTGATCTCACAGACAGGGTCTTGAGTGGCTTCTTTGTCTACGATATGACCCTTTTGTCCAAAGGGCTAGGATATACTGCATTCAGGAGTGGATGGTCGACGAGACTCCAATGCAACGTGAATACCTTAAAGGGTTGCGTAGTACATATATCTAGATTCTATAGTAGTTAAATCGAGCATGTTAATGATATTGATGCCAATCTTCCATCTTGACATAAGACCCTTGATTTCGTGTATGATATCATCATATGTGCTATGAAGCTTCCGAAATTTTGCTGCTATTAATATATGCTGGGCGTCGTAGCCGGGTCTGATAAATGAGACAGACTCTATTCAAAGATGTAACTTTTTCATTCTCTCTCCTCGTCTTCGACTCTCAATGGTTGCTGTAGGCAAGCAGTGGATGGTTGGATTGTTTTGGCTTTGGAGATACGAAGAACGATTCCCCGCGCGATAGTGGAGCTTCATTGTTTTCTATTTTTCATTTTCTTCTCCGCACTTGCTCTTCATCATTTGAACACGTCATAAGCACACTCTATACACAAGTCCAATCAACCGCGGCTGGCGTGTAATGACTGTTGATCCGAAAGAAACATTGCCTTGAACCATCGATATTCTTGCAAGGAAGCGGAGGTCCTGTGTGCTGGAGCTGACCATCCCTGGAGCACCGAGGTTTTCCACGACAGAAGCTTCATTCAGGAGAGGGGGGGAAGAAGGCCAAATATACGAAAATAATGCTGTCTCTTCCCTTGATTACGCCACGCGACGTACGCTAATTCCTAACTGCACTGGAAACCCCGTCGTACAAAGAACTGACATCCATTCAAACAGTCGCATGAACTCTGGTTCGGCTCTTCTCAATTCCACCGCAACTCATATCAACACCTTCAGTCGCCCGGGGAGGCGCCACCGCACGGCCACCCTCGTCGCAATGGACAGCATGCCCCGAATGGACGAGCAGCAGCTACCACCGGCAACAGCCTGTCGTCGTTGCAGCTCGAGGAGCGCGCTCTCCGGGCCCGCAAAAACAATATCGCTTCGTTCGGATACTCGTGGATCAAGCCGGCGGGATGCTCCAAGACCATGCTGGGTATGAAGGAGGAGGAGGCCGAGCGGGAGGAGGCTCTGGCGGCCGCTGCGGCTGAGATGGCTGCTGCGGCTGCGGCTGCTGCTGATCCCGGCTTGGACGAGTTTGGGAATCCGATGCATGATCAGGCAGATGATACGGGCATGGAGCGGGATTTGGATGACGATATTCCCGATGCGGATGCGGACGGGCTCGTCGAGGAAGGCGAGGAGGGACTGGAAGAGGACGAAGACGTGGATGAGGAGGGATACATGGAGCGGGATCTTGATGATGACATTCCTGAAGCGTTCGCCGATGACGACGACGATGATGATGATGATGAAGTCGAGGAGGATGTGGAGGAAACTGTCAACTTTGACAACCAAGCCGACCTGGACGACGAAATCCCCAGCGCAGCAGATGATTACGAAGGCGAAGACATGAGCGACGTAGTCGAAGATGGCGACGAAGAAGCATTCGGGATGGAGCGTGATCTGGACGACGAGGTTCCCGAGGCCGCGGAGGATGGATCGGAACAGGAAGAAGAATGGCAGCACACCGACACCGATGCCGAGTTTGACGACGAAGATGACCAGAGCTTCTCGCAGGACCAATTTGCTGCACAGGGTCTTCGAGCCAGCATATCCAGCAACCGTGGCCTGCCACCGCCATCCGCCCGTTCCAGCCGGGAAACGCCAGCGCAGACACGATTTCTACAACGCTGGAGCGGTGGCGGCGACGCGTTCGACTCTAGTGGCATGATGTTCGACGACGGTGATCTTCGTGCGTCGTTGGCAAGCCAAGCAAGCCGCCAAAGTGGGTTTGGACGATTTCCAAGGCGGCGTAGTGGAAGGGATAGTCTTGAATGACTCTAACCTTCCGGATAATGGGCAGCTACGGTTGCCAGGTACTAAGTATGCATAGTTACTCTTTTAGATTATCGGGAATTCCGGCGCTTGGCTTAAAGGTCTGGGTTCATCAAAGGGACGGAGTTGGTACAGGGTATTCATTGGACGCGCACTTGATTCTGCATGATATAGAAGCGAAGAGAAGACATAAGATCTATAAAACTTCCCGTCTAGTTTCGCTCTTGCCCAATGAGATTATATATACATACGTGTCGTGCGACCAAGATATTACAGTATGTGAGTGAATAGTATGAGCCACCCTAATGCACTTCAAGACCATATCAACTCATGCGCCAAATGGTGACATGACATTGCCGAGAAAAAAGAATAGCCAACTGAAGGAAAACAATAGTGTTCAGTATGGCTTTCGCACGGTGTGCAACATACAACGCCGGAGAACGCCACAGAATGGACTATGCAGCAGTGAAGTAGAAGACATTATAGGGAGTAAGTTATGTCTGCCCACAGTGATGAGGTATTATGTAGACGTAGGCCAAGGGGTACATGGTGTAGTGCACTGCTCTGGGAGGAGAGCGAAAATGTCCGCCGGATTGAGGTATCAAGAAATTATCGATTGTAGGCAGTTCGTCCGATATAGCGCCTAAGTCAGCCACACGTATGCGAAGATCAGGAAAACAGCCAGGAAGAAACCCAGCCATGCACGCCAGCCAACACCCGTACGCTCGGCCATTCGGAGCATGCGAGTCATGTTACCACGGAGGCGGACGCGAGTGTTGTCGAATGCATCGTTGAGCTCTGAGATGGTAGATGTATCACGAATTTCATCGCCAATAGCGAGTGTAAGCTAGCAGGAGTATCAGTATCACGTTCGTGATGTTACTCTGGATAAACAGCAAGAATGACGAACTCACATCCTTCAACATCTTGACTTTCGCACTGATACCTTCGACCTGGGCGTCATTTTGCGATTCGAGATGGTCGAGGACTGCGTCGGAATATTGGCCCCTTCACCCATGAGCATCAAACCGGCATTGAGAGGTGTGTTTGCGGGCAAGACTCACTTCGCATTGGGCGTGGCCTTTCGGAAACCACCTGTCGAGCCCCCGTTCATGTACCCATCGGCATTCGAGGCAGAGTAGCCCCCATAACTATATCCGCCCACGCTGGCCGGGGAGCGGCTGGCGGGTCGAGAACCACCGCCGTAGGAATCGAAGAGAGAAGAGGAGGCGCGGGGATCGCGCTGATGAAGCGAAGAACGTGGAAATCTGGAAGAACTCAAGTTAGTTACAAGATATCCAAGGACGCCAGGGTAAATGTTGATCGGTCATACCGTGAAGACATAACAGATGGTCGTAAATGGGAGATGATGCAATTCAGGAGACACCGAGAACACCGATTGACTAAGGATTCTCACCGCCAGCTAATTTGTGCGCATGATGATCAGTATCCAAATATGCGGAGCTTGCAGGATTAGCTTGTATATCTCAACCAGATCCCGAACTGCATCGTATGAACGAAGCTTTGCGATCTGCTTGCGGCGAGACAATCGAAACAACAACACGGAGTTGCCACTTGGGTGTCTGTGACTCGCTCAACCGCCGCACGTGAGTGACGATGTACAAAATGTTGAACGTTTTCTAGGGGCCTTCAAGTGGATTTGATCGACAAATAAAAAGAGATCTGATTTCGAAGGTGGAGAGTAGTACAGCTGCTGCAAGTATTCACGCGAGGATAGCGATGGGAAGAGGGGTGTAGAAATCACCACACGGATCACATATTAAGTTCGGGTTCTCTTGTCGACAGGAGGATATAATGTTTACAGGTTTAGTGTGAATAGATTTGTATCGTCACAGTATGTGCGCATACTCGAATGAAGAAATGATTTAACTGGAATAGAAACAGAAAGCCCCCAATGAACCTGCGCCTGCCATGAATGTCCCATTCATAATCCCCATTCCCAGGATATTTTGATGGCTCCATAAGACGTCTTTTAATCAATCGCGCATGTCCTCGTCGTTAGGTTGGAATTCCTCATCATCATCGTCCTCGTCGTCCATCTCATCCTCGGCCTTCAGCTTCTCGGCTGCCTCCTGGAAGTCGATAGTCTTGCCTCGTGTCCGGCGACCTCCAGAAATGATGTTTTCTTCAGAGATGGGTTCGAGATTGTCGTGGTCGTCATCGTCATCATCTGTAGAATGGTTAGGTTAGCATGATCTAGCCGTTTGAAATCAAGCGAATAATCCCAGAAGTCTTCAAGAGAGGGAAAAGCAAGAGAAAAGGGATATCTGTTTAGAATGCCACATACCGTCCGCCATCTATGAGTAGATGAGTTAGCTTGAGCGGCTGAGTAGTACATCACAAGGGGTGGTGCGAACTCACCATTTCCTCAGCTTCGCTTTCATCACTGTCCTCTTCCTCGTCCATACTCATTTCCAGGGAAGGCTCCTCAACGGCCTTGGCCTTGCCCTTGCCCTTGTCCACAGCGGCCGCATCGGGCGCATTGGCAGCAGGATCGTTGCTGAGAGTAGCCTGGTGGTTGTCGCCCATTGTGGTTTGTTTCGAAGTGTCTCAGAGGACAGATATTAGGCAAGAAGTAGGTGACGGAAATGAGTAAGTTCTAAACAGGGAGAAGCAATTGCAAGGAGACTTCCAAAATCGAGAGGGAAGTACAGAAGGACCTTAAGTAGCGTACGGAGTGCAAGGATGAAAATCGTAGAGGAATGATAATAACAAGAGCTGCGGACAGGGAACCAAAAACACATCAGGCGCAAGGGAGATGCACCTAAGACCTGTCCCCTCGAGTCCCCGGGCGCTAATTGGCTGGTCACTCGATTGATCAGCACAGCTTGTCTGTTGCGCTAGCCCTTTTCAGGATTGATTATTTAGGCGGCCTGAGGCTCATAGAATCCATGATCAACAAAGGGAGCATAAACGCAGATGGAGTACTTCGTACTCGAGACTACTGTCCTAGTTATAGGTTAACTAGCTAACGATGTATGAATCCAAAGGTCTCTAATGCTATCTGATCTTGAGACCAACCAAGACAGCAAATATCAGCAGGGTGTCTTAATGCTTCTGAATGTTCAGTGCAAGACGAGCCCATCGTCCCGCTAGTGCTGGTCAAACTGTACAAAGTTCAGTTGCTGAAGGTTCTACAGACGATTGATAGGCATCGATTATAATCAGAGACGGTCATGAGGAGTTGGATTTCAATGTCGAACAAGACCTCCTTGGCTGAACCAACCCAATACTACGAGAGGTAGGAGCATCCATTTTAAAAAGTGATGGTCTGTGAGAAGGTTTCAATACATGTGTTTTCCATAGGGGTCTATCTAATCAAGGCCTGTGTCTATGCAGAGGACTGTCTGCAAGAAGAGCAAACTGAGAGATCTCCTTTCAGTTACTATGGCAACCGAACATCGATCTTAAAGGTAATGAGTATTAACTCAGTATGCTCTACTCTCCATATCAGAATATCCAACAGGCAGGGCTCAAGCCCTTGAGAGATAAATTCTCCAGTCTGGGGATGAGAGAGTCGAGAGGTAAGGTAGGTAGGCCAGGGAAGCCAACTGTCAATGGCAATCGTAGATCTCTAGAAACTGAAACCTTGAAGCTGTCAGGAAGCTACGGAGATTAGAGGGAAGGTGATTTGCTTCCATCTCCAGGTACTGCTTCCAGAGGTAGCTAGTTCGGTCCCAGTGGCGTCTCTACTCAGGTGGCACAATAAAGCACCTAGGTATGATGCAGTCACGGCACTGGTGAACGTCAAACTGGTAGGTGAAAGAAATGGGGAGAAGTATCCATACCCCACCAAAGACACTGGCGGAAACCGAGAGTCTCAGCCACGGAACTGCTGTTCTATTAGGCTTTCAGCTAAGTGTCATCATGACGAGCAGATCTATCTGCTGAATACAATTGATTTCATTACAGTAATTATAATGCTGAATATTATCAAAATCGTTCTGTAGATAGATAGATGGTAGTGAAAGTAGTAGCCAGACAAGACAGAAAAAAAAAATCGGAAGATTGTTACGTCATCCAGCGACCCCACCATCTGCAGCCTAAAAAAGAAAAAAGTACTCATGGAATCTTCCTCCACCAGATGCTTGGAGAGCAGATTTGCAAGACACAGAAGCCMAATCCGTCAAGGAACCGCTGGTAAACTAACGGAAAGGTCCAGAACATGACCTGATGGTTCTTGAATTGACACCAATCATCGCGACACCTGTAGAATTGGCCCGGTCCAGCTAATTTCCCTGATAGAAGCCCGTCGAACACGATGGATGCTTATCGAAGCTCCCTCCTACTAGAAGCTTCGCTGGAGCTGAACTCACCGCCCTCCACTATATCAATGAATCTCTCGCACAATTCCCTGGCTCTCTCAGACTCAATTTTTTCACACACACAATCTTTTCACTAGAATTACTCTCTATCTTCCTATTGTCTCTCTTCTTCCTCCCTTAGAGACTGTACATTAGCCACCTCTCTCCTGGCTCTACCTTCACGATCTACCTATATCCTCTTTCTATCTTAACGAACACCCTACTTCTCATTCACAATGGCTCCCGCTGTCGGTATTGACTTGGGTACCACCTACTCCTGTGTGGGTGTCTTCAGAGATGACCGCATTGAAATCATTGCCAACGACCAGGGTAACCGTACTACTCCCTCGTTCGTGGCTTTCACCGACACCGAGCGTCTCATCGGTGATGCCGCCAAGAACCAGGTCGCCATGAACCCTCACAACACCGTCTTCGATGCTAAGCGTCTGATCGGTCGTCGGTTCCAAGATGCTGAGGTTCAGTCTGATATGAAGCACTGGCCCTTCAAGGTCATCGAGAAGGCCAGCAAGCCCGTCATCGAGGTTGAGTTCAAGGGCGAGACCAAGCAGTTCACTCCTGAAGAGATCTCCTCCATGGTCCTGACCAAGATGCGTGAGACCGCTGAGGCCTACCTCGGTGGTACCGTCAACAATGCTGTCATCACTGTCCCCGCCTACTTCAACGACTCTCAGCGTCAGGCCACCAAGGATGCTGGTCTCATCGCCGGCCTGAACGTCCTCCGTATCATCAACGAACCTACTGCCGCTGCCATTGCCTACGGTCTTGACAAGAAGGCCGAGGGCGAGCGTAACGTTCTGATCTTCGATCTCGGTGGTGGTACCTTCGATGTTTCCCTCCTGACCATTGAGGAGGGTATCTTCGAGGTCAAGGCTACCGCTGGTGACACTCACCTGGGTGGTGAGGACTTCGACAACCGTCTTGTTAACCACTTCGTTAACGAATTCAAACGTAAACATAAAAAGTACTAAGGCCCTTTTTCCCCTACGCTTTCTTTGGAACTATGGCTAACTTTCATAAACAGGGATCTCACCACCAACGCACGTGCCCTGCGTCGTCTTCGCACCGCATGCGAGCGTGCCAAGCGTACCCTCTCATCTGCTGCTCAGACCTCCATTGAGATCGACTCTCTCTTCGAGGGTATTGACTTCTACACTTCCATCACCCGTGCCCGTTTCGAGGAGCTCTGCCAGGACCTCTTCCGCTCCACCATGGAGCCTGTTGAGCGTGTCCTGCGTGATGCCAAGATCGACAAGTCCTCCGTCCACGAGATCGTCCTTGTCGGCGGTTCCACCCGTATCCCCAAGATCCAGCGTCTCGTCGCCGACTTCTTMAACAAGGAGGCCAACAAGTCCATCAACCCCGACGAGGCCGTCGCCTACGGTGCCGCCGTCCAGGCTGCTATCCTGTCTGGTGACACCTCTTCCAAGTCCACCAACGAGATTCTGCTGCTCGACGTTGCTCCCCTCTCTCTCGGTATCGAGACCGCTGGTGGTGTCATGACTCCTCTGATCAAGCGGAACACTACCATCCCCACCAAGAAGTCTGAGACCTTCTCCACCTACTCCGACAACCAGCCCGGTGTGCTCATCCAGGTCTACGAGGGTGAGCGTGCTCGTACCAAGGACAACAACCTCCTTGGTAAGTTCGAGCTTACCGGCATTCCCCCTGCCCCCCGTGGTGTTCCCCAGATTGAGGTCACCTTCGATGTCGATGCCAACGGTATCATGAACGTCTCTGCCGTCGAGAAGGGTACCGGCAAGACCAACAAGATCACCATCACCAACGACAAGGGCCGTCTTTCCAAGGAGGAAATCGAGCGCATGCTGGCTGATGCCGAGAAGTATAAGGAGGAGGATGAGGCCGAGGCCTCCCGTATCCAGGCCAAGAACGGTCTCGAGTCCTACGCCTACTCCCTCAAGAACACCATCAGCGAGGGCAAGCTCAACATCAGCGATGCGGATAAGGAGAAGGTCTCCAGCAAGGTCGAGGAGATCATCAGCTGGCTCGACAACAACCAGACCGCCACCAAGGACGAGTACGAGTCCCAGCAGAAGGAGCTTGAAAGGTATGTTTCATCTAAATCTCTCTAGTCTTCTTGTCGACTGTATGCTAACGTTTACTCCAGTGTTGCCAACCCTATCATCTCCGCTGCTTACGGTGGTGCCGCTGGTGCCGCCCCTGGCGGTGCCGCCCCCGGTGGTGCTACCCGCACTGCTGACGAGGTCGAGGAGCGCCCTGAGGAGCTTGACTAAACGTCTAGCTCAGCGATGTTTCTTTCCTTTCTTTTTTGCCTTGTGATATCTGGACAGGCAATAATGGGCCTTGCTTTTCCTTTCATGTCTTGTTTTACGAATTTATGGGATCCTTTTCTTTTGCGATGACTGCATAGATTCTAGTTTGTTTCCATGCATGATGGTCTACTATGCTTCGGTGGGAAAAGTCCTAACTAATGAGAAATGGAATCTTATCAAAACTGCTTTCCCTGTAATATTCCTCGTAGGTGCACCAGTTTTAACATCAGTGCTACGTAAGTAAGCTGCACAACTCTTGCGAAAATGTCAGATGTCACCGGACATGGAGCCAGGGAGCTCGAGTCCCATCATTCGGGTATCGTAGTATAGTGTACAGGTATCATGCTCAAACTTATATCAAATCATCCGCTGTCACACCCGTAAGGCAGAGAAAAAAGCACCCACATTATAAGCCTTCAAAATCACCCGCCCACCATCTCCGGACTCGATCTGCCCCCGTCTTCGCGACAGTCCCAAACCCGATCTCCCCCGCCCGCTCAGGATGTTTCTCCCGTTCCTCGCGACGGATCCGAATCAGCGCGGCGGAGGTACCAATCGTAAAGGCGAAGATGGGATCTGCAAATCTATGAGGCTGTTAGTGTCGATGCGAACGTCGACGGCGGCGTTCGAGGCCGCGTCTTTCCTTGTCGCTTCTCGCGGGGCTCCAGGACATTGGTTGTATCTGGACGGGATGCACGTACTTGGAGATCAGGTAGACCGGCATAATGATGGACTTGTTTTGTTGATGATATAGCACCCGGTGTTGGTGGAGATGGTCTCTGAAGGTCAAGGTATCAGCCTTGAAACACTGTTTCCTATTCGGTGAAGCTGTAGCTGTCTGTGGTTGTAGCTTGATTTATCCGCTCTTTGCGGAGGCAGAGATATATAGGTCACGTGGTAGGAGACCTATTTACATCCATTTTCTTCTACAAGTACATTTCAAATTGCTTCCCTCTTTTGGCAAATCCTTGATAATGTGGTCACTTA
Source organism: Aspergillus pseudoviridinutans (assembly GCF_018340605.1). NCBI lineage: Eukaryota > Fungi > Ascomycota > Eurotiomycetes > Eurotiales > Aspergillaceae > Aspergillus > Aspergillus pseudoviridinutans. Next base: position 2,760,280 of record NW_025091282.1, on the reverse strand, counting down.
CTAGGGCTCATTAGAGTCCGTCGCTGGACGCCTTATAGGAATTGGATAATATCGATTCTTGCTTCGGGATGGCATATAGATACTATATATTCACACTGCTCGACATAGAACCACTTCACTACCTTTGAAGAGATCTAGCTTGAATGCTTCTGTTATCTGGATTACCTTATTAGCTATGTGAAAATGAGACTATTATTTCGGACAAGTGGCTTATATGAATTAAACATACTGAATAACCAATGTAGGAGTATCCATCACAAAATCAAAGTACGACTATCCTCTGCAGATGCCTCTGTAACGCTCAAGACTTGAAAATTAAAGTGGAGCTTTTTCCTTTTGATTACCCAATAAACCGTAGCAAATCTATCAAAACAGAATGACCCGACAATGAATGCTTTATCATCACACCGGAAAAGCCCCTGAAGAAAGATGAACAACAAAAAATTACAGGCCCAGAATAATCCAATCATCTATACATTTAGACGACCTGACCGAATGCAGGGATCAAGGTCTGGGCCAGCCAGAAGCTGAAAACAAGCTTTGGCCCGGTCATCAGTAGCTTAGGAGTCAGGCCCTTGAAAAAGCTGGTGAATCCCTCATTCTTCATCATGTTGGACACAATTCGGAAGCCAGACTCGGGATGCTCAAAGTTCCGGTTCTGGATACGAGTCTTGATGACGTCCAAAGGAGCAGACACGACCAGAGACGCACTAGCACCACAGATGGACGCCACAAAGTTCTGACCCCATGTGGCCTTGTTGTAGTCCTTCAGGCTATAGATGTACTCCTTTGCAAAGGCGGAACCACCGAAAAGCTGTATGCTGCGGTCAGTGTTCTGTTCATACAATGCTCTAGTCCAGTTGTGAGGAACATACCGCGAAAGATCCAGGGGCGTTACGAGCTGCAGTCCAACCAGCACCACGGTAGAGTCCCATACCCTCGTCGGAGATGATCTTGAAGAGGCCACGTCCACGAAAAGCCTCGGGATTCGTCTGACGTTTAATCTTCAGAACATCAAGGGGCAGAAGGACGATTTCTCCGATACCGATCAAACTATTGTAGATCAGCGAAAGCTGCACATATAGTCACCGGGTTCCCATAGAAAGACAGACCTTCCGGCAGTAGCGTGCATGATGGCCTTGCCAGTTCCCTTTCCGAAAGCATTATCGAAGTCGGAGCCATGGTGCTTGGCGAGGTAGTCCCGAACAAAAGGCTGACCACCATACTTGTAGATTCTTTGCAGGACCTTCGAGTACTGTCAGCTCATTGACTCTCGGATCCCGCAAGTTCGTATCTGGACTCACCTTGTATCCAGCAGCGTAGCCCAGCCCGGGGAAGAGGGAGGTGAACTTGCGTCCTATAGGAGCAGTCGCGTACTCCTTGAAGACAACCTGGCTCAAGACTTCGGCGGATGCGATCTGGTAATGATATCCGTCAACCACTCTGTACAAGCCCGCCCGCAGTCGCAACAAGACGGTCACTCACCCGTGTCTGATTGCTCATCAATCGCTTCGCTATGGTATCAACCTGAGTTTCGAATTAGTTCAGATGTGCAATGATCGACTGGCGTCTTGCTAGAGGGAGATCGTACGGGATGGAAAACCATCAATTCGGCAATACCGGCGGTTCCTGTGATTGGGAAGTTAGTCATCGACCATGGGTCTCCGGCTTGAGCGCGAAGGTACCTGAGCCCAGCAGACGAGCAGTCGCTGATTCTTTCTTGACATCCTTAGAGGCAGAGCCAGCACCGGCTTGGATGATGGCAGGAGACATTTTGTTTTTGGTCGCTGGAAAACCTCCGAAAGATTCGAGGGAAAAAAAAAGCGGAAACAAAACAGTGTGTCCGCGAAAGGAATGAAACAAAATTAAACTGATTACTGGCAATCAGGTAGCAGAACCAATTATAAAAGAAGTATAAGAAGGAAACACAGAACTCCGGGCGAGGAGAAAAGATAGAGAGATGAAGCAAATCAGTCCATCACTTGCGCTCTTCTTCTCCGAGCGGAAACAGGTCTCTGGCGCTAATCCCGAATGGGACTGAGCATCCGGGGCGAGATCGGACTGGCAGTTTGGGACTAGTCCTATACGGTATACATTGTTATCTGCTATTCAGCCCTGGCTTCGCAGTTGATGAGATATATCTGCGGTAGGCTTAGATCCAGAGGTTCGATCGTGGATAGCTGGGGATTATCTTGTCTCACGGGACATAAAATCACAGAGACACCCTCGGCCCTGGCACGGGGCAGTATCTCTTACAGAGAATCAAGGTAGACGGCATGGAACAGGCTTCGGTCATAACGGCCTAAAATAACTACGACCTGAGATTAATCACACGAAGCTGGGTGAACTGACGCTGGCAGACTAATATAAATCAAAGCCGAGGAGGGTCTCGGGTGAAGGAGTAACTACTCGGAACTTGTTCATGAATAGAAAGAGTGCATTCAAACTAAGATCATGAGATAATTTATTCACCAGAAGCCATCAAAMCCATAACTAGTTCGCCAATCAAGTCCCTTGGAAAAAAATAGGAAAAAAATCGTTGCACACCCGATATAACGCCTGCGTACATGAGAGATAACCACCGCAAAGCCCGAGCAGTCCATCTATCTCATCATGGATCAAGATCAATCGACTTCATGATGAACTCGAAACGAAGATCCATGAATCAGACACCTTGACGGTGCGGGAATTACATTTGCTAAGAAGGGCCCACAGATACTCAGCAGTCACCGAAAGTATTCTCGCCAGAGTATCTGAAGAGATGAAGTTAATACATGGCTTGAGGGACAAAAGAGGGGGGAATAACGCACGTGATGTATAGGAAGCCATCCTCATCCTTATGTTCTTCATAGATACTGCTCATGAGCGCGGCGGTTGGCGGTAGGACCTCATCGACGAAGATGAAGATGGCCTTCTCGGGAGAGAGCTTGATGCGCTTGCGAATGACATAGACGAACTGGCCAACAGTAAGGTCCGCAGGCACTAGGTACTTTTTCTTGTCGATAGTAGCAATGTCCGACTTCTCGACTTTCTCGCAGATAACCTGTGGAAGAGGTAGCTTAGTTAGTACCCGAACAAGCGGTGAGAGCGAATCTTGCTACTCGAAGACGTAGTATCTTCATAGATTTCTCCAAAAAATAAAGGTGACGAGCATACCGGGATACGGTCTGCGTACTTCTGGCGAATACGCTCAGCCTCTGCCTTGCGCTTCTCGAAAGGGTGCTCGTCCTTGAACTTCGACCGCATCTCGATAGATAAGGGCGGATAACGGATAAGGCGAGGTCGGAAGGTTGTTGAGATCGAAAGACCGCGATGAAATTACAAGTTGGGTGAAATTATCTCGCTATTGAAGATGGATAGCAGACAGAGTTAGGATAGGAGGATGGAAGAGGTGAAGATGGGAGGATGACGAAGGTGAAGGAGACTGATAGACAAGGTAGGATAGGTCAGCAGTAAGTAATAGCCAAGCAGAGGCGACCTGGTAGGCAGACACAGTCACAAGTCACAAGATGACAAAACGAAACACAGGACGAACTGACAAACGCAAGCAGCCCCGCGTATTATTTTGTATTATCAATGTATGATACACCTGATAAGTGTCAACGTGCAGATCACGGGGGTGTAGGCGGTCAAAGGAACCCCGCTCAGTGAGTCAGGTGTTTCCGATCATCCTGAATTTGTGCCATTTTATTCTGGAATATCCTGTGATACTCGAGCTATGTAAGATAGAATCATACCTATGTAGACTGCTAGCGAGCCTTATGACTCTTCCTCTGTGGATGTGACCGTCTTGACAAGCTCCAAAAGGTAGCGTGACGACATGATCATTATCGGGACTCATCCGGAGACTAGCTTGAGCTTCGGCCGCTTTGATCCGCGGCAAGTTGGCAGCTTAAAAGCAGTTGTCAACTTGCTCCTGAACTCCCTTTCAAGCGCTCTGCACCAAACAACATGATCATCTCTACCTTGATTACATATTTCCACTAGTTATTAGCCAAGCAAAATGAAGTAGCAGTTAAACTCCGTGACTTTATACGATCAAGCTCAGGCAACAAGGCAGCTTTTTTGCTGGGATGCAAACGATACTTCTCTTAGCACACCGCCTTACTACTTGGAGGCAAACGCGGCAATCAATGCAAATGGCACAAACTGTTTTAAATTGGAGGCACGGAATCAAGCGTTCTCCGAGTATCATGACAACGGGTGGTCCCATATCAACTGTTTCTGGAGGTAGTTCGACTACTTCTCTTCTACACGGTGGGCTGAGCCCCTCGGACAATATTTACGTCTCGCACAGAGCTCCGGTAGCTGCTGAAGCATCACCTGATCCTTGGATATCAGCCAATTGACTACCACCTGCATATCTCTTAAACCATGGCTTTGCCGCGACCATTTATGCCTCTTCGGAGGTCACTCTGCCAGTTCTCATCTGGAACCTGTCGCAATCCCACTCGTACATTGCGAGGAGCACATCGTTGTTATTCGTCCAAGCAAAAGCCTAGAGAGCCGCAACATTTCACTGTGTGGAGGCCCTATCTTCGGCTGGCAATCGGTGTACCGTTCATAGGAGCCTTAATATATTCAATGGTACGTGCAACGATCCGGTGAACGCCCATTTTGATAACATGGTCTAAATATGACCTGGCAGATGACCGGCGAAGTGACGGATCTCGACTCTCCGTCCATTGTGGAGCTCGATGAAACCCTAAAAAAACAGTCGACAATTGGCGAGAACTCGCCTATGCGTCTGCGAATGGAGAAATTGATCAAAGAACATCAGCAGAAGATTGTGAATGAACTCAGCAGGATAGACGGAAAGATGTTCAAGACCGATACGTGGACACGTCCCAATGGCGGAGGCGGTATTTCATGTGTCTTGCAGGACGGAAATGTCTTTGAGAAAGCCGGTGTCAATGTTTCCATCGTTTATGGTGAATTACCTCGCCCCGCCATCGAGAAAATGCGAGCGGATCACAAGTCATTTGTCGGCGCGGACGTTGACTCTCTGAGCTTCTTTGCTGCTGGTCTCTCACTGGTTCTGCACCCCCACAACCCCATGGCTCCGACAGTGCACCTGAACTACAGATATTTTGAGACCTCAGATCCAAAGGACCCTATCCATGGTGACAAAAACTGGTGGTTTGGCGGCGGCACGGATTTGACACCGTCATACCTTTTCCCTGAAGACGTCAAGCACTTCCATCAGACCATCAAGGACGCCTGTGATAGACATGATGCGACATACTATCCCAAATTCAAGGCATGGTGTGACAAATACTTCCACTTGCCTCATCGCGGCGAGGCTCGTGGTGTTGGCGGTATCTTCTTTGATGACCTTGACGCCAGTTTCCTTGAATCCTCTTCTACTTCTTCCCAGAACCCTCAGGAGACTCTCTTCTCGTTCGTTTCTGATGCTCTCGCATCATTCCTACCCTCCTACGTTCCCATCATCGAAAAGCGCAAGGATATGCCCTTCACTCCCGCCCAGAAGGAATGGCAACAGCTTCGGCGTGGCCGCTATGTCGAATTCAATCTTGTCTATGACCGCGGAACAAGCTTTGGTTTACGCACACCCAACGCTCGTGTCGAAAGTATCTTGATGAGCTTGCCTCGCACTGCATCATGGGCATATATGGACCCAGTATCCGGAACACGTACCGAGGGTCCCATGTCGGAAGAGGAAGAGCTTCTGACTCGGGATAAGGCAGCCGAAAAAGAGATGATGGAGGTTCTGAGACATCCCAGGCAATGGGTTTGATACACCGAGTTGCAGGCTACCGACCCGCCCATAGTGATTTTGTGCAAGATAAAAGATGTATAAATTCTGGCTCTCTTTCTGTAATATACACCACGGCTCAGGCACTCAAAATATAGGGGTCACATGACCGTGATCTCATTGTTGAGATTCGGCTCTGAGATATTAATATTTAACTGGGAACTGGGTATCAAGCAATAACGTGTGCGTGTCTAACACTGTGTCTCTATATAGTCTTGGCTTAACAAAGGAAATAAGGAAGGTGACGGAATAAAAGACCAAGCGAAAGACAATGAAGAAAACCAACTCCCCTAACTTACAAGACAGCGATTTCAGCGACCTGCTACCAGACTTCTTTGTCTCCCCAACCAGCCCTTCTGCAATTCGCTCATGTTGGCTCCGTTGCGGAATCTCGACACTGTGACATTGTTGTTTTGTAAACGACCTTGGAGATCATACCAGGCAGAGCTGATAAGAGCCAATTCGCGTGCCTGGTTGTCGATGACCTTCTGAAGTTCGAGCTGGACGGCAGGTCAGCTGTCAGTAAAGAAGGACGACAGGGAGAGGAATGCTAGTTCGCTTTTCCTGATGTGTAGAATCGCCGCAAAAACAACGGAAATAAAAGGATTATCGCTTACCTCGCGCTCCCTGCTAATACCATCAACGGCATTGTCTTCTTCGAAATGCTTGATGCGCTCTTGCAGGAATTTAATGTGCTCATTTTGATGGTGAATGTACTAAATCACAGATCGTATTAGTCAGCTTTGGACGTAGAAATGCCAAATGCAGCGGCCAGGGCAGTTAGGAGCGCTTGAATCTCGACATAAAGCTTTTCAAGCGCGATGATTGTACATCTCGCTTGAGTAGCTTCGTAGGATTCTCCCTAATGGTATACTTTGCCTCGAAGTCAGGTACGCGCCGTGGCTGAGCGCGCAACCCAGCCTTTACAGCACGGGTAAAGGAACTTTCCGAGAAGACTTTCCCAGAATGTATGGATCCGGCGCCACTGGAAGGGACTGGACGGAATCTACTGACCTCTGCGCGCTTCGCAAGCTTTTCAAGGTATTTCTCAATCAGCTCAGCGACTTCTTTGGCGAGCTCGGGACCAGATTTCTGAGACGCATCTGCAGAATCACCGTTCTCCTGGGCCATCAATTCCGCCAGCAGCCTCTTCATCTCGTTGGACATTTCCTGATCCTCCGCGTGAATTTCAACTTGCTTTTTGTCGAACAAGCTCCGCAGCTCATCTCGTTCAGCACACACTTCGCGGACCAGCTCTTGACTAGCGTCAAGCTCAGCCTCGAGCAAATGTATCCTGTGCTGACACTCATCCCATTCAGCACGAAGTTTGGCGACTTCGGCTGAGTTGCTCTCCTTGACTTCGTGAATCATGTCTACTTTCTCCTTGCCGGCAAGTCCAACTGCAGTTTCATAAGCAGATTGTTGAGACGTTTTGTACGTAGAGTAAATGAACAACTCACCCTCAGCCATGGCGTCTGTCAGGGCCCTCTTGGTAATTTCGAGAGAATCCTGAGCGTCGGCAAGTTTTCCAAGTGCTTGCGTATAGTGCTCGTATAGTTTCCAATACTCGTCACTGAACGTTCGGTGAGTACGTGGTGAGAAAAGAGGTTCAATCACATACCCCTGCGACGAATTGGTCTGAGCGAGCCGATGAACATGTGAGAAATTCTCCGAGAATCCCTCAAACTGGGAACCGATCTGGGATTCGTCGTCAGCATCGTGCGCAGCGAACTTTGCTAATTCCTCCTCGAGCCAACTTACCGAGGGCTGTTCCTTTAAGGACTCAACCTCCTTGCGCAGCTCGTCATTTTCCGCTTTGCTACTGTCGGTCAGCTCAGCCTCTTCAAATATAGTGGGAAGGACTGACAGTTGCGATTCCTGGATACCTATGCCCTCAAAGTCTTCGTGCAATGTGCCTCGCTTTGGTGTCTCGGTGCCTGGAGTGAGCGATGGGCTTCCGGGCGAGCCCTCAAGCTCGCGGATCCGTTCTCTCAGTTCACTAATCAGCGCATCATCTCTCTCGCGCTGTTCTTCGGCACTACTGAGGCGTTCGGTAAGAGCATGATTGTTGAATTCAAGCTGCTTTTTCAGGTTCTGAATCTCGCTGCATTCCTGTTCGATTCGTGGAAGGACTCGGCGATATTCCTCAAGTTCCACTTCACGCTCCGCTGACCATCTCTGCTGCGAGTCCGCGTCCTTTAGTTGTTGCTGGAGATCTTTGATCTGGTTCTTCAGACTCTGGTTCTCTTTCTCAAAATCCTGACTGGCCTGCAGCTTTTGGCGGTACTTTTCCGCTGCATTTGCTTTTCGCGCAAGCTGATCTCTGTCGGTCTTGAGCTCATCATAGTCGTCTTGTAATTTCTGGAAGCGCTGATTCTTGACATGTAGTGACTCCACCGTCATGCGCAAGCTATCAATCTCATCCTGCGCTGCGGCGATTCTCTCCTCCTGGGATGCAATCAAATCCTCCTGCTGACGCGTCTTTGACTCCAATGCCTTTGCACTGACCCCGATGTCGCCTTTCCCGGACTTCAGCGTCACCAAGCGATCCTCCGTTGAAGCAAGACGGCTCTGCAGAGTGTCATTGTTTTCCTGGAGTCGCGCCAGGCGGTTGTGTAGATCTTCCAGCGCTTTCTCCAACTCCTTCTTTTCATGCGTCAAGCGATCATTCTCCGCAATCACCTTTCCTACTCGTTCTTCAAATTGTAGCTCTAGGTCGACCGGAAGGTCCTGTTTCTTGGCGTCTTCGATGGTTTCGTCCTCAACATCACTTGCGACCAATTCCCCGTTTGACTCCTCGATTGCGATCTTGAGCCCTTCCTGCGCCTGTAGGCTCAAGTCCTGGATTTGGTTGACGAATCTCTCTGGGTTTGGCGAGCGAATGACGGCGATCAGGAGCAGTTTCAGGAGCTTATTGGTTTCCTTCACCGAGTTCTTTTCCGCAATAGCTTGAAGATCCGGAGACGGGTCCAAGCCTGAGGGCAGATTGCCAGTTTGCATTCGCAGATAACCGGTCAGATGCTTGTGGACATGTTTCAGGTTGGCCAGTTTCGCAACCCAGTGATCGGACGTATTCCGCTCGGGCAATTCGTTGAGAAAGTACTGAGGGTCAATATCCTGCAGAATCTCCCAAAGTATCGTGCCGTCGCTTAATTCCTCAGTAGATCGTAGCGTCTTACCGAGAGAGAAACTGTTGATCCATTCTAAAAGGGCTTGAGTAATCGTGTGTTCCGACGCCATGCTGGGAGGGAGGGGATGCGTCGCGCCCTGGGAATCTTAGGAATGTGTAGGAGCTGAATGATGCTAGGGGTGGTGATAAGTGTCCGTCCGGTTGCAGCGATAATTTCATCTCTTTAAAAGCAATGCAGGACTGGAGAATTGCTTAAGTAGTTGTTAGATTCGGTTGTTGTCTCTCCTGAGCCTCGCGAGTTCGGGGAAGTTTCACAGCGGGCTCCACGCGCGAACCTCCTGCTCGGCCGGAGTCGAGAGATCGTCTTTATCTATTCTTACCATGTCGCAGAATCGCAGAATCACAGAACCAGCACAGAATAATTCTGATGAACAAAGGCTATTGCAAGTAATGTCTTTGTTTTTTTGTCTCTAAAGTATTTTCCTTTCTTTCATGAGAACAAAACATAATGATACAAATGAGAAATACATCATGAATAACAACGCTAGAATACTGCTTGTCACAAGAAAGAGAGCAGATAGTATCCATAATATTCAAGGGCAGAGTCAGTCGGAAGTGTTCCAGAAATCATTAATCATGAGCTGCTTGGGGTTCCAGTCATTCACAAGGCGATGACTGCCTCAGGGCAGCTGAAATTAATTGCTGTTGCAATCTTTATCATCGTTGATCGAGACCACCTGATCTCCTTCGATAATTGGTTTATACTTGGTGGACTGTGTGGAAAGACTCTGAATGGCAGCGTCTGGAGCCTCCGCAGAGAATCCCCTGATAAGGTGTCAAAGCAGCAAGACGAAAGCTAGGGAAGGAGAGAAGTTACTTGATGAATTCTGAAGAAGAGATAATCAGTACTCCGAACAAGTCAAGTATGTTTCAACAACGGCGGGATGGCAGCACTTACGGTACTCATGGGTGATTGTACCACCCTGGAGTGAAAAGCAGATCAGTAAATCATAAGTAGAAGGACCCCACAACTTCAACAGGACAACATACGCCTTGCACGATGGATTTCTGCGCGTCCTTGATGACTGAGTCCGGGGTGTCCTGAGGGTAAGTGACCAGAATCGACTTGGCTAGAGCCAGAGGGAGAAATCCGATAATGAGGGCAGATGACAGTTTCATTGTTACGTGAGTATGGTTCGAAATGGCACGATCACTTTGAAAAAGTACTATCTCCTTATACACAACGATGATCAGTATTCACGGTGATTTATCTCGAAGACGATAGTTTGTAGGGATATCCGACTCCTCAAGCGTAGATAAGTATCATAGGAGTATGATACAGTGGCACTGCGTCATTGGGGAGGTGACTAAGCCGGACAACAAACCAGCCAAAGTCTTGGCGTCCGTCGGTCATTCTTCAACCTTCACTTCACTTCCTCCTCAATAATAATACCTCATAGTAGTTACCACCAACCTCCGTTCTTCCCATTTCCTCTTTGACTCTTTTTTTTCCTTAATGGTTTTTTGCCAGCTTTTCTCCTTGATACTACCTACCAATTCCATCTCTGCCGCTGTGTTGGACCTCAAGGTGTTGCGTTCTCCGATCTTCATCCCAAGCGTGGAAAGCACCCTCAAACTCCTTCACTGTCATCTTCGTACCGTCTACGTGCCTTTGCTGGTTAACACCCCTGGAAGGGTCAATCGGGCGAGATAATTTACGAGGTAGTTTCTTATAGTGGGCATAGAAGGATAGTCGTGGGCTTCTGTGTGGTTTAGGTTGAGGACTGGCGCCTGCTTCGTCTCGTTGTTATCTCCAAAGTCTCGCCAAGATAGCTAGCAAGCATTTTACAAGTTTCGACTTTTCTTCCATCTCTTGCTCCTTCAGGAGATCACAGTTCTGGAAAAACACCGGAGGAGAGAATAAGAAACCTATCTTCATAAGAAGCCAACTTGAGAAACACAAGAGAAAGAGACGGGAACAAAGAGGAAAAAGAACATACTGTGCAGAAAGCACCTGAGAAAAGAAAAAAAAGGAACATCACTGCTTAAGAAGAAGAGAAGAAAGAAAAGAAGCAGCCAAGAAGGAAAAAAAGAAAGGAAAAACAGAAACATAGAAGGAGGGAAAGAAAGCATCCCAATATCCCTGAGTGTTGCTACATTCACTTGACCATTTCCTTTGTTCTCTTTCTCCCTCGCCTTCATTCTCACCTTGCCCACGAACTCGTTACCTCACAGCATACTTGCCTGTCATGTCGTCTGGGCTCGCCTCTGATGAGGTCGCTGAGGATTACAAGAACTCTCTGGAGGATCTAACCACGAACGACAGGTTCCAGATCAGCAACTTGACCGTCATAGCCAAAGAGAATACAGAACATGCTATGGCCATCTCCCGAGTTTTGGAGAACCACATTCGAACAGTAGGTGTTATCTTTGTTTCTCACTCTCATGCATTTCTCCCTGGCTTTTGTATCTCGCTCGGCGCTCAGTTGATTGTAAGTTTGGTCGGTTGAACCACTTCTAATCGTGTGCTGTAGACACCGCCAGCTCAGAAGCTTCCTGCCTTGTATGTAGTCGACTCCATTGTGAAGAATGTGGGAACTCCCTACACGCTTTTCCTGGGTCGCAATATGTATCAGACTTTCATGAATGCCTACACGTTGGTGGACTCGCAGACCCGCAGAAAGCTGGACGAAATGCTCAAGACATGGAAGGAACCTGTTCCGGGGTCACTAGATACAAGACCCGTCTTTCCTCCAGAAATTACACGCAGCATTGAAAGCGCTCTGATCAAGGCAAGAACCGCGGCTCTACAGCAGCAGCAGGCCAGGAGCCAGCAAGATATACTCAACCGCGGCCGGGTGGGCACTCCTCCTCACGGCTGGACGAACAACACCACGCTCAACCAGAGCACGGCTCGGCTCGCGCCTTCCACAGGTCAGAATGGGCATGCTCATCAGTTCCGAAATGGGCACACGCAAAATTATCACGCCGCGGTAAGATCCATTCACCTCGCAAAATGATTGTCTTGAATGCCTTTGTCATATCTAACGGATAGACAGCTGGACCCTCGATCTACTCCAACCCCTCAACCTTCACAGCGCTCGGAAGTGGATCTCACGGCATTGATTCGCGATATCGAGGCATTAATTGCAGCTGCCCGAAGCGATTTCGCCAACAACCCTCTTGACCCTTCTGTGCAACAGCGTCTCAAAGCTCTATTAGACTTGCAAGGCATCCTCCAGCGTCAAGAGCTCACTCAGGAGCAGCTGAGGCTAGTCCGTGATCAGGTCTCTGCACTCACTCCAAAGTCTACTCTTTCAGCTCCCCAGAGCGTTCCGCCAACCATTCCAGTTATGCCGGCGCCCAGCATGGCCACTCCCCCAACTCAGACCCTTTCACAGCCTCTTCAGCAGCTCCTCAACCCGGGAACATTAGCTGAGCTTATCAAAGCAACTGCCGCACGCCAGCAACCCACCCCACCACCCCAAGTCCACAGCATTCTACCGCAGATGCCAATAGCTAGCAGCACACCACAGCCGGCGGCCATGCCGACGACCGAGAACCCATTAATTGCAGCACTACGAGCGCGTGGCCTCTTGCCTCCCGCTTCCGCACCTCCTGCCCCTACCACCGCTCCATCGTCCAATCTTGCCTCTGCCTTTCCCTTAATTGTACCTGGTCAGGTGCGATTTTCAACTCCAGTGCCTACTATGCCTCAGGCTTCTAATCCCTCGAGCATTACTGTCAACGTGCAAATGAATACGGCATCCATTAAAATGTAAGTTTGCACAAAATTTGCGCTTGTAATGTTCGCTGTTGTTTCGTATGCTAATAGAATGCAGACCGCGAGAGGCACTAATAGCCAGCCTCTACGAAGCGAGATCTAACCGTTGTGGGACATGTGGCCGTCGATTCTTTGCTACAGAAGAAGGAAAAGAAAAGAAAGCTCGCCACCTAGACTGGCACTTTCGGACCAACCAGCGGATGGCGGACGCTGCCAAGCGAGCGCAAAACCGCAGCTGGTACGTTGACGAACGGGTGAGTGGTCTTCGTCCAAAATTCATATCCTGGTTGATTCTTACTAACAACGGGGCAGGATTGGATAAAGTCCCGCGAAGCCGGAGACGATGAGGATCCTGCAGAGGCAGAAGCTACAAGTGCTGGTGCCGCAGGTGCTGAGAGCGATTCAACCAAGAAAGGGCCGCCCAAGCAATGGATCCGGGCTCCCAATGATGCTACTTTGCGCAACACGCCCTGTCCCATTTGTCAAGAGACGTTTGAGTCGACATGGTCGGAGGAAGTCCAAGACTGGATATGGCAGGATGCCGTCAAGGTTGGGAACCGGATATACCACGCCAGCTGCTATGCGGAAGTTACAAAGGACGGGACGACTACGGCTGCAGGTCGGGGCACGCCCTCGGTACGGACTGGAACACCCGATTCCGTGTTGGGCAAGAGGAAGGCAGAGGTATGTTCGATACACCATGGCAGAAAGTTCGCACGTATCAAACTAATTCACCGTGCAGGGCACTGACTCTCCCGGGTCAAATGTTCGGGTCAAGATGGAACCTGTGTGAAGAAAGTGGTACTTGCTCTCTTTCATTTAACTTCGATATACGGTCCTTACTTTCTGCTTTGGAGACCAGGGGCGATGTGCATGCGTTGGAGTTGACATTATTTATACTCTTTTTGGTGGTTGCATTTAGCCAGCGGCTGTACTGCATTCGAGACCCCGCACTATGTTTTGAGAGGATTGGGGGTATTGTGGCTATCTACGAGCATTGCCGTACATGTATTCCATACAGTTCTCCATAGAACATTCTATAAACAAGTAGTTAGTCCGAGAGAAAGGCAGCTGAACCTTGTACCACACGGTTTATTTTCCCCTTGTAATCCTGGACGAGGAAGCTGGTTAATGAATTGCTGTTGGGACTGCCCCGCTCTCCCGGGAGGACCCCTCTATTATTGATAATCATAGTTGGAGTAGTCTAGACTAGAACCCATGATGAACTGTAAATGTTCGCATAAATACAAGTCCTGCTCCCAAGTCTCCGTCTCTAATTGACGCCATCCTTCTCTGCTGTAGAGTTCGACTGCCTGTTGTCCATCCTCCGACGTCGCCATGGCTCCGTACAATATCCGGTGGGGTATTATGGGTATGTTTTCCATCCTCCCTTGTACACACCACTGAGGCATTTTAAGCTGACAAGACTTCAAATAAATTATAGCCACGGGCTGGATTGCAGATAGTAAGTCTCCACGATTTCCCTCGGAACAAGCCTCAAACCGAGATGATCAATCAAGACAAACATAACAACTAATGCAATTACTTGACGCTTAGTCTTTGTAAGAGACCTTCTGCGCGACCCCAACCTCCGAGACGCATCTGACGTCTCTCACACCGTCGCTGCTGTTGCCTCCTCTTCAGCCAAGGACCGGGCGGAGAAATTCATTGCTGATACGGGCATTCCGGCGCCTTGTGTTGCGTACGGCTCGTATGAGGAGCTCGTGGCCGATGCTAACGTAGACGTGGTGTACGTCGCGACGCCGCACTCGCACCATTTCCAGAATGTGATGCTTGCACTGGAAGCGGGCAAGAATGTTCTCTGTGAGAAAGCTTTCACCGTCAATGCGGCGCAGGCCAAGATCCTGTGCGAGACGGCGAAGAAGAAGAACCTTTTCCTGATGGAAGCCGTGTGGACCCGGTACTTCCCTCTCAGTGTGCAGGTCCGAGACCTCATCAAGCAGGGAGCCATTGGCGAAGTCCTCCGAGTGGTTGCCGACAACAGCTTCGGGGATAATGTCGAGGAGCGATGGGGCACTCAGCATCGGATGGTGAACAAGGATCTCGCTGGTGGCTGCTTGCTGGATCGTAAGTTTTCTCTTCCTTCTACCGACTCCTGAGCCATTTGGCACGGTCCTAATGATCGTTTCGCTGCAGTGGGCATCTACTCCTTGACCTGGGTCTTCCAGACCATGTACCACACACTTCCCCGGGAGCAGCGCAAAGCTCCTTCGGCCATCTCAGCGCACATGTCTCTCTACCACCTGACGGGTGCCGACGAGGCCACTACGATCCTTCTCACGTTCCCGACGACCACCCCAACTAACAACGCCCAGCCCGGTCAATCCCAGGCAGTCGCCTTGACCCATCTGCGGGTCGCGACCGATCCAGATGAGCAGGGCACCGCTGGTCCCTCGATCCGCATCCAAGGGACCAAGGGCGAGATTCAGGTCTTTGGCCCCGCCTTCCGGCCTGAGCGATACCGTCTAATCCCCAAAAAGGGACTTGG
The DNA here is from genome assembly GCF_018340605.1 of Aspergillus pseudoviridinutans. Classification (NCBI taxonomy): domain Eukaryota; kingdom Fungi; phylum Ascomycota; class Eurotiomycetes; order Eurotiales; family Aspergillaceae; genus Aspergillus; species Aspergillus pseudoviridinutans. The sequence continues at coordinate 2,745,081 of NW_025091282.1, read as the reverse complement.
CGAGATCAAGGAGGTGCAGTGCCCGTTCCCGGCGGATGGGAAGGGCATGTACTGGGAGGCCGACGAGGTGGCGCGGTGCTTGCGCGATGGAAAGCTCGAGAGCGATGGGCTGCCTTGGGAAGAGAGCATTGTCATCATGGAGGTCATGGACGAGGTTAGGCGGCAGGGTGGATTGACCTATCCGGAGGAGATCGAGTCCACCGTCTACCCTACCCGGCTGTAAGGTTTGCGGGAATGTATATATACTTGGCGCTGCGGCCGTAGATCGGGTTGTTTTACATGGCTGGCATCCTACCCTGGGTATCCGGCTGAACATAGTGAATTTGGTCGCCAAACAAAAGGTACTATACATATTGCTCTAATTCCACTGGAGGTATCTTTATGTACGGACGCCAAAAGGACTCTTCAAATACCCTCCTCTGTAGTCCACCAAGACGCAGATGCACACATCTTGCAGATTACATGGAATGATCTCAGTACTGTTCCTTCGCACATGCCACTCTTCCCCTTGCCGGCAGGGGATGTTACGGGGGCTGTATGACGCACGCTCGTGGACCCATACGGTACCTTCCAGAAGACATCCTATATTTACTTCTGGAAAACACCGAGCAAGCTCTTCCACACCTGGCCAGGCTCCTGGCTGGCGTCAATGCCTCGCCAGATACCGGTCTTCTTGTAGTATTCAACGACAGGGGCTGTCTGGACGTGGTAAGTTGAAAGACGCTTCTTCAGCGTCTCGGCGTTGTCATCGGAACGTTGAATCAGGGGCTCGCCAGTAACATCATCCTTCATATCGTTCTTGGGAGGGTTGAAGATCTTGTGATACGACCGTCCAGAGGCAGGGTGGACAAGACGTCCAGTAATTCTGGCAACCAGGAGGGCATCGTCGATCTGCAGCTCAATAGCATGCTGAAGCTTCTGCTTACGAGCTTCGAGCATGTCATCGAGACGCTCGGCCTGAGCAACGGTACGAGGGAAGCCATCCAGAATAAATCTAGAAACATTGGAACGGTCAGTCACTTTCCACCTTCAACTGAATGAACTTCAATAAGGCACGTGTGTACGAACCCGTTCTTGCACTCAGTGTTGGTGTCGAGCTCGTTCTTGATCATGTTGACCATGATCTCATCGCTGACCAGACCGCCTTGGTCCATGATCTTCTTAGCCTCCTTCCCGAGCTCAGTCTTCTTGGCGACCTGGGACCGCAGCATATCACCGGTAGCCTTTGAGGTTGGACACGGAATGTCAGACGCGCACTTTATTCATTTACTTGCAATTCAATAACGTACCAGGTGGCACACGCAGTACTTCTCCTTAAGCCGAGGCGCCTGAGTACCCTTGCCTAAAACCCCATCAGAACCATGAAGCCATTATCCAATCGGCAACCCGTGAAGAGAAACTGGAAAATCCATACCAGCACCGGGAGGTCCCATAAGGACGATGCGCATCTGCTCGGCGACAGACTTAGGCTTGGATTCGCCGCCAAGACGGCCCTCCAACTCCTGCACGCGAGTCTCAAGCTTCTCGATCATGTCCTTCAGACCGTGGACGACCTCTTCTGTGATGGGAGCCATTGCGATTACTGACGGTGAGAGAATCGAAGTATGACGCTATCAAAAAGCTCTCCGGAGAGGAACAGAAACAGGAAAGGGGAAGAAGGGAAAGGAGAGGGAGGGGAAAGGAATCAAGGTGCCTGGCAGAGAATGATGCTCAGTGACGGGGAAACGGAAAGGAAGGGAGGATCGGAGAACTAATTCTTGGAGGAGGAAAAGAGATCTAAACCGGAGCATTCTCCCGCGCGCCCGAGGTTCGGGGTTCACTGGTCCAGTACAACGCTCCAGCACCTGCGAGTAGCGACTGAATCGGGATAACATATGGGCACATGTAATCAGTTGTTGTGACTTTCAATCCTCTAAATGAGGCTTTCTCTACGTCCATAATTGTTAGTATATGTGAATGAATGATTAACACAAGTGCCGACTAGCTGGCCTTAGGCAATAAGGCCCTAAAGTGGCTGGTGCATTGGTAGCCAAGCGCAAGCCACAAAGACTACCAAAGCTTGCGTGGCTCAGCAGCGGAGGAGCTCCAGGGCAGAACAACAGCAGCTCCATCTCTTGCTCCGTCATCATCATAACCCTCCTCATTCTCATTTTCATTCTCATCGCCATCCTCGTTATCAAGCCACTAATCGGCTTCTCTCTCTCTCCGTCGCTCCCTCAATTATTTACCGTCTTCCGTGCAACCGGAATCAGCGTCTGGTCTATTCAGGGTCTTCCAGTACCCTGCATTCTGCCTCCGTTCTCATCTGATCCGGATCCACCATGCCTGCCACCACGGCGGAGACACTCTCCCTCGTCACGCGCACMGTCACGGTCGCTCCCTTAGTCCTTCTTTCAGTTGCAGATCATTATGGACGGTCAGCCAAGGGAACTCGGAAGCGTGTTGTTGGTGTGCTCCTCGGAGAGAATTCGGGCCAGACCGTTCGAGTATCCAACAGCTTTGCTGGTGCGTCGTCCCCCAAATCGGCTTAGTGATTGGACGGCGGTACTGATGTCTTTATCTTTTAGTTCCATTTGAGGAAGATGAGAAGGATCCCTCCGTTTGGTTCTTAGATCACAACTTTGTTGAGTCAATGAGAGACATGTTCAAGAAGATCAACGCCCGCGAGAAGCTTGTCGGATGGTATCACTCGGGTCCCAAATTACGAGCCTCTGATCTTGAGATCAATGAACTCTTCAAACGATACACACCGAACCCCTTACTGGTCATTGTTGACGTCCAACCAAAGGAAGTCGGCGTTCCCACAGATGCCTATTTTGCTGTTGACGAGATCAAGGACGTATGTTGATCCCGTGCGATGCCCTTGTGATGTCTTCAATTCTTATTCAACTAACCGCATCGCTCGGTCTATATAGGATGGCACAACAACGTCCAGAACATTCGTCCATACCCCTTCCGTGATCGAGGCCGAGGAGGCTGAGGAAATCGGTGTTGAACACTTGCTTCGAGACATCAGGGACGTTGCCGTCGGAACCCTTTCAACACGCATAACATCGCAGCTTCAGTCGTTGCAGGGTTTGCACTTGCGCCTGCGTGATATCGGCCAATATCTCCAGAAGGTCCTTGATCACGAGCTGCCAGTCAATCACGCTATTCTTGGCAATCTTCAGGATGTGTTCAATCTTCTTCCCAACCTATCTACTCCAGCCACGACGTCGCGTCTGAGTGGGTCGGAGCCACAGATGGAAAATAGTGAACTAGCACGGGCAATGAGCATAAAGACCAACGATCAATTGATGGCCATCTACATCAGCAGCTTGATTCGTGCTATCACGGCCTTCCACGATTTGATTGAGAACAAGATCCAGAATCGGCAACAACAAGAAGAGAACGAATCGAAGAAGGAGCAAGAAGCAAACGCTGCTAAAGGTGACAAGGAGGGTGCGAAGAAGGCGAATGGCATGAACGGCGAGCAAAAGGAGGATCAGGAGAAGTCCAAGAAGAAGAGCTAGAAGTGTCAATCAACAATGGCACAGCTGACATGAGAATTAAAACAATTCAGTTTATGCATGGAAGTGTATATTACGATAATCTGAGAATCAATCGTGTCCTGAGCACGCACCAAGCGAGCTCGAGCATTTTTGGAAATATTCATTCCTGCGCGATATAAAACGCCATCGGATGCTGGACTGTAGACAAGCCCGCAATTTCGTAAGTGATACTTCCCTTTAGATTCTTTCTGGAAGTATCCATAGTTGCATCGCCGTCAAAAGGGTTCGAAGCTTGAGGTCTCCCTGACGTTTCTGGCATTTGCGACAGAATAAAAGCCCATTTCCTGGCAAACAGACAGACAGATATGCACAGCTGAAGGACTTTGCTGAAATGATGGTCTGAATATCTCTTAGGAAGGAAGTAAATTCTTGTATAGCAGCGCCTTCTAAGGACAGAGGCGTAGGGATATCTGCGTTTCAATGTCGGCGTGGTGTCGAGGATCATCCACCCCAACCAGCACACCACGCCGCCAATTCCTCGCAAGCCAAAAAGAGAGGACCAGCTTGACCACGGCTGGCGCTACTGAAGACTTCAGGACAGCGCACCATCAGCAAGCACGCGAGGAGATGTTTACAGACAGGGGGTGCCAGTCGGCTGGATCCACGGGTCAACGAGCCGCCAAAAACATAGCGGCAAGTCGGGTCGCCGCCGACGGTAGACTGTTCAGCCAGGGTCTCGTCTTCGGCTTCTCCATCAAACTGAGATGAGTAGGCCGGTCCCGGATTGCGGAAGGCATTGAGCGTAAAGGTGGGACATGTGCAGTTCCAGGCGTGCAGGCGGACTTCGTAGCCCTTTTGCTCTACGCGTGTCCGGGGAGCCCGGGATGGAGAGGTCGGAGCAGCCGTAGACGTGGATATAACATAGAACATGGCTTCTTGCGGCCTTTCTGTGGCGCTGGTGTCGGTTTCTTCTGGCTGTGATGCAGATGCTTGCCCGACGTGGTCATCCAGCATGAATCGCCTGACCAGTCCTCGGTCCAAAATATCTAGGGCCAGGAGAAACTCATTGGGAAAGAAACAGTGCAATGTCAGCATAACTGACTTGACTTGAGCTAACTGAGCCTCGGGGAGGGAAGAGAAAGGTGACTGGCTTGTGGAAGTGTGTCGTTGAGGACGTATGATGGGATGGTCCATCCCATCGCTGGGATTCTGGGCCTCAGGTCTACATGATGCGAGTCGTGAAATTAGTCGGTCAATGAACTGGGTAGTTGAAGGTAGGCTTCTGTGGTCATCTTCCAGCGCTGATTCCATGGAAGTACATATGCTTGGTGGGATGCTTTCAGCTTGTCCAGATAGAAGATGAAAAAGCTCGGGTTGTCATCAATTAAGTCCCCACTTACCATAAAGATAATTTATGACTTTCTCGCTTTTTTACAGGCACTGAACTTCATTTTGAAGCAGTCAACAAGTTATAAATAAGCATTGTCTATTATACATAAGCACATGCGGAATATCAATTACGCAAGGAACAAAAGGACCGCAATCATTGCAGAGGCGAAAATGCCAGCATCAGCTCCCACCCATGTATACTTTGTATATTATACACACTCGATGTGGCTTTGCACTACTTCATTTTTTGGCTTTACTGCGCAGCCTCGCCGATTGACGGGTTCCTTTTGGCGGACTCGAGGGTTTCTTTGTGACACCTTTCGGCTTGGCTGCTTTCCCGGACGCTGTGTCTGTTGCTTCCTTGGTACCAGCCCTGGAATCTTTGGTGTCTGCAGTCTTTGAAGGCGCACTCTTCGGCTTCTGCACTACCCGTGGTTTGAGCGACATGGTCACTTGTCCCTCGAGGATCTCGCCGGTTTCTTCTGAAGTCAGCGTCAGCTGCAGAGTAGCACGCTGCGTTCTTGCTCTGCGCCCCAGTGCCACAAGTGCACCTTTACCTGGGTCCAGGACCAGCTGCTGGTTGATCGTCCATTGGATGGGTCTCCCTTCCAGCTCAATGGTCCCTTTCATTTGTACTCCACCCTTGACAGACCCTTTTCCTGAGCCTGATGCATTTGATAAGCCGTCATTGGAATGGCCTGAAGGGGCCGAGCTCTGGCCAGCGCTTGCTGCTTTGGGGCTGGAGGACGTGACAGCGGCCGATGAACCTGTATTGGAGTCAGCTGAATTGCTCTGGGATTCCAGTCGCCGATACGCAAGTATGTAAGCATTCTCCTTTCCACCGTCTGGCGAGCTCATGCTCTTTTCCAGTGTCTGGGTAAATGTCACGCGTTTGTCGTTGGTCATCACCCACTGACCAGAGGGACCCTTGACGGCCGCAGTATAGTGTCCGCTTTTACTGTCATCGCCGATATGAAAGATGACAGCATAGAGCTCGTAACCGATCTTGCCTTGTCCCCTAACACTGTCATCTAGAAGAGAATCTGGAATCACTAAATCTCCCTGAACTTCGATTTCGTCTTTCAGCTTCCCCGACTCTTTGTATCGATTGACCTGAACGACAAGAATTTCTGAAGGGAGTAGTATCTGACTCTGAATCTCATGGGCGATTTGTTTAGCGGCGCATGTCTTGCAATCCGAAAAAGTCTCCGAGTTCATGCCACTAATGATGGCCTCCTCTATAGAAGCAGCTTTTTTTAAGCCTGGGAGATCTGCACTGAGGTACCGTACCCTAACCCCCGGCACTGAGTCTTTCTGCTTGCATGTCCTGCAAACGCGGCACTGGCTCAGTGCGACGGTCATCAAATCCATGAGATCGCCATTGCTTTATTTATCAGCTTCATGATTATTATGTTCTATGGGATGCGGAAAGTGCGCGACCTACTAGGGTTGGCTTGTGTGATTTTCGAGGAGAGAGATGATGTTTTCCAGCATCTCAAGTGTGTCATGCTGCTGGCCCGGGGTTGTATGCCAGCGCAAGTGGCCGTACTTTGGACTTTGAAGTTCTGTCCACAAGGTCTCCATGGCCTGTTCATGTCCCTTGCGACACTGCCAGTAGGCAATGATCATGTCGTACAATTTGCGAACCACGTCTGGGACTGAATTACTCGTGCTTTGCCCACAGTATTTCTCGCACCAGCTTAGAAACTGTGGAGTGTGGAGAAACAGCGTGAGAGCTGCATTCCGGTAGCAGAGGTTCTGTCCCTTATTGTTGTCAAAGCCTCTTGTGGGCAAGCTTGACTTCAGGGAGACATGATTCCAGGCCGCGGATACAGCGCTTTGCTGCTGGGAGTTGTGTTAAATCAGTTCTCCGTAAGATGATGTGCGTTAGAGAAGGACTTACGCCTGAAGGGGGCGTAAGCTGATTCGCCATCTGTGCACACCAGTCCGACGGGCAATATATGCTTGCTGCTGCAGATGCAAGATAGGTCGTCCTGGATAGGAGACAAGGTATATGATGAACCTGATGAGACAAGTATGTTCCACTTGTTGCAGTAATATGAATCGTATCAATCCAGGGCAGTCAGACTCGGGTTTTGGATGCCATTCTCAACAGGAACTAATCCTGGAGCTTTATGCCTGTCATGATAGCCAAAAACTACTTGACTGCTTGCTTTGCTCCGTACTCTGTCCTTTGTCATTAATGTGTATCAAAGCCATGTTGAATGAACGCTGAAAGTAGGATCTGGGATGCTGTTTCATTGTAGCCTTGCGAAGATACAATGAGAGAAGGTATTCGAAATGAGATCAGCGTTGTCAGATGTTTGGCTTGCTTTCAAATATGTCTTTATCAGAGAATGTCTCCCAAGGTCCAGCATTGTAAGACATAAGCCTGGTTTCTTTGAGATGATGCCTCAAGATTGTGGTAGAGATTGCGCTTCAGATGATGCAAAMAATGAATGAATAGTTGATCATAGCCTTTATCTCAAATAAAATTAGCATCCATGACATTTCTTAGAGACTGAGTCTGCAACAAGGATATTCAGTCAAACAATGGACCGCTCTCTTTCACACTGCTTTCATTCTTTTGTCAAATAGCAAGGCACCCTTCTCTTTCATGCATCTGTTCTTATCCAGCATTATGGAAGTCTCAAAGCAGCAGAGGAAAGTATGATAACAGATTTCAGATATGTCAGTCAACAAAGACAATTCGCAGGATCTGGGTCAAAAATCTCAAAATTAGACATCCGTGACATAGTTTCCCTTCGAGGTAAGCATCATCTCTATCTTTGATCAGACATGCCTGTATGCACATTTAGAGAGGAGTCTACTGAGTGCGGCATGAGTGGCACTGAATATTTGGCTATGTATCTCGTTGGTCGCTCTATTATGCTATCGAAACACATCGTGCCTACTGAGCGCTCTTTGGCCATTGAGGTACATCGATCAAACAAAGACCTACAGCATATTCTGGCCAGAGTACCCAACGATACCCTGGCCGACTGAAGTCTAGATTCCACGACAATTCCGGCTCCGAGCGACATTGTCAAACCTGAAGCAATCATATTACAGACACGGGAAGTCGTGTGCAAATGAAACAGCAGAATTATATAATATGGGCCTGTTGTAAGGAAAAGACGCATCAGCGTTCCCACATCATCATGATACAGTTGATATAGTCGAATGCTTTTGATGCATCCTTCTATTTGCATTGTTAGCATCATGGTTAAGGTAAGACTAGGGTGGAGTATTGTGGCCCATTCGGTCCAAACTGTGCCTATGAATCGCTGGAGATCCATTGGGCCGGCTACCAACTGCATCCATCGTTCCATATTGTGTCATAGCCTTCACAAGCTTCAAGTCAGTATGATGAACATCTTCTACTAAAGCAGTGACACAGTTGGTGAAGGTACATCGGTGGGTCAACCAGAGCCTATGATTCCTATATGCTTTCTCCTCTGAGGTGATCCATACCCGATAATTTCTTGAACCAGACCCAGGACATTTTCTTTTGCGGAGTCCAGAGCTCATGAACCGGTTCCTATGATGGCCCAAAGACTTCGTCCCGCTTGTTCGCCACGTCCACAGCTTGGTCAGGTCAGTACTATTACTTGGTTCGCACTGGAGCGGCAATGCCGTGTTGACCTTCGGCCATGAGCCTGGGCCGTAAACTCATAATCGAGTAATTTCGTGTGTTTCCCCACATCTCCGAGATTCACGTTTCAGCTTGTCAGATATGGAGCCAACTACGACCCAGATACCCAGCCTAGACCCCTCGTCAGTAAACGCCAAACAGTAGGGCTCATGCCCAACCGTCCAACACTCACTGTGGCTCACCGCTGACATTTGATCGCCATGACTGGGACGGTCTGGTCCTGTTGGTTTTCAGTMTCTGGAACGCTGAATTAGCAGTACAACCGTACGACTGTTCAACTCGTCGAGTGGAACGTGTTTTGTAGATGAATTACTGGGCAGAAGCGCATGCTCAATCACTATCTACAGCTGTCACAGCAGAGTTGTTGATGGACATTCCTAAATTCAATGTCTTTGCATCCACGCAAACGTAGCTTAAAGTATGGCTGAGCTCTGCTGTCAGGGTAATAATGGCTAACATTCATGATGAACGGACTTCAGAGGTCAATTGACACACTATTGAGAGAACTGAGGTCAGATATTGATCTACAGCGTAATAGCAGATCTAGGTAGGTAGCTCATTAAGAGTAAAACTGGGCTCCTGACAATTTCATGCTTGGTAGTCAGCAAAAGATACAGCAGTTGATTGCGTTGCTATCATGGACATACAAAGCACTAGATAGAGAGACTGAGCTCCGCAAAAAGACTTCCAGTTGATGACTTCGGCCATGGATTTCTATCTTCAATTTAATCTACCTTTGGAAGGTGACAGCTGGGTTCTTTTCCCGGTACAAAGCATCGCCCAGCCACGGCCACCACAAATCCACTGTAATCAGCACTAACGACTCCACTTTGACCACCAAACGGTTGATTACTTGATTGTCGTCGTCAAATTTATTATCGCGTACGGTACGAGAAATATCGACTACTCCGCTGTCTTCTCCCACAGCCACCCAGGGCTTTACCACTGGATGACTGTTTTGCTGCCCAGATCAGATACATGCTCTGTAGGACAGTATTACTCTGTAATAGTACATAATCACTGCCGAAGATTCATGGTTGATTCTGACTGTGGGATACAGGGTATGATAAGTACTCTGGTAATTCTTGACTATTTGCGTTTTAAAGCGCTTTCCTCGCTTATTTTTAGCCTCAATGCTCCACTGGACCACAGCAAACATCATACCGTGTACTCATAGTAGATAGGAAGGCAGTCAGTACCCCGTAGAATACCGGGATCTGATTGTCGCTGACTTGCTTAGGTAGCTGGAATCGTCCTTCAGATTCGTCATAAGATATTTGTCGCGCATAATCTGAATCGCGAACGAGACACATTGAGGATTACCCAAGTTACTTTTACCTGACCCCTCGGTAGCTAAATGAAGGGAAATGAATAGGTGCATCTGCTTGATGTCACAGACGAATTCAATTTTAAATTACCTTGCCTCAAACCGTGGCGCAGAGTGGGGGAAAACGCCCCCGAGCCTGTCGGACATTTTCTTTGTGACGATCATTGCGTACTGCGTACTTACCAGGAATAGATAGGTAGCCTGCAACCTACCTTAGTCTGGACTGGGCGTTGAGGTGMCCCCACCCGTTCAGCGAATGGTGCTGGTTGCCTACGGCTGCCCTTCTCGACTGTTTTGAGACTCGACAGTAACCTAAGGTAAGTAGGTACGGGTATCCATAAAGTACAGGTTAACGTCTCAGGTCCAAAACAGTCTCACTATTCATTAACATTTGAGCATCACTATCCATTCCAATGATCGATCCAGTCACTAAAAGTTTCCTCTCCTGACCGTAGAACGTGCCCAAGTCCACTGCTACTGGCTAATAGAAAATGTGTACATCATGGCTCTCATTTCAGAAGGGTCATTTACCCTGGATTATTAACGCCATATATCCTGCCACACACGTCACTGTCACTAATCCTATGATCGAATAACGGCACACTTTTGATCTCACATCCTATCTACACAATACACATTTCCTGTGACTATACATGATCGATTTTAGTGCAGCCCTGGCCTTAGCTGGCCTTTGGTCGAGCAAGATCAACGCTTTCATATCCATCGTACTTCATTGAGGTTCCTGTCCCACTCGGGATCTGCGAGTGCAGAGACCAGAGAGGCACAGTTTGACATAGGTCCAGTAATATTCTTTACTCTTCCACAGTCATGGTTAGATCACTTCGCAGAAAGAGCATAAAAGTCTCACTTATTGAGGTCAGAAAACACCTGTTCTCGACCAGCTGAACATGGATAGGTAGGTAGATTGGCAAGTTGCAGCCCACCGCCACTTGATCGGTTTAACCCAGATCAAGCTGTGTCGTGTAATTTCTGATACATCTTAAGATATGGCTGAGCAACAGTAATCGATCGAACCAGCTCTGATGACCTGATCTTTTACTGTTCAACTTGAGGGGGCTTGACTGTCATTAACCGTACGTGGCTGAGGTAGGTAGTAGTACTCGTCAACTTAGCCGGACGGACAACGACCGAATGTAATATATCGTCTCAGCCAGGACCATTGTCGACTGAAGTCCGCGATAGATAACTATCAACCTCGGGCCTATTCCTGCGGCTTGGCAACTTGGCTCCCATTCAAGCCTCACACTTTCCGAGAGTAGACCAGCGGCAGCCCTCCTGCCACTGTATAACAATGCAATTAATACCTGTTTACTTGAGGACATGAAGGGACCAACCCCGAGCATTGGAAAGGGTTAATTGGCTGGCTTGATATTGTGTTGCATCCACCAGCTTAGTCGGAACAGTAAATTAAGGCAAGCCACCGTTGGCCCCACTGGTCCCTAGGTAATCTTGCAGATGACGGGTAGCCCCTTGTTCCTCGGCCCTGTCGTTCGACGAGGTGATAACTCTCAAACGAAAGTTCAGCAATCAGTACGACCGTGATTCTGATGACCTTTCCCTGTGCTTTTGCACAAGTTCAAAGAGCCGTGGAACTTTCCGTACTCTGTAATATAAAGTTGAATGTGCGCTAATAGTCTTACACCCAGTATCACAATTACTTCAGGGCATAGTAATGTGAAATCAGTGTCGCCATCCGCTTCAGGATCCATCATAGGAGCAGCGCGGGTTCTGGCTATGGCGGTAATAATAGTGATCATAATTTCGGTCCGCTGGCGGGTTTAGATAGGATCTAGAATCGCGTCTTGCTACGTGTTTGTGGTTCTGGTCCGACAGATCAACAAGCCCTAATTTCGCAATAGATCATCAGAACCATCAGATCGCGAACGAGTCTTATGTAGATAGGTGCTATAGTAGGGCTCATCCACCAAGGAGGGGTATATCTGCTGAAGAAGCAATTGGATCTGATTGTAGATGACTGAAACGAACTAATAATGCTCTTCAGAGGGATGATTGGAGGGCTATTGTAATGAAGTACGGAGTACCTCCTACCTTAACCTATTAAATACTATTTTCAAGGTCAAGAGTGAGTCTAGAACCTATCCCTTAACATTCACGTATTTGGTTCAAGGATGATCGGGAACCCAAGTCATGTACGACCAGCTGGTTCTGGAGACAATTGGAAGCCATGTGTACACACAACAAGTGATAAATGATACGTCAATCATACATGTCGAGGTGTCCGCGGGCCCCTTACGGAGCTAAAAGTCACGGCAAGATGGTAGGCGACTCGTAATAAGAAGAACAGCGGAGCGGTGACTAGGCAGAATTAACCTTACGAATCGGACAAAGCAATGTCGATGTACAATCTATTATTCTACAGTCCTAGGCAGTCCGTAGGCACAAATATTATTATTATTGCGTGGCCACTGGCCAGAACAATTCTATGTTTTCAGCTGCTTGGTCGATACTTGCCTATAGAGGAAAGGGTGTTCGTCTCCGCCGTTAGACTAAGTGCTTGGAGAATGGAGATCCGTCGCAGGGGCTCGGGTCCGGCTTACCAGAAGTTAGAAACTTAAGAAATAAATGAGAAAAGCCGTTGAGATGTGAACTTGATCGTCTACCTCCGAAACGGTATAGGCCTGACACTGGCAAAAGTATATGTTCTCAATATTGTTGCCTGTCAGCAGAAGCAGTTAATGATCTCACAATCTCTCCATATTATCATATATTATTTCCACATTGTATTAGTTGTACTCATTGCCCTCAATGTGTGACTTTATTTGTCTTTGATTATCCGTATCTGCAAGGCCCATCATTGAGCATAAACAGCTTGTTCGTCACTGATGCACGATTATCAGTACTACCATCATAGTTAGTCAGCCAATTCTTCAATACTCGAAGTAGGAATATTTTTTGGGGCAACATGCAGGACGATGAGGTTTGTCAGGTAGGAAATAAAGCACATACAAAGGGAAAATACTGGATAAGATAAAAGAGGGGAAAAGGACAGATAATTTAATAGGTAGGATTTTATTCAAAATTAAAGGGCAATCACTAACGTTCTGGTTCGCATACCGGGGTTCCCGGTATGTAGTTCAAGTCTAAGTACAGAACGGGCTTAGACTCGCTTCTCTTTTTACTTAGGTCGCCTATGGTCCTCTAGTGCCCCTCTTATTTCCCCTCGTTTTATCTTTGTCATGAATAATCTCATCGTCAGATCTCCATTCGAGTCTTCATATGTGCAGAAAGCGTCTTAAGGTGGGATCACCAAGAATAAAGATCAACGACGTTCTAAGATGCTCAACTCGACGGAGCACAGAGGTGCTTAGCCCTCCCAAGCCTCGTCGATACTCTGTCCCATGCAGATGGAAGATAACTTGATCGCTTTATTTCTCAAACTGACTGGTGGCTGCTGTAATCTCTTTTTTCTTTGCGAACATGCTAAACATTCATCAAATGAATAAACCCAGTCTTCCAAATCAAAACCACGGGCTCGAACGTTCTGAGAGGTTTGACCGCCCCAGAAGGCTTTGATTAAAGTATCTAGTACCCCGGGTGTGGAACCCGTTATAGCTACTCGAAGAGTCGGGAGTACTGTTAGTGTTAGAGACTGGGCCCAAGTAATAATAAAAATATTAGAATAATGAGAGAAATAAGCAATGAACCCTTCTACCTACCACATCCATGTCCATGAATAGCTCCTCAAAATGAAAGGCACTCCTGGAGGATAGGGAACAGAAACCCTTACAATGCTAGCATGGATCTGAGTGTTGGTATGGGAGGTGAAGGTACCTGAACAGACCCCATGTTGCGCCGTAATTAGGTATACATATAATCTTACCACTGTTGGTAAACATAGGTAATAAACACCAACAAATAATAACAACCTTACGCTAACGGTAAAATAATAAAATAAAAACCATCATTATTATTAAAATCATCATCAAACTTGGGTAGACGAACAGCAACGGGGCCTGCTCGAACCCACCTCTCCACTGAAACCTGTTAATCGCCTCCATCCTAAGGTAGTCTCGTAATCTGTTACTTGGAGGGTCATAGGCTCATAGGTTTACCTACCTTGTACTCTTGTGTCGTAGGAAGGTAGTAAGTAGTAGTAGCTACCTTAGTTAAATTACTACTATAGCTTGCAAAAGCCTCTTATTTGCTGTCTCCCAACTGCTGGATCAGCTGTCAACGATGATGATCTCTTCCTATGCATCTCAAGCTGTTTCATCTTCCTTTTGCATCTCCCTCCTTTTCTTTTGAACCTTTTGTCTTTTCGTCCTCTTCTTCTGCTTTCTCCCCTCGTGATCCCGTATTTCCCTCCTTATCTTCTCGTTGGCATTATCTTCTCATGCGATAACTTCCGAGTCTCTTCTACTCTTTATACTATCCTACCCAGACCCTCTTCATTTGGTGAAGACACATCTGATACTATACTCGAACCGTCACATAAAGACTCGTTCTACCATTGACACATTCTACTTCCATTCTTTCATCTGTTAGGAGGTCTCAGTCGGTTACTACACGATATTCCATTTCTCAAAATCTTCGCCTTTCCGTCCAGTGTTTTGATATTGTCATTATCTCCGTCTTGTTAACTTCGCGCTATTTGGTGGTTTACCTTGCAAACGTCACACGGCTAAACTGTGCTATCTACCCATCTTTGCTAGAACCTTGGAGCTAGCAGGGTAAGAAAGTTTGCGAGACTGATTGTCTGTCTCAAATTGTCTTTGTTTCGGGTGGGATTCTGCTTCGTCACTCAACTTTTATATCATCCTAGACTATCATTCCTTCTTTGCTCTTTCTGGGTGTACCGATCGACGAACACATCGAAGGTAACCTTATCTGGCCGGTCAGCCAGGTCATCAGGGAATCTTTTCCTCGATTGCATATGCATTCTTTTGGCTCATAGCCCACAACCATTGCAGGCTGAGTCTCTCCATTGCGAGTCGCGCATATGATTGCGTTACAAAACCAGGCTTTCTACCCTCCTGCCAAAGTGGATATCTCACTGCTTCTGAAGCCCCAAGATGAGGAGGAAGCCGCCTCGGTGACTACTACGTCCACCTTCCCTTCGAGGACCCTCCCTCCTGCTTCCATAGGCCCAGCGATACCTGTCGCAGTCTCGACGCCTTCGTCATCCGCGCCGCCTCTTACCGCAAAAGTCCCAGCATCCGTCCCTGCCAAGCGTCTGCAGCCAGCCCATACAGCCGAGTCTCCGGCCAAGAAGCAATCGAAATGGTCCCCAGAAGAAGATGCACTCATCATAGAGTTGCGGGGTAGTGGCATGAAGTGGGAGGACATCAGTAAACGGCTTCCGGGGCGAAGCGCTATCAGCTGCCGTTTGCATTATCAGAATTACTTGGAGCGCCGAAGCGAGTGGGACGAGGACAAGAAGAACAAACTTGCAAGACTGTACGAGAGGTGCGTTTCTGAAGAGACTGGCTCTGTCTACTCAGGCGGAGAGAATCTGATTTTGGAGAAAATTATGAAAGACGGGAAGATGATTTGCTGACTAGGACAATGTAAAGGTTCAAGGCAGAGATGTGGTCGAAAGTAGCAGAAGAGATGGCCATCCCATGGAGAGCCGCGGAGGCTATGCATTGGCAGCTAGGGGAGCAAGAAATGGCACGCCGGGCCGGCGTAGTCCCATTTTCGTTATCGAGTTCAGCCATAGATCCGCCAGCGACCAGGGTTCGCAGGGCCAGTACATCGTTATCTCGCCCAAGAAAAGGATCCGCATCACGTACTATTCCTCCTCCTCAACTTCCGTCAGTTGAAGAACTTACCGCCGGTGTTCCTGCGTATGCGCCAGCCCCGCCGTTTCCATTACCACGAGACGCCTATCAATTTGGCCGTCATCTGGACTTGAGCGGCAGCCATAGTGGCCATTTAGGACCTCCCTATGGTTTGCCGCCTCGAACTCTGCCATAGCGGAATCGAAATGATCTGAAAGTCTCCTTTTTCCTCCTTTTCCTTTTTTTCCTTTTGTTTTGGATTCCGTGTTGTTATGATATGCATAGCGCAGGTTGAAGGTGTTCCTCACTATTTGTGAGGGGAGTTCTCATAGAAATGATCTCCGTGATCCCCTGGCTTTCTGTTACTGAGCGTTTCCAGGAGGCTTTCAACTCGACGAATTCTCTTTTGTCATCACCACCATGTATGGTGGACGTTGTATGCAATTTACATGAACAGAAAAAGGGGGGTTATGCAAGGAAGAGGCTTCGAGGCTGGTTCTCGAAGTCCCAGGTTACATCGATCAAGCACAACTGTCTTCTACTCATCTGATCGTGTCGCAATCGCCCACCAGTTGTCTTTTTCATAGCCCGAATCCAGAACACAGCCGCCTGCTCTCTCAATGTCGCGTTCCAGTTCTGTCGCCTCATAGAGGTGATAATATCGGTGGAAAGTCTTCGGCTCATCGTCAGGGCTGCCATTGGCAGGCTTGGACTTCAAGACCCAGGGAACCATTACGTCCTGTTTGTCGCCTTTGTCCCAACCCCTGCGGCTGGTCTTTTGTTCCAGAGCCCAGACATATAGCAGGACTCTGCCTCCTGAAGATTTATCAGAGGCAGGTTTCAAAGTGCGGAGAATTTCGCGGATAGCCTGGATTCTTCGTTCAGGTGTGGACAGATGGTGTACAACAGCAATTGAAATAGCGAAATCGAATAACGAATCTGGATGTGGCAGATTCAGGATGTCTGCCACGACAGTTGAATGCGGCTGGTGTTTGACGGCGATCCGGGCGAGATTCTCGGAGCTGGCTGGCGTTAGCTATTGATCGTTGAATGTGGTAGAGGACGAGACATTGCGAAAGGAAGTGACAATGAATGAACAAATATATATACAAGATTCGGAACGAATATCGCCCGGAGCATTCTACAAACACGTTCATGAAGTAGCAAATAGCAGAACATCTGATAAAGACCTACCGATCCGAGGCGACTATAAAGACGTCCTTATTTACAGACAAGTACTTGCCATTGCCGCACCCCACATCAAGACCAATAGACCCCGGTGCCAATCCTTTGAGGAAGCGTTCCACAATCGGCCATGGCTATTAGACAGATAGAGAGCACGTTCAGTATCAGTTTAGCAATGTATCGGTAACAAGTAGGGCGTGCTACACACCTTGTAACGGGTCGAGGAGAAGTGTTCTGCTATCTGTTGATACACTTCATGTACATTTCTCTCTTCATAGGCCTCTTCATCGGGCAGATTTCCCGTAGATTCGGGAAAAGATGACGATGCCATCTCGGTTAGGTTCTCTCTTGTTGCGACAGGTTCGACTTAAGAATCCCTCACATGCAAAATCGGGAGGTACCAGGATTTTCTTATCCTGTCTCGTTGCCGCAGGGGTACACGCAGTTATAGTAGAGAATATAGAGTGTCATTAATTGAGGTGCGTCTGCAGATTGTGCTGCCAAGACGTGCAGTTCTGGTAATTCAGATTTCAAACCGAGCGGTAATTTTCTGGCATCCCATCAAGTAAGGTAAGATTAAGGTTGTGTGCTGGCCTTGCTGCTGATGCACCTTTCGGAGAATTTCTGAATCAGCAACTGCTGTCAGGCTGATGGTAGCTAGCGTACCTTATCTTTTTGCGTAGCGGACTAATAGTAGTAGTCGGTAGTGTTGCGCGCAACGTCCTAAAATTAAGTTACTTCCCACTTCTTTGATTCTAGTGCGTTAAGGCAGCATCAATCCATGCAATTGCATCCATGATATACAACTTTTCGGATAACCAGAGGCCGGAGATTTCATATCCCTATCTCGGACAACCTAAATTGTAGCTAGTACCATGTAGATCAGGTAGATATGGACTTACTTCGTGCGTGGCGTATGGATTGGGAAGGGTTTGGCTGGTAAAGTCATTCATTGAGCGAGGACGTATGAAAGTATGGCCCGTGTCATCAGCCCCTACCTCAAGTGGTCAATACGTATATGGCTGATCGATTAATGTATCTAAGAGTCTCTCGTAATGAGAGCTGGAGCTAACTCAGTCTGGTCTTACAGTTCACCTGATAGTTCTGGGTCAATCCCGACCATCACCATACACATTGTAGCCTGAGGCACACACTCACGAGCCTAAGGGTGGCCAAGAAATGGAACAATTGAGTCGGGCTCCACGTGCTTGCTTTCTGTGMACCCGTTTTGGAATCAAAACACCAGACACTGCTCGATATGGTTGAAGTGCGAATTCTCTAGTCCTAGTGAAATATATAAAACGTTTGTGAGTGACTTGAAATCCCATTGTCGTTCCCTGTCCTCGCCTTGTCCCTCAACGAAGACTTGGTACGTTAAAGGGGGTCAAGCCCTTGGTCGCTCTGAAGCCTACTGTTTGGTTCCTGTATAGCGATACCTTTCATTATCTTGATATATCTCTGGCACTCTACGAGAATAACTCGCTCTTTGTCTCTTGCTCGAGCATCGGGAAGTTTCCCCATACAAGTCTTTGTCATGGCTTCATATGTTTTTGTTGCCTGCAATTCGCCTGGCACCATGTGACAAGAGGCATATACCATGACTTCAATTTGAATTCTCTCAATGTAGAACGTATATAGAACTCAGACATTGGCTGACTTCCATTTATAGGTGATCTGCTCCAATCGCATTAATGATGGCATTCCAGCCCTCGCCAACAGATGTCTCCGTCATCATCACCACGCCCAGTACGGCAACTGGTTCCGAACCGCGCTTTTTGACGGAGCGTCGTGTCACTCCGACATGGAATGTCCTGCAGCTGAAATCTAAGCTGGAGACGATGACTGGCATCCCCACGAGCAGCCAACGTCTACTACTGAAGGCACCCGGACGTGCTGAGCAGTGGGTAGATGGAGATGACAGTATCATCGGCAACTGGGGCCTCATGAAGGGCTGTGAGATTGAGGTATGCGCCGCCTTTCCATCTACCTCTTTCCCAATCCAACAATTTCGTCCCATGTACGCGCTCGGGCTCGGACCATCCTGGTTATTCGCCGTTCATCTTGAATGGCCGGTCTGTCAGGTATCTGACGACCACACCTCAATGCTTCTTGACTTGTTTGTCTCTCATCCAGGTTGGGATCCCAACCAGCTTCAGATGAATGCAACACCATGGAATCGGCCTCAAGTGGCTGTCTAGATGCCTGATAGCGGGTGACACGCTATTTCAGAACAAGCAGCCGACCAGCACATTCTATTGATATTGGCTGAATGATAGCATCATTTCATAGGTTCACGATACCCGCCCTCAAGCCGCACGGCCTAATTTCAACGACTTGTCCTCTGTGGAGAAATATGTCCTCCCCTCAGCCACGTATGAGTCACTTCCAAACTCGGTTCTAGCCTGGAAAAAGAACCAGAAACTCGGTAGATTCGACCCAAAGGCTCTATCACCGAAGGAGTCGATGCAAAAGCAGGCAGAGAAAGATAGCGAGGATGTTCGCGTTCGGGGTAAGTCATGAAGAAATGGCGATACAGGATTGAGCGACGGCTCGGCGATACCCGGCCATAAAGAAGAATATTCACATCATTTACTGATCGAGGAATGACAGGCATCGCCGTCTCCCGACGTGCTATTATTCTTCCGTCATCGCCCCCCCACGTTAGGCGAGGCACCATACGCTATGTTGGACCAGTGCCTACGATACCGTTCCCTGGAGTGGACGTCACATCCCAAGAGACTTCCAACTCTGGTCCCCAACCTATCTGGGTAGGAATCGAACTCGACGAGCCTACTGGAAGGAACGACGGTAGCGTAGGTGGCAGACGCTATTTTACTTGTCCCAACAATACGGGCGTCT
The DNA here is from genome assembly GCF_018340605.1 of Aspergillus pseudoviridinutans. Lineage (NCBI taxonomy): Eukaryota > Fungi > Ascomycota > Eurotiomycetes > Eurotiales > Aspergillaceae > Aspergillus > Aspergillus pseudoviridinutans. The sequence goes on along the minus strand of NW_025091282.1, from coordinate 2,725,413 downwards.
TTGTGAAACCCGAGAAGGTGGAAGTGGGAGACTTTCCCCCATTGGATTTGTTTGATGGCCTGGACGATGAAATGGAGGAAATATGAAAATACTTTCCTTATCTCAGCCGAGCAAGTAGTCCAGCTGGAAGAGAATCACAGAAACAGAGAGACAGTGGGGATGGAAAGGCTAGCATCGGTCTGGCGCAATAAGTTTCTATTCAAGACAATATATCCAGTATACCAAGCTCCCGCTCGCAATCGTTGTGCTCATTCGCCGGCAAATAAGAGATGGACTGAGAAGGAAAGGGGGAAGAATCTCGCAGAATAAACCCGAACACCGTCGTTCCAGTACCCCATGCTGGTGAATCGCTACACTGAAAAGGGCCAAAGTCACGAAATGAATACAAATACCCAATATGGAAGAAAGCTTCTACAGCATTTCAACGGGAAAAAAAGGAGGGAGTAGGAAAGTGCACTGCGAACACGCTCGCAGTCGGTCACGTCCCACAGGAGCGACCGAACCGAGGGGAAAAGAAAATGGATCATAAAGCTTTAGATCCACTTCCTGCCTTTTGCTTGCCTTTCGGCCTGCCTTTACCGGTACCGTTTGGGCGACCCCTTTGAGTTGTTGACTCGTCTTCAGTTGTGACAGCTGGCTTGGAAGCTGATCCGGGGCTGGACTGGTCATTCTCTACTGGAACACAGCCTTGCGTGAAGAAGAGCCGAGCATCCTTCCCATGCGTGTTCGCAAAGCTGTAATAATTGCCTGCAACTCAGGAAAACACTAATCAGCATGCGCAATGAAGGTGCAAAGGAGCTAGACACAAGGCGAGCACGTCCTAAAGAGATCCCTTACCTCTTGGCACTTGAAACACACAGCCCTTTCCGGCGCTGAATTGCACGCCGGATATATCGACCTGGACCCGTCCGTGACACACGTAGAAGACCATGTGCATCTTCTTCGAGTTCTTGGGTTTCTTGACACCCCCTGGGGGCAGTTCGACTATTCCAGAGCCGATAAACGGGGAGCTCAGCAGCTTAGCAAAGCGGAAGGTGGAGTCTTTGACATCTCTCGTCTCGATACCGGACGGAGCATAGGCGATATCTACAATTACCTTGGGTCAGCGTACTTCGGTGATTCAACAGCGAGGCGACCAGAGAAAAAGGCAAGCACAAAAGTACTTACCAAGGACCTCCTCTTCGACAGAACCGGCTTGGGTATCTGGATCCCATTTCCTAACATAACCATGCAAAACGCCGCCTTCTTTCTCCCACGGATCGACGTAATCGTCGTCTTCATTGTCTGAATCATCGTCTCGGCTCTTCCGCGACTTCGATTTCTTGGATGACCGCCGTTTACTGACTTTCCTCTTCTCCGGTTCCAGTTCTTCTGTTCTGATGATCTCTTTGATAGTCGAAAGCGGATAACGCTGGCCTTCGGCGGCCTCGCCGTCTCCATAAACGCACCTCTCATTTTTCCAGTAGGCAAGCGGTCGAACAGAAACTCGCCCCGATCGGGTGTGGGTTGCGCTGCCATCAGTGGGTATTTCCCGCTTCAGTATGTATAGGCTCCGACCCTTTAGGGGCCCCGTACGATTGACATAATTTTCCACAACTTTGTCTAATTCTGGATTCCCGGAGCTCTTCAACGCCCGCCCAGTCTGACTGGCAGTCTTCGATTTCTTGGAAGGTCGTTGTCCCACGGTATCCTCATCATCACTGTTTCTTCTTTGCGATTTTGGGGGTCTCCCAGGGCGCTTTCGTTTCTGTACATTTCCTTGCTCGCTCGTCTCATTTTGCTGCGTGACTTCTTGGGCCCGAGTTTTCTCAGATTGTGCAAGTCTCTTAGGCTTGGGGACGACTCTTGATCGCCCTGTTTTGCGCGAACCGGCAGCTGTGTACGACGGAATATCCACGTCGACCCCATCAATGCGCTCAGACTCATCCTGTTGATCTTCCGCCAGAGTGTCGCCGCCAGCGTTGAAACTGTCGTCGTAATTGTTTCGCATCTGCTCAAATGCATTCGCATTTTCGTCTCCGTTCATTTGACTATCAGCGTCACTGTCTGAGAAATCAACTGTGACCGTGGTTTCTGCCGTCTTGTTGATTCCTTTATTATTCCGCAGGCCATTGACATGGTTTAGAGAGGGCGCGTTGATGGAACGGTTGGTAAGAGGGGATACGTCACGCCGTGTTTCCCCCTTAGCACTACCAAGCCCCTTACCATCTGACGGACTGGAAGAGAGAATGTCACGTTGCGGGCTTGCAGAAGATCGCAAGCCGGGAGTCCGCCGCGGTGATCCACTCAAGCCTGATTTCATGGGAGATCGCGCAACCGGGGGCGGCAGGAAGGATGCGCGCCCACCGTTCGTTCCATTCAAGAAGTCAGCGGGCCCAAGCCCATTGCCTGTGACCAGGCACAAGATCAGTATGGTTGTGGACAAATCGGAAGAAATTAATCACACCTTCATCCATGGACATTCCATCTGATCCAATCGTAGTGTTGTTGCCATATGCTCCTTCAGGTGACTTTTCGGGAGACGAGAAAATCCCATCAATCTCCTCCATTCCATGCTCGTCGCGCTTGCCTTCTTTTAAGGTAACTCCCGTTCGTCTACATCCCGTGCCATGGTCAGGGTTCCCTTGCCGAAATGACGGAGGATTCCTAAGGAGACTTGCCCCTGCATTACTTACCTCCCAGCTTTACCGACGTTAGAATAGTCATAGTCGCGAGTTTTCGCAGGCCCGCGAGGAGCCATCGTTGCGGAGGTTTAGGAGTAGTGGTGCGGGAAACAGTTCACCGAATTATTGGAGCGATGTACCGGGATAGCAGCTTCCGATGCCAGAATCTCTGTGCCGTGAAGCTTTGCGAGTAGGACGCTGTATCTCATGTAGGAAAAACACAGTGCCTCGTGCACTAATAGGATGTCGAGAAAGGGGAATTCAAGCGTCGGGCAAGAGTAAAGATGATGGTTGCTTGGGAGGGGAATTGCATTGGAATCCATGATGGGCGGCGAACAACGCGCGGAAGTGCCGCTAGTCCGGAACGGTTCTTGACGCGTCCAAAACTCCCAAAGTGCAGCCGCCAGGCCATACAACCATGTGAGTGTCTTCCAACATTTGCTGCTAGATTAATCTAGATCTGCCTCTTCTTGAGCTTTTTTCTTCTCCTAGACTTCAGACCTGCTGCCAGTATGGAAGAATCCGGCCTGAGCGTCGCCTATGCTCCAGATGCATCTACCTCCGCGGGCTCTTTCATCCCTCCCAGTATAGATCGCGCTCATCTGCTATCTGGAGAGTCCTACGCTTACTATTCTTCATTTCCTCCTGCAAGTACAGAAGGGTCTTCGCAGGTCACTGGCGACCATCCCACGACCACAGCGGATTCCTCCCCGCCATCCGCATCCCGGTCACCAAGCTATTTTGTACTGGGCGTCGACGAAGCGGGACGCGGTCCAGTTTTGGGTCCCATGGTATACAGTGCCTTTTATATTCCGCATACTCTCCATCACTCCCTCCTGGCTCGCGACTATAGCTTCAACGATAGTAAAGTTCTCACTCCGGGTGTGCGCGCTAACTTGATGCGGCTGCTCTGCACCGCTGGAAATCCTCTCCATGCATCGTGTGGGTGGGCGACGAACGTCTTGTCTGCGCGGGATATCTCGGCAGGCATGATGCGGCCTGCATCTGGTGCGTATAACTTGAACGCACAGGCGATGGATGCCACTGTTGAAATAATACGCGGCATTGTGGAGGAGCGCAGAGTAGACATTAGGGAGGTCTACATTGACACAATCGGGAATCCAGCGACCTATCAACAGAAACTGGAGCGCATTTTCCCTACATTGAAGATTACAGTCGCGAAGAAAGCCGACTCTTTATACMCTTGCGTAAGCGCTGCGAGTGTGGTCGCCAAAGTCACGAGAGACGTGGCACTGGAGTTCTGCCACGAGGCCGTCTACGGACTTCAACGATCTGAAGCGCCATCGCGGGGGGTGGCCACAGACAGCTGGGGAAGCGGGTATCCTTCAGATTCCAAGTGCGTCAGCTGGCTCAGAAACCATATGGACCCCGTTTTCGGATGGGGCAACGAGTGCCGATTTAGCTGGGGAACTGCAAAAGAAATGCTTGAACTCAAGGGTGGAACTAGAGTCGATTGGCCGGTCGAAGAGGAGGGCACTGCACCGATTAAAGACTTTCTGCTTACCACCGCAAGAAATGCAAAGAGAACTGAGCAGGATGAGTTGCGGGAATGGTTTGGTCGCCGATCAATGGAGGTGCTTTGAAAAGGACCCGCCCATCCATTGGCTTCAATAGGAAAGAATGGTGAATGTTATGATACCCAAGTTGAATCAGATTCTATACATGTCAAGGCAATTCACAAAGAACAATAAATGCAGTAGTGACCACAAATGTCCCATGGGTATCTCCCTGAAAACTCCTTGTGAAGCACACATCACACATCAAATGAGACTTTCCAAAACGCCGAATCATCATCGCGATTCAGATGGACAGGGAGATTACACTAGCAGCCATCATCCTCTAAATCATGGACCTGCAAGGCCTTTTAAGACAAAATTGGAAACTGATCTAAGGAAGGGCAAGAACAGAGTAAAAGGGGGGGATACGTAATGAAAGAGTGAGACTTCACAGCGTTGCAGTAGAGAAGTAGAAGTTCTCCCATAAGTATTCATAGTCTTCGATGACGCTCCCCACCAGATCAAGCAGTGGTTTACCTTTCATCTTGGAGGTTAACCCCTTTAGCCAAGACCTAATCAGCGTCAGCTTGTCGTTCCCTTCAGCTCAAGTGAAAGGCTAGGGATTGCATACTTGGTAATGTTCTCATAGAATGCACCGCGCATAAGCCACCAGCCCATGGCCCAGCCTCGCTTTCTCAGTTCCTCGCGTTCAAGCCCTGTGAGACCCCGAAGGCCTCCTGCCACCCGCTCGCGGAAATCAGACTTGGCAAGTTGACGACAACCATACTCCATAGCAAAGCCAATCAACCAGGGCCTCCAGCTTCTCTTGTCACGCCGCCATCTTTGCAGCGCTAGTGCATAGATGACCGGCCGCAGGATGTATAGCACTTCTGCTACCTGGCCCTGACCACTGACACGGTGCAAAAGCGCCTTCGGCGGCTTGATATCGTCGGCTGTTAAGACTTTGGATATGAGAAAGTTGGAAATGTCGTTGGCATCAGGTAGAGAAGGAAGCGATAATCCAGTGCGCGGCATAGTCCAGCTCAAGTCCGCGGACCGCTCACTGACGGGTGTCTGCATCCCATTCCAATCACTCTCTTCTTCCTCCGTAGACCTAGGATCTACCTCGCGCTCAGGTAACGGTGGGCTGACCAGCGGCCTAGAATTCGTGAGGCGCAGTAGAAGCAGGCGACATGTCGCTTTGATGATTTCGATGAGAACCACAACGCGCCAGCGTACTTTTTCACCTCGACGTCGCGCGATCATCTCCCAGAGTAATTCGGTGTATCGTACCATCTGAAGCGTAAGAGCCACCTGATGATAAAGAGTCGAATGAGATATCCAATATTTTGTATACCGAGAATGAGGCGTTGGTGCCGGCCGCGGAATTGTTGAAGGAAGTCTCGCAAAGACCCGGGAGACGAGGCTATCATGATAGAGCGAAAGGAGCTGAACACCAGAATGGACTGCTCAAAGAGGACAGACGACTTGTGAGTACATGGATATCTGCTAAGATGTTTCGATTGTATACAGACCACATTCTGATGATATCTCGGAGTCTCGATACCGCCCTAGAGCTAGATTAGCTTCCATCCGCAGTCGATGAGAAGGCGCTCGGGCGCGCTTCCGTGCAGTCCTCACCAGGAATAATATATGTGAGAGATCTCAATGCAGACTCGACTTGACCCACGGAGCTAGCATTCTTCGTCACAAAGTCTTCATACAGAGTAAGCCATTTAGACGGCTGCAACAATGTTGCAGGTATCAGACTATGACTCTTCCAGTCTGAATCCATCTCCGATGAAAAGAGCTCCGGAAGTGCCGAGCAAGCTACAAGAGTACCACGTTTTGCGGAAACAATTGAAGGTTTCGAGGCTGCGAAAAGAGAGTCATTGGGCTGACATCGGTCGCCTCGCTGGATGGTTGCAGGAGTCGAGGAGTCGATCTGGGGTACGGAGTACCCCGGCACGTGTCCGGCTCTTATCCAAGGACAAGACGATGCCGAGGTCAATCTTTCCAAAGAGGGTACGCCGCACTGGTATTATCCGTGCCTTACGCTCACCCTCAACGCGGAACGGATATTATTATTATTATTTACATTTACATTACGTTATTGACTGACACATACTCGTTCAAAGGTATAGGGAACTGAGCAGCAGTACCAGTATTGCTCGTGAATTTGCCAGTCACAGCAACACTGTCAATGAGGTTGGATAGTCATTACTTGTACCGAGTCAATCGGCTATTGCAGGATTGCGATTGTTGAAGCGGTTTGCTTATTTTGGATAATAAATATTGGGCTATGCCGTTATATTCCAATATTGCTGTTATACACGTTTCAAGGTCATTCATCAGCGAATTTCCACATTCCGCCACGCATTGCTTCTCGATACCGCTCCTTCACTTTTTCCCTTTCGAGGTTGTTTGCTACTTCGCGATCATGTTCCAGCTCTTGTGTGTCAGGCATGTCCGTTCTCCAAAATCCTGGAGGCGTGCTGGGACGCTGATGGTCATGCCTATGTTTACTGTAGAGGTTGGCCATGCGCCTCGCTCTGGCCTCATGGAGGAGGCTCTGACGTTCATCGGCGCTCAGCTGGTCGAGTAGATGTTTCTCTTCACCGAGGTAGTCCTCCAACATTTTCTGCTCTTCTTCTCCGTCGTTTGAGCCGTCCGTAGCAAGACGCGCCATAGCACGAAATTTTTCTCGGCAGCAACCCGGACGCGTGCAGCCACTGATACACTTGCGTTCATCCTTTCTGCGGACAACTGTGTCATACGCGAAGTCCAGCCCTTGATTAGCATTCGGGTTGATCTTAAAATGTCTAAGACCGAGTCGGTGGAGCGGTCGTGCTCGAAAAGGTTCGTCTTCCGAGTGTACAGCGATCGTATCAGGAACTTTGAACGAATGCGACCGCGAACCTTCCTGCGGAGAGGCTTCTGAGTTTTCCCGGTCCCCGATGGATATGGAAGGCCTACCAATGGCGGATTCGGTTAGCTGACTGGATTTTGAGGCTTCCTTGACACCCCCCGAGGCTTGTATAAATTGGTCACGGGAAATGTCCCGTTGGTCAGGCCCGAAGTCAGCAATATTTCCATACTTCTTCTGTATATGCAATGGATGCCGGGGTCGCAAAGGCTGTTCCAGGAGATCGTCCAGCCGCCGGTGTATCAGTACGTTGTCCATGCTCGTGCTTGCCTGTGTCAACTGGACACGGGATGCCTGCTTCACTTGTCCTCTCCTTGGTACGAGCCTCAAAATTTCATCACCATCTTCTGCTACCGAGTGTAAGGCATGTCTGCTACGTCTTTCTGACTTGTTCGGTGGCTTTTGCTCCGACCATATCCTAGGGCCATTTGCGCTTGGCAGATTAGTGTCCACAGGTTGAAGTACTGTAAGCCGCTTGGGAGCCAGCTGGCTCCCCTCCATCTGATGGCGATTCAACCGTAGAGCCGTTGGATTGCGGGGCAAAGGAGACTTGGTAGTGTCTGATGGAAGCTCATGGGACTGTCCGTCCAGATGATAGGATTTTCTTTTCCTCGGCGTTTCGATAGCGCTGCCAACCTCGTCCAGGTCCTGAGTTCCAGCTAGGCCGTTATGTTCAAGGTGAATTCGTACGGGGCTAGAGGACATGCTCTCGCTCTTTATCAGAACGGGCTGCGCCAACTGGTCGCTCGCCCGAGTGCCGTGAAGGCCAGGCCTAGTCGAAGCATGGTCTGTAACTGTACCACGCTTTCTTTTCAATGCCCCAGCTTTCAATCCTGTCGAAAGTTCGGCGAGTCGAGGAGTTGAAGCGGCTTCGTCGCCGTCGATTGAACTTTCCGATTGTGTTGACGCTGGCTCCATGGAAGTAGCAGACAGCAATCCACCATTGCCTTGTTCGTTGTGTTTGGATGCAATCAAGTCGGAGGTTGGAGTTAAGTGTATCTGTGCAGAAGCACCTCCAACCTTCACTGACAAATCAGTGGGACACAGGGGCGACTTTTTTGAGGGGGTATGTGTCATATCATCTCTAGTATTTTCTGAGACTCGTTTGAATTTGACTGCACGGCCATCAAGTACAAGTGTGAATTCTTCTTTGTTAAGATGAGCACCCCAGTACTGTAACTTTCTTTTATGTCGTTTAATTTTTGCCTTGAGATCTTTGGACGCATCAATCAGTGTCTGGAAATCCTTATAAAGCGCCAGATATTGATCCCAAACGGCCTTCATTCTGTCCGCTGTGAAGCGTCCATCTTCCTGCTCGCCAGTCTCAAATATCCACAGGAGGTGTTCTGGTGAATAGACGTCCTTTAATCGGGCCAATTTTTCCAGTCCTTCAATGTCCTCCAGGCCCACATCGTTTCGACAAATTTCCTCTCTTAAGAGGGAAATCTCGCGGTTGAGCTTCAGAACCTCTGCAGAAACATAGTTTCTGTCTCTACCTGCTAGCTTCTCGTCTAGCTCATCGACGTACTCGTCGCGCCGCGTGAGTTCTGTATGTAAGGATTTATAGGCTTCGTCGAAAAGTTTATCAAAATTCTGAGAGACAGAGGTGTGTAGCTGTTTTAAAACCTCCATGAGGGTCTGTGGCAAGTTGCAGGTAAGTTGCCTATCACGTCCCTGAGACTACCTTACCAAGGTACTATTTAATTATCGCTTGAATCGCGAATGACGCGTTGCGATACTCCGTGCGGAGTAAGGTACTATTCCTGTAATAGTCAGCCTCGGTACTTAACGTAATTCCCAGGTGAGCCGCCCACCCTAGCGAGCCGAGCCGCCCATCTCTGTATTCCATATAAAATGGCACTTGTCAAGGCTTAGATATCTCAACCACAGTCATATATGCTATTATCTAAGTAAGATATTTAGAATATATATAGTCTGAAGTATATAAATACTCTTTCTTAGGATGCTAAAATATTGTTTCTCTCTTTTAATGTCTAGAAGTTAAAATTACTAAAATTACAGGTGTATTTTATGTTAGCTACCGGTATACATACGCGAGGAGGCTAAAGATTATAAGTACATAACTATAATATACCTCATGCCTAGATTTAGCCCCTGTAGATGCGTGGTTGTTGAGATATCAAAGTCTTGAAGGCCGCCATTTTATATGGAATAGAGAGATGGGCGGCTCGCTAGGGTGGGCGGCTCACCTGGGAATTACGTTAACTACCTAAGGTACGGAGCTTGTTGACTTTGCATGTAAGCAAACACGAAAGGTATCGTTACAAATCCGTATTATTTCATACCTTATCGCTGCTGAAATCCTTAGATAAGCGGGCAATTGTTCCTTTGACGTATCAAAGCTCCATGGTTTTCGAAAGCTGCCTCACTACCCTCAATTTCATCAAAATGATAATGAGCCTTTTTGGACGTGGTTGCTTCCATCCGGTATCACTTGTACCTCTTGAGGAATAGCACACATAATGTCCAAGAGACATCTTGACAGTTCCAATACGGATCACCGGCAGCCCAAGCGACCCCGCATAACTCAGGTAGATAGTCACGATCGCCTCTCTCTATTGAGCGACGAACTACTGCTCCAGATCTTATCCTTTCTACCCATACCATCGTTACTAATATGTCAAAGGTTTGTTCTTGCCTCTATATTTTCTTAATCGGCCCTTTTTATACTGTTCCGGGCTGGCTGACGTTCTTTTCTAGAGTATCTCGTCGTTTCCATGCACTTGCTGGGGATTCGGAGCTTTGGAAAAGGCAATATTACTCGCGATGGGTTCGACCTCGAGCACGCCGAGTGGCGAATATTCGACATACTACCCTTTCCGCGTCAAGGGCAACGTACTCGCCACATGTTTCAACATGGCTGGGCCATGCTCATTTAGCTGAGGAGGGCAAGGTGACGAATTGGAAAAGACAGTATCGCCTTAGACATAATTGGTCTAAGGGAATCTGTCAAGTAACTGAAGTCGAACTTCCACAACCCGCGCACTCCCCAATGCTGGTCAAGTTTTGCGCGGGCTTTGTCTTCACAGCAGACTCCGAGCATGGGCTGAGGTGTTGGCGGGCTAGCAACCAAATATCATGCTCCGCTAGACTTCCTCTTGTGGAGTCCGAATCAGAAACCTCAGCATTCCCTACAGCACTAGCGGTGAGCCGCTGCTTACCGCAGAATATTATCAGAGTAACAGTGGGATTTGCAGACGGCCGCTTCGGCGTCTACGACATGGATACTCAGTCGTTATGTCTGAATTTACGCTCTTTCCATTCCGCTTTTGCCGATGGAGCAATCACCGCGATGGCCACATCGAATTCTTACCTATTAATGGTCTCAGAGCACAAGGTTTTATCACTGTACGAGATGTTTCTAGCGGAACCTGAGCCCCCAACTAGATCCAACGCCGCGAATACAAGCAAACAATCCTCAGGGGATGGTGTGAAAATACTCGCATCTCTCAAGGCAGACAGTATATTATTCCCGATGTCCTTGTCAGTCCGATTGGCGCATTCGGAAATTATTGCATCTATTGTTTACAGCTTTTTTCATATTGGCTGTGGCTGGTCATTGGGGATTCAAGAACTGCATTTTGGCAAGAATGGCGAGCAGATCGGTTCTCGACTCGCAACTACCGTTAACGCTCAGTATGGAGTAATGCCACGGCATCCTCTCACTCTTTTGAGGAGGGGATGTTCTTCGTCTTTTGAATCGGGACCATCAAGAGGCGAGTCTCACGTGGAACTGACAGAGCCGTCCATATTACACCAAGAACCGCCAACCTCCATTTCGTATTCCCACCCGTATCTCTTGACGTCGCATGCGGACAATACATTGACAGTGTATCTTGTCGTTTCCACTGGTGCTAAACTTTTCGTCAAGGGAGGTCAGAGGCTCTGGGGTCATACATCATCAGTATCTGCAGTGCAAGTGAGCGACCGTGGGAAGGCGATTTCCGTGAGCTCTCGTGGCGACGAAATTAGAGTGTGGGAACTTGAGAGTCTGATTCCGTCACTTGGGTCTTCAAAGGCAGCAAGGGAGGAGAACAGCATCCAGATCAATCCTGAGAACAAGCCATGCAAGATTCATGAGGGCGGGCCCCTCCTAGCAGGGTTTCTTGCCTGCCGGCTTTGCGGGCCACAGTTGGCCTCTGGGCAGATGTCTCGTGAATACACTCGGATGGGAGATTGTGTCGGGTTTGATGATGAGCGTCTGCTTCTTTTCAGTCGAGGGGAAACTGGGACACACTTGATAGAAATGTATGATTTCACATGAATTGGTTGAGCAATGTTAAATCATCAGCAAGTCAGCATATTTGGTAAACAATGGAACTCCCTAATGACAGCATAGGGATTTTATTTGAAAATGGCCTTAGTTTTCAGAAAGGGCTTCTTATCAATACAAGTTTCTTGAAACACTCTTTATGACATTGTAGGAGGAGTAGCGCAGAGCTGGTGTGCTGTTATAGCGGATCATTGAGTAGGTTGAGGACCTTGTAGGCATCATTAAAGACATATGTTATATTCCACAGAGGTCCTTATTTTGTAAAAAGAAAAAATCACACAGCTACCGTGCTCGATCTCTCTCATCTCATTTTCCATTCTCAATCTGTATACACAGATGACACTGTGTATACATCAATCGCTCGCCTCATCCCTCACTCCTTGTAGTGTCAGCTTCAGCTTCGAGGACTGCACATACCAATCTTTCGACTCTGGGTTCTTGCAATAATGAAGACTGCTAGCGCGATTATTTGTTTGCTGATTCAAAGAACTCTGGATATACAAAATTCATCATGATGAGTGTTCAGTCCAAGCATAACGATCAGTCACGATGCTACTCATTCAGAACCGGGGAATTGCTTCAGAATGGTGCTCTCATGCCATCGCCTGCTGGCAAGGCTCCGACGTCGTCTAAGGTCGAGTATCCGGGCCTTCCACTCAATATATTTTGCTTCACTATCGTGCCCCTCGCAAGGAAACTTCCTCGACAATATCCTCTAAAACTTCAGACCTCATCGAGGCGGCGTTGTCCGCGCCTTACCTTGCCAAAGAAGATACCCACGGCTCGGCTGTGTGGCTTTTCCTACCCTGGTTCATTTTTGTCACATGGTTGCTCGAGAATCATTGGAATACCCTCCTTCTGATTCTTCACGAAGTCCCTGCCTTTGGATCTGAGAGGAGCCATCGTGCACTGTGGGGTCTTCTAGCGAAGCTGACTCCCAGTTAAAAATCTAGCCAGGAACCACGCACGGGAAGCACTCTTTTCCACCCCGCAGCAGCTAGCATATCTCTTTTGCTACCACTACTATTCTTATTATAATACTTTTTTTTAAAAAAAAAAAAATTTCCCCTGCGAAACACAATCAATCAATCTCTGATCGCCCTCTCTCAACCTCTTTTTTGAAAAAAAGGAAGTCAACACAACAAACTCCCTCTTCTTATCTTCGCCCACATATCATCAAAAATGGAATATCAAGCTGGAGGTCGTGGATGCTTCAACTGTGAGTCCTCGCAAATTTAACAAGAAAAACTCTGCGATTGTCAATTTGTGCGTACTGCGCTCTCACTCAAATCTATCTCATTGTCTATGCTTCCCTCTCATTATGCTGTTCGCATCAATCGCTTCTATTTTTCCAAAGAAGTCGCTGGTCGCACCAGCCTTCTACTGACACATCTATTGTCTCCGCGCCCGTGTTCTTTTCTTGCGTTTTGCTATAKTGCGCAATCTTGAAATTTTGGGCATCTGTTCCTCTGAAAAATAAACCTTGGGAATTATGATAGACTAACGACTGTACTTCATACCTTCATAGGCGGCGATGCCTCGCATCAGGTAAGAATTCACCCAGTTCACCAACAACATGGATTTGCATTTTTAGCCCTTTCAGCAACTATACAGAAGAAGAGAGACTTATCCTGTTAGGCTCGCGATTGTCCTAAGAAGGGAACTCCTACTTGGTACGCGCCTCCTCCCCCGTCATGAACAGATAATATCTAATGCTTCTTTTTCCAGCTATAACTGTGGTGGTATGTCATTACTCCTGCCTGAACGTTTCCGCCTTTTTTGTTTGGGCAAAGACATTTCTAATGACATCGAGCAACAATAGGCCAGGGCCATGTCAGTAAGTTGATCGTCATGTGCCATCTAGATTGATGGATAATTAGTTGACCAGTGGCATTCCCTTCCTTTAGGCCGCGAGTGTACAGTAGCCCCCAAGGAGAAGTCATGCTACCGCTGCGGTGTTGCTGGGCATATTTCTCGCGAGTGTCCCCAGGCTGGTTCGGGCGATAACTACAATGGTGCTGCCAGCGGCGGCCAAGAATGCTACAAATGCGGTCAAGTCGGCCATATCGCACGCAATTGCTCTCAGGGCGGCAACTATGGAGGCGGCTTCGGTCACGGAGGTTACGGCGGTCGCCAGCAAACTTGCTACTCTTGTGGTGGCTTTGGCCACATGGCCCGCGATTGCACTCATGGTCAGAAGTGCTACAACTGTGAGTTGCTTGTCAGTCTTCTTCTTGTACTTGTTGAGTAACAATGATCGTAGGTGGAGATGTCGGACATGTATCCCGCGACTGCCCCACTGAAGCCAAGGGTGAGAGAGTTTGCTACAAGTGCAAGCAACCTGGACACGTCCAGGCCGCTTGCCCTAACTAGTTGACACATATCTCGGGTCATCTGTCTTCAATATCGCGTTAGTACACACAGAATCATTGGTCGGAGATATCATCCCGGTCTGTCCGAGGATCTCGATGGTGCGAAATCTCCCTCTATGGTGAGGTTGCGACCTCGCTCCCCAATATGGTTGCTGGCTTCTCCGTCTTTCCCGGCCTTCGGCCGGCATTATGTCGAGTTGGTGTTCACATGTGCCAAATCGCTCTATCGGTTTTCCTCAGTTACAGGCAGGGAGATGTCTGCTTAAGAAATGAACAAGGGCTAAGGTTGCAGGTGGACAAAGTGTGATGGACTCGTTGGTGTGATGCAGAGGATCAAGAAATACCCATAGCTTTGCAGCTTTTAAAAGCAATCTTACTTTCACGATTTCAAATCTCTTAAAAAAAGTCTCCTCTATCAGACACCCTCCGTCCACGTGACCAGTATGATCCACTACTGACTTTTCTAACCAAATTCAAATAGAGTCAGAGTAGGTGCTGATTGGGCTGTATTGGAAGTCATTTAAATAGTGTATACATTCGAAGGGCTGAAGACGGCAGTGCCCAGTGGTGACAATGACCAGCTATATGGTACATTCAGAACTTCATGATCTACGTTATGGTCTTCGAGATGGGCTGTGATTCCTGCCCCAGCAATATACAAAAGAGGCAACGTGCATATACCCAATTGATGCAACAGGATCTTGATCAAGCATATCTGATGGTGTGCAGCAGGAAATGTCCCGACTACTATCTAATGCGGATGCCAGCAATGCTTGTCAAAAACTCGAAGTTTATGGATAGCGTCTTCACGAGCTGCAGCTACACATCATGGCTCTCTTGTATCTGGGAACATCACCGCAAAAGCGTTCCTCTTCATCTTTGTCCAGGCCCCATGAATTTCTGAAAGGGTCGAGAGCCATTCGCATGACACGTTCAAGAATTTTTCGATCTCCTTGTTTCTCTACACGTTCAATGACTTCATCGAGAATCCATCCGCGAGGTATGAACTGTAGCATGTACACGTCAGCGAGGCACATGAGTCGATACAATGGAGAGGGTGTGAGCAAGGTACATGAAGCATAAAATGAACAAACTTGAAGTGAGGACAAAGAGACACTTGAGACTCACCTTCGGGTTGACTGCATTCATATCTTTCTGTCGGTCTGGGTCGTTTTCGATGCCCCAATCTTCGAGGATTCGAGATCTCCAAGCCGCGAGCCACTTGGCTAAGCGCACTTTTGCAGACTGTTCTGTGTAGCCAATACCCCCGAACCCTTCATTGTGAAAGAAGATGGGTGCTGTGTCCATTCGTTGCTGGTCTGTCTCGATATCAGCAAGCGCTACATTGGAGAGTCGCCTGAAAAAGTGATTGAAATCAAGCTCTAGAGCTTCCAATGTATCCAACATCTCCGAGAACAGTTCCTGGAAATCAGACTCCTTTTGGGTCTTCAATCCTAGCCTGCGACTCATCAAGCGTTTATATTCATTCAGAAACACGCTCCTGTATTCATCACCGGTCCGTTCAATGATGGCCTCAGCGCGTTTCACAACAGGTGGTGCGGTTTCCTCGGTCAACCCATCTTTCAAGAACCATTCTTCATCGACCTTGTCCCCGGCACCAATTAATTCCCCCAACGCCTCTCCGAGTCGAACCAGGTTCCACCAGATGACAGTTGGTTGATTCTTGTAAGAGTATCTCAACAGGTGGTCGTCATGATTTGGAGTATACTGTGGGTCAAAATTGTCCATGAAGGCGAATGGGCCAAAATCAAGAGAGAGTCCGAAGATCGAGGTGTTATCCGTGTTAAGTACGCCATTCATGAAACCATACGCTTGCCAAGCAGCCACGGTCGTCGCGTTGCGACGCGCTATCTCACGGTATAGTCGTGCAAATCTATTTTCTGTTACACCCTGGTGTTCCTGTGCATGGTCTCGGGGAATGCCTCTGGCAGGATTATCGATGGCGTCTGTGGAATGGCCCCGGCCTAAGGATACAACACCTGGCAGGGTTTCCCATCCTCCAAAAACGTCCTCGGCGGTAAACGTCGCTAGCTTCCTGATGAGATCTCGGTCCCCGCGCGAATGCGGCAGATCAAAGCTCCCAATTCTGAGCCAAGTCTCGGCGAATCGAGCAACGATAGCACCGGGCTCAATGCGCTCACGCAAAACCTTTGACTTTGGAAGTAGAGTGATTGCCAAAGCTCGAGTGCTTGGCACACCAAKAGCAGATAACGCTAGGAAAACCATGAGCTATAATTGCGAGTTCACGAATATATACCGCTTACCTTCTGACACAACGTACTCGCGGATGCTCGACCGAAGAACAGCCTTGCCATCAGCGAAGCGTGAATATGGCGTCTTTCCCGCTCCCTTCAATTGTAGTTCAAATCTGCGCTTCGTTTGAGGATTGACGCACTCGAACAGGCTAATCGCTCGCTGATATAGGTCAATTTCTCTCGTTGGAAGCTCTTTTGTAGAATACAGAGCTTACTCCATCACCAAGTTGCCCGGCCCAGGAGCCACTGTGCCTGGTCAACACTATCCAAAAATCCAATTACGAATCAGACAACGTACAATTGCCATCCTACAAGTCATTAACAACGCTTCTTATGCTTTCGAGCCGCGAATTCGTCATACCTCCATAGCACTGAGCCCACGGGTAAATTCCTCCATCCTTTGCGTTCCAACAGATCTCATTTCCAGATACTAATGCTTGAAATTGCGGCGTAAGTTCCTCACCCATTTTCAGACMAAGGTCATTCATCGCTTTAGGGCTGACGCTCAAGAGCTCAGTCTCCTCTGCTGGCTCCGGCCGAACAAACGTGTATAGAGCTCCTTTCACCAGACGCGGGCCAAGAGTCTCTCTGGGCGCCTTGTGGGAAGACTCCGGGGTCTCGAAAGCAGGATCTGGGGGGAGCCTTGTTGTAAACACATTGGATTTCGGAAGTTCCGCAAGAGAAACTCCTGCTGTGCTAGTCGAGGATTGGGTTGCCATTTGGCCCAGACGATATCGCATAGACCTCAATTGGCTGAGTCTACTCCGCAAAGACATATAACAGCGTCTCTACTCTGTATACTCTGTGTGCTCTGTATACTCTGTGAAGAGAAAGGTGAGGACTGTCTCCGATAGAAGTTATGATGAAAGGCTTTAAGATGCGGTATGATGCGATCAGTTAAAATTCTAGATGACTGAAAGAACCTACTGCGAAGATGATTTGCGGGAATGACAAGCACCATGATTACTGCATAACTACGTGAACCACCCCGCAGAGCTCTGTGTGTGGAGTCACCAATTCCTACCTTAGTAGTTTGATTTATTGTACTCCGTACAGCCTAAGGTAGCCATGTAAATACAGTATGTAAGGTACCTTAGTATCTACTAGTTAGCTTAGTACCTTCGGTAGGTACGCTGTTGTATCTTTAGTAATCCCCAGACAGGTATCAAGTATGTAATAGTTTAGAGTTGCTAACAGGCATTCTCCAATATTCGTCATTAATTGCAAATGGTAGAAAGAATAAGTAATGAAGAGAACTTCAGCATGATGGGAGTCTTAGAGGCTTAGCATAAATTAGCTATATATATAGAGAATTTATTTCCATACCTTAAGTCTACTAGGTAAGATATCAGGCAGAAAGAACGGAAATCAGTATTGTTTATTGTTATCATTACTAGCGCCTCTGGTATAGATGTTACTACTGACATATCAATACCTTATGTCCCTCATTGTCATCAATCCTTTTTCGTTGTGATGGATACTTGACTCCTTGATTACTGACTATTTGACTAGCAAGAAGGTCATGGGTACATCATCGTAGCTGCCGTTATCTACTCACGGTCAAGTCCGTACAGCTACCTATAATAATAATAATAA